>NC_137934.1:24260089-25752589 GCF_963969265.1 Rhamphochromis sp. 'chilingali'
AAACACACTGACTGAATTCCAAAACATGCAAACTTAACAGCAACTGGGGAGACAGAACATAGGAACCTGAAACATGGTACAAAACATCACAGTGGACATAACATGGAACACAGGGAAGCCATATAACAAAGCCAAAGAGCTAAAACTAAGATAACCATCTAGGGAAACAAGAAACAGTACATCAAAAGGACTCAAAACATAAACCATAATATAAAAGCACAGGATCTCTTCCAAATAAAATAGGAGACATAATGAGACGCAGACATGACAACCAGAACTTGACAACGTAAGACACAGACATGAAACACATGAAGAGCCGGGGAGAGCCCTTGTGTTTCCAACATGGGTTGGAAACACAAGGGGGAACTAATAAGCAAATGAACATAGGAGACCTAATGAGCTTAAACATACTATAAACATCAAAATGAACTAAAACTCAAAACACTGGGTCATAAGACCCAGGATCGTGACAATTGCTACCATCAGTTTCACTTTGTTATCCAGTTACATACATTTCTATATAATACTGCTGATACAAGATATTACTTTGGTAAGTAAGTGATATTACCTTCTTATTTCCATGTTATGACCCTGTATTATTGAGATGTAACAGAAAGTGCTAGCACTGGCGGAGTAAGTGAATGCATCGTGTACTTCCTCTCCTGATGTTTCAATGACACATAGTAAGGTTCTGTGCTCATGCTAGCATCATGTGTTCATGAAGGAAAGCATTCCTTTGATTTGTGTAAACTGCACATTTGGTCAGCTGTAGCTCTGTGAAATGCTTTTATTAAACTAGTTTTTATGTGTTTCTCTGTTGTTCCTCTGTTTAATTCACACCTTCCTTTTGTTAATCCACGCTGACCTGACCACGCCGATACAGACCATGTTAAAAAGAAAGACAGTTTGTCCTCCAGTGCTCAACTTCATGTTTCCTACATCTTTTATTCATGCAGCAGAGCGGAGTCTGTTTGTTGCTGATGTCCTGCCACGCTCCTCCTGTGTCACTACATGTGGATCAACATCTGGGTTTTTCTGCTGCAGCATCACGAGTGATGCTCCTAAAAATCCAGCACGTTTTCTGTCTGCAGCTGTAAATGATTCAAAACGCTGACATATTTTCAATCTCTCAGTAATTTTCAAAGCACAGATTGAGAATATTTTCATGATGTTCTCCTTAAGCTGCAGGCTGTACCTTGAAAAGCATCTCTAAATTCAGTCAGTAACGCCTCATAGAACGTGGAACCAAACTTATTCCCTTATTCTCCCAGGTCAGCAGACACATTCAGGTCCAATATCTGCTAATATCTACTTTTGACTCTTTGACTCCATCAGTGGAAATTGTTGTGTTGGCCAAATCTCGCTGCACACCTGACATCAGAAAAATGTGTCGAACCAACCAGAGTGATGTGATTCAACGCTAAACTGTTGCCCATCAAAAGCTGCATATGTGGGTGGGTGTCTCTAATCCGCCGATCCAGAGTTTGTTAATTTGGACCTCTAAGCGGTGGAGCAATAACTGGCATGAGGCTGATGCCACGGGGAAAATGATTTTTGCTGTGGGGATCCAAATTCTTGGTTTTTTTGACACCACCACAGAGAATACAATGGCAACTGCCTTTTCCCACCCTTCCTCCTGTGGGGTTGTTTGCAGTTATCTGAAGACACCAATCAGCTGTCAGACCTGGCAGGACGTCTCTCCTTCATCCTCTCAGTCTCCTCAGACATCAGCGTGTCACTCGTCTCGCTGACATCTTGAGTGCTTGTGCTCACTGATAATGCTTATTCATGTCAGTGATGAAAGCCCAGTTTAGACACTGATGTGGTCAGCTGATGTTTTCTATAATTACACTGACAGCACGTCTCACGGCTCCCTGGAGCCACAGAGATGTTAAATAACGGTTCATATTTACATCCATGCCCTGATCTAGAGTGTGCAGCGTCTCTGCAGTATCAACAGGGACCATAGCAATATAACAACACATTTATAAAATGTAAAACTGTTTCAGTGAGGACAAACCAGAACAGATTATTCTTACCCAGTGTGTTATTTAGCTGTTATACCCACTGAAATGTAACTGCTGTAAGTACTTGTGGATCCAAGAGTATTTAAAAGTAGAATGGGAGGCAGAGCCTTCACTTTTCAGGTCACTCTTCTGTAGGGATGGGTATCGTTTAGGTTTTATCCGATACCGGTGCCAAACCGGTACTTTTGAAACGGTGCCGGTGCTCAAACGGTGCTCAAACCGGTGCTTAAAGAATGGAGAACACAAAATTGGTCCAAAAACCTCTCATGTTCAGCTGTTTTTTGTAAAAAGATAACAATGTTAGCCTTTTCTGCAGCTATGGGGCATATATGGTATCACTCTTGGCTGGAAGCAGTGCTTAGACAATGGAAAAAACACAAACTTTGTCCTAAACCTCTCATGTTTAACTGTTTTCCAGTTTTTCTTTGGTCATTTTAGCCTTTTTGGCCAGGGTGAAGGGAGGATCTGCCATCAAACAAGAAGACAGCCGCATGTAGCTGTGATGATGTTTGCTAGTTCACCTTACATGCATTAATGTAATAACGTGGTTAGCCTACTCAACGTAAATTACACACAAACAACATTAAGCTACTCACGCAGAGAAGAACGGCTGCTGCTGCCATCATCATCCGTCATCATTTCTGCTACACTGGCAGGGCTAGGGGCCAGGACTCTCCTCTTCGGGTTTTTGGGGGATGTTGCTAACTCCGGGTCTCATAACAGGTAACCCACCCGCAGTAGATGTGCTCGGTGTGAGGTCTCACAGCAAGCTATCAAATACGGCGCATTTCTGGGCTTTTAAAAAAAAACGCTATACGTCACCAGGTGTTTCATCGGATTCAAGGTGTTACCTCCTTTGACAGTATCACAGTATCAGCTTAAAGCACTTGTTGCAGGCTGCTGAGTTTGCATATTTTGCTGTGAAGTACAGCCAGACTTTTGACCACTTCGCCTTGGACATTTTTAATCTGTAGCTCTGCTCTTTTTTTTTTTTTTTTTTTTTTTTTGGAAACATATACTTCTAAAAATACTTTCATTGCACCATGTTCATTCACTCATGAGCTGCTGTAACATGAATCAAATGGCTGAATTTCCTTTTTTTTTTTTTTTTTTTTTTTTGTGTCCCGTTTGGATCTTTAGCCATCAGAATTGTTGTCTTAAGGCCAAGAAAGATGCCAAGCGGATTTATTTTACCAAGTGGATCATCATGGCCTTGCCATATTGGTCCATTTGATTGACCTTTATTATAATTATGAATTTATTTTATTTTCAGTTGCTACAAACGGGACAGACATGACTGGGGGATAGGACAGGGAGAAAGAATGAAAGAAAGAGAGGGAGAGAAAGAAAACCAAAGGGGAGAAGAGACGGTGAGAAGGGGGGGGGGGAAAGAAAGAAAAAACAAAAACAAACAAAAACAAACAAAAAAAAAACAAAAAAAAAACCACCTGGGTCACCTGTATGGAGAAAAAAAACAGAAGAGAAAGCAAACAACAAAGAGCAACATAATAAAAAATAAAACGGCACCATCACAATAAACTAGCTAGCAGTAAATATCAGTAGATACTAAGTAATAAACGATATTGTGCAGCACGCAAGATAGACAGCGCACAATGTGCTTTGAGGCAGCAGCCAAGAAAGCTGTAGTCCGCGTCTGTGAATACCCGTGTGTACACCTGTGTGCATACCTGTGTGGATCAGCATGCTTGTATTCCAAAGGTTTCTCCATGTAACGATCTGCTAGGGAGTGTGGGGGGGCCACAGCCCTGTCCTCCAGGGTATGAAGCAGGTATGGAGGAGATCAAAACTCCAGACATCCAGAGGCCCCCAGAACACAAGAGACCAAGGAAGACCAGAGGGGCAGCCGCGCTACTGTCTCAGTAAGAGCTGAAGAGAGTCCCAGATGAGGGCTCACTCAGCAGCCGCGGAGCAGAAGCCAGGGGGAGTTGCAGTGACGCGCCCGTGAGCTCCACCGGCAGCCAGCTGTGCCTGAGTGACCGAGCCCCAGGCCGAGAGGCCGGGGGCACCCCACCTCCGAAGTGGCCCGAGCGAGCCCCAGGCTCCAGGCCCTGACAAGCGGCTGCCAAGGAGTGAGCCGGTGTGTACCCGGATGCCCACCCCCACCCCCAGACACAAAGAACCACCAACGCACCGACACCTGAGGGAGTCCGCCACTGGCAGGGGAAGTGGTGGTGGGTGGAGATAGGCCTCCAAACATGGAGGGCCTGAGATGTCCCCAGAGAGGTGGCGTCTGATACCCAACCTGACATATAGACACAGACATACAGGCACACACAGACACAAACATCCATTCCCACCCTCATGCTCTCATATGCACTTACTCCACACTCAACCAACGTGGAGACAGACATAAAGAGATGCTGTACACACGATCACACTCCCCAAGCGTACTCTACGAACCGGGTCTAGGTACCCTTGCCCCTGGAGGGGGGAACCGCACCCAGACCCAGGTAGTGTTACCCTTTTCCCTGCGGTGGGGAGAGGCAGACCTCCCCGACTCCGCAGCAGCAGGGAGGCCCCACATTCCAGACCGCAGTCGGACGGCCAACTCCTCCTAGCCCCCCCGCTCCAGCAGGCCGCAGAGAAGGGGGGTGAGAGAAGACTCCAAACCTCCATCCACCCGCTCATTGTAGTGTTGATGCATGTGTGTTCTAAGGTGCAATTAAAACCCAGGAGGGCATGGAGCTACCTGCCAGAGAGCAGCAGGTAAGCGCATGGCCCCTCCTGCTGGCCCTCAATGTCTACGTGTATTCAAAATTGAGAGGTGGGCAACGACGCCAGGGGTGGGGTGTACACCCTGATGGTAATTTGGACTCCGTGTATCGTGCCCACCCCCAAGATCCTATATGTATGTGTAATGAGAGTGTGAGTAATGTAAATGTCTAAGTTGTGGGATAAAATTGAGGCAGAGGCAGCCAGAAGGGGACGGGGGGGGGGGGGGGGGGGGGGGGGGGGGGGGTAGCCTCCTCTGCACCCTGGTGACATACCCTTACTCCAAGGCCCTGCATGTGTGGGTGGTTGTGGTGGAGCGGGAGGAGGGAGGCAGCTGGAGAGGGGGAGGGAAGGAAGGGAGGGGCAGGTGACCCCTCCCTTTGAATCACTTTGAATCACCTTGTTGTTGAATTGTGCTATACAAATAAACTTGCCTTGCCTTGCCTTGCCCTCCCTGGGGCCAGCTCCCCCGCTGACCCCAGTAGGCACTCCCATACTCCGCGACCCGCCAGGGAAAGCTCTGCTCTAAAAGAACGTACATACCTGGCCCCGCCTACTATCCTCGGAAACGTAAAATGATTGGCTAGAAGTGTATCACAGCTCAGGAAAAAAAAGCACCGAAATAAAGCACCGAAATGTGCGCTGCTTTTCGGTCTGGTTACTACCGTTTATGTCAGAACCGGTGCCATCATGGCACCGGACACCGGTACCCATCCCTACTCTTCTGTGGAGCCAACTTCCAGTTTGGATTAAGATGATGGACACTACCTCTACTTTTAAGATTAGGCTTAAAATGTAACCATTTTGATAAAGCATATAGTTAAGGCTGGATCAGGTGATCCTACATCCTCCCTTAGCTATGCTGCAATACGTCTAGGCTGCTGGGGGATTCCCATGATGCACTGGGTGTTTCTTCTTCACTCACTATGTGTCTATACACTTCTCTACATTTAATCATTAGTTATTATTCATCTCCAGCATCTCTTTTTTCCTGACTTCCTCCCTTCACCCCAACCAGTTGCGACAGATGGCCGCCCCTGCCCGAGCCTGGTTCTGCAGAAGGTTTCTTCCTGTTAAAAGGGAGTTTTTCTTTTCCACTGTCACCAGAGCACTTGCACAGGTGGTCATATAATTGTTGGAGCTTTTTCTGTTTTCTCTTTGTTATTGCAGGGTTTGTACCTTACAATATAAAGCACTTTGAGGCAACTGTTGTGATTTGGTGCTATATAAATAAATCTGAATTGAATTCATGCTTGTTACCACAGTGAGATACTTTCGCCTCGAGTTTAAAGTAAGAAATAAGACACCAGCATGAACAAAGCTTAATTTCCTGAAATTGTCTAATGAGCTGCTCTGAGAGTATCTCAACAGCTGAAGACAGATGGTGATGAGGAAGAGGAGCTATCATGGAAGTCCAAGTCTCTGCATGGGATGTACCATCTTCAGAACTTTAATAGTCTCAGTGCAGCCTAGGATACAGTCATAACTTTTAACTGCTTAATTTTCAGATTTTCACTTTTTTTTTTAATAATTAATGTTTATGTACTGAAGGCAATACAAAAAAATACTCTGAAAAAATATAGATACATGAAACATTCCTACTGAAATAGATCAGTTTCAAAGACGTGCTTAAAATGACAGACCATGTCTTTGTATTTTAGCATATATATATTTTTTGTGACTATTTCCTATTTTTCCATGAAAGAAAGCTGACCATGTGAGCCACAGAAACGTTAACGAACGTAATAACTGTGCCCAGTTCTTATAGTCAAAAACTGTATTTTCTAATAATACTGTGACATAGAAAATAGAAAAAAGATAGAAGTGATGAGGCTGATTATCTCTAACAAATTAAGATGAGTCTGTAACCATAACTATACAAAAGCATAGAGAAAGAGCATTCATATTCCATATGCTGATTTCATTTTTATCTCAGCACTGCAGGCTGAAATGAATCCATCTTTAATAGCTGCTAAATACTTTCTAAATGTATGTAAATATCAGAGGTCAGATGTATTTTTATATGTATCTGTTGGCGCTCTGACAGATCTGTTTAATGTTGTCGTGTGGCTAAACATGGACTTCAGGGTTTTCCCAGCCTTTACATTCGCTCCATCAGCAGCAGCCCCGCCGTTATCTCCCCCTCCCCCCATCTGTCAGTTCGCCTCCCCCTATCCTCGCAGGCTCTCCCATGACGTGATTCTAATAATAGCTCCCTGAAGTCGGGCCCGGCAGCCCCCCCTCTGGGGGGGGGGGGGGGGGGGGGCTTGTTGGTCTTGAAGGGCTCAGCATGAATTGGCTGCGCTCTTCTCCATGCGAGCTGTGGGCCTTATAAATAGCACTGGGAAAGAAGAGGCTCTGCATTGGCGTTATATAAGCATCTTGCATGTTTATGAATGGGGGGGGGGGGGGGGGGGGGGCGTTGATAAGTAATGCTGCAGCTGCTGCTGTTTCACACACTCACCACTCTCTCTTCCCTGTGTGAACAAATTCTGCACGGTTACTGGATATACTACTATAAAAATATTCAGTTTTTTGAGATGCAGGCACCTCCTTTAACCTACAGTGTGCCTGATCCTGACACAGAAGTGGCCGTGACTTTAACATGTTGCCTGAAAAGGTCACAAGGAATCCAGTTTGGACATCCTGTTTAATTCAGAATATATAAACCACACACAGGCACAGGTCCAGCACACACATCGTTCAGATATCTGGGTTTCCATCTAAATGTAATAATTTTTAAAGAAAAAGTCTTTGTAATGTGCAGGCGGAGGAAGAGTCAGACACAGGAGCTTGAGGAAGAGAGAAGAAGACCAAAACCAGGAGGTGATTAAAGAAGAAGATACAGGGCAGGATGTAGAAACCATCAGACTACAGACAGGGACATGAGAAACACAAGGATGAGCTCAAAACAAAAACAGAAAGTAAAGAGGACATGAAATTATTGATGTTAATGTCCACCTCCTCCCCCTTTTTCTTTATTTATTGGGCACCAAAGTAGATCATCTGCCTCCTATTCCAGCATCCTCCTCTGTCACACCAGCCCTCTGCATGTCCTTCTCTACATCCATGAACCTCCTCTGAGGCTTTCCTCTTTTCTTCCTGCATGACAGCCCCATCTTCATCATCATCTCTCCCTCCTCTGACAACATGCAAACCATCTCAGTCTCTCTGACTCTGAGCTGTCCCTCTGATGGACTCCTGTACATGCTACCCACTCTCAATGAACATCTGAACATCTTCAGCTCAGCCTCCTCAAAACATCCATCATATGTGTCTATATCTTCTTTTAGCTCCATCCACAGCCAGTGTAGGGACTAACGCGTCATTAAGTAACGTGTTACAGTAACTACGTTTTTAGTTTGGTAACGAGCACGGTAACTAGTTATTATGCCAAAATCAGGAACACGTTTATCGTTACTGGGATTTAGATAGGGTTATTATTCGTTACTTCGTGTGGTGGCTATCGCGGAGCTTCCACAGATTCAGTAACATTAGCAAGTGGTGGAGGCCAGCAGGTGGATGAGGGAAAGGGGAGGCGGGAGGAGCAGAGACCCGAGGCAGCTGCCGGTCTGAGTGTCAGGTGAACTGAACTTCAGGTAAGAAGTTATGAGCTGCAGTCTCTCTGGGTCATATATATAAACCAAGTTTGGGTGGAGTTTATTTTCGTTGTGCTGACTTTTTCATACTGGTACTAGCTAGCATGATGGAGTTTCTATACAGCTGGATGGGTGCTATGATGTTACTGATGTTGAACTTAATTTTGTTCATAAGGTCAGTTATTAGATTTGCCAACTGTCCCCTAAAAAATGGAATCGTCTCGTATTTAGAGTTAATATTACACGTTTCGTATTGAGGTGAAAAGAAACAGTTTGTCCCGTAATTCAGCTACAATGAAAAAGGCACAAAGCTGGAGTTATTCTGTGTCTTTGCTGCACAGCTGCCTCTTCTTCTCTCATTCTCTCCCCCTCCCTCTCCTGTTTCTACTTCAATCATGAAACTGATCAATGATCAGCTGATTGGCTTTTCTCTCGTTTGTTTATCGCCCACTTTGCGCCAGAAAGAGGAAACCAGCGGAGGTCGCGTTAAACAACAGCAGCACGTTTAAGCTTGATCAGCTGTTGTTAGAATTTATTTAATATTACTTTCTAGTATCAGCTGATGTTTGCTGGAGCCACAGCTGTAAAAGCTGCTGGTCATGATGTCGGTTTGGATATGTGGTGAGAGGGAAACATGAAGATGAAACCAGGAGATGTCCTTACTGAATCATCAGAGCTGTGATGGAGAAACAGGTTTAGGTGACATGAATGAGTTGAAGGGAAGTTATGAACTGTTTCTGAGAGACAAATAACACCAGGATCCTTTTTTTATGTAGCTGACAACTGGTAACTGTGCAGGGGCGGGTCTAGCAAAGTTTTGCCAGGGGCGCCAGGTAGGGCATTAACAGGGAGAGGGGGGCACAAAGAAGTACTTTTCTTTCTTATTCTCATTTAAAATGTCTCGCTTTTAAAAAATAATTATCTGAATCTTACAACAAACGATTGATAGATTGATGCATATATACCATCAGAACAGTGAACATCACTGTCACAACAGGCAGAATTTCTGAGTTCTGAGTACAATCAAAAGCACCACGACTGCAGTTTTCGTGTTGGATTTAAAAAGCACACATGACGCTGTGACGTAGGCTAGAATCATGGTGGTGGTCAACGACAGTCCAGGCGTGGGATTTCTCTCGTGGAAATATGCACATTATTTTTTCCTTTCTATTAGGTAGGTGGCACAGTGCACTTGTGGCAAGTAAGCAAGCTAGAAGACTGGCAATCTTGCTGGGTATCCAGTTACGGAAGCAACACATTAACAAGAGAATTCTGAGTAAAACCAAAGTTACTTTCCCTAGTAACTAGTTACTTTGAAAGCAATGAGTAACTTATAGTTACTAATTTAAAGTGAAACTTACCCAACACTGTCCACAGCTGATGCCTTTGCCTCTCCTGAGGCTGGTTTTACCTTCAGGCCATGTAGTTTTGTTAAGGTTAGGGTTTCAAATGTACTTCATGCATGGGATTTTGAGAATCAGGCTTTAAATGTCACGGCTGAGGCAACAGTCGTGTAGTGGAATGAATGAGGACCCAAGATGCAGATGGCGGTGGAGATGCGAATGAGGATTTATTTACAGTGGAAAATAACCCAAGCCAGGACAGAACTAAACATAAACCTAGACTGGGGAAACTAATAACAAACCAAACCCGTAACCATAACTCACGGAAAAACATAAGGAAGTTACACCGGGATGACGAGCCGAGAAAGGAGAGCAGGAACAAAGGACAGAGAGACACTGAGATTACCAAGAAACACAGACGACACAACGAGGGACACAGGCAGACACACGCTATAAATACACAGAAGGTAATGAGGGAATGGCGCACAGGAGTAGGGATGGGTATCGTTTAGGTTTTATCCGATACCAGTACCAAACTGGTTCTTTTGAAACGGTGCCGGTGCTTAAACGGTGCTCGAACCGGTGCTTAAAGAATGGAGAACACAAAATTGGTCCAAAAACCTCTCATGTTCAGCTGTTTTTTTTGTAAAAAGATAACAATGTTAGCCTTTTCTGCAGCTATAGGGGATTTATGGCATCCCTCTTGGCTGGAAGCAGTGCTTAAACAATGGAAAAAAACACCAACTTTGTCCAAAAACCTCTCATGTTTAGCATTTTCCACTTTTTCTTTGGTCATTTTAGCTTTTTTGGCCAGGGTGAAGGCAGTATCTGCCATCAAACAAGAAGACAGCCGCATGTAACTACGACGGTGTTTGCTAGTTCACCTTACATGAATTAATGTAATAACGTGGTTAGCCTACTCAACGTAAATTACACACGGACAACATTAAGCCACTCACTCAGAGAAGAACGGCTGCTGCTGCCATCATCATCCGTCATCATTTCTGCTACACTGGCAGGGCTAGGGGCCAGGACTCTCCTCTTCGGGTTTTTGAGGGATATTGCTAACTCCGGGTCCGATAACAGGCAACCCACCCGCAGTAGATGTGCCCGGTGTGAGGTCTCACAGCAAGCTATCAAATACGGCGCATTTCTCGGCTTTTAACAAAATGCTATACGTCGCCAGGTGTTTCATCAGATTCGAGGTGTTACCTCCTTTGACAGTATCACAGTATCAGCTTAAAGCACTTGTTGCAGGCTGCTGAGTTTGCATCTTTTGCTGTGAAGTACAGCCAGACTTTGACTGCTTTGCCTTGGGCATTTTTAATCTGTAGCTCTGCTCTAAAAGAACGTACGTACCTGGGCCCGCCTACTACGCTTGCAAAGGTAAAATGATTGGCTAGTATCCAAAGTGTATGACATCTCAGGAAAAAAAAGCACCAAAAACAAGCACCGAAATGTGCGCTGCTTTTCGGTCTGGTTACTACCGTTTATGTCAGAACCGATACCGGTACCCATCCCTACACAGGAAGGGAGCACAGCTGAACCTAATTCACCAGACGAGACACAAACCTTCAAAGTAAAACAGGAAACACACAGACTGTTTTACAACACAAACACGGGGGCACGAACAGAGCACCGAGGACAGACACAGGTAGGGCTGATAAAACACTAAACTCCAGGTTCAACCCTAATCTAATACAAAATCAGAATAAACACAAAATGATCCAGGATCATGACATTAAACATGTTTATATCTGCTGTAAAGTTTTAACATGGTGTCTGTGGGACTGTGCTGGAGCCCCTGCTGGACATTAGAGGAACTGCTTTTGGTTTTTCAGCTGTTGAACACACATACCCACTTAAATTTGGAAGTGTGGAAGCGAAAGAAGTAAAATTGAGCTCCAGGGTTTCCTCATTTATTCTACTATCACTCAGATTTTCATCCATCATTCTCCATCTTTTCCCCTGAGCTTCAGCTCATTGTTACTAACCAGTGTGTTATATTTTCATATGATTACATTGGATTTTTCTACCATCTTCACCTCTCACTGTCTCCTGAGGTTTCCCTGATGGTAAAGTGAGCTGAGAGTGAAGAGATAAGTGGGATGTAGGATGAAGTGATGGCTGCAGAGTGTAGAGGAGAGGGGGAGGATGGAGAGAGCGATGAAGAGCTCTGTGGAAAAGAGGAAGGCTTAATGAGTATGTTGCCCCTGACTCGGGCACGAGTGCGAGGCAGGAGATGACAGGGCTGTGCGTTGCCACGGGGGATGCAGCGCCGGCCTGCACAAAGCAGAGGCTGCCCCCCACCCCCTCCTCCACCTCTTCTCTGCTGCTCATTGCAGGAAGACCAGGGTGCACAAGAGTGCCGCTCAGCCACTTCCACACAGCATTACTGCACTATGGTGTTAATGTAGGCCTCACATTGTGATGGAAATGTGCTTTAGCTTTAGATGATTTATATGTAAGAAAAGTGAAATACAAGAAACTTTCTATTTCTGCTTTCTTGACGTGTTTGACTTTAATGGAGTTAGAATTTGCTTTGTGAGTTACACTGTGTGCCACTGTGAGTTTAGATTTTGAGAATGTAAGCATTTAAATGTTTCAGAAAAACCCAGAGAATAGAGTTCACTTCATTTTACAGGCTGTAACTTTAATTTCTGTTCTCCTGAATGTAGGGTTTATGATTTTTTTCCCCCAATTTTTCAACTGGAAACCAATGATGTTCTGTTAGGGCAAGCAAGGCCAGCAGTGCTTGCCCTGTCAAATATAAAAATATCCATAAATCAAAATGTACCAAAGTAAAACGATCTTGCTCCTTTTGTATTGGACAGCACCAGGGGCAATTCTAGGATCAGAACTTTGGGGGCGCTGAGCACCCAGAGAGCTGCCCAGCCAGGCAAGATAAACCTGTCTCTGTCAGTCCCTGCATCCTTAAATGTTGTCGCGAGTTCTCTCTGACTGTCACTTTGGTGCATTTAAACCCCTGTTCCTCCTTGTCCTCATTGTCTGTTGTATTCATCTCCGTTATCAGTCATCATAATTTTACCATCTCTGTGCAGGTCTGCAAATTTCTTTATTAAATCATACGATTCTGAAATTCATCAAGTCTCTCTGTGCCTGGGTCCTCGTCACAAAACATGACATCACTGTTTTGTGCATTTTAACACAATTTAATCCCCACATTTGTGAAAGAAAAGCAAAAAACTTTTTTGAAAAGTCTGTAACAAAACCATCAAATCTGATCAAGGTTATTTTAATGCTGCAAAAGAAGAATGGATTGGAATAAAAAAAAATACATATCCTAACCTTAATTACTGGGGGAGAATAATGAATGATGCTCATAGTGAGTAAAAAGTAAACTGAGTGCATTTTTTGGACAGAGATTCACTTTTAATATATATGTATAATATAATACAGATACATAAAAAAAACACTTCCAAAACAGAATAAATTATTACAAAATATTAAAAAATATATATATAAAAATGGAGGCAACTTTGCCTGTGGTAGAATGTATACAATGTATGAAAAAATCTTTACTGCAGATACTAATTTTACTAATGTAATAATAATAATTTTGTGCTGTAAGATTTATGAGTTTCATGCTTTCATAGTGGTCCTTAGGAGAGCTTGACATTTTTATCAGGTGGTACACACTGTAAAAAGTTTGAGAAACACTGGTAAGTGTATGTGTGCTTTTGGAAAACATTTAAAGCTGCAGTACAGAATCTTTGAAACAAGCTTAAAACATTTTTAGAATATAAACAGAGCACTCTGCTTCTCTTTACAGCTCCTCACTCCACCAGGGCTGTTTGGCACTTTCTGATAGTGTGCAAATGTGGTGCAATGCGCCAGTCATACAGACAACTGGACGGTCCAAATGTTGGCCTACCTATTACTGGCTGAGGTTTTAGTAGAGTTGTGGCTGAACCACATAAAAATATATCATTAATTTTAATCTCCCCAATCAATTATATTGTTATGTTGGAATGTTGTTAAAGAGGGTCAAAAATGTTTCAACCCAGTTTGTTTTGCAGATTCTGTATAACAGCTTTAATATAGGGAGAACACAACTTCCTGATTGTGTGAGTAAAATCAGGTTTTTTTTCTCTTTGTCAGTTTAACAGTTTCTGTTGTGCCTGTCACTGTTCCCTGTCTGTTTTCTTACCTGGTTTTTCCTGACCTTGTACTTTCTACTCGTGTTCTCCTCTTTCCTCTCTCCCTCTTTGGACTGACAATCATACACAAATAGATTGTATTCAGTTAGATGAAAAATTACATTAATATGAAAATAATTCTATTAAGATCACTAACAAAAAGTCCTCTCTCAGTTTACTTTCAACCAAAAGGGAAATAACCAAACCACATGAACATCTAATAAAAGATATAAACATTGAAACACTGATCCAACATTATTCTTGATTGCTAGATCATTTGATCATCATTTTATCTGAATGTGGCTCCTTTTTTTTTGGAAAAAACTTCCTTACATCCATTATGAACCTGGCTGTCTCTCTGTACACACACACACACACACACACACACACACACACACACACACACACACACACACACACACACACACACACACACACACAGCAGGAGTTATAAGGTTAATGGGCATCTAGTCAGTTAGCTAGTTAGCTAGTTAGTATCCATTTCAAACAGGACAGTGGTAACAACAGTAGGCTGTGGACAATTTTAAGTTTTAGATTTTAAATAGGCTGTATACATTTCAATGGGAGCAACAGGACGGTCAAATATCACTGATTTTACTACAGAGCAGGACGGATTGTAGGGTAGCAAACATTGTCGGAAAACACGTTTTCAACCCAGCAGGTTACCTGGTGTAATGTTTTTCAGCTAAAAAGAAACATGTTCTGACTCCTACCTAACTATATAAAGAGTAACTGAAGGTTAAATGCAGCTAACATGTCCTGTTTTAAGGCAGGCACTTACACCTCTGCTCCGCTGCGTCTCAGCCACCATCGCTCTGGCAGCAAGAGCGCTAGAGATGTCAGTGAAGTTGGCCCCCCCACCTTCTTCAAATCCAGGTGGGCGGGCCAACTTCACTCACATACTTTTGTTGTTAAAATATTCCGTCTCAAACAAGTACAGTACTGTATGCTTTTTATATTTTTAGTAGTGTGTCACACAAACAGCAAATATTGTAAAAGAAAGAAAGGTAAGAAATCTTTGGGGGTGCTTTGATTCATTCTTGGGGGTGCTTCAGCACCCCCAAGAATGGGCTAAAATTGCCCCTGGACAGCACTGTTATACAGTTCCTCGCCTGTTTGCAACCATCCTTTACATTACTGCCATCTTGTGGCCACTTGTGTCACTGAATGCTTAACTTGTTTCTTACTCATAGGAAACTGTACTTTTCTCTCGTTTACATGTGTGTGTGTCTCCCATTAACAAGCTGGTTAAACTGAGAGGTCAGCAGTTTTTTTTTCCTGGTGCTTTGCACATTTTGGCTAAACCTCTCATCTTACACATAAATTGATGACTCAGCTTTCACTGCTCCAAGGTCAGTTACTATCAGCACTTTGCGTGGAAACCCATCTAGCATTAGCGAAGTAAACGAGCTCCAGAGATTTAGCATCTTAACAGGTGAATTTGAGCTTGCTAACTAACTAACTAACTAACTTGCTAACGCTTGATTTAAAGAACATGGAGTTTGACAATGAAAAAAAAAAAATCTTTTCTGTAAACGTCATTGCACACCACTGCTAGAAACATTGGTTCACTGGTTTCTAACAGCAAAGCACAGCAGAAGAAGACATTAGAAAAGTTATATTGTAAATATTTTTTTCATATTGGTGCGATTCTAAAACAAAGGAATCTGACTAAATCTGTTTTTTATTTTAAATACTGTTATTTAAAAAAGAAAGAAGCAAAGATTTATAACAGGCAATGTCAGACTGACTTAGATAAGCCAGTAGTTCCCAAATATGATTCAGCTCCACAACACAAGTGAACAGAAAGTATTGAGAATTGAATTAGTACACATCGAGAGTGTACACAAAGAGTGTAGTACACAAAGAGTCTAAGTGATAGTGAAGTGGTAAAACAGATCACTCTCCCATGTGAAGCAAACTACGACTAGCTAAACTTTCAGTGTCCAGGTGTTTTAAACATGCCTTCATCTAATATTATACAATTAAAAGAAAATTTCACATGTAGGCTACTTCGTGCAAGTTTTAAACCCTTTGGTGTGAATTAGGAACAGCTGTTATAAAAGGGCACAATTACACAGACAAAGTGCTTTAATATGTTCAAATCCATAAATTCTGGGAGACAGATTACTTTAAAAATCCTAAAACAAGAACTATGGAGTTCTCAGTCCTTAGTGGAGGGACAGCTCACATTTATTCTGTTATTTATCATCACACAGTAGTTAAATTGTGCTCACTAATGTACTAAGAGTGCATGCAGTCTGAGCTACAGCTTTCCTTTGGGAGGAGGGTGTTTAAACTTTGCATTATAGGAACCCTAATCTCCCGTCTTTTGAAGATTATGCATCGGAATTTCAGGAGTGGGACTACGTCTCCAAACATGCTCCTTCCGGTTGTCATCTATATAGGTTCCCCCAGTTCTGCAAGCTGTTCATTCTCGTTTACGTGCCCCACTCGCCCTCCCTCCTTATTCTCAGTTCTTTAACTTCTTCATTTCTATTTAGTGCATGGGGATCTGCCAGGCCCGGGAGCCGTCGCCAGTCCCCTTTGAGGCCTTCCCCAAACCGCAGCTCAATTCATGTCCAAGCATTCACTTTTACCTACTAAAACGCTGTCAAACCTAAAATGAGGACATGGGCCCAGCTATTGAAATAATGTTAAATCATCTTGAGAATACTCTTTTTTTTTTTTTTGTTAAAATTCTTACTTTGCCTAAAGTTACTCACAGTGCTTCCATCATTAGACTAGAAGTATTTCACTCTGTCTTGTGTGCTGTTTAATGAAGTGCGGCAGTCTTTGTGCTGTCACTGTTTGACTGATGAGGTTGTGTTCAAATAATTCTCCTGTGCAAATTAAAAAGCTAATCCTTGCCCATCCTTACAATCACTGCCTCCCAGCAGGCAACACCGGGCCCCGCAGGGGCTTAGTGACGGCAAACGCCACTGCTGATTGGCTGAGCAGCAGATGGAGGAGCCGAAGAAGAGCGCTTTCAAAACTTAAAGCGCACATTAAAGTTTCCACTCACTCTGAGATGGGATTTTAGGTGCGGCATGCGTCTTCGGTTTCAGCTGCAGCTGTAATCCGACACGCCGCCACTTATAGAAGGGGCAGCAGGCTGTCTTTGTGCAGCAGCAACGTGCACGGATCATCTGACGGCAGATAAAGAAGCATGTCAATGAAGTCATCCGGGGTGCACCTGTGCATCCGCGTCAATGTG
Source organism: Rhamphochromis sp. 'chilingali' (assembly GCF_963969265.1). NCBI lineage: Eukaryota > Metazoa > Chordata > Actinopteri > Cichliformes > Cichlidae > Rhamphochromis > Rhamphochromis sp. 'chilingali'. The sequence goes on from NC_137934.1 coordinate 24,277,190, forward strand.
TGAATATGTGCATTCAGCACTATGTCATCTTTTACAGGCTCGGCGCCTCGCTTGTTCTCCCCATTAAGTTTTCACATGGTTCATGCTTTCATTCACAACAAACCTTGTGAGCATGTGCTGTCCAGCTGCATTAATCTTGTGGAGCATGAAGTCATGCTAGCAAATCTTCTCATTGGGTTACCGGTGTTTACCACCAAAATAGACTTTACAGGACAGTTTACCTGAAATCTGCAAACCAAAAGCAGCGGGTAGGAATAAAGGTTAAAACTACCACAGACAGCCAGGAGGAGACAGACCCCAAAATCATAGGAGACACAGGTTCACTCTATCTGCAAGGAGATGCAAACCAACAGAAAACAATGAGAAAATGAAGCCACAGCAGAGCAACAGCAAACAAATATGTGCAGTGATGTGACAAAAACAGAGAGACACAAAACCAAACACACCACAGAATAAAATGAAGAAGAGAAGATGATCTCAGAAAATGGATCAATCAGTGGAAAACAGTCCTGTGATTTAGAACTTCTTCAGGTCTGATGTTGTGACTCTTCCGCTCAGTGTTATATTATATTTGAGTTCCAGATATGTGCAGATGTGTTGGAGTCAGTTTCTTTCTGGAGACTGGCTCAAATCTTTAAAACCCAGGCCTACATTTCCCACAATGCATCTAAGCTCTAAGCAGCATGTTTTCCTGTTTGTGTGTAAAACTGGTAGAATTTCTCTTTTAAAACTGATTGTTATTACAAAGACGTGAGCCTCAGTGAAGGACAGCCAGGTTATAATCTGGCCGTTAGAGGTCAAAGGTGAGCGTAACATATGGATCCAAGCGTCTGCCATATGTGCAGATTGGCTGCTGTGCATGACCGAGCACACATTCAGTTCCCTGTATGGTGGACATGTGCCAACTTACATCCTGACCGTGTGTTCCAGAAATAATGACATTTCTGAGCGTTAATCATCCACACTAGTGCTCCTGCTGCTCCCAGCTTCTTAAATTTAGTTTTCAGGAATTTGTTTGGAGCCACCGTGCAGCAGAACCTCAGCCAGCTGTCAGACAGTTACAGTGACAAACCACAAATATAGTTCAGTCGCTCACACAGAATAACCTTCATCCACAGTAGAGGACATGCTGTACATTTCTTCCATGCTCGCTCCCTCTCTGCCTGATTCACACTGTTCAGCTTTTCATTTTTGATCTTTCACGTTGAAGCATGCTGCAGCTTTCATACTCACAGTAAAGCTTAAATCAGACTGAAGAAGAAGCTTTAGTGAGCAGTCACTGGTGGACGGGACAGGTAGCCTTATAGATATCTGCTCGCTCAAACCACAGACTGTATACAAAAGATGGACATTTCCACTGCAACATCACCCACTGTTTCTGAGTATTTGTCAACATTTATGTTTTGGTCTCCACCAGTCGTCTGTGTCCGCATCCACCTGTAACTCAAAGAGCTCACACCTCCCAGAGCAGCCTCAAGTGGACATTGAGGGAACTACACTTTCTAGTTGCTGCTTTGCAGCAAACGAACCTTTAAATGTCAAAAACAAACAAATGAGGTTCTGTTTATGTTTTACTGTCAGTTAATGCCGCTGCTAAGAAAAATATCTTCATTTGAAACAATGTTTCTAGATTCATTATGTGTCTGATCATTCTCTGTGTTCTCCTTGTTGTCTCTGAAGTGATTTTTTTGTCCTCTCAGTCTAACTGGGACTGATTCCAGCTCTCCGGCCAGCTGATCCCACTTCTTCCTGCCCACTGCTGCCTCCGTCTGCTGGGCTTTCACTCCTGCTGCCTCCATCAGGACTGAGACTGCTGCTGAAACTACACAACATATATTTTTTTAAGGGACTGAATACAAAAAAAGAGGAAAATAGTTTGAGGATGTTTGGAGAGGTGGAGCTGTCCGTGGTGCTGAATTCTGTCTCCTGGGATTTTGGAAACACTTGTCATACACACTGCCTGCCTGAATTACACAGTCTGGTCCCAGCAGCTGAAAAATCTTTATGTTCGTGGACACGAATCATCAGACATGAGAAATTGTGTTCAGGGACATGAAATCTAAGAGGGAAAACATGTTGACATTAGAATCTGAAAACAGACAAGCATTAAATTAAATATTGTGAGCATTTTTCTTTTTCTCTATGATATTAGTGAGCATTTGAAGCCTCAAGATCATCACTTTCACTTTCATCTTAGTCTCTGAAATGCGGACATAAGGAATGAGGTGCAGAAACCAAACCACATTGCAGACTCACACAGCAACGTGACTATCCCTGCCTTAAATCCTCTCTTTCCTGGTCTCTTTTGACTGTAACAGGACCATCATTTCCACAATAAGACCATAAACTGATTAGCTGAGCACATATGGCGTTATTTTTGTGCCACTATTCTGAGCGCACGTAAAAAAATTTTGCAGGTGCAAGTGTTGCATTTTGAGGAGAAATTTATTTTGAGCGAAGAAAAGCTGAATTTGAATGAACAAAATTCATTTTTTCATGCAAAAAATGTATTTCATGTATTTCAGTGTTTGCTATTATTCATATACACACACAACAGCAGCCCCTCTCGCTCAGTTTTTGCATTTGCACTTGCTCGCAATGTGTTGCTTGCGCTCTCAACATTTCTGCCCGTGCGTGCTTAACTCTTTCTGTACACCGTTACATATGTGCCACAAAACCAGCCGATCACAGACTTGGATGCAAAACAAATCTGATTGGCTGTTTTGGTCCAATCAGCTCGAAATGACGAAATGCATTTCGAATGCCAGAATCCATTTCGTCCAAAACTCAAACGAGGCAGTGGTGGAGGAACACAGAGTGGCGGAGTTTGAAATATTACTTTCTGGGTCACAAAATAAACTTTTAAGATATTTTCATGGATTCTGGGATATTGCATTTCATCATTTCGAGCTGATTGGAGACCAAAACAGCCAATCAGATGTGTTTTGCATCCAAGTTTGTGATTGGCTGGTTTTGTGGCACAAATATAACGGTGTACAGAAAGAGTTGAACGCGCATGGGCAGAAATGTTGAGAGTGCAAGCAACACATTGCAAGCAAGTGCAAATGCAAAAACTGAGCGAGAGGGGCTGCTGTTGTGTGTGTGTGTGTGTGTGTGTGTGTGTGGGGGGGGGGTGTGTGTGGATAATAGCAAACACTGAAATACAGTTTTTGCACGCAGCAATGAATTTTGTTCACTCAAATTCAGCTTTTCTTTGCTCAAAATAAATTTCTCCTCAAAATGCAACACTTGCACCTGCAAATCTTTTTTACGTGCGCTCAGAATAGTGGCACAAAAATAACGCCATAAGCACAAAGCTCATTTTCTGATGAACTATAAAACAATTGGACTTCTCTTTACCTTCGCCCCTGGTGCACATCAAAAAGAATGCAGGTTAAAGTACTTCAGCGTTAGTTTCACATTTCAAAGCAATTAGTGAGGTTGTCCTTTTATCTTTTATGAAAATGCCTAAAAAGGTGGAGCTGGAGCCAAGTCAAGTTGCAAAGCAGAAACTGTGGGTTGAAAATGTTAACAAATTATTGAAAGAATCAGTGTGTCTAAAGCTGGCACTATATATTTATGAGTTAAAAATATCAATTTAGAGCAAAGTCAGAAGGTTTGGAGATGAACTAACAGGATTTATTTATAGACATATTTACACCTGCAGATTTCCTCTGATTCATACATCCCATTTAAAGCTTCTCATTGATCTAAATTAGAGGCAGCTTGTTAATCCACAGCACGCAGAAGATTTCCTATTTTATCTTTTTTAGACTCTAATTTTAAAGTCACACCAGCTGACTTAGACTCAGCCCACTGAGCTGACCTCTCCGATGATCCAGGTGCGATTACTCAGACTCAGTACCGAGGCTAAGAACTCAATAAAGTCAAATTAAACCTCAGAGCGATTCAGGCTGCAGGTTGGGGGCTTTTTTCTAAATCCTTTATCTCACTATCACCTCATTGCATTCGTCACGCAGATCAGTCCTTATAGCAGGAGCAGTATTTTTTATAAAAATGATGAAATTTAATTATTAAAAAGAAGATTAATATCTGTGAAGACGCAGAAGAGTAAAGATTTGGTGGACATTCTGATGTTTATCAATAAACTTTTTTAACTGAAACAACAACAAATATTCAAATTCAAATATTTAAAAACTTTTTTTTTTTTTCAATTACAGTGGTCCCTCAGTTATCACGAGAGTTACGTTCCAAATATAACCCGCGATAGGTGAAATCTGCGAAGTAGTCATTATAGATGTTTTAAGGCTGTAAAACCCCTCACTACACATTTTATACACTTTTCTCAGACAGGTATGAACATTTTCACACTTTTCTCTCTTGTTTACACACTCTCAAAGTTCAAATCTTTGTAGAAAAATAAGTCCAGTATTATAGATTGAAACCAAAGTCACCCACTGGCGCCTTTAACGGTGCAAAACGTTCCGTTGACATTGTTGTGTTTGTTGGGGAGAAAACTTACAAACATACAGTACAGTACTTTAGAGTCATACTGCTAGTGATTTAAGATTTATGTAAATTTGACAAGCTGAACACATTCTGTACTGTACAGGAGACACGGTATGAGATTGATTGACAATGGTCTACAGCCAATCAGGTTGCAGAACACAATGCGCTGTAAAAAACAAAAAACAAAAACAACAAAAACATGCAAAATTGCACTAAAATGAAATCCTCGAAACAACATATGTAGTTTAAAGTTTACTTTAAAAAAACAATTACTCATATATTTGTATGAGTCATTAACCCTCTGGGGTCTCAGGGTATAATTGGCCGTTTTTGACTATTTTACCTCCATATTTCACCTTTAAAATATGTTTTTCTTGCCTTGTTTGGTATCATTATTTTCAGCACAACCTCAAATATCTGAAATTTTAGTTATTTTTTCATTTTGGCATACTATATTAGCACAGTTGATCTAAATTCAGACAAAAAATTCAAAATCTGAGTAGAAAACAGTTACATTTTTTACTGTAAAATCTACAAATATGTTTAACGAATCATTTTCATAACTTGAAATGCAAATAGAAATTGTACATTTCTAAAAATTATGCACAAGTTTTGCAAACAACAAAGTTATATGGTACTATTTACCTAAAAATGCAGCCAAGGCCTCAGGCATTTTTTATATAACCATTTAAATCTATTTACAGAACAATCAGGTGTGCTGCATCAAATAAGATGGCACACAAATTATTTGTGCCAGTCCAAAAAATGTAGTTTGTGTTCAGTATAAGACAGAGGAGAACACCACAGGCCTAAACCCTGCAGGTCTGACAGCAGGAGGTGCATCAGTCCAGTTTTCCATGTGGGAACAGCGTTTACACTGGAATCTGCCTTTTCACGGCTTTTTTAGAGCAAATATGAAATTCAGCAGTCTAACTGACACACAATACAAAACAATAACTACACAACAAACTAACTATAGCCTCCAAACATGCTAAACGTCACTAATGTCTCACATATGAATACTAGCTCTCTCTGTCTTTCGCTCGCCTGCTTTCTGTCGCGGGTGTCACTCCTAAAAACTTCCCCTTCTCCCTAAACAACCAAATGTCACATGTTTGCCATATCATTTTTTTTGATTGACTGACATGGTAAAATCTAACACCAACAGGGAAGGGGTGTTTTTTCTTTTTTCTTTTCACTCGCAAGCGGAGAGTGTTTGCTAGCGCTGTCTGTAGAAAACGCCGTTTTTACAGTCCTTCCCGCTGTAAACGCCACTGTTTACACATCGTGTGTATTTTTTTATCACAACTCTGGTTTTACGTGGCCCATCGACACAATTCAAAAACTGGTATGTAGTTTGAAGTCTGCACTTTCGACCCAAGTTGAAATGGAGACTCTGACTTACTGCATCTTGTAGCTGTGTCGTCTTAAATTGGTCATGTGATTTTGACGGCGACCCAGCGACCCCAGAGGGTTAACATATTTTAATAGTCAAATTATTTTATTAATCTGACTCTTAGTTTTTAACACAATAGCCTTTAAGTTGATCATTGGCAAGTTTTCCATTGTTTTCTGTAAGCTAAATATTTTTGAGGGTCTCTGTCATTTTAGCTGCCAGAACAGTTTGTTTCAAGTAATTTAGATGTTGACTGTAAATATATGATGAATAAATTCTTTTGTATTTTCGATCTTTGAAATAAAATTCAGGATGCTTTTACTTTTTCCCCCCCTGGATTTTGTTTTTGTAATTCATTCCACTTTGTTGGTGAGTTTCTTTTCTTGGCATTAATGAGCTTCCATACCTGATGGTGATAATTATATTTCTTCTCATGTATGAGGCTCTCTGCGTGTTTAAATAAAGTTGTTTTTTTTATTCTTGATTTTTCTCTGTTACACAGTCAGAGCAGATGAAGTCTGCTGATTTTTCTCTGTCTCCATGGCAACACGGAGGTATTTACACCAGCATGCAGGTCTGACTGTCGCAAACTGCTCAGCAGCCAATTACAGAGGCCAGTTTGATCCTCTGCAGATTCCTGCAGTCAAACCTGAGACCTGCTCGCTGTGAGACACCTGCAGCACAAACACGTCGAACTGGTTACATAACCCATGATGCAGTGCGCTTCTTTCGCTCTCGTTCCTGCCGTTGTGGGGCGCGTGTCCGCGGATCCTTCATGTGGATTTTAGCGGAACTTGACGGACAGGAGCCGAGCAGCTCAGCTCGACCTGCTGCACGACTCTCCGCTGTTTGTGCGCACATTCAGTACCGGAGCACCTGCTGGCTTTTACAGTCTGTCTGCACTGCGTCGAACCCCCCCTCCTCCTCTTCCTCACTCCCCTCCCTCCCTCTGTCGCTCACTTATTTTCTCCCTCTCCCTCTCTCTGTCTTTCTCCTCATGAAATCCTGCAATATGCTTCCAAATTCCCGGACGCGGACTCTCTCCTGAGCCGGTTTTCCTTCAAAGCCTCGGATTTTTTTTTTAACCGTTTTTACCGCAGAGAAAATCACGAGAGTCTCTGAGTGCGGATGCTGCTGCAGTGCCAAGTCCTCCCAGTCCTCCCCTTCAGACTGAGAGCCAGCTCTTCTTGGGAGTTCTATCTTTTTTCCAGCATGATTTTAAGAAATTGTCAGTCAGGATTTTTGCTGTCTGAAGCCTACTCCTTCTCTTCTTTCTCCTCCTCCTCCTCTCTCTGCGGGCTTCTCCAATCGACGCTGAAAACCTACACCAAGAGGATACGGATGTTGACCAAGACAACATAGTCTATTAATATTTCAGAGCTACTGTAAAGCGATATTAAACCCCAGGTTGTGGCGGGTGGCTGGGGAAGGTGCACAGGATCTCCATCTGCTGCTCTCCAGCTCTGCTCAGGTGGGTTTTATGTGTCATCTTCATCACTTGGATTCGGGTTGAAACTGTGTGCTGGTGTGAAGGTGAAAAGCTTTTCGTGGCTGAAGGTTGAGTGATGTGCGCAGTGGGGCTGCAAACTCGAGTACTGATGTATGCGGTAAAATTACAGCAGATGCAGCGCGGCTTCTGGAGGTGCTGCAGGATTTTTTTTTCTTCCCTCTCAACAACAGGAAGCTCTCCAGCCAATGAAACATGTCTGTGGTGAAATAAAACCATGTTTGAGTGACGGCATGTCATTTTTTCTATCTTTCAGGTGAGAAAAAAGAGATGTGATGGCGATAGTGCTGAGGATGATGATGATGATGGAGAGGGAGGTTCTCCACAGCTCCTGGCCGCAGTAGGAGCTTCTCCACTCCAGCCTACCGCCTCCTTCTCTCCTCTACACCTAAACTTCCTCTTTCTCTCCTCCACCCGCCAGGAAGGATGACTGTGGTGTCCACAGAAAACATGGACGAGACTTCCACCCTGCCGGGTCACCCGCAGGACCCCTACCCGCCTGATGATGACCACGACAACCATGACTGCTGTGAGCGGGTGGTTATCAACATCTCAGGGCTGCGCTTCGAGACCCAGCTGAAAACCCTCGCCCAGTTCCCGGAAACCCTACTGGGGAACCCTAAGAAGAGGATGCGCTACTTTGACCCCCTTCGAAACGAGTACTTCTTTGACCGGAATCGCCCGAGTTTTGACGCCATCTTGTACTATTACCAGTCAGGAGGACGGCTGAGGAGGCCGGTCAACGTGCCGCTGGATATGTTCTCAGAGGAGATAAAGTTTTATGAACTCGGTGCTGAGGCAATGGAGAAGTTTCGGGAGGATGAGGGGTTTATTCGGGAGGAAGAGCGACCTTTGCCTGAGAACGAGTTCCAGCGGCAGATCTGGCTCCTCTTCGAGCACCCAGAGAGCTCGGGGCCAGCTCGGGGTATCGCCATTGTCTCGGTGATGGTCATTCTTATTTCAATAGTAATTTTTTGCTTGGAGACATTACCAGAGCTGAAGGAGGATCCCAACGACCGGATTCGCATGGTCGGCAACACCACCATGTACTACAAAGCAAGCGTCCTCACAGACCCTTTCTTTGTGGTGGAGACGCTCTGCATCATCTGGTTTTCCTTTGAGTTGATAGTTCGGTTCTTTGCCTGCCCCAGCAAGGCAGCGTTCTTCAAAAACATGATGAACTCTATCGATATTGTGGCTATAATCCCGTATTTCATCACTCTTGGCACAGAGCTGGCCGACGACCAAGGCAACAGGGAGGGTAAGGGTGGTGGGGAGCAGGCCACATCTTTAGCCATTCTCAGGGTAATCCGTCTGGTGAGGGTGTTCAGGATCTTTAAATTGTCCCGACACTCCAAGGGACTCCAAATTCTGGGGCAAACTCTAAAGGCCAGCATGCGGGAGCTGGGCTTGCTCATTTTCTTCCTTTTCATTGGCGTGATTTTGTTTTCCAGCGCTGTCTACTTTGCGGAGGCTGAGGAGAAGGACTCGTTCTTCTCCAGCATCCCAGATGCTTTTTGGTGGGCTGTGGTGTCGATGACAACAGTCGGCTATGGGGACATGTACCCTGTGACCATCGGAGGGAAGATTGTCGGCTCGCTTTGCGCCATAGCCGGAGTGTTAACCATCGCGCTGCCGGTGCCAGTCATCGTGTCCAACTTCAACTACTTTTACCACCGGGAGACGGAGGGTGAGGAGCAGGCCCAGCTGCTCAACGTCAGCAACCAGAACTTGGCGTCAGACACCAACTCGAGTCGCCGCAGCTCCTCAGTGGTCAGCAAGTCGGAGTACATGGAGATAGACGAGGACTTAAACAACAGCATTGACAACTTCAGGGAAGCTAACCTTAGGACTGCCAACTGCACAGCTCCCAGCCAGAACTGTGTTAACAAGGGCAAGCTGCTCACTGACGTGTGAGGCGGCATGCGACCACCGCTGTAAATATTGTAGAAATATCTGGATGCTTTATATCCATTGGTGCATTTTATTCTCATCTTTGCATTGATTCATTCAGACATTTGTGGAGACTTTAATGCACATGTGGTCAAATTATTAAAAAAAAAGAAAAAAAAAGAGAAAAACATTTGTTTGGCAATAGTACAAAAATCTGCAGGTTCGGGGAAACATTTGAGAAATTATTGACAAAGTTTAGTAACTTGCACCCTTCGATTTTCTAATGGTCTAAACATTAAATGGAAGCTTTGCTAATTTTACTTTTGGTCAAGGATTTCCATAGACTGTATATAAAAATATGGATGAAAGGTATAAAGAGTGAAGCTAGTGCTGAGGTGGCTTAAACCTACATTCCTTCTTCTGCAGCGGATGACCCCTCTTTGAGAAGTCTATGAGAAAATGAGCCTACTGCTTACCTGACTTCTCAGTTCAGCAATATTTTCCTGATGAGTTTATGCTCTCAGTTGCTAGTTTCACGTCTTACTGATTAAAACACTTTGGAAATTACGGTCCTGTTCGAGTCATATGGGACGATAAAAGAGGGGCGGAGCTAGAACAGAGCTTCCTCGTGACTGTCTGAGCATGTCCCTCGGTTCCTCATTCATCCCAGATCTCATGCTTCATGTTCAGATTCCAAACTGGCTTCAAACGAGGCTTCACAAAACAAAGCGTGCCATCGTCACACTGGCTACATCCATCTTTTATATACAGTCTCAGAAGTTAGTTTAAATGTCTCAACTTGTCAGTTTATCTACACTAAATTTTGTGGTAAAAACTGGACCTGTGAATTTTAAAGATATGAAAAGGCTGTAAAACAGATACCCACATTGCATCCTGGGAAATGCAGTGTTTTGTCCCAAACTAGAGATGGAAAAGTAAGAGTATTTCTTCTTCCTGTTTTATATCACTTTTAACCATTCTTCCAACTCAGTGTAAAAAGAAAACGCATCCTTTTGGAAGGGAAACACTCACCTGATGGAGTGCACCTTTATCAGAGTTATTACGGTAATATCTTCTTAGAATCCTTTCATAATTACGATTTAATTTAGGATGAATTAAAAGAAAAACTTTAGAGCAAAGCAATACAACTTTTATCTGTGCTGCACTGTTTGACAAAGAGATATTACGCCACAGAAAAAAATGGATCAAATGTAGGTTTAAAAGTAACAGAAAAGATTCAGAAACTATCAAAAGCAAGCTAAGACAATGACATATATGCAAGGCATATATTGTGAATTTAATAGTAGAAATGACTAATTGTACAATAATGAATCAAATGTCTTCCCGACACCTGCCAAGTTTTGTGCAACAGACCGAACTTTCAGGAAAAAAAAGGAACAGAAAAAAATAATTAAAGCCCAACTGAGATTCGAAGAACGATTTCCTCCCTGAAGAAACGCTTTCTGCGTGGATTATTTCAGGTGTGTCTTTCTGCGGCACATCCAGGGAAAGTTTGGAAAATGCGACGCCGGATGTAGACCCCGGCTTTTCAGGCACCTTATCAGAGATAAACAGGAAGCGTGCCGAGCCTTGTGAAGGATTACGTGCATCGCTGCTGCTGCTATGGGTCGGCTGGAGGTTCCCTGTATGATGCCATGCAACACTCCTTTATATAGAAGCATGTGGAGACTCTCTTCTCTCTTATATCGGCATGCACAAGACGTTACCTCATTTTATTTCTACATTCTTCTGTGCGTCGAGCTCCATCTCCCGCTCCTGGATTTTTTCTCTCATTTGTTTTCACCAAAAGTGCACTGGCTGCTTATTCTTATCATTTCAGTTGTTTCAGAGCATTTAAGTGTTGAATGTTTAAGGGAACAGGAACTCTTCTTCTTTTGAAGATTATGGCATGTCAAAATACTAAAGCATTATGGCCTAATTAGCTATGGTATAGCTACGTATATTCAATGCATGACGTCAGTATTAAATTGCTTGCAGTTGGGAGGGACCTGGGGAGGTGGAGGATGACGATGATGATGATGTGTGTTCTCATTATTGTCGCGCTAAAGACAGAATTTGGTGCATGATGGAGCTAAACTGTCGGAGGGAACAAATCTCCTAAAAAAGAAGAAAAGAAAAACAAATTAAGAAAAAAAAAAGAGATATAGCTGATGATCTCTAAAAAAAAAGATCTCATAAATTCCATCCTCCGTTTTCATTTGTTTAAAGCTTTGATCTTGGAGTGCATGGGATCATTTCATGTGATTTATGACCCCAAGAAGGAAAGCAGTAATATTTAACAAATTTCGTAGATATATCTATAATTAGCGTCTTAGTGCCTTGAAGCCCTTCTCGTTCTAAAATTGACTGAAGTGCCTCCCGTTCCAAGAGAAAATCAAAGAGCTTACTGTGTGCAGCTTCTCCTGCCATAAAGATGCACTGCTCCCTGCACATATGGAACTAAACACAGATGAACCCACATGTTCAGAATTTAGTCCTGATTCCTGGGCCTAAAACACACAAAGAAAAGCTTTCTGGGATGATGACACACAGCATTCGTGCAGGAAAGTTCAAATATGGATAATTTAAGATTTCCTTATTTTTGGTACATTTGGAGTTTGATGGTATGTATACCACACGGATACTCAGACCTTCCAGATATTACCCATTAGAAAAGTAACATGGAGGTGATGTGTTGGATGTTCAGATGGAGTGACTGTTGAAGGACAGGAGCTGCTCAGCTGGTTCAATTAGAACAGGACAGAAAGGTCAAACAGCTCGATTTAATAGAAAGTCATGAAGGAAACGGTCACAAACCAAGGCCGACAGTTTGAGGATGGTGACCCTCATGCTGGTGCAGTACATCTGTGCATAGGTGTATGAAGAGGGATATTATAGAGTGATTGACAGAGTGACTTACAATAGATATGAGGAAAGAGGCAATCGGTGATCGGGTGATGAGGTGTGATGAGCAGAGAAAGAGCAGCGAAGAGCTAAACCCTGCGGTGAGGGTTCCTCTGTCATAGTGTCGTAGTTCGCATGTTGTCTGAAGGTTCCTACAGACTGTGATCTGATCTGTGCCCATGTCAGAGCACATAAGCTTCAGGTTTAAATTAGTAGTCTGGACTCTGCTGCTGAAGTCTGGATAGGCTTTGGTTGGATGTAGGTACCCTCCTCTGTGCACAGCAAAGAGGGATTATAACAGCACCCTCATCCACCATCATCCAAACACTGAGGTGGTGTTTAACCCTCCACTCGAGCTCCGAGCGTTCGAGAATAAAAGCCGAGCACCACTAAAGTTCTTCCTGCTGCCTTAACCTTTAAATGACTTAACATCAGTTCTTCCTTTAATTCTTCACATGAATGCTAAAAGAAGGCACTTCAATGAGCTGCTAAGGGAGCAAAATACCTATTCAGACACATGAAACTAATGAAATTAGTTTCTTATTTATACCAGCTAAATGCACAGAACTGTATACACTGATTAAGGTAACAAACATTTTTAAATAGCCACAGAAACGACACAGAAAAATACATTTAAAATAGCATGTGATCAATAACTGGTGCTAATTATGGCTCATTATTCTCACTTTTTTTAAAGAACTAAAATTAATTTGGAAGAAAAGTCAAAAAAGTGACAGCTCAAAGACCACTTTGTTAGGTACACCTTTGAAATCTAAAGTCATACATTTCCTGCCTTTACAAAAACTGCCATGTAAAACAGGTGATGATTTCTATTTATTACAAAGCTCTTTCTCAATTATGTCACATTTTTTAGATTTTACAAGTGTACCTGGGTTTTAGCGCAAAATGCAGATTTTGTGGTTTCACCAAAAAAAGTACCTCACTTTCAGAGAAATTTCTTAAAAATCTAACAATTATTGGCAATCTGTGAATACAAACATGGCGTGGGCGTCCTCGATGAAGTTAGGGAGCCTATGAACTGAACAGAACAGCAGAACACTGCCACCTTCTGATGCTGGGGACCAAAAACTGCTGGAGATTTGACCAGAGTCCTTGGAAAGAGTAAAAATTGCAGAGAACGATACTTCTGTCATCGATCTGTAACACCTTCACCTGCCTCTAGTCACTGCTGTGTTTGTGATGCCTTTTACTTGTCCTGAGTGAAAGGAAAAAAGCCTCTGCCTGTGTGTGGATGATGGTGGATCTGACCTCAGTGTTTCCTCTGCAGAGCGTCTGAACATTACCATGGGCGTTAGTCACTTAGCACGCCAGCAAAATGGCACTGCTGTTCGTACAGGGGAGAACCTGCCTGTGTCAGGGAAGACTGCTGTGATATTTTTTTCTGTTAAAACATTGACTTTAATTCCACACGGTAAATTTTTAGTGACATTAACAGGTGTAAGTGATTAATCATCACTTTTAGTGTTACAAAATGTTTTAGACTGCATCCAAGTGTCCAAAAATCCATCCAGTCAACAACATGACTGTGAGGGCACACTAGAGGGAAAGGATCAGGACACAGACACACACACACACACTTATAAAATATCAACTGTACCATGTGGACATCAGAGGAAACACAGGCTTCATTTTTGGTCAGCTGGGAGCGTTTATAACTCACTCGAAGTGTATTTAGTATTTAGTATTTATTTATTTATTGTCATTGTCAAGAACAATGAAATTGCGTTTGGGGCTTCCATACAACCCAAAAAAAAGAAGAAAATAATAAATACCCCTTAAAACCCAAGTGTACATATTTAACCCAGTGTGACTCCAATGCAATAAGACAATCCTTAGCAATAATGTTCGTAGAAATTCAGACAAAGACCTGAGAAACATGACAAAATACAACAATGCAACCCATTCAATATTATTGTACTGTGAGATATGATATCAGATATGATAGTTATCTATTTAAGAAAGAGGGGGGGCAGGAGGGGGAAGAGAATAAAGATATGATGCACCAATGCAGACCAGTTCATTGCTATTAAGAAGTTGGATATGGTTATTGTCCGTGAGAGTGATTTGAGACAAGGCTTAAAATGTCATTAATAACTGTCCAATCACAGGTTCTTGGCGTGGGAAGCCTCGCCCCTGAACTTTCCTTAACTTTTAGAAGGTACTGCCACAACTTTTCCAGTACTGTGCCGGTGTTTTTTATTCAGTTTGTAAGGCTGGCCCGCTCTGCTGTGGTCACTATAACGAGATTCTGACTCATGTCTATTTCACAGAAATACGAACATGAATGTTATCAGGTTTCTCTGGTGGGAAAATATCAAGGATAAAAATGCTGGATTTTGATCCTGAACCTCACTTCAGATAAAAACACCTGCAGACTTTCAGGCTGCTGTTACATTTGAAGCTGAACCTCAGAGTCAGAGCAGCAGTGACCCGAGGAGTCCTCTGCAGCCACCCACACAGCTGTTTTCACTCAAGTCTGTGTGGGCATGTGCAGACTGGACCTGGGACCGACAACATTAATCACTAAAAACACTAAACAGAGAGTTCAAGTTAATCAATTAATTATTTATTTATGTAACCACTATGTTTTAATTATTATTGTAGGAAAATGTATATGTGGTGCCATATTTTACTCATCAGTCTGCACTTAGTCACAAAATGAAGTTAAACGCAACACACAAGATTATATTTATGCTTTCTTGGCTATTAACCTTGAAAACACAAACTATTATTAATGTGAAAAAGACTACATAATCTGAAACATGCATGGTGGTATTTTCAGGTAACTTTTTCCATAAGATGCAGAAATTAAAATGAGTCTAATTTTGCATGCAATAATATCGTTCATACCAAAACAGTTTGGACAAATTCCAGGCTGGGGATGATATGAAGATAAAAGTTTACACCTGAAAGATGAATTTAAAAATGAATCGCTATTAGACACTAATAATCCGTGCACAAAGTGTGTTTGTGTGTGAGAGAGAATTATTCTAATTTATTCATGCACATGAACAGTTTCAGCTTAGCACGATGTATACAAGCACAATAATTGTTTATGGATAAACTGAGAGAAGTCTTGTTGTGTGCAGAATTATACATTACAAGAAGCGTTTACAGAAGTGTCTCCCTGCAACTCTGAGATGTTGCTGACAAGAAAACGTGTTAATGATCTGATTTGACATCATGGTGATAAAAGAGCCTTCTTGCGTGCTCCAGCATTTTTATCACAAGCAAACTGGAGTCTCTCTTTTGCACTCAACAAACAAAAAAAACATCTATTTTCAGCCCTGCCTATGATTAGAATTAGATTCAAATTATTATTTGATCTCTTTTTGTCGAGAAGTTGTCTTATTGCTACACGATACTGATAAGAAAAATATGTTTTCTTGATGCATAAATGTTTGTATTTTGTGTCACAGTTACTGATTTCCAAAATTCTTATTTTAAGATTAACTTCTGGCACAGAGCACAGCTTCATTTGGGACTCTTGTGCTTCCTGAAGCTTTAAATTTATTGCTGCTGTGAGTGATGGAACATCAGGAGGAAGGTTTATTGTGCGTCTCGGCTGTGTGTCATCATCCTTTTACCTTTAAGGCTTGTCTTATAAACTGCAGAAGAAAAAAAATCCCTTTAATTAACATTTCAGTCTGATGGAAAAATTAATGCATGCAACGAAGGTGCTACGTTTTAAACATGCAGTATGTTCTAGGGAGCAAAATTACAAATTCCACATGTTTTTAAAGGAAGGATCACATTCAAAATGTCTATATTTTTTCTTAACAGCTGTTTAAATTTGTGATGACATCCAGCATCAGGGTGATCGGTCGTCTTCTTGTGGTTTGAAATTCTGTTTGTTCATACTTGTTTACCGCAGGCCAGAGTTAGAGACATATCTGCACCCGAATGGACCAAATCATCATCAGAGCAGCTAAACACACGGATGGTACACAAACATTTTCTAGATTAAAGCTCATGTGTTTGGAGAGATTTTATAGTGTGTAGTTATTTTTAGAACCTTTATCATTTGGTTATGCAGTAGCGAGGAAGAGAAACAAGTTTCCTTTCAAATTAAAGTCCAGTTTTTATAACTACTGTAAACATAATTTATTTAAGAAGCTTCCAGCTGCCATGCGCAAACTGATCAATTAATTAATTTGCAGATGACAACATTAAATGAACTGCAGCGCAATCATTTTTATTCTATCTGCGTTTTCATTACAGGATGTTTGATTTTTCACAAATATTATTCGGACTGCTGACTCAAGCCATCACTGCAGAGTTTCTCCACCTTGAGGAGATCGTATATCCGTATCTGTGTATTTAAGACTGAGTTATTACAGAAAGTGTTGTGCAAACACAGAGTGCAGGAAGCAAGAAATCAGTTGTTGGAACATTACCAACTGTGATTGTTTCCATTCCATTAAAATCAGACATTAAGAGTCTTTACTAATTATTGATAAATATCAACATCTGTGGGGTTTGTGGTGAAGATTCTTTCTGAATTGAATATCTCTGGAGAATTTTTCAGCAATATTTACGCTTTTTATTGCCACTGAATTAAGATGGAAGAAGGAATTTTCTTTAAAATTGAAACTTCAAGGAGAACATAATGAAAATTATAGGTGAAGCAGTTATGAAAAAAATAAATATAGTTTATGTTTTAATTTTGCAACATTAAAATTAATAATTAATCTTGACCTTTGAATGACTTTTAGTGAATGACCTTATATAGCTGATGAAGGGTTGATGCCTGTAATCATCTGGAAGAGGGCATAAATTGAAACTTCCTTGTGAAAGTTCACCATTGCATTTTTCAGCGTTGAAAATTCAAATATATAACTGATTTTAAATTATATTCTGACCATAAAAGTGAGTTAAGCCTTCAAAATGAAGAGAAAATGTACATCACAATTTGCAACAGTTAACCCAACAGATTTTGGGTTGAGAAACTCTGTCTTATGTCATGTTCCGTAGGTTTTTGTGATATTTAAAAAGCCATGACGCAAGTGAAAATGATTCTTATGATGCAGAATTATAAAAAGTATGTAAATGTGTTTCAAGGATTTTTGGAAAAAATGTGATTATGTGCTGATGGTTTTTGTCAGCACTGCAGTGTAAAGAGAAGGTGCATGGATGAGTGAAGACTGAACTGCATGAACTTAACATTAACATAAATTTATGCTGGTGGAGATATATTTTTGCTTAAACAAACACTCTAATGATTGTTTGTCTTTTTAGAAACTCATAAAAAGATTTCCAGCTGGTTACTTTGGGACGAATTATGTTCGGCTTAACATTTAGCTTAAGTAAGTCTGTTCCCTCTTAGTCTCAAGCAAAAGTCATCATTTACAAAATAATATGATAAACGTACTTGTTTCCCCTTTGCTGGGGTGCTGAGATCCTCCTTGAACTCCGCAGTCATCAACATCGCAATACGTCTGTTTTACTCTGCTTTTATTGCTTTTTTAATCTTAAAGGCTCTTACTGGAGAGCACAGCGTTTGTCATTTGTTGTTGAGGCATAGTCTGTAACCTATGCAAGGTTAGTCAACGACATATGTCCATTCTGATTATCATCATATAACAGCAGTTTCAATAAATCTTCAAAGATGAACCAGTTCCTGTGATTCATTTAAAAGCACTCCATGTGGACTGTTTGTCTGTAAGGTGAAATTTTCTTTGCAGACGACCAACCTGTTTATGTATTTTTACAATCAGTTTAATAGCTTCTCATGTAAATGCCACAAAGCCACAGTTAATGACCTAAAGACACTTGAATAAACACATTTATCTACATTTCTCATGAAAACTATGATGGTGGTCGAGTAGAAGCAAAATGTCTTACAGAGCAACAGCTCTACTGATTTCTCTACTGCTAATTTCACATGATATACGTGGTGGTAATGAGCTTCCTTCAAAGGGTATCTGGTCTCTAGTCTCAGAGATATGGTGAGGAGCTTGGTGATTAGGATGAGACTCGGAGTATAGCTGCTACTCCTTCACGTCAAGAGGAGCCAGTTGAGGTGTTTTGTCATCTGACCATCACATCACCTGGTGATGTGATACAAGCATTTCCAACTGAGAATAGATCGCAGGGTAGATGCAGAACAGTGGTGGGACTTTATTTCTGGATTGGTTTGGGAATGCATTGATGTTCCTCCAGAAGAGCTGGAGGTGGCTGTGAGATCTGTCTGTCTCTGTTTTGACTGCCTCCAACAGGAACTAGACCTGCATTGGCATGAGAAAATGGATGGATGGATTATGTTTTATCAGCTTGTACTGTTTTTAAGGAGCTTTCTAAAATAGCAGGTTGCAGGTGATATACACCAGCTTTTTACAATTTTAAATGTAATAATTCATTTGCTGCTGTCGTTGGTAGAGTTAGTCTGAACTAATTTACAAACTTGAAAATTACAATGTTCAAATTTGCTGTGTTTTATAAGTTCATCATATCTTATGTTAGAAGCACAGGCTCATTTGAAGCTGTTTGGAAAGCTCAGTGTCAGCACTTTGAATAGTGTAATATAATATCTCTGCACATTTTTTCATGCCTGGGAGTCAATTATACTTGAGCACAGGATCAACACGAGCAAAGTCAAACTCCAGGAACAAATGTTGCAGAAGAGCAGCAGCACGTGTAGATGTGACCGCTCTAAAATAGCTTGACATATGAAGCAGCTCATAGAGTCCAAAAGAGATCCTGCTCCACATCAACACTCAGACCACTGTGATGAAAACGAGCATAGAAATGTGAACCAAAAAGTCCCAAACATTTATCCAAAAACATGCTACGGAACGCTTTATAGACTCTAATGACAGCTTGTTCGTTAGAGTCTACAAAACCTGTTTTATTCAGTACTGTCTGTGCCAATTAAGATTAATAAAAGGAAAAATGATAATGGAAGTGAATAAAGGTAGGTGGAAAGTCAAATAAATTAAAATAAGTCGAAGTAAACGAAAGGTATAAACAAATAAAACCAACTTTCAATGAACAAAGACTGATAAAAGAAACAATCTTTGACAAAAGAAAAGAAAGACATAAGATGAAGAAATGTCAGGAACGGTGAAAGGAAATAGGAAAAAAACAACACAAGACAAGGAGTGTTGAAGGTAGAAGACAAAATTCACATGGAAGGAAAAGTGGTGGAAGTTAAGGGAGGAAACTAAAAGGAAAATAAACCGGGGAAAGGAGAACGCATAGGAGAGGGAGTAAAGAAAAAATATCAAAGTTAAGCGAGAAAACAACATGATAGGAAAGCAAACAGAAAACAGAATAACAGAAAACTGTTAAATAGGAAAAATGAAATAAGAAAGAAGGGAAAATGTATGTTAAAGAAAATAGAGCAGGAAAGGAAAAGAAAGGATAGGAAAGTGACAAACATGAGGGGATTTATTTTACACGCTGGAGATATGAAGATGACAGTAATGCAGTGTTTTCCTGTGTGGAGTGCTGCCGGCCTGGTGGAGGGCCGGTGTCTGTGCTGTTTGCTGTGCAGGATTTGTTTGTGTGGAGCTGTTTGAGATGCTGCTGCGAGTTGTATTCTTAGCTCGGTAAGAATAGCTCCTCTGTGACTCAGATTGTTCGGTGCAGCCCACAGAGCAACTTCTCATGAGGACAGTATGGAGTCTGTACGGTAAAACGCTACGGACTCTAGCTTTAAGGTCACCGGCACTGCAGCAGGACTCACAGTGTGACTCACGCATGTCCTTAAGCTCAAATACTCTTCCTGTTTGTCGTGCCTCTTTTTTCTTCTTGGCCTTTTTTTTTTTTTTTTAACTTTCCATTGTTTTTGTTTTCTATTGCTTCCTTTCCTTCCCCATTTTCCACTGAGTTCCTTGTTTGCCTTTCACGTCTTTTCATTTTGCTTCCCGTCTTTTCCTTTTCTTTCCTTTTTCTTCCCATTTCCTTTCAAATTTTGTTTTTCTTTCCTTTTCCCTTTACTTCCTTTCCACTTCCATTGCCTTTCATGTCATTTCTTTCTTTTCTTATTTTACCTTCTTTTCTGTTCTTCAGTCAGAGAGTTACCTGACCTACAGCTGACTGGATTTGGGGAAGTAGGGTTTCTTTTTTTGTTTGTTGTTTTCCAGATTTGTAATCAGGAAAACAAATATTCCCATAAATGTTGGACTGATTCTGTTACACAGTGTGGAGCATCTCTCAGTTACTCATCTGCTCCATGTCTCCACTGGATGTAAATAATGATGATTTTCCTGACACTAATTCCTCCACCATTTTTATAAGAGTTTTTTGTGTTTGCATGAATCATACCGATGCTGGAGACCACTGTGGCATACAGTAAATGTTAGTGTGTGTGCTGAAAATGAGAAGAGCCATTTCTGTATATATGGAGACAGAGAGGCAGCCTGGGGCAGAGTGCATGTTAGGTTAGTGTGGGTGGATGCAGAGGGAGATCCAGAGGAGAAAAAACACTACAGAAACAAAGAGAAAGAGAAGGAAACAGGGCAGAGGAGGAGGAGGTAGACAACCAAACACTGAGAGGTCTGCTATTTGTGGAAAGAGGAGAAATTGAGATGCAGCAATGGAAAAAAGAAAAGTTTGAGAGCGATAGATTTAGTTACATCGCACATGAAGCTCTGTTAGAGTCCTGGAATAATCTATCTGCTGCTGCTTTTTCTTATTGTTTATGTTTGATTGAGGTTCTTGGCCATAAAGAACATTCTGGTGACCCTGGATAATGTTCTCTAATGATGAAGGACATCCTGAACTGTTACGGATCCTTGGATACATCCAAACATTAGCCTCTGGGGCTGAAAAATAAAGGCCCCAGGCCTGCAGTTTCTCTAACGTCCACTAGAGACTCCAGCAGTGAGTCAGTCTCCACAGACTCCCACGAAGACATGTCCAAGTTTGTCTCTGCAGCTTGGTTTTTAAAAACGACAGCCCATAGGCTCATAGCTTTTAAATTCTTTAAAAACAAACTTGCTCTCAGCCCAACCGACATGTCAGTGTGGTTATTAATGCCCTGCAAACAGCACAGCAGCAGAATGATGACCAACCTCCTGCTGTGGGTTGATCATCTCAGACATTGTAGCTAGCCACCAGATAGCACATCATTATGCAGGGTGCATCAAAAGGAATCATCATGATTTCACGATTTATTTGTAAAGTGATGCACATAGAAGCTTGCACTAAGATTTGACATCAATCACTGAATATACAGTTTTACGTACATACAAAATATCACAAGTGCTCAATGTTTCCCTGCCTGGACACACAGCACATCTGTGAGCATGTGTGAAGTCACTACTGTTGTTATGCTGGCTGCCGTAAACCTTGTGAAATTCAAAAATCCGCCCTTTGTAACAGGACGGGTTTCCATCATTACCAGTGAACAGCTGCAGAATTAAAGCTCTTTGAAATCAAATGATTCTTTTTGATACACTCTCCGACTTTAGCAGCTCTTCAGACATCATTAGGGTTTATGTCCAAGGTTATAGCATAGCTGTACGGTACCTCTGTCAGCTAACATATAATACAAGATTTATACTTCTGTTTTAAATCCATGCCATAGGTAAACTGTAACCAGACACCCTTTATGCCACAACCTGAAATGTAGAAATGAAGTTACATGTCGGCCAGCAGCAGCATCAGCCACATGAGCAGGCTACACTGGAGGCTGTACTTTATAAATCTTCTTTTTATGGATGCTGGATGTTAACATCTTATGGTAACAGATGAGAGAACAGCCACACAGATCATTTTACTGGAGCTGAAAGATTTTCAACAGTTTTTAGCTGAGAGTTTGGTGGATTTTAGATAATAACAGAAAAGTCTTTGACCGGAAAGGGCTCATGACGTCAGACTCAAACGGCAATAAACTCATTTTGATGACACAGTATAATAGGTCCAAACCCGACAGGTGACGTCTCAGTGACAATGAGCATCTTTCCAATAGAATGAGACCCTCGGAAGCATAAATATATTTTACTGAGTGTTTAATGAGTTTTATGGGTTTGGGTTGGTTGCATAATAACTTTCGCTGGATAAATTTAAGGGGGTGTTTCATTTTGTGACCTTGCTGATAATGAAATACCTCGTGGTGTTTATTCACAGCTAAATTAAAATCTGGAAATAAAAATGATTTTTGGGTGTTATTGCATGGTAGAAAGGCGACTCTGTGACTCTTCTCTTATGGACGTTCCCTTAGGAAGAGGCAGAGAGCATTTATGCAGCTTTGTGATTGGTTTGTTGGTGCTTGCCAGTAACTCTCTCAAAGACAGTCAGCAACTCACAAAGAACAAAGAGTCCAAATTTAGTTCCTGGTTCTCGTCCACAAGCTGGACAGAGAGGAGAGGAAGAGGCTGAGCCAACAGCAGTTGGTAGAAGATTTATTTTGTTAAGTTCTCACAGTGGAAACAAGTTAATAATGCAGCAGCTTTCAGTATACAGGTGTTCTTTGATGATTTACTCATGTGATCTGTTTCAGGACTCCTGTACAGTGAGCCTGGCTCTTATTACTGTGCTTCTCTACAAACAAGCCTGCACATTTCCTCAAGGAACAAAACACTGAGTGTGGAGGCCGATGCTAACCACAGCCCAGCCTTTACCTAACACGGCTCTGGGGCTTGTTTCACTGTTCGCTTTAACTGTGGGCTCGCACACACACACACACACACACACACACACACACACACACACACACACACACACACACACACACACACACACACACACACACACACACACACACACACATGCAGCTGTGCATCCCTAATTTCAGAGAACATTCACATATTAGCTTCCTGGATATTCTAACCTTAAACACTGATACTTAGTATCTAATCCAAACCTTAAAGATGTAACATGAAGACACAGTCTCAGGTGACTGAATCAGCTGTTGGGTTTTGCACTTTGCACCTTGTAACTTCAGAGATGGAGCGTCTGCTTCTCTCTGTATCATCCATCATTTAAAAGCCCCCTTTAGAGAGCTTTGTTTGATATCAATCATTCAGGTGTGTTGTCCGCATGCCAGCGGAGGAAGCTCACCTGACAGAGAGCAGATCTCTGCCGGACTGCATTTAACAGACCTCTGAGAGCAGCTTTTAAGTGCCAGCTTCAGAGAAATCATCTGCTGACTGAATGTAAACAAACAGATTTCCTCCAGCTCATGAGTTACAGTGATGGAGTCTGTGTTGCTCACAGGGGGGTGGTGTGGGCCTTCCTCAGGCTCAGCTCTCATAGCTATTCCTCGGACTTCACTCTTCTGGAGACCTCTGATGTTGATGCTGGACTCCAGGCCTAAAGCTACTCTTACTGCTGCCACTACCTTCAACTTTACCTTCCACATCTGCTCCAGCTGTTCCTTCAGCCGTTGGCACTTGTCTGCTTTCTCATGCTCCTTCTTTCTCATGTTGCTGTCTGCTGGGATTTCCACATCTATCATAGCTGTGGTCTTCTGCTCCTCGTCAGCCGCAGCCATGTCTGCTTGGTTGGGCAGCAGCTGCTTGTCTGTCTGGAACTTGAAGTCTCACAAGACTGTAGCCCTGCTGTTCACAACCACCTTTTGAGCTGTTTCCCATCAGGTCAGGCGAGCTTCTTCCCCCCGCTACAAAAACTGTTTTGGTCTCTGTAGATAATTTCGTAGCAGCTTTAATAGCTCACCTGTTTAGACTTTAAACTGAGGTGTCAATATTAAGGGTGCAGGGGAGGTCGACAAATGTGTCTTTATTGGGAAAGAGTTAAGGCTTACAGTTTGCATTATTAGGGGCAGATGGACTGACAGATGGATGGTGACCCATGTGGCTGTAGCTGCTAGCTTCACCTGAACTGGATATCTGGACCGTGCTGTTGGAGCCTTTGGGAGCATTTTTAATGCCACCATGTGGCCAATAATATGGCTGCTGTGAGGTCACTGTACTAACAGACTGTAGGATGCTACTGAGCTCTGATTAACGGGTGTCTGTGTGCCATACAGGTGTGGGGATCATCAAAATTAGGCTTTAGTTAAGCTTCAGAGGAAGTGAAGAGCTGAAAAGTGACTCTGGTTTGAGTTTCCCTCTCAGCACTGGGAGGACACACATGAGTGCAGCCTGTGGACTGAGTCATGATGTCAGGATAACTCATTGCTTTTAATGTCTTTGTGATGTTGTACAAGCATTAATTCCCTGATTTGATAGTCCTTTAAATGACTCCATTAACATGCTGCGTCTGTTTCTGTGTGCTAACCGGGCTATGCCTTATTTCATTCCATCCTAGGTGAATATTTGTCTTCCTTTATCACACTCGAGCTGTTTATTGTGACGGTGTGTCAGCTCTTCCTGTCTGTTTGCTGTAACAGCGACTTTTATGCTCCCCTCTTGAGATTTGATGTTGCTTTTTACAAATTCAAGCAGCGCTGCTCCAATTTCATGCTACGCACTTATGTTCCTCTTTCGCTTCTGGATAAATATTTGTCTGGTGTGGCCTTAAAATAGCAATGCAGATGACACATTTTTACATTACCGCTGGTGATAAGTGTGATGGGCTGTCAGTGGGTCGCCTTAGCGAAATGTTGCATCCCAAATCCCCTCTCAGCTGCACTAATCTAATGTGAGAAGAGGGAGGGGGAGGCTGTTAACTCGAAGACCAGCGGCTGAGGTGACTGCTTTTGTAACCTGCAGAGAGGAGGTCGGAGCAGGCTTCAGACAAACTGGTGACCTAGATGGGATATGAAGATATGAAGTACCTTCGGCTCTTTATTCCAGATCATGCTATGATCTTATATGTCTTCTGAATGACCACATGCTGCCCTGATCCTCATATGAAACATCGAGTAAATGATTCTACAGCGTCACAATGAAACGAGACAAAAAGAGCTCGCTCCTCATTAGTATGAGACCAGCAGATACTTCATGAATCAGTGTGGGATTACGTGAAGAAACAAATGTTGCACATTCACAGCTATAACATGAGAAATACCAGCCAGTTGCACCTCCACATGTTCAGCATTGCTGGTTCTCACAGTTTAGATAAGGTAATTTCTTTTTACAAGCCTCCAGAGTTTCTTTAATAGCTTCTTAATTCCTTTTTATGTGCAAATAAAGAAACATGAACAGTTGCTGTTGTTCACATGAGTGAGATGTTGAGGTTGCTCGACCTTAGAGAGGACAAAGAGGAGGAGACTCCTCGGGCCTCCTCACATGGCTGGGAGAGAACAGGTGCATGCAATGGAAGGCTTGTAAAGATGTGGCTGGTGGAAAAAGTGACGCAGACGTGAAGCTCACATGCTACAACAGGTGATGCTAAGCTGCTGCTGCTGTTCTGCTAACGACTGACGGGAGGTTTAAATTTCCTTCATGAAAGTTCCAGTGGACAGATACTGCAATAAAAACCTCTCACTTTATATTGACATTATTACACCTGAAATATGTGTTCATTGTTCATCTGTTTGGGATTAGTTTCTGAGGTGGATTGATTCACATTTGGTACCTTAGTGTATTGGACACAGTGAAATGAGATTGGTAGAACTTATTTGTTTTTTTAAAGTTTTCACTTGTAGGGTTAATTCCACTTCTTTTCTTGTGAGAAAATATCCACTGATCACCGTTTGTGGTCAGTTTAATTCTTCCTCTGGTTGTTTTACATCTTTTCATAGTCATTTGGTGTTTGCATGGAGATGTTTTCTGCCTCTTTCTTGTGTTTTCTGATTGGATGTGCATTTTTTGTCCACACTGTGGGTTGAAACAGTCAGAAAAACATGATGTAGAAACTGAACCCACTTAATGTGAGTGTAAATCTTTGTGATTTGGTGCAGCTGCTTGAGTGCAGCAGACTTCCTAATGCAGCTCCTCCCACCTTCGACTTGCGCACGAATCTAGTCTGTGAAACCTGGAGACAGCTGTGTGATTGGTTTGATTTTGGTCCTGAAGCTGACAGACACAGAACTAAAGCTACATCACCTCAACCATGAAGCAGACATGTTTGGGTCTAATCAGACTTTAACTCATAGAAAACTGCAGATGTGGCTCCTTTTGAGTCAAACATTCACTGCTCTGTGAGTGTGAGCAACCAGCAGCCACAGAGTCACCTGGGTTCACCTGATGAATGAAGTCCAATGTTCACTTCACTTTATGTTCTGCTTTGATCTCCACCAGCTCCACGGGAAGAGATTGGTCAGTGATTGGTGTTTTGACTCTCCACCCTCGGCTCCTCTTACAGCACAGCAGAGGCAGCGCTCAAGAAAGGACAGATGTGAATATTTTATAACCTGATATGATCCACGACGGTAACGTGACACCAGACTCCTTTCACTGCTGTTCGCCGAGCAGAGGTCAACATCTCAGAGGATTTCATCATCTTACAAAGTCTGATACAGTCTAAATTTAAAAAACAAAAACTGTATCTAACCGACACGGTGAAGGACACATCTGTCCATCACTACAAGACTCTGAAAGTGTAGAAGAGTATCAAGGATTTTAATACTGATGAAGCCACAAGCATCTGATCTCATGCATGAACGCAGAGTAACAGATAGAGAAGAAGAAGGACTTATGGACTTATGTGCTCTTTACTGTGCTGTAATAACCCACCCAAGTTAGGTCTGTGCGTGGGAAACACTGCAGACGGTTTGAAGACTAAAAGCAATCAGCAGCACATATAAACACTCACACTTACAGCTTATATCTTGCATACAGAAGTCAGTCAGCATCCACAAGGCTCAGCAACCAGAAACATTTATTAAAGATTAACAGAAGAACTTATGGTTAATGCTGAGAATCTGATTGGTCATGGGGACATCTCAGGCCCTCCAAGGTTTGGAGGCCTATCTCTCCCCCTACCACCACTTCCCCTGCCAGTGGCGGACTCCCTCAGACATCGGTGCGTTGGTGGTTCTTTGTGTCCGGGGATGGGCATCCAGGTACACACCGGCTCACTCCTTGGCGGCCGCTTATCGGGGCCTGGAGCCTGGGGCTCGCTCGGGCCACTTCGGAGGTGGGGTGCCCCCGGCCTCTCGGCCTGGGACTCGGTCACTCAGGCACAGCTGGCTGCCGGCGGAGCTCACGGGCGCGTCACTGCAACCCCCCCCCCCTGGCTTCTGCTCCGCGGCTGCTGAGTGAGCCCTCATCTGGGACTCTCCTCAGCTCTTTCTGGGACAGTGGCGCAGCTGCCCCTCTGTTGGTCTTCCTTGGTCTCTTGTGTTCTGGGGGCCTCTGGATGTCTGGAGTTTTGATCTCCTCCACACCTGCTTCATGCCCTGGAGGACGGGGCTGTGGCCCCCCCACACCCTCTAGCAGATCATTACATGAAGGAACCTTTTAAAAAAAACAAGCACGTCCATGCTCACAGGTGTACACACAGGTGATCACACCCACAAACTCCACCCTTTTTGGCTCCTACCTCAAAGCACACTGTGTTCTGTTGATCTTATGTGCTGCACAATAATGTTTAACATTTAGTATTTACTGTCATATTCCCATATATCATTGTGATGCTGTTTATTCTATTACTCTTGTTCTCTTCTGCTTGTTTTCTTTTTTCTTTCTCAGCAGGTGATCCAGGTGATTGATATATGCATTTTTTATTTCTTTTTTTTTTCTGCTCATTCTGTTGGTTTTTGTCTTTTGCCCTTCTCCCCCGTCCCTCTTCTCAGCTGTTTCTCTTTCCCTCTTTCTTTCTCCCCTTCTTTCCTCCAGCCAAGTCTGTCCCGTATTCAGCAAGTGAAAATAAAATAAACAATAAAAGGTGAATCAAATGGACCATTATGGCAAGGCTGGCATGGTCAATTTGGTAAAGTAAATCCGTTGGGCATCTTTCTTTGCCTTTAGACAACAATTCTGATGGCAAAAGAGCCAAACGGGACAGGCAAAAAAAAAAAAAAAGAGAATCTGATTGGTCCTTTTGCTGTGCTGATTTACTGTTTAATAACGCTACTATGAGGCATGGCTCTCACACAGAGGTGATCATCAGTTACTCATTGTTTCAGGTGTTCTTCACTGCCTCTGATCTGATCATTCGTCCTCTCAGACAGCAGGATTCAGACTGGTTCTGGTCTTTTGTTGGACTCCATGCCGGGAGCCCAGTGCTGGCGCTCAAAGCTCTTTCTCAGCACACTCAGGAAGAGATGAAACCCAATCAGCTAGCTGTTTGTTGTGTGCTGCATCAGTCTGTCTGGTGCTTTGTGTTGAGCAAAGGCGGTCGGCTCCGCTCCTCTCTGCCTGAATGCGCTGATGGCA
Organism: Rhamphochromis sp. 'chilingali'; assembly: GCF_963969265.1. Classification (NCBI taxonomy): domain Eukaryota; kingdom Metazoa; phylum Chordata; class Actinopteri; order Cichliformes; family Cichlidae; genus Rhamphochromis; species Rhamphochromis sp. 'chilingali'. The sequence goes on from NC_137934.1 coordinate 24,305,553, forward strand.
GCTCAGGTAAATGCTGGAACGCCGCAGTGGAAAATGAAACTCGAGGAGACGGCCGGGCTATTAGTCGAGCCGTGTCTGTGTGTCTGCATGTGAGAGAAAGAGGAGAGATGTGTGTGGGTGGATGTGAGTGGGTGTTTGCAGCCTGTGTCAGTGGTGCTCCCACAGCACACAGCAGCTCTCCAAGGTCACTGATTTCCAGCAGACTGACCTGGGCTCAGCACATCATTAGAAAGCAGCATGGAAACACACTTATGTGGCTTTCCAGCTTCATTTCCAGCTTGTTGAGGTCATTTGACCTTATCAGGTAACGTCCCTGTAACAATAATGTTCCTCAGTGTTACAGCTTCTTCAGGATGTTCACTGAAAAGATATCAGTGCATTCATGTTGACGCAGACCAGTACATAAGGGACCAGCTGCCTCTGCTTTACAGTGTGGATAAGAGCTAACTGTCACATAATCGATCAATACTTCTTGCTTTCAGGCATCTGCTGAGGGCTGTGGGTAATTCACCCCACCAGGTCTTGCAGAAATGCAGACTTAGTGTGAATAAAGGGCTCAACGTGTCTCCCAAAGAGCCCCAGTGGGAAAACTAGAAGCTCCCACTGCCTGTGTGAGACATCAGGCTCGGGCCTGCTCTATAATGGAGAGAAGCACTAACAGCTAATGCTAGGTCATCAGGAGAGTGAGAACACAGATCAGTTTGCAAAAACCAAATGGGTGAGGTGTGAATAAAAAGTTCCTGCAATCTTTCTATAACAAGGAAAACCAGCCATTGTCTTGGTTTGGCGGGATCCCCTTTGAGGTTGGTTCCTTGTGATGTGCGGCCTCGTTTCCAGCTCTGATCTCCTTGCTCATGTCAAAAAAGGAGAAATTTTACAGAAATGTATATTTTGAAATGCTTGCTTTTCCTGAAACGAAAGACGTTGTACCTGTTCAGGTGACTGAACAGCTGACTGACTAATTTTCTGTTCTCCCTTGAAAAATGCTCCGTAAAGATGAACAGACACCAGGGTGAAGTTGCTCTGTTATTTGCTAATGCTATCCTGGTTAGCCAGCTGCAACCATTTTTGGACTTCTTATATGATCTGTTAGCACAGTAACTTTACAGCAGCCGTATTCGTCACATGATGTCATTAAAAATGCTCCAAAAGGTTCCAACGCATAAACGCAGTGCAGAGATCCAGTTCAGGTGAAGCTAGAAGACAGCTAACCGCTACAGCCAAAGAGGCCACGCACAAGTCTTAATAAACAAGTGAGTTATAGAAACAGTTGTTTTGAAGGGAGAAGTCATCTATAGAAACATGTTTATCAGATTTTTTCTTTTTTTTTTTATCACAGCGTGGTAAAATGAGAATCAGAGCGTGACTTCCAGGGAGTGACGTAACAATAGCAGCAGCACTGGAAACTGTTCAGAGATGCACAAAGAAAGATCTGCCAAAACTGAATAGGGTCAGGTTGTTGTTTTTTCTCAACTTTTACCTTGTGACAACCTGAACACTCACACACTGCACACATTTTCTTGTGCAGTGCTTGAGTTACAGGTTTGGTGGGACTTTTAATATTCATCCACAGCAATATGCTTCCCATGCTGTTACACCACAGCATACAGTTCATAAAAGTTATTCTAGTGAAAACTGGCACAAATGAAAGGCGATGTCGCTGTGAGAGAAAGTGTGGAGTGCTCTGCTTCTGCTGCTGTTGACGCCTGAAGCTGGGGCTCGCTTGTAAAGACCACATTATGAAAACTTACATTTAAAGTGTGCTCAGATGCATGAGTGTGCACCTCTTCCTCTGGGCAGCCGGCCTTTGCATCATTTACATAACCCTGCCCCTTACCCTTTGTTTTTTCCCTTCTTGTGTCTGTGCCGTGTTGTCGTTGCCTTCGTCACGCGCAGGCTCACTGCCCCGCAGCGAGGCCTTCCACAGGACGGGACACCGTGTCTTTAATGCACACTGACAGCGGATACTGGCTTTCTGCTTGTGTGAGTGCACATACTGTAAGGATTCGACTGCCTTTTAAGGCTAGAGACAGAACTCTAAAAATAGGAGCTGTGAATAATAACGTCAAAACAATAATCTTCAGGACAAAAGGACAATTTAAAGACTCATCTTCAGAGGACAGAAGAGCTGAGTGGACTGGTGTCAGTTTAATGGCAGTCACTGAGATTGAGAGTGGACGGAGAGTCTTTGGCTGAGGAAGGTCATCATGTTCAGATGAAAACTTGGATCTGAGCCAAACAGATAACAGGGATGGACCAGTAACCCTGCACACACAATGTTGAATTTTGGTTCAGACATTCATGATCTGCAGTGGAATGAACCCCAGTGAAAAGTCAGTGAAAATGTTTTAACTCATTTTATGACAAAATACCTGCAAAACATTTAATCCCATCTGCCCCAGCCGCCCTTAGAACTCATCTAAGCACGCTAACATAGGAAAATAACATTTTCCTAAACCACAGTTTATATATATATATATATATATATATATATATATATATATATATATATATATATATATATATATATATATATATATATTTTTTTTTTGGAGACAGGAGTGACCATATTTGGATAAGAACTCTAAGTTATCAGCTAATGCTTCCTTGCAAGGTTATGAGCTGCATCCATAGACTATATGGGAGCACCACAAGGGTGTTTTAGCTGTTTCCTCTTTAAGACCACCATGAATCTTTTTAAGCCGCCTTTCTCCAGATTGGTTACCCCTCATGAACTTGAGAAACCTGTGCCGAAGATCAAAACATTATTGTTTTTATTTTTATTTGACATCATGAAAACATGTAAAAAAAAAAAAAAAAAAAAAGACAAACTTTTCTTTTTTAAAATTCCAGGCATCAAGATGTCATCCTGTTCCGCATCCTCTGTTCCTTCAGCAAGGGTGTCGAACTCCAGGCCTCGAGGGCTGATGTCCTGCAGGTTTTAGATCTCACCCTGGGTCAACACACCTGAATCAAATGATTAGTTCATTAACAGGCTTCTGGAGAACCCCAAGACATGTTGAGGAGATAGTTTAGCCATTTAAATCAGCTGGGACAAGGACACATCTAAAACCTGCAGGACACCGGCCCTCGAGGCCTGGAGTCCGACACCTGTGCTTCAAAGCATGAACCTTTCTCTTAGTGCTGTAAGGCAGTCATGCTGTCTCATTCTATATATTTTTAATACATAAAAACATAATTACTCACTAATGAGTGCGTATTTGTGAGTACAATATTCTTTTTTTCTAATTAAATAACCTCAAAACACAACTGACTGTACCTTTAAGCATTACTGTTGACGATGTTTAATAAAAACAGGAGAGATATGATTTTGAATAAAGCCACATTTGGCACATTTGAAAGGTTAAATATTCACATAAACTCCACTGTGACTTTCTGCCAGAGTGAACCAGCCCGTTAAAACTAATCTTCCTCTCCTCGCTGCTGACTCTGGTCACCCTGATCTTCTTCCTTTCTGCCACAGCCCTGATGTCCTCCAAAAGTCTTCCAGCATCACCTTGTGGCTGAACTGCAGCACTGCAGGTTACTGTTTTTTCTCTCATCTAATAAAAGCAGCATTATGGAATACACATCCCCATATCTGATACACGATCCATCACACCGCTGTGGGAGGGATGCTGTGCTGGCGTGGAGACGAGCCTTGGCAACAGGCAAATACTACTGTGTGTCGCTATGGTAACCTGTGAACTGGTGAGAGGGAAGAGAGAAGGAGATGTCAAAATCTGAGGGTGGAAAATGAAGGCAGAGGAGATGCTACATAAAAAACAGTGATTATGACAACATGTCAGAGAGAATCCCCCCTCGGGATGAGTTCACAAACTGACGATCAAAAAAATCAAATGAGAGAAGCAGGCCGGGAACGCCTCCGGGACACATTCAGTGTTTGTACAGTAAATCTCAGTTTTTATTTCTGTCATCGTCTTTTTTATTATTTTTCCTCTGAGTCAAGTCCCTGATGTGTGACCTGTTTAATGAGCGATAAAATAGGACAGCCTCTTCCTGCTGGGCACTTCTCAGACAAATTCAGTCCCCTCCCACAACGAGCACAAACACATGGATGAAAACGAGGGGCTCTGCTGTCCAGGGTGACGGGCAGTCTGCCCTCAGAGCGCACACTTTCATTACAAATATGGAATCATTTAACACACTTTTATAACCATGGTGTCGCAAAGACAAGCATTACATTTAAACTGGTGCCTTTCTGGGTTCATCTGTGACTTTTAACAATAGAAGAGCAGCTTTTACCAGCCAAGAATGTCACAAAATAAAAGCTGGTCTCATTTGTAAACAACTATTTATCTCCTCTCGGCTTCATGGCTGTAACTTCCTGCACATATTCAGCTTTGCTTTTCATTTGAGTTGTGCTGTTTGTTCATGTTGGCTTTATGGTAAATGGCCTGTATTTGTATAGCACTTTACTTAGTCCCTAAGGACCCCAAAGCGCTTTACACTACATTCAGTCATTCACCCATTCATACACTGGTGATGGCAAGCTACATTGTAGCCACAGCTGCCCTGGGGCACACTGACAGAGGCGAGGTTTATGTTCTGTGTTTATTAATATAAGTTAAGGTGAATATGTTGCAAAGCACCTTGGGTAATGTAAAAGAAAGAAATGTAAATGTAAATAAAAGAAAGAAATCAGTCCGATTCTTCTCTTCATGCATCATTTTATGTGATCTGAGTCATCAGAGACTCGTTCAGCTCAATCATCATGTTCACCTGTTAGAAATATGACTGTGCCTCAAGTGCCCAGCAGAACATTGCTGACTAAGTGGGAAACATTGACTTCATAGCAGAGATGCTTCCCCACTGGAGATGTTTTAGGACAGGGGTGTCCAACTCCAGTTCTCAAGAGCTACTGTCCTGGAGATTTTAGATGCATCTTTGTTCTGACACACCCAAATCAAATGGATGGCTTGTTACCAGACCTTTGCCAAACTTGATGGCATGTAATGTAATCCATTAGATTTAGGTAAAGTGAACCAGTCAATGGTGTCAGTTCCTTCATCCTGAAGGAAGTGTGTGCATACTCTCCACATGAGGTCAGGCATTGTTGTGCACCAAGAGGAACCCAGGACCCCCTGCACCAGCATAGTGTCTGACAGTGACTCCAAGAATCCAGATGGCTGATGGCAATCAGGGGGACGTTGCCTAGCATGTAGAGTTCTGAGGTCCCTCCACAGATACGTGTTCAGTTAACTATTTAGGATTTACCTCCCTAGACACTTACCCGCCACCAAATGGGTCATGCTGAACTACGTAAAAGGCAGACATCCTCCACGGCTTCTCCAGAACCATTCACATCTGTCACATGTGCTCAGGGTGAACCTACTCTCATCTGTGAGAAGCAGTGTTGGTCAAGTTACTTGAAAAAAGTAATCAGTAACTAATTACTGATTACTTCCCCAAAAAAGTAATCCCGTTACTTTACTGATTACTTATTTTTAAAAGTAATTAATTACTTAGTTACTTAGTTACTTTTTAAAAACACGATTTACAACCTGAATAGGTGATAAAGCGATAGCTCTTTCAGCCCAATTCTACTTTTTCTGCATAATCCATCATACAAAATGTAATCAAATGGAAAAGTCCCTTTTTAAAACTTGTTTTATTAGTTTTAATCTTTTAAGTTTATGCATCAAGCAAAGACATTGCGAACGCTTCCTGGCCATCCAGTGTAGATGTTAGTGAAACTGTTGGGAAGGCAGCGTTAGAGAAACGTGAACATTTTATTTGTACTGTATAATCCGCAGATTCTGACAGAAATCTGCAACTATCCTTTGAAGCACTGCTCCTCTAAAACAGCAGTAATGATAATTATTAGGCCATATGTAAATAACAAAAAGTTAAAGCAAAATTGGGAAACGTAAAGTCCGAAACAAGTCTTTATATTAACGGCCATCAGTCAAACGATACTGTTTGGTCTGGGTCTATACAGAGCGCGTTGTGTGTGACGTCTTCTTTTGCGCATGTGGGCCGCTTTGAGCGTTCACACTAGAGCGCGTTTGCTGTCACATTTTATTTGTAGTGTGAACAAGCAGACAAAAAAAATCGGATTTGATCAAAAAATCGGAATTGAGCATTAAGACCTGCAGTGTGAACGAAGCCTTAGAGACATGCATGCCAGTGAGCTGCTGGAGGCCAGTTTGTAGCTCTGGCAGCACTTATCCCATTGCTCCTTCCATAAAGGAGAACATACTGATTTTGCTGATGGGTTAAGGCCTTCTATGATCTGTCCAGCTCTCCTAGAGTAAATGCCTGTCTCCTGGAATGTCCTCCATTGTCTTGAAACTCTGCTGGGAGACAAAGCAAACCTTCTGACAATGGCAACCTTCATGCCACCAGCAGTGACCTGACCCTAGTCAAATACAAAACTAGTGAGAAAAGACGAGGAGAGAAAACTGTCAGGGTGCTCCGCCTGTAAAACCATCCCTGTTTTTGGGGTTGTCTCATTGTTGCCCCTCTTGTGCACCTGTTGTTAATTTCATTATGACCAAAGCACCTGAAACTGATTTAAACCCCTCTGCTACTTAACTGACCAGATCAACATCCTAGACGTTTCACTGACTCGATGGAACACTCTGGTTAAATGTTCCTTTAATTTTTTGAGTAGTATATGAGCAGAGTGATTTTTGGTTTTTAGCCTTTGCTGTTCCCTTAATTGCCTCATGAATAAAGTTATTAAAACTGTTAGGTTGAGATAAGCGCTGGCTGTAGCTGCATTTCTGCATGTATTAACATAATGTCCTCTGAAGGCTGGAAACATGGCTGTGTGTGCTCTTGTTGGGAATTCAATGTGCCGGACGATGTTCCCTCATGCTGAAAAAATTTGTCCTTCCTTTCCTCGTTCCTCTCCAGGGGTGTGTGTGTGTGTGCTACAGCTCTCTGCGGGGTTTGAAGTCATCTGGTTCAGTTTAAACAGACGCTGCAGTGTAATGTTCAAAGCTTTAATTTTTGTTGTGCGTTTCTTGTAGTTGCAGATATTCATGTTCAGCGTGTCAGGTACAGGTATGAATGTAAAACTCCTCTAACCAGAGGTGTGGACTCGAGTCACATGACTTGGACTCGAGTCAGACTCGAGTCATTAATTTTATGACTTTAGACTTGACTTGAAAAAATGTTCTAAGACTTGTGACTTGACTTGGACTTTTACACCAATGACTTGGGACTTGAATTGGACTTGAACCGGTTTACTTGAAAAGACTTGATATTTTACCCCAAATATAAAATTTAACATGCATATTATATAGAGATTGAAAATGTGACGTCATTCACGGGTAGAACCGCAAAGGATTCTGGGAACTCGTGGCAAGCGGTACTAGCGCACGCAGGCTTTCAATTAAAATCAGTTATACAGCGATAAAAAGAAACACAAAAATGTCAAGAAGCTGTTGTATTATTAACTGCAATAGCCGGTCGCATGACAGCCACGGGAAGCCGACGGGTAAAGAGATCGGTTGTTATCGGATTACGTCGTTGAAGAGAAATTGTTCGAGCCATGTTTCCGAAGTAACAAAGACGCGACGGATGGCCTGGATTGCAGCCATTCAAAGATAAAATATAATGTCCCAGAACACTCCAGCTCACAGGTTAGTCTGCTCCAAGCATTTACACGAAGGTCAGTGTTTTTTAGTAGTTAATGCGTCATTTTTCTTAACATAATTGGTGATATAGGTTACAAGCAAGTCTGGCGCTGAACAGAAATTGTCGCGCTATGCTCCTTTGTTTATTGTGCATAAATAGTGAATTGTCCTGACACAATATTGCGTTTCGCTTCTGTTATTATGGTACATTGACAAAAACATATGCTTTTATTCACAGGATAAAACAGGTTTTTTGTATCACTAATTGCCCAGTACGATTACAGCATACAATATTATTGTCACTGCTACATTTCTGTGATGCTACCAGAAATTATTTCCACTACTAATTAATTACCGTTGAGCTCAAAGGTCCTATTAATAAACTGTTAAGGAATGTGTATTTATGACGACGATTTGTGAGACTGGTAAACTTATGATACGTACGATGGTCTTTCGTTCTACACGGTGCATTTCAAGGTCCTGTACCCATCCGTCGGTAAACTGTACCTGGGCTTGTTGCAGTGACCTGAAGTTACTAAACTTCATGAGTGTGTGCACTCACTCCAAGAACCGTGTAATTATAAATATGCATATAAATATGCTAGGATGAGATAGCTGACTTCATCTAACTAGCAAATGTTGTCCAGGCTACGTTGGTGATGCAGTTTTTTTTAATGTGTATGATATTTTTGTCATGCGATTTTAAAGCTGGTCCTACAACCGCATCCAAGAATAACATGCAGCTTATCTCAGAACTGTCGGTGAAAATTATTCTTGGAGCTAGGTTTAATTGAGCTGCATTTTAAAGAGGTGCAATTTCACAATTTGTGTATATTTTCTAAGTTCACTATTTTGTCATGTGTTGAGAAAAACACAGATTTTAAAATTACATGGTCTAATATTTACATTTAGCATAACTGCAACATTATTTTTTCGTTTGTTTTTTTTTAAAGACTCGAAAGGACTTGAAATTCAAAGTTTCAGACTTGTGACTTGACTCGGACTTTTACACCAGTGACTTGAGACTCGACTCTGACTTGCCTGACATTACTTGAGACTTGACTTGAGACTTGAGGATAAAGACTTGAGACTTACTTGAGACTTGCAAAACAATGACTTGGTCCCACCTCTGCCTCTAACAACGACTTTCTGTTCCACTTGATTTAACCCTTTAAGACCTACCATAGAACCAAGTCTGCCAGAGCTTATCTTTCTATTTTTAAAAGCTGTGGTACCATTTTAGGGAGTATTTCAAGTTGCTATACATTACAGCCGTTATATCCCAAATTTTAATAAAATGTATGCATTAATTCCATAGTAACTACATAAATTGCAAAAAATGCAATAAACTAGAAAATTTTTTAAATGTTTTTTGTTTTTCAAGTTAGAGAAATTTCAGCAGTATATCCCTCAAAACGGTAAATGCAAAAAAGTTACCCAAAATAGTTTCCAACCACGGGAAATTTATTTTGAGTGTCTTCATAGTTTTATATCGGGGCGATCGTGGCTCAAGAGTTGGGAGTTTGCCTTGTAATCGGAAGGTTGCCGGTTCGAGCCCCAGCTTGGACAGTCTCGGTCGTTGTGTCCTTGGGCAAGACACTTCACCCGTTGCCTACTGGTGGTGGTCAGAGGGCCCGGTTGCGCCAGTGTCCGGCAGCCTCGCCTCTGTCAGTGCGCCCCAGGGTGGCTGTGGCTACAATGTAGCTTGCCATCACCAGTGTGTGAATGTGTGGATGACTGGATGTGTAATGATACACCAATTTCTATACACTGTAGGAAAAACGAAAACAAATATTAAGATGCAAATTTGGGGGAAAAAAGCATTTGCATCAACACAAGCTATTTCTAACAGTGTAATTTGAGTTCTAAACATCCCAGAAACTATACAGAAAGCCATAAACTCAAACATGAACTTTAAAAACGCCAGAATATATTTGTAAATGCCTTATAGGAAAAAAACTAAATTTTCTGTGAAAATGAAGTCACTTCCGGTTTTGGGGAGGTAATGGCGAACGTCAGATAGATCGCCCTGATGTCTATTCCAACGTAGGAAGTGTTATGAACAGCTGATCGGATCGGCAAGGCATGTTTCTCGAATATTATGTTTTTGTTGCTGCAAATGCTTTTTATGCAATTTTTGCAAAGCCATATGTGGAAGGAAACCATGACCTATGACAAGCTGATGGCATAAGATGTAAGTACAATTCCTCTGGTTTTATATGCATTTTTTTTTTTTATTGCGCTAGCTTATGTGGTTGCAGTTCTACCAGGCTTAAAAAATAGTTACACAAAATGGAGCGTGCCCACTCCGGCTGGCCAGTAAAATATTTAGCAGAGAAGAAGCTTACAGCAAAAATACCACCAGTTGTGCAGCTCTTTGAAGCCTCCGTTAGCTCTTTTTCATTTTTAAGTGTTAGGGCATGTTAATACCACTGACCATGGCTGCTAACAAAAATGGTAATCTAGAAATATGGTAATTTGCAAATCAAGGTAACAGAGAAACTCTGTTTGAAAGTTATTATTCAAAACTTGCAGTCCTGCTGATGTCCAGGAGAGGCAGCAGTGAGTCAGTCCCCTTAGACTCCCGTCTACAGCAGAAACCTTTACAGCAGAAATGAACATGTTTACAGCCTGATACACAAACTGTTTGGTCTCTGTATAGCATTTAAAGTTTGCATTTTTAAGGTCGTGGCCTATTTTAACTGACAGCTTCACCTCTTCTTTAAAGTCCAACGGTTCAAATTTGTTTCTTTTTTTTGTAGCATTTTTGATGCTTCATACCTTCATCAGTCCAGGAGAACACATTTAAGCACCAAGAATCCCAAACTGAAGACTAAATGTACATTTTGTTCAGAACGGTTCTTTTTGGGGTTTTTTACCAACTTTGAGTGTCAGTACGTTGAATCTATCATAAATTTTACAAACTGCAGCTATCTGATGTCTGTGACGTAGAGGAGCACAAATATGTGTGGGTACCCCGGATTTGTTCTGGTTGGTCTGATAAAGGTTTAAATGCCATATCACAAGCTGCAGTCCTGTGAGCATGCCCACACACTGTGGCTGGTTTTAAAGCACAGAGAGGGGCGGTGTTCATCTTTGAAATACAGCCTGTGAGGTGATGCTAGCTCAGCTTTCGTGGCTCTAACCACAGTGTAAGCAGGTTCCTGCAGGCCTGCTGTTGCTGGCACAAGTCGCACAGGGTCAAATCTCATCAGAGCTCAACAGCATCATGACACAAAGGACAAACCAACAGAATGATAATCAGCTGTTATTTAACGAGCTTCTGCCTCCTCCTCAGGACTTTACATCCAATAGCCCCTCCACGTTGGTGTATGTCTGTGTGTGTGTGTTTGCTTGTGTGTGTGTGTGCGAGTGCGTGCGTGTGTGTGAGAATGAGAGAGAGAGAGAGAGAGAGAGACAGAGCAGAACACTTAAATCCTTTTTTTAAAATGCTTTTCACTCTTAATACCCTTGCTTGAGAGAGAAGATGAGTGATATTCACTCAGAACAGGAGGGGTGGTGGTAATGGGGGTGGGGGGGCTTATGGACAGCTGTCAATTAAAAAACCCTCGACACAATCAGTTTTCTGTCCCTTCCATCACACCGATCCATCTCAGGTGGCGTCCTACCCTTCTCCTCCCTCCTCTCCTCCCTTATCCCTCCTCCCTCTTCTCCTCCCTCCTCTCTTCTCTCCTCCCTGCACTTCCTTTATGACTCTGATGTCTGTGGAGAGCAGCAGAGGTTGTTGTTATTATTTCTCTGAGGCTGTAATCCCCTCTCTTCCCCCCTGCAGCCTCTGTTGAATTATTGTAGATTTGACTCTGTGTGTGTGTGTGTGTGTGTGTGTGTGTGTGTGTGTGTGTGTGTGTGTGTGTGTGTGTGTGTGTGTGTGTGTGTGTGTGGTTAATATCCTGTGTAGGCTGCTGTGAACAAGCACAGATTTTTTTTTTTTTTGTGATCTGCATCCCCGAGGGTTTTTGAACACATGCAGACACATTGAGGTGGGTGGGATGGAGGAGGGGAGGCCCTCACCCTGTGTGTGTGTGTGTTTGTGTGTGTATGATGGGGTTTACCCAGGGTGCACGTTAAAGCTGGAGGTGCAATACGTGACCAGTGGAGACTGATGATTGGCCCACAGCTCCTCCAGTCGCAGTCACCTTTTTCTATATATCTATATCTATATATATCTATATCTATATATATATATAGATATAGATATAGATATATAGATATATATTAGTGCTGACAAAAGTCATTAGTGCTGACAGCACTATATTTTCTGTAATTAATCTTAAACTATCACTGATTATTTCTGTCTTGGTTTTGATGATTCTAAACTGTGCTGAATTCCTAGACAAATGTTCAGTACTTTAGCTCCAACATTATTTACTTCTCCATGATTAAAGTTTTAGCACTTTATGAGCTTTGAGTGGAATGATTCCTGCAGGAAAAAACGATTCCTCCGGGTTCCAGGTATGAATCCAGAACCAGGTGCAAAAGAAGAAATGAAACCCTGATGTGAACCACTGACCTGTGAGCAGCGGGAACGCTCATTAGCTTTTAAATGTTAAAAATTAGTATTACAGGAGCTCTTGGTTTTAAAGCATTGAGCATGAAAGTGTCCTCTAATTATGTTTATGAAGCTAATATTTGTTTTAAGCTTAGCTGATTGTGGATTTTAAAGCTTTGAGTTTTCTGAAAGCGAACCAGCAGATCAAACAAAGTTTTTCAGCCCAGCAAGACATTTCTGCTCAAATGGAGAAAAGAAGTGAAGCAGAGGTAAGGGCTGATCTTCAACTTCATCTTCATCATCATCATCATCATCATCATCATCAGTGCGCCTGCAGCCTCGCCAGGTAAATATCCAGCAGCCCTTTCTGTGCAAGCCGGTGTGCTGAGAGAACATCACATCACGCCTCAGCATCAGCTTGCATCACAAATGCAAAACAACACGCTCCTCCTCGCTCTGCTGCAGCATCCTCTGTCCACTCCAGCTCAGCGCTGTGATGTGCACTCTCATGCCTTAGCACGCAAACTGGTCCTCACAGAGACAGAAGTACAAGCGTGCACACACACACAGACACACACAGGAGGAGGAGGCAGATAGATAGGAATCCATTTTAAATTGCTGCCATGTTGACGCTGATGGTCAGTTTTTCTGCAAGAATGATCTCAGACTGAATTTCAGACCACAGTGCAGAGCATCCTGAAGGACCTGGACTCCAGATTCCAGGATTCCAGCTCTGTTTTAATGAGCTACATCGTCAGCCTGAAACGCTCTGCCTGTTTGGGCTGAAGCTGAACTTGGCCTCCTCCTACACATCAGCATCTGCTCACAGGCTTGCTGACAAATCTCACCAAACCAATCATACTAACAAACGCTGCCTCGACCTCCACCAAGCACACACACACACACACACACACACACACACACACACACACACACACACACACACACACACACACACACACACACACACACAGCTCTTTAAATCCCTGCTCGGCTATATTTCTCAGCACTGATTTCCAAATCCATTTAGCAGCATCTGCAGCCTTTTCTGCACATAATCTGCGTGCACGCTCTAAGCCGCCACAGAAACTGTTACTTTAAATGAGTGGCACGCATGACGTGGTGTCCTTGATTTTCCTGCTTGCACATGTCCTCTCTCTGCGTTATTATGCAGGCATCTGCTGTCAAGACTTCTTAAACTCATCACAGTGCTCCCCCCTCCACGCCACTCTCTGCATGCAGCCCTGAGCCTATAAACACACACACACACAGATGTGGTGATGTGAGGTTGGTGACGCTCCCTCAGGTGTTGCAGAGTCTGACTCAGGCCTACTGTCATCCCAGCAGTGTGCTGCTCGTCTCCACATGGGTACTGAATCTGACATTTCTCTGCTACTGTACCGATACACACACACACACACACACACACACACACACACACACACACACACACACACACACACGGTTCTGTGTCTGGAAGAACCCACGCAGATAAATGTTTCTGGAAGAACGCAGAACTTTGAGCTGTTTCTCGTGTTGTCTGTCTCCTGGTTTCCACTTCCTGTCTTTCTTGCCTGTTGCCTCTGATTCGCTGATTGTTCCCACATCTTTCTCATTCTTCCTTCAGCCCAATGGAGGAGTCGAGGAGAGGAACTGAACATGCACAATCTGAGAAATAAGAAGGGGAGTAGTTTTGTGTTTTTCCTTCATCATTTTCTCTGTTTGTGCTCTTCATCGTCCTCAGGTGTTCCTCCATTTAATGTTGTTCTCTGGTTTGTTTTGTTGATGCTCTGCATGCTTTTGTGTCCTCTCTGGGACCTTCATTTCTTTGTCAGGGGGACAGAAAGTACTTTGATGACTGGCACCAATCAGACGGCCGATCTACCCTGACCTGCAACAAACCAAAGAACAATAATCATATGAACACATGATAACGTGATAACAGAGTCAGCATCAGAGAGCTGCAGCTGTAGATATAAGCAGGTGTTATCTGCTGTTCATAGGCTGGAGGGTGAATCATCCAGCTGTGCTCTGGCATTTATTTGGGGTGTTTTCATCCTTTGTGTCCTTTTTGTTTCATAATGCTCGAGTTGATTGTTTCTTTTGTTGCCTTTATTTGATAACAGAACAGTGAAGACAGGCAGGAAAGTGAGTGCTGGTCAGACTCAAACTCCAGCTGCCACACTCCAATCATGTGGCTTATGGTCACCTGCCCACCACTGAGCTTTTCTCATTTCTTCAGCACTGTTGTTATCTCCTTTATTGTGATGGGTTTGTTATCTCTCAGTCCTCTTATTAAATAACTGGACAAAATTTAATTGTTTGCAAGTTTGTTGGGTTTTTTGTTGTCTCTCTGCTGTAGCATTATTTTAGCTAAGGCTGGTCAGTCTTCCAGGTGTGGACCTAACCACAGATGCCAGAATAAGAATACTGTGTGCTGATGGGAGGAGGCAGGAACTTGAAACAGAGAGAAACCAAAGTCCTAGGTGAGGTGTTTCAGGCACTGGGAGGAGACGCTGGAGCAGACACAGGACATGGTGATTTGATCTGGGATAGGAGCTAGAGCAGGCTGTTCGATCCACTGGGCTGGACATAGAACCCCAAATTGTTCCTGATGGGTTCATTGGGGTGAATGTAAGATAGAAACCACTCTGGCTGCTGAAGCAGAGCAGAAAAGGAGTACTAAATAACAACCAGTCCTTTAGGTCTGAGGAAGGCCTCAGTGTCCCCCAGAGGAGCCATTGGAGGTGTCTGCCCCTTCTTCTCCAATGACTGGAGCAGAGGAAGTGTCCAAAAGAAGATGGAACCAAAGTATACACACAACAAGTTGCTCACAGCCTCTGGATCCTTGTAACACTTACTGATCTTTAAACAGATGAAAAACCGGTGCTTCTCTGGTATTTAAAAGTAGATTTGCTTGTCTCTGTGCCTCTGCTGTGTTTAAATGAGAACTTCTTTGTTGTGTGGCTGACCTGCAGACCTGATGCGTGTCTGCAGTTTTTTTAAGAAGCTCTGTTGTTATCAGCTGCAGAAGCTCTGAACTGTGTCTCTGTAATTAGAGAGCTAATTTGTGAGCTGCCGTCGTTATGGTTGCTGGTTGTTAGTGGTTACCTGTTGTTATAGTTACCGTTTCCCTGTGTAGCTAGTAACAGGACCTGGAGTACCGCAGAGTGGGACTCAGCTCCAACTCCTACACATGTTCATCAGGATGGCTGAGGTTTGGGACATTCTGTGACTGAACCTCCGTCAGTAACACAGCAGGATGCTTCCATCTCGGAGTTCAGAGTTTGCACACCTCAGGCCTTAAAAGCAGCCATTTTGTTTTTTACACATGAACTGGAGCTGAGGATGAAAAAAATCTGCTGTAAAATACATAATCAGTTCAGTTGTTTTTTTGTTTTTGTTTTTTATTTAAGCTAATACTACAAAATTAAAAGTTTATATAACTACATGAATCTGCTCTCCTTCCTTTGCCCCGAAGGAGCAGTCACTGACCACACTCACATGCAGGAGCTGTTTGTGTGATGGGGTTTTTTATTCAGCACCTGAAATCTGTCAGCAGCTGATGCCAGAAAGGTTTGTGCCTTCATGTCCCTCACAGGATGATTCCTGCACACTTCCTTCAGAACATCTTTGTGTTTTGCGAGTGTTTTGCCAAAGTGAGCGGACCCAGGTAAGTCCAGCCTGTGCCAACTTGGTTTTTCACAGAGACATTCATATTGGCTCATACACACCTGAGTAAAACACAAGACGGAAAACTGGCTGGATTTTTTATTTTTATTTTAGTGACCTCGGGCTCAGGGTAGGGCAGCAGAACAAACTGAGTTGTTTACGTGATGTAGTTATTTATACGTGTTTTTTCTTTTGATGTGTTGTTACACACCTGCAGCCTGGCCTTAACATTTTCACATGTATATATAATTATGCTTAAAGGTCAGCATGTGGAGGCATAACATTAAAACCAGAAGCCACCGCACAGCCCCTGGAAGATCAATGACATGAACAACACTTGGAGCTGCAGCGAGAACGCCATGGATGCGCCTTTATGCGCGGACCACAGTCCCCACCTGTTCGATGAGGACAGGTGCAGAATTTGTTATGTTCATGGTGTCAGGATATAAGGTTGGACCAAGAGCTTTCAGATTTAAACACAACCACTCCAGTGTTTGTATATTCTTTATGTAGCACTTGTGACTGCACCTGCTGCCATGACCACAGGTCTTAGGAGAAGATTTCTCATAATAATAGAACACAGTTAAAGCCCTCCTTCCCTCTGGGCCTCTGAAACCTGCAGATCAGACACATGTGAACATCACATTAGGATGCAGCAAAATAATCTCTCATCTCTGTGCTAATCATTTGCTCTTTTCTCATGTCCCTGTTTGTTTCTGCTCCCCCCCCCCCCCCCCCCCCCCCCCCGATTTTATACCTCACAGCATCCAGCTACAATTTCATGTTTTTGGAGCGCCCGCATGACAAACATGATAAAGTTTATTGTAAAAACCTCCTAATGGCTGTATCCAGTGCGTGAAATCGCTGTGTTGCCAGTGGCCAGTCACACAGCGGGATGGGTGATGGTGGGATATTATTCATGGCTGCAGGAGTCTGAGAACAGTGCATTAATCCAGGGGCGGGGAGATGCACAAAGTTCTTATCATGATGAGGCTGCGGCATTAGATAAGGAAACGGATAAATATAGTGCTCATGCTTTGTTTTGCTAATCCACCCACAGGGCTGAGAAACTAACCTTTTAAATAGGTCGCCCTCCTCTGCTTTTAGAAACAAGCGCTCCGGCTCTCTGTGTCCACCGGCGTGCATCTACGTGTCCTTTGTAGGATTTTGGATGTTCAGTCGGTGCACTCTGAACAGTACTCGGTTAAAGATCTTACATTAGAGGTGAGGTAGCAGGAGGGGTCTCAGTGGTGATGCTTCTTAAAACCAGGAATTTAACTTAGGTGACTGCAGTTTGTATTCTTCTTATTTCTTTTTTTTGTTATTAATGGTAAAATGGTAAATGGCCTATATTTGTATAGCGCTTTACTAGTCCCTAAGGACCCCAAAGTGCTTTACACATTCAGTCATCCACCCATTCACACACACATTCACACACTGGTGATGCCAAGCTACATTGTAGCCACAGCCACCCTGGATCGCACTGACAGAGGCACTGCAAATGCTGCCAAAATATTACCAGATCAGATTGTTCCCCGAATCTGAGTTACTGCCTGAATATGAAGCTCTGTTACGTTTGCTTTTCCTTTATGTCTAAAATGTTCACCTAACATAGAACCAGAGATCTTATTTCTTATGAAACATTTGCACTGTTTTGTTTTTCAACCATTCAACCATAAATAGCACCGGAACCTTGATCGCACCCTGACAGTACAATCAAGAATCCTCAGTCTAATCACGTCTGCATACTGTCGCTCATAAAAAGAGACATGCCAATTATATTCAAACAAAAGCAGTAGGATAATGTCAGACACAGTTTTCTGTTTTTTTGGTTGGCTTAAGCGACCCTGCACAATAACTGGCCTGGCTCTGCTGGAGGTTTCTTCTTGTTAAAAGAGAATTTTTTTCCTTCCCACTGTCACCAAAATGCTTGCTCACAGGGGGTCATATGATTGCTGGGTTTTTTCTGTGTGTATTATTGTATGGTGTACCTTACAATATAAAGCACCTGGAGGCGACTGTTTTGATTTGGCGCTGTATAAATAAAATTGAATTTGCTGCCTTGATTGGAAATACTGCTTAAATGTTGTGCTGCGTGTAGCTTTTTTATACTATAAGAGCCAGAAATCAACACCTGTGTCTGAAACATGAAGCTGAGTTTCCTTTTGGGGTGTTTGTAATGAATAATCTGACCAATAATATGGCTGCCTTCAGGTTTTTGTACTAACACAACATCTAGGAAATCTGAGCTCTGGTTTTGCTGAGTGAACCTAAAGTCATGAACACTGGGTAGTGACTGAGAGAATGAAACCTAACCGGTAAGGTTAAGTTAACATCTTCTCTTCTATTCAGAAGACCAGAATACCATCCATGAAGTTTGAGGGGCAGTTTTGTATTTTATTTGGATATTGCTGAGCAGTGACTGAAGTTCTCTAGACATCAACAGCAAGATACTGAAAAGCACAAGAAAAAAAAACATTCAAACTTATCATGAATTTCTCATAAAACCAACAAAAATAATGATTAATAAGATGATTAAACGCAGAATAAACTCCACAGAACACAGAAACAAGGATCTTTCATGATTACAGCAAAAACAGAAAATGATGCTCCAGCTTGTTGCTTGTTAATAATTACAATGTTGACATAAAGACTCACATGGCTGCATGAGATCCAAACATGATAGTACAAGAACTCACTTCAACCATAAAGTAACAGCTGACCAGCAGTGGTGGACTGATGGGGATGTTTCTATATGTGCAGACAAACACGAGTTTGTGTTTTAAAGAAAAGATGTATCCATCTCCTTCAGAGCCAGCAGGATGAGGCAGAGTGTGGCCCCAGGGCCGAGCCAGCAGCAGCAGAGCAGCAGAGGACACGAGCATAAAGGAAACAAAGAGGCACGCATGAAAGCCGCGAGTCCATGGATGCCACCATGTGGAAAGCAAGCCTTTATGCTCACACTGTAAGGAGATGGATGTGTGCGCAATAAGGAGACCTGAAAGCTTGCACACGTGTGCTGCTGTGGCAGCAAAACACACAAAGGAAGGTCTGATGTTGTGTAAGGAGTGAAAATAAAAACAAAATGACAGAAAGAAATCACCACATGACCTCACAGCATCTCAGTTTATTCTGTTTTTCAGAATAAACTGAAGCATGGATTTGTGTCCACAAAAACCAGCGAGGTCATCTGAGGTAGTGTTAGTCAATGCCAATCCTCACTCTTGTTAAGGGTTATATACAGACACCAAAACAGCTTCTGCATGAGCCTGTCAGTATGTTTATGTTAACAGGACTTTGTGAGGACTGGCTCACAACTGGTGCCCCTGGTGGTCGGCAGAGGAACAGCAGCGTGTGGTTTCAGATGGAATTTCATGGTCGCTGTCCTCCGCAAACAGGTGCGGCTTCAGGCTGAGTGTGCAAGCAAGTTGGGCTGTCTCTGTATTAGGAACCAATGCAAGGAGATCACAGATGGCTGACAGGGAGAGGTCAGAGTGACAGGAAACAGGAGCAAAGGTTTATAAATCAAGACAAAACAAACTTCATGGAAATAAAAAGTTTTCATGTATCTTCTTCTCCAACACTGAAATACTGACTCTGTTCTGTCCTTGGGCAGCTGTGGCGCTCGCAACCTTTGACCTCTTCATTCACACTGCCTGACAAGCTCACAGGTGTGTACGGGGTGGGAGCGCGCAGGTGAGACATGTGGGCTTTTTGCCACAAACCGTCATGTTGTGTTGGATCAGACTTTGATCTTTGAGGTTTTCAGTGACATTTTTAAACCGTCGCTGTTTGCACGTGCGCGCGGACTGTCCCCTGCGCAGAAATCCAAATAAATGAAAGTGAATATTAAAAAATGAGATGGTCAGTGCGCGCGCTTTGTCCCCAGAGAGAGAGAGAGAGAGAGAGAGAGAGAGAGAGAGAGAGAGAGAGAGAGAGGAGAGCGCAGCAGGTCGAGCAACACTTTTGACGTCAGGAGTGATCACTGCTGCCTCTCTCTCTCTCTCTCTCTCTCTCTCTCTCTCTCCCTCTCTCTGTGTATCATCCGGGTCTTCTTCTCCTTTTGTGCGCTTTTCCCGTCCGTTTGGCGCAGACGTGCGGCGGCTCGGAGCCTGAAGAACAGAAGACCCTCCACAGATGCGGTCCCTTGAGTAGGAGCTGCAGGAGCTGCGTCTCCCCCGCTGCTCCTCTCTGTGAGTTTCCTGGAGGATGTTCGCGCTCAGGATCAACAAGTCTCTCCTGCTCTGCGCGCTGTAACTGTGGATGGCTGCGGGATGGAGATAGCCTTGGTGAGCTTTGAGAACGGCGGCGCAAAAGGGAGCGGTGGAGGAGGAGGAGGTGGAGGCAACATTGCCGAGGAGAGCTGCCGGAACGCGCTGGATGTCCCTCAGCCGGGCTTCGTTCAAGGCGGGCGGGGAGAGGACTACAGCAAGGAGCTGAACACCCGGGGCGGCCCGCAGCCGCCGCACAGCCCCTGGAAGATCAATGACATGAACAACACTCTGAGCTGCAGCGAGAACGCCATGGATGCGCTTTTACGCGCGGACCACAGTCCCCACCTGTTCGACGAGGACATGCTGGACATGGACATGGATACGGAGAGCAACGAGAGGGTGCTCATCAACATCGCGGGTCTGAGGTACGAGACCCAGCTGGGTACCCTCAACCAGTTCCCTGACACTTTATTGGGAGACCCCGCTAAGAGGATCAAGTACTTCGACCCGCTCCGGAACGAGTACTTCTTCGACCGGAACCGGCCGAGCTTCGACGGGATACTGTATTTTTATCAGTCCGGAGGAAAGATCCGGAGACCCGTCAACGTGTCCATAGACGTGTTTGCGGACGAGATCCGGTTCTACCAGCTGGGGGAGGAGGCCATGGACCGGTTCCGCGAGGATGAGGGCTTCATTAAAGAGGAGGAGAAGCCGCTGCCGCAGAACGAGTTCCAGAAGCAGGTCTGGCTCATCTTCGAGTACCCGGAGAGTTCCAGCCCGGCCCGTGGCATCGCCATCGTGTCCGTGATCGTCATCACCATATCCATCATCACCTTCTGCCTGGAAACGCTGCCGGAATTCAGGGATGAGAGGGAGCTGGCGGTCACCAGCCGTCTGGACAACAGCACGGCGCCCCGGCCGTCGCTCACCTTCACCGACCCCTTCTTCATCATCGAGACCACGTGCGTCATCTGGTTCACCTTCGAGCTCATCGTGCGCTTTTTTGCGTGCCCCAGCAAGTCCGAGTTCTCCAAGACCATCATGAACATCATCGACATCATGTCCATCATGCCTTACTTCATCACCGTGGGCACTGAGCTGGCGGAGCAGCAGGGCCAGGAGCACCAGAACGGTCAGCAGGCCATGTCTCTAGCCATCCTGAGGGTCATCCGCTTGGTCCGGGTCTTCCGCATCTTCAAGCTGTCCCGACACTCCAAAGGGCTGCAGATCCTGGGCCAGACTCTGAAGGCCAGCATGCGCGAGCTTGGCCTGCTCATCTTCTTCCTCTTCATCGGGGTCATCCTCTTCTCCAGCGCTGTGTACTTCGCCGAAGCTGACGAGCCGGAGTCCCACTTCTCCAGCATCCCCGACGCCTTCTGGTGGGCGGTAGTCACCATGACAACTGTGGGTTATGGTGACATGAGGCCGGTGACAGTCGGGGGGAAGATCGTGGGCTCTCTGTGCGCCATCGCCGGAGTGCTGACCATCGCGCTGCCGGTGCCCGTCATCGTGTCCAACTTCAACTACTTCTACCACCGGGAGACGGACCAGGATCAGTCCTCCCTGAAGGACGAGCCCAACAGCGGCAGAGAGAGCCCCGAGCTTAAGCGCAAAGGCAGCAAAGCGTCCGTGAAGTCTCAGGATGTGGAGAACAACGAGGCGGGCGCTTCGGTGGAGAAAACGAACATCAAAGCAAACAGCAGCGTGGACTTCAAGAGATCCCTTTACGCGTTCTGTCTGGACACGCGGGAGACGGACCTGTAGCCGTGCACGAGCACACCTGGGCTTAAAGCAGATACAGTCGTGTAGAATAAACCCCATTAATGGGCTCTTAAGTCTTTGCACATTGCAGTTGGAGGATCAACACATTGCAATCCTGAAAAGTTTTAAGAGGGTTGGTTTATAAAAAGCACACTTTAATCCCCATCATCTGGTAAGCACGACAGTTAAAAGTGCGGAGTTATGAACGAGCTGCAGCGCATGTGATGCAACACAGAGGCCCTTTAATAAAGCAGGGACACCTGCAGAGCATCAAATCTAACTCATGGATGAATTAGAGGGAAGTGGGACATCAGATGCTGCAGATAATCAGGGACAAGCACGACTCGGAATAATTACTTGACACAGTGAGAGGATTACCGGGACCAACCAGACTGTGTATATAATGCAGGACGCAGACCACATTCAGTAGTGCAACAACAACAACAACAACAACAACAACAAATAATAATAATAATAATAATAATAATAATAATAATAATAATAATAATAATAATAATAATAATAATAATAATAACAATAATAATAATAATTTCCCAACTGTGATGTTTATACTGGCAGCAGACGTGTAAATATTCCCCACAGGCTGCTCTTATTGTAGAAAAACAAAAGTATATTTTTGAGATGCAGACACCTGTTTTCCTTCACTCAGGTTCTGTTTAAATCAGAGAGGGTTTGGGGGGGACCTCAGCCTTGAACTTTTAAATAAAGAACATTTGGGATTTTTTTTTAAACTGAGGGAACAACAGCCAAGAAAAGAGGACAGAGCAGAAACCGTCTGGAGAGATCGAGCATCAGCGATACCAGGTGAGAACATGTGAGCACATTTTAAGAGTTTTTATGTAATGACATGCTCAGTAGTGTGCACGTGAGGCACAGTCATGTCGCCGGGAGCTGTCCTTTCAGCACCACGCTCCTCGGTATGGAGTCCGATTGATGCCAAATTTCAAGTTACAAAAATTCAATTATATCTTAAATTTAAATTAAATTTTATTTTTGTCTATTAAAAACAAAGCATACAAACTTCTACTCTATATTATTTAAATATACACGAATTTTGGTTATATTCATATTGCATCCGACTTATGCTCGGATGCAATATGAATATAGTCTTTAATATAGTCAACAAAGTCATAGTCACCTGAGTGACACTTTAGATTATATACTATACTGCACTTGACAACAGTGGGGGGGAAATGTCCCTTTTAACAGGAAGAGATATGTGTCAGAAACAGGATTAGAGCTTTTTGTTGCCACCTTCAGGCAGCAAGAGAAATTACACAAATACTTTTGAGACAGGGCAAGTGTGGCCCTGCTGATCCTATAAAGAGCTCTGCAGACCAATGTGTACATGTTGTTGTGCTGTACTGTCAACAGGGGGCAGTAGTTTGTTGTTGGTTATGTTGTTTAGCTCCACCCACAGAGAAAACAGAAGTGAAAGTAGAGAAAGAATTTCTTTATGATGGCGTGAAAAGAAATTAATCAGCCTGTCTGAGCTTTTTTTTGGATCTTTCATTATTTTTCGTATTTGTGGTGAATTTTCATTTCAAGTCCTCTCTTATCCATGCGCACGTTTCAACCAATCAGCATACTAACCACACACCAGGATACTCGCTGTGGATTTTATTTAATTTCATTTCATACTTTTTGGGAGGAATCCCCCTTCTGACCTGTTCCTACAGGAGTGTCTTTATTTAACATCTGTCCAAGAATGAGTCCGAGTTTAGGATCATGTTTCATAACACAGCTAAATTATTTCAAGTGTCCTAAGAAAATGATTGATTATTCAGGCAAACATGATAATTACATCATTACTCTAAATATTTTTTGAATCCCAGCATGTTTTTTCCCCAACATACTCAGCTAAAAATACAGCTAATAATATTCTGCAGTGAACATGGAAGTCTTCATCATCATGCTAAAGCTAAGAGTCTGGAAACATTACTAAAATGATTGCAGCTTTCACACAGGTTACATGTGGCTTGGTGCCTTCAGAGCTTAGCTCAGTATCAGAGCCGTCTCTGTACCCATACTGTTATCACAGCATTACAAACTAAGCTGCAAATATGGAGGAGAAGTGACGTGACGACCATCCATAACGTCGAAGCTGAAACCTTTCACCATGTATGCTTGTATGACTCGAGTATTTTAAGCACTGTGATCGTAAACTGGTGGCTTTTCTCCAGTATTTCTAAATCCAGCAAGCTTTAAAGTGGCAGCGTCTTTAACAATCACACATCTTCTAATTAACCTTAAAGTCTGGACATCTGTTTGATGAATCACTTTCACAATATCTCCTGGAGGGCTGCGAACTCTAACTAACCCACTGGTGACTGAAGTCGCTAATCCTCACCTCGCAGGCTTCGTTAGGTCTCAGGCTATGGAGTACAAAGCCTGTGACATGTAACCTCTGATGTGTTAAAAACAGAAGACTTATGCTGGGAAAACAAAACGCTGCCTTTGACCTGCTGGAAGGACAAGTTGGAGCTGTTTCAGAGCAGATTAGTGTGAGAGTTACCGCAGAGGAGGGATGTCTTTGTGAAGATATGGGGCAGACTGAACACGGTAACTAAAATCATGACTTTTTTGGACAACTTAACTGTTGAGCCAGTGTCCAGGTAGATTTAAAATTAAAATGACTCCAACAGTTTGTCAGACTTACAGCTTCCAAATGATGAAAAGACACATCACTGTCTTCATGTACTAAGACCGGTATTTAAAGATGAATATTAATATTGAATATTTAAAGATGAAGGCAAACATTAAACGGAAAGCACTTTCACTTGTTTCATTCATGCTCTGCCTTCCTGTCGTTCAGTTGGACTCAAGCTCCCACCTCCCTCAGTGGAAGGTGGGGATTTGTTATCTTTTATTTTTAGTTTGGGTAAAAGTGGCAGTGCACAGATGGAGTCTGCAGGCGAGAAGCCATCAGCTGTCACTTTGGGTATTATCTCTGAAGCAGCTGGGAGCTTCCTGCACATTTTTCCTGGGAAACCGGGGAGCGCTGGAGGTTCGATGGGGGCATCTTAATGCACCAAACAAGTTCACTTTAGATATTTATAGAGGTTTTTATCAAAATTAGGAGAGACTGCACATCACAAAATCTGCATCCCTAATTATAAAGCAGCTTCCTCCTTTGGCCTGATCCTGTCCAGCAAACAAAAACAGCACACAAGGAAACCACCACATCGTTTAGTTTGAAGGAGAATATTGTCTGAATCGGTCAGTTATATTCAGCTTGTCTGAAGTCGGGTAGCAGCAGCAGGCTAAACAGGATATTTCAGATGTCGCATTCCCCAGCAACACCTTCCAGTTTCTCCTTTGGGATCCCGAGGTGTTCTCAGACCAGAGGAGTTAAATATAATCTCTCCTGAGAGTTTTGGGTCTACCCCGGGGTCTCCTCCCAGCTGGGAGAGCACAGAAAGGCTCTTCATAACGTCTGAACCACCTCAGCTGCTTCCATCACAAAGAAGCAACACTACGAGATCCGTGTGGATGTCCTAAAGCACATTCAACTGAAAGAACTACTGGCTGTTCATGCATCAGTTTGTGGCTGATGGATGCTTACATAATACTCTATTACATTTCCCACACAGCCTTTAGTTTAGTCAGCAATATCTTGCCTTCTATTAGTAGTTGCGTCTGTTACCTCAAATATCGAGAGCAGTTTAAATCCAAAGCTCCTCATTTCTGTAGCTGACCACTGAACATTCGAGTTCAATTTCACAGTCTGCTCCAGCCCATTCTCACTCCCGACGCGGAATATACTGATGATTTGTCACGCCCCGAGGCGTTCCATGGGAACGCGAAAGGTGATGGTTTGTGTTCTTATGCTGCGTGCTGGATTGTGCAAACAGAATGATGCTCCTGCGATAACACATGTTCCAGCCCTGTATTCCAGCCCTCACCCTAACATTATCGCTAACCTTAACCATAACTGTTAACCACCACCTTAATCATGTTAGATAGTGTTTTCCAAAGTGATTTAAGTAAAATAAAAGTACATGTGTAGATTCATTCCAAACGGTTCTCATGTTTCCTCATTTTTCTGAACTCGTAATATAGGGACCTGTTGGGTGGCTGAAAGTGTAATATACAGACAATTTGTCACCTAGCATAAAATGTTACGCTTTGGGAGTGAAAGCATGTTGTCTGCTTATTTGATCCACATGCTGAAGAAGCAGAGTTCCAGAAAGAAGAAGCTCCTACGTGTTTAGTAAAGTCTTTCTTACAGACAAGTACATGTGAATCTGACGTAACCCAGGTTGGTTTCATTCTATCAGTCACTACCCAGAGTTCACGACTTTAAGGTAGAACTTCAATGTGAACCAAAACTGGAACTTACAGAAACCTCACAGCAGCCATGTTATTGGTCACATGATGTCATTAAAAATGCTCCAAAAGGCTCCAACAAGCACAAACACGGTCCAGAGGTCCAGTTAAAGACAGCTAGCAGTTCATGCCACCGGCATCACCATCTAACTGTCAGTCAAAGAGGCCAAGCCCCTAATAACCCAAACTTTAAGCTTTAATACAATTTTATCTTAAAACTGTTGTTATGAAAGGAGAAATTATCCACAGAGAGAAAACCATTTGTGTGTCAGGCTGTAATAATGTTTATTTCGGCTGTGAAGCTTTAACATGGGATTGGGGACTGAGGAACTCAGGAACTGCAGGTTGGTTGCTGTACATGTGAAAATAGCATTTCATTTTAAGCATATTAAGCCCCACATATTATGAATTCAATATGAGACCATATAAGGTAAACTTCAGTTCTGACAGTTCAGCTAACCAATCAGTTGCCCGAGCTTTTCAGGAGGCAATTTTATAGAGAGAATCCAGAAGTGAACTTTCTGCTTCTGGCATCAGAATAAAAAGGTACATTTTTTAAGATTCAAGCTCCACCATTGCACAATGAGCATCTAAATGAGTATTAATGGCTGCATTATCACTTTCTCCATTTCCTTTGTAATAACTTCCAATTTATGAGGCCTTATGATCACTGGCACATCATAACAACTGTCTGCCTGTGAGAGACAGCCTGAAAAGCAGCTGGAGGAGAAACCCTTCTTTACTTACTGCTTAAAACAACGCTGTCACCGTTTATACCTAATGTTGGCTGCTGATGTTGGATGAGAACATTTGACTCACAGTCATGGATTTGCAGTGAGGGTCATCCACAGCAAACATAGGAACCATTTCTTCAGAGCCGGCTTTGTACTCGATAGTCGTCATGTAGACACAGGAATTAGACAAAATCAAACTGTGGAGCTGGGGTATGTGGGGTGTTACTGTGATCTTAGAGCTGTCCGAGATCATCCTTCTGCGGGAATGAAGGACTGTGAAAGTCTGTTTGCTTTGGATAAAATTAGCCTTTAAATTTAGTGTTTCAATGTTCTTCTTGTCAACAGTGCGAGTGAATAAAGTGACCTTTCCTACTTAACAGGCTGAAAGTTCTGGCTGGTATATCTGGCACCGCCTTAGACTGGTTTTCTTCCTATTTATCAGGTAGGACCTTTTCTGTTAGGACTGACAGGTTCTCCTCTAACATTGCTGCCCTAACCTGCGGGGTTCCACAGGGTTCAGTTTTGGGTCCATTATTATTTTCTTTTTATATGTTTCCTTTAGCTGGCATTATTCAGTCTTTTAATGATCTGTCTTATCCTTTCTATGCTGATGACATTCAGCTGTATATATGTCCTTTAAGCCTCATCAGCTGGATAGGCTGTCCACCCTAGTCCAGTGCTTAACTCAGGTTTCTGACTGGCTTTCTAACAATTACCTTGTTTTAAACATGAACAAGACAGAGACCATGATCATAGCTCCTTCTGATCTATATTCTAAAATCAGTCAGGTTCTTGCCCCTTTCTGTCCTTCTGCTAAGCCAAATATTCGAAATCTTGGAGTAATATTTGACTCTTCTCTGGGCCTTGACTCACACGTAAAATCTCTGTCTCCATGCATTTGTGTCATCGCGTTTAGATTATTGTAATTCCCTGTTTACCAGCTTGGATAAATCATCGCTTTCCCGCCTCCAAGCTACACAAAACGCAGCAGCCAGACTACTAACTCGCAAGCGTGCTCACATTACTCCTATTTTATGTTCTTTACATTGGCTCCCAATAGATTTTAGAATTTGTTTTAAAATTATTGTTTAAACGTACAGAGCAGTACATGGCCAAGCCCCAGATTATTTATCCAAACTTCTCACAAAATACACTGCTGCTCGTTGTCTCCGCTCACAGACTAAGAGTTTGTTGGTTGCTCGCCAAACACAACTGAAGATGAAAGGGGACAGAGCCTTTCAGTCTGTGGCACCAAGGCTGTGGAACAGTCTACCTCTACAACTGCGTTTGTTTGACTCTGTGGAATCCTTTAAAAAGTAGTTAAAAACTTTACTGTTTAAACAAGCCTTCGGTTGACCAACGCTTTTTACATTTTTAATTTACATTTAACCTCTTATATTGTGTATATTGTGCATCTTGCTATTTATCGTACTGTTTATTTTAATCTTTGTGTGCAGCGCTTTGTGACTACCTGTCTATGAAAAGCGCTTAATAAATAAACTTTACCTACTTACTTATTTTACACTGAATGTAAAGCTGAATTATTCTGATTATTTCCAGCTGTGTGTTTTTGACTCCACAGCAGCTTTGAATAATTAATATCAATATCTGATACTGAAGTTCTTTGATCATTTTTGGGCTAATAGAAATTAGCTTCCAAGAACTTAAAAAAATATGATTTTATCTGGAAAATACAATTCCTATAAGAAAATATTGAATCCTGTATTTCATAGCTGGTAAAACTAAAGTTAAACTTGGCTCTGCAGTAAACTGCTTCACCATCCTTCTGTAACTCGTTTTACTCATCTGCTTATCAGCAAAAACCTTCTTCACTTCTGCAAACCTACATGTTGTATACATACTGAGGGCTTTTATTGTGAAGGGTAGGAGCAGGAAGCCCTTTTCACACATGCTCAGTGTGTGTTATGGTACAGATGATGGTGACAGTAAACAGAAAAGCAGGTTGGTGGGGCTCCTGTGCTTTCCTGCTTACTGCAGGAGATACAGGAAATAAAGAGAAGCAGAAAATGTCGGCCTTAGATGTTGAATTGATTGATTGATTGATTAATTGATTGATTGATTGATTATACAGTCAACTTGTTTTCATAGCGTAAATGGATGCTGTGACTCAGTGACCTTCTTTTTCAGGCTCTGATTCAATAACAGGATAAAGAATATTTATCCAGAGGATAAAAGAATCAAGGAGATGTTCCCTGAGTCACTGATATGCAGACATTTTTTTCTACCTAATCATCTTGGCTCAACTTTCCAAACCTCATCATCCATCAGCTGCCCCCTCCTGCCTTTAATCATTTCAGGGGCTCTTCTGCTGACCTTTGTGAACGATCCAGGTCCCCTCGCTGCCTGAATCCAGTTAGATTATGTAACTTTTCTGTTTATCCATTTTTATCTCCACTCGCCATCGTTTGAGGCCTCTGTAGCCATGATGATAGTTGCCTTTTTCATGGAGAAAACGGTCATTTAGCATAATTTCTGCTGTGCGAACCTTTCACCAACCAGAAAGCTGCAGGACAAAAATCTGTCCTGCAGATCCACATGGCCTCACCTACACCGACACGCCGCCAACAGTGCAGCATCTGGACGCAGTCGACCAGAAGCCAATGCACATGCTAGCCTGCATCCTTTATTACTTTCATCTGATTTCACTGGGTAATTACAGCCTTCATCACCATCTCCTCTGTGCACTCCTGGCTGCTTGTTAAAGAAAGGCTCTGAATGATGGCTAAATATCTTTGAACACTTCTTCTAGAGGTTAATTGTTTGTTTATTTGATCGTTTTAAAGTCTGTTTATAATCAATAATAGACATGAACATTTCTGTAGCTCAAGGAAATATAAATGTCAGCCAAGCCAGATGTCCATCAACAAAATATGGCATGAAATCACAGACTGTATATAAAAGATGGCTGTAACCACCTTGCTGTTGCCCACTATTTTCTGGACTCCACCGTTTAAAGTCTTAATGTTTGAATTTTGTGCTAACATTAAGACGTGCGAAGCTGAGGCAAACGTGTCCTGGAGCTGTCACAGTAGTCTTCATATTTTGGGGGTTTTGGTAATCGTTGGTGATGGTGATGAAGGTTTTGTGCAGCACAGATTGTTAACATTTTACTCATAATGAGCTTTACTGGTCTAGTTTTCCTCCATCTGGGCCCTCTCTCTTTCTCCAAAGCCTGACAGCACTGTAGATCAGACGTCTTTTAATAATTTGGCTCTAGGCTAATAAACACCTTCAATACTATACTGCTTTAGAGCTGCTGGATATTGAACGTTTCATGCTTTTATAGAAGTTGGACGGTATTTTCTGAAACTAACACATCTTTATGGCTCACTTTGTTCAAAGACAGAATAACAGGATTTGTCAGATTGGTGTAATATGCTTTGAGACACTAATTTGACTGTAAATAGTAGAAAAGTAGAAAGTACTCAAAGCTCTTCAGATAATGTTTTTAGTACCTGTTCTTAAGCTTTCAGTGGTATGATGTAACTTTCATCAGCCAGCATGAAATATACATATTTGCCTGAACACTGAAAATCTCTCTCTGTCTCTGCTTTAAAGGCTGAGACCTCATGCAGACGTGGGTCAGCTTCTCACACTGATGTGGCACTGATGACATCCTTCACTGCAAACAGGGGTGAACCAACAAGTGTCATCAGTTTTAACAGTGTGTGAGGGAGATAGATGTGCGAATTGGCACAGGCTCCTAGTAAATTAGGATTAGGGCCACTTCTGTTTTTTCAGTTGGTTTACATGAATACATTTTATTCAGAGGCAGCCCAAGTACAGGGAGTGCAGAATTATTAGGCAAGTTGTATTTTTGAGGAGTAATTTTAATATTGAACAACAACCATGTTCTCAATGAACCCAAAAAACTCATTAATATCAAACCTGAATGTTTTTGGAAGTAGTTTTTAGTTTTAGCTATTTTAGGGGGATATCTGTGTGTGCAGGTGACTATTACTGTGCATAATTATTAGGTAACTTAACAAAAAACAAATATATACCCATTTCAATTATTTATTTTTACCAGTGAAACCAATATAACATCTCCACATTCACAAATATACATTTCTGACATTCAAAAACAAAACAAAAACAAATCAGCGACCAATATAGCCACCTTTCTTTGCAAGGACACTCAAAAGCCTGCCATCCATGGATTCTGTCAGTGTTTTGATCTGTTCACCATCAACATTGCGTGCAGCAGCAACCACAGCCTCCCAGACACTGTTCAGAGAGATGTACTGTTTTCCCTCCTTGTAAATCTCACATTTGATGATGGACCACAGGTTCTCAATGGGGTTCAGATCAGGTGAACAAGGTGGCCATGTCATTAGTTTTTCTTCTTTTATACCCTTTCTTGCCAGCCACGCTGTGGAGTACTTGGACGCGTGTGATGGAGCATTGTCCTGCATGAAAATCATGTTTTTCTTGAAGGATGCAGACTTCTTCCTGTACCACTGCTTGAAGAAGGTGTCTTCCAGAAACTGGCAGTAGGACTGGGAGTTGAGCTTGACTCCATCCTCAACCCGAAAAGGCCCCACAAGCTCATCTTTGATGATACCAGCCCAAACCAGTACTCCACCTCCACCTTGCTGGCGTCTGAGTCGGACTGGAGCTCTCTGCCCTTTACCAATCCAGCCACGGTCCCATCCATCTGGCCCATCAAGACTCACTCTCATTTCATCAGTCCATAAAACCTTAGAAAAACCAGTCTTGAGATATTTCTTGGCCCAGTCTTGACGTTTCAGCTTGTGTGTCTTGTTCAGTGGTGGTCGTCTTTCAGCCTTTCTTACCTTGGCCATGTCTCTGAGTATTGCACACCTTGTGCTTTTGGGCACTCCAGTGAAGTTGCAGCTCTGAAATATGGCCAAACTGGTGGCAAGTGGCATCTTGGCAGCTGCACGCTTGACTTTTCTCAGTTCATGGGCAGTTATTTTGCGCCTTGGTTTTTCCACACGCTTCGTGCGACCCTGTTGACTATTTTGAATGAAACGCTTGATTGTTCGATGATCACGCTTCAGAAGCTTTGCAATTTTGAGACTGCTGCATCCCTCTGCAAGATATCTCACTATTTTTGTCTTTTCTGAGCCTGTCAAGTCCTTCTTTTGACCCATTTTGCCAAAGGAAAGGATGTTGCCTAATAATTATGCACACCTGATATAGGGTGTTGATGTCATTAGACCACACCCCTTCTCATTACAGAGATGCACATCACCTAATATGCTTAATTGGTAGTAGGCTTTCGAGCCTATACAGGTTGGAGTAAGACAACATGCATGAAGAGGATGATGTGGACAAAATACTCATTTGCCTAATAATTCTGCACTCCCTGTAGTATCGCTCCCCAACTTGTGGGCCAGATCTGGACCTGAGTTATGAACGCTGGCCCAGGTGAGATCCAGTTCTGGTTTATCTGATTGTTCTGAGTTGGGGTGGGCCTGATGACCTTAAAGCTGTTGTTGAAACTCAGTTTATATGTCACAGAAAAACCTTTTATGAAAATGGAATAAAAGAGAAATAGATGCCAAACTCCACTTTAATATCAATATCAATATCCATCATCAATTCATCAATGATTTCAACAAAGGTCAGCCTAATACTTCTACATCCACTGATATTTAAATAAAGGTGTGAATAAACAATATTAAATTGTTTTTCATAGAGAAAGACAAAATTGACACTATTTAAAGGGACCAGACTTGACAGACATAAAAATATATTTAATATATTTAAAGGAAGTAAAACACAGTTAAAATGGACAAAATCTCAATCTACTGATTCTCAGGTGGTCACAAACTTCTGATCTACATTCCCATCTTTCCTGTGCTGTTTGCTGTTATTGGGCTAAACTGCTCTGCTGGATGCATCAATTAGCCAGATATAACCGTAGCACCGGGACACCGTCCAAGCGTCATAAACTCTGGCAGCACCGCCGTCGTCCTGTAATCTGGTGAACTGGCGGCCGATCTCCCAATTAGGGGAAGCCGTCTGCTGCTGGCAGCTGAATAAACAGTGTCGAGGAGGGGGCTTAGTGTCATCCACAGATCCATGAAAACATCCCTGAAAATCTGATACGGGCTTCAGTTTCCTGCTGGATAGTTTCAATGAAAAGTAATCTGTGCTTTTTGCCGTGAAGTCCTCGATGTTAGGCATTACTGAACCAAATCCATTACTATATAGTGAGAAACGCATTAACAGATTTATTCTGGGCAAATCTAGCAGATAAAAAATGCTTTTCTAGTCATGAGAACAGTAGATACTGTAGTGAATCACCATAATTAACCATAATGAGCATTCCCATTTTCACATTTGTTTATTTTATGGATGTTTTCCTACAGTCATTTCGAGCTTGTCCTGTTGATTTTATTTTGAAATTATGCTTTAATGCTTTAATTGTGAAAGAAACCATACGGGAACCTTATGGTAAATCTTTTCTGCGTCCTGCTCCTTTGTGACCTGACCATCATCACCAGGACAGAGCTCACTGAGCTCAGAGGTCAGGTGAGCTCTCTCCTGAGATTATGTGGGACCTATCCTGCTTCTCCTTACTTCCTGTCATATATTCAGCCTCCAATAATGAGCTCAGTGCAGAGATAGTAAAACCTGTGAACAAAAGTTCATGCTGCAGAGCGCTCTGAATACTCAGTTTCGCACAGCTTTTTCTACTCTTTGCTCTGAATTATGTCACAGAGACAGGTTATCCATATCATGATCATCTCAGGCACAGAAGCCCCACCCACCTGCAGTCCAAACCTGTTTACAAGTGCAGCCAATAAGAAGAAAGTCAAGGAAGAGGAGCTATAGCAGCTTGTTTCGGACAGTGTGAGAGAAGGATTTTTATGAACACTGAATATGCAAAGCTGCTGTAATAATGTCCAGGAATAAAAGCATGGAGAGCGGTATCTGTGTTTGTCCATCGTGACTTTTTATTTATATTTTTATGTGATCATATTGGGTGGACAATTGAAAATCGGATGGAAAGTGTCTTATATAACACATGTACTGCAGCCTTATTTACTATGAACAGATATTCTTCTTGAAGGATTTTGTTGGCACAGAAAATTAGACACGTGGATTCAGATGTCTGGATGTGAGGAAGCAGCCGTCACTGCACTCTTTTTTCTTCCATCTTTTGTCTGACCTTGAACATTTTCCCAGTATTTGAGCCTGAAGTTTAAGCTGTGCCCTCAAAAACTTGGAGGAGATTAAAAAAACTTTGCATGCCGGCAAAAATACCCATCCGCAGCTGTCAGATTGACTGACATCTCATTTCACTGAGAGCCGAGAGATGCTAAAAAGACACCCCTGACTAATCTGAGCCACTGTCCCACAAATTCAGATAACACACATACTGTGTGCAGTATTTACATTATCCTGTTTCTATTTTTAATAAATGTACGAAATCCGCGGGCGTCTAAGACTTTGCATGACAGAAAAGCAACACAGGAAGTATTAGTGGGGCTGTAGCAGCACATCTAATTACAGCGCTCTGTGATTAGCACAATTACAACACGACCATCAGAAGCAAATATGTGACCATGAGGCTCAGCTGTGGACACATTACTGAAGCTTTTGGCACTAAAACTAACAGCAAAAGGCAGGAAGGCTGCGGAGCCTGCTCTGAATCGGCTGAGGTGATTAGATGAGCTCTGCAGCCCCCCAACAGGACTCTGATCCCCTCTGCTCTGCTGTGCACAGGCCAGGAAAACGCTGGGAGCAGGAGAGACAATGCAATGAGGAAGTTACATAACATGTACACTCATATAAATATATTTCACACACACACACACACACACACACACACACACACACACACACACACACACACACACACACACACACACACACACACACACACACACACACACACTCAGTGCTCAGCTGCAACCTCGGCCACTGCCTGAAAAAAGTGTGAGAGCAGTGAGAGAGCAAAGATGGGGTTGAGCTCATCCTTCGAGTGAAGGCGATGACTCTGGAGGAAAAGAGTCATTTCTATGGCCTCTGTGTTTTCAGAGCCTTTGGATCTTCATTCAGGTTTGACCTTTAACCTCTGTGTGGGGACAGGAAGCTTCCTTTAAATCAGAACACCTGTAAGAGCTATAGGCGAAGACCCTGCAGAACAGACTGAGAAAACAAACTACTTCACTCACTGTAACACTTTGTTCACTCTGTAGTTTACAATTTGCCAGTGACCGCTCAACGCTCTCTAAAATGCACAGAAAATGAGAGAGGAGATCTGTAGTCATTCAGACAAATCCGTCACAGCTTGCAGTGGGAGTCAAACTAATTGAGTTTCAGTTTTTAACAGAGCTTAAATGTGCTTTTCAGCCCTGAAACTTTTATTTGGATATTGGCTGTATGTAAGTTATGAAGGAAAAATATTAAACAGAACCAACACCTGGAGGCTGTGTGACTGAAAACATCAATAGGAGGGGGAAACTGCATGGCTTCTGACTGACTCTGAGGGAGTCTGTTTGAATTTAAGTGAGTGCCATTTCTAAAGATTAGTGTGACTGATTAGTCAGGGAGTGAAAAAAAATGTTTCCTGCATTGATAAGAATCACGAGAATCCACTTTTCCCCGTCAACTTCCCAGGGTAGATGAGTTGTTGTCCACCTGTTCACATTTGTGACCCCAGCACAGTCTGAACATGTGATGGGGACACAAACTGGTCACCACATATCATGAAATACTTCCACGTTGCACCACGATTACGTACTGTTTACTTTAGTCTGAATCATGTCGTGCTGTATGATTCCTGATTGGACGGACTCGTGGTGTGATTAAAAAACTGCATCACTGATGAATCCATCTTTGAGGGGCAGAAATGTGTTTTTTTTTTAATACAGTTCAGCTGAGTGCAGAAATCTGCTCTCTTCCTCACATTTCAGCTGCTTTGTCCATTACTTCTTCTGCTGACAGTAATCTCTGTGCTGTGTGGAGGATTTATTAAGCCTCTCGTTGCATAAGAACCAAGCTCCTGTATGGAAGAGCAGTCGTAGGCAGAGGAGCACAGGTGTCCACGGGCAGACTTTAAATTCACCTGCCAATGAAGCTACTCAGTCACCTGTGACTCAGATTGATGAGCAAATATGCGTGCTTCTGGCTGAAAGTTATCTTAATGTTATGTAAACGTTAAACAAGAACAAAAGCTCTGCAGCATCTCAGGTATGACCAGGAGCCCAGTTTGATGATAAACAGTTGCTGCAGCTGAGGTTAATGCTTTGTGTTAGAGCTGAACAGTGAGCTGTGGTATATTTGAAGTCCTCACAGACGTTTAAGACAAGCTAAAGATGAAGCTTTGAAATGAGTTAACACACTGAACATCATCAACATGCCAGCTGAGGCTGAGCTGTCAGTCAGAGCTGGAGTGATAGCTGAAGGTGAATCCTGTCAGCTTCAAATGAAACTGAAAGCTGTTAAAGTTGAGTGGATATGACAAAATATAGAAGTTGACGCACTTAAAGACGCTGTAGTGTCACTTTAATGTGAACTACTAAAGTAATTTTATTAAAGCAGTAACATTTTTTGAAGCTGAAGACATTAAATCATTCAAAGTGCTTGAGGAGCAGCCGTGGAGTGTCAGTGCACAGGTGAGCCGTGAAGTTTGAAACAGTCGTCAGCGGTGGCACTGCTCCCTCATTGATTACATTTGTAGACGTGTTTATTCTCACTCTCCTGACTCACTGCCTCTTGAGCATCATTGCTGAGTGTGAAGCAATCATCAGGATGATCTCAAGATAAGAACTAATCCAAATAATCTGGACCCAGATGTCCTTCTGGAGCTACGCTCATGCACGAGAGTCTCCGGCTCACAGTTCAGTTCAGTTTAGGAAACAAATGTTTCAGAGATGATGACGTGTTTGGTTTATTGTGGACTCCCTCAGTGATCACTGACAAGTCCTGCAGCAGTCACTGCTGTGAGGGACTGAAGTCTTTATGATTATGCTGCACACTGAAAAAAGGTTGGCATTCATATGCTATTCAATAGCTGGGCCCACATCCTCATTTTAGGTTTGGTAGCATTTTTAGTAGATAAAGGCGAATGGCTTAATCAAGAAATGAGCTGCGGTTTGGGGAAGGCCTCGATGAGGACTGCCCAGATCTGTGATTGGACACCCCTCCCTCATTGCATTTACCTGGGTCTTTGTTGGTTGTCGGCCTGCTTGCGGTTTTGCATTTGCCGTCTTTGGTCGTTTCTTGAGTTTGTGTTGTCGTCTTCGCACCTCAGAAGTAAAGCTCACCTTTTGTTCATCATGTCTGCCTCCTGCTTTGTGTGTCTCCACTTGGATCCTAATAGGCTTTGCATTACTAAACCAGTAGCATATTGTCTGAGAGCACCGCACTGCTGCAGAGTGGATGCACACCTGCAATTACGTAAAAAAGATGGATCGGATGCCGGCGTGGAGTTGACACAGGTTATTTTAAACCTGGGCTGTACCGGGTCATTAACTGGAGCCGTGAGCGTAGCAGAGAGTTCATGAGTAAATAGAAAATGATTGCCTCATTGGCGTGTGATAATTAAAGGTTTTCAGCTGAGCTGCTCAGCTGGCTCGAGGTCTGTGACATGGAAATGTAAGACTCAGATGAGCTTATGCAACCTAATTGTTTAGCCCTGGAGAAGAGCAGTTAACTTTAAAATGGAAAGCATTGTGAGGGCTCAAATTAATCAAATATATGTAAACTCTGCTGAGAATGCTAATTAATCCCTCTCGGTGTCTCCGCCTTGCGTGCCAGCACCTTCCTGGATAAACTCTGATCATCAGACAAGCCGGGGGGGGGGGGGGAGGTTGCCTCGTAATTTCACTTCACGATAGCGTCACCTCCCTGACAAACAGTCTCTGAGAGTAATTAACATATGAAATGCAAATAAACAGGTTTCCAGTGGTGCTCAGAGGGACGTGGAAGCAGAACTTTCGGAGGGGAAGTTTGATCTGTTGAACAGAGTCAGTCTCTGTGAGGCCGGCTGCACTTAAAGGTTCCTGCTGTAACCTGTTGATGGGACAGGAGGACAAAGATGCCATTTATGTCTTTTATTTATAACAACTGCATGAGAACCTAATAGAGTATCAAAGAGAAGTTCTCCTCTGGCCTACTCACATCAGCTCATGCATATTTTCAGTATATTTAATGAGGCCGTGAAGGCCCACAAACAGCACGCTGTTTTCCAGTCTTTCGATCTCTCATTACTTCATAAGTGCAGCAGAGCAGAGCTCCATATGAAACTTTCAGGGCTGACAAATTGGTTTAAGCTCTGATATAAACTGCAACAGGATCAGTTTTACACCCACTGCAGGCATCACAGACCAAAGAAAAAAATCTGGTTTTAGTTCTCTGAGCGACAGTGAACATCAGTGCGATGGATCGATCAGAATCTGAATAAACTGTCATAGAGGAGCAGAAACCAAAGTGCATTCTGGGTAAACTTTCAGGCTCATCGCAGCAGGTGGGATAGGTGTCTGCTCAGAACAGGTTAGAGCAGAGAAGAGAAACCAGGATTGTCTTTATCGAGCTGTAAAAATAATAAGTAGGAAACCTTTGAAGCCAAAAACCTTTCCGGTGAGAGAAAGCATGAAGTTCACATCTGACTCAGATCTGTAATGGTGCATATACCAAACTTATTTTTGGTCTTAATTAACTTTCCATTAACCAAACTGTTTGAGCACAGTATGAAAACTTTTTATAATCTTTCTCTTTGTGTTTTTTATTCCTCTACTGTTTCCTTTATTGATGGCAGATATTCTCAAATGTTACGATGTCATTAGTTATGATTTTCAATCGTTTTCTGCAAATAGAATAATTTGTTTTAAGGCTTCTGCAGCATGAAACTATGTTTCAGCTGTGCAGTTATTCTTACTTCATGTTTCAGCACATTTATGAAGTTGATTCTTAAAGCAAAAGTTTAGATTTTGGGCTCATTCTGTTTGCATGTCTTATATTGGCTTTGCTTCCAGAACATAAACGTATCCTGCCTCGATGCACCTGCCATCCTTTTGACATTTGGCAGATTTTACATAATGTAGTCATACAGCATTAGTTTATATTTGAAGGCAATTAAGCAATTTTAAAACATAGCTTTATAAATAAAATGGACAAAGGTGAAAATGTAAATATAAAACCTAATAGTCTAAATGCTCAGGTGCAACAAATGTGGACACCATCGGTGATAAAACGAGCCATCAAATATCACAGAGGGTCAAAGTGACAGGTGTAAAAAAATCCATCCAAACCTTTTAACTGCAGATTATTTTTGGTTTGTGATTCGTTTCAGCAGTTTGACAGTTGTTCCTCTGCAAGCTGGGAGAGAAAGATCAAATATGCAGAAAACAAGCAAACAAAGAGGCATCAGTCCAGCGTTATCTAACCAGACTGACTTAATGCAACGTTTCCAGATGAGCGGCTTCTGCCATCACTTCTGCATCATCTGCTCTGAGTGCAGCGCCATAACTGTCTGCCACAGGGCTCTGTGGCACCTACACTGCTGCTCAAAGTGATGATGAGGATGGTGCTCACAGCCAATCAGATATCCAACCTACAGAAGCCACGGTTTCATAAAGGCCTACCTTATTTTCCCAGTGGCAATGCTGTCTTTGGAAGCAGAGGCTAGTGATGTGTCTAATGCAGTTACATAAGCGCACAACACCTACATTTACAAAATGTCAGATGCCTTCATGATGCTGTTTCGAGCTGCTTAACTTTTAACCCTCGGCTGTTTTTCTCTTATTTCATTTAGCGAGGGTTGAAATACTGGAGCTATTTTGGGTTTTATCATATAACACTGTTACGTTTTTCTCTGTAGACCAAGAAATTACAATTTGGAAAATTTCTACTTGTGGTATTTTGTCGTGCCTTTGTAACCCTTTGGCACTTCATTTATATGCTGCTTTGTGAACTTTGTGCCTCATGTTTGTGAATTGATGTGGTCAGTCTTTATCTCTTTGTGACAACTGTTTTGTGCCTTTTAATAGTTGCTTAGGTTCCCTTTTCTGATCTATATATAGATCAACCATATCTATCTATCTATCTATCTATCTATCTATCTATCTATATATATATATATATATATATATATATATATATATATATATATATATATATATATATATATGTGTGTGTGTGTGTGTGTGTATTAGGGGTGCAACGATACACAAAATTCACGGTTCGGTTCGATACTTTGGTGTCAGGGTTCATTTATTAAAATTATAAATATATTTTAACTCAAACGTACAGTTTTTAAATTTGTTGTTGTTGCTGAAACAACAAAGGGATAAAATAATAAATCTATCTGATTGAGAAATCACTCATCTTTGGAAAAGAGAGTTTATTACAGAGAAATGGCTCTTTCCAAAATTAAAGCTATACTAAACGCTTCTTCTGGGCTATATTCTCAGCAGCATATTAAACATATCAGGTCCCCATAAGGAGAATCATGTGCTAACGGCTGTCTAAATGACTCAGGTAAAGTTTGTAGCATGCCTGCTTGTTGTTTTTGTCTGCTTCCACTTGTCTTTGCACTAGGATGATGTTAGCGTAAATGTGCAGTCATATTCGTTGTGTTTCCACTAGTGCTGTCAGCGTTAATCTGAAATGACGTTAACGCCACAACACGGCAAATCTCCGTTAACGAGCTACCGCGGATCGCCCTGTGCATGGGGCTGGACGGCGTCAACACGTTAACGAGCTAACTGCGCTAACGCAGTAGTTCCCACCATTAAATGTGTTACAGGCTATAAATAAAATAGTAAGCTGCACAGAGGATCAAAGTGTTGGTCCTATCACACTAGTATAAATTCAATACCAATGCTAGTGTTGATATCGATACTATTGATATTTGGGTCAGTCCGCCCACCTCTCTTGTTTGGTGTCTCTGTAGACAGTTGTTGTTGTTGTCAGAGGCACATGAAAAACAGGCTACAACTCTAACAAAATATCCTGGCAATCAAATGACATCTCTGCATGTTTATTAGGACTCTAATTTTGGCTCCGGTTTCGGTGATAAGCTGTTATTTCCTCTCTGCTCTGTTCACACTCTAACTTATTTTATTCAGCACAAAAGAGTTTGGGAGTGACCCGTCACCTTACAATATTTCATGGTTTTCATGAGTGAGCGTGTTTGTAGGAAGTGTAATGAAGCCCACGTCTTCTCCTTTACGTTCAGCAGCAGCACTTTGTTTGTTTTCTTCACTAGTGCTGAAGCGTTACTAACATTTCATAGTTTTGTTTACAGGATTTAAAGCATTATTGTGTTTTTCCAAAATCTTTCACTACAGCACTGAATTTGGGTTAATCCGCTGCTGAAAATAGTTCCAAGATAAAGGTCATCACAGTGCCCAGCTGTGTGAGGACATTTCTGAGCCTCATTCCTCTCTACTTACTTCACTGTGTATCCATGTTGTGGGTGAAGAGGTGTCTTGGTTGCTAGTCTGCTCACGTGGACAAAGTCAGTAATTCACGTTCAGACCTGAGACCAATTTAAAACCTGGCTTTGGACTGTGGGAAGAAGCCGGAGCAGCTGATCTGATCAAAGATGTGTGTCTGCAACAGGAAGGGGTGGTCTTGGCACTAACTCGTAGACACAAAGTAAGGAAGTATTAAAAGAAAGACAAACAAGTTGCTGATTTGGATTTTGTTGATAGAAGGAAGACTTTAATCCACGAGTTAACCTAAACTCACCTACCAACCAAGCGTGTCTATACACATGTGGTCAATAAATTCTGATGCATGCATGCTGTGATATTTCATCTCTAGAGTAACAGCAAATATATACTACAGACACAAAATCAGGAGCCCACTGTTATAAATAAAGCTTTCAATAAGCTGACGCCTTCGCCACAGTTTTCGGTGCGTCACCTTCAGCCTCAGAGAATGGAGACAAGGATGTTTGTCACAGACACAAGGAAGGCCCTGAGGCCTTTTCCATCTCAGTGAAGGAGGCCCGTGGAGGCTCCGCCGTCCACCCGGATCAGCAGTTTACTGAGGACTGGATGTACAGTTGTCAAAGTGAGGCGGATCTTTTCCAGCCACAGTCTGTCCAGATCACCATCAAACATCCGAGGTCACATACGAAGGGCCTCACTTTCCTTTTCTGTGGGACATCTGCTGAATTAACATGTTTTCCTCTAACAAGACAGAATAGTTATTTCTCCCTGTGACTATAACACAGCGTCATATTTATGTGCAAAATCTAACCAATGGATGATATTAACTCAAAACAGCACTTCAGGCTTCTGCTGATTATACCAAAGATATCAGTGTGGAGCAACATAATCTAGTGCTGTAGTAATAAAATGTGATGGCATAAAGACCTGGCTCAGTGGCTCTGGGCAGAGCTGGACCCCCTTCCTGGATGAAGCAGCTATTTTTAGGGGCTCAAAGAGGGAAAATCCTGTTTCATTATCCACAGACGAGGTGGCACAACTGCGTCACGCCACTGTGTTTTTATTTTTTCTGTTTTTTCAGCTGACAGTCCACAGCAGCACGTTTGACTCCATGTGCCGCATCAGTCGTGCATGAACACACAGATTTAATTACTCAGTAATAATATTCACCATGTCTAACCCCGGATATAAATAGACACAGAGAGAGTGTGTGTGTGTTTGTAGTATCTGGGGTTGAGCTGCTGTTAGTGTCACGGCTCACCAATGGCAGGCGCAGGAGGCTGGGTCTCTCAGCAGCCAGTCACAATGGGTCTCGCTTGATTGAGTTTCATAGGCCAGCCATCTTTAACGATGCGGCTTCCAATTAACCTCGAGGCGACCCGCTGAGGACGCTGTCAAAGATGTGTGTCAGCACTGATGGAGGTTGACGAGGCGGGAGCCTCCACCTCCTTCTCTAATCCCTCCAGCAGCTGACGAAGACTCAGGCTCATCTTCCGTTTTTGATTTTTACCTCCTCTGAGCTCTCTCTGTAAACATCCTTCCTCTGACACTAACGAGGAGGACTTCACGGAAGACTACCGCTGAATACTTTCATTTGATTTTGTTTACTCTTCATTAATGACGGCTGCTGCTCGCATGTTCGCTGCTGGTCTTGGCCAGTTTCTGCTTTATCGTTTGATTACCAGGAGAATGTGAAGATAATTCAAGTTCACAGCTGTTTCTGTTCAGAGGTGCTGACATCACATGACGTTACTGTGAGCAGATGGATAAATCTGCTGATAGGAGGACACTGTGCAGTGTGAGATTCCACAATCACTACAAAAAGCCAAATCAGACTTGCTTCTTCCAGAAGTGCCCTTATCCAAGCTTATTATTACCTTATTATATTTTTAGTTTCCTGTGGAATATTTGGGGGTTGGGCCTCGTGGCAGCATGCTGGCTTTCATTAAAGGTGCATTTTGTGGTTTGATGGGCAGAAGAAATTCATGACGAGCTAAAAATGTGAAATATGAACAGATTTTAATATAATATTCATTCTGCTTTGGTCTTGTTACGAGTTCAAAATATTGGGGATGGACACCAGAGGAAAAAACCCATAATAACAACACTGGTCCGGTCGGGTTGAGTCAAACGATGATTTAATGATCACACACGTGGGAGATGGACACTGTATGCAGACAGTCTCAGATCTCGTCTCAAAAAACACATCACCATAGTTTTATGAAATCAGGGTATTAGAACGCCCCTTCATGCGTAGTGACAGGTGTAATACAATCAATGTTGACAATTTTATTTAACACAAAGAATAACATTGTCTCCTTCCCGAGGGCAGACGCTGACTGCCCCCGTCTCCTGGAACCGTCTGTACCCTGCTAAGACACAACATGGCAGCTACAAGGACTCTTTCATTTGTTAAGACCATCAGTGTGTATTGCTCTAAATCAAGTATATAATATTAAATGAATATTGCTGGATCAGCTACTTCTACTTA
This sequence comes from Rhamphochromis sp. 'chilingali', assembly GCF_963969265.1. NCBI lineage: Eukaryota > Metazoa > Chordata > Actinopteri > Cichliformes > Cichlidae > Rhamphochromis > Rhamphochromis sp. 'chilingali'. The sequence continues at coordinate 24,349,294 of NC_137934.1, forward strand.
AAACATATTAGAACATGACTAAGCACAAAATCACCAAGAATAACATCTTATAAGTGCTGTGTAAGCGCGTGCGGCCTTCCAAGCTCAAAGCCTTTGCCCTCCATAGATCAGCCAGACTCGCGCTGGCTGTAGCTTTTAACCTTTAATTAACTTGAGCACAACTCTAAAATAAGCAACAAACTGCAATGTGTATGGAATGATCATGGTTACATCTGCAATGGAAAATCATGTTATTATTCTGGTACCTGTAAGAAAAGATCAAACTAAAGTTATAACAATCACTGTAATGCAAAGGATAATGTAAGGTCAAAAACTTCAATTTATGTTTAATGCAAAGCTGGTTATATACTTCTAATGAACTAATAATGCCATATTAAAATAATGAATGATAATGAGAAAAACATCCCCTCCTTATTTTACAGTCTTTACCATCATGATTTGTTTCTGATTTTAGTCAGCGCTAAGGCTGTTTTTATTGATTAAGGTTGCATGTATTGAAGCACAATATATATTTTTGTTTGGGCAGAAATAACTGGAAAATGTCATGGTACTGGGTCATTTTGACCCAGCGTTCTTAGTTTTCTTGTGTTTTTGTATTTTGTTCTTTATTTATTCCATGGTTCCTAGGTTGTTCTGTTAAGATGTTGCTTATTAGATTTCCCCTCGTGGCTTTACCCCCTGTGTGCCCTCTCTGTGTATCTGTGAGTCCTCGTTTCTCCTCGTGTTTTATTTCATGTTTTCCCCAGCCCGCTATGTCTGTGTTCGCTCTCGCCCTCTGATCTGCATCTCTGTGTACTTCCTGTTTTACTTTGATAGTCTCCCATCAGTGTGCGTCAGTGTTGTGTTTGCTCCTGCCGTGTCTTGTTATGATTATCAGCGTCACCTGTGTTCCCCGTGTGCTTCCACTTCCCTCGTTAATCCTCTGTGTATGTATGTCCACGTCTCCCTCAGTTCTGTGTCGTGCCGTCAATGTCTCATCCCTGAAGCTGTGTGATTTTCCCTGTGGTTCCTCAGTCATCAGTTTATCATTCCCAGTATAGTTCTGTATCAGTGTTAAGCCTGCAATAACGCAGTGATCTTGAGTTGAGTTCTGTTTCTTTGAGTTTTGCGTTTGGGTCCTCACCTGCCTGAACACAGCCCGTTTATGACAGAAAATGCATAAATTTGTCTTAAATTATGTAAAACTGCTTCACTTTACTGTATGCAGATCCCTAATGTACAACTGTATTAAGCCAAGGCAGTTTGTTCTTTCCTTTTCACTCGTTTGTACTTTCACTTTTACGTGCGGATCGAGTTTCCACATAAAAACAGGGCTCTAGAATGCGAACAATTTGCCTGCACATGGAAGTTCTCAATGATGCGACTAAAAACAAAATCCTAGGTCACACCAGTGTGACCAGCTGTTCGAGTAAAAAAAAAGAAAAAAGTCTCCGCAACTCTGAAAGTCTCCATGTGGTGAACAACAGACACACATTATGCCCATATTGTGGTCTAAACCAATCAGAGATAGTCAAGGGCAGGACCTCTTTGATTGGTCCAGATATTCCTGTAGACCTACATGTGTGTACATTTGAAAGTGCAGATGTTGTGCCAAAGTAGGTATCCCCAACAAAATTAGACATTTTCCTGATCATTATATGCCACGATAAATGCACTACCCAAGTGTCCCCTCTCCTCACAGCCTTTCAGTGGCAGGCAGCAGCAAACAGGTCATCAGAGGAGCCCGATATGATGATTAAGTTTAACGTTATCTACAATATTGCCAAAGAAGTTCTGTTCACTAAGTTCAAGTTCCAGTTAAATATCTCCTGCTGATCACTTACTCCCTTTTGTTCTTGTTAAGTGATATGTTGAATAAAAATGAAAAATCAGGACCGATCTGGTCCCTTTGGATCTGTCCAGGCCCTTGCAGAATCTGAGCGTTCATGTAAAGGAGTTCAGCAGCATGTTGGATTAAATCAGTTCATGACTCTGTTGAACACGTCTGCAGTCAGTCTCACTGCAGCTCATCTTCATCGCTCTTCTCTCTCACAGAGGACGAGGGTGTGAAGTCGTGGGCCGTGTCGACGCCGAGCATCGCCGAATGTTCCTTCATTCATCTTAGGCCGCTGAATAACCAGAGAATGAACTGGAGCAGAAAGAAATACACTTCTGCTCACTGAACAGGAACATTTTACAAACCAAATGAGAGATCATGTTCACCTGTAACTGTACTTTTTACATGAACAGTTTGAGCTTTAGCAGCTGACTCAATAGGACATTAGAAATGCCACCGTGTATTATAGCCCCATGTTTCTGACAGACAGTAAAGTACTGATATCAATGACACTGATGGGATTTCAGTTCAGACAGTTTCTTGAAAAAAAAAAATACAAACGAAAAAATAAAACCTTTTTTTTTTTCAATGTTTGCGCAGCACTGATTTAGTTGGTTGGGTTAGACTAGAATTTCTTAGGACCTGTTGGATGGTTTTCCATGAATCTTCATTGTGTCCAGAAGATAACTTGTATGGATCCATTCACCTTTGTTCATGAGCTTTACATCTGTGGTTTTGAAAGCACTCCTTTTATTATATCACAGATTTCTTGGACAATATCTGTGAAAAAAATTTTGGCCCCCATCTTGTTGGATATTTGGATTTTTTACATGGGAGTCCATGGGGACTGACTCACTGCTGTCTCTGCTGGACATTAGAGGAACTGCAGGTGTTGGAGCTGCGGTGTTGGCTTCACATCTCAGTCATGAAGGTTGTCACTTGAGAAGGCTCCAGTGTTTAGGCTTCAGTTTAGTGGGAGAAGGTCTTGCTAGCAGGTGTACTCATTTGTGTATGCTGAAATTGGAAGATGGAAATTTAATCACAAATGGCTTGAAAATTATGATTCACAGTATTTATTTACTTTTCATGGGTAACTATCTCAGCTGCAAGTTGGTTATAAATATTTTTTAAAGTAGCATTTAAAAGGTCTCTTATACCTGCAGACACCCTGTTTATGTATAAACGGTTCATTTTGACTATTGTCATTATAATTATGTTAGCACGCTATCATTAGGGCATTACCTAAAACAAGAGTTCAAATCTTAATCTTGTGTTTAGAATAGAATAGAATAATCCTTTAATTGTCCCACAAGGGGAAATTTGGTTGTAACAGTAGCCAGAAAGACACATATACAAACAAACAGTACACAGGACGCAGAACAGAAACATACACAATTTTCTTACATATTTACATATGGACAATGGTTACTATAAACAGAGTTCTGTAGCTATATGTGCGGCTAAGCATGTTTGAAGTGATGGAGTAATTTTGATTTGTTTTTGTGACTGAATCCATGAATAGGTTTTGTAGTGGTGCTCTTTAGCTTGCTAGTAGTAGTGTACACTTTTTGAACTTGTTGACGGGGCTCTAAGCGACTCTACTCACGTTCATACACAAGCATGAGAGATAAACCCCATGAAAGCATCTCTATGACTGCAGGGAAGTCTTCTGGTGCTTTGCAGTTTGACCCACTATCTGAGGGAGACTGAGGGCTAAAACAACCGAGAGATATTAAGAAGATAGGATTAACAGTTTACCCTGATTTTTTTTCCCAGAGATGGAGCTCCATCAGAAATACATCTATCATTGCATTCGGATGGGATTAAAATCATCTCCCTGTGAAATCGGAGTCAAAAATCCTTCTCAGGGGGGATAACTCCTGGTCCAGTCAGCTAGAAATCTCCATAAATATACAGATATCAGATCACGCATAGTCATGCATGATCATTAAAGTAATGCAGAGGTGGATATATTTTGATCAGGAGCTGCTTATCACTGATTTGAAGCCAATTGGGTTGAAACTACTTTATCTGCTTTCCTGATTCCTGTTTTTATCTTTGAAAGCAATGCTGATAAAATTTTGTAAGGATACTGTGACAGCTGCAGTCCTCTTCTCGACTGCCCGTCACCATCAGATTTCCCATGATTCCAAAGCAACAAGCGGCCAGACCATCTCTGGGTGTGAAAACACATTTGGATACAGTCAATTTATGCATTGAGCTGTGAGGTGTGTGTGTGTGTGTGTGTGTGTGTGTGTGTGTGTGTGTGTGTGTGTGTGTGTGTGTGTGATTTCTCTCTCTCTGTACTGAGGCTGTGCAGATCCTTTTTGGTTGCAGAAACACTTCCTGAACTAAGGTCTTCGAGTATGTTTTTTAAATGATTCTTTAATGTTTTTAATAAATATAGTTATTAGTTTTAGCTTTACTGCTTTTCCTGTTTTTTAACTCTAAATGTGAGCTTAATTTGAAGACCATAGATTTATCTTTATATTGAATATAACTTACATAGAACAACATAGATAATGATAGATTGATCGAAAGATAGATGAATCTTTAGACAAATTTGTTTGAATTTATTTTGTTATAGCAGTGGAAGAATTACAGATAATTCATCTCATTATAATACAATGTTTAGCGAATCCGATTATTCACTTACTTATAATTTATTTGCTTACTGTTGAATTTTAATAAATAATCATGAAATAATTATAAAATGCTTCCAGTTAAGTTCTCCAATAAAAGCTTAAAAGTTCTAAAAAAAAATTTGAAAATATATTTTTGAATGTTTTTTTATTATTGAAAAACAAAGTGTTTGATGTTGAAATCCAAATAAAATCCAAAATAGTTATACCATAATTAAAGGGCAGCATGTATGAAGTCACAGAAACAACAACGATATTTGACCCTTAAATAAAATTACAAAATTATAAAAATTTCACGTTTTGAAATAAAATAATATATTAAAATGAATAAAAAATGTTAAGAAATAAAAGTATTCACTTCTTTGTTTTTTCTTGCTGTTTATTTTTCAATGAAGGGCATATAATTTTTTTTGTTGTAAGTTCGAACACATAAAAACAACATTAAATGATTTTAATAATGAAATAAATGGCTACTAAATAATCTCCCAAAAAAGAAAAAAAGAGTTAAGATAAAGTAAAAAGGTTATATATGATCACATATGACTTGAGTTAAATGTTTACTAATCAGGAATAAAAAAATGTTGCAATTGAAAGTAGAAATTAAAATTTGTGAATCAATTAAATTTAAAAGAATTGTTTTATAAAAGTAATAGTAAACAAATATACATATAACAACTAAATAATGTTTTGTCATAACATAAATTAGAGATGGCACGATGCCACTTTTTTATGTCCGATACCGATATCATAAATTTGGATATCTGCCGAATCCGATACAGTGTATTTTTTAATCAATGAAACTGTTTTTTAATATCTTGCTGCATTTTGTATAACTTCATAATCAAGTTTAAAAAAACAAAACAAAACACTGAAGCTATTCTGTTATACCTGTAGGCAAAAAATACACTGCACCCAAAATATTTCATAGTTCAGCAATACTGATCAATCTAATTTACTTAAACCTACTCCATCCTCCCTATTCTGGTATTTTAAGGAGTAAATACTAAACAACCTAAGTAATAGGGTTGCCAACTCCCAGCAAAAAAAACAGGGAACCACCCCCCACCCTCCACCTTGTGATGACGTAATTAACTTTAATTTAATGCGCGTGTAAAAAAAATGCACAGAAATCAATTATTTTTCTACAATATTTGAATAGATTCAATATCTTTTTTCAACAGAATTACAGACTGCACAGATGGTACCTTCCCAAAGGAAAAAGTACTATAGCTTACTAGGGTATATTAGACTTAATAGTTACTATATACAGTAATGGACTTCTATACATTTTACATCGGATTAAAACTTTGGGTGTAAGATTCAGATAATTATTTATTAAAAGCTAGACAATTTAAATGAGAATAAGAAAGAAACGTATTTCTTTGTACCCTCCTTTTCCCTGTTAATGCCCTATCGGCCCCCCTGGCTAAACTTTGCTAGATCCGCCCCTGCACAGTTACCAGCCGTCAGCTACGTAGAAAAAGATCCTGCTGTAGAAAGTAATATTAAATCAATTCTAACAACAGCTTATCAAGCTTAAACGTGCTGATGATGTTCAGCCGCTGGTTTCCTCTTTCTGGTGCAAAGTGGGCCAAAACAAACAAGAGAGATGGGAGTTGGGACAGAAAAGCCGATCAGCTGATCATTGATCAGTTTCATGATTGAAGCACATTTGATTGAAGCAACAGGAGAGGGAGGGAGAGAGAAGAGGCAGTAGCTCCATATATTGGTTGTTAAGCTTAATGTGGGAATCCTTTACAAACATTGAGAGATGAACTTACACACTTGCTTTACTTCTCTCTGGGATACAGTAACTTTCTTGGAGATGAAATGCCGGTTTGGTAACGTGGCTCCAAATGCTCAACCAGACCGCCGACAGGTCTTGCACGCCACAGCCGCTCTATCACATGACGCATACTGCTCGGACGTGCTATGGTTATGAGCTGAGTTACGCCATGTCGCAAGTTTTGTGAGGTGCTTTTGTGATATTTAATGGATCAGATTACATTTTTTATTTCTCTCCAATATCCGGTACAGTAATTTAGGTCAGTATCGGACCGATACGAATACGTAATATCAGATTGGTCCATCTCTAATATAAATAAAGGACCAAATAAATACATAAATTGACCACAACAAACAACTCTAAGAAAAAAAATATAATAAAATAAAATAAAAGGGTTATGTGATAAGGTAATATGGGAAAAACAAAAACAGAAGCAACATATTGCTAGCTTCAGCTGTTTGACTTCACTGTACTTTCATTCAAATATATTCATATAAAATAGATTTTACAGTCCTGCTAATATAAAATCCATACTTTGTACATCTACTAATTAAATAGGTATTTTTATGTTTAATAACCTACAGAGAAATTTGTCATTCCTGGGCCTCCGTACATGGGCCTGTCAGATATTTTTTCAGGCGTTTTTAGTCTCTTAGCTCAGGTTTTTCACTGTGAGCTGCGGTAACTATGGCAACCATGGATAACTTCAAATTAGTGGTGGATGAAGAAGCCCTCCAGGTTAGCAGGATGTATCACAACTCCAGCCTCTTCTCTCTATGCATTACTCCTACTGAGTAACGCCAGACATACAGGACTCATGAATACACAAATACACACACACACACACACACACACACACACACACACACACACACACACACACACACACACACACACACACACACAAATGAAACAACACATCTCAGCTTTAAATAGTCCAGAGGGCAATGAAGCTGCTGGAGCGTTAAGAGCGAGCGCCCAAATGTCATTGTTCTCATCTTAATGTAAAATTTCACATGTAGAGTTGAGCCTGTGTGAGATGGGGAGGGAAGTGGCATCAAATCATTTCCTTCATTTCATTTTAAACCTTTCCAGACATAAATCCTCAGAAACAGCAGAGCCTTAACCGACTCGAACCAATCCATGATCATTTCACTGAATTTCAAAGCAAAGCATAAACAAAACAGGACAGGCTGGGTGCCCTGACACCAAAAACCAACCAAAGAAAAACACAACCCACACTCCTCCTAACAGGAGAGAAGCAAATCCTCCAGCTCCTCCTAGTGGAGAATAGTGAGATCGACCAGAGCACCAACAAAGCCCAGATGAAAAGCCTTTTCACCATGTTTTCAAATTTTTCACAACATTTTAAAATTATTGTATTATTGTTTATTTCATTGTGAATAAAAAAGCTGCTGATTCAGAAATGTTTGGGTTTTTATCAATCATTTAACCCTTTTCTGGAACAGTTTTTATGTGATTATTACAAACAAGATGGTTTGTGGCAAAATCTAAAGACAACAATTGTACCTTTAAGCTGTCCCTCTGATGGACTCATTTATAATGTCCATCCTGCTCACTTCTCACTCTGAACATCTTCAGCTCGGCCTCCTGTCTTTGTGTGTGCATAAATTGCTCCGTTAGTCACTATTAAATACAGGATTAAATTGTTGGCACAGTTTCAGTCAGAGGTTTTAAAGCACTCGTTCATGTGAGCCAAACGCTCAGCTGCAGACTACTTTGTGATGTCATGAAGGGCAGATATTAATAATGCCTGGAGCTTTCTTTAGGTGCCTTCCCAGCTTTGACAAATGTCCAGCTAAGGTAAGCACATTTACTCAGATCCTTCTTGATATGATGTTTTTCTTATTCCCTGGCTGCTGTGTCTGTAGGGATGGTGTTTGCCCTGTGTTGTAGCATCCTGATGACACCCAGTTTGTACCCCAGTGGATAATGAGACTCAAACCTTAAATACTGATCCGTATGCGTAGGTTTACGGTAAAAATAAACCTTTAACTTTACCCCATTAATGATTGACATTTCACAGTCTAAGAAGGCTAACCTGCTACTTTTCATATCCTGCATGGTGAATTCAATATGTTGGTCCACCAAGTTAATGTCATCAACAAATTGTGGTACAACCTGAGATTTGATTTTCACCCAGATGTCATCTGCATATCTGAACCAATGACTTAGTAGTGGTGGTCCTGTTACTTAGGTTGGGATCATCCTGCAATCTCTTACGGACTACTGACACTGCTACAGTGACTGGAACACAAGTGAAGAGAGATGTAACATTGTACAAGACCATTGTTTCATCTCCCTCCATAATGACATCTCTTACCTTGTCAACAAAGTCCAAGGTGTTCTGGACTTGGTGTTCACAGCTGCCTACCAACGAGTTGAGGATCAAAGCCAGAAACTTTGAGATGTTATAGGTGACCGAGTTGATCATACAGACAATTGGTCGTAAAGGTACACCCTGATTATGTATCTTTGGTAAACCATACAGACTTGGTGTAGCTTCCTCTGGATATAGCCTGTGGTATGTGGTCCAGTCAATAGCTTTGTCTTGTTCTAACTGCTTCAGACAACCACTCTCTTCCTGTAACTACTTCCTGGGTCTCATTTCAGGGGCTCATAAGTATTTCTCATGATAGTCTTTCTGGTTTAGCAAAACTGTGCACCTACCCGTGTGAGTGCTTTCCTCTCCTTTATGCTCATGTTGGATGCTAAGGGCTCTGCATTGCTTAAAGTGGCCTTTGATGGTCTTTGATCAGTGGTTGTCAATCAATCGTCATGACAATTTGCATATTAATAATCATGAAACTGACCTCACAGCCTAATGTTAGTCAGTGGTGCTAGTTTCAGTCATTTTGCAAATGTGGTGTTTATAAGGTTGGGGAAACCTGCAGTCAGTTTCTCCCACTGAAAATGCTACATCCAAATGAACAGAATCAACTTTTTGGCAATCATATAAAGGATTATTTTAAACTGTGAATCAAAGATGGTCACTCATAGTGGACATAAATGCGACCATCTTTGAACAGAGTCCGTGGTTTACGACACCAACTGTCTGCCATCTATAATCCAGTTTTGAGATCCCTTCCCAGACGCCTTAATGCCCACTCACATCCTGGGCCATCTGACCTCAGGAAATCACATGATAGGGGGCGGATAGGTTTCACAAAGTTGTTGTTTCTGGCTACTGTCTTTCCCCCTCCTCAGAAAACTGTTATTAAATTAAGTAAATTGTGTACCAAATTGATTTGGGGGACAAACCACGAAGTAACGCAGAGGAAATTAATGTATAAAGGAAAAGAAAATGGAGGATTAAGAGCGCCAGATCTTAGCATTATTTTGATGATTCCTTTTCTAAAAAATGTATATAGCGCATTTGCGCGAAGCACCCACTGGATCCAAGGGAAGAAATCTTTGTGGAAAAAAATGAAAGGGAGAGCCCGAATGGGAGTGCCATACTTTAAACTTGTGTTTGGGGATCTTGTGGATCAGTGGAAATTGGATGCCTTAAATCTTTTACAATTAAACTCAAAACAAATATATAATAAAATCAATCTAAAAAAAAATGAAGGTATGATACAATATAAGGCTGTGGAAAAAGAAGAAAATCAGAAAATAGTTAAAAACATATATGATAAAGTAATATCCGAGAACATGAGAGATACAGTGTGGCTTATCTCTGTCGGACGTCTCCCAGTAAGAGCTGTAGTTCTGTGGAGTTGCTTCGTTACTACTAAGAAATGCCCTATGGAGAATTGTGATGAAAACGAAACTCTTGATCATCTATTGATATCATGTTACAGGACGGTTGAAATAAGAAGGAGGATGGAAAAACTAGGTTTTAATATTGAAAATAATACAAAACCAGTAAGATATGGTTTGTTTAAAGAAAAGATGAGTGAAAATAAAAGAAGATTGTTTTGGCTGGTGATGTGCATTATAAATGTACACATATGGAAAACAAGGGCTAAAGGTGTTATAGAACAAAAAATGATAAGTAGTTTCACAGTATGTAAAAACATTGTAACGGAGCTGAGAAGAAGAAAAATGAGAGATATGAAATTAGGAAACGACTTGCCGTGGGAGCTTTTATTATTGTAAAATGTAAAATAAGATGTGAATAATTTGTGCATGGTGCTTGTATTATGTGTATTTGTAATTGTGAATTTTGATATTTAAATAAAGTGATTAAAAAAAAAAAAAGATAGGTTTCACAATGAGCGCACCCGAAAACTTGGTTGATTGTGACCTACAGCCGTCTTCCCACCTTGGCTCGTGTGATTAGGTAGAGGATCGTTAGGGGGTCCATTGTCCCTCTTGGTGGGTTACTCCCACAGAGCTTTAATCTGGGACTCTCCACCATTTGACCCTAGAACTGAAGAAGCTTCTCGGATGAGAGGCGAAACGTCTTCAAGCAACTTAAAGAAGTCCAGACGCTTTTCCTTCCAAGCTCCTTAGACCACAGTAAACTTTGTCTCGACCCACTAACTTTTCACTGAATCCTCTTCCTGCATATTCAGAGCTGAGATCCTGAGGATTACTGGTATTTTAAAGAAACTGAGGATGAAGCTATAAGAAGCGTTCACTCTGAATGGCAGAATGTTGTTATTGTTACGTAACACATGTCTGCAAAGGACAGTGGTCTCAGAGCCTATGTGATTGAAAGGCCATCTGCTTTGGTGGGATTCACACTGTGCTGTGCCGTCTCAGCTCTGTGAGTGTGAGGTTAGTGGGATGAGATTAAACTCTCCTTTCAAATCTCAGTTTAGCCTTTTATTTAAACCTGCAGTTTCCTTTCAGAGTGTATTCGTAGTGAAGACTTCACACGCTTCGAGTTCAGGACTGATGTGTTTATTTGGCAGCTGGGTGGGGGTGGGGGGTGTTGTCAGTCGTGGTAACACCTCGTGACCCTCTTGGAGAGCATTTGTTGAGGGAAAGTGTAGGAGGAAGGTTTTCCTGCCTGCTGGATTTGGCTGCTGCATATGCTGCAGTGGATTACACTGATCCAACTTAATGCCTCAGACGTGCAATCATAACTACAGGAGCTGCTGAGGGCACAGCCGTGGACGCTCGCAGCACCATCTGCTGCCACTGCTGGTGGATTAACTTCGAGGAAGATGGTGTAAGGTGGGGGTGGAGGCACATGCAGACCCTGAGCTGTCGACCACCATGCAGAAGCCCTCTTACTCTCAGCTTCTTTCCTATCCACACAAACCCTCACACACTGGTTTATAATCTGTGGAGTAAAAAATGTGACAAAGTTCCATTTCTCCCTCCCGGTTTAAACATTCATGCACAATCAAGGACACACAGAAGATACAACACAAAGAGGAAACTAGCTCGCCACCAAGCTAACATTGTTAGCTGGCATTAGCTGAAGTTAGTTTATAGATTGCAGACTGTTAGACTTGATGGATAGCATTAAGTACCTGCTACCTGCAAATAATCATGCGCATTTAGGCGGTAACTGTAACGGAATACTCATATTTTGAATTTTAAATATATAACACTGGTACATGTATTCCGTAACACCCCAACACTGACCATGAAGCAGGTTCAAAATACCCAGGATCTATTTTCCTTATCTGGATTCACTTAAACTAACTGCTAATCTGAAATCACATGCAGGGGGTTATCAATGTGATAAAACTAACCAGTGTGTATTCATCTATGTGTGTGTGTGTGTGTGTGTGTGTGTGTGTGTGTGTGTGTGTGTGTGTGTGTGTGTGTGTGTGTGTGTGTGTGTGTGTGTGTGTGTGAATGTGAAAACAGTAAAAGCCCTGAAGCTGAAAGAGCTGCTGTATTAATAAAGTTTATTTGAAGCAAGAAGGAAGGTGCCAGTTACCACAGTCTGAGAGTAAAAATAAAGACAAGCAGACTGTGTGCAAATGTGATATAAAGTCCAAATACAAGCAGATGCTGTGATTTAGGATCAGATGTTGATTCTTGTAGAATAGTAAATATTGTTTGTGGCCAAAACGAAACATCGAGAATAAAGTTTCTCTCAGGATCTAAATTTCTAACTGAAGCTGTTCTGACAAAGTCTTTAAACCCCAGAAAAAAACCTTCAGACCCTCTGACTATCTGCATTCTGAGCTCTCAGGAATCTTCAGGGATGGTGACCTCATTGTGCAGGAATCTGATTGGTCAGTGATTTCCTGCCTGTTGGTCTCTGATCTGGAGAATAGCCTGCTGTGGAGCACATTGGGTCTGCAGGATCAGTTACTGTAACGCTAAATCCTGCATTAACATATTCACATCTGCAGCCAATTTATTATCCCCAATTAACCCAACATGCAGGTCTTTGGACTGTGGACCTGGAGATGACCCACTAAGCTACAGGGAAAACAAGAAAAGTCAAAGAATGAACCCAGCTGGGGTTTGAACCAGCAACCTTCTTCCTGTGAGGGGACAGTGGTGGCAAAATGATAAATTTGATCCTTTAAATTTGACAGTTGTGTCGACTCAGCTCAGCTCAGCTCATAACTTTTGCAGTTATACAAAGACCCCCACCCCACCCTCCCAAAAATCTCACCTAAACCTACATATTTCCTGGTCATTGGAAGAACTAACGCTTTTCTTTTGATCTATGAGAAGTACAATCATCTGGTTTATATTGGAGTTTTTCAGGTCCAGTAATGACGGCTGCCTTTCTCTGATCGTCCTGATTAGCACTGAATGTTTAGCCCAAATGTGCAGGTTTCTTTGGGTCACATGATGCCCAAAATGTATGTGTCAAAACACCCATAGAAACAAGCACTTCAACTCTGAATGTATCCAGGAGGATTAGCTTTTTTTCTCTGTAGTTGCCACAGCAGCATCCTAAGTAAGTACCACCTGTTTGGCCCAGATGTGGCCTGGTATCAACAGCTGATTTTGCAAAACATTAGGCCTCATTGATTGGTGGATTTAGCTGGATCAACTCAGGCACGCAACCTCTTTATATCAGCCAGATATCATGTTTGTTGTGTCACATCTGGCTCATTTGCTATAACTTGGCCAATAGTGCCATAAGCAGCCTGGATTAGGCCCGAATGTGTCTGCAGAGTGTTTATTTTGGCATCAAAGTTGTGGATCTTTAGTGGAATATGTTTTGTGGATATTTTCTAGTTTTTCTATTCTCCCCACACTAACACATCCCATATTCTTGTTTATGTGTCCACAGAGAGTTTAAGCCCTGCCCTCCAACCATCAGGAGAGTCGATCCGACCACATGAATCCCCTCCATCAGGAAACGCCAACAACTAAAAACCTGCTGCTGTGCTTTGAAAATCAGCATCATCCACCCTTTTTAGAACTCTGTGCCTTCAACCAAAACTCACCAGTGATACTTCTGAAGCTTTCTTTTTTTTTTTTTTTTTACTTTTTTTCTTTTTTCAAGCAGGACTCAGAGGACATATCTGCCTGATGAAGGAGGGCCCGGGATCCTGCTGCTGTCTCTCTGAAGAAAAAAAACAATAAAACCCGACATGCAACGTTTCAATCATTTTAACATCCCACCGTGTTCTTTTTTTAATCAACCAACTGTGTCAGTGATTTACTTCATATCGGAAGAAATCCCTTGCTGTGCAATATCATTGATATTTACGTGAAGCTGTTATGTGGATGTAGACTTTGGATGAACTTTTTGGTTTATTTTTTTAATGATCTTTTCCTGATTTCTATTTTTCTAAAACGGTGTAAGAGAGATGATGGGATACAAACAAAAAACAAATTTTAACAAAGACGGAACCTTCACTTGTTGGTAAAAAGGGTGTTTAGTTTTCCTTAAATCCTCCCCTTCCTGCTGTGACCAGGGCCAAAGCCATAGCCTATCTCAGATAACAATGGACGAAGCATTTCAAATGACCGGTGTCCCTAACAGCAAGATGCATTCAGGGTCTCACATTCTCACGTGTCAGCTCATCTTAGCTGTTTGTTTCCTGTTTTTTTCAGGGCCTTGAATCCGAAGTATTTAGTGCTCCCTACCTTTGTGTGGCCTGTTTTTCTTGCTGTTATTTTGTACTTCCTCCTACATATCAGTCAAGCAACTTTAAGTGGCATGATTATGTGTGCCTGTAGAGAGAGACATGAATGAGTGTCTTCTTTACAAATTGGACATAAAGTACTGTAAACTTTCAAATATGTCACAGAATAATGGCTGGATAACAAATCCATGAAACAGGGATCTAGTGGTTTAAAAAATGTGGAGTCAATTAGTTAAGTGTCTAAAATACAAATGGTTTTTCTAGAATAACCCTTTATTTGGAAGCATACTCAACAAAACCACCCATTCAAACTGTAATTTTTCTATGAGCTTTATAAAAAAATGAAAAAAAAATAAAATAACTTTACCAGCAATTACAGATTTCAAGGGTTACATGACAGCTTATCGATTATATATTTATTATTTACTATTATATATTTATTTTTAAAATTATATAAATGAGTAGTACCTCTACAGGGCAGCCAAGTCAACTAAGCAAAGGATTGGAGCTGGTAGTTCCTATAAAACTGTCCACACCCTAAACATCTCAGTTAAGTGTGTTCGTCTCCTTTGGATGCTTTATAAATGTGATAAAACTGAAATATCTTGGGTTTTCAAGTGAATTTGCAGAACAACGGGAAAACAAGGGTCCTGCTGCTTTTTGGAGACTGAAATGTTGATGTTGTATTAAACTGGCATCCTAAAGGATTCTAAAATGTCATTTTGTCAGATACCTCACATAACAGCACACACACCAAAACAACACTTTGTGTGTAAATGACCATCGCCAGGAGCTGTGACAGGGCAGCACAAGTTGACATCCAGTTCAATATTTTATCAAGCAAATCTTCATTTTCTGACCTATTTAATTTTATATAAAAAAAAAGGCTTTCTGTAACATTAAAGTTCCAGAGTGTAAAATATCACCACCAGAAGTCAGCAGATTGCAGACTGTAGTCAACTGAGTTCTGTTTTTTTGCGTCTTGCAATTCAAGTACATACCTAGCGACCGTGGCCACTGTAGGACAAACACATTTTAATCAGTCAAGAGATATCTAAAACATCACATAATGGCTGTAGTTAAAACACTGTAACTAATATATTATATAATAAAATAATATCCAAACTATTTTTAACATGTTTGAATAATATTAACACTTAGCAATAAATCAGAAAAATTAAAAATAAATGTTTCACTTAAATATTTTATGTTTTTATCCCTGAGACACCTCAAAGCTTTAGTTGCTGTTCATCTGTAGTGAGTGTACCCAGAAAGCAAAGTCACTCCAGACCAGATCAGCCCTAGATTTTTCTTTCCCTATCTTTGTCAGTCCACTGTTTACCTCAGCTGTCAATGCCGGGTGAGAAGCATCCAAATCTATTTTGTCTGGAAGAGGCTGATAAACTTTGTGAAAGAAGTCAGACACAAGTCAATGTGTTAGTGAAGATCACTTCTGTCTGATAACAGTGATAACTGAGGTGACTTGTTGAGTATAACAACAACTCAACTTATATAAATAGTTTCTTTTTAAGATACTTTGTTGAAGTTAGACTTATATTTTGTGAGACGAACCATTTAAAGCCATCTTTGAAAACCAAAACCTCAAAATTAAGTAAGTAAAATTTTATTTATATAGTACCTTTCAAGACAGAGATCACAAAGTGCTTCATAAAGAAATGCCAGAGCATTTACAACAAAAAAGACAAAAAAAAAAGTTAACCAAACACAAAGATTAGTTTTTAGTTGTTTTTTTTTTAAAGAGACTACAGAGACTACATTGTCCACAGATCTCAAGGTCAAAGGTGGAGAGTTCCAGAGTCTGGGGGCCACAGTGGCAAAAGTTATGTCTCCCTTAGTTCTCAGCCATGCTACTATATAAGCTAAGATTCAAAGATAACTAAATGTTTTACAGGAAATAAGCTCTGTCTGTAAAGACTACGAGCCAGAAAACTTGAAACTTAACTGGGAAAGCTTTAATAAATCCAATTTTAAACATAATCTATAACACCATCTCCAGTTACTGGATTTAAAAGGTGTTCTGTCCCATATAACAATAAGAACTTGTGCCTCTTCTCACTTTAACTTTGGCCAACCACCACAGCCGACTGAGAGAATAATCAAAATATGAGCACAGATTTTCACTCAGCACTTTTGGAAAGAAGATACTGCAGAGATGTGATATATGGTTTATAAACTCTAAGATTATATTAGCTTGTTGTATATCAATCCTTACAAATGTGCTGTACAGTGGTTTATAGTTTGCATCTAAAAGATAGATATGAAATCCTGATATGAAGCCTCCAGCTGAGCGTGCTCATGCTTGACCAGAGAGCAGATGTTTACCGGGCTAGAGGTGACAGGAGCTAAAGGGCTGGTTTCAACAGATTTCTGTACAACAGGGCGTCTTTGTTTGAGGTTCTTCCTCACAGTCTTCATTTGTAAGACCCAGAAGGTTTCTTTATTTTAGTGTGAAGAAGTTTAAATACATACTGAAAATATTCACAATTAATAAAGCATCCATTTATAAAACTGAGGAACCGCCTCAGATGTTTAATAGAAGGAATATGTCTCTGTGTTTCCACATAAAACTGGTAAAATGTCGTCACAGAAAAATACTGCTGTGATGAATCAAAGAAACTCATCAGCAGGTTCTTGTGTTTAACCACCTTAGTTTGGCTTACAGTGGCGGGCCATGAGTGATGTCTTTGTCACTTAGAAGGCTGCACCACTGAGGAGGATCAGTAATGATGATTATTAGTCATTTTTGACAACTTGCAACATGCTGCATACTGGTGCAATGAAAAGTCCCAAACTTACACCACTCTTCTTCAGATGTTTTTGCACTCTGTAAAGTTATCCAGGGAACCCATTAGAACTAAACATTTGAAACTGACACTTCAGTAGAAATCTAGAATATTTCCATTTGAAAAAAGCAGTCTTGAGATTGAACATTATACTCAGGCAGGTTCAATTAAAGGTAAAATAAGATGTAGACTTTCAAATATTTAAGAAAGACCATGTGGAATAATAAATATGTTTAGAAGTGGAAAGTGGAAAAAAGTAAAAATATATAGGAAAACTACAGCCTGACAATGCAGCAGATAACTTCATGTACCAGTGAAACCTGTCACCAGTGGATAAAAATATCATTTCTTGAAAGATGATGGTTATTAATCTTCTATTGAAGATAAAAGCCTGAAATTACTCAGAAACATCTTCATATTGCATATAAAAGATGGGAATCATAGCTGGTGGTACAGCCCAGGCTATGGCACCAGGTCGTGGGTTTGGATCTCTTAGTTGGAGGAGTCAGATCTCTGGGCTAAATGTGGCCCTGTCTGTAACTTGGACACTAATTTGGACCAAACTGTTATTTCTTTTCTGATTTTTATGTCCAAATGCTAGAAAATTAAGATGAGTTGAAGCTGTAAATTTGATTTTCTGTGGTAAACAAGTTGCCTCCAAGGCTGGAAGTGAAAGTCAGCTTTAACATTTTGGTACTTTTGAAATTATTGACTCAGATGAGCTAGGACACAAAATCTGGGTACATGTGTCTGCTTTTATTGTGAAACACTAAAGGAATTCCTTAGTTTTTACAAATAAACAATAACCATGAGTGAACTAGGATGAAGAAACCATGAGAAAAATAGGCCTGTTTGAGATTTTACAGTACTTCCTGTTTTATTGTCTCTGCCCTGCTCTCTGTAGCTGTGAACTGTGCTCCATCAACCCTTGAAGCTGCTAACTCTGTACTGTGTAGATCGGAGATGTCGGAGATGTCCAACCTTACCCTAAAGTCCTACAAGCATCCTGCATTAGCTCTCCATATACCTCTTTCACACACAAACACACACTGCTCATCATTAGAATCAGTTGCAATTTATCTTATTCAGTTTGATTCAGTTTGTGCCTCTCAAGGAATTGTTATTCTCTGACTGCCAAACTAAACAATCTTATTGTGTCACGTGATATTCCTGCTTTAATTCACAAAACGGGCGTTGACGAATAGAGGTGGTGCAGACAGTCCTCTATAGGTTTAATCAGATGGTGTACACGTGAGGACTGATCGGCACCTATCAGTAACTTTTGCACATACCTGCTCCAGTTTTGTAAATTTCGCTTTATGCTGACATCATAAGTAATTGTTACCTTCAGTAATCATCATTATTTCCATTTAGGATCTGATAATGGTGTTTTATTAGCACCACAGAGATTTTTCTCCGGGAGATCTGATTTCCAGAGATGAAGCTGCATCAATCTTTTATTCAGTAATTCAAACTATTTTAGCTCCTAAAATTATTACTGTATTTTTCAGACCATAAGGCGCACTGGATTATAAGGCGCATTAAGCGAAACAAAACAGTCAGATAAATCAAACTTTATGCAACTCATTCTTCTTGCTTCCTCAACTTCCGTACCATTGATTCATTAATGCTGAATCCTTTTGCAGCTGCTCTATTCCCATGTTGTTTCAGTATATTAATGACTAACCTCGTATTGTCGATGGATTATCTCAGTTGTTCTCCTGACTAATGTTTGGTCCGTTTACAGCATCCTGCCATGCGATTGCATTTGTCAAAAATCATCAGGAACCCTTACGTTAACTTTTATTGAGTGGAAAAAAGTTAGCGTTCATCCTCCAGCCTCACTGATTTTATGTTATGCTAACATAACTGTGTCGCTAGCGATCACGTAGCACATCATTATATATCAGCTAGCCCACCTTCAGTAACCCTAGAAAAGTCACTGCTGTTTACTTTTCTGTCTTCATTTATGTTGGAAGTGATAGCAGAGCTGTATGTTTTAATTTGTTTCAGAAATCTCTCAGTCAGAACATGCTATATCATGTTTAGATGGAAACTAGCGAGCTAACTTCCTGCTAACTTGTAACTCCATTAAATTTAATAAATTCTGTCATCATGGATGCCTTAATTGTTACGCCTGGTAAAGCAGCAACGCTGATCATTTTATTAAAGATGAGAGAATTTAGACAGTTTTTTAAATCTCAGTGATGCCGCAGTGCTCGTTTGACTTTGGAACCTGAAGCAGATGGAGTTTTGGATCCAGATTACTCTGCAAGGCTCCTGACTACAGTAGCCATAATGCTCTGGTGCGGCTTCGTAGCTGACCAAAGTCGTAGTAAAACATTTTTTTTGACCAATTTTTGAGCGCCGCGCACCACATAAAATCAGTTCAAGGTCAGTAAGCACAACCAGAATTCATACATATGGCGCACCGAATTATAAGGCCCACTGTCGATTTTTGTGAAAATTAAATAATCATGCTTTTTATTCACGGTTTTATATGCAAAACGCAACATTTGGTTAAACAACTTATCTTAGCTGTTTTCTTTGAGTATCTTTTTTAATGTGTTTCATGTAGAGATTAAAAAATTACAATCAAATCAAAGCCATCTGAAACATATTTCACACCACTTCCCATTAACCTGAAAATGCCAGGGTCTGTAAAATCATGAATCAATCTTAAACTAAACTAAATTTAAAGATTTTCCAACATAAAGCTTTCCGTTTGGGTGATGTTTTGTACAATAACTTTATGGTTTTATCTGCTTTTTGTTTAAGTTAGAGTTAGCATAAAGACATTTATAGGAATCTTTTTTTTAAATTTGAATGGCAATCTTTTTATCTGCACTTGTGATAAAACCCCTCAGAGGCACAAACTGATGCTCGTGGCTCGCACATTTTGCAGCATTTTGGACATTTTCCAACACGTCTGAAAAAGTGACTTTGTGTTGGAAACCTGCAAAGTTTTCTTAGTGCATGACTTTGACTGCATTAGCCCAGCAGTCGTACAAACCTGGGGATGTTGTGTTGTACTGGCAGTAGTGGAATTAGTTTCCGTCTGTGTGAGTGTGAAGCTGCTGCCCTCCATCAAGAACCTTTACTGACACCTCTCCCAAATACAGCGCTGCCAAACTGGTCTGAATAAGCCAAAAGTTTCTGTGTGTAGAAGTGGTTTAAGTGTTTCACATGTTAGACCTCCACCCATCAATGTTACATCGTGTTTTTAAATAAAAGAATCCTGTTTGTTAAACTGTTGATAATATATGCAGAAGAGTTATGAAATAAACAGAAACTAACTGGAATCTGCTGCTTAGCTGCTTTTCACTGTTCTTCCACTTGGTGAAGTGAATGAATTTTCTGCATTTCAAACAGACTTGCCTGTACGAAAGTCTCTTAATGTAGAGCGGTCACATCACTGTAGTTACTTATTTAATACCATTGCACCGATTCTTTGAAGTTAGTTTTTGGACCCTGCACAGCACACAGAAAATAATTTAATTTAATTCAGTTCTATTTTATTTATATAGTCTCAAAGTACAACAACAATCAACTCAAGGTGCTTTATGTTGTAAGGTAAAGACCCTACAATAATACAGAGAAAACTCCAACAAACTCCCGAGCTTGAAGGATAAACCGCCCGCAGGGGCGTGCTGGGTGTTTTTTTAAAAAAATAAACACCCAGCACGCCCCTGCGGGCGGTTTATCCTTCAAGCTCGGGTCCTCTACCAGAGGCCTGGGAGCTTGAGGGTCCTGCGCAGTATCTTAGCTGTTCCCAGGACTGCGCTCTTCTGGACAGAGATCTCCGATGTTATTCCCGGGATCTGCTGGAGCCACTCGCCTAGCTTGGGAGTCACCGCACCTAGTGCTCCGATTACCACGGGGACCACCGTTACCTTCACCCTCCACATCCTCTCGAGCTCTTCTCTGAGCCCTTGGTATTTCTCCAGCTTCTCGTGTTCCTTCTTCCTGATATTGCTGTCATTCGGAACCGCTACATCGATCACTACGGCCGTCTTCTTCTGTTTGTCTACCACCACTATGTCCGGTTGGTTAGCCACCACCATTTTGTCCGTCTGTATCTGGAAGTCCCACAGGATCTTAGCTCGGTCATTCTCCACCACCCTTGGGGGCATCTCCCATTTTGACCTCGGGACTTCCAGGTTATACTCGGCACAGATGTTCCTGTACACTATGCCGGCCACTTGGTTATGGCGTTCCATGTATGCCTTGCCTGCTAGCATCTTGCACCCTGCTGTTATGTGCTGGATTGTCTCTGGGGCATCTTTACACAGCCTGCACCTGGGGTCTTGCCTGGTGTGATAGACCCCAGCCTCTATGGATCTTGTACTCAGAGCTTGTTCTTGTGCTGCCATGATTAGTGCCTCTGTGCTGTCTTTCAGTCCAGCTTTGTCCAGCCACTGGTAGGATTTCTGGATATCAGCCACCTCCTCTATCTGCCGGTGGTACATACCGTGCAGGGGCCTGTCCTTTCATGATGGTTCCTCGTCTCCCTCCTCTTTCTTGGGTTTCTGCTGCCTGAGGTATTCACTGAGCACTCGGTCAGTTGGGGCCATCTTCCCAATGTATTCTTGGATGTTTGTTGTCTCATCCTGGACTGTGGTGCTGACACTCACCATTCCCCGGCCCCCTTCCTTCCGCTTAGCGTACAGCCTCAGGGTGCTGGACTTGGGGTGAAACCCTCCATGCATGGTAAGGAGCTTTCTTGTCTTTATGTCAGTGGCTTCTATCTCCTCCTTTGGCCAGCCTATTACCCCAGCAGGGTACCTGATCACGGGCAGGGCGTACGTGTTGATGGCCCGGATCTTGTTCTTACCATTCAGCTGACTCCTCAGGACTTGCCTGACCCTCTGCAGGTACTTGGTGGTTGCAGCCTTTCTAGCGGCCTCTTCATGGTTCCCATTTGCCTGCGGGATCCCCAGGTACTTGTAACTGTCCTCTATGTCTGCAATGTTGCCTTCTGGTAGTTCAATCCCCTCAGTTCTGACTACCTTACCTCTCTTTGTTACCATCCGACTACACTTCTCCAGTCCGAACGACATTCCAATGTCATTGCTGTATAGCCTGGTAGTGTGGATCAGTGAATCGATGTCTCGTTCACTCTTGGCATACAGCTTGATGTCATCCATGTACAGGAGGTGGCTGACAACTGCTCCGTTCCGTAGTCGGTATCCGTAGCCAGTCTTGTTAATGATCTCACTGAGGGGGTTCAGGCCTATGCAGAACAGCAGTGGGGACAGAGCATCTCCTTGGTAGATCCCGCACTTGATGGTGACTTGTGCTATGGGCTTGGAGTTGGCCTCTAGTGTTGTACGCCACATCCCCATTGAGTTCCTGATGAAGGCTCTTAGGGTCCCATTGATCTTGTACAATTCTAGGCATTCCAGTATCCAGCTGTGGGGCATTGAGTCATAGGCCTTCTTGTAATCAATCCAGGCAGTGCACAGGTTGGTCAGTCTGGTCTTGCAGTCTCGGCTGACTGTTCTGTCTACCAGTAGCTGGTGTTTTGCGCCTCTGGTATTCTTGCCAATCCCTTTCTGTGCCCCACTCATGTATTGACCCATGTGCCTGTTCATCTTAACCGATATGATGCCTGACAGGAGCTTCCATGTAGTACTGAGGCAGGTTATTGGTCGGTAGTTGGAGGGGACCGGTCCCTTCTTGGGGTCCTTGGGGATCAGGACCGTCCGACCTTCGGTTAGCCATTCCGGGTGTCTCTCGTTAACTAGCAGCTGGTTCATTTGTGCTGCCAGACGCTGGTGGAGTGCAGTCAGCTTCTTTAGCCAGTAGGCGTGAACCATGTCGGGCCCTGGTGCTGTCCAACTCTTCATACTGGAGACCCTTTCTTGGATATCTGCCACTGTGATGGTTACGGGACCCTGTTCAGGGAGGTCGCTGTGGTCTGCCCTCAGATCCACTAGCCACTGAGCATTGCCGTTATGGGTTACGTCCTTCTCCCATATGCTCTTCCAGTATTGCTCCGTCTCCAGCCTTGGTGGTGCTGTTCTCTTATTATTGTTCCCTTGCCACTGAGAGTACACCTTTGCTGGTTCTGTGGAGAACAGCTGGTTTATTCTCCTGCCTTCTATCTCTCTGGTGTACCTCCTCAAGCGGCTGGCCAAGGCTGTGAGTCTTTGCTTGGCAGTTTCCAAGGCCTCAGGTATGGACAGCTTGCTGTATTTCTTATGCACCTTCTTTGTCGCACCTTTCTGCAACTCCGTTAGTTGGCTAACCTCCCTCCGTGCTACTTTGATCTTGCCCTCTAGCCTCCTTCTCCATGGAGGGTACTGCCCCTTGTGGCTGTTCAACTTGTAGCCAAGCATCTCACTGATCACTGCTGCCGTATTGTATATCAGCTTGTTAGTGTCGGTAATCGTGGTTGTAGGTATCGTCCGTAGTGCTGCATTAACATCATCTAGCAGACCTTCTGAGGGTACTTCACGTAATCTTGGTAACCGGCTACGGGAGATCCAGGTTTCAAGCTTGGCCATGATCCTATTTTTCAGGTCAGTTCCTCTCGCACTCAACGATCCTTCTCCTATCGCACTTGGGGCTATGTACCCAATCTCGGGTGGGGGTGATATCTCCCCCCTGACCTGGCGTCCTGACTCCTCCTTGCCGTAGCATTTGTGTTGTACCTCGTCAATCTCTAGCTGTGAGAGCAGTCCCTTCTTTCGAATGTTGGAACACTGAGCTACTAGTGGTTTCGCCGTCATTGTGGATGTTGGGTATCGAAGAATCCATAGGTCCGTCATCCTATTCATGTAGCCCCTTCCGCCGGGGTTACTTGCGTAGTAGCATTCCAACAACGCCCTGTTTTCGTCTCTTGCCCACCGATGCCTTCTTGTTCCAGTAGCCCACTTTTCGTCAGGGTGCCCTGGTTCCTCAACACCTGACGCGGACCTTGTTGAGCCGGGCGACGATCAACAAGGTCCGCATATATATATATATATATATATATATATATATATATATATAAATGCATAATGAGTGAAAAAATGAGTTGAGAAGCGACACTCAGTGCATCATGGAAATCCCTCAGCAGCCTAGACCTATTGCAATCATAACTAAGGGAGGATTCAGGGTCACCTGATCCAGCCCTACCTAAATGCTTTAGCAAAAAGGATAGTTTTAAGCCTAATCTTAAAAGTAGAGATAGTGTCTGTCTTCTCAGTCCAAACTGGAAGATCATTCTACAGAAGAGGGGCTGAAAAGAAGAAGACTCTCCCTCCCATTCTACAGGGTGGGCCATTTATATGGATACACCATCATAAAATGGGAATGGTTGGTGATATTAAAGTCCTGTTTGTGGCACATTAGTATATGTGAGGGGGCAAACTCCTCAAGATGGATGGTGACCATGGTGGCCATTTAGAAGTCAGTCATCTTGGATACAACTTTTGTTTTTTCAAAAGGAAGAGGGCCATGTGACACATCAAACTTATTGGTAATGTCACAAGAAAAACAATGGTGTGCTTGGTTTCAACGTAACTTTATTCTTTCATGAGTTATTTACAAGTTTCTGACCTCTTATAAAATGTGTTCAATGTGCTGCCCATTGTGTTGGATTGTCAATGCGATATAAATCACAAAAATGTAACATTTTCTGTAAATTCTGTGAATCTCGGGCAGCTCGACTTGCGGGAAGCGTTTCCAGCTGCACGTCATGTAGCTGTAGTTGAGTGTTTTAACAGATGCATGAAGCTATACATTTTTAGACATAAGTTGTAACAGCCGCTGTTTTCTTTGTGAGTATTTATTACACAGCGTGCTGCGGGGAAAAGCCTGTTCTAATGTTTGATTCTAAGGTTTATTTTTTAGCACCTGGCGGCTCTTTTTTACTTCTCATCCATAAATAATCTGCTCTTTCACGTGATTCAGTTTATTTTGAAAAGTCTCAACAGGATCTTGAGCTTTATTGTGAAAAGTTTATGTGGAACATAAACAAGCGGACAGGCGATGGTGTTATTGTTGTTGTTGCTAACCAAAACGCATAAAAACAGGCACTTGTCCATCCGTAGTGTGGTTATATTAAATATAAGAGAAAGAGAGAACTTTAAGAAATTAATATAGCCACTACAGTGACCATCAAAACGATGAAAAAATATTGCCGTAAACAGTTTATTTTGCGACACCATGAAACAAACAATAGCGTAAAATGAAATGATAGACATTTTTATATCGTCATCTGATATATATCGTTATATCGAACAGCCCTACCATATACCACACCAAACCATCACTTTTGTTGTTCCAACAGTCTTGGAGGGATCCATCCAGTGTGGGTTAGTGTCAGACCAATAGCGGTGGTTTTGTTTGTTAACTTCACCATTCACATAAAAGTTTGCCTCATCACTGAACAAAATCTTCTGCGTGAACTGAGGGTCCTGTTCCAATTTTTGTTTTGCCCATTCTGCAAATTCTGTGCGCCAATCTGGGTCATCCTTGTTGAGATGCTGCAGTAGCTGGAGTTTGTAAGGGTGCCATTTGTGAGTAGGTAATATCCGCCGAAGGGATGTTTGACTAATGCCACTCTCCAGTGACATGCGGCGAGTGCTACGTTGTGGGCTCTTGCTGAATGAAGCTAGGACAGCCACTGATGTTTCTTCACTAGTGACAATTTTCTTGTGTCCACATTTTGGCAAATCCAACACTGAACCAGTCTGGCGAAACTTAGCAAGCAGTTTGCTAACTGTAGCATGGGAGATGGGTGGTCTCGTAGGGTGTCTTGCATTGAAATCTGCAGCAATGACCCGGTTACTGCGTTCACCAGATATCAACACAATTTCGATCCGCTCCTCACGTGTTAACCTCTTCGACATGTCAATGGCTGTGAACGAAGAGAAACTTGTAAATAACTCATGAAAGAATAAAGTTATGTTTAAATCAAGTACACCATTGTTTTTCTTGTGACATTACCAATAAGTTTGATGTGTCACATGGCCCTCTTCCTATTGAAAAAACAAAAGTTGTATCCAAGATGGCCGACTTCTAAATGGCCACCATGGTCACCACTCATCTTGAGGAGTTTGCCCCCTCACATATACTAATGTGCCACAAACAGGACTTTAATATCACCAACCATTCCCATTTTATGACGGTGTATCCATATAAATGGCCCACCCTGTACAATACTAATTGTTTACCTACTGACAAACATTTCAAGTTCAACTAAATGAAAAAACAATTTGTGACAAAGAGGCACAGAAAAGAAGACCAGACACCAGCGAGGGAGGATAAGGACAGACGCAACAACATTGTCATCCCCTATGTAGCTGGTGTATCAGAAAAACTCAGGAGAGTTTTCTCCAAGCACGACATCCCGGTGCATTTCAGACCCAGCAACACGCTCAGACAAAAACTGGTTCACCCGAAAGACAAAACGCCAAAACACAGACTTAACAATGTGGTGTATGCTGTATAGGGCTGCCACGATTAGTCGACTAGTCACGATTACGTCGACTATCAAAATCGTCGACGACTGATTTAATAGTCGACGCGTCGTTTGAAGCTTTGAAAGATCCCAAAAGACGCAGGAATAAGTAGTAGTATTTAAGAGTGTAATAACGGACTGAAACAGAAGATGGCAGCACTGCATCTACAAGGATGCCAGCTGCCGTTAAACCCCGAAGAAGAAGAAGCTGTGTCCCAGAATTCATAGCGCAGCCCTGCTCAGTTTCCAACAATGGCGGCAGCTAGTTAGTTTTAATATTACTCTTATTATTCTTTCTGGGTCACAAAATAAACGTTTGACATATTTTCAGGCGAGAATGTAGATGTGGAAACCTCAAATATCTGCTCAGTTTATCAAGACACCACATATTTTCAAAAGCGCTCCGACGTTTTCGGAGACGTCTGTTACCCACTAGCTCGATAGCTAGCGGGGGCAAGGCTCACTAGAGCTGTGAGAACACCGGACTCCCGGCAAATCGTTTTCAAACCCACCGCCCTCTTTCACTACTCAGGTTAAACATGATATATGAGTCACTTAGATAACTTAAAAATGTTATTGTTTGGCTTTTTTTAGTATTTTATTTGTTCCTGAGTAAATCGGTTTGGCTGAGATTAAAGTTATAGTTTTTACACAGCTGAATAAATGTCAAGCAGACAGCTGATCATCAGAAGTGTGAGATGCTGGAGAATATACTCCGGTGTCCTGTTATATTTTAGATAGCAAGGAGTTTATTAAACTTCACCGAAACAATCTGCAAATTTCATTAAAATTTAATAAACCATCAACTTGTCTTTATTTTTAGTTAGCACTTTAAACACTTATGGCTGTAAGCTAATGATAGTTATATAAGAGCAGATGCTGCTGGTGCAATAAGCTGTACGCTGTACGTCCAATGGATGATGATCTGATTAGTCGACTAATCGCAAAAATAATCGGTGACTAGTCGATTATCAAAATAATCGTTTGTGGCAGCCCTAATGCTGTACAGTGCAGCGAGGAATGCCCAGACCTCTACATTGGAGAGACCAAACAGCCACTTCATAAGCGCATGGCACAACACAGAAGAGCCACCTCCACAGGACAAGACTCAGCAGTCCATCTGCATCTTAAGGATAAAGGACACTCTTTCGAGGATGCCACTGTTCACATTTTGGACAGAGAGGACAGATGGTTTGAAAGAGGAGTGAAAGAAGCCATCTATGTCCACTGTGAGCGTCCATCTTTGAACAGAGGCGGGGGTTTACGACACCAACTCTCTGCCATCTATAATCCAGTTTTGAGATCCCTTCCCAGATGCCTTAACGCCCACTCACATCCTGGGCCATCTGACCTCAGGAATTCGCATGATAAGGTGGGGCCAGGTTTCACAATGAACACACCCGAAACTCTGGCTGATTGGGACACACACCCAGTTTCACACCTTGGCTCAGGCGATTAGAGGATCATCAGGGGGTCCTTTTGTCCCTCTGTGGGGGGTTACTCCCACTAGGTTTATATCTGGGACTCTCCACCATTTGACCTTAGAACTGAAGAAGCTTCTCGGATGAGAGGTGAAACATCTTCAAGCAACTTAAAGAAGTCCAGACGCTATTCTTTGCAAACTCCTTTGACTACGATGACCTGGATGACTGAGAACCTTCACAGACAATTTGTGGTAACCTTAATATGATTAAAAATAATTAACAACACTTTTTGTAATGATGTTAAAATCAGCCCAACTTTTATTTTCAAACGCAACAAAGTATAACAGCTAACATACTGAACACTGTTGTGCTGAACAACAAACAATTATAAACAACACAAAACACTGCAAACCACAACACAATTAAATATAAATTATAATATGAAAACAAAAAGAACATGCATATTCTCTGTCATATGGGCCTGCATGAATAAACTTTCTGAATCCTTTATAATCTGCAACTGAAAATAGTTGTGGATGATTACTATACCTTTCTAATGTGACGTTGTTGTTCCTGGCTCTTTCTCTGTCTCTGTCAGGGTTCCTGGGTCGTTGACCCAGTGATTTCAGTTTGTTCATGTTCAGTTTAGTTCGCCACATTAATGTTCTCACTTCCTGTTTTTTCCCCGTGTCAGCTTGTCTCCTGTGTCATTAGTTAGATTATGTTCAGCCCTGTACTCACCTGTTTCCAATCATTGTCATCATTCAACCTGTGTATTAAGTTCCTCGGTTTCACTAGTTCTCTGTCGTGTCATTGATGTACGTCTGATGGTAATGTGTCTCTCCGCCAGTATGTTCAGTTAGTCAGTCAGTCAGTCAGTCAGTCAGTCAGTCAGCCAGCCATTCTTCCAGTCTTTCAGCCTTTCAGCCAGCCAGCTACTCCATCGTTCCTGCTTTATTCATTCTCCCTCCAATAAATCCTCTTCATTTCTGCACCGTGAGTCCAGCGTTTGGGTCATCTCTTCCACGCCTCCACACACACCGCTGACAGTCTCTCCCTCCTGTTCTCTTTCAAACATTCGTTTCGGTGTCTCACTATGGGGAACGCTCTCTCAGCATTGTCCTCAGAAGCCTCTATATCATTACTCCAGCCAGTATTGGCTGGCAGTCATGACGCTTGCGTCAGGGAGGGGCCACCCTTCTCCCTATAAAAGGGTGTGATGCAGCGTCACCCGTAATTCAATTTCCTCTTCTCGCTTCTTAGAAACCTCATCTCTCCTGACTGTGAACATAAGTGCTAGCTTAACTGTCCACGCAAGCAAGCTAACACCTTGGTCACCGGGCGCTAGCACGGCTCGCGTTTCGAGTCGCCTGCCCTTCACCACAGAGCCAGGTCGGAGAGTGTGTTAGCTGCCACCACGCACCTAGCACAACAGTTAGCTGACCAAGCTAACTGTCTTTGCTACACACGGTCACCAAGCCAAGTAGCACAAGCGCTAGCCACCACACTAGCTAGGTCATACTAGCTCACCATAGCTACCTGACCGAGAGAAGAAAAAAATAAATAAAAAATCAGCGTTAGCCGTCCAGCCGTTCCAAGCTAGCTACACCAAGCTTCCTTAATATGGCAGACTGCAAACCGCTGCCCAGAATTCGCCCCTGCGGTTGCAAAAACTCAGGTTCAGATACACATGATGCGTGTGTGATTTGCCTCGGGCAGGAGCGCCTATATGCTCTCGGTCCAGTTAGGGCTTTATGTACCTATATAGAAAGAACAAAGGCTTTCAGGAGGTCAGATCAGCTGTTTGTTTCCTGGGCTAAAAAACGTCTTGGCAAGCCCGTTAGCAAACAACGCATTTCCCACTGGATTGTTGAGGCGATCCAATTGGCTTATAACCCCCCCCCCCCCTCCCCCCGGAGGGACTTCGTGCTCATTCTGCCAGAGGGATGGCAACCTCTTGGGCCCTTTTTAGGGGTGTCTCTATAGAAGAGATGACCTTTGCAAGGTTTTACAGGTTGGATGTCACTGCACCATCTCTAGCCCACACTGTGTTAAGTGTGGGTCCCCACGAGACCTCCTAAATTGGCAGTCAGTCGTTCAGATGGGCTTATCTGGCAATACAGGAGTCTGCATATCCCCATAGTGAGACACCGAAACGAATGTTTGAAAGAGAACTTGAGGTTACTCTATTCCGTAACCCCTGTTCTCTGATAACATGAGTGAGGTGTCTCACCAGATCACCCTCACTGCACGACACGAGGAAGAGGTGAGCTTATCTTGAATGACGGGTGACGCTGCGTCACACCCTTTTATAGGGAGGAGGGTGGCCCCTCCCTGACGCAAGCGTCACGACTGCCAGCCAATACTGGCTGGAGTAATGATATAGAGGCTTCTGAGGACAACGCTGAGAGAGCGTTCCCCATAGTGAGACACCTCACTCATGTTATCAGAGAACGGGGGTTACGGAATAGAGTAACCTCAACTTCTGTTCCTGTGCTACTGAGTGTAACTACCGACCCTCCCCCCTCTTCCCAGCGTAAAGCACAAGGCTCGCATGCTGAGTGAAGCGGAAAAAAAGTGCGAAAGAGAGGCTGAGAGAAAGAAAAAAAAAACCCTACGGCTCGCGATAAGGAGCCGGCTCGCGTCGTTCACGTCAAAGATCCGGCTCTAAGAGCCATTTCGTTCACGACAGACCCCTGCCTACTAGGCATCAAGCCCCATGAAGATATTTTGGACAAAGGTAAATGTGTGAACGAGCTTCCTGGGGTAGTCTAAATGCAGATCATAGATCAAGCCAAACAATACAGCAAATGCATCTGCAAATCTGGGAATATCACGCATCACCTAGTCGCCTTTCACCACAACAGCCATGCTTGAGGAAGTAAAATGGACTGCACTGGGAAGCGCCGTCGGTAACCACTGTGAGAAGGGCAACTGGAATGTCAATGAGGGTTGACTCATCCAATGCGTCCGCCTGGAATAGACACAGTATCAATGGTAAACGGCCTGTATTTGTATAGCGCTTTACACATTCAGTCATCCACCCATTCACACACACATTCACACACTGGTGATGGCAAGCTACATTGTAGCCACAGCTGCCCTGGGGCACACTGACAGAGGCGAGGCTGCCCACTGACCACCACCAGTAGGCAACGGGTGAAGTGTCTTGCCCTAGGACACAACGACCAAGACTGTCGGAGCCAGGGCTCGAACTGGCAACCTTCCGATTACAAGACAAACTGCCAACTCTTGAGCCACGATCGCCCCAATTAAATAAGTAAGGTTGGTTTGAGAGAATGTGACAAGCATGACCTGTAGTCTAGCAAAACATTCAGCAGTGTAGTGGGTTACTTTGTAATGAGTTAGGGTACTCTACTTTTTTGAAAAATGTACATTAACGTGTTAGCTTCTTGCATTACATAATTTGTATGTTTGTTATTTTTCTAAAAAAAAGTAATTTTTTATTTCATGACTTTATCTCAAAAAGAAACTAAATCTTGACTTCAGCCTGGTTTTGGGGCCACCTGCAGTGTAGCCATAGTGCTGTGATACGCCTTTGCCCTGCTTCTGACCTGTGTGTGTTTGTGTGTGAGGGTTTTCTAAAGAGAGGGTATTTTGCTTGTACAATTTGGTAGCTGCTACGGTATTAAATTGTATTTTAAAAAAATCCCCAAAAATCCATGGCATTTTATCTCACTGGCAGAATCTAAGTGATGCAAAAATACACTTACATTACATGTCTTAAAGAATTCTGGGTCCTCCTCCTGCAGGTATACAGGAAGAGCAGGAAGCACTGCAGTGCGTTTCACGTTGATATCAGGCGCCTCCTAAAAAGGGAAAAGTTAATTTAACACAAAGTTTTCAGGTGTCATTCTTTGGGGAGAATACATGTTTATGAAACTGCATGACATCAGACTACAAAATTTTGGAGACATTTCTTTTAAGACACAACATTTCTGTCTCTTATGCCAAAGAGCCTGTTTCTTAATCATTTGACAAAAATCCTACACAGTATTTTAAAATAGTGTTCTCCAGATCAGAGCTGTAATCTATATAGAACATGGGGTTCAAAGCAAGGAAAAATTGAGTGTTTATCGGTGAAACTTTTAATTTGTGTTAAATTTATCATTGTCAATATATGAACTCTGCACCTTAACATTAAGTCCCACAGTTAAGGGACTTAATGAATGGTTTCTTCTAAAAAATAAAAATGATTGAGTCATTTCACATCATATGAAAATATTAATTTTTAATACAAATTTGGCCCTACAAAAATGGAAACTCAGTAACCAAGATAATGGAGATTCTCTAAACACGAGCGAATATCACAGTAAAATTGTTGATTGGGATTTACACATTGGATGTATCCTCAGTGATTTGGTACAATTATACAACATTATTTTATAAGAACTGAACAACTGATGAAACAACTTACTTATGTGACCACATATGAAGTGTTATAACTTACCACAAAAGGTGAACTGTGCCACTGACCCTTGGTAGATCTGCACATGATAAAAAAAATGCATTATAAATACTAACACAGCTATTAATAATTAAACTGGCGGGGTACATTTAAGATGTTAATGTCAAAAAATAAAATAGACTGGTAGAAAGAAGTACAAGGTAATGGTAATGGGGGGAGCCATGAAAATATATCTTTTCAACATGATTCAGTGTGACATAGCAGGGGCATGATTTAAAAAAACAGGTCTTTTAACCTAAAAATGTTTTAATGGCCATGAAGAAAGGACTCTTCAATAGATCTTTCAACTCACCTGTGTTTACTGTGTCCACCTGAAATTACTTGCAGTCTGAATTTTTTTTCTTCGGTCTTTTTGTCTTCGGTCTTCAGCCTTGGAAGAAAAAATAAAAATACTGAAAACCTTATCAGCACACTAAATATACAACACCTTGCTATATTTCAATCTGGGTATTACTTTTAATTGTTTTAGATAGAAGTTGCCACTGCTAGCTAAGTCACTTTTGAACGATGCTAATGAGAAGAAAAAAAAAACTGCCGAACAATGAGGCTGCTGTTGTGAAAACTTTCTTGCGTTGGCAAGGGGTCGTTAAAATATCACTAAGACCCTCTCTTTATGTGTGATTCTTATTAAAACTGTGTTTTAATCTGTTAAAACTGTAAAACTGACAACATAATCTATGTTTGAAAAAAGAGCGCGAACAACAGCGAACAACTATTCACCACCTGGGTCTGTGCTTTTTAACACAACAGCGCATTCGAAAAGAAGTTCCTGGCTGCAACATATTAATATACTTGCTTTTGTAAAATAAACATAACGAAGGTTCCGTTTTACTGACAAGTTTCTCCAAATGTGCTCTCTAGTCGCTCGAGAAGGGCAGCCATATTGAAAAGAATTTTCGGTCAATGTCGTTCAGTAGTGATGTGCGATACCACTGATTTTCTTTCCGAGCCGATACCAAGTAATATTCAGGGTGGTATCGATGATACTGATCCGATACCGATACTTTGTACAAAAACTTATTTCATTTATTGTATCTCAAATTACAGCATCATAATGATTACAGGACATCAGATTACTTGTTCTTATCACTTAATAATGCAGAGTTCATCATATAGAAATAAAAAAACTGAAGTTGTGCTATTTGAACACCTTGCCTGCCTGCAGCACTAAAGGACTCCGTGAGAGACGTCTGTCTCGCCCTAGCAGCACCTGTCCCTCTCCTCCTCTTAAGTTCGCCTCACCATACGCTCCTGATATTCTGTGATATGATTTACTCTGAGGTGTTTGACAAGGTTAGTGATGTTGCCACAACCATACATGCCAACCCTCCCAATTTTTCCGGGAGAACATCGAATTTCAGTGCCCTTCCCGAAAATCTCCCGGAGCCCCCATTCTCCCGAATTTTTCCCGATTTTCCAGCCGGACAGCAAAATTGAAAAACCATATCGCAGAATTCATAGTGCGGCCCAGCCAATTCCAGTTTCCAACAATGGCGGCAGCTGCTTAGTTTTAATATTACTCTTATTTCTCTTTCTGGGTCGCAAAAAAACTTTTAACATATTTTCAGGTGAGAATGTAGCTGTGTAAACTTCAAATATCTGAGCCGATCCAAACATCGTTTTCAAACCCCCGCGGTCTTTCGCTACTCGGGTTAAACATGATATAGTCACTTTGATAACTTAAAAATGTTATTGTTTGGCTTTTTCAGTGTTTTATTTGTTCGTGACTAAATCGGTTTGGCTGAGATTAAAGTTATTAGATTAGATTAAATAAAATGTAACTTTATTAATCCCTTGGGAGGGTTCCTCCGGGGTTTTCACACAGCTGAATAAACGTCAAACAGAAAATAATTAAACAGAAGAGTTTACGTCAGCGCCCTGTTATATTTTAGATAGCAAGGAGCAGACAGCAGAGTTTCACTCCACCGAAGGAGCTCGTGACGTACTACCCGGCTTTCTTTAGACCACGAAGGCCGGGTCCTCAGGTGGAAGCAGCCTCTGAATTTGGACACCCCCGCTGTTTCCGGGCCGGCCAATAATAACGGTGACATTTAACATATTTTATCTGATAAATAAACCCTGTAAAATGTACTTATCACCCCCCAACAGCCCCTTTGAATGTCTCCCTAGTATGGCCACAACACCTCACTCTTGGAGCACTTTTTTTGCCACATGTATCGCAAACCATGTCTCAGCTGTTTGTGGAGGTAAAATACTTCTGCACGATTACGCTCAGCCATTGTTGTGAGTGTGCACGCCAAGGGGCTGCGAGACATTTATACAGCCGTATTTCGTACATGACTATGAAAGACGGAAGAGGAAGTAGTTCCTTTGAATGTAGATAATCCGAATGCTATAGTTTCTTTCCACTGTGTTCCTGTTAGTGATAAACTACAAATTTACTCTAAATTACTAAAATATCGATATTTTAATGTGAGAATCGATTCTAGAACATAAATGATTGGTATCGGAAGAATTGATATTTCAGTATCGATCCGCACATCACTATCGTTCAGGTTAGAGAGAAAATGTCATGACGTAGTTGATGTACACATGCGGAGCTCGGAAAAAAAAAAATTTACTCAAAAATCATAATTAAGAAAGCAGTATTTACTCTTAACTTCTAAGCCATATACAATTATAACTGTTTGAATTGTTAACAGAAAAGAAATTTTTTAAGTTGTTTCAACTTTGTGAGGAATTTCAATTGTTATATCCACAAACTTTATAAGTCAGGTAGACTGTTGGGGTTTACAGTGCAGCCTTCAGCTCTTAGCCACTACACTATGTGACACCCCTTTCATCCACGCTTACATTAGACAAAACTTTCTATTAATGTGCTTTGATAGTCTCTGGGAACATCCAACTCGCTCACCCCCTCCCTCCTGTGCTGAATCATAGAGCGAACGAATCACTCACTCACTCACTAACCCCCTCCCTCCTGTGCTGAATCAAAGAGCGAGCGAACGAATCACTCACTCACTCACTCACTCACTCACCCCCTCCCTCCTGTGCTGAATCATAGAGCGAGCGAACGAATCACTCACTCTGTCACTACCCGATCCGTACCGGAAACCCGATCGGTACCCCGCATGCGCAAATCTTACGTCACTTCCTCTCTTTGCCAACATTGCGACATTCAATATATTTGAATGATACGGTTATCGCCCAGTTAGCTCCTAGCATTTCTCAACAGCTCTGCCTCCTTTTCGACTACCCGGGACATTTAAACAATGGATAATCCGTGTACAAAGAAATTCATGCTTTTCTCCTCAACAGAGAGTGTCCTCCGATTGAGCAACAGCGCCGTAAAATAAGAAGAATGGCGCCTAATTACAGAGTTAATAATGCAGACTTTGTAATATCTCACGTGTAGATTCATCAGCCAGATGAAGTGTTTACTGACAATTGACAGTGATAGCGGAAATCATCATCACTATTCCAACAATCCTCTCCTCACAGACAAGCATAAACACACTCGACTATCGCTAAATCAGATTTAACACACGTTTGTATTGACGATAATTCAGTTTATAATAGGGTTTATTCGCTCGGTCAGCAGGTGGCGGTATCCTCGTACACTGGGGAGTAAACTGCCATTAAACGAACAGAAGAAGAAGAAAACATCTGCACATGCGCGGTACGGATCGGGTAGACCCGATTTGTACGGTCAGACTTTACACATGCGCAGTAAGGATCGGAGAGTCCTGATCCGTAACTTTCTTTTTATTTTTCGTTTTTGTCTACATTGTACTGAAATGCTTCATTATTGCAAACATTTTAAGATATACTTGTTATTCTTAACATCTTAACAGATACTCTGACCCATAACTATCGTAAAACGCTACGACCGGAAGTAGAAACCTTTCGCGCATGCGGGGTACCGATCGGGTTTCCGGTACGGATCGGGTAGTGACACACTCACCCCCTCCCTCCTGGCTCACAGCTTCTTCTTCTTCTTGGTTGGCAACCAATGTTAAGGCGCATTACCGCCCCCTGGCTCACAGCGCAGTGGACATTTAGATGAGAAAATATATATAAAATATATATTTGACACACTTAAGGAAAATACTAATAAAATACACATAAACAAAATAAATGTTTATTAAGCAATTTTGATAGGAAATTGCTTAATTTTAGAAATGTTTTTGCTCTTTTTTCTCTCTAAAATAGTTGTTGTTGTTTTTTTTTTATCATTCATCTTAGCAGTGGGATTTACGTGAAAAGGGAAACAAATTAAGTTTGAGTGAAAATGTACAATTTTTGCACTCTCTGGTCAACTGACTCAGTGAATCAAATGACTCAAAAATCCGATTCACTTTGGTGAGTGACTCATTAACACTCGATTCAGTAAAAAGAATCAAATTTACCATCACTACTATTCATTCACTTCCACATTCACACACTGGTGGAGGCAAGCTACAGTTGTAGCCACAGCTGCCCTTTTGCACAACATTCAAATTTGTTACACCTTTAAATATCAGGCAAATCAAATGTTATATTTACCTTCCTTTTCTATATATGGACCACCAGGACTCAATTCACTGGTTATTTGTTGATGAACCAAACATGTGACTGGACTCTCTGCTGAAGTGGTCATCATGATGGTGACATAGTGCGCACTGAACTGCAGCCATAATGCAGTTTTCTTTCCCACAGTCAGTTCTCAGTCTCATCGGTACAACACCAAGGTTCCCAACACATGACAAGTAATAGTAAACTATAACCGCTGGATTATTATTTGTTGGTCCACATTCTAGACACAAAACCTGAAAACCCATCAATGCACCCTGAAATGGCCAAACCGAATGGTTTCAGCTTGTCATAACCATCAGCATGCCACATGTAGTTGGGTCCCAGCAAATGATAGGTTCTCCTAATGAATCTTCTGCGTGTTCTCACCTGGCATCCATGAGGATTAAGCTCCTGGAGTATTTTCATCACATCATCCCTCTTTACTTTAAGATGATGCTTTTGTTTAAGTACCTGCCACATTGTTCGATACCCAAACAATCACCCAGGTCCTTGAAGCTTCGCTCTGATTGCGTTAATGATCGTTGTTCTAGAGTGAAAATGTTTTCTTCGGTTAAGTCCAGCATTATTGAGTTTACTTTTAAGACTCCTTAAACTCATCTTTACACCATGCAAACTTAACATCATGTCCATGATAACACTATATGACTGACCTTCGTTGAAAAATTGAATGCAGTACTGTAGATTGTCTGATCCTTCAGCCTGGTCTGTGTCCCGCAAAAGCTCCAGAGACCGTCCACAGGAAGCACAAAAAGGAGTGAATAGGCTGAAGCTAACGCCACAAAACGGGCAAAACATTTTCCAGTTCTCTATGTAGTGCAGCGAGCACCATCAGGGTAATAAGGAAGCGCTGTGAGGAGTTAGTTTCTCGACGTTTGTTGACATCCCACGTTTAGCTGACTATAAATCACTTTTCTGTGCTACAAATATGGAGTAAGCCTAATCGTTGAGTCACTTCCGGTATTTCAGACAATCCCTTTCCGTCAAGAGCCACTTATTTTGTTGCAGACTTGTTAATTTGTTGCGGACTTGTGTTTTCAGTGTTTTCTGAAATGTTATTTTGTTGTCAATTTTTTAATTTGTTTTTTTTTCAATGTAAAAGTGTTTTCAGAAATGTTATTTTGTTGTCGATGTTGTAAATGTGATTTGCACTTCCCAGCCACTGTAAACAACTGAAAAGAACACAACATTAATAACAATCGCACTCTCCGAAGTAAAAATTTTACACACACAAATTGTTAAAGACAAATTTGAATTAATTAATACTAACATTTTTAAAGGTGAGGCTCACATATAAAACAATGAAACTCTTTATTAGATTAAAAAGGGGATAGACCCTATTTTCTGTACCAATTTGGTGACAGATCATGACATGAAATAACACTATTTATGTATTTATATACTGTATATATCTTCCCATACTTGAAAAGAGGTCCTTTAATCTACACAATGTCATCTCTGTATCCAAACGCCATTGGGTGTTAAACATAGAAATTATGAAAGACTTAAGTTACATTAAACACGCATTACTATATTATTTCCTGGATGTACCTTTGTCTTGAAGATCGTTCTACAGAAACATAAACATCGTGACTGAGCATGGGTCTCACTGATACACAACCAGGTTTACCTGAAAACTCGCATCATCCCTCTATGTGAGCTGTGCCTGCACTAAAGTCACAGGGCTCTGACAGCATGAATATGAAAACCAGTTATGTCGCTGGACTGAGCCGCTTTAGCTTAATTACCACAACTGAAAAACATTGCGTGGAGACAAAAGCTTCGAAAAACTGTGACTGACAAAATCCCGCACAAACGATTTTAACTACATCACTCACCACTGAGTGCGAAACTTTTTCATAAAATTTTAAAACTAAATGAGGGAGGTTACAGTCCATCGAAATATATCATTGATATATTTTTTTTTATGATAAAACATGTGGTTAGTGAAAGCTGCGAAGTAACAAAGATGTGAAGACTTGGAAAGTGACCTTCTGCTAGCAGTCCATTTCATGCCATTTTGCGTAAAAATACGATACTGTCATTACAGTGGTCATTATTAATCTAATTTTGACGTATCATACTGTTTAGAACTTTAACTTAAAACTGCTATACGTTATTGTTTAAAACGTGTTGTATATTCGAACAAATTAAGATAATCTCACCTCAGACAAAATGGAGATCATCCACTGCTGAGCCGTGAGTGTCCTGCACATGGCACAGCAGACTACGGGTGGAAGTGTAGAATGATTGAAATGAAAATGCTTTCAATACTTAAATCTATTAGATTTCTTAATTTTTCATGGTACTCATACATTTTTGTTAAATCTGCTAAACAAACTATTGCTTAATTTACCCTAAACAAAACTGTGTAAATTTAAATAATTGAACATCTCAAAAATGTTTAGTTTTGTTTAGATTTAATTAAAACAACACATACATGTTTTTTACTGAGTAATACTTACTATTACTTTTCTATTAGATATTAATGAACCCAAATCACAGTTTTTACAGTGTACATCACCTTCCCTGACAGTCGTAGCTTGGCTCATCTGAGGGTGAAATTATAAGAATGTGTTATTTTGCAAAGTGCTCTCTAAGGTTCCTAAATAAAATATGGCATTGAGGTCATTTCTTTTGAATTAATCCCATCACCAGTGTGTGAATGTGTGTGTGAATGGGTGCATGACTGGATGTGTAAAGCGCTTTGGGGTCCTTAGGGACTAGTAAAGCGCTATACAAATACAGGCCATTTACCATTTTTGAAATATAAGAACCTCTCCTGTTTTTAATGGCACTCTGGGTTTCCTTACTTTCTGTTCCACTCCCAACCCCAAATACAGTGGGGCAAAAAAGTATTTAGTCAGCCACCGATTGTGCAAGTTCCCCCACTTAAAATGATGACAGAGGTCAGTAATTTGCACCAGAGGTACACTTCAACTGTGAGAGACAGAATGTGAAAAAAAAAATCCATGAATTCACATGGTAGGATTTGTAAAGAATTTATTCGTAAATTAGGGTGGAAAATAAGTATTTGGTCACCTCAAACAAGGAAAATCTCTGGCTCTCACAGACCTGTAACGTCCTCTGTAAGAAGCTTTTCTGTCCCCCACTCGTTACCTGTATGAATGGCACCTGTTTGAACTCATCATCTGTATAAAAGACACCTGTCCACAGCCTCAAACAGTCAGACTCCAAACTCTGCCATGGCCAAGACCAAAGAGCTTTCGAAGGACACCAGGAAAAGTATTGTAGACCTGCACCAGACTGGGAAGAGTGAATCTACAATAGGCAAGCAGCTTGGTGTGAAAAAATCAACTGTGCGAGCAATCATCAGAAAATGGAAGGCATACAAGACCACTGATAATCTCCCTCGATCTGGGGCTCCACGCAAGATCTCATCCCGTGGGGTCAAAATGATCATGAGAACGGTGAGCAAAGATCCCAGAACCACACGGGGGGGACCTGGTGAATGACCTGCAGAGAGCTGGGACCAAAGTAACAAAGGTCACCATCAGTAACACACTACAACGGCAGGGAATCAAATCCCGCAGTGCCAGACGTGTTCCGCTGCTGAAGCCAGTGCATGTCCAGGCCCGTCTGAAGTTTGCCAGAGAGCACATGGATGATACAGCAGAGGATTGGGAGAATGTCATGTGGTCAGATGAAACCAAAGTAGAACTTTTTGGTATAAACTCAACTCGTCGTGTTTGGAGGAAGAAGAGTACTGAGTTGCATCCCAAGAACACCATACCTACTGTGAAGCATGGGGGTGGAAACATCATGCTATGGGGCTGTTTTTCTGCCAAGGGGACAGGACGACTGATCCGTGTTAAGGACAGAATGAATGGGGCCATGTATCGTGAGATTTTGAGCCAAAACCTCCTTCCATCAGTGAGAACTTTGACGATGAAACGAGGCTGGGTCTTCCAACATGACAATGATCCAAAACACACCGCCCGGGCAACAAAGGAGTGGCTCCGTAAGAAGCATTTGAAAGTCCTGGAGTGGCCTAGCCAGTCTCCAGACCTCAACCCCATAGAAAATCTGTGGCGGGAGTTGAAAGTCCGTGTTGCTCGGCGACAGCCCCAAAACATCACTGCTCTCGAGAAGATCTGCATGGAGGAATGGGCCAAAATACCAGCTACTGTGTGTGCAAACCTGGTAAAGACCTATAGTAAACGTTTGACCTCTGTTATTGCCAACAAAGGTTATGTTACAAAGTATTGAGTTGTATTTTTGTTATTGACCAAATACTTATTTTCCACCCTGATTTACGAATAAATTCTTTACAAATCCTACCATATGGATTCATGGATTTTTTTTTTTTTCACATTCTGTCTCTCACAGTTGAAGTGTACCTCTGGTGCAAATTACTGACCTCTGTCATCATTTTAGGTGGGGGAACTTGCACAATCGGTGGCTGACTAAATACTTTTTTGCCCCACTGTAGATGCTGACAAGCTGACACAGTAACATGGAAGAGGGAAATAAGAACAATAATAATAATAAAGATAAAAGATGAAGTAACAAGTTTTTAGTTTCTTGTTTATTCCAGATGATCATCCAGATGTCTGTGACATGTGATGACAAACACCATAATGGAAGGCCTTTCTCATCACATGCTTAAACTCATCATCTCATCATATATTTTTGCATACGCTGAGCAGGCAGTCAGACATGCTGTAACTGTGGGGTAGAAAACTGCATGAACACCATACAGCAGGGGTCTCAAACTCCAGTCCTCGAGGGCAACTTTTCCATGTGTCCCTGTTACAACACACCTAGTAGGTCATTAGCAAGAGTATAGAACTTGACTGCATGCTGCGTTGGCAATTCAGCCATTTGAGTCATGTTACAGCAGCTCATGAGTGAATGAACATGGTGCAATAAAAGTATTTTTA
Organism: Rhamphochromis sp. 'chilingali'; assembly: GCF_963969265.1. NCBI lineage: Eukaryota > Metazoa > Chordata > Actinopteri > Cichliformes > Cichlidae > Rhamphochromis > Rhamphochromis sp. 'chilingali'. The sequence goes on from NC_137934.1 coordinate 24,391,131, forward strand.
GAAGTATATGTTTCCAAATACATACATTTACTTAAATTTACTTGAGTAGGGTTAGCATGCAGTCAAGTTCTATACTCTTGCTAATGACCTACTGACCTATTGTATTCAGGTGTGTTGCACCAGGGACACATGGAAAAGTTGCATGACACCGGCCCTGGAGGACTGGAGTTTGAGACCCCTGTCATACGGAATATGACAGGTGTGGTTGAACTGAGTGAAGACTCTGAAGTTTCTCTTTTCTTCTGGCAGGACAGGAATGTGGCCTTGTCTTGTGAGCCACCGTAAGGATGTACTTGAAGTAGAACTGGACCGTCACCGTCACTCTTCACCTTTTCAAAGACAAAGCAGTCATTTAGATAAAATATTAGATATTGTTTACCTGTAAATGCACAAAGAGAATTTAGAAATTAATTCTTGCCTCAGAGTCTCTGGAATCTAAAAAAGCTAAATATGATGATATTCAGCAACATAAATTAGTGTTTTAAGATTAAGATTTAAGATTACAATGAATTTGTGATTGTTTCAAAGCATACTGTCGTGAGAGAAGGCACTGAACACAGACTATTTGCTGGGGAGGTTGCATAGCTGTGTAGGTTGGCGAAAGGAGCCGGTAGCTGGCCGGGGCATCACGATGGTTGCTAGTAGTCTGTAATAGAATAGAAAATAATGGGAGTAAATATTTCTAGTCCAACATCATCAGATAACCATCAAACCATCAAAATAAAATTAAACATTTAAATAAAATTAAACACCAATAATCTCCAAAAGTTGATTCTGTTCATCTGGAAAACGCTACGTCCAGATAAACAGAATGAACCTTTGGAGATTTACTTACCTGGATGATTGAGCATGCATCAAGACGTTTAAATGCCAATAAATTGTTAAAATTGAAAAGCATGTGTCTCTTTGATTCAAATGTGATTATCTGTAAATATGTCGCTGATATTAAAAACTGTTTTAAATGTTTTAATTCATGTTCAGACACAACGAGAACAACCATACTCGAAAGGGCAGGTCCCTGTTTCCTATTACGTCCTCAAATCACGTTGTCGCTGGGGTTTTTCAAATACGTCCGTTGTACTGACTTAAAGTCGCACCCGTGCGGTGACTTTTCATCAGTATCACTTAAGCTGACAAAATGAGTGGACGCGGAAAAGGAGGAAAGGGACTCGGGAAAGGAGGCGCTAAACGGCACCGCAAAGTTCTCCGTGATAATATCCAAGGCATTACTAAGCCTGCCATTCGTCGTCTAGCCCGTCGCGGTGGTGTGAAGCGTATCTCCGGCCTGATTTACGAGGAGACCCGTGGTGTACTTAAGGTGTTCCTGGAGAACGTGATCCGCGATGCAGTCACCTACACCGAGCACGCCAAGAGAAAGACTGTGACCGCAATGGATGTGGTGTATGCTCTTAAAAGGCAGGGCCGTACTCTATACGGTTTCGGAGGTTAACGCTACTGTCTTGATTCCAACACAACGGCTCTTTTAAGAGCCACACAACTCGTCTTAAGAAATAAGTGTTCCAACTTTACAACTAGTGGCTTGGGTACACCGAATTTTGTGAAACTGTTAAGAGTGCTAATGAGACTCTTAAACATTGCAACGTGATTGTACATAGAACTTATGGGCCGTTGAAACGGCCGTTGTGGCTGTAAGTAACTCGTCGGGCTGGCTTCGTGCCCCAAACAAAAATGGCGACGCCGCTGATGTGAAGTTAACAATGTTAACTTTTTTCCACCTAGCTTTCCAATATCCACCTTTCCTAACCTTAAAATGACTGTCTTGCTCATTTCTCAATGAAACTCCCTGTAAAAACCTAACATTAGTTGCCTTGGGACATAACTTTTTTTTTTAAACAAAATGGATGCCATAACGTGCTGTGACGTAGTCTCTAGAAATGGCTTCTAATCCGGTGGCTCAGAGCTGCGCTTTGTTTGTGATTTAAGGTGAACATTTTCTATTTAGAGTTATATCAGAAAAGCAAGTTTAAAAAACCCTTCACGGACACTAGTTTTAATCTCCTGTGAAACGTTCTCTAAAATGACAAACTTTCGATGTTTCTAATTTAATTATTTTTCTTTCACCACAGAGCGAAGTGAGAGGTAGAACAGCATTTTCCCGTGCTCTTACGAACAGTTTGTAACAAGTTTTCATAATCAGGGACTATTGACTTGTGAAATTAGCTCTTCAGATGTAGTTGTGTGGCTCTTAAAAGAGCCGTTGTGTATAAAGTGGTCTCAGATCAGCTTATGCCCTCTCTCCGCGGATGCGGCGGGCTAACTGGATATCTTTGGGCATGATAGTGACCCTCTTGGCGTGAATGGCGCACAGGTTGGTGTCCTCGAATAAACCGACCAGGTACGCCTCGCTTGCCTCCTGCAAAGCCATAACAGCAGAGCTCTGGAAGCGCAGGTCGGTTTTAAAGTCCTGAGCGATCTCCCGGACCAGGCGCTGGAAGGGTAGCTTGCGGATCAACAACTCAGTAGATTTTTGGTAACGGCGGATCTCCCTCAAAGCCACGGTTCCGGGCCTGTAGCGGTGAGGCTTCTTCACGCCACCGGTGGCCGGGGCACTCTTACGGGCAGCCTTTGTAGCTAGCTGCTTCCTGGGAGCCTTTCCTCCGGTGGATTTACGTGCTGTCTGCTTCGTTCTAGCCATGTTTAGTAACTATCGGCTTCCTTTCTTCAGTGTCGTCACCAGTCTTATAAAGCCAGCGCCGGCGTGTGGGCAGCGCTAATTGGTCCAATCTGTGCGCGTGATCAACGGCTCGTCTGTTGAAGCGGGAAAATCAAAAGTCCTGATAAGGAAGTGAAGCCATAGATTAAGCGCAGTGATTCAAACCAGAGCTGAATGAAACACACCCCAAAACGCAGAGCTTAATGGAAAACACAACTTTTATCAAATCATTTAAAAGATAAAGCCAATTAGACTGAATGTAGACTGGTGTATTGGTATACAATATACACAAAATAATAGTAGTTTTATCATTCTTAATATGTATGCTCCCTCTTGTCAAAATGAGCAAGAATACCTTAGTAGGCTGGCCTTTATTAATACATTTATTCAAGACAACGATACTTACAGCATATGTTTTGGGTGATTTTAATGCTGATCTCACAGACAGCAGTTCTTGGTTTGCTAACCACTTAACCCACTTTTGTGAAGTTAACAATCTTATCCTGTCTACCCAAATGTTACTGCCTGCAGAGAGCTATACATACATAAGTGAAGCCTGACATAGTACATCATGGCTGGACCACTGTATCTGTACAGCTGATGGACATGCAGCTTTAGCAAACATGACTATTAGGTATGAGGTAACTCTGTCAGGCCATATACCTTTTGGTTTTACTGTGAATGTGGAACAAATGCCAGCAACAACTGGAAATAATATTGCTAATATTGCTACCAGTGTAAAATTAGACTGGTCAGCATTTGGTGAAGATGATTTCTTAGCTTATCATAGTAATACCGATATACATCTGAACAACATTTCTTTGCCCAAAGAAGCTATTTTGTGCAAGGATGTCAACTGTAAGAATGCTGTGCATAAACATTTACTCTGCTCCATGTATGATGATATAGTGACTGCTCTGTATGAAAGTGGTACACTGCTTAATAAACAATATAAGCATAAGAAACCTAACATCAGACCTGGCTGGAAAGAACATGTATCCATGTACCATGATCAAGCTCGCATAGCTTATAAATGTTGGGCCATGGCTAGAAGACCTAAACAAGGCCCAGAAAAAATGTGCTAATGCCAGATAGAAGTACACTGTTCGCTTTATAACTAAAAATGAGCAAATGCTGACAGCAGATTCTTTGTCCAGGAAAATGTTGTGTAATAATATGACAGATTTTTGAAAAGAGCTCTTAATGACTGTAAACCATTTCTACCATCAACTGTTGAAGGTGTTTCTGGGGCAGATAACATTGCAGCATTATGGAGACAGCATTACAGTGCGTTGTTTAACTGTATAAAAAGTGAACCATATGAGGACAATTTTGACATGAGTAATGACACAATAAGTGTAAGGACATATGAAGTATATGGAGCCATTCATAGGTTATCTGATGATAAATCCTCTGGTTTGGATCACATCACTGCAGAACATTTAAAACATGCTAGTGTAAGGCTAGCTCCTCTTCTAGCACTCTGTTTCACTGGGTTTATGATTCATGGCATATTACCAGACTCAATGCTGTGTATTTTACTGGTACCAGTTATGAAGGACAAAGCTGCAAATGTGAGCTGTTTGGATAATTATAGGCCGATTGCACTAGCCAGTATTTTATCTAAGGTGTTAGAAAGAATCTTGTTTGACAGAGTTAGTGTGTTCTGGTTCTGGATTTCTGTGAACCACAGAAGCCTTTTTGATAAACTGAAGAGACGGGGAGTTCCTCAGTACATCGTGAGGATTCTTTCTTACTGGTACGCTCATCAGAACATGCAGGTTAAATGGGGAAGCAGTATTTCTGCCCCCTTTGGTGTCAGCAATGGTGTTAGACAGGGTGGGATTTTGTCTCCAATTTTATTTAATCTATATGTTGATGATTTGTCCATACAGCTGAGAGCCTGTAACACTGGGTGTATATTAGGTAAAACATTGATAAATCATCTTATGTATGCAGATGACCTGGTTGTTTTTAGTCCAAGCAGTGCTGGGTTACAGGATCTTCTCAATGTCTGTACTGAATATGGTGTGCAATATGATATAAAGTACAATGCTGTTAAAAGTGCTGTTTTGATATGTAGAACCAAGCAGGATAAACACCTACATTTTCCTTTGTTTAAACTGCCCCAAAAAACTCTTGAAGTTTATAAAAAGATGAAATACCTCGGCCACTTTATTACTGAGCAAATGAATGATGATGATGACAACGGTGTAAGCTCTATGTGCAGGCAAATACTATCACACGCAAATTCAGCTTTTGTTCACTTCCAGTTAAAGTGGCTTTGTTTAAAGCGTATTGCACACTTCTATATACTGCCCCCCGTTGTGGTCATCCTACAAACAATGTAGCATGCAGAAGCTGCATGTTACATATAATGATGCGATGAGAATCCTTTGCAGGATACCTAGAAGGGGTGGTGCCAGCCAGATGTTTGTAGCTGTGGGTGTTTGGACTTTTAAAGCACTTTTAAGAAAGTTAATGTTCAATTTTAGAGAATGACTGGATGGTTCGAGTAACAGTGTAATTTTAGCACTCACAGATCCGACAGTGAGTGGTTCCCATTACTCATCCAGTCTGAGAAAGCACTGGTTGAAGTGTTTGTGTATTTATTGATTTTTTTTAAGTAATTGTGTTTTATGTATATTTTGGTTTTATATATATATATATATATATATATATATATATATATATATATATATATATATATATATTTAAGGTTTATACCTTGTGTCTTTGTGTGTGTGTGTGTGGGGGGGGGGGGGGGGGGGTATTTCTGTCTTGTTTTTATGGACATGAAGTCTGCCCATAAAGATTGATTGATTGATTGATTGATTTTTCCGACACCATTAAATTGTCAGCAGACAAGAAAGCTACTACAGCCTGCAAACAGACGAGTTGGTGAACACAGAAGATATCAAATTAGTGCATACATTAAAAAACATAACCAAATAAAACATATGTATTTTACTCAGACTATCTTCTAAGATCGAAGATTTTAGAGAATATTTTATTTTCAATTTAACTGAACTCACCAGGTATTGTATGTCTCTTACTTGTTTAAGCCCCGTTTTAATTTTTGTTTAATGTTTTTGGCTGATGGCTGAGACTTATGGACGTGTAAAACCAGTCACAAATTCAGAGATTGCATTGGTCTACATGGACTGGGTCTTCCAAAAGGCCGGAAGTGAGCGGCTGTGAAATTGGACACCCCGACTAATTTAAAAAAAAAAAAAAAAAAAAAAAAACCCCACACACACCCTCCTGACAGCTCATGGTTCTCCTGGCTTTGCTGAGCTTATTGGTTTAACATCATTTCTCCTTGCATTATTAGTACCCGGTTTTTAACATTAAACCCTTTAAAATTTCACCTGCGACAAGGAAACTTGGTATAAATAATTTGCATCATGTTCATCACGCTCAACCTGAGTTAAACAGACTTCTAAGGCTGTGCCATGACAGGAACAATAACAATAGTGATGTAAAAATAAGTTTTATTTATGAACAGACTTTCGAATAGAAAGTGCAAACAGTACACGTTCACAGCACATCAGAAAGCATATTTACAAGCTTTAAATTTTCAGGAAAAAAAAAAAAAAAAAAAAAAAAAACCCCCCCCCCCCCCACACACACACACACACACACACACACACACACACACAACACAAACAAACACCAAAAGGGCAATTCTTCGTGGATATTTACAGTCCAGAGGCGGGTGGGACAGGAACCAGTCCAATTACAGTCTGTGATAAAGCCAACATGAAGCATAAAGGAGTCCGATGAGCAACCGGAGGATCTCTCAGAGAAACAGCTGGTGGCTCTAAAAAGAGCCTTTTGTTGCGAAGAAGAAGCGAGTGGTTTACTTCTTCTTTGGTGTAGCCTTCTTGGCCTTAGCAGCTTTAGGCTTTGCAGCCTTCTTTGCAGGCTTTTTGGGGGTCGCTGCTTTCTTGGGCGCGGCTGTCTTCTTCACCTTGGGGCTCTTTGCCTTCTTGGCCACAGCCTTCTTTGCAGCTGCCGTGGGCTTCTTTGCCTTCTTCGGGGTGGCTTTTGCTGCTTTGGGCTTCTTGGCGGTGGCTGGTTTCTTAGCTGCAGTTGCCTTCTTTGCCGCCGGCTTCTTTACTTTAGCAGCGGGCTTTTTGGCTGCCTTCTTGGGCTTCTCCGCTGGCTTTGCTGCCTTGAAAGAACCGGATGCCCCGGTTCCGGTGGTGTGGACCAGAGCGCCTTTCTGCACCAGGCTTTTCAAAGCGCGCCTGACGTGAGCAGAGTTATGCTCTACGTCGTAACCGCGAGCGACGAGATCCTTCTTAATAGCAGCCAGAGAGAGTCCTTTACGTTCTTTGGACTCTTTCACAGCTTTTACGATGAGCTCGCTAGCGGACGGGCCAGACTTCTTGATAGTCTTGCTCGCTGATGCCTTCTTCTTCTTGGCCGGGGCCTTTGCTGGAGCCGCCTCGGCGGCCGGTGCTGGGGCTGCTGCGGGAGCGACTTCTGCCATGTCGTTAAGAGAGTAGTGTTTGTCGATGAGACGATAGAAATCTCCGCACAGTGACTGGAACTTAAATACAACACGAGAACCGTGGAGACTCAACCCTGCCTGCAGCTCACAGCTGCAGCGAGAAGACCTTGGCTCTTGTGTTTTCTCCTCTTAATAAACTACGTTAAAACAATATCTGAAGGTGAAAGTAGATAAAAATTTCAAATCGAATCGATAGAGAAGAACTTTCTCTTTATAGGGAAGCTTTATAAACTTTATTAGTTTTCTGCAATTTGTTTTGGAAGCCTTTAAACCTGCCCTGTCCGCCGCGCCGTGAGGCACCGATTCGTGTCTTTTCTCCGACATTTTTCTTCTAAATGCGTTAAAATCTAAAATAACCCCTCAAAAACGAGGTAAACAGCGAGGCAACATGTTTGTCCACACATGCTATGTCAAAACAATGATCCCCGTCGGATACCTTTTCATAAAACTGAGGTTATTTCGGTGCCTGCAAACACACATGAGTTGGTGGAGGAAACAGTGTAACTCGTTAACTCCACACACTCTGTGCCCTCAATTTACTGTAGATTTTCATTAATTAATGATACACGAATTATAGCTCTGGCTGCGTGAAATGTGTAATATGGATAAATCTAACAGTTTAACAGCACTACAGCTCTTAGACAGGCAAACAGACTATAGCTCCACCAGGCTCAGCATCATCATATTGCATCCCAGTTCACTGGCTACTGCATCCCAGTGCAGTCAAAACGCTAATCATCGCTAATAACACCCATCAAAAGAAAATTACAAGTAAATATCCAGAGCTGACAATGTTCACATAAACAGGAATAGATTAAACAGTTAGTCTGGAAAGTTCTGGCAGGAAACTCTCCACTTCCTTAACCATAGCTGCTTTTTGGCCAAATGTCAGTGGCTGTAAGCTGGAACTCCTAAAATTAAGTGTTTCAGTACTTTCACTGCTTGACTCTAGTGTTGTGTGTTTGTGTATATATATACATATATATATATTTTCTTGATTTGCTTTGAATAATGACTCATGGTTGTCAAGCAGTTAGTTCATTTGAATATTAAGCCTCTTGTGGGTGTGGGTACCTTCTCTGAGTTTGAACTCAGCAATTTGAGTCAGTATTGGTGGTTCAAAGTTAGAAATGCTCAGCCAAACTTAAATACTGAAAAATACTGAAAATAAAGTAAAAGTTTATATTTAGTTACTGATTTTAGTTGGATTTTTTAAATGTTTTAAACTGACATTTTCTTGTTAAACAATACAATTAAATATACATTTCTACTCATTTCTACAATACGTTTATAATTAAGTTACTTTGAATTCGTGTATTGGTCATTTCATCAGTTTAAAATTAGATTACATCATTAAACTTTATTTAATCCCACACTGGTACAACAGGAAGAGATCTCCGTCGGATATGTTTTTACAAAGGAAGAATAGTGAAACTATATGTTGGAAAAATAAAAGTAGAAAGAAAAAATAGATTAATAAAATCATTAGAATTTTTTTAAATTCCACAATTATATGCTATATACAAATGGTTAAAATGTTGAGTAGAATTATAATTGTTAACAATAATATCTGATTATCTACAGAGCAAACAGTGGAAGTGATGAACATGTATTTTTAGACAGTGTTTATCCTGTTTGGATATTGTACAGTTTGACTGCTAAAGATAACGACCTGCAATAGCACTCCGTCCTGCTGTTGAAGGACTCAGGTCCTCCACAGTCTCATGCAGCGGATAGCAGGTGTTGTCCATAATCGACATTAGCTTAGCCAACAACTGCCTTCTCTGTGGGATCTATCTAGGGGACTATCCAGGACTGAGCTACTCTCTTTAGGTAACCATCTTCTGTAGGTTTGTAAAAATTACAGGAAAAAAAAAAATCACACTTCCTGTTTTGTGTGGAATGAAAAAGCCTAAGATGGTTGTAGTAATGAAGATAAATATGAGCAAGGAATTCAGTGCATATGGGGACTTTATTTGTTTTGGGGATTAGACCCAAACCTTTGCTTTCTTTCCTCTTGTTAATTTTAGTTCAAAAACTGTCTAAATGCTGTTTTTCTGTTTCAGAATTGGCCTTTAGGAGTAACATAAAAGCACAATCAGTCCTCATGGAGTAAAGCTATTGATCTATTACCCCTTACCTGACACAAATATATAAATGTTTTAAATTATGACAATTTGAGTGATAAAATTCTGCATAATTATTAAACTAATTACAAATTATATATATATATATATATATATATATATATATATATATATATATATATATATATATAGATAGATAGATAGATAGATAGATAGATAGATATATATATATATATATATATATATATATATATATATATATATATATATATATATATATATATATATAGATATAGATATATTATTAGCCATCGGCAGGCCATATTACACACTATCCAAGCCAGAATTACGCAGTGCTACTACTACTGTACAGCTATCTAGCTAATCTTAGTAAGCTGAAAAAGAAAAGTTAGCTATACATTTTCACTTTATCAGCTAACAGGTACTTAATTAGCAGGGCAGGGGTCTGACTTGAAACTGGAAAAACAGCATTATCTTTGACTACGAGTTCAAATAATTCAAAACTTGCCAATCCCAAGGTTTTAGCTATAGAGCCTATGCTGAACAATAGCCATATCTAGTGGCTCTAATAATATGCATAGTTTAAAAAGTGACCATTATGTATATATTGTATTACATATACCTAAAATTGTCAACTAGGTTACAGAGAGAGGGGAGAGAGCATTTCTCTTTTCTAAACGGGTGAAAGTCACCGGCCTTCCAGGTCCCTGAACTGCTTCCATGTTTCGTATTCTAAAATATGTGACCCTGAGAAACTTTAAACAAATAGTTATTATTAAAATATTTAATCGAAAATTTATGACATTCTTTTTCTGTTATATCCGTGAAAGCAAGGCCAGGGGTGTTTATAATGTGCCTTTTTGTATGTTGTCCAGCAGAAAACAAAAAACCTGTATAAGGTAGATTTACTTCAGGCCTGTTCAATCATACTGCATCAGATTTTATTAGGTGCAGTTTTTTGTGCTTCAAAACCCCGCTCAAGTATTGTACTAACATTCGAAGTATTGAGCCCTTTTATAATGGGCGTGTCTAACCTATATTTCATACTAACATGTTTATAGCTGTAGCTCACATGTTTAATTGTTAAATATTTTTATTTTAAGTACTGAAACAGTGAAGGTAAGTTGAATAATTATTATTTTGATTCAACTAATGTTCGATAAAGGTCAGTGAACAAGGATGCAGTTTATTAAAGCAACGTAGATCTTAGTTTAAAACAACTAGTTGAAGTCATAGCTTTCTTTCTATTTCACATAGTAATATTTATAATACAGGGATATCTGAATCAGTAACTAAGAAGTTAAACTAACTAAATTTAGGAAAACGCTGTGGGACTTCGTGCCTGGACAGTTTCTTCCATCAGCCCTAGTGTGTTTGCAGACACTGAGAAAACCTCGGGCTAATGAAAACATGTCCGCAGAAACTAGGTGTTTATGCATGAGATGTCTGCAGAAACATGTTATCTCGCTGTTTAACCTCATTGTTTGTGGTGTTTGTGTATTTTTAAGGCATTTACAATAAGAAATTGCAGGGCAAAGAGACGGAGCAGTGCGTCGAAGAGAGGTTTAAGTCCGCCTCAAGCAAACTGTAGATGAACAGTAAACGTCTACAATGCTTCTTTGTAAAGAGCAAGTTCTCCGCTATCGTATCGGTTTAAGTTCATGCTTCAGTTTCTCATTTAAATGTGATTTTAAAGCCGTTTTTGGTGACGAAAAAACACAACTATCTGCGCCCTCCCGCCGCGGACACGAGCAGCAGGCTGGGTTGAGTCTCCATGGTTCTCATGATGCGTTTAGGTTCCTGTTTCTTTCGGAAATTCCAATTTGGCTGTGTAATTATATTATTGGCATTATTACTATTAGTTATTTTTAGTCAGTAATAACTTAGTGATAATATAAAGGCAGAGTTTTTATGATGGGAGTGACCACTGCAGTTCATTAAAGGTCACTCGTGGATAATGCTGATATTGAATTATGTAAAACTGTGGGAGAGACTGGATTGTCCTGAGGTAGTGTATTCTGTATTCTCCTGACATGGCATGTAGCTGTCAGGCATCCCACTATATCACTGCTTGATTTGGCTTTTTAAGTAAAAGTCAAATCAAAGAATAATATTACTAATCAAATAATCATATCACATAAATTAGATTAAATTTATAATCTAACATGTTAAAAATGAGCAGAGAAAAAGTCCAAAGTTATAAAACAAATTTATATTGATTAAACCTATACCTGATTATATTCTGATCAGTATTAAGCGTTTAAGCATAATTAACCATTGGCAAAATCACATATAAATTATGATTCTGTTTTAAAAACTACAACATACTTATTATCTTATATCTCTTATTCAGATTAAATACTGAGGGGCCAGAGACATATTTCTTATCTTTTCACATCCATATAATACAGTAGGATATAAAATGCATTATCTCAGTCTTCTTATTGTTATTCTATAAATATGTGGCCATGATTTGATTGCTAATGTGAACAACTGTGGTAAAAGAGGAAACCATGGTGATTTCATGACTTAGTTAGTTACAATACAGCACAGATCATTTTTAGAGCTAGAAACAATAATTTACAAGTCAATATTCAAAATCTTTTCAACCAGAGAGATGGGGGCTACAGTTTGAGTGGGAATGAAAATTTTCAAGTGCATGTGGTGAGAACTACTAGGAAAGTTTTTCCGTGCTTGAAATAAATGATCAGTCAGTCAATCAATCTTTTATACAAAATAGTTGCGAGATTCCTGCTGTAAACACATTCAGATCTTTAGCTTTGGGACTTTGACTTTGAGAGATAAGAAACCCAGTTTCCAACAACAGGAACATTGTGGAATATATCATTTTGTTTTCAGAGGTCAGCAGCAAACAGACAGAGCACAGTCTGCAGGATCCAGCTTTCTGTCTATAAAAAGTGATCACTCCAGACATTCTCCCCCAGTTTTCAGGTATATATTTGGATCCTCGGACACGAGGTAAGAGATTGTTTTTACTGTAAATTGAGCTAAAGATGGAGATTTAGGGTTTTTGGGTTTATAGATTCTCAGGAGAAAATAATTAATTCATCCGGATTTGCCAACATGAACACGGGTGTTTCTATTTCACTGATTAATATGTGTTTATATTAAGCACCTTCTAGATGTTGGAATTTTTGTATTTGGTACAAAACTTATTTTCAGAAAATAAACTGTCACAAAGGGAATTTGCTGCAGTAGCTAAAAGAAGACCAGAAATGAAAGACAGAAGACAAACTACTAACAACTCAGAACCACAAACATAGCACAGAAATATAGATTTTTCTGGAGGTCAGAACTGGTATTAAACTTTTTCATTTGGGACATTACCGTGTTTGTAATAATCTGAAATGTTTTTGGTTGATACCCATAGAGATACGAAGAGGAGTAATGTTTGTCTGGACAGCAGGTGGCCTTTGTTTTAGGATGTCTTAAAGGATCCGGTCTCTGCCATTTGTGGACACTGGTTCTGCAAACAGTGCATCTCCTCATACAGTGCACTTCATCAGGAGACTTAGAGTAGCTGTGTTGTGGCTGCCATCAGCAGCTGTTATTGAGTTTAAGGTAATTTCATGGTTTTAAGTTACAATAAATACATTAAAAATATTTTATTTTTAATAAATCAATTATAATGTATACATTGTTGGTCTTAAAAAAAACACATTTAAAGGTTCTACAAAATGTTTCCAGGGTGGAACCAATGTTCAGTCTGTTGTTCAGGGTTGATGATAATTCCAGTTACACGCCACACTCGGTAGAGGGCAGCAGCATGCTTTCCTTTCTCAATAGGTGGTACAGATTTGGAGAAGGATGCAGTGAAGTTTTTCAGCTGTGGGTACAGAGTGTGCGCTGCAAGATATGTTTTCGTTAACCCCTTCAAGTTAAAAATAAGATGCTTATGTGTCACAGAACTGTTGACTTTATGTTAGTCACGTGTAATACAGAATGTGTCAACATTTTGTAAAGGTCAAATTGTGAATGTTTTTGTATTGTTGAATAATATACTTTATTGTTTACTGTCTATGAGAACGACTTACTTTGAAAATTGATTATTTTATGTTGTTTGTACAGTTCTCACAGCATTGGTTGTGGCACCTGTGTCCAATACATGCCAGTAAAAATAAAGAACGCCTCATGTCCGTTTTTCAACTTGGAGGGAGTTACATGTGTGGAAAGTAAGACTAAAGATCTGATTAAATAATTTCTGAAAACTGGACTTCTGTCTGTGTTGTTTCTTTTTCATTTGACATTTGTAATTTGACAATGACACTCCACTTTACACGACATTTCTAAAGCCTCAACAGACCAACATATTAAAATAGCTTTGACAAATGATGCTGCTGGCACTGGAAAAGCATTCTAAGTGCAGAAATGCACTCTGGACTGGGCAGAGGGCTTGGAGAACCAACATCTCAGTGTGGTGATTCGACTTTCATTCAGGGAGCTGAACCTGAGAAAAACCCTTTTTGGGGTTGCAGCTGTTCTGGGGATTTAGTAAAGCTCAGATTAATGAGATACAGCTGAAGGTGAATTCATATGATTTTGATCTTATTTTACACATGTCTGAGTCCCACCAAATGCTCATTTTTACATTTCAGTGTGTTCTGTATCACAGAACATTTCATCTCTAAAGTATTTGCACTTGTGTTCATTATGTGCTGATCACTGTGCAGAAGTGAAACTAAAAATGTGAAACCAACTCGACTCACCTACACATTCACATATAGAACAAACACCAGAGAAGTGCAAAAATGTGGTATATCAGGATCATCCGCTCTGTCACACTTGAAATGTAGTCATGCAATATAAACATGACAGAAGGGGGAGGAGCTGTTCTATTCAGGGGAGAAGGAAGCAGAAAATAATCAGTGAGTTCAGACTCAGTTTTGCAGTCACAGAGTGCAAGAAAGAAAACAAGGTGAGTGTTATTGTGCATTTATGTGCCGTCAGAATAATCAGGAAAACTAATTTCTGTCTCAAAAAAGTTATGTGACTCTTCCTCAAGATGGAATAGCAACTCTGAAAGTCATTATGTTAAGTTTTTTAATGAAGTTTCTGGTGTCATATGGACAAAGATGGAGGATTAAAGTTTGGTTGATGATCAGTTCAACAGTTTTCTTCTGATGAGTCAGCTGTTAGAGAAAACAAGGATTTATGAATTAGTGAGATAGAGGATCAGCTAGGATCACTACAGGCTGGAGTGTGTTTGTGAGAGAGTCTGACTGAGAAGGGAGGGAGAGAGTGTTACGTTTTTAGTCTAGGCAAGTAATTAAACGCAACAAGAAGTTTGCCCATTCACACCCCACCCAAGCAAGAACACCAACAACGATACCTTTTAAAGTGCTAAGCAGCCATTTATTTACTTCGGCAGTGAGCAATGCCAAAAATAACAAACAAAACTCCCTAGTGGTCCCTACGCTTCCCTACACAAAAATGAAAAAAAACCAAACAAAAGACAATTCACTTACCTAGCTTTCTAATGAAAAAACAGGAGAAAACGTATTCAACAAAAATGGCTTCTCACGCCTACTACGCTGCTGCAGTGAAGGATATATACAAAGTGAACAAAGCGTACGATCGCTACTTGACAAATCTATTTACAGCTATTTACAAAATGGACATAATAACGCCAGACATACACATGAAAACTCTACACTGCAATAAATCAACACACAGGTTCTTGGTTAAGTGGTGGCGGTTCGGGGAGAGGGGCCAGGTGGCTGTCATCCGGTAGTTAAGTACTGGAGGTGATCCATCAATTATCCAATCCGAGGATAGGCAGAGATTCCACCCAGATACCTAGCAGCCACGCCCAGGTGTCCACCTCCTAGGAGAGAAAAGGGGAAAGATACCCACAGCCATCCTCTGGTGGGAGGAGTAACACAAAACAAACACATCACTGGATCATAACAAGAGTTTGTTATATTTCCTGTTCCACCACTTTGGCTGTTGTGTAAACACGATTGCTATGATGCTTTTATTTCCATTGCAGTCAGTATTGCTGGTTTTGCTCTCAGGCTGACTGAAGATGAGTAGTTTGGAGGAAAAGGAGATCAGGGCAGAGTCTCCAGCACCCAGCTGTCTGTCTATGAAGAGTGACCATTCCAAAGATTTTCCTCCAGTCTTCAGTCATGAACCTGGACCCTCAGACACAATGTAAGAGACTGCTTCTACTGTGGATTGAGCTGAATATGATTTGGGTTGTTTCAGTCTTTTTATATTATTTCAGAAGCATTTGTAAGAATTGAGTAAGTTAATTGGGCTGAATCTACTCTGGAGAAGGTTATTTTCCATAATATAGGATAACAGAGGATTGCTGTATAATCATTAGTAGCTCATCCTAAAACAAGAAATTATGCTTGAGGATGTAAAATTCATACATAGGATAAATGTACATGCAAAACTATTTTTAGCTGTTTTGCATTTGAAATAACAAAAACTTGTCATGGGATGGTTGTATGGAAGGCAGAGTGAACCATACGCAGCTTTATTAGCTGGCCAAGGCAAATATGTCAACACATAAGGCATTTAAACTGGAGCAAACTGACTGAAAACCGACACTGCCAGATAGATGAGAGAACACATACAGTAATATGAGGAGACATTAGAGACTGAGACGACAAAAGGACAAAACACAGAGACAGAGTGGACAGCAAAAACAGGGAACAGACATGAAAACAAACAACAACCAAAACCTGGAAACATAAGCAACAAAACTCTGAGGCTCTCAAAACCTGAACATCACATGAACATAAGTATCTCATAATTCTGAAGAATGAATAACAAGTCCAAAAAAGGTCTCAGAACCATAAGCAAGGTGTTACTTTGTGTGACTCTATAAAAGTTTAGATGTTTCAAAATAAATGTTCTTGTAAACTCTGACCTAAAGTAGCCTGTGATAAACAGAATACTTTGTTTCATCAGATAAAATCATGTAACAAACAGATATTCAAAAATTGTAATGTTCAGAAGAAGTAAAGTTGATATAAAAATCTTACACAAGTAATGAAATATATCTATTGTTACATTACAGGAAATGTAATGGAACAATCACTTTTGACAGGAAAAACTTAATTGTTTAACATGAAATCAACACAACATTAGTGGTAAATACTTAGGACTTGCTACTGAGCTATAACACGTTGGCAGCTGTAGCTCAGACGGTAGCAGAAATCACCTGCTATTTGGAAGGTTGGTGGATCAATCTCTGCTGCTTCAGTCTGGATGGCAAATATCCTTGGGCAAGATACTAATACTGAGTTGTTCTCCATGCCAATACATCGATCCAGACACAGACATAAAAATTTGGATCACCTCTAATTTAATGTTTCTAAATTCAGATTAAACTAGGGTTACTGTACTTGGCCCTAAAAGATTTAGAAATAGGTAAAGATATCGTCTTTTAATGTCATTGCCTGGGCTTCCCTAACACTGGAAAATCTGAACAAAGTCATTTTTGTTCAAAATATGTCTTTCAGTTTACAAATTTGTAGGACTGCTTTCCTCGATTTGCACAGTATCTCTAAAATTAGAAACGTCCTGTCTCAGAGTGATGATGAAAAACTAGTTTATGCATTTATTACATGTAGGCTGGACTATTGTAACTCATTATTACTGGGCTGTCCTAAAAACTCCCGGAAAAGTCTTCGGTTAATCCAAAAGGCTGTAGTGAAAGTATTGGCACGGACTAGAAAGAGAGAACATATTTCTCCTATATTGGCTTCAAGCACAGTTATACCAAGTTTCTTTTTATACACTTCAGCTCGGCATTCAACAATCATCACTAAAAGACTGATAGCAGAACTAATTAACCTTGGCCTCCCACATATTAATCCACATCTGTATGTGGTTTAAGGACTTCCTCAGATACTGCCCACAGAGTGTGAAAGTAGGGCCTCACCTCTCTCGTCGACACTCAGTCTTAACATTGTCTCAGGGGAAGAAACTGTGAGTCTGGAGGTGTGGTACCTGATTGACCTGAGGCGCTGACCAGACGGCAGCAGGTCTCTACACATTTAGGTTAAAGCTCTATCATGAAAACAAGACGAACTGTATGTCTTTGGGAGAGCATGCAAACTCCATACATCCCAGCCTGATGGTGGAATTGAACACAGTTCTTGCTGTGAGGCAACAGTCCTAAACACTGTGCCACAGTGTGTTCCCGGTGCCAGAATAACAGGATTCAGCCCCATAAAACCAACCCTGACAGAGTTACAGGTCAGTGCCCAAAACCGGTAACATGCAAAAGAAGAAATGTCTCACTTGTGGTGTGGTGGTCAGAGGAGTTATGATTAAATTTGAGACAATGACATCCAGAAGAGTTTAACCTTGAGGAAATATAATTATGAAATATAATTATGTGTTTAAACAAACTCACCAAAAGGCGGCAAAAGTTTGAAAATACGCCCAAGGTGCTGTAAAACAAAAGTAGCGTGAAAAAAAACACAAAAATAAAAACAAAACAAGAAAATAAAAAATCACGAAAGAATAATAGGACTAGGCTCAATGCTCACAGTCATACAGCAAAAACTACTAAAATCTACTCCAGGCATACAATATTAAAATTTCTCCCATACACACGCTTTAAAAGAAAAAAAAAAAGTTAGTGAATAGTTATATACCCACCACTTGATAACTGTCAGCTGCACCGGTGATGGTCATTGTAACGCTTAATTTTAGCTTCAAACACTCAAAAAGAAATTCCAATGTTTTCATGAAGGGCAACTATTAGTGGACAGATGATGGTCGATTCGATAAATTCAGAAATTGTCAGGTGTAACTGTCCCAATCCTGGGTCTGGTGACCCAGTGTTTGTATTTTTGGTTTAGTATTCTTTGATTATTGTTATTCATGATTTTGGTTTTCCGTCCCTTAGTGTTTATCTCACCTGTGCATAGTCTCTGTTCCTGTGTCTACTCTGTGCCTTTCCTTTGTCCAGTGTTTCATCTAGTCACTCTTGTCTCTGTATTCCCTGTCTCCCCAGTCACTTTGTTAAGCTTCGGTCTTAAGTCTGAGTTTTGGTCTGTGTGTTTCTCTTTTTATTTTGATAGTTCCTTGTCCTGTGTTCAGTGTATTCAGTTTTTCTTCCTCCGTAACTTGTTATGTAAGATTAGCCCAGCTGTATTTCCCTCCTGTTTCCCATTCCCTCATTTTGACCTTGTTTTATTTAGGCCTTGTGTTTTGCTCTGTTCGTTGTTGTATGTTTCTCTGTTTTACTCCTGTGTTAATCATTCTAGTTAACTCCTGGCTCCAAATTTCTCTGTTTAGTGTTTTTCAAGCGCCCTAGTTTTTGTTTCCCATTTAGGTTAAGTTTTGTATTTTTGTCGCTTGGATGTTTACAGCAAATAAAGCAGCCTCTTTGAGTTTATCCCCATGTGTGCCTTGAGTCCTACACTTGGGTCCACATCCTGCCTGCCACATCAATAACCCTGACAGAAATTTTCAATTAATAATCCCATGAAACAGTGGTGTTACTGGTTACAGTTTAAAATCTTTAAGATGTTAAGCCTTCTCAGATTCTGGAATTTATTTTTTTGGTACAAAAATGATTTCAAGAAAATAAAATACAATAAAGTAATTTTGTTTGGAGTCAAAATAGACCAGAAATAAAAGATGCTGAAGGAGAGACTACTAGGTGCTCAGAACTATAAACATGCCAAAGTTTGTTTTTTTTCTAGAAGCCAGTGCTGGTTTTAAACCTTAGTATTTCTTTTATGCCAGTGGTTTGTATTGGTCAAAATAAATTTTCATTGTCATTCACAGAGAGAAGGGAAGTCATGCTTGTGTGGAGGAGCAGCTGTGCTGCTGTGTTTTGTGTCAGGATGTCCTGAAGGATCCAGTCTCTACCAGCTGTGGACACTGGTTCTGCAGACAGTGCTTCACCTCATACTGGGACCAGGCTGCTTCATCGGGAGACTCCCCCTGTCCCCATTGTGGAGAAAAATCCAGTATCAGAGCTCGACTCCAGACTACCAGTCAGAGTAGCTGTGAACAAAGTAAGTCTGAACCTCTGTGTGCTGTTGGACTAATTTCTGAAAGCTGGATTTCTTGTTGATTTGTTTAAGTATTAGAGATATTTTTATGTTCTTTAGTTTCACAGTTTTTTTTTTCTTTTTTCCAGCAATTGCAGGTTTGCAGGAGGTTTTAGATGAACATAAGATCAGTTTGAAGAGGAGATATGAACATGTGAGTGAAGGAACTGATGAAAAACGAAATGGAATTCTTCTCAACAACATCTACACTGAGCTCTACATCACAAAGGGACAGTGTGAAGAGATTCATAACCAACATGAGGAGAGGCAGCTGGAGATAGCTTCCAAAAAGAAGACTCTTGATGACACTCCAATCAGATGCCAAGACATTTTTGAAGCCGTATGTGACCAACAGAGACCAATTAGAGTGGTTCTGACAAATGGCGTAGCTGGCATTGGAAAAACCTTCTTAGTGCAGAAGTTCACTCTGGACTGGTCAGAGGGTTTGGAGAACCAAGACATCAGTGTGGTGATTCTGCTTTCATTCAGGGAGCTGAACCTGATCAGAGATGAGCAGTACAGTCTTCTAGAGCTGCTCCATATTTTTCATCCAGCATTACAGAAGGTCACAGCAGAGAAGCTCGCTGTCTGTAAACTTTTGTTCATATTTGACGGCCTGGATGAAACCAGACTTTCATTGGATTTCATCAACAGAAAGCTTGTGTCTAATGTCACACAGCAGTCATCAGTCAGTTTCCTGCTGACAAATCTCATCGAGGGGAATCTGCTTCCCTCTGCTCTCATATGGATAACTTCTCGACCTGCAGCAGCCAATCAGATCCCTCCTGATTATATTGACAGGATGACAGAAGTACGAGGCTTCACTGACACCCAGAAGGAGGAGTACTTCAGAAGGAGATTCAATGATGAAGAGCTGTCCAGCAGAATCATCTCCCACATGAAGACATCCAGGAGCCTCCACATTATGTGTACAATCCCAGTCTTCTGCTGGATCACTGCTGCAGTTCTGGAGCACATGTTGACTGCAGAGCAGAGGGGAGAGCTGCCCAAGACCCTGACTGACATGTACTCACATTTCCTGCTGGTCCAGACAAAGAGGAAGAAGAACAAGTACCTCGAGGGACGTGAGACAAGTCCACAGGAGCTGATGGAGGCTGACAGGGAAGTTCTCCTGAAGCTCGGGAGGCTGGCCTTTGAACAAATGGAGAAAGGAAACATCCTGTACTACCAAGAAGACCTGGAGCAGTGTGGTCTGAGTGTCACAGAGGCCTCAGTGTACTCAGGAGTTTGTACAGAGATCTTCAAAAGAGAGTGTGTGATCTTCCAGAAACCAGTCTTTTGCTTTGTTCATCTCAGCATCCAGGAGTTTCTGGCTGCTGTCTACATGTTCCACTGTTACAACAACAAAAAGACAGAGGTGCTGCAGGACTTCCAGGAAAAAGACATCTCATCTTTGGATGTCTTTTTGAATAGAATCATGGAGAAATCTCTTAAAAGTGAAACTGGCCACCTGGACCTGTTTGTTCGCTTCCTTCATGGCCTGTGTTTGGAGTCCAACCAACAACTTTTAAAAGGCCTAATGGGTCAGACAGACAATATTCCAGAACACATTGAGCTAATCATCATTAACTTGAAGAAGATGAACATACTTAATGTTTCTCCTGACAGAAGCATCAACATCTTCCACTGTCTGATAGAGATGAACGACGTCTTAGTATATCAAGAAATCCAAAAGTTCCTGAAGTCTGAGAACAGATCAGAGAACCTCTCTGAGATTCACTGCTCAGCTCTGGCCTACATTCTGCAGATGTCAGATGAGGTTCTGGATGAGTTGGACCTGGAGAAGTACAACACAACAAAGGAGGGACATTTAAGACTGATTCCAGCTGTGAGAAACAGCAGAAAGGCTCTGTGAGTCCAGATGTGATTGTAAATCAGTTTACATTAGTTGTATAGTTTATCAGATATTCTCACTACAATATTCCCAATGTTATTCTTATACTTTTACACTTTTCTTCTTACTTCCCATACATTACATTTCAGTTTGATCTTCTCACACATCTGGAGCTGATTCAAAAACTGTGAAAATATTTATTTATAATGAAAGATTATTCTAATTATTTCATTTTGTCAGTAGCTTAAAATTTTTGAAGCCGTTACTGAGTGTCGCAGTTATTTGGTTTCAGTAATATAAATGAAATCAGTAAAGTTATTCAGTAAAATCAGCTCAAGAGCAATATTTTTATAAAACTTGTAAGAACCAACATGAGACACCATGAACTACTGATCATGTGAGATCAGTAGTTCATGATCTAACAACATCTTTCTGATTACATTATGTTGAAAAATATTCAGCCCTACTGAATTATTAATTGTGTTTGTGCTGAACAAATTTTTCAGAAGTTAAAAATAATGCTGGGAAGCATTATTTAAGGAAGTAAGCACAGTCATATGTCATCCACATTGAAATATTTCATTATGTTTATATTTAATGAAGTTCAGGTCTGATACTGTTGAGTTATTAGTTTTATTCCTATACCACGCGACAACAGATTCTAAATGTTTCAATTGTGGATTTGAAGCTGAAGCAGTGGGTGAGTGCTTATCCCATTCATATGCAGATTAGGAATGAATGGGAAATCTCTCTCCTAGGCTGGGTAGGGCACACTCTACGCAAACCTCCAACCAACATCATAAAGCAGGCTGGAACCCCCAAAGCAAGCGAAAGAGAGGCTGCCCAAGAAACATCTGGCGAACTATTGTTTAATGTCAGCCAGATCAGGTTAGCTGAACCACTGGTGTCATAAAGCAAAATGCCAAACAGAAACTGCTTCTTATTAAATTTAGGGAGTAATCTAAAGTGTCTTCTTTATAATAACATGTTTTCTCCTCTACATCACAGACTTTGTAAAGCTTGGCTCTCAGAGACTCACTTTGAAATTTTGGGCTCAGCTCTGATGTCCAACCCCTCCCATCTGACAGAGCTGGACCTGAGCTTCACCCCCCTGCATATTTTGAGTGGAAACAACTCTTTGCAGCATTCAGCAATGAAACCATTGCTTGCTGGTCTGGAGAGTCCACACTGTAGACTGGAGACTTTGAGGTCTGTTCAGTTAAACTTTTCTTTCTAGGATATTAAAGTTGCTGGAACTATTAAATAATCCCATTATAACATAAATTAGTCTAAGTCTGTTAGCCTCAACCAACTAACCAACCCAGTGATGTAACATTCTGTACTGACTGAAGATGGCGCTAAATATGTTTCGAGCACTTTAAATTTAAGCACTCTTAAATCCAGCTTCACAGACAGTGTCACATTTATGTCACCTTTTGAATGCAGGGCTCAATGGTGTAAATTAGCCTATATATGTGTAGTGTTTCAGTGCCCTTCAAGGTTAAGCAATAGTCCAAAGAAGGAGAACACTTTGTCACAGTGTGCAGTCGTGTTTAGGTAGACGCTAACTTGTTTAATGCATTTCTAAAGCATCACTGACATGTTTTGGTCAGTTAAAACTGTTCTTACCTTTGCCAAATCTTTATATTTTGCTGTACTTGAATCCTTCGTTGTAGAGGAACTAAACACAAGTAACAATTTTATTAGATATATATTGGTAAAACTTTTGCTGCTACTATTCTTCTGTAGTTTTATAGTAGAACTGTGTTGAATGAGCTACTTACATTGACCTTTACTGAGAAAACTTTTATTCCGTCTATTTTATTTTTGTAGTGAATTATATCCTGCTGCTACTGCATGTACTGGTTATAGAATTATTTTTAATAACAGAGAGAGAGAGACCCACAGATTTTGTATTTTGGAGAGAGTGGGCCTCTGTGCACATTAACTGTGTAGATCTTAGAAAAAAGGATTATAGATATTGACACTGCTGGTCCTCAGACTTTCAAAACAATCATATAGCTGCTGCAGGTATTGCCACACATAATGCGCAGCCACTAGCCAGATCTCAACCACTGGGAGTCCCAACTCCTCCTCCTGGAGCATATCTGGTTTCTGCTATGAACACGTGTATTTATTCCACTGCAGTGAGAGGCACCCAATCAGTGCTTTTTGGTGACAAGAGGCACTGATTGATGCCAGATACGACTTTAAAAGCTTTCACATCCCCCAGTAACTCAGTTATTATTGCTGGCTCTTTTACCTAGTGCTAAAAGTGATTTGTCTCAAATTATTGCAAAATATTGTGATTAAGGAAATTTTGTTATTCTTTATTCAGACTGAAGTGCTGCAGGTTGACAGAGACTGCATGTGCTGCTCTGGTCTCTGCTCTAAAGTCCAACCCATCCCATCTGAGAAATCTGGACCTGAGCAAAAATGATGTGCAGGATTTAGGAGTGAAACACATTTGTGTTTTTTTGGAGAGTCCACACTGTAAAGTGGAGACGCTGAGGTCAGTTGCCTGTTAGCATTCTCTTAGAATTTATGATTAATATGAAGTTGTTTCTATTCTAGGAGTATATTGTTTAGTCTTTTGGGTATAGTATTATTTTCCTCTCCTTCTGAATTCTGTTTTCCATGTTTCTAGCTCTTATTTCCTTGTTTGATTATAATAGTTTCCTTTCGTGTGTAATCTCTCCTAGTTTTATCTTTGTGTTTTGTCCT
Organism: Rhamphochromis sp. 'chilingali'; assembly: GCF_963969265.1. Lineage (NCBI taxonomy): Eukaryota > Metazoa > Chordata > Actinopteri > Cichliformes > Cichlidae > Rhamphochromis > Rhamphochromis sp. 'chilingali'. The sequence goes on from NC_137934.1 coordinate 24,415,060, forward strand.
TAGCATCTTCGGTGTGAAGTCAGTTTTGTCTTCATATTTGTTTTCCCTTTCTGTCTTTCTCTTTCTGTTCCTGTGTTTTCTTATTTCTTGTCTTATTTTGTGAGTCCCTCATCTCATGTGCTTTGTGTTCAGTTTTGCTTCCCCTTGTCTCATCATTTAGATTCTGTTCACCTGTGTCTTATTTTCCCCAGCTGTGTCCTTTCTCGCTAACTATGTCTTGTGTTTATTTAAACACCCAGTTTTCCTCAGATCCTTCTTTCATTCTCCCACATGCTGTGTATTCCTGTTTTCTGTTGGGTCCCTTTAGTCTCTAGTTTTGGTTTTGGTTTTCTATGAGTTCCAGCAATTGACCTGTCTTTTGAGTTTGCTTGTTGTCTCTGGAGTCATGCTTATTGGGGCCTAAATCTCCCTGCCACACAGTGAACAAACATGGATACGAATGTTTCATGCACAAATCTTTAATTTATCAATATTTTCATAGTTTAATTGGTTTGTTCTTTAGGAAAATAGTCCCCCTGACCTTGCATATGAACAAATGACAGCCTTACTGCTTTTTCAATTTAAACATGATGAACGAGCCATCACTACTGTTACTAATAATAACAACAATGATTACAATTATTATTTTTATTCCCTTTGGTCATTGTTTACTATTTTCCAAAACACCATATGCCATTAAATGAAAAATAAAAGGAATGTAAAGAAAATAAAATGCAATTGTGGTGACCCACTAGAGGACTCCACTTACACCCAAGCTGAGAGGAAGGATTCTGCTGTGTTTGGGCGCAATATGCTCAGTTCATGTTTGGAGGTGAAAAAAGTTGGAATGTAAAACCAGAGCTCCTGTGTCGTGTGTCACATGCCTCCATACAATCACTAAGGGAATGACCACTCTTCAAAGGAAAAAATGAATTAAATTGAATTGAATGAAATCAAACATTTCCCAATATACAAATGTGGCAAGAACAAAACAGGCCAATACACAGGTTTCAATGATCCAACAGTAATTTTGCATGGTAACAAACTTCTTCAGCAGGTTAAAACATTTCCAACATTTCCAAGCAAATATTATTAAATGAGGCCACTGACGGGAACAGCAGACATCTCAGTGCTTAACTCATCATTTATAAAGCATTAGTTCTCCTTAGGATGTATTTTATAAACACATAAAACATAAATGTTATTCTTGATTAATGAACTTATATATAACATGTTCATGGTATCATAAGTGATTAACAAAGTATTTAGATGCATGCACACACACACAAATGTTTGCAGCTGAGAATAAATATTTCTATGTTCTGTATCTCTTTGTGCTTTGTCTATGTCATTTTCCTGTTGTGGACATAGCTTAGACTTGTTTGAGTCTTAAGGTACTTTAATTTTCATTTTTAAATTCTTTTCTAAAGAGAAAGCACATTATTCCTATATTGGCTTCTCTTCATTTACTCCCTGTTAAATCTAAATTTAAAATTGTTCTCATCACATACAAGGGCAAGAATGAGCAGGCTCCATCGTATCTTAACGACCCTATATTACCATATCATCACATTAGAGCACTCTAATGGTGTGTGTGTGTGTGTGTGTGTGTGTGTGTGTGTGTGTGTGTGTGTGTGTGTGTGTGTGTGTGTGTGTGTGTGTGTGTGTACTTTGTTAATCAGTTATTGAGACTTTCTAAATGATAACGCCAACACATTATATATAAGCTTATTAATCAAAAGTAAACATTTATATCTGTATTTATAAATGACATATTAAGGAGAAGTAATGCTTTAAAACTGAATTAGGCACTTGCTAATGCTTTACTAATATTTAATAGTGTTTGACTTCACAAAACTGTTTAAACATTGATATTGATTCTTCAGATCACTGACAGAAAGACAACAGTTTCTTCTTTTATTCTTTATGCAGCTTGAGTAACTGCAGTTTGTCGGAAATCAGCTGTGCTGCTTTGGTCTCTGCTCTGAAGTCCAACCCGTCCCATCTGAAACATCTGGACTTAAGGGAAAACAACCTGCAGGATTCAGCCATGAAAGAGCTGTCTGATCTTGTGAAGTGTCCACACTCCAGACTGGAGGATCTGAAGTAGGTAGAGGTTTCGGTCCAATTGCTTTCAGCAGTACCGTTTCAATTCAGGGTTGCTTTCTTTGAAGAACCCAGTCTATGTAAGCTGGGTGCTTCAAACACCGCAACCACTGAGAAAGCCAGAAGTGAGCAGCTATTAAATGATGATTTAGCCTATAAAGTGCTGCTCAGGTTCCCTTTCAACCATGACACTACCCACTAGAAGCATTTTGTACTTCAGTGTCATACAGAAATGACAGCATAATCTTAATTTTTTTTAATTTGACTTACTTTTACTGAGATGTTTCATAGGTATGTGGTGTATCAGAGGCTGATTCTCCTTCACCCAAACATGCCATATCATAACTGCCCTAAGTCAAATAGAAAAAACGTTAAACCAGGCTGATTTTTGCCACATGGGTCTAACAGGACAGAGAAGATACAAACATATAGCATCCTTATAAAACAGAGGTCACTAACAGGCGGACCGCGGTCCAGATCCAGACCCACAAGGTGTCCCATACAGGCCAGGACCTACAGCCAAAACAGAAGTTTATGATTAAACACCTGGCGTGGTGAAAAATGGAAAAAATGGAACGTAAAAAAAAGAACAAAGGGTGAATACCTGACAAAGTGCTTGTGCAATAATGAAGCTTTCAGGATTCAGCATTTCATTTTCACTGTGGAATTGAGTGAAATCTACAGTGGAAACAGACTTCATGCTAAAGGTCTCTGTAGTGAGACTCTGAAGTGTATGAGCTTCGGGATTAGCAGGTTCACTCCAACATGTTAACATAGGGCACGAGAGGAAGACAACTGTGTTACACAGCTGTTCCAGTGCCTCGCTTTTTATACTGGATGTGCTAAATCACTGACTTGGGTATTATTTATTTCTTCTCTCTACAGATGGAAGTGATGGTAAGATGGGGTGTATGCTGAGAGAGGATAAGTTATTTTCTGATGATCCCGAGAAGCTGAGATTCCAGAAACTTGTATGTAGAGACAGTCTGCCAGGGCATGTTACTGTGCGCTCCTTTGCCCAAACAGTTCCACTGTCAGAAACAATTCACAGTACACTATCATCCCTGTGTGTCGTCTGGATCAGAGCATCATTTGTGGATCTGGACTGCTCTGTCTTTTACATACTTTTTGCCGACACATTGGGACACCAATCCTTCTGCTCCAATAGAGACACAAAAGCTCTGGGTTTGAGTAATTGAAAACCAAAATTTACACTGAAATGCAAAATTTTAATCTTTAAATTATACCAGTGTTTATTTCTCCTCTGTATCAAATTAATTAAATTGATGCAGATTATTTAAACTGCCATATATTCTAGGATACTGACACTTAGAAGTAATTATAAGGGGAAAAATTGTGTTAACCAAAGGCCAAATTGTGTCTTTACACTTGTAGTGTAAAATAAATTTTGTTGCGATTTTAAAGTTGTAAGCTTAAATCTGTTTTAAGCCCTGAAATCTTCAGATGGATGTCTGCTCTTGAAGCTATGATGGCTCAAAAATGTAAGAATAAAAACGAAGTACCAAATTTAGACCCCTCCTTTTGTACTTGGATTGCCTGTGACTCTGAAAAGATAAAAGTATCACATGCCTTCATTAAATATTATATTACTCTATAAATACATCAGTTGATTTTGACAGGATCAGGTGGGAGCTTTTCTTCCTGTTGCAAACAGGAAGCACCAACAGAACAAAAAAAGGTTAAATTCCACCTGTAATAACTCACAGCCTATTTTCACCAGCATAGATCAAAAGAATAACACTTATTTAAACTCGCAAATAACTTGTTCTATCACAGTTGTGAAACTTTCTATAAATACTTGTTGGTATGTTGAAAACCAACCAATGTTATAGTGAGACCTGCAAAGCTATATTTAAAAGCCATGATATTCTTTTGGAGAGTTTCTGCCAAGATGCCTAAACCCATTCAGCCAAAGAATCATAGCAACAAAGCTGAATGCATTTTACTGACCGTTCTCAAGTTTATCAGCTAATGTTCAAGTCAAGTCAAGTAGCTTTATTGTCATTCCAAACATGTGTGCTGGTACAGTACACAGTGAAACGAGACAACGTTCCTCCAAGACTGTTGTGCTACATATGGCATATAACAGACAATCAACACAGAACTACATAAATTGCAATGTGCAAAAATGGCAAAAAAAAAAAAAAAAAACGAAACAAAGACAGTTCAACACCAGACAGAAGAGAACAATATAGACACAAGACAGTGCAGATACAAGACACAACAGTGCAATAGAAATGTGCAAAAGACTGAGTATTGTGCAAAAAGTCACTTGGTGTATGAAGGTGTGTGTGTGTAAGTGCTTGGTAGTGACGTGTATGATCTCTCTGCGGTAGAGTATCAATTCCTGTGCCTGTTACAACACACAGAGGTGTTTGTGTGAAGCCAATTTAATTAAAACTAATAGATAACGCCTTATTTCATATCATCATGTGCTGTATCTGAAGCATACTCTCTGTTTATTCATAATAATAAAAATAATATTAATAATAATAATACATTTTATTTGAATGTGCCTTTCAGAACATACAAGGACAGTGTACACATCAGAGAAATAAAAAGCAAGCATAAAAGCAGGCGGTTTACAAAATCACAAAGGATAAAATAGATTTAAAATAGCGGAATGGAGAAGGCTATGTGGGATAAGTTATTTTGAACAGGTGAGTTTTGAGTCTAGACTTAAAGAGAGAAAAGCAAGTGATATTTCTTATATCAGGAAGTAGGGAATTCCAAAGTCGAGGCGCAGAGCAGCTGAAAGCCCTGCTCCCCATAGCGGCAAGACGGGGAGAGGGAACAGAGAGAGAAAGCAAAGAAAAGGATCTAAGGGATGGTGATCTGAATCAAATCAGAGGGGAGAGCTGATGAATAGCTTTAAATGTATACAAAAGTATTTTAAAATTAATGCAATATTTGACCGGGACCCATTGAAGCTGCTGCAGGACAGGGGTGATATGGTGAATAGAAGGGGTCCTGGTTATAATACGGGCAGTGGAGTTCTGGACACGTTGAAGCTTATGGATGGAAAAGGAGTGAATTGTGGTAATCAATCTGAGAAGTAACAAGGTTATGAACAAGAATGGCAGTAGCATGTGGAGTGAGAAAAGTTCAGAGACAATTAATGTTACACAATTAGAAATATGCAGACCGAGTGACATTATTGATATGCGAATTAAAAGGTAAAGTACTGTCGAGGATAACACTAAAACTTTTTCACACATGGAGAAACGGAGACCGGTGAGTTATTGATAGTAATAGAAAAGCTATTAGTTCTAGATAAGGTTGATTTAGAGCCTACCAGAAGAAGCTCTGATTTGTTACTGTTAAGAAAGAAGAGAACCATGAGTTGAGTTCATTTAAACAGAGGGTGAGGGAGGATGGGGGAAGAGCAGAATCAGGTTTAGTGGACCGATAAGCTGGGTGACATCAGCATGACAGTGAATCTGAATATTATATTTATGAAAAATGTGTCCACACAAAGAAGGTAGATAATGAAAACAATGGGCCCCAGGAAAGGGTTTAAAAGTAAAGGATTTAAGTCGAATAATAATACTTTGCGATCAGATAAGTATGATTTAAACCAGGCTAGTGGAGTATGAGAGAGACCAATGGAGATTAACCTACTAAGGACAATGGAGTAAGAGATAGTGTCGAAAGCAGCACTCAGATTGAGGAGAATAAGAATGGAAAGTAAATTGGAGTCAGCTGCCATAAGAAGATCATTGGTTATTTTCATGCACTGCCTTTAGGGATTTGCCAGCTTGCTTAGTTTGTAGCCGACTCGCTAGCAGCACGGCCTCTTTACCTGGCCCTCCAGCACTTTCCATCGTATTGTGTCAGATGTTTACTTACTCCTTGGCCTCCTTTAGCAGTAATTATACGTGTAATAAATGTAGCTTGTTTGCAGCTCTGGAGGCCAAAATCATTGAATTAGACCCTCGGCTTCGCACCCTTGAAAAACACATAGCTAGCCAGGCCCCTGTAGCCAGTGTAGCCAAAGGTAGCATAGGCCATTAGTTTTCCCCTGGCAGATTGTCCCAAGCAGCCAGGTATGCCATCCTTATACAACTACTGGAAGACACTGAAAATCTGCACTGAAAACCTTGTGATTGTTTTGGTTTCTAGCCGATTGCTGTGGTAGCCCGTATCAGGGCTACAAGCATTGCAAGAGCTTGGTCCGCATAGGTGGCAGTAAGTTTGAATGGTTTCTGGTGAACATTGTCTGTGAAGGAAAAACAGATAAAAAATAAACTTGGGTCTATCATTATCATGAAAAATACCCTGAAAAATACATGGAATTTTTTTTTTCTAGAAAATTACCATGGAATTGCACAGTACTTAAAATTAATTAGATAATATTTAAAATTATTTTAAATAAAGTCTGCATTTCATTCCCTGTAAAATATCAGGAAGTAAGGCAATGTTAAATGACTTCATAAAATGGCCCAACCTTGGAACGCACAAGGTACAGTGTTAAAAGGGTAAATATTGTATGTTCTTCTGGATAATTACCAGGTAATTACAAAGTATGTGAAATTACTTAGTGTAAATTTTTTCATTGTTTCCTCTAAATTTCAGATAAAAATATGTTGAAATTACATGTAATTACAGGGTACTTTTGCCCTTAGTTTCGAGTTGTATTATAAAGTGTCACCTAAAAAAGCTTTACTATTAGCACAGACACATCAAGGTAGCACTCTGTATCACTTTAATCATAACAGGCTGAATGTCAAGTTCTTTAATAATGAGAGCTTGGGTGACTTCGATCTCTCAATCCCACCTCTGAAAAGAGACGTACAAACTCTGGGAAGTGTTTGAATAGGACAATGTTTTTATTCTGTTTACTCAGACACGGCACCGGACTAAAACCATGAGCTTCTTTTTCTTTTAGATATTATCTTCGATGAACACAAGCTGTAACAAACAAAAGTGATAGTTGTCATAAATGTCTCTAATTTTTACACTTTCTTTTATCACTTCATCTCTGCTCCAAATGCATGCATGTTCTAACGACTTTAGAAAAATATCATGGGATGTTAATTGAACATACAACACTACAAACTCTCATGGAAATAATTTTAAAAATAAGAAATTACAGAACAATTACAACACATGTGCACTATTAACACTTATAATAATAAATTCCTCAAAAATATGTTCATCCTTTCCCCCTCAGCCCGTCCCCTGCACCCTAAATACAAAGCAGAGGTTGTCCTTACAAAACAAAGGAAAGCATAGAGAAGTCACTTGCATAAGTCACATTAAACTTGCGCAGACATGGATGACTGAAGTTGTAAAGGTGCTGCAAGCAGGGTTGGCCATTTGGATCCTCATTCTGATGAGTCAAACAAGTCAAGCTTTGACAGTAAGAACCCAATACCAGCTGCTCTTTACTTCTGGGGCAAGAGAAAAATGTTGTCTTCTGTGCTCTTACTTCCATATATTTTTTTATTCCATACATGGCGTAGAAATGAAAAATCCAACATTTCAACACATCCCTAAAATTCAGCCAGAGAGAGAAATATTTCCCCAAAGAAGAATGAGAGGTTTCAGTTTGTTTCGTAAGAAAATTGTTTTCTTTGTATCAAAACGGGAACAAACTGATGGTGTTTCACCTCTGCAATGATGAGGCTTTAAGACTTGGTGTGTACGGCACATCATGATGAGTCACACAGATTCAAAGAACTTTTTTTGTATACCAAAATCTACAAGCAGATATTCAACATTCATCAGGGTCCCAGCAGACAGCATCAACACCACTCTGAACCTAAGAACTCATTAATGAAATGAACCCTAAACCCTTTTTAAACCTTTAAAACCACACATTGAAGGTTTTTGGAGTAGATAATAACAATAAATTATTATTGACAGAGACAGACAAATAAAAAAATCTGGAGTGCTCTAAAAATATTCCATAAGACAGGAAATGTTTTCTTATTCTCCCTTTTTTTTCTTATTGATTCAGCATTTTTGAGAAATAAACTTAATCCAACTTCACCTCACAGAAACATGTGAAAATAATTTTCTAAAAGCTTAAAGATGTTGCAACTATGTTGACAGCACATGTGAGCTTTGATGTTGCTGATGTGACGATACAAGAAAACCCAAAGACTGCCATGAAAGTATGAGATCATCCATCAGTGGACTGACATATCATGTTAGCATTTTAGCTGCTGTCATGTTGTTGTTGTTTTTTGGTTCCAGAAGTGATTGTATTTGGCTACTATGTTGGTTCTAAGTTATCAACTAATGATAAGTCTGCATCCACAGACAGTAGAGGAGCATTACACAGACACGGATACCTGTTAAGTAGTTCTCAGAACATTCCAAATAAAATCCTAGAATTTCACCAGAACTGGAGCTCCACCTTCCTGGACCGTCTGTTAGTACAGTAACCTCATAGAAGCCCTGTTATTCATCACAAGATGTCATTAAAAATGCTCCAAAAGGCTCCAACAGCACAAACACTGTCCAGAGGTCCAGTTCAGGGACTCCAGTTAGCTGAGGTGAAACCTAGTATACATGTGTGTGGCCATCTGCATGTCAGTGAGAGAGACCACACCCCTAATTATACAGTCTATAACTCACCTGTTTAATACAGTTTTTAATCAGGTAAGTTATAAAAACATTTTCCCCACATACAGGTATAATGAAGGGGGAAATATATACAGAGACAAACAGTTTGCGTATCAGGCTGTAAACATGTTTATTTCTGCTGTAAAGTTTTAACATGCGAGTCTGTGGGTACTGACTCACTGCTGCCTGCTGGACATTTCAGGAAATGCAGCTTTCAGGCTGTCAGTGTGACCATGCCCGCACTCAGAAGAGGGAGACCAAAAGACTGATCATAGATTACTTCTGGATGTTTGGTTGAATTTTTTACTTCAGTCTCCATTTAATGTGATTCAGGCAACAAATTTACTTGGCTGAGTTGAAGAAGCTCGATCATTTCACGTGTCTCTGTGAGATAAGCATGTGAAAGCTACACAGGCAGCTAACACTGGATTTTATACTCATTGCTCTTCTTTCCATACTACAAAATCCCTTTTTTGGTCATTTTTACATCAAACAATGGGATCTGTTAATTTGTACTTTAGATAAATAATATTTGTTAAAATCTTTAACCAAAAAGTAAAACAGAGGTTGTTGATGGAAACACCAACAGCAAAAAAAAAAAGCACTTTTTTTGCTGTTGTGGTTGTTTTTGTGGGTAACTGGTGGTTTGCCCATTTTCTGTTTAAACTGTGGTTCCAGCTGTCAGCTCAGAGTCAGAGCTGTAAATCTGTTTCCCGTCACCTAACCCAACACTCAGGTGAACAATGAGAAAAAAAACATCAGGCAACAAGTGCATCAAATCAGTCTGCAAGATTTACAATACACATCACTGCCAGACCCAGTGCAACAACAGAAAGATTCTCTTATCACAAATTGACATCAACATTTGCACGATGGCGGTTTGGTGTTTCTGTACAGCAGAGAGGAAGGCAGTCAGAAAGGTCAGCTAGAAAACTCATATTTACAGAATAAGTACTAGAACCCGAACTGCTCACACCACCAGCCAGATGTGCATGCAGAGGAGCGTCCTGGCTTACATGGAAACACACGGGTCCGTGGACAGGAACGCACAGATACTGAGCATGCTCACTGTTTTCCTCATCCTCTTCTTCTTCATGACAGCTGCAAATATAAATCGTTCACATCTTTTCAGAAGAAAAGCCCCGCCCACTGTCTGTGGCTAACACATGTTCAGGGCTGTAGCCAGCAGATCACAAACTACTGATGTGGGGTAAAAGGAAATATATCATTATTTCAAAAAATGAAAACAAGAATAAAAAGATAATTAAAAATCGAACAAATAAAATCCATGAAATGAAATTAAAAAAAAAGAAGATAATTTCCCTGTTGTAGCACGTACACCTCAAGATAAACTTTCCCATTCACCAACACTAATAAATAATAATAACAAAAAATATGATGACTGAAAGAAAATAACGTGAAAATAATAATAATAATAATAATAATAATAATAACAGTAATAATAATAATAATGCATTACATGATATATTTCATCACTGGGTGCAGGCTGTAAATATCTGCTGTCCCACCCATGATAGGACAAACGCTGAAGTCTTTAGCGACAAACAGCCTCCACCCAGGACAAATATGTACTTATAAAAGAGACTCAGAAGACTGCAAAACAAATGGCGAGTCCCAACCTTCAACATGTCCTCAGAACATTTTCTACAAACACAGAGGGTCTGTCAGGTTCAGAAGTGTGACAGTGTGATGATAAACCCTCCGTCACCATCCGTCTCATCCTGGTTTCTACTGGGACAGGTTTAGTCTAACTTAGCACAAAGACTGCAAGCCCAGCTAACTGAATTCCAGTGATTGGAGATAAAGTTCAAATCAGCTGAGGACCTCTGAGCCTAAACTAAACGCTGTGTCTGATGCTTTATGTATTTTCTACATTATCTTTCAAAGGAGTACGGTAGACCTAATATGAAAGTAATGCAGGTAATTTAAAAGGTTAAAGCTTGATTAAAACACAAGTCTGGTTAGCTCAGATTAAGCTTCTGGCTCTAAAGTCCACCTCCAGACAGTCAAATTCAGCTAAATGGACTAGTAACTGACTAAGAGGATTCAACATATAATGAATGTGAAGCGTTGACCCCAGCTGCCAGTCTCTGTGCTAAACATATTTCAGAATGATCCAATGGTGTCTTAGTGCTGGCTCGCTAAGCCACCATTCAGGACAAAGATACGTTGGTGGTGGTGATGTCCTCTCAGCAAGAAGCAGAGATCCACCTTCAGTCAGGCGGCTGCTATTTTGCCAGCGGAAAAATCCTCCCAGAAGAAAAAGAGAGAACAATAAACAACTACAGTCCAAATCAGAGTCAGTTTTAGTGTGACCTGTAGACCTGCTTCTCCACGGCAGGTCTGAAGCATTTAAGCTAACCCATCACTTCCATTGTGGACACATGATGCAGCTACCAAAGCCTACTCTGAGTCTGGTGTGGTTCAAGCTGTAGACCGCCAACGCCTGCCGTCTTCCAGCGCAGTGGGTGGTAGTGTGGGAGGGTCTTTTTGGGGCCTAAAGTGCAGACACCCGCACAATGTTGGCCTGGGAGTAGTCAGTGGAGCTGGTAGATTCATCACCTTCAGGGGTGGTGCCAGGTGGCGTGGGCATGCTGATGATAGCGGAGGTGATGTAGGGTTGGTCACAGTTTAAAGGAACCGTCTCCTCAAATTTGGCATTGAGACTGGATCGACTGGAACGACTAGAGAGAGGCAAAGGAGAGATACTTAGTACTTAGTCTTCACAAGCAAAGGTGAATTTTGAGCAGTTCAAATGGACTTTAGTTCAACTTCCTGTCATGTGTTTCAGTTGTAAACACATCAATTCATCTCAGTTCCCTTTTAGTACTGCTGACTTCTCCACTCCTATGTTGGCCCATCCCATGCTTCTCAGTCTCAGTTTAAACATTTAATATGTTTTTTATGTTCTGTTGTGAAGAAAATTTGGGTTTATAAGAATGTAAATGTAAATGATTTTACATTAAAATTCAAATTATATTTTATCATCTGAATTATTTTTTTTTTTTTTATCTAAATCAAGGTTAAAGAATTACATCTCTTGCTCAGTTCTTTTTTTCTGCACCAATTTTAAGTCATTTATACTAATTTTACAACTGAGGTATACAAAAAGGTTTGGATTTGTCAGTACTGAATTTTAATACTTGAAGTTTTACTCAGATTGATTGATGAACACGACCTTTGTGTAAAAGTGCAGATCATGTAAACCTAATTCCAGAAGCTCTAAAAGAAAGGATAGAGCCTCCTCTACATCATCCAATGCTTCCAGTAAAGATAGCTCACATGCCTGTACTGACAGCTCTAAAATGCCCTCATTCCTGAAAACTCCTCAAACGCACCAAAATTTCCAAAATAAACTCAACCTCTAATACTTGGAATCCTGAAACTTGCATAAAGACCACTTTAAAATCTATAAAAACATTTAACTAAAATGACCTTTTCTAAAAGTACTTTTGGTATCTCTAGCAGGATCAAATCCTCTAAAAATAATGTCACTAGCTGAGCCCACGTCCTTATTTTAGGTGTGACAGTGTTTTAGTAGATAAAGGTGAATGGCTTGGACGTGAATTGAGTTGCGGTTTGGGGAAGGCCTCGAAGGGGACGGCGGCTTCCAGGCCTAGCGGGTCCCCATGTACTAAATAGAAGTGAAGTTAAAGAATATAAAAGGGGAGGGAGGAGGCTGGGGCATGTAAATTTATTTATTTATTTATTTAGGACAGTGCATGTTAATGAACATAAATGTAAAAAAAAAATTACATGAATGTAAACATACCAGATTATAGCCAAGGGCTAATTTCCATCTGTTGTCCTTAAGCATAAAAATAGAGAATGAACAGCTTGTAGAACTGGGGGAACATATATAGATAAGAATCCGAAGGAGCGTGTTTGGAGGCGTGGTCCTGCTCCTGAAATTCCGATGCTTTATCTCCAATTAAATCCACTTCCATACATCTAGAACCTTTGCAAGAGTGTCTGTTTTTTTTCCTTTAACCTGATGGACCCCAAAGGGTTTTCTGAGTTTCCTGTTCAAAAATAAAATGCCAACAATTGAGTATTTCTCTGCAATTACAAACTCTGTGTATACAATCTTGGTATCAAAATTTCATCAGAGGTGTAAATATTGCAGCAGATATTACTGTGTCAAAGTTACTGAGACTGGAACACAGAAAATGTAAGTAGATTTTATCCTCACCGAATTTTTTTTATTTATTTTGTAGCATATAACCATTTTAAAATGTGACTCCGTTCATATTTCATTCCAGAAATTCAGTAACCAACATATAAACATCATATGTGCAAAGATTTATGTTTCTAAAGTGAAACAGTGAAATGGAATACAAGCATGCTGATCCACACAGGTGTACACACGGGTGTTCACAGACGCGGACTAAAGCTTTCTTGGCTGCTGCCTTAAAGCACATTGTGCGCTGTCTATCTTGCGTGCTGCACAATATCGTTTATTATTTAATATCTACTGTTATCTACTGCTAGCTAGTTTATTGTGATGGTGCTGTTTTTTTATTATGTTGCTCTTTGTTGTTTGCTTTCTCTTCTGTTTTTTTTCTCCATACAGATGACCCAGGTGTTTGTTTGTTTTTTTTCTTTCTTCCCCCCCTTCTCACCGTCTCTTCTCCCCTTTGGTTTTCTCTCTCTCCCTCTCTTTCATTCTTTCTCCCTGTCCTATCCCCCAGTCATGTCTGTCCCGTTTGTAGCAACTGAAAATAAAATAAATTCATAATTAAAATAAAGGTCAATCAAATGGACCAATATGGCAAGGCCATGATGATCCACTTGGTAAAATAAATCCGCTTGGCATCTTTCTTGGCCTTAAGACAACAATTCTGATGGCTAAAGATCCAAACGGGACACACAAAAAAAAAAGAAAAAAAAAAAGAAAAGTGAAAAAGTGAAAAATTACAGCACTGTCAATACATAAATATCTAGACATTGTACAAAAATGTCCAATTTTGGCACACATTGGACACTATGTTAGTTGAATTTTGTAGGTATTAAAGAGCAGAAATTATTTAATTTTATTAACAGGCCTAAAAATGCGTGTTTTTGAATATTTTTTTAACCACACATTTACATGGCAATGGCGCTTTTCTGCCGTGGGCATGGAGCGTCTCTGGCCCTTTAAACTCTGATGGGGCTGTAACTTTGGTTTCTTTTGGCCAATTTGCATAATTGACACCTCTTTTTAATTGTTTGAGCCAATAGGATCACAGTAATGATGCCACACTCACGTTACTTCAACCACTCAGAAGTTACAAGGCCAAACCCCACGTGGTCCCAAATTTACTGCATGTGGCGTCTGTCTAGTCACGTGTCTGTAGGTGGGTCTAAAATGGAGGTTGTTGACAGAAAATGGCTCTGATCTGGCTAGTTAGCCGTGGAAACTGCTGATAAACATGAGGCTACCAGCTACTGGTGAAAGTAACGGAGGAAATCGGGACGGTAAGCCAATTTCTGTCTTAGCGCATTTGCGCCGCTATGCGTTTTTGTGGTCTTCTTTTGCGGCTCATTCAGTGAATTTTGGTCAGAGTGTGGTGAAACTTGGTGTTACATGGTGTTATAGTTACATGAATCTGAAGAATCTCTGGTTTTGTTTGTTTAGCGGACATTTGGCATTTACCTAGCTGCTCTTTTAATCATGGCTTGTTTTAGTTGTGTTTGGTGGTTGTAGAAATGGTTTATATGAGAGTTTAGCTGAGATTCAGAGGTTTCTGTGGATATCACACGTCAGGACTTATATTTCTGACCCCGTGTTATAACCAATTATACGTGAACTCGTTCCTTTTGCCCCCGGTACCCGGAGCCGATCAGGTTAAAGGGCTTGTGAAATCTCTGGTAGCTCCTGGTAGAGCTTTCTTCAAGGATCATGCGCTGTAAATGTTCTTAAGAATTTTTCTTTTTTTCTTAATGACTTTTGCAAAGTCCACGTAGATACTGGAAGCTCATCAGGAACTTAAGACCCTTCAGAAGAACCTTTGTAACCTTCTGGAATATCCTTAAAGTCAGTAGGACCCCCTGCAATTTTCACAGTCGTGTCTTCTGGGTGATTTTATTTCTTTATGGAGATCAAATATGACTAGAAGTAAACAAAGAGATGTAAATGCTGGATGTAACCGTATGACTGTAAAAAACAGAGTTGCAGTGCTGTCTAACATACCTGTTGGTTAGTGGTCGCTCCCTGATCTGGATGGTGCTCAGCTCCTGGAGACTGCCCTGCAGACCCACAGACATGTTGGAGTTTGGGACGTTGAAGGTCTTCCTCTTCCTGCGGCCACAGCAGGAGCTTAGGCCATGAGTTGAAGAGGATGAGATGGAGGAAGAGCAAGAAACCTGCTTCAGCAGTGTAACATCCTTGCAGGTCGCCTCATACGTCTTCTCATCTACAAACTCGTGATTCTGAGAAAAAGCAAAGCTGCAGTTTTACAGGATGGCAGGTAAAGGAGAATCTGCTATGAACTAGATCAGGGGTGCCCAATCCCGGTCCTCGAGAGCTACCGTCCTGCAGCTTTTAGATGCATCCTTGTTCCCACACACCTGAATCAAATGAATGGCTTGTTATCAGGCCTTTGCCAAACATGATGGCATGCTGAAGAGATCAAACCATTTGATTCAGCTGTGTTGGAGTAGGGATGCATCTAAAAGCTGCAGGATAGTAGCTCTCGAGGACCGGGATTGGGCACCCCTGAACTAGATAGATGTCCAAATTCAAACAGTAAACAATCAAACTGAATATTTTTTGTTTACTGCTGAAAAATTGGAAAAAAATTAATCTCCAGGTAAGGTAAATGATAGTCATTCTCATTAATTAAAAATATAATGATTTAGATTCAATTTAGGCTCTTTGAAGTTATTGAGAATTTTTTTAATGTGTTAAATCTATAAAATCTGGGAAAACATGTAAAGGAGTAAACTGTTAATCAGTTGGTCAAATAAAGTGTGTGTGTGTGTGTGTGTGTGTGTGTGTGTGTGTGTGTGTGTGTGTGTGTGCGCCTGCCTCCTCACCGTGGTCTTTTCCAGGCAGTTCAAGAGATGATGATGATGCACCTCGAAGTTAGGGTTGGCCTTACACACCAGCGCCTGTCCTGCTTCTTTGGATGCCTTCAAGACATAAACACAAAACACATGACCTCAGCGACCCCATCATTTACAGAGAAACACCTGAGCAAGGCTAATATTTCCACCAAAATCTGCCAAACCTCAGCATTTCCATCTTAGCCACAATTCCTTCCTGTTCTCAAGTTAGTGTGAAAATGATGGATCACTCACTGGATCAAACCAAGGCTACCAACAGCAGCCATTCAGCAGCTTTTGTTTTACTTCTGTGGTTTGACTCCAGCCTCATTTAACCCAAGAGAGCCTCCAGAGCTTGTATAACTCTGGAGTTCAGACTGAATGTGACCCAGGTGGGCAGAAGAGTAACCAATCACGTGGAGCTCAGAAGCTCAGCTGCTGCCAAAGGAAGAGTCAAAATCATGAGCCCCTATGCTGGGCAGAAGCAACACAGCTTTTGAAATATTAACAAGACTTCATTCCAAAGTTTTGCTTTACATTGACTCTGCCCAGTTGCATGCGGATTGGCTGGGCGATTGACATGCAGTTCAGCCCAATTTCATTCCTCCACAAGTCAATGAAGTCCAACACTATTACTGATGATGTCATGAATCGCGCAGGTAATCATCTCATAACAGCAGAGCTGCATGGTAGGGCTCAAGTCAAAGGAACAAAACAAAAGAGGAAGAAGACAGAGCAGAGAGTAGGAGAGACACTGAGAGGTGGAGGTGTAGAGAACTTCCTGTTGGTCAGGTAAGGCACCCCCACACAGCAAAGGATCAGATCATGCACATGTGAGTTAGTTAGTGACTGACGGGTATTTTGTTTTTCAGACTGTGAGCAAAGCTAAGAAGGATGTGAAAAGACAGAACACTACAGACAGGCTACAGACAGACAGTGATAGAAACAGGATGAAGATGAATTCATCATGGACACTTCAGCATCAACATTTCAGTCAGCTAAACACATGAGCAAGGACCAGATGAGGACCAGCTAACACAGGCTAAATTCACAATAAAACACTTTCATTTAAAAAAGAAGAGCAAACTCTGTCCAGACACTGGATCAGAAATGATCTCCAAACATCCGGTCTAAAGCCAAAGATCATATTACCTTTACTCTATTTAGTGCTGATATGAGACTGTTTTACAGAGAAAGTCCAGACTTTGCAGGGTAAATGTAGGGTAAGTAACAAGGCTGTCACTTTCTGCTTGTGTTGAGGAAGTTTGGAGTTTTGAGGAATTAGAAGGTTATAGCTTGTTCCCCTCCCACCACTGCCAATGGCCTAGAGCCCTCTTATATTCCAACAGCAGGGATGGAACCAGTGAGATGTAACTCAGCAGAGTTACTTATGTACTTCACTGAAGTACAGTTTTAATGTCCTTGGACTTAGATTCTTATCTTTATTTTTTATTTTAATTCTACTGATATGTGGTGCTGTATAAAACCTCACAAAGAAAATGATGCTTCTGTCATCTGAATTTTGCTTGTAATTTGGCCTCATTGATCACAAAAATAAACCAAAGAAATGTAGGTTTTTGCTTTGCAAAGAGTCACGGTGTATCTGCCTATGTTACTCCGCTTTAGATTCTAGACCCTCCAGAGTCTTGTGGACATGTTGTGGGGATATCAGGATGTAGCCATAGTCAGTCAGGTCTTCTACCATATCTGTGCTGAGCTGTGAACTTAGAGATGGATCACTTTAACAGCGAAGAAGAAAGGGTCCATCAGAGTTTGCTGTTTGTCAGGTATCTGGGAGCTGGAACCACCTGAACCTTCAGCGCTCTTGTTTGGCAGGTAAAGAGAAACTAATGTAAAAGGCTGGAGTTTTGAAATGAGAGCACAGCTTTATCATTACATTGATCCAAAAACATGTCACTGCTGAAGCGCACACACACACACACAGATGAAAGCACAATGAAAGCAGCCCTCAGCATGCTCCTCACAGCTGGATATGAGACAGAAAAGATGAGAAACCAAGAGAACAAACAACAGCACCACCACTGCATGTCCACGGTTACCACCTCCTCAGGGTCAATAATCAGCCGGCTGCGTTTGTACTGCAAATAAGCGTTAGCGCCTCCACTCTTCACTGCTCGAATTCTAGCAAGCCTGGTTTTTTGTTTGTGAACACACATAGGTTTGTGAGCGATCAACTGTAAGTGGGAACACAAACACAGGCTCACCACCATGGTCACTAAAACAAACTTGCAGGAGGATTAGATGTGAACATGAAAACAGAAGCTGCAAAGATTCAGATCCCATTTGCTGCCGTCCTTCATCTGCTCATGTTTATCTCAGCCTTTGACGTCCACGAAAACTGAGTCTGATAATCCAACAAAACACCCAGAACCAAACTAACAAGGTAACTAATGTGAGCAAATCATATCTTCTGCATTCAGAAAGTCACTTCAGTGAAGAAAATATCAAAATATCAAAGATGTCAATATCTGGACACAAGCTGTCCTTTTTAATAACTTCTGCTTGCAAACAAAGTGTTGGCTTGTGTGATGAGCAGCTGATGAAGCAGTGCACATAAACAGCAAAAAGTGAAAAAGGCGTGTGGCAAGCTTCAACGTAAGTTACAAAAATAGCACCCCTACTGGCTAAATGCAAGATCACTTGACTGATCACTTGCCTCTTGGCCTGGTTTGTCCATGTTTACATTGTAATGTAATCCTGATTAATGTCAGTCTCAGGAACTATTACACAGAAACTGCAAGACAGACACCAACACTAAATTAGGTTTGTGGGTTTGGGGAAGAATAATCATATTAATTTATCCGGATAACATGATTTTCAGATTGACAGCGGTCCCCAACATTTTTTGTGCCACGGAGCGGTTTAATGTCAGACAATATTTTCACGGACCGACCTTTAAGGTGTCGCGGATAAGAACAACAAAATAAAATGGAAAAAACCAAGACAAAAACTGTGGTATTTTGTAAATATCATAATAAACGCGAATTCACTGTGTAATTGTGTAACTTTATTAGCAGCGTCCTCCTGAAATGCGACAACAACATTGAGAGTAATATCCTCCTCTCTGCCCCTTAATGCTCTCTGGTAGCTATGGTAACTCTTAAATATTTCTTTCAAAAATTAGACACAACTACAAAGCGGGAAAAGATGCAGGAAAACTGAGTTACCGATAAAGCCCTGAAAACCATCAATTTCACACTCGGGGGTGGGGAACGCTGTATTGGAGAAGAACACCACCAAAGGGCAATATGACCCGGTGAGCAGCCAGCTGAGCTCCGTGAGCTGTGTGAACCTTTAAAAATTTGGATGAACACTTTGAGCATCACCTCCATTTAGATGACACATCTGTGCAGCAACAAGTGTCTTTAAATCCTTCAAGAATCTGTGGAAGAACGTCAGGGTGTCTGCAGCCACTCATTTCCCAATCAATCAAAATCTATCCAAACTTTGTGTAAATGTCAAATTTGAACTGCATCCTCACAGCTGACACTGATGTGGTCAGCAGGATTTTCATGATCTCTGACAGATTATCCCAACATAAATTGAGCCAAGGGTGTTTTATTTACCGGTTAAAGGTAAGTGAGCACAAGTGGTGTGAATATGTAGGTGTAAAATGAGCTTTCCCAAAGTTTCTTCAGGTTCAGTTTGAAGCATCAACTCTAATTTGCACAGATAATAAGTTCATGTATGTGATGCTGATGGTTTCTGCAGACAGAAGCTGAGTGACTGATGATGTGCATGAGAGAACATAAAAGCTTTGCTCAGTAGAAGATGTGTTGTATGAATCTGATAATATTTATTCTTCAGAGATCTTCTGCAGGCTTCAGGCTGCAGACAGAAACATGATTCAGCTGCTTCTCTGTAACTTTCCAACATGGTGTTTCTCTCTGACTCCCAGTGGGGTAAACAAAGGTCTCCAGCACAACCAGAAAACTCATTTGTTGATGCTGGGAGGAAGTAAAGCCTGGACAGCTTCCTGCTCTCTGTGTCTTCCTCTCTTTTCTCCTGTGGGTTGTGCACAAACTCAGATTTCAAAATTAGAACAAACTACTGTCACCACACTGATGTGTGAGTGACCTTCTGCAGCAGCCGGCCCTCTTACTTCAGAAGTGCCCTGCTTCCTCTCAGAGATACTCTGGATTTCTCTCTGAACACTCACAGCTGTAAACACACCCACATCCACAGTTGCTCTCTGTAAACACCTCTGCAAATATGCAACGAATACGTTCACCACACGGTGGCAGCGTCTTACCAGAAAGGTTCAGTGTGATGACCAGCATTACATTCTGGTCTGTAGATCTGAAATGACTGCAGACTTCTAAAGTTTCTGTGTTAGTTTTTAAAGCTGCAGTCTGAGCGCTTTCAACTGCTAAAATTAATCAGGTATGTATTCCAGGAACATCATGTCTGTACAGATGTTCATCTAACACTAATATAACAATAATGTTAGCGTGCCTCAGGGCAGGCTGGAGGCTTCCAGAGTCACAGCACAGTCGTGTGGTTCAGTGTGGGATTACTTGAGAGCTGCCCGCACTGATTAATGAACATAACGTCATAACTATTTCTTCACATTCTGTTAATTTCTGTTAAAGTTTTAAACTCATTAGAAACAAAAAGTTCTTCATAAAAACACTGATGTCCTGCATCTAAATCCCAGGTCACTGCTGTCCTCCCATTACACTCTGAAGACAGTTTGTGTCAGTGGATGGATGAATGGATAATATGGAGTCCTCACCTTTTGCGCTCTTCTCTTCTCGGCTCGCTGGCTCTGGTGGTAGATTCGGCTGAAGTTGGACACGATGACGGGGACCGGCAGAGCGATGACCAACACGCCACTCAAAGAGCAGATGGAACCAAAGATCTTCCCCATAATGGTCTTTGGCACCATGTCACCATATCTAAGAGAGCAGAGAGTCAGAGGTCAGCCCGGCTGTGAGGTCAGCAGCAGTTTGTGTAAACTGAGATTTGCCATTTTCAGAGGGTCTGAACAACAGCAGGTATATCTGGGTTTTTGTTCTTTCGCACAGCAACGTGGAGCATCATGGATTCTTCAGATTTCGCCCACTTAGAAAAACCTGAAGACAAATAAATTTGAATACACCAAAGATCCCACAGACACACTATGAAGCTTATTCCTGTAAAGGTGTAAAGAAGAAGAACTTCAGTGTGTTTATGATGAAGATACCAAAGTTAACCTGATTGTAAATGAAAGACTGGGACACAGTATATACACTGTGTTTTGAGTCATTTATACTGGAGGAGACAATCATGACCTATGCTGAGCATAAGCTACAGTGAAATGAGTGCACCTCTGTTGATGTATTTCAGCCTCTGATAGGTCATTTTCCCAAACATCTCTGTGATGTCATACAAAAGGAAAAGCATGCTGGGTCTCTTTTCTTTGTAAAGAAGCGAACATGATGGTAGATGGTGTTAAGATCTTTGGTCTTCATGCAGTGCAACGATTATTTCACAAAATGTTTGCATTACTGTGATTCAAGTGAGAATAAAATGTTGCCTGATATGTGCTGTTACAACACAGATCATAAAGAGCAGACAGAACAGTCTGTGACTGAAGTTGGAGCATTTCTGATGTGGACCCACTTTATAAACTAGCTTGACTCCTTTGGTTCTGACTCCAGGTGGTGTAGCAGTGAACTGCTAGCTCTGTCCCCTTACAGTAAGAAGGTCCAGGGTTGAATACAGCTGAGAGGACTGAGAGGTGGTGATAAAGAAAGAAGACCCTGATCCAAAACTGACACCTTCAAGCTTGACTGAAATTTGAAGCTGCCCACCTGAACAAACCAAACACAAGTCTGATGATCAGAAAGACAGAGATTGAGCTGTTTGACTACAATGGTAAGAGCTAGGTTTAAGGTGAAGCTCTCAAACAGTCAGACGGAATCAGTAATCCTGTGTGATCATCGAGCTGTTGTTAAACATCTGTTTTCCTGTAAGCTGAACACCACACTCAACAGTTTCCTCTTCATTTATGATCAGTCGGTTTGGTGTGACAGATACTCAATGACTAAACTAAATGCAGCTTTTTCAAAGACTCTGCAGAAAATGGAGCTGATGCAGCGTTTTACCTTCAGTTTCATGAATGAAACTGCAGTTCAGTCAGCATCCACGTGGAGGCGCTAAAGCTCTGCATTACCACCACCACCACACGTCAACACATTCATCAAAACTTTAAAACACCCAAATAATTCTGCCCCACTTTCAAACAGTAAGACAGCAGCGGCATTCCCAGCATGCTCAGTGCTCAGACGCTAGGACAGAGGAGAGTGTATCCATCAGGCTAAAGTCATGAGCTTTATTCACCCTGAGGCTCAAAAACACTCAGAACATGTCAGTAACTGTTCGGTTTCTAATTACTGATTTTTCAAAGGAGATGTTTAGTTTCTATTATCATTGCTTTCAGTAATAAATCGGTCGCTCTGATTAAGTTTACACCAACAGAAATCTCAAAATGTAAGATATAAAACAAATATTTTCACATGTGGAAATGATATTTTTTCTAGCTCAAACTGATCTGTAGACAACAATCAAAGGAAGATGGCACGGCTTTTGTATAATCATCTACAGTAGCGATAAAAACAACATAATAAAAACTAAAAAATACTGGGACCACATCAGAGGAGGCAGAGAAATCTGGGTCTCCTTTGGTCTGACGTTAAACAGGATTACTTTATCATTTCCATATTGTTGTATATTCAGTGCTGCATTTTGAGCTACAGCGCACTAGTTGCCAAATGCAGTGTTCTGATTGGTCAGATCTGTTTATTTGCATGTGAAAAATCTGAAAAGTCCAGCTTGGTTCAGAAGAAAAAAAAAAAACATACCCCAAAGTGTGAGTGGCTGGATGTGGAATCCTAAAATATTTCAAACTAATACCTGGTCTGTAAAGACCTTCAGAAAAAACTCATTTGAAGTCTGGAGTGGAGAAAACATTAATCAGACTAACAAATACTCAGACTTCAAAATATCAGCATGAAGATATAAACCAAGCAGTTCAGATATCGACAACTGGTGTGTCAGCTGCTGACTAAATGTCAGCTGCTAAATGCAGCACTGATTAATATCACCCTCATAAACATGATCCACATCAAGCGGTTCAGGTTCCATTCTTCGGGTTCCAAGAGGAAGTCACTTCTGTAAACTTCTGTCCTCTTTGTCTTCCTGTCGAGTTTCATGTTTCGCTCAAGGTGAAGTTTGAGTCAGTGACGGATCGCCTCGTCTCCTCCTGCAAACCTTCAAAGCTCGAGCCAGGTGTCGGTGTGTTGGTGGTTCTTTGTGTCTGGGGGTGGGCGTCCGGGTACACACCGGCTCACTCCTTGGCGGCCGCTTGTCGGGGCCTGGGGCCTGGGGCTCGCTCGGGCCCCTTTGGAGGTGGGGTGCCCCCGGCCTGTCGGCCTGGGGCTCGGTCACTCAGGCACAGCTGGGGGCCGGCGGAGCTCACGGGCGCGTCACTGCAACTCCCCCTGACTTCTGCTCCGCGGCTGCTGGGCGAGCCCTCATCTGGGACTCTCCTCAGCTCTTACTGGAACAGTGGCGCGGCTGCCCCTCTGTTGGTCTTCCATGGTCTCTTGTGTTCTGGGGGCCTCTGGATGTCTGGAGTTTTGATCTCCTCCATACCCGCTTCACACCCTGGAGGACGGGGCTGTGGCCCCCCCACACTCCCTAGCAGATCATTACATGGAGAAACCTTTGGAATGCAAGCATGCTGATCCACACAGGTATGCACACACGGGTATTCACAGACGCGGACTAAAGCTTTCTTGGCTGCTACCTCAAAGCACACTGTGCGCTGTCTATCTTGCGTGCTGCACAATATCGTTTATTATTTAGTAAATATTGATATCTATGACTAGCTAGTTTATTGTGATGGTGCTTTGTTTTCTCTATTATTATGTTGCTCTTTGTTGTTTGCTGTCTCCTCTGTTTGTTTTTTTTGCTTGTTTTTTTTTTTCTCCATACAGGTGACCCAGGAGTTCTTTTTTTTTTTCTCTCTCTTCCCCCCCCTTCTCACCGTCTCTTCTCCCCTTTGGTTTTCTTTCTTTCTCTCCCCCTCTTTCTCTCATTCATTCCCCCTGTCCTATTTATTTAAAAAAAAAAAAAAAAAAAAAAAAAAAAATGACAAAGGATGAACTGAAGCTCTGCCATCACGTAATGTCGCATACTGCTGTTTCTGATGTCATTTAAAAAAAAAAAAAAATGCAGCACTGATTAATATCACCCTCATAAACATGATCCACATCAAGCGGTTCAGGTTCCATTCTTCGGGTTCCAAGAGGAAGTCACTTCTGTAAACTTCTGTCCTCTTTGTCTTCCTGTCGAGTTTCATGTTTCGCTCAAGGTGAAGTTTGAGTCAGTGACGGATCGCCTCGTCTCCTCCTGCAAACCTTCAAAGCTCGAGCCACCGCGTCTCACAGGCAGCCAATCAGAGGCCGCGACCTTGTCTCAGTGTGTTTCACCCAATTAGAAACACACTCAGAGTACAGGTGTGTGTGTGTGGCTGTGTATGGTTGTGTCAGTCATGTGACTACGTCCTTCATCAAGGAGGGTGTGTGTGTTGACTCTGCTGTGTATTCACCTCTTTATAGCAAACACACACACACAAACTTGTGTGTTTGATCAAATATGGGTGTTAGTAGGTGTTCCGCCAGTAATGACTTTGACCTCAGTGGAGTAACTGACATCAGCTGAGGATAATAAGATACAGCACCCACCTTTAGTTCACTGGTTCATTGCAGCACAAATATTTTTTCCACAAATAGGAATATTGCACTGTTTTTGAACCAAATTTTTAAAAACAATGAGAACAAGGACAAAACGTTTAAGCACTGACGGTCTCTGAGTGTTATATTAACAATTATTATTATGGTAGAAAACCACATAAACCTACTGAAATACTTTATATCAAACTTTGTTGCTGATGCGCACATGAACCTGCAGGATGTCTGAAGGTTTTGACTGTTGAGCGTCTTTAATGTGATGTCACTGCCTCAGCTTTGAGGTACTGTGTGGATGACCATGTTTCCTCTGATGGCCGGACTCCCCACGTGATCGATATGCTTTCAGATGCACACTGAGGTCACAAATATGAACAGTGCAAATGCTCAGAGTCTGGGTGGTTGGAGATCCTTACGGCTAAGCTGAAAGGAAAGTGAGAGTTGAGCAGGATTTGTAGGCTGAACACCAACATTCATCCTGTCATTCGTCATTAATATTTTAATTTGGAGGAAACACCCTCAGCTCAACTTTAGTAGAGAGGTAAATTCAAGAAAATCAGGCAATAAAATATCTGCTCCATCAACCTCCTTCTGCATCAACAGCAAAGTCTTTGAGAGCTTTCCCAAACTCACTCTCTTCTTCGGCGGTTTTACTTTGCTGATCTCTCAGTAACCCAGAGCTCTGAGAGGATCTCGTCTGCTCCTTCGGAGTAAAAGCACCATAATCTCTTCAGACAGTGTGAGAGCCGAGCGCTGAGGGTTTGATAATGATCCTGATGAAACGGCTTTAGTGATGAATAAAGATGATGGCTTTAATGATGGAGCATGCTCAGTGAGGAGAGTCAGTTTGATGCACTTACACTTTAATGATTCAACACAAACTGTTTCCCGCCTGTCTCTGAATGATTACGATCATCAGGCTCATCACGATGAAGGTCATGATAAAATGATGGAATATCATTTGATGATCTACAGGACGATTATATTTTTTTTCTCATCTTATTCTTGACTTTATCATTTTGTGACAGTCTCGAGCTGTGAGGGGAGAGAGCAGGAGGTGCAGGGAGGGTTAGGATGTCCAAGTCCTTCACAGAGAAAGCAGAAATCAGTCCATGAGCCACTGACAGCTCCTGAAGGAGTCAAGGAGGCCTGTTTGTTTAGGTTAAGTTAGAATCGGTTCATTCAGTAACAATAAAAATCTTCTGACTAAAGTCGCACAGAGCACCCGACATGATAAATTTGAGTAGATCAGAGCAGGTTCCCTCAGACTCATATCCCAATTTTATTTCAATGTAAACGAAAGACTTCGAGTTGATATTAGTTTCTGCAGACATGAAGCATTCAGGTTCACTTCTCTGATTGGCAGCTTGCCCACTGCAACACTCGAGGCTCATGGGAGTTTAGTGTGAAATGTCATTCAGAGCATGTGTGCTGCTGAGAGAAGGTGAACTTCATCACATACCATCACACTGCATCACATCATCATCCTTCACGTGTCTGTGAGTGTGTGTGTGTGTGTGTGTGTGTGTGTGTGTGTGTGTGTGTGTGTGTGTGTGTGTGTGATAACAAAAAGCAGATATTGATGCTGCGGTCAGCACTTTGTCAGACCCACTGAAATCTTCAGATTTGAGCTCCTCAGAGTTTACCATTAATCCCTCCATCCAGTGGAAGCGCTATCAGCCACGCTTCCACAACCAATCAATCAGTTAATCAACATCCTGGAGGGGGAATCTGCAGCAGGTTGTAAAATAATGAAACCAATAGCAGAAAGTGTTGATCACACAGCACGGCGAGCCAGGAAACCAGACACAACTCCCTTAGGAGGAATCTGCCCGCAGACCGGCTGACCCAGATTCTGCTGCAGAAACAGCGGACAGAAAAATATGGCTGCACTTCAATGGTGGCAAGGAGGAGTTCTCACAGCTGGAGCCCAGAGCCATTAGCAGAGCCTGAATCTACAGCTGGAGCAGTTTCTAAGTAATGAAGTCCAGTTTTTAACAGAAGATGAAACACTGAAAGTTTCAGAACAACAACGATCCATCACCACACTGAGGCCCGAGAGGAGCTGCAGATTCAGGTCACGGCGCCGGTGCGGCCCAGTCTGGACCTGAGCTGCTGCACACATGAGAGGAAACGTGTTCCTGCTAGTGTGTTATCACACTGAGAGGTGTTGTACACTGTGAGCTACAGATTCTGCTTTAACAGAGAGATCTTTTCTAATCTGTGGTTCGCTTTGACTTCTTCACACTTGTTGGGCTCGTACGTATCTTAAATGGACCCCTGCACCTTCACAGGAGAGCTTAGAGTTCCTCCTGACTCCATGAGACTCTACAGCAGTAAGGCAGTCTTTCGACCTGCATGTAGACCCTAAAGTTAAAATGTGGCACTGAGCGGTTGCACTGGGAGAAGGTGATGTTGGAAAACGTAGTTTAGTGTGCAGGAAGTAAATGTGTGTGCGTCCTGCAGAGAGCTTTAACACGCTGGCTGCTGGCAGCATGTTTAACGTTTCATAAAGTGAATTCACGTTGCTCTCGCCTCGCTACGTCTAAATTATTTATGCTGCTATCTGGACAAACGGCGCCTCGCTGCTGCTCTCCCACTAACAGGACAAACAGGCCACACACACACTCCTGCTCATGTCAGAGTAAAATGTTTCTGGCTTAATGAGAGGCCTGCTTCATTATGGATGAGCGTTCTCTGTGCGCCTGTGTGCGTTATTAATGCGGTGACATGATGGAGGCTTTGAACAGGTTTTATTAACAGCAGCACATTCTTCTTCACCGTAATGCTAACCACACAGACCAGGACCCGATCGACCCAAGGCAGGACCGCTGGACTGTGACCAGCCCGAACCTGGACCTCTGGGCTTCAATACAGTCACACATGTTCCCATGATCCCTGAGTCTGAGCTGACAGGCTAACAGTTATGAACCTCCAGAGAATTCTCATACTGTCAGCTCAGCCTTAAGCAGCTCTGCAGTGATGTTCAGCTCACTGTTCGGCTGTCCACCTGCAGCATTAGCACTCCGATTCAGCAGGATTACCAGCAGCTTCATGTTTAGCGCACAGAGTCTGACTCTAATGTGATTTGATTTACAGCAGGTCTGTCAGAAGAACATCAGCTGAGATGCTCTCTGCAAGCATGAGTATCACAACACAATGGAAAGAACAACCTCACAGCATCTAACCAGGAAGTCTCTCTCTAAGCAGTAGGATCATTGTGAAGTCTACAATCAGGAGACGCCTTCACGTTGGTTACTTACATAACTGTATGTGTTGGGTCTGCACCTTGCAGGCCCTGCTGGTTCAAAGACTTACCACTCATGAAGAAAGCAAGACAAACAGCTCAACCGGTTTTAACGTGCTAGCAAGGGGACAGCGTTTGGCAGTACCTCTGCCCTCGGTCTCAGATGACTCCAAAAAACCAGCCTCCCCTGCAGCCTTTTATTCTGTGACACGCAGTTTCACAAACACCCATTGTGAAACCCCTTTGAACTAAGACACTCAGTGTTTGTGTATGCATGTGCGAGCATGTGTGAGTGTGTGTGGATGTTTTTGTGTGACTTCCTGCTGATCACAAAGGGTCATCTCCCCTAACCCTGTATATGGCTCAACCACTTTTTAACAGTCTCACCATACACAAGCACAGGTGAGGCCATAAAGGGCAGGAAGTAAAACATCTAAATAAGAAAACAGAACCTTCACATAGAATGTGCCTGCAGTTAAACATTATCTATAGCTAATTGCCTCCCCCAGCTAGATGTAGGGAAGGCACAGAAAAATCTCTAAACATTCAGGTTAAGACAAGGTTTACAAATTTAAGTACAAAAATGACAACATTTAACAATTAACTCTAACAGTATTTTTCCCCCTTATCACTTTCATCTGTTTAATTGTTCTCCCCTCCATCTGCACCAGCAGCTCACATCACCTTGTGATGAAACATGCTAATGTGACCTCAGTCTGAAAATATTTTCCTCCTCTGAGGCTCTTTTATGCATTTTGACTAATGCTAGCACAAAAACAACTGAAAACCTCCTCAGTTGGTTGTGCAGCTGCTTTCTGTGGAGTGAGGAGTGAAAGATGATGAAGGCGGAGGAAAAACAGGCTCCAAACAAAGAGAGAGCGAAGAAGAGAGAAGCTAAAGGTCGCAGCAGACACTTTTATTCATCTCTCTATTTTTAAACTCGTCACTGTGACAGATCGAAGCTGTCAGGGTCAACATCCATCTTCTTCAACACACACACACACCTACACACACGTGTGTGGTTAGTTCGAAGTGAGGACCTTACAGTAAATAAATGCTCATCATTCAGCTCTGATGATGGCACACACCTCCATCACTCATATCTGCAACTGGAAACCCATCCAGCCTCAGCGTCATCATTCTTCTTCTTCTGCTGCTGTTTTAATTTGCACACAGCAGTTTGTCCTTCACGTTTACCTGACCTCGGCTTTCCGTCTCCTTCATTTACTTTATTATCAGAACGATCCGGTGGTTTCAGATGGATTTTTATTTCAGCCGCTCACATTTCATCCACACACAAACACCAATTAGGTGGCAGCTGTGGAGTCTGAAGAGCAGAGGAAGAAGCGAGGAGGATGAGCAAATGCAGAGCGGAAGAAGGCAGAGAGGATGCAAATGTATTCCCCAGCTGTCACTGTTTTGCATTAATAAGCCCTGAAAATAGATCCACAGGCAGAGTCCATCAGTCTCTGTCACATTGTTGAAACGCTGCTTTTGACCAGCAGCAGCTCCTCTTGAGGCTCACGCTCGCCTGCAGTGACTCAGCCTGAGTTCCCTTTACATCTGAATACTGACACAGATTCTCCTGTAAACAGCTCAGACTGCTGACCTGAATCAGAACAGCGTCAATAAGGACCTGCTCCGCCACACCATCCAGGACAGGGACACTCTGTTGGATGAAGGTACAGGGAGTCCATCACAGTTAAACTGTTAATTAAAATGAAATGTTTAAATGTTTAAGATGAAGTTTTGCTGATGTACTCCACACCTTTATTTTCTCTATTATGCATGTTCATATTTAAATTAATTGCCGCCCCTTTACTACTTTTTTTACTCAATGCCAAGTTTAGTCACACGTGTTCAAACCTGAATCTTGTGAAAAAAAGATGCAAGAGAAGATTAGAGTCGGCCCTTTATCGTATTAAGTTACAGTTCAGTTACAGCGGAGAGATAATACCCACAGTTAAATATTTGAAGTTATTCATCCATTCATCTGCTGATTATTCATGCTTTTGACCATCCCAGTATTTGAACTTAGACTTTATGATATATATATAAGAGAGATCACCTGCACTGGTCTCTTTAGAGATCCGGTGTGCGTGGTGCTGGTGTTACGCAGAAAATCACTTCCCAAGGTGTAGTACAGTGGAACCCCGACTTACGAATACCCCATTTAACGAAAAATTCAAGTTACGAAGGCACTTAACGGCAATATTTCTGCCCGTGTTACGGCAAAATGCCTGTGTAACGAAATCCGCTGGCTCTGATTGGCTGAGCCCACAATGACCACAATTCCCACAACGCCTTCCGAATCATGTGACAACCCCTTGGCTTTCGTACTTGCGCTTCGCTGTTCCACTTGAACGACATATTGTTGTTGCAGTTAGCAATTAGCCTATAGCCTATCGTTCACTCAGAAGGCGCGATGGGTGCTTCGACTTACGAAAATTTTCGACTTACGAAAGACCCTCGAGAACAAATTAATTTTGTAAGTCGGGGTTCCACTGTAGTTCCAGTGCTTCTGGAACTACTACTGCTGTACCTGGTTCTTGGTTGTATTTTAGGTCAGAAGGTTAGCTCAGAGCTTAAAACCTTAAAGCATCTCTAGAGGAGCACAAAAATCAGACATTTAAAACGTGTTTCTTTCTGCACTATAACTTCACTATGGCTCCAGATGCTACCATTGGGACGGCTGTGAGATTGGTTGATGGTTTGCTGTTGGCTTTTGTTGCTCTGTGAAGCAAACTGCCCAGACTGGATGTTAAAAAGACCACGAGATCCTTCAAAAGGATGCAGGGGACCAGCTGAACGATCTTATTACTGTTTGAATCAAACGTCCTGTCCACCTATCATGTTTGTTTGGGTCTGATGTTTGGTATTCACCGTTTTGTCATCCGGTCTGTCTCCAGGATTGTTTCTGTTAGTCCTCTCTCTGTGGTCTTCTCTAATAATGTGGAATAATTGGTGTGTGTAAAGCAGCTGCGGACCTCGATCTAATGACGACTCAAAGAGCAGCCATTAGCAGCTCTCTGACTTTAAGCAGCACGCTCATTTAACCACACGAAGGAGAAACTTCAATTAACTGTAGCCTTCAGACACAAAGCACAGAGGAGAGTAGAAATTACATGAATGATCAGATAATTAAAGAAAAAAACATGGACGACAATGAATTAAATCCTGATGTTTACCTGAAGAGCCATAATTGTCAGTAATGATCCGCTGATTAGATATGGAACACGCTGGGCGAGAACATTACTTTTTTTAAGCTTTCAGACCTTAATAAGTGAACTGATCAACAACAGGAAATAATCTGCACCTCCTTTTAAAATGAAATCATTATCTCCTCCAGGATCCTCACGTGATTACAGTCTCATTACAATTATCTTTATTCAGTTGCCTAAAATTGTGTACGGGAGTTTTTCTCCAACAAACAAAAGTATTTTTTTCTGTATTAATATTTTACATTTTTTGTCATTTTTTTAATCCTTCATTTTAGTTTTGTATTTTATCTTCGTGTTCCTGCAGGTTTTAAGTTTCCCGCTTCCTGACAGTCCAGGAAAGCATACAACAAGATAGAGAAAGTGACTGCTGAAGAGACATCGACATAATCATGCCAATAAAAACATTGGTCCAACAGTTGTTTCAGCCTTCCAGAACCTCATTAAAGAGATTCCTCCTCGTCCATTGCTACATTATGAATCCCTCATCCTACAGAGAGATAAGCTCTGCTTCATTACAGACTCTCGCCTCACTCAGACACAGTAAGGCTCTCGACCTCCGTCAGGTTGAGTGATTATGCATCTTGAACATCTACATTGGAACAAGCAGCAGCAAGATTTGGAACATTTATAAAGAAGAAGACAGCATTATTTATCACGGAGACACAACAGCAGACTGAATTTGTTTCCTCTGTGGGCAGAGGCCACAGGCAGCAGGACCTCACTCAGAGGCAACTGGGGCGTAAAACCCCCAACCAATCACTAACCGAAAGCTCGAACTGTAGTTTTAAGGTAGAAGCTGTTAGTTCATTTAAATTTCTGTAAAATGTGAACCTTTCATTGGTGCTCAGGTCTGCAGGAAAAAATTTAATGAGCCTCTGAAACCTTTTTCCCAGCGAAATGATTAGAAGGTCTGAATGTTTTGGGGTGTTTCCATTGCTCTCTATAAAAAGAAGAAGATGAAACAAAGACCACAAACACACAAACCATGCTGACTCCAGCTTCCTCTGACTGGAAGGTCTAAACCAGAGGTCTCGAACTCCAGGCCTCGAGAGCTGGTGTCCTGCAGGTTTTAGATGTGTCCTTGTTCCAACAAAGCTGATTAAAATAGCTAAATTATCTCCTCAACATGTCTTGAA
The DNA here is from genome assembly GCF_963969265.1 of Rhamphochromis sp. 'chilingali'. Classification (NCBI taxonomy): domain Eukaryota; kingdom Metazoa; phylum Chordata; class Actinopteri; order Cichliformes; family Cichlidae; genus Rhamphochromis; species Rhamphochromis sp. 'chilingali'. The sequence continues at coordinate 24,447,146 of NC_137934.1, forward strand.
GTTCTCCAGAGGCCTGGTAATGAACTGATCATTTGATTCAGGTGTGTTGACCCAGGGTGAGATCTAAAACCTGCAGGACACCGGCCCTCGAGGCCTGGAGTTCGAGACCCCTGGTCTAAACAGATCCGCAGAGAACATGGAGCAACATGATAAAGAACAAACTGTACTTTCAGAGTTAACCCTGCAGGAGGCACTATGTGAAAAAAACAACATTAGTGCTCCCTGTGTGAGTCTTCATCACATGTGTTTTTTTGTCTTCATCCGTGAGTTATCTCTGCTCATGTTTTGCTTTTGATATTTTTCCAGCCAATCAGATGTAAGTATTCCTCTGCTGAGGCGAGTGGAGTTGAAGATCAGTGCAGTTTGTCTTATTGGTGGGGAGATGAGAAAATGAAGATGCTGGATGTGGATTAGTTTCTTTAAAGTGGCAAAATCCAGCACCCTGGTGGAAGATCAGCTCTGAGAACACTTCTGGTTTTTAGCTGTAGGCTTAAAGTCCTGACAGAGGAGAGAGCAGAAACTGGCAGACAGGTTCAGTTCAGCTCAGATTGATCTCCTCCTTAAATAAAATGTGCTGTATTTTCAGGGAAAACTTAAAAATGATAAGCCATCAGCGTGCGAGAACAGATATTGATGTGAAAATAAAAACTATCAATCACCGCAGAGGAGCTGTGAATCTGAAGAAAGATGCATCAACGTGCCGATGTGCAGCCATTTATAATAACAGACAACTAATCCATGAGCTCCCACTGAGCCTCTGCCTTCAGCTTTAACCTCTGATTGGTCCTGCTGATCGTCTCTGCGGGATCACTGAACAATCGATGACATCACAGGTGGAGCTCTATTGATCCATTGATCTATTGACCTGAACTAAGTGCACTGTGAGTCCTGCAGCAGCTGACACGGAGGAGGGCGCAGCACCGAACCCTTCATCTCTCATTCTGTTGATCGAAGTTCACTCTAACACCACCACCGCCTGGGACTAGGGACAAAATGATGGAGTGTTTATTTAACGGCACAATCAGCACAGAGTTTGGATGAAGAACGACGGCCGCATTGTTGCTGATATTTTTATTAAACGATGAAACATTTTTCACTTTGTCAACAAAACGTCTCATTAAACTTCAACTAGTCAAAACCAGAAACTTTCCTCTTACACGAGTCCGTTTAATTCAATCACACTTTCACTTTTTACTCCAGCAGATGAAACAACATGAGATGATCTGTCCCAGTAAATATACAGCACCAGTGTTTAGTTTGGTTCTAACCCTCTATAACACATCCACCCAAATTCCTATTGAAAATGATGAATGGGGCAGCTGTCTAAACAACATTAAGCTCTGAAAGGTGAAAGGTAGTCTTCTCCTCCTCAGCCGTCTGCAGACTGGTTCAGATGCAGAGAACCGTTTCCTCTGCTCTGAGGATAAACTTGTGATGCTCATAATCAGACATGAATACATGTAAAACTGTAGGAAACGTTCATCAGCTGTGCAGTTACACCAGCCTGTGGAACATTTAGCTGTTTGGTAATGACTCTCTTCATGTAAAAACAAAGACTACTAAAAGTCTGTTGGCACTCTAATGCTCAGTGGGTAAACACTGGTGACTGAGCGACCAGGTTCTGGTGCTAGCAGGGTAAGAGGAACAAAAGCTTTGTTATTTCCACCATGATCTAAAATCTCTTAAAGACAAATGTAATCTATCGGGAAATGTTTAACCCTCAGATGGACCCCTCGCTGCTGAGCACAGCTTAAATTCCTGAGAAGTCTTGTGCAGCTGTGTGCGAATTCGTCTGCTGGTTTCCTGCTGCTGCGCTGCCAAAGCTAAAAACTGTAAGTGCAGGTTTTCGACAATGACGGGTGTCAAACTGAGAAGAAATGAATCAATACCATCAGTCAACGTGTGGCTTCTTCCAACACTGTTCTCAGCTGAGAAAATAGTTTCTACTCCAAAGTGTCAGGTGGTTAAACTCTGTGATGACAGCAGTAATAAACAATAAATGAAGTTTTGATGCGATGTATGAGTAGCAGTCTGTACACAGACATCATCACCACAGCCCAGCAGAGGGGCTCAGCTTCCTGCTGCTCACGGCAGATCATGGAATGCAGAGTCTATTGGTTTCGATAAAGGCTGACAGACATGATCACCGCTCTGTTCACGTCACCAGTGAGGGGAACAAGTACCTGTACTCTCAGAAACTGGGTTACAGTAAAAGTCCATTGCTGTGTACCACAGTGAATTCTTGGATCTCCTTTCAAGGGCCGAAATGTACAAATGTGTGACTGAATATCCTTGCATGGAAGATCAGGTGATCTAATAGGTCAAAACTGTCACCAGATGGTCTGAGTGAGATACAAATCAGTACTCATGAAAGGGCCCAGAGGCACTCCTTCATCACCACTGAATGTACAGTGAGATGCTTTACTGAGTTCCACCCTAAAAGAACTGCACTCAGTGTCACTGGAAAGGTTCTGAAGCTCAAGTCCTTCCTGGGTAAAGTTCCTGTGATGGACACAAAACCCACCTGGAGCACACCTCAGGTTACACCTGCAACTGCAGTCGATGAGGACTGAAAGCGAGTAAACACGTTCAGTTGGCACTGACACCTGAATAAAATCAACGACACATCAGCCTATAACCCCGCAGCTGTGCTCGGCTCTGCAAGGCATGCTAGGATGCACCCGGCTCGCCGTCACCTCCCTGAAACCCACTGAATAATTCAGTGTGACTTTTCACAAACAGCTGCAGCACACACAGAGGGCCGGGATGTTTTTAGTGGCAATTAATTTGCTGCTGACAGGTAATAAGAGGAGACTCCGCCTCCATCCATCCTGATTTATCTCACCTGTCACCGTAACAACCCCCTCCCTCCCTCTCTGTGAAGTCTCTCTATGGGACTCGACTGTTGCTAATTACCCCGTCGCAGCTCGCTTCCTCGCCTACACACCTGAGCTCCTAAGCTACCTCTGTGTGTGTGTGTGCGTGTGTGTGTGTGCACGCGCCCTTGTATTGCATTTTCTCTCTTGTTATTCATAGCAGGGGCTGAGAGCTGGCTGCTGACCTTCGACACCTGGAAGGTCTTCCTGGTCTTTCCTCATACTGTAACTAAGGAGGGTCACTGTGATGAAACCAACCTACAGACGCCTGCACTGGCTTCACGTCTATCCCACATGGTAATCAGAGGGCAGTACAATACTTTAAACATCTTAACAGTAGTAGCTTAGGTTTAAGCTTAGGCTCAGCAAAGGGTCAGTACTTGTAATGCAACAGCAGGAGCTCTGAGCATGATGCAGACTGCACATTAGCAGTCCGCTCTCAGTTTCCAGAAATTTAAAAATGGAAGTTCAGTCTGAAAAATGCTGATGATTTTCAGTCACTCTGTGTCTGGAGTGCTTTGTGTCTTAAAGTGAATCTGAAACCATTTTAAAAGCTGTAAATTGTTTACACCTGCGGATGCCCTGGTTCATGACTCTGTCAGGGATGACAGACAGAGCATCATTAGTGTCAGAGTGAGAAGGCACGGGCTTGTTTTTAGCCTAACCTCCCCCTGCACCGCCACTGCTTAAGGCGGTCTCTTTACACACCAGGACAGGAGGCCAGGTCCTGCAGCAGGTCCAGACTGTGCAGGTGAAAGGTAAAGCGGCTTTAATATGAAACTAGCTGAACGAAGGTGCCACAAACTTTAGTGTGTGACATACACAAAAGAGTATGTCACACAGATAAGAACACACCAGAGCACAACCACCAGCAGATGCAAACAAAATCAGGCAGCTTACAAAAGATCAGCCCAGTAAGTGTTCGAGAAGACACTCAGGAACACGATGCCTGCGAGTGCTGCTGTTAAATTAGGATGGATTAATGGGGAGGCAGAGTGTGACTGCTGGAGCTGCTCGAGGTGCTCGAGAAAGTTTCCTCTTGTAATCAGCTCATCGTATCTCTTTGTGATATCCGTATGTGTAGAAACAAAGCTGTCAGAAACATGTTCTGCAGGGAAGTATCTCCCTCTGGGTTACTACAACTCGAGTCAGGCCGAGGTCACAGCTGTGCAGTGTCCCGACAGTCAGGACACCCCGAGCCTCGCACAGGTACTCACACAGCGTGCTGTGATGTCACTGCTCCACAATCGGCCACAGGAACTTTGAAACAGACACGATTAACTTTCCTCTAATCTGAATGCTCGTCGCCCCAAACCTCTGAAAACATGAAGATCAGACACAAACACACATTAAATGCTATATAATACATGTGTGTGTGTGTGTGTGTGTGTGTGTGTGTGTGTGTGTGTGTGTGTGTGTGTGTGTGTTTTGGCTGCTTGTTCAGCCTGTTCTCTGTTCAATAGATTAAAGAGCCAAAAGGCAGTTTAATCATCATGTCTAATCCCTCAAGCCAACACAATACATGGTAATCCAGTTTAACACACACACACACACACACACAGAGGCAGACACAGATGAACTGTGTCCAGTATTGTGGAGTTTCATATTTCAGTGTGGATTTTTCACTGGAACTTGTTCTGCTCCTCTCGTCATCATGTGATGTTTATGTGAGGTTTTACTTTCTCCTCCGCCTGCATGACTCTGTCGGAGGTTATTCGGTTCATGCAGCTCAGTTCAGTTCAGCTGTCGATTTCAGAGGTAGTTTTATCTGACTGCTGCAACCAGGGGGCGCTACAGTGTGACACCTCCACATACGGTTTAAACGATCGTTTGTCAAGTCTCGAGATCAGCCTATCTAAGGTTGCCATCTCCTCAACAAGGGGTGTGGTTGACTGTGAAACTGCTCACTCATTGGCTAACAGCATGTGATTGACAGGTTGCTAGCCTTCTTTTGAAAGAAGTTCTACAAGTGGAATATCTGAAGAACTGGCGACTAGTGATGGGATTTCCGGCTCTTTTTAGAGATCCGGCTCTTTCGGCTCCGAACCGGCTCTTCAGGTTGTTTTGTTGCTTTAATTAATTTATTATTAACAATAATATAAAATTATGCACAAAAGGAACAATGACAAACCCTGGTTTACTCCTAAACTCAAAAAGCTGTGGCTGGAAAAGAGAAAGGCGTTCAGAAGCGGAGACAGGGACTGCTACAGAGAGGCCAAGTACAGGTTCACTAAAGAAGTGGACATTGCTAAACATCAGCACTCTGAGAAGATGCAGCAGCAGATCTCAGAGAATGACTCGGCCTCTGTGTGGAAAGGTTTTAGGAATATCACAAACTACAAGCCTAAAACCCCCCACTCCACTGATGACTTGCTCTTAGCCAACACCCTTAACGACTTCTACTGCCGTTTTGACGAGCCATCAGGCAGCCTTCACACCTCCAACGGCCCCAACAATAGAGACACTTTGGACACTAATTCCCCCACCTCTCCCCCCTACATAGAGCCATCACCACCTTCAAACCGTTCACCTACAACACCCCCCTCCTCACCCCACACAAAAGAGGATTTCACACCACCTCCTCCCACCACAACTCTTCATATTCATGAAGCAGATGTGAGGAAGCAGTTTAAGAACCTGAATGCTCGGAAAGCTCCCGGCCCAGACGGTGTGTCTCCTGCCACCCTCAGACACTGTGCAAACAAGCTGGCCCCAGTGTTTTCTGGCATTTTCAACTCCTCACTGCAGGCATGTCATGTGCCTGCCTGCTTCAAGTCCTCCACCATAATCCCTGTCCCCAAGAAACCTAGGATCACTGGACTAAATGACTACAGACCCGTGGCTCTGACATCTGTGGTCATGAAGTCTTTTGAGCGCCTAGTTCTCTCCCATCTCAGGACCCTCACGGCCCCCCTCCTGGACCCCCTGCAGTTTGCATATAGAGCCAACAGGTCTGTAGACGACGCCATCAACATGGCCCTACACTTCATCCTGCAGCATCTTGACTCCCCAGGAACCTACGCCAGGATCCTGTTTGTGGACTTCAGCTCTGCCTTCAACACCATCCTTCCAGACCATCTCCGAGACAAGCTTTCCCAGATGAATGTGCCTGATCCCATCTGCCGGTGGATCACTGACTTCCTGACGGACAGGAAGCAGCATGTGAGGCTGGGAAAGAATGTCTCGGACTCCCGGACCATCAGCACCGGCTCCCCTCAGGGCTGTGTTCTTTCTCCTCTGCTCTTCTCCCTGTACACCAACTGCTGCACCTCCACCCACCAGTCTGTCAAGCTAATCAAGTTTGCAGATGACACCACCGTTATTGGACTCATCTCGGACGGGGACGAGTCTGCCTACAGGAGGGAGGTTGAACGTCTGGTGTCCTGGTGCAGCCACAACAACCTGGTGCTGAATGCCCAGAAGACAGTGGAGATTATTGTGGACTTCAGGAAGCACACAGCCCCACTCCCCCCCATCATCCTGACTGACACCCCCATCACCTCTGTGGACTCATTCCGCTTCCTGGGTACCACCATCACCCAGGACCTGAAGTGGGAGCCCACCATCACCTCCGTCATCAAGAAAGCCCAGCAGAGGATGTACTTCCTGAGGCAGCTGAAGAAATTCAACCTGCCAACACGGACAATGATGCAATTCTACACCGCAATCATCGAGTCCATCCTCACCTCCTCCATCACCGTGTAGTACGCTGGAGCCACTATCAGGGACAAACAGAGACTGCAGCGTGTTGTGCGCTCTGCTGAGAAGGTGATTGGCTGCAGACTCCCATCTTTGCAGGACCTGTACACCTCCAGGACATTGCGGCGTGCAGCTCGGATCTCAGCTGACCCTTCTCACCCTGGACACAGTCTGTTTGACCTGCTCCCCTCAGGCAGGAGGCTCCGGTCCATTCGCACCAGAACCTCTCGCCATAAGAACAGTTTCTTCCCCTCTGCTGTTGGACACATGAACAATAACCATATGACTGTACCCGCCACTAACACATGACCCTACGCTGTGTCACTGCATCATTCTATGTTTGGCACTGATCACCACCTGCACTCATGTATATATCTTTCAACGTAGCACTCTTAATTCTTATTCTCATGTATATATCTCATGTATATCTCATGCACATATCTTTCCACGTAGCACTTTTAATTCTTATCCCTACTTTTATTTTTTTCCATGTCTATTTAAGTGCTATTTATGACAGCATGTTTGCACTGAAGCACCGCAGCAATTTCCTAATGTTGTAAACCTGCTCAACATTTGGCAATAAACCCCATTCTGATTCTGATTCTGATTCTAGAGACAAAACACGTACAAATTCCAAAACACATTTCTAGCATGAACTGAACTTCCAAAGCAGAGCTACTAGATCACTTAAATTACACAATTGAAAGCATATTTGTGTTGTTTGTGTATTTATACACAAGCATTCATATATATTCAAATAATTTTAAAAAAAGTTCATTTACCTGTTACTACCACACACCAAATCCGGTCGTTGGTACTTGCTGGCTTGTGTAGCCACTAGGTAACAAAAGCTCAACACTGCGCCTAGCATCCTGGAGCACTTCTGTTGTCTTTTGTACGTATTTTGAGTTTTTATATGCTTCTGAGTTTTTAATGTGCTTCTGAGTTTTTACGTGCTTCGGACTTTGTACGTGTTTTTACGTGTTTTGGAGTTTGTACGTGTTTGTACGTGTTTTGGAGTTTGTACGTGCTTCAGAGTTTGTACGAGATTTGAGGTTTGTATGTGCTTTGTCTCTAGGGGCCACTGTAAATATACTTTTATTTATTCACTCCACATAAAATGTAATAAATAAATCATATAATACAAAAATCAACTATTCACATTTCAACTTTTAACTATTTAAATTTTCAGCTTTTTCCTTTTACAAATTTAAAGTGAAACAACACAAAACACTGCAAACCACAACACAATTAAATATAAATTAAAATATGAAAACAAAAAGAAGATGCATATTCTCTGTCATATGGGCCTGCATGAATAAACTTTCTGAATCCTTTATCATCTGCAACCGAAAATAGTTGTGGATGATTACTATACCTTTCTAATGTGATGTTGTTGTCCCTGGCTCTCTTTCTCTCTCTCTCCCTCTGGCTCTGTTCCTGTGCTACTCAGTGTAACTACTGCCCCTCCCCCCTCCGCCCAGCGTAAAGCACAAGGCTCGCGTGCGGAGTGAAGCGGAAAAAAGTGCGAGAGCGAGAGGGTGAGAGAAAGAAAAAAAGAAAAAAAACACGTGACGGCTCGCGATAAGGAGCCGGCTCGCGTCGTTCACGTCAAAGAGTCGGCTCTAAGAGCCATTTCGTTCGCGAACGACCCATCACTACTGGCGACGCTGAGACCCAGTGGTTGAACAGGAAATGACTCCCAGACGGAGTCACTGTTTTCTCATTAAGATCAGCTGACCAGTGCAGCTCTGAGGACTAGCAACATTATGTAATATACACATTGCAGCGTTCCAGCCTCGGGTAACTGATAATAAAGATTAGCTTAAATTCATACTGAAACTGCTTCCGCTGACCTGTGGCATGGTCTTTACCTTCTCCATCTCTGAGATTCACCTGCTGTTTGTTTGTTCACACTTAGGTTCAGCTTCAGTCCACAGTTAGAAATATAACCCAACATAATTTCTGAACCGCAACCAAATGGCTGCAGTCGGCAGATAGAAACCTGGATGTGTCGGTCTGTTAATACGTGTCCAAGTTGGAGCAGAAAAGAAGCAGCACAGAGGAAGCTGCCGGGATTCAGCGCAGCAGAAGACTGACCGATTCCGTGATTCTGCTGATAACAGCTCCGAGTATGAAAGTGATAGGAGCGTTTCAAATTTGCTGCTGATATTTCTGCAGATATTTTTCCCTCTGAAAACGAGTTCAGCAGCCGGCAGTGGCACAGTAGGATGGGGAGGGAGGGCCAGGGATTCTCTCAGGTTAACACCTGCTATCTTCGAGGTAAATATAATGACACGCGAGCAGCTCTGAGGCTCCTCTGCAGTCTCCATCAGCTCTGTTTGTGTTAAGTGAGCGTGTCACTCCTAAAGTCTGAAATTAATGAATTAGTCAGGCCAAAATCAAACAAACAGCTGTAAATAGAGAGTGTTTGGTCAGGATTAACACCTCTGTTGTGACCAATCTGAATGGTGCTAGTGACAACCTCAGACTGCTCTCCAGACTCTCAGCCATGAGTCTGCCACGCTCACTGCTTCATTTACAACGCTGACAGCAGGCGGCTTTGTAGCGTCTAAAACACGCACACGGGTGTAGAAGAAGAAACCCACGCCCATTAGTCTGTGGGCTTCGTGTTTACGCTCCCGCCACAGCACTGACACCATCACGGTCACTTTTACTGTTAATGCTTCCCATCCCCACAGATAGTTTACAGACCATGACGAGTGCGGGGGTCTGCTATGACGAGGAGACAGTGCAGGCTGAGATGCTCAGAAAACAAGAACTAAGTGTTCATTCAAACATTTGACAAACTGATTAAATAAGAAATGCTGATATATCTGATTCTGTCCTTTCTGTATATAAAAGAAGCATTCTTGTGTACTTGATGGAGACCTAGTACTTTATTATATTTACCTTCACCTCGCCATGAACCGCCATTAAACACCTTATTTAGGGGATGTTTAGGACACAGGTTTAAAAGATGGATCCTGTCACCTTATTTAGAGAAACAGGCCTGACTGTGAAAGGTGAACCTGTCTGCTATGTTTAAGGCCTGAACACGACCTCTCCATCTATCCAATACGTTCGCTTCACACAGCCCATCAGTTCATCATCTGCCTGAAACAAACTATTTTGGTTGCCAGCCCTCACTAAAAGCTCACCTTATCAGTGCTCATCACTAATTCCACTGTGAAGGTTCAGCTGTAAACGTCTTCAGACCATAGCCTCACTCGTGTTGCAGAGTGATTCATATCTGTAGACATCAGTGTGGCAGAACAACATCTGTCTGCTCAACATCACGCTCACATTTCTCTATGAGGCACTGATCACTGTTCATACACAGTTATCGGTGTGTCTCTTCTTCCTGGTGTTCAAGTTGACCATCCGACACATGCACGTAGTTAGACCAAACTAAACAAAGTTTAGAGTAAGCTATTTAGGTAGTCTGATTAGCTTGTCTATGGGTTTCTAACCGTGTGATCCACAAATGCTGGAAGGGGAAAAATCATAGAGACAGAGAAGCAGAGCTCTGCAGCAAAACAGGGTCAGCAGGGGGAACAGAAGGATGCAAATACCGGTGTTTATAGGATAAAATGGCTATGGCTAATGGCTATGTGGTGATACATCAGCACTCAGCAAACACACACGTGTACGAGGGGCATATGCTAAAAAGTCAAATGAAGTGGAAAAACATCTGTACAGCTGCTGTACAGTGTGTTCAAGGCCATCCAGGACTGAACGAGCTGTGGCCGGGGAATAGTCTCCACTGTTTGTGCCATTACATCAGGAACAGCAGAACATTCCTCCCTGAATTCCAGAAACCGACTCCTCTGGGACCAGCAGCACTGTTTCCTCACTGAGACTCACCGATGAGCTCCAGAACCTTCTCTGAGATCGTATCAGTCACATGACTTCATTACATATGAATGTGTGTGTGTGTGTGTGTGTGTGTGTGTGTGTGTGTGTGTGTGTGTGTGTGTGTGTGTGTGTGTGTGTGTGTGTGTGTGTGTGTGTGTAATTAGTATGTTGGTAGGCAGTAAATGAGGTTTACATTAATTGTATTAAAGCTAATTAATGGTTTCAGCACACAGAGAGCAAAGATTCACTTAAACACCGACAGAATCAGAAAAATCCTCTGAGCTGACGTCTGCTGTTACCAGTCATTGACACACACACACACGCACACACAGGTACACATGCACACACCTGCAGAGTCTAAATATAGAGCAGCTCTGTGCAGTTCTGGTGAAGCTGGTCAGGAGAAGACATGAGCGCTTATACACAGCAGCTCATCAACATGAATGATGAATGAAATTAAAAATAAACTGGATTTAATAATTGGAAGAAAAGAATCTTTCCCCCAATTGCAGAAAAGTTTCCATGCTTGCTTGAAGCAGGAAAGTTTTGTGCCGAAGAGGAAATTATGATGATAAATGGGAGTGGAAATCCATTTGTGGGAGAAGATAATGATGTTGGATTTTGCATGAACAGGCTGAAAAATGGTTCAGAGATTCCATTACAGATTGAAAATAATAACTTTGGCTGTTTTTTGCATGTGGTCTGTGCAGCTTTAGAGAGGTCAGCCCGCTGGGAGGAATGAGGAAACCCGCTGCTCCGCAGCGTTCGCTGAAGCAGTTCATGTTGCAGTGAGTGTCAGACTGCAGGAGCCATCAGGATGGTGTTTATTCACATCTCATCTGGAGCAGAGAGTGCTGCCTCACATTCGAGGGTTAGAATTCACTATAAAAGCTGACATGGAGATAATTAGACGAGCCTCTTCCTTTTCTCTGCTTCAGTGGTTTCATACTGGATCTTCTTTTTATCAATACTTTAAGCTACATTGATATTAATAATTAACTACGGCTCCCAGGAGGCTCTGCTGATTGGATATGATGAAAATCAATCAGCCAGCAGAGACCTGAAGGAAGATTTAAATTTTCTGGTCCTCTCTCAGAATCCCACTGACATCTGCAACCAAAACATCCAGATCTGACCCAGCAGGGTGAGCCCACTGCCTGTGGTGAGTTCACTGTCTGATCAGACCAGAAGAATATATTCTTTAAAACACACTTACTTTATTCCTCTTCTTTTCAGGAGTCCTGCTCTGTTTGCCTCAGACTCACTGCAAAGGACAAACCCTGAGATCATAACTATGTTAATGAAAAGTGTCGGTTAAAATCCTGAAAACATCAGCGAGCAGCCAAGCTGTGAGGTTGAAGGTCGAACCGAAGAACCCAAGACTTCTCCGATGGAAAGCTGGAAATACCTTTACATGTTGTCGTGCACGGAAAAGTTAGGAGGTTTCAGTGTTGTAGTTTTTCTAACCTTCAGAACTGAACATCCATAATAAGAACACACAGTGTGTGTGCGTGTGTGTCAGCTGTCATCAGGTCAGTGTCAGGCGTCAATCAGCCGGTTGAGGCATGACTCCAGCGATCTGCTGTGACTCACTTTAGATCGACTCGCCTTCAGCTTCAGCAGCCAATCAGAGCCTGCAAACCTAGCGAGTGAAAGCGGCGGTAATTACACCTGACAGTGTTATGTCTTCGTACTGATAGCAGCTGACAGGAAGGTGACGGGAACCTGGATTTATGGGAGCTTTCAGCTGGATAGCTGCAGCTGTACTGCTGGATTTATAATGTTCATAACGATGCATTCACTGTCAAAGAAGGATCTGTGTTTGCATTTCAGCTGCCGACACCAATAACTGTGAGATCAGATATAAACACTCAGCTGACATCCTCAGATTTCTTGTTTTCTCATAATATTCAGTCATTATTGCAGAAAAATAAAACCTGTACATTTTCACAGCTGGAAGAGGAGGCAGAAAAGTCCAAACCAGCAGCGAGCTGAAAGGCACGAGCTGAACCAGAACCACACGCCCATCAGATAAACAGGAACTTTACACATACAGGTAAACGGATGCTGATGACCACACACTAATGGTGTCAGAGGTTAGACAGAGCACAGGCATTCAGCAGTGTGTGAGGCCATCCTGCCTCCCAGCCTGCCGCTGAGGGCAGGGATGGTGAGGTTTTAAGCCCCACTCTGACGTTTGGTAATATTTTGGGTTTTACGAGTGCTTGATGGAAATTGGTCACCCTGTCGACACACAATCATAAAATACAGCCATGGACAACACATTGATTTCCTTACATCACTGGGAGTGTTATGGTTTGCGTTTCATTCACACCGTGGATTTGTGAGTGATGGCAGCTGAGCGCGGCTCCCTCATTGCAACTGTTTTACCGTAAACGGACACGAACGAGCTGCAAATACCTCAGAGCCTCCTCCTGTGGTCATGTCTGAATGCTCGCCTCAGATCGTCTGTGGTTAGCAGTAAAGAGTTGGTAAAAGTGTGTGTGTGTGTGTGTGTGTGTGTGTGTGTGTGTGTGTGTGTGTGTGTGTGTGTGTGTGTGTGTGTGTGTGCAGTCTGTTTATCTGAGAGCTGAGCAGGAGAAGAAGCAGAAGAAGACGGAGCCTCAGCCAGCAGCCATCTGCGGTGCGTTCGAGTGGTGCTAGGAGCAGCCAGAATGATTTTCAGGGTTTAATTTGCAGTAAATTACATCCTGTCACAGGCGTCTCAGTCAGTGTGAGAGCGCGCTGCAAATTCACCACAAATTTGTCGCTTACATTTGGATATTCTCGCATTGGAGTGGCGATGTGGGGCTGATGGTGGGTGATATGGAGACCCTGCACGCCGCAGCCTCGGTGCAGGCCTGAGTATCTGTTCTCTGGGGGAACATCTGGACACGGGCTGTGCTGCAGCGTCAATATTCAGGCTGCTGTCTGCACTCATCTCACAATGATGTTCAGTTAAATATGAGAGATGTGAGACACTGATCAGATTATCACGTCCCACGTTCAGTTATGATTTTGAGGGAAGAGAAAAATATGTCTTGAAGACCGAAACGGAGCAAATAACAGATTCCTGTAGCTGTGAAACTCAGGTGCAGTTCGAGCGAGTGAAACGATGAAAAAACATGAAAACATGATGATCCACAGGAAACTTCTTCATGCCTCTGTTTTCCTATGGAACGCTGTGATCAGCATTTTAAAATAATGTGTGCGAGTCATGAAACTGAATGAACGGATTTCCAGATTTGCCGTCTCTGGTTTGGACTTCTGAAGTGTTGCATTAAGCACTGAACAGAAGGACCCATATTTGGATGAGAGGCTGGAGCTCTTAGTCATCTGCTGGTTTTAGCTAGCCTGGTTGTCAGCCTGCATCACCAACTGTATCAGAGCATCACTCAGACACAGATACCTGCTCTTTATTACTTCATGATTCCAAATGAAATCCTGAAACTGAAGCTCCGCCCTATTGGATGCTCTGTTACTACAGGAACCTCACAGCGGACATGTTATTGGTCAGATGATGTCATTAAAAATACAGCACATACATGTCCAGAGGTCCAGTTCAGGTGAAGCTAGCAGACAGGTACCACCACCTGTCAGTCAAAGTGATTACAGTATCATGCTGCCTTTGAGCACAACCAGCATGGATCTAAAACATGCTTCATGCTTGAGGTCTGACAAAAACATCTTCAAATCCAGATGCTTATGGATCCAACATTTTTTTTTAAATTAATACACACATCCTGTGTCAGTGTCAGTCTGTCAGCACTTGTGTAATAATGTTGCTATAAAAAGACGAGGGACCACAGGGGCCATGAAGATCCACAGTAACAGGATGGAAATGTGACCATCATGGGGTCAGCGGGGGAGCTGGCCCTAGCTGGCCTCCTTTTCTTCCCCATCCCCGGCTACCTCCCTCTTCCCGCTCCACCACACTCACCCACACAGGTAGGGCCTTGGGGTGCGGGTGTGTCACAAGGGTGCAGGGGAGACATCCCCCCCCCCCCCCTCTGTCCCCTTCTGGCCACCTGTGCCTCAATTTTATCTCACAACTTAGACATCCACATTACTTACACTCTCATAACACACACATATATATAGGGCCTTGAGGGTGGGCACGTTAACGGCGTCCAGTGGACGGTCTGTGTATTCAAACCTACCTCTGGCGCCGGTGCCCACCTCTCAATTTTAAATCCATGTAGACATTGAGGGTTCTCGGGAGGGGCCGTGCTAACACCTGCTGCTCTCTGGCAGCAGCACCATGCTCTCCCTTGTTTTAAATACACTTTAGAACAACACGCAGCAACACTACACATGAGCGGGAGGAGGGAGGTATGGGGTCTTCACACACCCCCGTTCTCTGCTAGCCATTGGGGCAAGGGGGCTGGGAGGAGATGTTAGCTGTCCGATTGGCCTCCCTGCTGCTGCGGAGCCTGGGACGGTCTGCTTGCCTCCACCCCGGGGGGAAGGGTAACATCACTTGGGTCTGGGTTCTGTTTCCCCCTCTGGGGGCGAGGGTACCTGGACCCGGGGTATAGAGTATGTTTGGGGAGTGTGATTGTGTGTACATGTCCATTTATGTCAATCCTTACGTTGGGTGAGTACTGAGTGTTTGTATATGTGTGCATGAGGGTGGGAATGCATGTTTGTGTCTGTGTGTGCCTGTTTGTCTGTGTCTATATGTCAGGTCGGGTCTTAGACTCCACCTCTCTGGGAACTCCCAGGCCCTCCAAGGTCTATCTCCCCTCACCACACTCCCTGCCGGTGACTGATGCCCTCAGGGGTCGGTGCATTGGTGGTTCTTGGTGTCCGGGGCTGGGCACTCAGGTATGTACCGGCTCACTCCCGGTGGCTACCTGGCGGGGCCTGGCGCCTGTTGCTCGGTCAGGCCTCCTCCGGGGTGCGGGGAGCCCTCGGGCCTCCGGCCTCTGGGCCTGCGGCTCGGTTCACTCTGGCACAGCTGCCTGCCGGCAGAGCCGGCGGGCACGCCGGTGCAGCCCCCTCTAGCTTCTGCTCGGTGGCTACTGGGTGACGCCTCGTCTGGGGATCCTCAGCCCTTCCCATGAGGGTGGCACGGATGCCCCTCCGGTGGTCCTCCTTGGGCTCTCGCACTCTGAGGCCTCTGGATGTCTGGGGCCTGGATCTCCTCCATGCCTGCTTCATGCCCTGGGGGACAGGGCTATGGCTCGCTACATCCTCTTGCAGACCATTACATGTGGAAACCATTTGAATACAAGCGCGCTGATCCACACAGGTGTGCACACGGGTGTTCACTGCTCGTAGACTTAAATTACACCTTTCTTGGCTGCTACTTCAAAGCACATTGTGCGCTGTCTGTCCTGCGTGCTGCACAACAACATTGAATATTTAGTATTTACTGCTGTTTACACTTAGCTAGATTAATGCGATGGTGTTGTGTTTAGTATGTTGCTTTGTTTTGTTTTTTTTGCTTGTTTTCTATTCTTCTTCTCTCAACAGGTGATCCAGGAGATTTTTTTTTTCTCCCCCCCTTTCTCACTGTCCCTCTCCCCTTCTGTTTTTCCTTTCCTTCCTCTTTCTTTCTTTCTTTCTCCCTTTCCTATCTCTCACTCATGTCTGTCCCGTCTGTAACATCTGAAAATAAAATATAATAAATAATAAAAACAAAGGTCGATCAAATGGACCAATACGGCAATGCCACGATGATCCATTTGGCAAAGTAAATCCATTGGGTATCCTTGTTGGTCTTCAGACAACAATTCTGATGGCTAAAGAACCAAATGGGACAGACAAAAAAAAAAAGAAAAAAAAAAGGAAATGTGACCATCAGTGGCTGAGACATCTCACTCCTCGCTAAAGGAAATGAAGTGCACTGCTTTGTAATGGTTCCAGTTTCTGAGGGCAGGCAACGTGATTGTGGATCTGAGAGGATTTCATAAAGATACTGATGGAGACACAGCATCTGAAAATATCAGAGCTGTTTTCCTTCTTCATTGATCTGTCATCTTATTCATCCTCCTGTCAGAGGAGGAGGAGGAGATTAGATGGAGTCCTGAGGGGAGCTGTGCCACAGCGCTGACCTTTGACCCCTGCAGGCGGCCGCTGGGTTTCAAAGCGTGAAAATCCTCCTAATGAGCTCGGCTCTTCCAGGGCTGCTAATGACTGTAAATGGGTTTGATACAGTCAGATCAGCTATGAGACGCTGCAGTGACAACCAAACACAGTGCAAAACTCAAAATCTACCAACTCAACCACAGCAACGAACCACAGCTCAAAGGTTAGAGGTCACCAGGACAAGGAAAATGGACCACCACACACTCCAGCATGTTTCCAGCTATTTAACCAAATACTGAATCAATATCGATATACAGTGTGTTCTCACATGTACATTATGTTATCATAGGAAAGGTGGCGCAGCAGTGAAACAGCTGAACGCTGTACAGGTCACCACGTGGGTTTGATTTTTGGTACTCCGGCCGTTTTGTGACGACTTTAAGATACCCACCTGGGTTTGTTTACAGCATAAAAACATTTGCTGTTTTACTATGAATATCTCACCAGAGACATGGTGCTCAAATATTCCACTCAGGTGATAGAGAGACATCTGATGTGATGAACTTCAGGAGAATTTGTCAGTTCCACTGGATTCGCAGCAACAATTGAACATACAAACATACATTAGATGAGCAATTTTGTATTTTTGGAGGGTCGGTGGTAAGACCGTAATCAGCAGCATCTCTGTAACGGTGACAAAGCTAAAGACCCTGCTGTGATGTAATGGCTCTACTGGGAGTAAACTGATGACACGGCCGGACATTTGTGGCTGTTCTGCTCTCAGTGCAGAGTGAGGACCTGGAATGAAACCACCAAGTGTCACGCTGTTTTAAACCTCGACTATGACAAGCTGATGGACTCTGGAGGAATCTAACACAAACTGAGGTCACCTCGCACAGAACAGGAGAGCTTTTATTTACACAGCCATCCACAGCATAGGACAGAACTAAAGAATAAAGAGTGTGCTCAGCTGTTCACTGAGCACCAGCACCTTCATCGATGACACCATGACCATCTGCTAATGGGACCTGATGCAGTGGCCATGAAGGAGATGAAGAACATGTCTGAACTGAACTGTGGGACACTGACGAGGTGCCGGGTCAGAGGGTGCCGGCTGATTCTGAGCTGTATGTGGACAAAGTCAGGGAACGCCTCCCTAAAAACACGCTGCTGCGTATAAATGAGCAGGGTTATATATGAGAGGAGCAGGATCTTTTGGTCCCCTGAGACCTGATGGCCTCCCTACAGCGAACATCCTCGGGTTGAGCGTGACAGCTCATTAGCATCAGAGCTCAGCGGTGTAGGAGAAGGAGAGACACAAGGCAGCGAGAGGAGATGTACTTGAATATCGAGATAAAGATGGTTTTATACGCTGACCCCGTCCTCTGCTTCCTCTTCTTCTAAAGCTTTAAAGGAAGATAAAAAGAAAGCCTCGGCGTGGTAAAAACCGAGGAGCCCAAGGTCGAGAAAATCAGCCAACCGCCAGCAACAATCAGTGAGAGAAAAGGATACAAGACGTATAAAACCCAGATAGCGCATAACTGCTCTCTCTGAATGCAAAAGGGAAAAGAAAGCAGGTCAGTTTATTCCCCTGTGTGCCTTTTTTTCCTTTTACTGCTCTCTTTTCTCTTCAATCAGCTGCACAGCAGATTTATGTTGAGCCAGAGTAAAAGTGTAGCCTTGAAACGGCCGAGATGTTAGTCTGAATAAGAGAGTAAAGCACATCAGAAGAAGAGGAGGGACGTCCATAAAGCAGAGAGCTTATCATCAGCTGGTGGAGCTGTAAAACACTCAGGTTACGATCTGCCGAGGAGACGGTAAATCAGCCTTTTACAGACAGAACGCCAACGATAGGTTGTCACAGTGGCAGAGAGAAAAAAGTGAACTCCTTTTTATCCTAGGTGATCAAAGAAAGGACGCAGCCAATCCTGCAAAACTAACAGCGCTTTAAAGTTACAACAAGGCTGCTGTTTTTCACCAAGAACTGCATTTATTATTAGCACACAGGTTAAAGTGGAGGATGATAATAGCAAAAACAACTGATGTGCAAATCATTTACAGCCCTCACTCAGCTGATGAAAAAGCTCAAAGAGTCAGTAATAAAGTAATAAAGTAATAAAGTCCAAACAGCGATGAGAATAAAGTTTGAATTTTTAGAAAAGCCTGCGGTGTGATGGGGGATGAAGATGAACTCTGATGGCAGCTGTGTAATCAAATCTGAAGGAGCCGATTATAGCGTATGACATTTCATTTTTCCTTTGCTTCATAATTATTTCTCTAAATGTCACAAGTCTTCATTTGAAATTATTTATAACTTGTTTCAGACTACTTTACTGTCCACTGCAGCGAACTGCGGAAGAGACACTTTACAAACCTGCGACCGGGTTAAGTCTGAAGTGTGATGAAAGAACATGATCATGGTGCAGGACATAGGTTACCGTTCACCTCTGACCCTGAGCGCTACCGTCAGGTGACCATCAGGTAAGTGTGTGAGGGGATGGGAGCTGTATAATTTAAGTAATAAAAATGTGAAGTTAGGGTAAAAGGCTAAAGACGGTAACAAACTGTTTATGGAGCAGGAATGTTTCCACAGCAGCAGAAAGGTGACAGTATTATACCCAAACATTTATATTCCATTAGCACACCACTGCTATGTTTTACAGTGAAGCTACATCCACACAGGGAGTGAGTTACAGTGGCGTGGTGACCAGAGAACACAGGAAGTGAATTATATTTGATGACTTCAAGCATTCATTGCTGAAACAACAGCAGATGATGGGTGGTCTACTTTCCAGTTCAGAGAATGGTCTGAAACAGAGAAAATATCCAGCGAGCAGCAGCTCTCTGCGACAAAATACCTCACAGAGGAGAAGAGACCTCAGATAACCACTCATTACAACCAGTCTGCAGAGGAGTATCTCTGTACCTTAAAGGCAATAGGCTAGAGCAGCAGAAGCACACGCAGGGCTCCAGCAGCAGAAGAGCACACTGATGCCACTCCACAAACTCACAAAACTGAACACCAGGAGATGGAGAAATGCTCTGCTCTGATAAATCAGAGTCGGTCAGAGTTTAGAGTAAACTTCATGAAATCATGGATCCTGCCTTGTATTAATGTTCTGGCTGGTGTGGAGGAGATTTTCTTGGCACACTTTGGGCCCCTCAGTGAAACTCCACGCCTTTTGCCTTCAGATCATCACAGCCTGGTTGCCTGAACATGACGATGCGTTCACTGTACTCAGACGGCCTTCAACAGAGCACCTTTGGGATGTGGGGAAATGGGAGATTCTCAACACTGATGCAGCTGGCACATCTACAGAAACTGTGTGATGCAGTCATGTCAACATACCAAAACCTCAGAGGTACCTTATTGAATCTGATCAAGAAAAAAGCAGCTCTGAAGGAAGAATGTGGTGTACTAGCAGGTGTACCTAATAAAGTGTCATGTATTTTCTTGTATTTTATTATAAATTTTTAAAAAATAATCATTCTTGTCTCTGCTGTATCTCATCCTGTTGTTCTCTGCATTGTGTTGGCTCATGAAAAACCAACAAAGACATTTTCTTGTTTCTCTTTGTCACCCATTCTCTCCTCCTCCTTCTCCTCCATCTCATGATGATCAGCAGAGCTGCACTTTCTGACGGTCCTCTTATTCGTCCCTAAAAGCTACAATGAAACTAAACACAGACGCTCAGAAATCAAATCTAGTCTGAAGTGAGAGGAGTCTGGACAGGAGTACACACACATGTTTGTACTAGTGTGTACTGTGTACATATGTACTATGTCTATGTTATACAATAGCAGTTTGGAGGCAGCGAGCTTTATTTATAATAAAGCAAAAAATTTATATTATTTATAAGAAAAGGGAAGCTGATGATAATTCTGTGTTTGTGTGTTCTGTTTAATTAACTTTGTCGCCCCCAAGGATTTCTACTCATCCCTCTGCTGCGCGCACACACACACACACACACACACACACACACACACACACACACACACACACACACACACACACACTGACTGCATTCCCTCCGTCCCACATCCAATCTATATCTGGCTCTATTTGCATGCGTGTTCACATGTATTGTGTTGAAGAAAAGAAGAAAAGGCTCGTGCTCCTTACAGAAAGAAGAAATCTTGACAACAAACAAGCAAACATCACGAACACAAGCTCGCACACACATGCAGCATTTTTATCTGCACTGTGTTAATCATCCTCTCCGCACTTTAAATCGATTCATTTATCTTTCTCCCGAGGAGTTTAGGCTGAAACTCTTTTCCAAATCACCAGCAGCTCCACCAATCAACTGAAAAATGAAGTAATTTAAGGCAATTTCAGAGAAACTCCTGCTGTAATTGTGTTTGCAGTAAGTAGCAGAGATTCTCAGCTGAGATGTTCACTGAGCGTCACACGAGGAGGTTTTTTACGCCGTGTGAAGTCAGTGTTTTGTTCAGAACAATCAGACGAAGATGGAGAGAGGAGGGCTGGACCAGGTTTGAGACTTCCAATCAAAAACCCAACAAAAAGAAATGATTTCACTTAAAATGAAATATCCAGATGAAGAAAAGCTTCTTGACTTGTGCTTGGTGACGGTTCAGTCACAATACAGTAAAAACAGGACAGTGACCTTCCTGGAAAAATCTGCAGTTTCCTGGTGATCGCACTGATTTTATTTGCATCGAGAAAAGAGATGGCAGATAGTCGTGGTGATCAGCTGGACAAGGTATTCGCACAGGTCGCCTAGTGGTAGGCAACGTGTCTCCAACCAGTCACAGTGTGACTGACTAACTAACTAACCTCTGTCAAATTTATGAACAGACAAATTTCCAACATTGCCAACAATCAGTCTGAGTCTCACTGCGCCAAAGAGCGCAGCTCGTCTACAATGTGGGGCCGGATTCAGCTGGTTGTGTTCATATATCAAAGCAAAGTTGTAGCCTTGCAAAGTTGCACTTAACACTAGATGTCGGATGGACGTGCAGATCATGTCTATCATGATCCACGACCAATTCTGGACATCTACACGACGTCCAAACTGCTTCCACAATTTAGAAGTCCAACCATGAGCCAGCCTGGACATCAGTATAACATTCAACGTTTGATCTTTGGGCTGGGTCATGTGGACATCTATGACAGGAGCAGGAAATCTGCATGATTAATGCATTTAATATTTTTTTATTTACAAATATCAACATTGTTGTCAACACGATACATATGAATTAGGCCTGGGCATCAATTTCAAATTCTATAACAATTCTATAATTAATTCTATAATTCTGATCGCTTATCAGTACATATCCATATTTTTATATCCATGTATAAAAACAACTGACATTTGTGAGACTTCATCAGAGTAGATCAAAAATGGAAGAAAACCATGAATCAACATATGAACATTACCTGATCCTACTGAACTGAAGCAGAGCAAAGTTACAGAGGTTTTATTAGAGACACAGCTAAGCGTTTTGCAATTTTGCATCATTTTTAAGTTTAAATTTCTTCTGTATAGAACAGCAGAAATTAGGCTTTTTTGTCTTTTAATATTTACAGTTTCCTGTTTTTTATCTTATTTCTTGTAACTAGGTTAAAACAAATATTTTGAAATATCAAAAATGTTAAAATGTAAAATAATAATGGTCAAAGTATTTAGAAAAAATCTGGAATTCCTTTTAAAAGGAGCACAATGTGTTTAACGACTGCATTATACAGGGTTAATTTTAAAAGTATCACTGTTTTATTGTGAAGAGCTGTGAAAGAGGAAGTGGTTGTGTTTGTGAGCCAGACTGAGAGACGTTTGTGTCAGTCTATGAACCGGACTATCTGCTCGCCGTCCTTTGTCAATGCTCACATTTTGAAACTGTTTGCGAGAAACTGGGAACATTTCTGCTCTAAATCCACCAAACAGCTGCTCACTTTTGTTTTAGCTCAGGAGCCCATCCCATCTTGGAGGCGCCACCCTCTGGAAACATGAGACGTACGCAGAGGTCCTACGGATGTGAATACTAGAAGTTCAGTAGGCGTAGAAAAGAAACACATCGCCTGGTGTTACAAAACGACCCGTTCAGTGATCCAAAACTGTACGTCCAAACATGGCTTATAAAAGAGAGCATCTTTACAGCATCAACTATGATCACACAGTCTGCATCTGTCTGTAATGACCTGGCCAAAACATGTCGATGGTGTGATTTAAAAAAAAAGAATCTCAATCTTCTTTTATTCCACTCAGATTCTCAGTTTTTTAATGACTGTGGGGTATCTGATGGAGACCTTTTAGTCTGATCTGTTTCAGTGCTTCTGCTGTTGTTTCTGGATTTCACTGGCTGCTGCTTAATTTTGTGTTATTAACTATGAATAGATCTGTGCACAACATTTTGTCTTTAATTGGAAGTGATACCCAAGCCCTCACCCTGACCCTATCCAAGCACAATATCTCACTTTTCCTTCTACTGCATTCTTCTCCTGAGAAACATTAAAAAAACAGAGTTGTGCGTAATGACAGATGAACAACAGCTAATACAGAAACTGTATAAACAAATGTCTCTATCATTATAAGGCTATAACTTTCTCTTTATCAAAGGCTTCTAACATCCTTCAGACTCACTCGCCGACCGAGCCACACTTTGATCTATTTTTCACCGGCCCTTCGAGTCCCTGTGATGATGCTGTGTACTGCTAATGCATGGCACATGTCTTCTGAAAGGCGTGTAAAGCTGCCAGCATGATGTCTATTTATTTGCCTGTCTAATGAGAACATGTTAAAAGAATGCATGCGATGGGGTTTGGATCCATGCGGGGAGGATGGAGGTCTTTGTGTTTGCAGACTGGAGCTGAGCTGAAGCCAGCATCGTTCCTGGATCTGAACCAGAATCAGATGTTAAGGCATCCAAACATCCACTTCTGAGTGCCTGAGACTCGGACATTTTTCACACTGTCGGTGTTTGTAGTAGTATAAAACACGTATGATGGTGGAGCTGCAGTCTTTCATGAGGCCTTTAACCTGTGTGAGCAATGTGATGTCAGCCTGTGGCTCTGACAAGCTGAATAATTCAATCAGCGCTGCGGGCTACATTACCACAGAGCTGTGAATAAAGAATCAGCTGGCACGGCCACGGCTGTCTTTAATCAGATAATGGCATGGCCTTCTGGGAGATGTGGTTTCATTGTGCGGCGGTTTGTAGTGACGATGTGACTCTCAGATGAGCGTCGGGGGGCTCTTATTAAACTGATCCAGCATCAGCGCTGTAGCTCAGTGGAAGCGCAGCGTTATCATCTGATGCTGCTGACGCTGGACTTCTTTACCCTCCAGAAGTCTTTATTTTCATCATGAGGGGCCTGAAAGATTTCACTTACAGCCCATCCTGCTCCCTCTCAGGAGAAGCTGTTGGAGGTTCTTTGCAGGTGAATATTCAGCTTCTTAATTAGCTGCCGGGAGACTCCAGTTTGAAATCTGCTGCTGTGCTTACCGCAAATCATCCTGGGAGGCTTCCATGTTATGTTGCTTCTGTCTCTAAGCGACTTGCAGTGCTCTTAAGCACAGATTTAACCTCATTATGTTAGAAAAACAGCATGAACACTGCTGTAAGAGCAGAAACAGGACACTTTCATACTTTCTGAACTCCTGCAAACAGAATGCACTTGTTATGAACTGATGGCTGCAGTAATAACACATCCTCAACTGGTGCCAGAATCTCCTGTGAACAGGGACCACTCTGTAACCAAAGCAGTATCATCTTTATACGTGGCTAAAACACCTGAAGATCTGTGGAGCTCCTTCAGAGAAGCAGGGTGGGGAATGCCGCAAACGTGCTGTTATTCATTGTGTATTCATCTACATAACCTGCAGTCATTTAACCCTTTGTCATCCTCAGAGTGCTCCTTCCCTGAAAAATGCTCATGTCACTGTGATATGCATGCGATATTTTTAGGTGGGAGTGGCTATGGCGAATGTGATAACAGGTGTTTTCTGTTTGAGAAAGCAGCAGAGAGTTAGGAGGTAGGCGGGACAGATTACTCAGAGTCACAGCAAGTTGGACTTTGGTTTCTATTATTTAATAAAGCAAGTGTAATTTTCAATCACTGAAACTGCCTGTTTCACTTTAATAGTGCACACTAAAGTGAAGCTGGAGGCTCCAAATCCTGACCAAGCATCTGTATGTTCATCCCAAAGCTGTCCCATAAGCTTCCATACAAGCAGCTGTTTTATTATTTATTCCTCTAACAAAGCGAGAGTGGAAGCAGAGAAATGTTTTCAGCACTATGAAATCAGCAAGATGACGCAAAGACCAGCAGGTCACATGTCATCGGCCTTGGAGGAGAGACTGGGCGTGGGTAAAGCCTTTCACAACAGATCTGCAGGTTTAGAGCCTTCTGGAGAAATATTCAGGCACAGATGTTTGAAATACTATTCATGATGGTGGTCTGCATTCATCGCGTGTCCACTTCAGATGTTTTATTTCTCCTAATTCAATAAAAATAGCTTTAAAAATCTGGAACTGAAAAGAATCGCTCAAGTAGAAACACAGAGACTGGTTTCCTGGTTCTGGCTGCATTGCTGATCGTTTGTAAGTTCACATCTCTAACCGAGCGAAAAGGTACACCTGCACACCTGTGCACACCTGAGGATGTGTCAGCAGGATGTGTGATCTCTGTGGAGGACGAGCAGCTGCTGGACAAACACTCCAGATCCTGATCCTCCTCTATGTGATGGTAGTCTGCTCTGACTCATTCATACTGCGGCTGTAATGAACTCCGCAGTCTGACGCTGTCAGGACAGGAGCCGCTTTAATTCGGAGTGTTTATCTGTGTTCGTCTCTCGGTGCTTCGCACTGCTGCAGATTTCACTCAACCTGAGTGCAGTGTTTGTTTTACACTAGGCTGGGACCTTGTGTGCATTTCAGAGAGAATAAAAGACGGAGGAGTAAAGGGGAGCAGGAGGACAGGAGCCACAGCTCCTAATAAAAATGCACACATTCTTTTTGATGCCAGTCACTGCTCTCAGCATGGTGTGCATGACTTCTCCGTAACTTCTCAGAGTTCACTTGACTCCTTAAAAAAACGGGTCTGATCTGACTGCACGAGTGACGACGAACAAAACTGAAAAAACCCAAAACAGGCCCATCGACAGTCTGAAGCATGTCAGAAAGCAGAAGGTGATGATAATTCAAGTAAAAGCACCGCATCCTCATAACTGCTGACGAGTGTTTGCAGAAAGATGGAGTTGGAGTTGTCTGTGCAGTTTGGTCCTCTACTTCAAATCATCAAATCACGCCTCAGCCTTTTGTTTGTGTTTTATGTTTTAAGTTTTTTTTGTATTAAAGTATTTTTTAGACACATGGAGCAGAGAGAGATGTCTGCAACACAGCTGGTTGAATCCCAGT
This sequence comes from Rhamphochromis sp. 'chilingali', assembly GCF_963969265.1. Classification (NCBI taxonomy): domain Eukaryota; kingdom Metazoa; phylum Chordata; class Actinopteri; order Cichliformes; family Cichlidae; genus Rhamphochromis; species Rhamphochromis sp. 'chilingali'. Next base: position 24,472,990 of record NC_137934.1, read on the forward strand.
ACTTGCCTATAAAGGGTGCTGTCAGTTCCGACACACTGCAGGTGTGTTCTCAGGGTGAGTCGGACAGACAATGGTGGGGTTCATGCACTAAAACTATTGTGTTAGTGTCACAGAACGACCTCGGTGTGGGTTAAACCCCGTTCATTGTGTGGAGGAGATGCTGGACAGCCTCCTGGGAGAAAGTCCTGACGTAGACTGTCATAGATTCATTTACACAGCTGACTGTTTGATTACTTCAGTCCGTTAAACAGTTAAAATGTTTTTTGTTTAATTTGGTAAATTGAGAAATCTTCGAGAAAATTCTGCCTCTTTATGTTCTCCTTTTAATTAAAAGTCCTGATTCCACCCATTGCAGACAGGCTCTGCTTCAAACAGTCTTTGGTGCTCTGAGGTGTGTCCAGCTGGCAGCAACTCACTGGCTGAAGGAGTTCCCAGTTTACCAACAATGCTACAGTGAGAGCCACCTTCAGAAAGGCCGGGTCGGTTTCAGGAGGTTTAGGGTGTTTGTGAGCGGGCTGACAGCTACGAGCGGGCGCTCGCGCTCCTCCTTTAACCTGTTGCAGCTTTAAATCACAGATGATCTGCACCTGTGGAAACTCCTGAGTAAAAACATCAGCACATAAAAAAAAACAGATTTCTTCCGTTAACGCGCAGAGTCAGGACTAGTTTGATGACCAGCCACGCTCAGCCTGATTCATCCCAGATCTGTCACAACACTGTTTATCAAAGTGGAAGCCGGCAGGGCTAGCAGGGAAAACTGGACGGATACAATAAATCTTTTTTTTTCCTAACACAGGGAAAAGCTTATCTTCCTACTTCGGCTGTGTGCTGAAACTCTGAGGAAAGTGAAGTGGATTTGCATAATTTCCGCGTTATTACTGTGAGTCTGTGTCAGGTTTGAACCGTGAAGCTGTTGCTGGGTTCTCATTAGCTCTGTGAATCACAAATGGTGATCTGTGAGCAGATTTCATCGCGACGACGTGCAATCTCTGCGCTCGTTATTCTTATTTTCTGAACCCGGCTCTGACCCCTGCCACAAATTAGCCTGCAATCAGGAGGAGTAGAGGAGTACGGAGGCAGAGATGCGGGGACGATGAAGCTTTCAGCTGCACCAGATTAACGCCTCTGCGCTCCGCAGCTACTCTGCTATTTATCAGGACTTAAGTCAGCCAATGACAGCGCGCCGCCTCATCACAGAGCTATTAGAGAGCAAGGAGATTAGCTGTGATGTGCTGAGAGGTCTCTGTTAATGTGACAGCTCACTATCAGAGCATCTAACATTCTGCATGTTTCTGCAGAGGCTCAAAGGAGATGCTGACCATCCATAACCTGACAGCCAATCAGAGCTGCCTGTTTCACACAACACCTTCAAAAATAACGAGACCAGCAGGCAAACCTTAACAAGAGAACGTCTCAACCTTCAGGCAAACATGAAGGGCGGGAACCGAATCCAGAAATCTCCTGCGAAATCTGAACGTGACCTCACTCGTGCGCGACGCTGATGAAACTTCTCACCTTTCGTTCTGACTGATATCAGTGCAGCCACTCAATTGTCATGAGAGCGGCGCCCGTTTCCACGCAGTTCATAGCACCGTCTCTCTGTAACTTAAACATCTGTCTCATATCTGAAAGATTAATTTAAAAGCATCTTTATAACCATTCTGGAATACGACAGCCTGCTGAGGTGGAGGTGCGGGTAACTCATCGACCCACCTGCTCAGGTGAGGAAGGGGCGATCAAAACTAGAATGAATCAGACTAATAAATCATTAATGAAACACATAAAGGTTGTGTATGACAGAATCCTTCCCTTCAGCCCCCAGTCGGTCACAGTTGCCCCTCCCTCATCTTGGATCTTAGAGGGTTCTTCCTGTTCAGAAGGAGTTCTAACTTGCTGCTGTCACCAGCTGCTGCTCGCAGGCATGCTCTGATGGTTGGGTTTCCTCTCTGCAGTGCAGACTCCACAGGATGAAGCAGCTCAGTGTGACTGCCAGAGAATAATTGCTTACAAATTCCAAATTAAAAGTTAATCAAATCATATATTATATTACATGCTGTATCACAGATGATAAGGAACCAGCATTACATTTAGTTTAATTCTGTAATTTTATCAGCGTTACTATGGATTTATTGCCAGATGTTGCCGTTTTTCCTGATCAGTGAGCCTTTTCTCACTGATCGATTAGATGAAGCTGCGGGAGAGTCAGGGATGCCCACGGGACGTCTTCATGAGCGGACAGGTATTTATATCGCGCTGCCTGTTTATTCACTTATGAAAATGAATTTCATCAGACTGGATTTCAGATCAACATCACGGTTATAAATTAGATGCACGGCACAGTTTTTGTCACTTTTTCCAAAGCCCAGCTGTGACAGAACCACCAATATAACTTCCAACCACCAGCCCAGGAGTGCACATGATTGATCATAATTACACTATTTTAACTGTAGTAAATAATAATGTCCAAAAGTGTAGTCAACTAGCAGTTTACCACAAATTAATCATGGTTATCATATTGATTGTGTATTTAAACTGCAGTGCAGTAAAAAGCTAGACCGAGAAAGTACTCAGAGGAGACAAAACCTGACCTCAGAGGCACAAACAGGCCATGCTGTTTAGTCACTGGGTTTTTTGTTTTGTTTTGTGTATGCAGGCGAGCAGAGAGGGACCTTTACAGGTGTGTGCAAAGAGGCCCATTGTTCCCAAGTCTGTTAAAGCTTTCAGCATTCTCGCAGCAGCAGGCAGCTGCGTTTAGAGCAGAAGCTGTAAAAGCCTCAAACAGCCCTCAGACACCGGGATGTGCTGCAGAGATCAGCTGTTAGAGCCGGGAGGTCCGGTGCTGGTTTCAGAAGCCAGAGACGAAACGGGAGGCAGGAAGGAAGGGAAGCCGAGGAGCAATAAGAGGAGAGTTTCATTAAAGGGGCTGAACAAGCGGCAGTAAAAAAACGACCCGATGGGACTCATCTGTCTCTAGTAAAGTGAACGAGTAATGAGAGCAGAGCCTCGGCTCAGTTAGCGTGATAAATAGTTCAGGTGTAGCGTCGTTAAATGAACCGACAGAGGCGGGCGGGTCACATGATACCTGCATGTTAAAGCTGAAAAAGCCGCAGCGAGAAAGCAGATGAGCAGGGTCGGTCATCGTGGAGCAGACTGGTTTTCATGGAGACCATGATGTCAAGTGCATCCGTGGCCGTGTGAAAGTTTTAGAGACCAGCGCTCAGGCCAGAGACTCTGAAGCTGCTGCAGCGCCATACATCACACACATCAGGACGCCTGCTGCAGCATCGCAGGCCTCTCACAGAGACGTCTGACAGGAGTTTGATGCAATGCACACACCGTCCCGGTATTTACTGCCCAGGGACCGACCAAGTCCCAGAGAAGGAAACCCAAGGAATGAGCCGATCAGGTGGTCTAGGCTAAGTTAGATATCACAGCAAACATAGACTCCTAACATTTCTACACATTATATAAAGAATTGTTACATTATTCTCAGTTTTTAAACACTGGTTTCTTTTGAATCTTTCCGGGTGCTTCTGTGGACAAACAGCTGAACGGTCAGTCTGAGGTCAAAAGGGAACTGATTCAAAATCAAACCTTCAGCTATCGTTGGAGCTTCATTCTGCTTTTCCTTTAAAATGACCATCACCATCAGATGAGCGGGTTACAATCAGGTTCAAGGTGTTTGCTCCTTTTAAGGTTTAAGGGATAAACAAGACTATGCCATGGGGATCACAGTGTTTCAGCTGTTATATGAAAAACACTGTCCTATTTTTTATAAGCACATCTACAGTTTTTCAAAGGGCAGCTCAAGCAAATTCAGTCTGAACCCAGGTAGTGCTCTGACTCTGGAAACATAAGATGTTGAACATCTGAGCTGGGACAGATGAAAGGAGCTGCACAGTCCTGGCTCACATCCAGCCTCCCGTCTGCAGACGCACTTTAGCTTCAGTGGAAACAGACGACAGGCTCGTCCTGTATTAAAGCAGAAATGTTAAAAATGTTCTGTGTAGATTTCATGATGTAGATGACTGATTTATAATAAGTTGCATAATTTCATGACTAAATATATATATATAGTTTGTGTTGAAATGTCTTTATTTGAAATGTACATGTGTAAAGTGTAAGAGCTAGTGTCTCGTGAGAATACCAGACAGACACTAAGTATCGACTGACAGAAGATCTGGTGTCAGTTAGTCTGGTTTATTATACCTGCTGAGTTAACTCTGTGGTTCCGGTCATTTCTGTAAGAGATCGGAGACTCAGAGAGGAAACCAAAGAAGAAGTCAGAACAGTGCAGCAGGACCCACAGACCTGCGTCTGCAGCTGTAAGAGTGTGAGAGTCCAGCACCTCACTCGACCCACCTGGACTGAACCTAACCGACAGCAGCAGACTTTATTCACCTGTTAATAAAATAGAAACGCATCAGCACCGTTTTATTTTTAAGGCTGAAATATAAAAACCTCACAGAAGTGCAGGTTATTCGTTTGAATGCCTGGACCTGACCCAGCCTTCACTTCTGCTGCATTAAACACGTTTGAAGCGCAGCTTCAATATCCTCCCTGTCAGCGACTTGTTGTTTCATGGCCGTTATCTCAATCGAGCAAAGGGAGACTTATTAAATTTCAAATTCCTCCCAAATGTCTCACATGCACAGCCCCATTGGTTCTTTGAACCTCGGCTTGCCGACGTTGCCGACTACAACTGCAGATTATTTTTCAGACAACAGCCTAGAGCTTCAGGGGGCCAAGGATGCAGAGGCCCCCAGGGCAGCACACTATCAGCACCTGTATAAGCTCGGCTATTCACAACAGCAGCATCAACACGTTCACACACCCCTGCACAGCTCTGTACTCACTCACTGAATCTCATCAGATCCACAATAACAGTGAGCATTTGGAAACACACCTCACACGCATAGTGTTATACTCTCGGCCACCTGGGGATTCAGTGTTGAGCCCTCTGCTTCCCCTGATGGGCCGACTGTTCCACTGGGAAATACAGTCATCCAACCGCTACCTCACATGTGGAAGCAATGACATAAGCAGTGAAAATGGCCCATTTTTCCCCGAAATGTCAGTGAGAAAACCCAGGAACAAGAAAATTACATAATTCAACCAGAGTGTGTGAGTTAGCTTCAGTTTTACTAACATGAAAAGATGAAATAACTTCAGGTGAAGGTGACCACAGACTCGCCTGAAGTAGGTGATGTTTGCAGTTCAATATTTACATCGTTTACACCTTTAAAACGTTTAAATGTTCACTCACGTCCACCTCGAGTCTGCAGGGATGAACAAACCAGCATGACTGAAGTTTTATTTATGTCCTTATGTAAGAAATCTCAAACTGTCAGATGATTTCCTGATCTAACGAAAGTCTCACTGACAGGTATAACTACAGGTGAGCACCCAGACAGGTAAAACCAGCAGCGGAACATAGAGCAGCAAGTGATTCTCATGCTAACAACATTTCTGTGATATTACTTTTAAATCTTCATCTCCCTCATTGTTTGCAGGGGCTTGCTGTAGCAGCTCGCCTCACAAAGACAAGTTTTGTGCACGTGTGGCAACCCCACATCACCTCATCAGCTGACATTAAATACATTAACATGAGTTAAGGATCGGTGATGATGAGGAAGCAGCTCAGAGTTGGTGTGAAAGAGTGCTACAGTGGGACTCAATCACTACACACACAAAGTCAGAGTCATAAAAACACAAGGAGAAACTAAAATAAAGTCTTTATGTCTTTGTGTTGTGATAACATCTAAGTGTCTGATAGAAGCGATCGGGAAACTTGGAGCTCTTTTTGTTCCGTAACAGAACAAAGACGAAGTGAGAGCTGCTGAGAGTGCAGCATCAGCTGCTCTGCACTCATTAAACTGTCAGAACAGCGACATATACAAACTGCTGGAGGAGAAAATCACAGTGAGATGTCTGTCGCTTTCTGCTCTTAGCAAATAAACCTTTTCCCCCTGTTCCCTCAGAGCACGCTCCATACTGCACTGCAAACGACACAGCACACATAAAAACTGCTTTAGCCTGATACGTGCAGATGGAAACATGCTTCAGTCGCAGTCTTTGAAGGCCTGCCCCTCTCCCCACGATGATGCACTGTTCCCAGGAAATAAACAGAAGCACACTGTATTGTTTGAGCCACAGGAAACGTGATCATTTCCACTAAACTGTGGACAGTCTGGAGGCTTAAGAGTTGCTGACACGCAGGTGTTTCCAACAAATACCCAGAGCCCAGGGAATGGTTTTCTTTCAGTGTTTCCACAAAATAAACTGGACCGTGCTACTGTGTTAGGATGTGGATTTAGTGTGAAATTAAATGTTTCATATACAAAAGTGCACATGTTGTTTTAGGTCTTTCCAGTAAATACACAGAGCCAATCATCTTCAACTGTCATCATCAGGGTATCAGTTAACAGGGGGTAGTTCTTGGTGAGTAAGCTTTTTCCAATAAATATACTGGATCTTGTGAAGATTCGACAGCCTGAAACCAGGAGACGAATCTGCTGCAGAGATGAAAAGAGTGGAACTGACTGGTGTACTGCTGGCAACCAAACTGCAACAATCCGAGACAGAGAGGCTAATTAGCTGTCACGTTCGAGGGAAAGTTCATGAGCGCTGAGGTCAGCAGACAAAAAGAAATCTGAGAGATCTTTAATTTTAGCCCTTTGTAAAAACAGAAAGTATTGCTCTGAAAAAATAGAAAACCACATTTACCAGAGCACAGGTAAAGAAACACCCACAGCAGGGACACACGTACACTCCATCCAGAAGAGAGTGAGGGTGGGTACATCAGCATAAGGTGGAATAAAACAAACAAACCTTTAGTGAGAGAGAACAGCAAACCCCATAACCTACAGGAAGTTATGCTAATGAGTGAAAATGATCCATCGCTCTGTGAGTCCTGGATCTTACTGCTTTGTTACGGCCCGGGCCTAAATGAACCGGGGGTAACCACCAGGGGCTCGTCCGGGATTCGGACCACTGTTACTATGGAGGATATGGGGTCAGCTGAATTTCCACATAAGTGGTGCAAATTTCCAACACATCCGTGTCTATTAGACTGTGGTTTCTGACGGGAGTCCAGACTGTGAAACAGGATTCATGTCTGAGAGAGGGCTGAGGCCAGGAGCAGCACTGTGAGAGCAGAAGAGGTATGAGCTCAGGTGAACAGGTGAGTGAAACATGGTTCTGCTCATCTCTGGGTGGTTGAGAGCCAGAGCTGATTCAGGGTCTGAAAACCATGAATGTGACAGTCTGACATGAGCAATAAGCTGCGAGCTGTGGAGGAGGCTCAGCAGGAAGGCGAACAGATTCGAATGTTTCAGCTTCACTGTGGGGTTTTTATGGAGAGCAGATGGAAACAAAGAGACTCCTGAAGGGAGCTCCATTAACATGTGTCTGTAGAGTTTGGCTCGAATTCTGCTTTCACTTCATTAAAGCGCCTCCCAATGACTCATGGTATGAATTGGTGCTGTATAAATAAAGCTGAACTGAACAGGATTTTTCAGGATTACTTCTGCAAATACCAACAGAAAATACCAAAATCTGAGAGGTTGCTGATTGACGAGGAAAAACTCTCAACATGCCTCTTTTTACATCTGCAGTTTCATTATTGTCTTTATATGGCTGATATTATGCTGCTTCATGTGTGCTCTCTCTGTCAATCTCTTTCAAATAAACTGAACATGTACGGTCTTCACACGGTCCAACATCTCCATCATTCACAGCTTCCTCTCAAACCAGCAGTCGTCTCTCTGCGATTAGAGCAGATCTCCACAGCAATGACCCCTGACCCAGCCTTCAGCTGATCCTACAGGATCTGACATGTTATATTGACTAATTATGTAATACGTGCATGTTATATTGATCAGTTTTTACCTGCATATGAATTTTTGGAGGGAAATAAATAAGAGCTGGATGCCCAGGTCATGCTGAAATTACCATTCTGCAGGGTTCAACTAGTTATGCTCAGATTTGATTAATTTGAAAAGGAAAAGAGTTGAGAGAAAAAAAATGGAACATGAAAACTGTTGAAAATTAATGAAGTGACAACAAAGCAGCATGTAAAATCAAAAAGTCATTAACAGGGTTACAGAAGGAGGGACAGGACGCTGGGAACAGCAGAAACAAAGCGCTCTGTCAAAATCTCCACGTCAAACTGACAGCAATCCATTTATTAAAACATCATTCAAGATAAACCTCTAATAATTCATAAAAACATGGAGCTGTGTGCAACAACCTTTAATCTGGACACACTTACAGTGGGGCAAAAAAGTATTTAGTCAGCCACCGATTGTGCAAGTTCCCCCACTTAAAATGATGACAGAGGTCAGTAATTTGCACCAGAGGTACACTTCAACTGTGAGAGACAGAATGTGAAAAAAAAATAAATAAATAAAATCCATGAATCCACATGGTAGGATTTGTAAAGAATTTATTCGTAAATCAGGGTGGAAAATAAGTATTTGGTCAATAACAAAAATACAACTCAATACTTTGTAACATAACCTTTGTTGGCAATAACAGAGGTCAAACGTTTACTATAGGTCTTTACCAGGTTTGCACACACAGTAGCTGGTATTTTGGCCCATTCCTCCATGCAGATCTTCTCGAGAGCAGTGATGTTTTGGGGCTGTCGCCGAGCAACACGGACTTTCAACTCCCGCCACAGATTTTCTATGGGGTTGAGGTCTGGAGACTGGCTAGGCCACTCCAGGACTTTCAAATGCTTCTTACGGAGCCACTCCTTTGTTGCCCGGGCGGTGTGTTTTGGATCATTGTCATGTTGGAAGACCCAGCCTCGTTTCATCTTCAGAGTTCTCACTGATGGAAGGAGGTTTTGGCTCAAAATCTCACGATACATGGCCCCATTCATTCTGTCCTTAACACGGATCAGTCGTCCTGTCCCCTTGGCAGAAAAACAGCCCCATAGCATGATGTTTCCACCCCCATGCTTCACAGTAGGTATGGTGTTCTTGGGATGCAACTCAGTACTCTTCTTCCTCCAAACACGACGAGTTGAGTTTATACCAAAAAGTTCTACTTTGGTTTCATCTGACCACATGACATTCTCCCAATCCTCTGCTGTATCATCCATGTGCTCTCTGGCAAACTTCAGACGGGCCTGGACATGCACTGGCTTCAGCAGCGGAACACGTCTGGCACTGCGGGATTTGATTCCCTGCCGTTGTAGTGTGTTACTGATGGTGACCTTTGTTACTTTGGTCCCAGCTCTCTGCAGGTCATTCACCAGGTCCCCCCGTGTGGTTCTGGGATCTTTGCTCACCGTTCTCATGATCATTTTGACCCCACGGGATGAGATCTTGCGTGGAGCCCCAGATCGAGGGAGATTATCAGTGGTCTTGTATGCCTTCCATTTTCTGATGATTGCTCCCACAGTTGATTTTTTCACACCAAGCTGCTTGCCTATTGTAGATTCACTCTTCCCAGTCTGGTGCAGGTCTACAATACTTTTCCTGGTGTCCTTCGAAAGCTCTTTGGTCTTGGCCATGGCAGAGTTTGGAGTCTGACTGTTTGAGGCTGTGGACAGGTGTCTTTTATACAGATGATGAGTTCAAACAGGTGCCATTCATACAGGTAACGAGTGGGGGACAGAAAAGCTTCTTACAGAGGACGTTACAGGTCTGTGAGAGCCAGAGATTTTCCTTGTTTGAGGTGACCAAATACTTATTTTCCACCCTAATTTACGAATAAATTCTTTACAAATCCTACCATGTGAATTCATGGATTTTTTTTTTCACATTCTGTCTCTCACAGTTGAAGTGTACCTCTGGTGCAAATTACTGACCTCTGTCATCATTTTAAGTGGGGGAACTTGCACAATCGGTGGCTGACTAAATACTTTTTTGCCCCACTGTATTTGGGGTTGGGAGTGGAACAGAAAGTAAGGAAACCCAGAGTGCCATTAAAAACAGGAGAGGTTCTTATATTTCAAAAATGGTAAATGGCCTGTATTTGTATAGCGCTTTACTAGTCCCTAAGGACCCCAAAGCGCTTTACACATCCAGTCATGCACCCATTCACACACACATTCACACACTGGTGATGGGATTAATTCAAAAGAAATGACCTCAATGCCATATTTTATTTAGGAACCTTAGAGAGCACTTTGCAAAATAACACATTCTTATAATTTCACCCTCAGATGAGCCAAGCTACGACTGTCAGGGAAGGTGATGTACACTGTAAAAACTGTGATTTGGGTTCATTAATATCTAATAGAAAAGTAATAGTAAGTATTACTCAGTAAAAAACATGTTCACATTCTGTCTCTCACAGTTGAAGTGTACCTCTGGTGCAAATTACTGACCTCTGTCATCATTTTAGGTGGGGGAACTTGCACAATCGGTGGCTGACTAAATACTTTTTTGCCCCACTGTAACTGTGGGGTGGCTGTGGCACAAGAGGTCAAGCAGGCCATCTACTGATCAGAAGGTTGGTAGTTTGATCCTTGGATGCTTTAGTCTGTGTACCTCAGTATCCTTGAGCAAGACCCTGAGTTTGTCCCAATGTGTCCACAGGGCTGTGAATGGTACATAGGAATGTTTGTATGAATGAGATGTGTTGTATAAAGCACTCTTATGCATAAAAACCCTTGACTGTAGAAGCAGCATGGTGTAATACTGTCAGCAGCAGTCAGAGAGTGGCATCTGTAAGCTCCAACCCACAAAAGTCCAAATAAATCCTCTGTGCCTCAGAGGTACTGCAGTTAAATTCCTACAGGTACACTAAAATACTTTGTTTTGTGAAAGTGCATGTCAGGCAGTTGTTTGTCTCCATGCCTGAACAGATAAAAACAGATAAAAGCACAGAGCTGTGTGTCTGATAAACTGTCCTCAGATCCGCCTCTGACAGCAGAAACCTGCTATAAAGCTTTTTCTGCTGTGCCGACAGATTGCCATGTCTCGAGGCTCCTCCAGCCACAGAAATGAGAGATCCAGGCAGGAAACAGATCTGCAGCTTTCTAATCACACTCTCCGTCTTCTTCTTCATGTTCTACATACTTTATTGCATTTGCTTCCTAATTTGGGCCGAGGAAGTGGAGGCTGATTGCATTGCAGGGTAATCACAGTGAGCCTGAGGGATGCTGCTGTCGCCGTGGAAACCCCCTCATCTTCCCCCTCCTGCGAGGAGGTTTTCTACCCGTTTGACTTCATTTAGTTCGGTTTGCTCATCAGCGTGTGACTCCCTGCAGTCAGAGTGCAATAAAATCTGCAGAAGCATCACAGAAGCACCCCATTTGTACGAGTGAGAGCAGCCTCGCTGTCACAGGCTGCCGTCTAACCCTTTAGCAAAATCTTTTTTTTATCTCATTTCAGCCTCTCAAATGAGCTTTAGTGGGTTTCACAGTCTGTGTGCCTTCAAACACCTTTTATCTTTTGATGTTTGGTTAGGTTTCAGAATCAAATCTGCTCCATTAAAAAAGGCAAAATGCTGGAAAACTTCAAGGCTCAACTCCAGCGTTAACCCTCTCACACAGGCAGCAGCAGCATCTTGCCTGAGAAGATCCTTCTGGTCAGCATGCTGCTGTGCTGTTAGCAGGTGTTAGCTGTTAGCTTTATAATACTGAAAAATCAGGGGTTGGGCTAAAACAGAGGCCTTCACACAGGAAGAGCCAGCATCCGAGGAGTGAACAGAGGAAAGTCACGATGCAGCAATGACAGCATCACAACGTGAGGGGTACCGAGTTAAAGTGACTAAAGCCACTATAAGAGCAGGAAAGGACGCTAGTGGTTGATAAGTGGGCAGTAAATACATCAAAAGCTTCCCTGGAACGACCAATCATCAGCTACGAAGTGATATACAACGAGCCAATGGCGAACTTCAGCCTAAGTGAGACTTTTACAAGTCCAGTATTCTCAGAATTAAACTAAGGTCCTCAGCATGGCAGAGGAAAGGCTTTAAAATCAGAACTGATTTGGCTGTAGACGATCTGAGGATGACGAGCTACTATTAGAGCAGCTGTCTCTGAGTGGACATGTACCTGAAGCGCTTCCTGTTGGGTTTTTGGCTGTTCTTGTCAAGTGATTGCCGGTAAATTTCCCGCTGATGTAGATTTACTCACAACCCGTTCTCACTCCCAAAGCGTAACATTTTATGCTAGGTGACAAATCGTCACCATATTACGTTTTCGGCTACCCACCACGTTCCTAAATGACGACCTCGGAAAAAGAGGAAATATGAGAACCGTCTGGACTGAACCTACACATGTTCGCTCTTTTTCTTCAAATCGCTTAGAAACACGCTATTTAACATCATTAAAGTCCTGGTTAAGGTCAGGAATAAGGTTATGGTCAGGGCTAGGGATAAGGTTAGGTTTAGGGCTGGAATACAGGGCTGGAACGTCTACTACCGCGGGAGCGTCATTGCACTGGATTCCAGCCATAACCCGCCGCGTACCATAAGAACGCCGAAGGTCTCCTTTCGCGTTCCTCAGGAACGCCGCGGGACGTGACAAAACGTCGACATGTTACGCCTCGGGAGTGAGAACGCTCTGTTACTCACTAAGCGGCCACGAGGAGCCTTGGGGGTACCAAGTGATGTGATAAACTGCGAGCATGGACTGAAGATCTCAGTCTGATTGTGAGGTGAAGAGTTCCTCTGTTCCCGCTCAGAAATGAAGGCTGTATTTAACAGCTGAAGGAGGCGCACTGCAGACGCTGCTGTAAGTGTTAAAGCCTTGGATGTGTGAGCGTTATCGGTGCGCCACCGGCCAAGTGTTCTTTAAACTAATCCGAGGACATTTTTCCTGTTTGTTTGGTTTTTATCTCAATCTGCTGCAGCTCACTGACCCACTTCATTTATCTCTCCTCTTCATCTCACTGTGCTCTCTGTGGAGGCAGATTCAGCTTCTACACCCATACACACACACACATAAATACACACACACACAGGCACACACACACATAAATACACACACACACAGGCACACACACACATACACAGATAAATACACACACGCAGACACACACACACACACACACGCAGACACACACACACAGGCACACACACACACACACAGACACACTCCCCTCTGAATCTGAAAACACAAACAGCAGAAAGTGAGGAAGTCTGGCGCTTGTCATCTTTACATTATTTATACTGAGCAGGACTTAAACTTAAACAACTTAAACATAACCTCGACATAACCTAACTGAACTTTCCTCCAAACTCAGTCTTCAACGTGTAGGTGTATACTAATCCTCTGAAGCCTGATCCATGAAATAATTCTAATTTTAAAAACTGGAGTGTTTATAAATTTATACATTTGAATGCTCGAGTACTATTTACTATATGTACTATATGCCCTGGGGCGCCTCTGTCAGTGCGCCCCAGGGCAGCTGTGGCTACAATGTAGCTTGCCATCGCCAGTGTGTGAATGTGTGTGTGAATGGGTGAATGTCTGAATGTAGTGTGAGGCGCTTTGGGGTCCTTAGGGACTAGAAAAGCGCTATACAAATGCAGACCATTTATTTTTGTTACATTTTTTTAATGTTAGTTCTTCAGGGGATAAAATCACACTGATGATGTTGAGATCTCAAAACCTCATGCATCAAATATGATACTCTTGGGTTACACTTAGGGCTAGGCGATATGGCCAAAAATCCATATCACGATATAATTTGAAGCACGTGAGGTAACGATATATATCACGATATATTCTTTTCTTCTGTATAATGTATTTTCCACACTATAAAGCACACTTAAAATCCTTTAATTTTCTCAAAAATCGAGAGTGTGCCTTATGTATGAATTCTGGTTGTGCTTACTGACCTTGATGGATTGTCAGAGCATTAGGGCTGCCGTAGTGAGGAGCTTCATGGAGTAATCTGAGTCCAAAACTCTGTCCGCTTCAGGTCCCAAATCAAACGAACACTGAGAGTTAAAAACGGTCTAAATTCTTTCATCTTTAATAAAATCATCAGCGTTGCTGCTTTAGCAGGTGTAACAATTAAGTTTAACATCCAGGCATCCATGAAAACAGAATTTATTAAATTTAATGGAAGTTAGAAGTTAGAAGTTAACAGGAAGTTAGCTCGCTAGTTTACACCTAAACATTTCATACCATGTTCTGATGGAGAGATTTTTGAAACTAATTAAAACGTACAGCTCTGCTACCACTTCCAACATAAATGAAGACAGAAAACTAAACTGCAGTGGCATTTGTAGGGTTACTGAAGTTGGGTTAGCTGATATATAATGTTGTGCTACGTGATTGCTAGCGACACTGCTATGTTAGCATAACATTGGCACAGTGAAGCTGGAGGATGAACGCCAACTTTTTTCCACTCGATAAAAGTTAACGTGAGGGATTCTGGTGGTCAGGGACAAATGCAATCACATAGCAGGATGCTATACACGGGGCAAACTTCAGTCAGGAGAACAACTGAGATCATTCATCCACAATACGAGGTTAGTTTTAATATATACTTCTTCCCACTCCCTTTCAACATGTAAATTAATCAGAACTTTTTTTTATATGTAATTTGTATAGTATTTTTTTTCTCTCTTATTTTCTTTTCTAAATGTACTTGTATATTGTTCACATGTTGAAATAAATTACCAATCAATCAATCAATCAATCAATCAATACTGCAACAACATGGGAACAGAACAGCTGCGAGAGAATTCAACATTAATGAATCAATGTTACGGAAGTGGAGGAAGCGCAGTTTTTGGCTTTCCCCATATTTCAAAAGTGCTTCATCTCTTTGCTATGACTGTCGCCTGGCATAATTTGCAGATGATAATGGTTGTAGCCGCTGCCATGCTTTCGACCAAAACAGGCGCAGCTTGATGACATCATCAACATGCGCTATCGCGATAGAGCGGTATAGTCAAAATCTCTATCGTTGGCCAAATTTATATCGTTTCTATCGTATATCGTTTCTATCGTATATCGTTTATATCGCCCACCCCTAGTTACAGTGTTAATTTAGAACAATCCTACTTAATTTAAGCCTTGGTTAATTTAGGTTAAGTACATCTTAAGTCAAACACATAAACACTTAATTTAAGTCAGACTAACTTCATTTGTGTCCTGTAAAGTTACTAAACTGTAATACGGCTTTAACCTGAGCTCTGCTTAAGTCAAATTTAGGTTATCTTAAAACCTACTATATAAATCAATCAAGAAACTATGTCCTACTCGATATAATGTTAAACATATTCCTAAACATAGATCAGGGGTCCGTTTTTCGAACCTCGCTTACTACATCCAAGATCAAATGACACATCCAAGATCAAATCATTGCGCTAACTTTGAGCTCGCTATTCCGGTTCTCTGAACACACCTGTTGTTGACGATTAGTATAGCTGGATGAAGTAATGTGAGATCACTGGCTGGCTTAAAAGGGGCTACGCATCGAAAGTAGAAACATTGATCGGCAACCCTTTGATTGGTCGGCGAAAATGTCGAAGGAGCGCGCTCAGTATTTTTCGGCAGCAGAGCAAGAACTCTTGAGTGAGGGATTCCAAGAGTTTCAGAGTTTAATTAAAACGCAAGGGAACACTGCAAAGGCTGCAAAAGCAAGGAGAGAGGGCTGGCAGAAAGTTGCTGACAAATTAAACTCGTAAGTAATTTAATAATAATAATAATAATGGATTGGATTTATATAGCGCTTTTCAAGGCACCCAAAGCGCTTTACAATGCCACTATTCATTCACTCTCGCATTCACACACTGGTGGAGGCAAGCTACGGTTGTAGCCACAGCTGCCCTGCGGCAGACTGACAGAAGCCAGGCTGCCATATCGCGCCATCGGCCCCTCTGGCCAACACCAGTAGGCGGTAGGGTAGATTTATTATATTACACTATATTATCCAATATTATATTACATTATATTATATTGTTATATTATATCCTCTTTCACATTAGAGCCACAACAGGACCCACTAGAACATGGGAACAAGTAAAAGTGAAATATAAGAATATTCTACAGAATGGTAATATTTATCACTTATATTGCTTTTAGTCTCTTGAAAAGAGACCCTGAAATAATCTGTTTGTTTGTTTATAACAGCAACCAGGAAAAGGGCAGAGCAAAAGAAGACAGGTGGTGGTCCTGCACCCCCTCGTCAACAAGTTGGTTAAGTAAATAATACCCTCACGGGAAAATCGATCTCTCTCTATGAGCACACTGTCGCGCTGAGCAAAAGGATCCTGACTATCCCGCAATATACGCTGAATTCTGAAAACTCTCCTTATCAATCTTGCACCTTCCGCAATGGGTGGCTCGCGTATACGGACAGGACATGGCTGCGACAGACTTCCCAAATCCACCTTCGCTTTTATAGCCGTGGTCTCTCATCTTGATTACACGAAGTAATTTACAATTGCTACTCTGAAATATGAATTACATCTGAAATAATCAAATACATGAAATAGAATGATTAATAGTACATTTCCCTTTTTTTTAGGAAATGACCTGTATGTATCTGTATGAAATCAATGAAAGGATCAAGTACTGCATTATCTTTAGTTACATTGATAATATTTATTTATGGAATAACAGTGGTAAAATATCGCTGTTGCTTTCGTATAAATGAAGCGGACATACCTGAGTAGCCGCGATCTAATCTTGTTTACATAAAGTAAGCCTGCTCCCGAGCAGGTTTACGCTTACGGATCTGTTGCTATGACAGCAAGTCCCGGATGAGCTTCGGAGAACCGAACGATCCAAGATCACGCAAAATCGTCAACAATCAAATCCAGCTAACTTACTTAGCGAGGTACGAAGAACGGACCCCTGCTTAACATAAACTTATCCTAGCTTAATATAATATTAACCTAACACAACTCAGCCCTGAATCTTCCCAGAGATACCTACCTTAATACCTACCTATCATTATCTAAATTAAGTGAACCTGAATGTAGTCAGACTTAATCTAAACATAGTCTACCTTAGCCTTACTTATCCTATCCCACACAGTTTCAGTCTTCAGTTAATGACTGAAATGTTTATAAAGAGAAAAGCCGATGAACTTAATCTAACACTACTACTGATGGGATGAGGGTCCAGTCCACCTGTACAGGCACAGGATTCATATTAACCAAAGCTCAGAAGCTCTTGTTGCTCCTGCACTCGCACTGAAACACTCCTCTTTGTGTCTCCTCCGAAAGCAGCAAAGAAGGAAAACAAAGGGGAGCCACCGAGCACGCTCCCTGCGCTCCGGAGCTGCGGCGGTGAGCAAACATTTGAGCTGTGACAGCAGATGAAACAGGTTGTTGGTGTGTGTGGAGCTGAACACTGTTTGTTTAGCTGCTGTCAGACGGCAGAGACACACACCCGTAGGCTGACACTCATTTAGCGCGCCAGTCTACGCTCTGAGGAGCTCGAACACATAAAAAACATCCGACGCTCAGTCTCTCATCACTCCAGTAATATTTCCCTCAGTCTGAGTGGGGTTAAAAACACTTTCTAACAAACACTTCACAGAAAACTCTGTACATGGTCCCCGGGCCTGGGGCTATTTAGGGTTTCCGTCCCTGATTCTGGTTCTGCTCGAGTTCCAGGTTCCTGTTTGAGTTTTGATCCATGTTACTTATGAACATTTGTATTATTTATAATTGATTTCATGTGTTTCTGGTAATATCAGATCCTTCTGTTCAGGCTGTTCTTTCAGTTTTGTTTTTTTTGTAGCTCAAAATAAATGAAACGTTATTTTAGATAGACAAATGATTCTCCTGGTTAAAATTTGAGTAATCCTGAGCAGAGATGGGCAGTATCTGATTACTTTTTTCAAGTAACGAGTAAAGTAAGAGATTACTATTGCAAAAACGGTAATTAGATTACCGTTACTTTCCCGTAGGAACGCTGCGTTACTGCGTTACTAAAACCGTGATTCTTTGCGAGAATGTCTCATGACAGTGACGTAAGCGAGTGCGCCGTTAGTGACAACAGCTGTGTGCAGATCAACAATGGATCACATATCGATTGTGGGAGAGAGTATGAGCGTGCAGCGTTTAAAGCATGGAAGTACTGACCTTACTTTAAGTTTGATTCCATAAAAAGTGACAAAAACATTAGCGTCCATCGTGCGTGGGAAGAAAACTTCTTTTTACAGCGAAAAACACCCCTAAATTTCCAAGCAAGCACCGAGTGCGCAACCACGTAATGGGAAACTCACAGAGAAAGTCGCGGATTCTTTAACTGACCGCGGCACACCTGCACCAGGGTAAACCTCCGCCTGCACCACTCCTGCTTTACAGGTGAAAATAGAGCAAAAGGACCGCTAGTCTTTGACTTAATTTTTTTTCTGCTGTGTTTTACTTGCATCTGTTTGAAAGAGTGAGTGTAAACACAAAAAATATTTTATTTTATGTGCTGGAATGTGTAGAAAATAGGTTTAAATGTCAGAGAATGTTGCATATAATTAAATTTTTGCTTGATGCATAAAGTTAAAAGATTTAAACTGATAAAACAAGTTAAAAAAAAGATACTTTTCCATTTGATTACATTTTGTATGATGGATTATGTAGAAAAAGTAGAATTGGGCTGAAAGATCTATCGCTTTATCACCTCTTCAGGTTGTAAATTGTGTTTTTAAAAAGTAACTAAGTAATTAATTACTTTTGAAAATAAGTAATCAGTAAAGTAACGGGATTACTTTTTGGGGAAGTAATCAGTAATTAGTTACTGATTACTTTTTTCAAGTAACTTGACCAACACTGATCCTGAGTTTATCTTGTAATCTGTGGTAATCCTGAGTTCTGGATCCGCTCAGGTGTCACGGTTTAAGTTTGGACAGGTGTTTGGTTTGTGTTGCGTTTGTTGTTTCTTCATGTTTTTCAGTTTAATCATCATCTTCTGGTTCTTTGTTTCCCTTCACAGGTTCATTTTACTTCCACCTTATGTGCCTCCTGATTGTGTGTGTGTGTGTGTGTCCTGTTCTCCATTAATGGGTTGTGTTATTCCTGCCCTTGGACTCCATCAGTACATTAAAGGTTCTCCTTTCATCAGTGTGTCCTGCACTCTGCTGCCTGTCGCAGCAGACCTGTTATACAAAATATATGAAGTACACCTGAATTACTATTATTACTACTATATTATATTACTAATATTTTTCATATCTAATTTGTAATGTTGTTTTGTTTTCCATCCTCTATGTATTGCTTTGGTCTCTCTGTAACAGCTGGACATATCTCATGTTCGAGTGAGTGTGCCTTAAATTTACCTGTAAAGATTTGTACTCCGTAACATCAGGACGCCTCTGATCATCCAAAATTCACACACAGAGTAAGAGTGGGCCAAAACCAACACTGCTCTGGTCTCTGTAATATTTCCTCTTCATAACAACTCATCAGAGACGAGACTGAAGAACAACAGACACACACACACAGCAGTTTATTATATAGCCTGAGTCCTCTGTTGGGCCTCTGTGTTTTCATGTTTTATTTCTACATATAAAATGCTGTAAACACTGAAGTAACTTTGCTCCCAGACAGAAACTCTTACTGACAGAAAAATGTGACTTCACATAGAGAGTGACCTTTTTTATTACAAAAGCTCCCGAGAAGACAAGAACCTCTCAAAGATCCTCCTGTGGGCCCTTCACAGACGCCCTTCTTTCACCTGCTCAGCACTAATTACCAGCTGAGTCTGTGTGACGTCCCCACACGCACTCTGGATACACACTGATAGCCTGGCTGTGGGTATCCATCCAGTCACAAAAAGCGCATTTGGTTAAAACCGACTTTGAGGTCTTGTGACGTTAGAACGTGAACATCTGTCTGCACTCACGCTCATGACATCAGAGTGTGAGCTTTTCTTTGCATGTCCATAAGAGAAACTGGAACACTGACCCAGAGTCACTGTCGACCGATGATGTGTAATCTATTTCAGCTGGGAGGAAAACCTCTGAGCGCTCTGAGGCGTGGATTTGATCTGTGTCTACTATTTCTGCATTTCTGCGTCTTTTGTTGTGTTTTTCATGCAGCTGTGAGGCGAGCCGAGCTCCTCTCAAAGAGCACTACAGTAAAAGTTTATCTCTCATTATCTCAGCAGACGTTTGTATCGACTGCTGCGTGACGTGAAGAACATGAAACACATGTTGCAGCATCACAGCAGACATAATTGATTTTAAAAATGAGCCGCTGGCTGGAATTCTTCTCCACTCTGAACACAACAAGAAGTTTTTGTGTGTTTTTGAAAGTTTCTGTAAAAGCACCTGCAAACTTGCTCCACACAATGATTTATTCATGCGCTCAAACTCTTTGTGCTCAGTCAGTTAAAGTTTGGATCCCCTCAGCGAAAAACTCCAGAAGTTTCTCACAGAACTGAAACCAGGAGGTCCGACTGAGGCAAGAGAGAGAGAGGGTGGGGAGCTTAGCACATGAGGGGTCGGGGTATATTCTTCTACACTGAGCTGATCTTCAGCAGCTGCCTGTTGAAAAATGTAATCCACGTTTAGCTGAACTCGTTTAGGCTTCATCAGTGTTTCTGAGCAAAGCCAGGAGGCCCGTCAGGAGCGCCCGTTCCCAGCCACTGCACCACAAACCTCCCTGTGATTGCAGTCATTAGCAGGTGGCTGCCGTCACTGAGTGGTAGTGAAGCGTGATCAAGTACAACATGAACCAGAGACCGCTGCTTCCAAAGTCAGAAGCTGTGCCCTGGCTGCAGTGATACGGCAGAGGTTTTACACTGAAGGCGAACACTTGCAGTGTCAGCATCTTCATGCAACATACAGGCAACCAAAGCAATTTAAGTGCAGCTTTGGGCAAACGGTTGCCCCTAATTGCCTGCAACCTTCAGCAACCGCTCTCCAACCACACATTTCCCTGTGGCGACCACGGGCCTCAGTCTGTTTAGATCAGTCGCACAGACTGAGATGTCGCAGAGCAACGGATATCATTTTCACCTTTCTAATTAAAGACATTGACCAGCAGGCGCTAAACCTTTTTTACCTGACATGAAGCAGCGTTAGCTTCAGTCACATTCTCCCAGCATGAAGTCAGATTAAAGGAGTGCTTATTGTGACAGTAAGTGCACACAGACACAGACCCACTCAGTCCAAGCTCTCAGACAACACTCACAGACCCACAAACATCTGTGACTCAGTGTGGCGGTGAAATGCTGGAACAGCTCATTCTGCTTTTATAAAGCCGGTTTCTTTGTGTGGACCAGCAGCCCCACACGATAGAAGCTCAATGAGTAAACAGAAAAACCCTGAATATTGCTGCATCCCTGAGAAAGGATCAATAATTCAGTGGAAGCTGATCATGCTGACAGAAAGCGTGAAGGTGCTGTTGTGTTTTCCAGCCTTTCAGTGAACGCATCAATAAAACTGGAAGAAATATTTTTCTGTTAGACGATCATATGAGCAATTCTCTCGTCTTTACCTGCAGGACAAAACCAATCAGCGCCGATCGAGCTCTGATCGAAGGAGGAAAGTGATAGTGGGTGATGCCCACCCGGGTCCCACCATGGCTTCATTAATCTCACAAACACACCGATCAGTCCGCAGAGGTAATCGATAGATTGGCCTCACAGTCAGAGCCTTGTCTTCATCACACTCAGGTTTTATTTATGACATATTTTTAAAGGAAGTCATCAGAGAGGCTGTAGAATACACAGCCGTGAACCTAGACCTCCGTTTGGTGGACGGTTTGCTCTTGTGTTGAACATCTGTTGTAGCTCCTTTAAAAAACCTGCGAGTGCTTTTGTTTTTCTTGTGTTTTCTGTGGGATTAATCATGTCTTAGTTTCTGTTATGACTTTTTCAAAATGATCTTCTATTTTACATTCTCAGGATTAAAAACAAGGTTGTAAACAGATGTTAATTGACCTAATTTATAGCAATTTTACCCCTGACGATGATTAAAATTATATTTTGTCTAAAATTCTAATCATTTCTACCCTTGTTAGAAAATATTTTATTATATGTAGTAATATTTGATCATAGCTGCTAACAGTTCCATTCTGATAATATTAGGACTGTGTTCTGTTTTATGGTAATGACTTTCATACAAGTCCATCTTCATTCTCAGGGGGAAATAACGAATCAGATGTCAGCATTAGCTCACCAGCTTTAAAACTAAAGAGTGAATCAAGACATTTCCAGCCCCTCAAACTGCATTTAGACCAATTTATAGACATCATTAATGATCACTGTTACATAACATTCAATTGCTCATGGTTTAGATGAGATGGTTATTATAAAGCATTTTCTCTTGTTTTCTGAATGACACATGCAGTGATGAGGACCCGGAGCCCACAGAGAGCCTCTGTCTGTCTTCTGGGAAAAGGAGACTGTGTGCTGGTTAAAGAACGATTACTGGCTGTGTATTTATGGCATCCTGAGTATTCTGGTTTTCTAAAATAAAAGATAAGTAAAAAATTATTTTTGAACCCCTTGATCATTAGTTTAAATTCTGGGAAATGGGTTATTCATTTGGATTTACTCTCAGATTTTTTGAGGAGGGCTTTTTTCCTGTGCTTGGCTTGATTTTTGCACCGTGTTCACAATCTATGCTGTTTTGTGGTGAAGGTCACGGTTTGAGTGCCTTCAGTTCTGATCTGTTTTCTACTTGTATGACTGAACTCTCTGTGTTTCTTTGACCTTCTGCAATAAGAAACTAACTCTGAAATATTAGATTTCATTACATATTTGTGTTCGAGTGGATGTGAGCAGCGCTTACACAGCTCCTCTGTCTGAGTGTTTTTAAATGAACGTGATAAATGAAAAGTATTGAGGACTGAATCCAGCTGTGACCTTCGTCGTGTTTCATTATTCTGGACTTCATTCGGTGCATATTAAACCCTCACAGCAGGTTTATGTCACGGCTGCAGCTCTGCTTCCTTTAAACTGGATGTAATGATCTGATGAAGTCTCAGCATTCACAGCTCAGCGGACTCGTGTTTCTTCTGAGACTAAATGGAGAAAACATCTATTTAATTTCAGGCTAATGAGTAAGAACGAGCCTTGTCATGGTGTTATACAGACCTTCTTTAAATCGGGACCATCTGTGCACCACGGCGACGTCCTGCTGAGGGCGTGACATGAGGTCAGGCGGCCGGCAGGTTTACACTGTGAAAGCATTTTTTCAGTCTGAGTCAGTCAGATGAAGATGTGGAAGCAGAAACTAAAAGCTGATCAAGGAGTTGAGGAGCGTTTTTTAATCCTCTTTTTTCCTGCCTCTGTCTGTGCTTCAGCTCAACTGTGAAACCTTTGATCCTTCCTCCTCCTCCATCTCCTCCTCTCAATCCTTTAAGTCCTGCTCCACCCAGACTCTGTTGACTGCTGCCGGAAAGCCCGCTAAGGTTATCGAACATTAAATCCGCCTCAGGGACAATTTGTTCTCACATTGATGAGGGTCAAAGGTCAGAGTTGGAGGTGCCGCAGAGGCAGGTATGAGCTAATCTCCAACATACAGACTTATAGTTTTGATTTTGTCATCAGTTGTCAGATACATTCAGTGATTTTCAGAATAAAAGCTGTCCCTGTCACGTAAACAAAAACACAGATAATCTGCCCAGCCCTGCTTCAGGCCACGTCATCAGACTCATCACAGACCAAAGAGTTCTGGTCCCTGAGCACCAGAAACACTGAGACAACATTAAACGCTTTGAAAGATTTCTAAAAGAAGCTCTAACCTACTGCTAAGTTTAGATAATAAAACACTTCAGACGGGTTTAAGCAATAAAAATATCCCGACAATAATAACTCTCACTGTGTTTCCTGTCTCCTCCTTGAAACTTCATACTGGACCCTGATTGGCAAGAAACAAGCTGTCACAGTTAAGGTGAACTCAGAAAAAGCTTCCACTGAAAGATAAAAGTGAAAACAGCAAACGACATGAAACCAAATTCATCCATATCTACTCTGAAAAGCACAAAACTTCCAGGGAAAGCTGACAAATCTCAGCTTCACCACTTCATCAAACATGCTTCAACCTGTGACCTTCAGCACGCACTCTAATGAAGGTTTACCTGTCAGTGCTGCATGTTTGCCTGTCAGTACTCAACACTGGAGTCACATGATTTTGCTCTATAGGAGGACTGAGAAGGGATTAGTATGGATGGATGGGTAAAGTGGGAAAGTGAATCCTGTTTCATGGGTGTTACAGGTTCTGCTCAGGTATGACTAAATATCGTGAGTGTGATGCATGCAGTATGGATGTAAGGTCAACAACACTGGGTGTGAAACTGATGACAACGCGAACCACATGCAGTTGAAGGTAGAGGTAAATGAAGAACATGACCAAACTGAGCCTCAGCGTGAGGTCAGTGATGAAAAGACAAACAGCACACTTATCAGAAGTGCTTGACTTGAAGGTAACTGTACTGCAGGTTCATCCAGAAAACTTCTTCAGTTCTAGAAGCTGGTGAAGATTCCCAGGTATCGACCCATAAGCGAGGCAGTTCCTGCAATCATGTGGGTGATTAGGCTCACATGACCTGAAGAAGCCTCTCTGATGAACAGTGACACACCTTCATGAACTTACAAAGTTCAGTTGCCTTCAGCTCAAGCACTTTAGCCCACAATGTCCTGTATGAGTAACAGTTTAACAGTTTTCTTGAAGTCATTATCCCCGAACCTCACTTTGTGTTTTAGGACTGTGACCAGCAGCTTTGTTTGGATTGATTTTCCTCTGAAAATGCTACATGTTCAGCATGTTATGACATGATGTGACGTGATGACGATACAGCTTTCAGGATAGGGCTATCACTTCTGACTGCTGTCATTTGTTTTAACCATTGTTAATATTTCATGCACAGTCTTCTTGTTTTTATTAAGTCTGTGTCACACAGTAAAGTAATTTCTGTCATTTCACGTCCCGTTTAATTTCCTCCATCCTTTTGTTTTTTAAATCCTACGAGCTGAGAATAAAGGAGCTCCTCCTTCTCCTAGTTTGTGGGATGTAAAAATATTGGAGGCGATGAAGTCGGGGTGCTCATCAAAACTCCGCTGACATCAGAGACTCATATAATAATTTGAGAGCAGGGTGAAAGCAGAAGCTTCGTTTCTTCTACTCTCTCTGTGTTCATGTGTGAATCTGCAGATAAATGAATGTTTTCATGCCGTCGACCTGATTTTTACTGCGGGAGCAGGGGAAATAAAGCAGGAACATAAAAACAGGAATCAGTTATTACAGGACCACAGGAAACAAACTCTGCGGCTCAGATTAGTTTTATCTTGGCTCTTTGTGGAGCAACAAACTCTCTTTTTCTTTGTTTCCCTGTTTTCTTTCTCAACAAGAACATTTAAAAACTGCAGTTTATGCCACTTGGCTTCATATCTTAACTACAGTAAATATGCATTTGCATATCAAAATCATAGTTAACATTATGTTTCATTTCTTGCTATCATTAATTATCCAAAATTGCATGCAACAATTTCAGTTTTGGTAAGTGATGAGCAGTCCAGAGTTAGTATAGAAGCTGTGATTTACGGGTAAATATTTTCAATCAGATAATTGACCCATTCAGTACAAACCTATCCAGTAAACCTGGATGTTTGTGAGTGGTGGGTCACTACATGTTCATGAAATCAGATTATCAGGGTGAAGGTTTAAGGTGAATTGTCCTCGGTGTTGGCAGCCCTCAGTGGCACATGACCTTGTGACAGCTTTGAAACCTGTCAGAGTATCTGTCTGTTGGGTCAGCGCTGCACAGCTGCACATCGCCCAGATGTTAAAATGATCTAAATATGGAACAAATTCCAATGAAAAGAGTTCGGTTCAATACACAAACCTGCACAATGTGAACACAAAGGCAGCTGGAAACAAACACACACATCACTGTTTGTTCTAAAGATTAGACAGACTCAGATCTGCCATCTGTCAGGTGTCCATGCAAGTGTTAATGACTCTGTGCAGGAGGTCGTGTGCGTAATATTCAGTGTTACTGTGTGTGAGAGAAAGTGCTGGCAGCACTGTCTTTGTGAAGACTCACTGCATATTCGGACAGACGACACTTGTAAAGTGAAGATCTGTCCTTAAAGAGATTTCTCAGAAAAAACGACACAAACATGGGGGTTGGAGTTCCTCAGGGCGCTGTTTTGGGTCCATGGTTTATTTTATTGAACACTGATGATGGTTTTTTAGTGTTTTAGTGAGTCTCTGTGCAGCTCAGCCAAGATTCTTCAAACATTAAAGACGAAGAGGAAAAGATGCACTTCATATGCTGCCAAAATTTAGACGCTAACTGAGCAGCGCTCAGGGTTGTCCTGTTTCTCTTTCCTCTCACTGGCTGTTTCTCACTACACGTACTTGTGTGTACTTGCGTTCTCGTGGACTTGTGATACGTCATCAGTTGTAAACCAAGTACTGTTCCAATTCAAAGTACGCATCAAGCCAAGTACGCTAAAATTCCCGGGGTTCCAGCCCTCCTGGGTTTTAAATGCACCTTAAAACACACATGCATCAACACTACAATGAGCGGGTGGAGGGAGGTTTGGAGTCTTCTCTCACCCCCATTCTCTGCGACCTGCTGGAGCAGGGGGGCTAGGACTAGGAGGAGTTGGCCGTCCGACTGCGGTCTGGAGTGTGGAGCCTTCCTGCTGCTGCGGAGTCGGGGCGGTCTGCCTCCCCCCACCGCAGGGAAAAGGGAAACACCACCTGGGTCTGGGTGCAGTTCCCCCCTCCAGGGGCGGGGGCACCTAGACCCGGTTTGTAGAGTACGCTTGGGGAGTGTGATCGTGTGTACAACGTCTCTTTATGTCTGTCTCCACGTTGGTTGAGTGTGGAGTAAGTGCATATGAGAGCATGAGGGTGGGAATGGATGTTTGTATCTGTGTGTGCCTGTATGTCTGTGTCTATATGTCAGGTTGGGTGTCAGGCGCCACCTCTCTGGGGACATCTCAGGCCCTCCAAGGTTTGGAGGCCTATCTCCCCCTACCACCACTTCCCCTGCCAGTGGCGGACCCCCTCAGACATCGGTGCGTTGGTGGTTCTTTGTGTCCGGGGATGGGCGTCCAGGTACACACCGGCTCACTCCTTGGCGGCCGCTTATCGGGGCCTGGAGCCTGGGGCTCGCTCGGGCCACTTCGGAGGTGGGGTGCCCCCGGCCTCTCGGCCTGGGGCTCGGTCACTCAGGCGCAGCTGGCTGCCGGCGGAGCTCACGGGCGCGTCACTGCAACTCCCCCTGGCTTCTGCTCCGCGGCTGCTGAGTGAGCCCTCATCTGGGACTCTCCTCAGCTCTTTCCGGGACAGTGGCGCAGCTGCCCCTCTGTTGGTCTTCCTTGGTCTCTTGTGTTCTGGGGGCCTCTGGATGTCTGGAGTTTTGATCTCCTCCACACCTGCTTCATGCCCTGGAGGACGGGGCTGTGCCCCCCCCCACACCCTCTAGCAGATTATTACATGAAGGAACCTTTTAAAAAACAAAAAACAAGCGCGTCCATGCTCACAGGTGTACACACGGGTGATCACACCCACAAACTACACCCTTTTTGGCTCCTACCTCAAAGCACACTGTGTTCTGTTGATCTTATGTGCTGCACAATAATGTTTAACATTTAGTATTTACTGTCATATTCCCATATATCATTGTGATGTTGTTTATTCTATTACTCTTGTTCTCTTCTGCTTGCTTTCTTTTTTCTTTCTCAGCAGGTGATCCAGGTGATTGATATATGCATTTTTTTTTTCTCTGCCCGTTCTGTTGGTTTTTGTCTTTTGCCCTTCTCCCCCGTCCCTCTTCTCAGCTGTTTCTCTTTCCCTCTTTCTTTCTCCCCTTCTTTCCCCCAGTCAAGTCTGTCCCGTATTCAGTAAGTGAAAATAAAATAAACAATAAAAGGTGAATCAAATGGACCATTACGGCAAGGCTGGGATGGTCAGTTTGGTAAAGTAAATCCGTTGGGCATCTTTCTTTGCCTTTAGACAATAATTCTGATGGCAAAAGAGCCAAACGGGACAGGCCAAAAAAAAAAAAAAAAAAAAAAAAAAAAAAATTCCCGGGGGTGTTCTACCAAGCATGCATCATCTGTGGTGACTTAGGTGGAAAAATAATCAGTTAAATTAAGGGAGATGGCCCTAAAAACTCTGAAGCAGAGATGTCATCAAGTACACTGCTGTTCCAACTGTAGAATGATCGAGCTGCTCTCTCGCGTTCTCGGGAAGTCCGGACTTCCGCGTGAACAAAATACAGACTAGCAAGAAAGCAAGTGCACACTTGTGTAGTTGAGTATTGAGAAACGGGCACGGTGTAACAATCTGTCTTACTTCCTGTTCTATTTTGAAGGTTCGATTCTCTTCTGGCTGCTGTTGAGATGTCATTAACTCTCTCCTCAGTCTTTAACCACGTTTCTTTGACCTGGATGGAAAATGTCTTTTTATGTCCCTTCCTATCCTCACCACTTTTGCCCCGTCTCATTCCTGCATGTTTCTCTTGTTGACTTCCTGTCGTTGGTTTATGTCATGATCCTGGGTCCTTTTGACCCAGCATTTTGTGTTTTCTCTTCGATTTTGGTTCTGTTCTTCCTTTGTTTAGTGTTTACTCTGTTCTGCCCGTGTGTTCCTGTTTTATTGTGAAGGTCTGCGTCTTATGTGAGTGTTTTCAGTTTGCCTCCCTAGTCTCGTTATGTTAATCACTCCCAGCTGTGTTTCCCACCTGTGTGTAATCTCCCTGTGTTCTCTGAGTGTATTTAAGTTGTATTTTCTGTCTTAGTAATTGTTGGTTCGTCTGTGTTGTTTCCCCTTGGTCTCCCTGCGTCTTCCCATATGTATTTCTCCGGACCTCCCTGCATCCTCGTTCTGGTTTGTCTTATTAGTTTACCCAGTTTAGGTTTCCAGTTTCATGTTTTGTCGCCACCGCTGTTTGTACTTACCCACCCCTGTTAATAAACACTCACCTGCACCAGAGCTGCTGCCTTTTGGGTCCTTCCTACATTCCACACGGCTTGCCCCGGCAATCCGTGACAGTTTTTCTGTTTGGTTTCTGTGGTTTTTGTTAACTTCAAGTTTGTATTAAATATGTTTTTTACTATTCATGCTGCTGGGAGTTGGATACCCAAAAACCTGTTACCTGATGACTCAGGTGTTCACTGATATAGTGAAGATATCTGTACGTATGTTTGCAACCATCCAGCAGAAGTCAAGTTGTAAGAGAGTATTGGTGTTTTTATGATTTAATCTTTTATGACTTTAGCTTCTGCTGTGAGGTTACCATCTATTTTTAATCGTCAAACAGACAAACACACTCACCCAAAATCTCTCCTAGCAAGAAGCTGTTTTCAAACACATTTCTGGACAGTAGGGACAGTTCGAGTCCTGAGAGGGTCAAAGGTTGAGGGGTCAAGGGTTTCACAGGTCCCAGTGACGGTCAGCAGGCCTCCTCACAAGTCTGACAGCTCCTGTATGTTTGATGAATATGGATGCTGTCAGGTGAGCGCCCCGGCAGCTCACAGGTCACCTTGGTGGCGATCTCCGAGCAGCACCATCTGGCCTCCACGCTGACACATTTACAGTTCACGCTCGGCTGCTCTGTGCACACTCACTAACAGGTGCAACAACACCAAACATGTGACACCTGGTTTTACAAGGCCAGGGAGAGAGATTATGATCCAACACTCCGAGTCAGCTGTGAGGCTGCAGGACAAAGCCACCTGCCATCATCCACGGCAACAAAACACATATCCAACAATTACACAGTGCGTGAAGAAACTCAACAATCACAGCAAACAGACTGGCAATACTCACACAGCAACCAGCAACGAGACAGCAACCAGTAAATATGAAGCTGGGAACATGCAACACACTGACAATGGAAATATTTGAAATATTTGAGAAATAACACCTCTCTTCCTGATAGCGTCAACTCATCTGGTGTCTTGCTGACAGAAGTGTAGCGGTGAACAGTCATAGCAAGTCCGACTGCACACCAGCAGCGCCACTTAAACAGGAAGTAAACTGAACACCTTCAGGTCCTACCACATAAATCTATATAAACCCGTCACCACCACCACAGTCCTTCTCTGTGGTGCCGACCAACATAGCCGGATAAAAAATCCTCAACAACCTGGTGACAAAATCCACTTCAGGATCATCTGAATCTCCTGAAGAATTTTAAAGCCTAATAAATTACCTCTGAAAGATGGTTAAGTCATACTTAAAGGAGCAAAAAAACTCTTCTGGACCGCTAGAATCTCCTGGAATCACATAAATACACACTAGAACTTCTAAAGACCAGCAGAACGGCCCATTACATCGACAGGACCTTCTCAAAACCCCTACAACCTTGTTAACCTCATCAGGACCTCTAGAATCTCCAAAAGGATCCCATTCTTTAAAACACCTATTCTCCATTCTCAGAAGAAGGAGAGCACATAGTTCTTTGTGTTTTTTGCTTTTTGTGTATTTTTCTCATGTCATCCAGATGTTTTGAAAGACCAGGGTCACGATTTTTTTTTCACCCGACCTACTTTTTTTCCCCACTTGAATCGTGTTTCAGCTCATTTGAGAGTTTTATTTGTGTTTCTGTTTCTGTGTGTCACAGGCACATTTAAGCTGCTGTCTCTGCCAGCCGTCGCTCGAAAGACAGATTTTTTCTGACTCATGAAATCCAAGAACAACCACAGACCAAATAATGTGGCTCAGATTTAGTCACAAAGAATCTCTGTGAAATTAAACTTAAATAATTTTGTCAAAGGGAAACGTTACTGTGCGAGTGTGACATGTCTGAGGCCCTGACTGACTGTGAGGAGGTTCATAAGGAGAACTGAGATCACCTTCCTGACATTTAGAACAGTGGCTGTTATGCAGACTTTAACTCTAAACGGATTAGCGGCGAGCTCCGAGCTGTCATCTGTTATTTGAGTATTAAATTAAGTAAAAACAGCAGGACGACTCGAAGAATCCACAGGAGGTGAAATGTGTGGCTGCAGACTGAGTATCACTGTGGGATTCGAACCTGCGCTCCTTTCTTGTTGCTGTAGAAACAAACAGTAGCTGCTGCGGCACATGAAACAGATTAGTGGGTTACACGAGAGTGGTCGATACAAAGCCCAGAGAAACAATGGAAAACAGGCGGCGGCAGTTAGCACACCGTCCATCACCCACCCGCTCAGAACAAACAGCAGCTGCATGAGTAAACATGAAACTGTGCAGAGATGCTTCTGCTGAGCTGTTTGATCAACACCACCACTCCAATCAGCTCCTCTCAGCTGATCACATCATTACCTAACCTAAATCCAGTGATGGGTGCTGTCTCTGCCGCTTACTACTCAACTGAAGGAGGGAACATGAGGAGGTGCCATGCTTTTTTCATCATCACCGCACACCTCCTGCTTCCTCCTCTCTCCTTACCTTTGGACTAACTGCTCTCCTCCATTTTAAAGCAGCTTGCTGTGTGTTTACATTTCCTCTTCAGTGACAAATAGATGTAAAGCTAACTGAATGAGTATAACACCACGGAGTCCCTCTCAGAATGGTAAATGGACTGATTACTTATATAGCGCTGTTCTACTTTCCCAGAGTACTCAAAGTGCTCTATACAACATGCCACATTCACCCTATCACTTTCTCTAAAATGAGTGCTTTCTAATGACATTCACATTCCAATAGGGTTAGTATCTTGCCCAAGGATACTTGGTATGCAGACTGGAGGAACCAAGGACCGAACAACCAACCTTCCGATCAGTAGGTGACCCTTAAGTCTGAAGACGAACAGGCCTATTATCAAAATCACAAGAATCTCCTCCAGGACCACAAGAACGTCCTGTAAAAGAACACCAAGATCTTCATCAGTCAATACTACAAACCACCTGAAAGTGTCTAGAAACCACCTACATTCTCTTCAATAACCCTAAAACAGCCTCAAAGGTCTAAAGGAAAAAAGTCTCTTACTCAAATATCCTCGGGCAACATACTGAACACAAAAAAAACCAAAAAACATACTGAACACCAATCAGTGTGTGTGTGTGTGTTACTGTATCCTGGTATTATGTAGAAACAAGGTGAGCCTCTCCTCTCAGATCCACACCTGCTGCTGTAATTACCCTCCGGGCCAAATGGATTATATAACACGAACACACACACACACACACACACACACACACACACACACACACACACACACACACACACACACACACACACACACACACACACACACAGCTGTTGGAGTGATATAATGACCTGTTAACACTGATGGATGATGAGGTTGAAGGTCTGAATTAATCAGGAGGAAAAATCAACAGTGAACCACAGCAGGAGCAAACGCAGGAGCAGAGCTTCCAGCCTCATGTGGACTGCTGTGAAGCTCCTGAGTTTCCCCCTGCCCACTCCACAGATCTTATCATTCGCTGCATATGCAGAGATACATAAATTTACAGCCTGAAATTTCCACACCTTCAGCTGTTTTCACGCAGCCTCCTCTTCATCCTCAGTTTCAGTTTCCACATCTGCAGAGGAAATAACCGAGTCCAGCTCTAACAGATGGATCACAGTGAAAGTTCTTCAGCATGTTGAGCTCCACATGAAAACATGGATCTGTCAAACACCAACCAGACAAAAAGCTCCAGGTTTACTTTTGGTCCTGAATAAAATCAGTTTGTGGTTTTAACACCTGAATTATTTCAGTTCATGCTTAGCTAAGCAATCACTTCTGTTTGAACTGAAGGTGGTTTGGTGTGAGGCTCGGCAAGTCAGCTGAAATCCTTTAACTGTGACATGTTTAACAGAAACCTGTGTATGACTTATAGAATATTTAAGCAGGGAAGAATGCTGGTGTAGTTCAGATGATTGTATCTGGTGTAGGTGGTTTAGCTGTGGGCCTTTGTGATGTCAGATGTTGATCATTTGAGTTATTTGAAGTTCAAAGACAGAAACATCTGTCTGCATATTTTAGGTTGAGAGCAAATGAATATAAGATGGAGAAGCATTACTGCACAGTGTAAACCTTTATATAGAAATTGTATTTCCATTGGTAAATCGACTGATTCTTATATAGCGCTTTTCTACTCTCCCGGAATACTCAAAGCGCTGTATACAACATGCCTCATTCGCCCATTCACTTCTATACACAAGTGCAAACTAACCTGCATTCACACTCCGATGAACGCATCGGAGGGCAATTTGGAGTTAGTATCTTGCTCAAGGATACTCTACATGCAGACTGGGGAAGCCAAGGACTGAACCACCAACCTTCCGATCAGTAGCTGATCTGCTCTACCACCTGAGCCACAGCCACCCCAATTCATCGGGACACGAATGACTCGTTACTACATGTTTTCATTTCTTTTCCTTAATTTTTTTTGGGTGATGTGCGCCGAGGCTGACCCTTGGTATGTATGTTCTGTGATGAGAATGAATAAAGTAAAGATGGATCGGACATCATGTTCCCAGAGCACAATGACAATCAAGATCAGAAATCTGCCGCTCAGCATCCAAACCTGTCTTCAAATGCTTCACTTTATTTTGGATACTCTGTTTTTTCTCATGCCGGTATGTGCTCGTTATCACAGTAAAGATGTAGGGAAATGTACTGGTCGCTGTTTTCTCTGGAGCCCGAGCCTGATCACGTCCAAGCTCAGGCTTCAGTAATGAAGCAGTAACATCATGAAGTTGTGAGCGCGTGCAGTGGATTTTTAAACCTTTATAAGATTTTCATCAGATTTGATGGAGATTTTATGTCCCATCGATCTCTACAGCAGCTTCTAAAGACCTGCTCACAGGCACTTCAGAGACAGCAGAAGAAATGCCACCATGATGATGAGATCTCTGAGATCAGAGCTGTGTGACCTCTGACCCCACAGGTACCTGAAAACAGGTTAAATCAAACCTCCATTCTACTAAAAACAGAGCCTGCAGCAGTGTGTGTGTGCGCGCACACGTGTGTCTGAGTGTGTGTGTGATGTTTATCTGAAGAGGTGCCAGAGTCTGAATGAGGCTAAAAATACAAAAGCAGCTGCTGCTGAAGCTTCTTCTTTTCTTCTTACTGACTGCAACACACACACACACACACACACATGCGCACACACACACATGTGCACACACGTACACACTGATTGGCGGTAAGCACAGTCCTCTCACCGCGACCTCAGTGCCTGCATCATCTGTTGCTGCTCTCAGTGGAAATGAGCGAGTGTAATCTTGTTTTTATTGAGATTCCAGCCCGGCTGCAGAAGAAGGAAAAATTAAAAACCTAAAAATAGAAGTAGAGCCACAGCAGACGGCCGCGCTGTGACGGGCCAGATGTTTGGCAGCTGGGTTTTCTCTAAGTCAGTTTCCTTTCACTGAAACTCTTCCCAATGCTATGTGTTTCACTCTAACAGAGATACATTTTATTCTTTCCAAACAGAAGCCATGTCCACTGAAGGCTGCCGTTTCCAGGGTTACAGGGCCATTACATAACAAAACCGGGTCACCTGACCACAAACATGAAGTCATGCTGGATTTTGTCAGTTAACCATGATCAGCACAACTGCCATGTTGGAGGCACCTGAGCAAGTTCTCTTGCTCGTGTTCCTGTTTTCTTCTCAGGCATGAAGTCGTGCACTCCTGCTGTGAATCATTGCACATTGTTTGAATTGTTTTCTTTGGACACTGTGTATGTGGCAGAAGTAGAACTAACAGTGGCACTTCTATTTTGGGTTCTATTGTGACAGAAATGGTGGGAGGTAAACATGTCGACAAAGCCGCTGTCAGCTCCTCCTTTAATTTTCTGTTTGGCTCCAAACGAAGCGACCATTCGGCTCGGGGTTTTCAAACGCTTTGGGCTCCTTAATAATTTACTGATGGGAATGTTTAGTGTCCTGCTGTTCTTCCTCACATTCATGTGTTTGTAATTCCATCAGCAGCAGTGCCACGACTGAGCATTAATAAGTAATCGGCCTGAGGAGCAGACTGAGCATTATATCAGCACAGCCATTCTCTGCCCTGAATGTTTCCATCAACTTTTATCTGCAACAAAGAATTATTTCTGTTTTCCCAATGGATTTCTGACTAAATGTTTCCTAAAATAGTTTGCAGATCAACTTGTTAAAAGCTGCAGTTCATATAGCATCCACGAGAGGCTCCAGGAGTGAGTCGGTCCCCACAGACTCCCATGTTTAAACTTTACAGCAGAAAAAAACATGTTTACAGCCTGACACACAAACTGTTCTGGGCTCTATGGATAATATTCCTAACTGTATTAAACTTCTGTTACAGCAGAACGATAACAGGAAGTAAAAGAGAAGAATGAGAAGAAGAACAATATCTCTATATGCAGATGACACAGTTTTATATACAGGAAAAAAAGGAGACTGTAACAGTTTATCTGAGGTTCATATCAGGAGTCAGAGACAAATATAGCAACTGTACAAGGAGAGAATGTTTTATAACTCACCTGTTTAAATTGTATTAAGGCTTTGAATTTGCCTTATTAAGGGCATGGCCTCTTTAACTGACAGGTGGACGGTGACACAGGCGGCTTTAGCTGCTAGCTGTCTGCCCAGCTTTACCTCAGCTAACTGAAGTCCCTGAACTGGACCTCTGAACTGTTTTTGTGCTGTTGGAGCCTTTTGGAGCATAATAGCATCATGTGACCAATAATATGGCTGCTATGAGGTTACTGTACCAACAGACCGTCCAAATAATCTCAGCTCCAGTTTTGGTGAGTGAAATTTGAGGATTATGATTAGGGATGGGTACCGGTATGGTTCTGACATAAACGGTAGTAACCAGACCAAAAAGCAGCGCACATTTCGGTGCTTTATTTCCCCTGAGATGTCATACACTTTGGATTCTAGCCAATCATTTTACCTTTCCAAGTATAGTAGGCAAGCACCATTTAAGCAACGGCACCGTTTCAAAAATACCAGTTTGGCACTGGTATCAGATAAAACCTAAACGATACCCATCCCTAATTATGATTGGATGTTACTGATTACAAGCAGCAGCGTTGGTGCTCCACCCAGTGCTCCACCCAGTGCTCCATAAGCCACTGGGTGACATGACAATGGCTACATCCATCTGTTATATACAGACTGTGATTTTCTCGATCAAAGTGACATTTGAAACGTGTCTGGTTGTTTTTAACTTCAGGCACCAACTCTGTGATCCATCAGCACAGAACAGCCCTACTGCTACAAAGTTAAATCCACCGAGCATTTCTTTGTTTGCCTTTCTGAGATTAAAAATAGCTTCAGTTCCTCCCAGAGGTCTGAACATCTCAATAAAACTCAATAAAGCTCCATAAATGGGCCGTTTGAGGACAAACTCTGTGTTTGATTGATAGCGGAGAAGAGAAACAGCCTGTTCTCGCTTCTTTATGATGTTTTTCTCATTAGAAGTCAAACTCCCCTGACACACAAACACAACTGTAAATCCATTACCACCCTCGTCACAGACGCAGGAAACACATTAACGCTGTAAATCAGCTCATAAATATGTGTTTTACTCTGCGCCTCCATTATGTCTGTCCTGTTGTCGAGCACATCACGGCTCCTGCTGCTCGCTTTCTTCTTACCAACGGGTTCAGTGTGTTTGTGGGAGGTCGGGACACACTTTAGAAACCAAGTGTGTATCTATGATTCTGTATGTGTGTGTGTTACTCTTTCGAATGAGCCTCGCAGTGTTCAGACAAGAGCACTTGATTTTAACTCCTGGTCCAGACCATTGAAACTGCATGTGGGTGTGTGGTTCACTTCTGTAACACTGACTTTTGGGGGCTTTCGTTCAGGTTTGGTTCCCTGTGTTGACCTTGGGTCACACAGCTAAATCTCTGAGTAAAACGACGAGGAGATAACCAAATGAATGAAAAAGCTTCAGTCTTAGAGCTGCTCTGAACAGAGAGAGCGAGGCTGAGGCCACAGGTAAAATAGTTGCTGTGGAGATGGCCGGCCGGCGGCCCTGAGCTTGTTAAGTCTGATAACAGACGTCTTCAACGACTGTTTGTGTTTCTGCAGGCATCAGAGCAGCCAATTTCTGTTCTTCTGCTCATCACGGACACAAAGTTTCTTCTTCTTCACGTTATCAGTGCACTGCTCCTCCTCCTCCTCTGCTTTGTCTTCTGCTGCTTTTTCTTACAGTGTTCAGCACTTTTCTCACTTTTTTTGCTTCTAATCAACCACGGGCCAAGCGATTTGCGTGATCAGACACTAAAGTTCTTATTTTTTACAGCAAATCCATGAATCAAAGGTAATCAAACATTTCTGATGTGAGGCAGATTGTTCTTCTGCTTTTATGAGCCTGATTTAGATTTCCACCTTTATTCTTACCTGTGTGAGGACCACAGCTAAAAATCACCTTATAGCAACTTTGACACAAACACATGCGAACATACACACACACAAGCATGAGCACACATAAAGAAGGATAATTTTTAGTCAGAGTCTGAAGTGAGACACCCGTAAACG
The DNA here is from genome assembly GCF_963969265.1 of Rhamphochromis sp. 'chilingali'. Lineage (NCBI taxonomy): Eukaryota > Metazoa > Chordata > Actinopteri > Cichliformes > Cichlidae > Rhamphochromis > Rhamphochromis sp. 'chilingali'. Next base: position 24,510,299 of record NC_137934.1, read on the forward strand.
AAGCAGCATCTGGCTGCAGTTTAAATACTTTTTTGTCTCGGTCTTGGTCTCGTCTCGACTTGGTCTTGGTCTTGTCTTGGTCTCGATACCCTCTGGTCTTGGTCTCGGTTTAGGCGGTCTTCACTACAAGTCTAATAGATAGATAGGAACCAATAAAAGTGTAAAACCCCTGAACTGAGAGCCCATGAGTCATGAGTCACTGAGAGCAGTGAAGCACAGAAACAGCTTCAGAGTCCATCCTGTCGTCCTTAAGAGATTCAAGTCTTCTTGAGAGGTTGTCTAGTCTTTGGGTCTTTGGGGGGGGGGGAATAAGTCGGACTGTAAATAAAGAATGGACACACACTGGTCCGGAAACATCATGTAGAGTGTTCTGGGGATTGTCTGCTGCAATGTCACAACCACACAGGTTTCTGGTCTGGTAACAGGCAGCACTCTTACAGAGGTAGGGAGAGGAGCTTGTGTGATGTGGGAGGGCTCAGTTTAGGTTTGCATCGACTGGAACTTTTAACTTTATCTGATTTAAACAGGCGAGTCATGAAAGGTTGTTCTGAAGGGGGACATGTTTTTGCAATGTGGGCAAAGCAGTGCTGTGTCTCTGCTGTGTAATGCCTACCCCCACTCACGTCAGCAACACAGCACCGTACTGGATGGAGAGCGGTCTACTGTAATGTTGATATCATGGTGACAGAGGCTGTTTGGGTAGGGCTGTGTGTCGTCACTGATTTCTATAAACTATTCGATTCGATTCAATCAAATTTTGACTCAGTCAGAAATATTACAATTCTTATCATGCATCAGTACACGTCCATATTTATATATCTATCAAAATCTGAAGAAAACCATGAATCAACATAGGGCTGAAGAACATTACCCGAAGCTGAGCAAAGTTACAGCAGTTTTATTAGAGACAGAGCTAAGCGTTTTGCAATTTTGCATAATTTAAAAAAGTTAAAATTTCCTCAGTATTGAACAGCAGAAATTAGGCTTTGTCGGAGGTCGACAAACCAGCTCCCGACAACACTGTACACAACAGTAGACCAGTGCGTAATAAGCAAATGTATTATGCAGAAAACTTAGATTTGAGATGGGAAACTGTTCTTGAAGGACACTGAGAGAAAAAGCTGTGCAAGAAGTGTGATTTTATCATGGTGGAAGCAAAACAGCAAAAGTAAGAGGTAATCAATAATGATGTTTATCAAACGTGAAGCGTAATTTTGATCTTCTTTTGCTGCTGGTTCAGTGAATTTTGGTAAGAGAGTGACAAAACCTGCAGCTTCAGAATCTGTGAGATGTCGGGTTTCAGCCCCGACGGCGTGTCTGTGTATGTGCCATCGGCTGAACGATCCATGCTTTGTGTTTAAATCTTTGTACGGAATCCATTTACCTGCACTCATTTGCTGGTTTAGTTGTATAGTGGTTGTTGAAATAGTTTTGTGAGCTTTAACCTGAGATTCTGGTGTTTCAAGCAAAATACATTCATATTTAAAAATCAATTCAGGATTTAATGAAACAATATCACTTTTTTCAAGCTAAAATTGATTTAAATCTGAAAAACAATTTTTTAAACCCACCCCTATGTAAACATGTTTATTTCTGCTTTAACATGAGTGTCTATGGGGACTGACTCACTGCTGCCCCTGCTGGACATCGATGGTTGGGTTGTTTTTCTTGTTTCCACTGGCATTATCGTAGTTTTGGCCCACAGGGAGAAACTTTAACGCTTCCTCGAGATTCAGTCTGTCCAAGAAAGCAGTGACATGATGGACTTCCTGTGGGTGAGTCAGACTCACAGACCTGCAGCTCTGCTCCAGCCTCTTTAAATCTGAACTTCTCTGTTAGCTGCTGTGCTTGTGAAATTAAATTTGAGAGCATTTATTCATATCCTGCTCCGTGCTGTGATTTGTATTCTCCTGCTGTGGCTTTTTCATTTAATTTCACCTTTTTAAATCCTTTTCTCTGCCTTTCCCACAGCGCCGCTCGTCACAGGACAAAAACAAAAAATTAACCCACGCCTGAGCTGTGGTTCCACTCGCAGCTCAAATCATCTCCTGATGACCCTGTTTGTCTCATCAGATCCTTTCACAGATAAACATTTGATCACAGGGTGTACATGAGGGAAACAAAACAAGAAAACCAGTCGCATTGATTCTACGGGTGAATGATTTCAGACATCTATAACACTCTGATTTGTCTGACCAATAAAGCTGTCATGGTGTAAGAAACATAAAAGCACCACTTTGTTCCACTTCTCTTTTTGTTATTGGTTGTGCTGCACCTCTTTGTGCTCATTTTACATCTTTTCCGGTTCTTTTCTCATTTCTGTGTTGCAGTTCCTGGTGGTTTCAAACTGACTCTCTGCCACGGACTCTAGGCTCCTTGGCAGGACCTATGAGGCTGTGATTTAACCCATAAAGGGACAGTAGAAGCCATTTGACTGCACAGCAGTGAACTGTGGACTCCATCATTGAAAGAGGAAGTGAAACGCATTATGCACCAGAGGTGTGGACTCGAGTCACATGACTTGGACTCGAGTCAGACTCGAGTCATTAATTTTATGACTTTAGACTTGACTTGAAAAAATGTTCTAAGACTTGTGACTTGACTTGGACTTTTACACCAATGACTTGGGACTTGAATTGGACTTGAACCGGTTCACTTGAAAAGACTTGATATTTTACCCCAAATATAAAATTTAACATGCATATTATATAGAGATTGAAAATGTGACGTCATTCACGGGTAGAACCGCAAAGGATTCTGGGAACTCGTGGCAAGCGGTACTAGCGCACGCAGGCTTTCAATTAAAATCAGTTATACAGCGATAAAAAGAAACACAAAAATGTCAAGAAGCCGTTGTATTATTAACTGCAATAGCCGGTCGCATGACAGCCACGGGAAGTCGACGGGTAAAGAGATCGGTTGTTATCGGATTACGTTGTTGAAGAGAAATTGTTCGAGCCATGTTTCCGAAGTAACAAACGGCGACGGGTGGCCTGGATTGCAGCCATTCAAAGATCAAATATAACGTCCCAGAACACTCCAGCTCACAGGTTAGTCTGCTCCAAGCATTTCCACGAAGGTCAGTGTTTTTTAGTAGTTAATACGTCATTTTCATAACATAATTAATGATATAGGTTACAAGCAAGTCTGGTGCTGAACAGAAATTGTCGCGCTATGCTCCTTTATTTATTGTGCATAAATAGTGAATTGTCCTGACACAATATTGCGTTTCGCTTCTGTTATTATGGTACATTGACAAAAACATATACTTTTATTCACAGGATAAAACAGTTTTTTTGTATCACTAATTGCACAGTACGATTACAGCATACAATATTATTGTCACTGCTACATTTCTGTGATGCTACCAGAAATTATTTCCACTACTAATTAATTACCGTTGAGCTCAAAGGTTATATTAATAAACGGTTAACGAATGTGTATTTATGACGACAATTTGTGAGACTGGTAAACTTATGATACGTACGATGGTCTTTCGTTCTACACGGTGCATTTCAAGGTCCTGTACCCATCCGTCGGTAAACTGTACCTGGGCTTGTTGCAGTGACCTGAAGTTACTAAACTTCATGAGTGTATGCACTCACTCCAAGAACCGTATGATTATAAATATGCATATAAATATGCTACGATGAGATAGCTGACTTCATCTAACTAGCAAATGTTTTCCAGGCTACGTTGGTGATGCAGTTTTTTTTAATGTGTATGATATTTTTGTCATGCGATTTTAAAGCTGGTCCTACAACCGCATCCAAGAATAACATGCAGCTTATCTCAGAACTGTCGGTGAAAATTATTCTTGGAGCTAGGTTTAATTGAGCTGCATTTTAAAGAGGTGCAATTTCACAATTTGTGTATATTTTCTAAGTTCACTATTTTGTCATGTGTTGAGAAAAACACAGATTTTAAAATTACATGGTCTAATATTTACATTTAGCATATAACTGCAACATTATTTTTTTCGTTTTTTTTTTTTTAAAGACTCGAAAGGACTTGAAATTCAAAGTTTCAGACTTGTGACTTTACTTGGACTTTTACACCAGTGACTTGAGACTCGACTCTGACTTGCCTGACATTACTTGAGACTTGACTTGAGACTTGAGGATAAAGACTTGAGACTTACTTGAGACTTGCAAAACAATGACTTGGTCCCACCTCTGTTATGCACATTTGTGTGATGACCACAAACTGCAGGACCTCTGACTAATGGCCCTGAGACAGTGAGAGAACAGACTGAGCGCGTCCAGGCAGAGGTGTGTTGACACAGAGGAGAGTGAGCTCTGAGCCGGACAGAGAGAGTGGAGGGGAGCACTGTGAAAGTTTAATGTAAAGCCTTCAGAGCAGAAAGTCTCTATGTTTGTTCTGCTGCTGACGGATTCTTAACGGCTCAGTCGGCGTTTCTTCCACAAATCCCACGAACAAACCCAGAGTGTCAGCCAGACTCACAATAGTCTCACTTCACAGCACCATGGCTCGCGCTGGCTTCCTGCCGGGGACGACAAACTTTAAAAATGTCTCTGAAAAGCAGAGTTACATGTGGTTTCCGCACACGGAGTGGACCACGCAAGCGGCAGTGGTTCAAGGATAAACTGATCTGCTGTTCAGCGCTGACTGCGCTTCTCACTCTGTGTTGAATCAAAAACATCTTAAAGCCAAAATCAAGAGAGAAAAATCATCATGGCTCACGCATAATTAATAGATAAGACTAGAAATCCCTCACACAGGCTCAGTGTGACACATTAAACTACAGGGTGGGCCATTTATATGGATACACCGTAATAACATGGGAATGGTTGGTGATATTAAAGTCCTGTTTGTGGCACATTAGTATATGTGAGGAGGCAAACTCCTCAAGATGGGTGGTGACCATGGTGGCCATTTAGAAGTCGGCCATCTTGGATACAACTTTTGTTTTTTCAATAGGAAGAGGGTCATGTGACACATCAAACTTATTGGTAATGTCAAGAAAAACAATGGTGTGCTTGGTTTCAACGTAATTTTATTCTTTCATGAGTTATTTACAAGTTTCTAACCACTTATAGAATGTGTTCAATGTGCTGCCCATTGTGTTGGATTGTCAATGCAACCCTCTTCTCCCACTCTTCACACACTGATAGCAACACCGCAGGAGAAATGCCAGCACAGGCATCCGGTATCTGTAGTTTCAGGTGCTGCACATCTCGTATCTTCACACCATAGACAATTGCCTTCAGATGACCCCAAAGATAAAAGTCTAAGGGGGTCAGATCGGGAGACCTTGGGGGCCATTCAACTGGCCCACGACGACCAATCCACTTTCCAGGAAACTGGCACCCATAATGTGGTGGTGCACCATCTTGCTGGAAAAACTCAGGGAACGTGCCAGCTTCAGTGCATAAAGAGGGAAACACATCATCATGTAGCAATTTCAAATATTCAGTGGCCTTGAGGTTTCCATTGATGAAGAATGGACCCACTATCGTTGTACCCCATATACCACACCAACCCATCACTTTTGTTGTTCCAACAGTCTTGGAGGGATCCATCCAATGTGGGTTAGTGTCAGTCCAATAGCAGTGGTTTTGTTTGTTAACTTCACCATTCACATAAAAGTTTGCCTCATCACTGAACAAAATCTTCTGCGTGAACTGAGGGTCCTGCTCCAATTTTTGTTTTGCCCATTCTGCAAATTCTGTGCACCGATCTGGGTTATCCTCGTTGAGATGCTGCAGTAGCTGGAGTTTGTAAGGGTGCCATTTGTGAGTAGCTAATATCCGCCAAAGGGATGTTCGACTAATGCCAGTCTCAGTGACATGCGGCGAGTGCTACGGTGTGGGCTCTTGCTGAATGAAGCTAGAACAGCCACTGATGTTTCTTCATTAGTGACAGTTTTCTTGCGTCCACATTTTGGCAAATCCAACACTGAACCAGTCTGGCGAAAGTTAGCAAGCAGTTTGCTAACTGTAGCATGGGCAATGGGTGGTCTCGTAGGGTGTATCTGCTGCAATGACCCGGTTACTGCGTTCACTAGATATCAACACAATTTCGATCCGCTCCTCATGTGTTAACCTCTTCGACATGTCAATGGCTGTGAACAAAGAGAAACTTGGAAATAACTCATGAAAGAATAAAGTTACGTTGAAACCAAGCACACCATTGTTTTTCTTGTGACATTACCAATAAGTTTGATGTGTCACATGACCCTCTTCCTATTGAAAAAACAAAAGTTGTATCCAAGATGGCCGACTTCTAAATGGCCACCATGGTCACCACCCATCTTGAGGAGTTTGCCCCCTCACATATACTAATGTGCCACAAACAGGACTTTAATATCACCAACCATTCCCATTTTATTACGGTGTATCCATATAAATGGCCCACCCTGTACAACCACAGTCAGACTCTGCTTCTGTCCCTGCTCAGGTGTCACATTTCAGGACATGATAGAATCGTGTGATGTTCAGAAAGGTCTCTGAGTGAGGCTGCTGAAGTTCTGCACTGTTTTTTCTTTCAGACATGAACGAGGTGACATACATCTCAGACGCCCTTAAATCACGGGGTTTAGCCTCGGTGTCAGCACACACTGATTCTGAAGCTACGTTTGAGCTTTAAGAAAACTTTCCTCCTCCTGCTGGATCAGAGTCAAGTTTCCTCTCAACACCTTTGCTCTCTGATCTCATCTCCTGTCCTCCAGAGGATCACAGCTCACCTGTGTGTGCCTGCTGGACACGTGACCTGTGAGGTGACAGAGCCTGTCACATGACTGCGGCAGAAGAGCATCTGTCTCCTGAATCCAAAGAGTATTCTGTTTTCTCTCGATGTTTTTAGTACCTTGGGGCCACCAGATCAGGGCTCCAACAGATCTCCAATTAATTAGTGATTATCAGCAGCTGATCACTGATCAATCTGCATGGATATTATTGGCTGGTTGGATTCAGTTAAATTTCCAGTAAAAAGACAGCAGTGATGTCGGTTTGCTTGTTTTAGTTTAAGATGGGCTGATAAATCTGAAGCTGCAGTCGCTGATGATTTGTCGGCATCTTTACGCAACAAACAGGGCATCAAACGGCCACTTATTTCTATCTGCCGCGCCATGATTCATTCGTAGAGTCCATGTCACCTTTCTGCTGACGTTTGCTGCTCTGTAATCCCACAATTTCGAGAGAAAAATAAGGAAGAGGAGGGAGAAGTGTGTGTGCTGAGCAGAGATCTCAGGGGTGTGTTTATCTTTCATCTGCTCTGACTGAAGCTGCTGTTTCTTTAAATAAAAGGAGCTTTCTCCTGCAGCTGAAGGACCGTGTGTGTGTGTGTGTGTGTGTGTGTGCGTGCGTGCGTGTGTGTGTGTGCAGCTGGGCAGCAGTGTATTTATCTCTTCGTCATTGATATTCACAGCCAGCTCCAGATCAATGAGCCCCGACACTCGGCCTATTATTTCATTTCTGGTGTCTAAAAGGCAAAGCCACGACTCCGCTAAATTGTTTTCCATTTGGTTTTGGCTGACTCGTCACAAAGAGTGAGGCGAGGAGGAGGCTAGCAGGGAGCGGCCCTCCTGAGGGAGTGAAGGATGGAGGAGGAAGAGGAAATAGCCTCTGATCCTGCAGCCGAACCTTTGGAAGGAAAAATTTGGTGGGAGAGCCGAGCTTGTGTTCAGTCAGATCACTGCTACCCATCGTGAACACGAACACGTGTAGAATACGGAGGTTATCCGTCTGCTCTGAAAAAGCAGATTTAAGTGTAACAGAAGGACACTGACTTTATTTCACAGAGTTTACAGATCTCAGAGAGCAGCACACGTCTAGAGCTTCTGGTTAGTAACGTGGTGTTTGCTGGTTTAGGCACAAATGTTACTTGATTTCAGATGAGGAAGAAAATTTATACTTTTAATACTTTTAATGTTTTTTGTCCTAATTTTCCCAGATCCACACAGCATTTTTAATCATCCCAGTTTTCTTTAGAAAGTATAAGTGATTCATATCAGCACACAATAACTAAACAATATTTTCACAACCAGACCAACGTTTCACTCTGTAATGCTCAGAGCCGTAAAAACGAGTTAAACAGAGGGTTAGCTTAAAGATTACACTCAGTATTAAACTCCAGTAAACGTTTGAGCTGTTGCTGAGAAAGCATCATGCCTTAAACCAAAGAAATCACTTTAGATCTGAGGAAAAAGAAAAAGGAGGTGGATATACAAAGTTATCACGATGCTGTGATAAGTGTGAAGAAAAGAGTGAGAAGGATTATCCAGCAATTCAAAGAGAAGAGTAGCGAACAGGCCTGGCAGAGGCAGTAAGCAAAGATTTCAAAGACTCTGAAAGGAAACCAGTGAGAGTCTGAAGAGCCCAGAGCAACTGCAGAGGCATGAGTGAGGGACTCATAGTCTCTAAGAAGATGGTCACTAGAACCCAGCACAGGAACGGACAGAGAAGCTGCAGAGAACAACTCCACTTCTGCAGAAGAGACACCTTCACATCAGACCGAAGTATGCTGAGGATGACCTGGAGACAGATCCTACAGACTGAAGCGTCCTTTGATCAGATGACATGGAAAAAGAGCTCTGTGGACACAGAGACGCTGCTCATGTTTGTGTCTGGAACAGAGAATCTCATTGAGGTGAAAAGAATCACGCAGCGAGAAGGACATTTGAAGAAAACCTCAGTCAGCAGCAGAACTGGGTTGAAGAATGACCTCTAGAAAACCAAAGTGAGCATTACTGACCAGGCTGCACAAAGCCCTGACAACCAGATCATCAGATCTGGAGGAACCTGAGAGGTTCTCCAAAGAAGAACGGGCTGGGACCGTTTAGGAGGTGATACAACTGCAGTCTGTTATCCAGCAAAATGAACTGACAAGCAGCTGTTAACATGAGGGACCCTGTAGATTTACCCTGTAGGTTTGTTTTGGTGGAATAATTAATTTTTTGTGTGCAAATTAAAATAACGCAAGCATCCAAGGCAAAACCAGGATTTTTGGAAAAGTGTGTTAATGTATATCTTTTTATTTACTTTAAGATTGAGAGTCAGTGCTTTATAGTCAAGGATTTTATATAGGTGACTTCATGTCCATCATGCAGCTGTTGGTGCTGATTTTACTCTCATTGGATATTTCTACTGTAACCTCCACGCTGTAACCACCTGGGTCACGTTACCCCCCCAAAAATGCAAATATTCCCGTGTGAAACGTTACGTGAAGACAGCTGTGAATCAGATCTCATCATCATCGCTGCTCATCGCAGTATGTGACTCAGTTTGTGTGAGAAACACGTTCGTTACAACCAGCACAGAAAGCAGAACAGATGGTGTCAGACTGCATGTGTGGACAGTTTGTTCCCATTTAAAACAACGAGCTGCATCACACACATTCAGATCATCAGGAGCTCAAAACTACAAATTTGTGAAACCAGAAGATCAAAAGATCTGTTGCTGGTAAAAACACCTCCTGTTTACGATCTAGCGGACAGCGGCTCGCAGTGCTTTACCTGCTGCAGAAAACATCAGATCTACAGAGTTTGATGCAAATCGAGAATATGTTTTTAAGAAAGCTGTGAATTTGATGGTTAATGAAGTAACTCTGCTGATCTTTCTTGTTGCAGTCTGAAGTTGTATTTGGAAAGTGTCCAGCTGACACATGTCCAGGATCTCACAGGGTACCAGGAAGCCAAGTGAAGCCCAAAGTCCAGCTGTCATCTGGCAGCAGCAGTAAACAGTGAAAGCTGAATGGGAGTAACCGCCAAAGCTCTTTTGTGATCTGAGGGGTTGCTGTCATATTTCAGAATGACTGGATGTGCACCTGAAGCTGAATAAATGTTTAAACATATGTAACGAAAAAACCCCACAGCACACAGATGTTTTTATTTTTTGCTTCAGTCTAACTAAAAAAACCCAAACACATGAACTCCAACAACGTGCCTCAAAAAGCCGTGGCCCCACCCCCTCCAGAGGGAACAAGGTCGTTTAAATGACTCTAATGATCAACAGAACAGGAAGTGAATTCATGAGAGTCATAACAAAGGAGCTTTTTCCTCTTCACTGCAGCTCCTGCAGTTTTTGGGAAAAGCCTCATCACCACTAAAATGCAAATCCCACCACTTCACCTAATAAGCCTCTTCATCAGCTTCCTCTTCTTTTCGGCTCTAATTGTCTGTCATCCAAAATAATCACCCCCCAGCCTCAGAGTGTCATTAAAGCGGTCATTTCCAGATTACACAGGAGCAGCATTTTGGGATGAACTGAACTCTCTTCTGACTACACAAACCATCTTTTCTGCTTGGCTGCTCCTCTAGGTGGCTTCATTACAGAGCCCATTAAGAATAATCACAGTGTGTGTGTTCTGAGCGCCTAATGCATTAATTTAATTAGCAGCATTAACGCCTTATCATCCCACAGAGAGCGGAGAAGAAGAGACAGCCGGGATGGAAGTGTGGCAGTAAAAACAGCCGTGAAGGAGGTCAGAGTCTAAGCGACAGTCGGACAGTCAGCAATCAGTCACACCTGCATCCAGGTCTCCTCTCTGGGATCAACTTATTGCACTGTGAGGAGTCAGAATCGAATCCCTGATCCACAGCTGACTGCAAAAAACAGTTCAAACAGGGGAGGTTGTTCTGCAGAAGAGCTGGTAAAATTCCTTCTACTGCAAGTTTGGATTTTAAGCTACTGCACAATCCACTTTGTATTGTCTCTGTCCTGTCTTTGTTTATTGTACATAGTTAGTAATACATAGATAGTTAGTAGTAGCTTTTTATCTCCTAATTTTACCCAAATTTAGCGAGTTATTATTTATTTGTATTTCCTACTTTTATATCTCTCAAAAATATATTTTTTATATTCTTATAAATGCACCATGGGGGACTTGGGCTGAAACAGCATTTCAGTACGCTGTATACTGTGCATATTGTTGTATTGACAATATAGACCTTGAATCTTGAATCCTGATTTTCTGCAGCAAACAGCTAAACTGCTTTCAACCTCCTTTGAAGGTTTCTCTCTAACAATGACCTCAGAAAGTCTCAAGACTTTCATCCAGGAAACGAGGGTTCACCTCACACCAAAACGGTAGTGTCAAAAATTAAAAAAAAAAATATATATATATAAATATAAATATATATAGATATAGATATATATAGATATATACAGCATATACTCAGACATTAATCAATACTAAAATTACTGCTGAATGAAGATACAATAGTTGTTTTTGCCTCCTTCTGACACACACACACAGATCCTGCCTCAACAACAGCTAAAGTAGATAACATTAATAACACTGAACACTTTAAGAGGAAGGTCAGAGGTCAGTAAACCTCCTGTTTCAACAACAGTGGAATACTTTACACTCATTATAAATAGTAACCTGGCCAGAGCACATTAGCATTAGCTGTTTAACTACTAGCAGTTACATTTTGCCACCTGTTATCATTACTGTAGCAATTAGCAGCTTTAGTTAGATAAAGATAAATAATTATAGCAGCTGATCAGATCACAGCTGGCACTTTGATCAGGGACAGAGTTGTTTACGAACATGTGGAGATGTGCGTGGGGTGCTGCTGTGCAGAGCAGCACAGGGACGTAGCTGAACTGAGCAGAGAGTCCAGAGGGTGGAGAATCAATTGGAGCAAATAACGAGTGAAACCTGGAGCAGAGCAGCTAATCAGACGGTCTCAGGCCTGGAGAGCAGACAGACAGACACCGTCTGCAGGATGGGGTCAACGTGTTTGAAATTCTAGCATCATGACAATCACTCTTGTTTCACTAGCTCTGTTTTAATCTTCATAAATTATTATTTAATATCTATCCAAAATGACTTCTTCAGGTTCATAAACAGCTGCAGAAGGCTCTCCTGTTTCTGTTGATAGCAGCTTGATGAGTCCTGACAGATGATTTGTGGCTGAAAGTAGATCTGGAACAAAAGCAAGAAAAACACGTGAAACATCATGCAGGAGGAAGTATTTCTCTCCGAATGGAGCTGAGCATCAGCTCAGTGGCAGCGTGACTTTAAGAAGCTGGAGGTGAAATGAAGTCTTCAGGATGTGAAGACTGAATCTAAGGGTCTGAAAGTAAATATGAAAGGACACAGAGTGATTATGTGACAGCCAGGTGACTCCTCTCCTCTAATCTCTGCTGTTTCTACAGACAACACTTTAATTCCAGAGTTTATTCTATAAGGCAATCACACAACAGTCTGTTACATCACTGAGTAACCTGGCCTTTCTGCCGCTATCCTCTTCCAGCTGCGCTGTGTCCTCATCACTAAACGACACGATCCTGAACAGCCAGAGATGATATGTGACGAGGAGGTAGCCTCTGACTGAATCCAGTTCAAATATGAGGCGTGCCGAGGTTTTGATCCCAGCAGACTCTGTCTGTAATTTCCTGAAAATATTAATAAGTTTGATGCCGTCTGAGACACTGTGAAAAAAGCTGGACGTCAGCAATTCCGCGTGAATCACGCAGATTACACCGGTTTAAAGAAATTACACAACTGAGTGAGGGAACATTTTTCCACATTTATGCTTTTATGAAGAAACGTTTCCAACATTTACACAATTCCCTTTAATTTTTTTATTAATTCAGAGACTGAAAATGAGCCTTTTACGTTTTCCACTGAGGCATGGGAAGCAGCGAGAACCGAGCCCACTCTTATGTTCACGAGCAGCAGCAGGTCATGTGACTAAATAATACATGTGTGTTTGTGCCGTGTTGTGTCTGTGCCGACAGAAAAATCACAAACTCACACCCAAATCATGTATGGTGCTGCAGGTCCTTGGACAGTTTGGTTCCTGGAGCAGGATTTAAGAGCATCTGCAGGGAGTTCAACAAGGCAGGAAAACACACCTGCAGCACCAGCAGCTACCTAAAAAAATGTTCCGCAGACACAAACTTGTGAAGTTTTCTCACAGCAGAGAACACAACTCAATCAGAAGGTCTGACCTCACCTGAGGTTCACACGTCAAACAGTATCCTAATGCAGCAAGTGCTCGTGTGTGTGTGTGTGTGTGTGTGTGTGTGTGTGTGTGTGTGTGTGTGTGTGTGTGTGTGTGTGTGTGTGTGTGTGTGAGATTACAGTGAGCATCTGGTCCTACTTTCAGTTCTCCAGCTGATTCAAACAATCAACATTCAGCCTCATGATCTGCTGTTACTATGGTGATGTAACTGGTAAGACATGAACCACCTTCATAACCCTGAAAAAACACAGTTACACCTGAACATGCCTCCAAAACCACAGATCTGTGTGTGTGTGTGTGTGTGTGTGTGTGTGTGTGTGTGTGTGTGTGTGTGAGAGAGAGAGAGAGAACTTGAAGCTCCAAATGTTTTCTGACACACAGCGAGGCGAGTCATGATTTTAATATTTTGAATATTCAGTGTTCACTACTTCTCAGGAAGATCGAACCATTCCTGCAGCTGTATGCTGATCTAAAACATGCTTTGCTTTAACATCATCTGCAGGTGGCGCTAACACATCTACACAGTTTTTGGCCCCTATGAAAAAAACATGAAAAACATGATGGAGCAGTAAAACGTGGGTTGTGAGGTACAAACAGGAGAAAGATTTCTACTCCAGAGTGCTCACCACAACTCAGTCCCATTACTGACAGAGGTGTGCATCACCAAGCTGTAACTAACCCAAACTAACGTAAACCTGCAAAGCCTTTCTGTTTACATACTCAAGCTAACAACGAGCTGCATTCTCACCCCTGCAGATTCACACCCTACTGCTGAGCTTCACTCTTTCTTTTTCTGAAACGGAGGCAGCAGAGGCATGTGATCATAGAGACTCAAGTGTCCTTTTTACTGAGACAGCGGCAGCTCTTTTTCAGCACCACGGACAGCTGCCCTTAAACACTGAAAACTTCAAACCAAACACCAACACGCTCTTAGCTCCGCCCATTTTTGGACAAGAAGCTCCACCCACTTCATACACACATGGTCAGCATCACCTACCCCAGGGTCGTCATGGTGACGATGGTGTACCAGAAGGCTGCGGGGATGCTGGTGAACTTGCTCCCGGACATGCCCTTCTCGGCGTAGAACATGACAGTGGCGAAGATGATGATGGCCATGGTGAGCGAGAAGAGCAGGAAGCCGAGTTCCGAGGCGCAGCTCTTCAGCGTGTAGCCCAGGATGCGAAGTCCCGCAGAGTGCCGCGAGAACTTGAAAATCCGAAACACCCGGAAGACGCGTAGTGTGACGAAGGCACCACTCACGTCCTCGTTGTCGGTCATGACCAGGCCGATGTAGTACGGCATGATAGCCACCACGTCGATGATGCTCATCACGCTCTTCACAAACTTGTAGCGACTGGGAGCGACCAGCAGGCGGAGCAGGTACTCCACGGTGAAGATCATGACGCACGCAGTGTCCAGGCAGAAGAAGGCCAGCTCGTACCGCTCACCACATGACATCACCTTGACACGGTTGGGCGCGGTACCGCACGGGACCGTCTCCACCACATTGGCGAGCACCGACACTGCGATGAAGAACCCGGTGACATAGTAGAAAACCAGAGCCATGGTGGATGTGTGCGGATTCTCAAAGGCGCGCCACATGCTCTCCCGGAAGCTCATGTCAACGGGCACTGGCTCGTTGGACTGTTCAATGTCCTCATCGTCCTGGATGCGCTCCTGGTTCTCACGCCGCCGGTCCTTGTAGTCCTCATAGCAGCAGTCCCCGATGATCTCTGGAACGATGCCAAAGAACGCCAGCTCCTCGTCGTACGCCGCAATGCACTCCTGACGGGGGTAATGCAGCTTCCCAGTTCGGTAAAAGTTGAGGATGTGACGGAAGATGTCCGGGTCACGGTCAAAGAAGAACTCGTTGGTCTCCTCGTGGAAGAAGAAGTCTCGCTCTGTGCTGCCCAGCAGCGTGTCCGGGTAGCGCTCCAGCGTGTCCCGCCATGTCTGGAACCTCGTGCCGCTCACGTTTAGCACCAGCAGCCCGTCCTTCGTGCGCCGCTTCTCCTGGGGCGGCAGTGGCATGGGCGTGCTGGCCACCGGCATCCAGCCAATGGCCGCCGCGCGTGCGAACGGCAGCCACGCGGCCACTCCCGCCGCCATGCTGCTCCCAGAGCCGTGCGCGCGCTCAGAGAGGGGTCAGGCCGAGCCGCGGGAGGACATGCGGGGGAAGGGGGTAGCCGGGGAGCCCGAAGAACGGGCCGTACGCACCAGTGCCACGCGGCGGGGTCACGGACGTCCACGTGTGCCGCGCGTGTACAGAAACGCGTAAAAGTGGGAAAAACTCTCAGAGCGTCGCTCTCCTCTTTGATTCGCCGCTCGGACCCGCTCCACGCGCACACACGCGGCCGCCACGCATGCTCTGTCCAGGCTCTGCCCGCCAACGGTCCCCCTGATGTCGAGAGCTGAGCGCGAGGAGCAGCGCGAGGAGCAGCGAGGACAGACTCGAAGCTGCGCTGAGGAGGCTCGCTCTCACACACAGAGAGAGAGAAAGGGAGGCGCACACACTCCTCTCTCTCTCTCTCTGAGGGGGCGTGTCATGGAGCAGTTCTCGGATCAGATGGAGACACGCGGACCGTGTGTAAGCCCTGGCGGGCACGCGCCCCCCCGTCAGGTGGAGCAAATTGTTTTAGGCTCCACAGGGAGCGCGCAGGACGTCTCTTTGTTTTTTCCTCAGGCAGCAGAAGTCCGAGGAGGAGGAGCTTCATGTACTTATTACAAAAGTTGCCTGTATGAGGGAGAGCTGTGGCTCAGCAGGTGAATCTCAGCGGTCCCATCATTAACGCGAGAGAAAAAAATACTGTGTGTGTGTGTGAGAGAGAGAGCGAGAGAGAGATGAAAGCTGTGTGTGTGTGTGTGTGTGTGTGTGTGTGTGTGTGTGTGTGTGTGTGTGTGTGTGTGTGTGTGTGTGTGTGTGTGTGTGTGTGAAATATCAAACATTTCCAAAATTTATGAGAAAGAGCTCTGCTGTATCCTTGTGTGTTTGTTCTTGTGTGGATCTGAATCTGAAACAGCTTAATGCAAAAGCTGAGTGGACACACTGTCCCAGCACACGGTCAGTATAACATCTTAACTGTGGTCTCTAATGCTTTCAGGGATCCGTGTAAAGCGCTGTAGATGGTTGAAGTTAAAGGAAATTCTCACTTAGTTTTGAGAAACTGTCCGAAAATCACTGAGCTGTGAAATAAAGTATGTCATCCTGAAACGCACTGATTCGACCAAAATGTTCAGGCAGCAGCGCTCTAATAGTCTGAAGGCCAGCTGGTCATCCTACAGACACAACTTAACAAATGCTTCATTTGGAGAGGAGCTCAAGTGGATCCAGCCTTAGAGAGAAGGAAGCAGAGATCCTGGACCTGGTCTCCAGCCGGATTGCCTGGCATCGTCAGGTCCATTAGACTCATTAGTCTAATGGACCTGATCCAGTGTTTGCCAAAGTGCCTGGGCCTGTTTTACTGCAGCTCCACACTCTCACTGCAGGAGGTCAGAGGAGTCGACACATCTGGAGTCTCCTCATTTTTCATAAACTCTGGCTGCTAACCAGTTTTCTGTTTATGGAGTGCTGTGACATCATAGCAGAGTCATGTGTATCTCCAGACTTTTTTAAAGAAGTTGCTTTCTGTCTGACACCTGTTACTCTCAGCCAGCCTGCTTAACTTTGGGATTTCCTCTCACAGAAGATGGCAGCTGAACAGCTCCGAAACATCAGTAGCCAGATGTTCGTTTGTCAGTCTGAGTGAGCCCCACTGAAATCAAGTGAAGTCAGAGAAGAGTAGGTGCTCGGCAGTTCGCAGACCCTCTAAACAACATTATAAGCACCGGATCGCTTCTTCCTGTCAGCCATTGCTAACAGGAAGAAGCACACAGACTAACTTCAGGCCAGAGAGCATGTGAGATGAGGAAGAGTTAACCAGCATGTGGAGCTCATTTAAAACTGCGCAGAGCTGAATAGACGTGGCAGACATCAGGAAGAGTACCAAAAAGAGCACAGACATGAGCAGCCCAAAGAGCGCAGTCTTCATCACACAAGAAGTCACATGACGGGCTCTTAGAGACGCTCCGAAGAGATGGATGTCCATGAAACCTACACACAGAGCAGGTTGATCCATTGAGTGAGTTAGAGCTGTGCTGAGCTCCAGCATCAGCAGTCAGAGGAGGTGCAGGCAGGAGGCAGGAGGTCTCACACTGCTCCTAAATCACAGAACACAACGAAGCCAGAGCAGCTCAAATCAATGCTGCCAGTGTGTGTGTGCTGTCATTCAGAATCTTTGATTGATGGCTCCCTGCAGAACTAACAGGGAGTCTGTGTGTGTGTTCCCGTCTTTGTTTTTCTCGTTATGAGTTTGTGAAAATCTCGCCACTCTCCATCATTATCGACTGCGGGGTAAACATCATGGTCAGGGCCGTTACAGGCCCAGCGCTCTGAGGTGTGCGTTTCTTCTCAGGACATCTGCAGACACGGTGAGTTTAATGATTTGTGATTGGCTGCACCGGGCCCAGTTTGTGTCTGCGGTCCATCAGAATGTAGCTCCACAAACCCTTGGAGAAAGCAGGGAAACACACAGACCAGGCACTGCCTTAGAATCTGTCTGCTTTGACTCTCCTCGAGCCTCTCAGAGGTCAGAACTGCTCACACAGACCTGACTTGCTTTATTTCAGTGATTATCATTAAACAGAGACACACAAATAATCCATCGCTCTGATCAACATGCTGCCCTCAACACTTCGAGCTAATTGGCTGCCAGGGATTTGCAGGTCAAAGGTCAGTCACCTTTTTTTTTTCCCTCCTGCACAGAAATTTATTTACCACAACAACCCAACCAAACGCCTGAAGAGGAGCACTCAACAGCTGTATGACTGTTTCCTGTTTACCCACACGCACACACACAGACACTCATGCACATCTAAGACAGGACAGACTCCTTCATTTCAAACATGATTGCATGATGCTGTTGTTTCACTTTAGTGTTCATGTTGTGGCTCTCTGGGTCATGTGATATCCCCTCCACCCCACCCCCATCCTATGTATTGTTGTTGTTGTTTTTTTAAAACTGGAAATGAGGATTTCATTGGCTGAGAAGAGGATGAAGACCCTAACTGCCACAAATCCATGTGAAATGCAGTCAGGCAGCGTCCTTCAGTGTTTTCATGAATCTGCATTAAAGTGGATGCCCTTCATGAAATGATTTCATGAGTGACCATGATGAAGTGGACGAAGAAGACGAGCTTACTGATCATCAGGAGATGCAGCTCAGTGAGAAAGAAAAATGCACTTATAAAAATAAAACAGGAAATGATAATCAGGGACGATGAAGGAACTAAGCGAGAGAAAGATGGACGGATGGGAAAGCTTTAAAGACATGAAGACACAGAAGTGATCATAGGTCATAACCCCAAAGGACTGAAACTCAAAGGCACCGCAACTCGACTGCAGGCTCGACAGGACGCCATGAGAGGGCATCAGTAACAGCGCGCTGATCGTCAGCACTCAGACTAACCCAGCGAGGGATGACGCAGAGAGAATGTTTCTTTTCAAACTAGAACCATCAAACTTCTGCTGCATCAGAGACTCAGAGAAGGAACACAAACCTAACTTCATCCACAGATGAACATCACACGTGCTGATGTTTCTGCAGCCTGAGTGCACAGCATTTATCTCTAAGACTTCAAGAAACTTCAGAGGGAGGGCGTTATTGTTCCATGTGTCTGTTCTTGGAAACATGCGGGAAAACTGGAAAATGTAAGCTGACAGAGAGCGTGGTGTGAAGCTGCTGCCTGAATCACAAAGTAACTTTAAACTTCTGATTTTCCGCCGCGGTGCAGCGGCTTCACGTCTCAGCTGTGAGAAAAAACGGTTTAATTACAGCTTCGTGCCAAACACCCTGCCGCAGATGTGCTCTGCATTAAACAGCAGCTCCTCTGACTGCAGCAGGTTTCCCTACAGCTACAATTACAGCTCATTACTGTTTCAGATATCAATTAGACCCAACACACACACACACCGGTATCAGAGGGACTGTGGCAGTTGTACACTGAACCCGATTTCATTAATAACTGACATTTAAACACTGCTGTAGGAAATGAGTTTTTAATGCCAGCAGAGACGCTCATACTGAATGTATTGATTATAGATTATTGATGATTTTCCCAGCAGTTTCATCCCTTCTGAGGTTCAGTTAAGACTAATATATTCATATCTTTGAATATACCAGCCAAGCTCTTGACAACCCCGTCTGCAGAACCCTCTGCCAACTTTCTCCCAGTCAGTCACTGAATCTCACATGTAGAAGTAATTTTACTCCATGTCTCACAACTCACTGTCACAATCTGGTGTGTAGAGAAAGCAGGACTCACAGGCTGGTTTACAATATCCACATTTTTTTAATACAGACTGAATTGAACATGAATGATTGGAATTAAATGGGAAACACACGAGGAGTTGAAAGGGAACTGAGAGAACGTGAGGGCTTAAATAGACTGGATAATGATGATGAGTGGAAACAGGTGAGAACACAGCTGGGATAAATCTAACTAATGAAACAGAAGAAGTAAAATGAAACATAATGCACACAGACAGATGACTAACACAATAAAACAGGAAACATACGTGGGAAACTAAACAGTCCAAACTGAGGATAATGGCACCCGACACTCCCTCTTATAAAATAGATCAGTGCTCCAGAGAGATCTGTATGAGGTCTGATCATCACTTCTCCTCCTGACCTTAAAAAAGGAGTTTCACTGTAATGTCCTCAGTCTGAGTAACTGTGACGTATATTTACAGTGTTTGACCTCGATGAAGCGTTTGAAGTGAACAGGCTCTTATTTGTTTGGGGCAGTATATCAGAAAGTAAATAACAGGTGAAACCTCAAATGCAGCTCTTTAGTAGGATGTGAGTTGGAAAGAGTAGGAGTTTGGTTGGTCTTCTTTGTTTTTCTTTTCCTTCTCTGGAAGGATTATGTCATAGGCCAGTTTGAATTGAGAAGGTGTGGTCTGAGAGTATACAAAGCTGGACTGCAGCATGTGAGAGAGGGATGGATAGGTCGCCATTTTGGAATTTGCCTTGTATGTGTGTAAAGGATTGGCCAAAAAAACTAAGGTTGTTCGGTGCTCAGTGATCTCTTACAGCCTGATACACAAACTCTTCTGGTCTCTGCAGATAATTTCGCCCCTCATAACAGCTGTACAGGCGCAGAATGTTTTTATAGAAGGATGTTTTGTACTTGTGAAAACTACTACATAAACACAGATAAAGCAGCTATTACGGTAAATATAAGGGCATCCTGTGCAGGAAGCCTCTTTGTTCTCGTGTTTTACGTCTCCATATAAAATGGTGTCTCTCTGCTCACAGGCACAAACTGACATACTGGTAGACTGATATAAAAATGTGACTTTCCTAACCCAGCGATCCCAGCCAAATCAATGAAACTCTTGACAACGTTAATGCTGAGAGCTCTCATTGTATTCCTTTGGATTCCAGTGTGAAGATGCTGGTCTCCCTCAGTCCTGTTTGCTATGAAACAGGAAACTAGCGGGCTGACGGGGAGGAGGTGTCTTTGAAAGGCAGAGAGGAGAGCAGGATGAAGGAGTTGTTTCATCAGGTGCAGTTTGAAGGTCATTGAGCTGCTGCTGGATGCCATAAAGATTCCCGAGCTTTGTTATAAATATTTGAAATGTGTCAGCCTGCCAGTGTTTTCGGAGCTTCGATTGGCTGAGTGTTTTTATTTGATCATGCTGGTTCTTTGTGAAGCTGTTTGAGTGGTTATTACAGTCCAAAGTGAATCTAAAATGCTGCGTTCACTGCAGATATTGTGTTAGTGAATAAAGAAACACAGCTGTCCATATTTCATGTGTGTGGAAGCTCTCAGTGACGCCTCAGGCTGGCCTGGAGATAACTTTGATGTCATGTTTGTGGCTCAGATGATGTTCAGCTGATCGTATTTTATCTCGTGATGATGCAACTTTAACAGACACACATCTTGCTACACATTCCCAGCTCCATGTGTACCACGACTGACAGAAGGAAAGGAAGTCAGAGAGCTGAACAGCAGCGATGTTTGGAGGTTAGTGAAGTTTTGGAAGAACTGAGTTTTATCTTACCCCCTCAGAATCAGAAGTTTGCAAACACACTTACACATACATAGACCCCCAGTAGTGTCTGGCAAATGTCATTTAGAAACAAGCATCTTGCATAATTCCTCATAATTCTTCTTGGTTTTCTTGGCACAAACCTGGCTTCTGCGTGTGACCCTATATGTATACTTTTAAACTGTGTGGATCAGAGAAACTTCAGCATTAATTCAAACTTGTTTTTTAAAGTCATCAAAGATGAATGCTGTACAATTGTTTCACCTCGAAAAAAGATTTCAAAGAAATGATTTTTTAAAAGCCCCAAATGACCCTGACATCCATGAACAGGAAGAGTGGATGGAAACTTCTGACCACAATTCAAAGCACCGTCATGTGAGAAGAGGAAGATAGAAAATGGACCAGACTGGTGCACAGGAAATGTCTGAGATGAGTCCATCCATAACACGAGCTTAGTCATCTATTAGTGTTTTTCACGTGATGCTCTTTGAGTCTGAGAATAAACTCAGGAACTCAGGAAAGCAGGAAATAAAATGAATTTGTCCAATTTAAAGAAGAAAAATGTTTCTGCAGGAAAAAATGCCTCAAAAATGATGAAAAGCACTGGAAAAGATTCAGAGGGAGACGTGTGCGTCACAACCAACAATGACCATTATTTACCCTATTTACCGTTCAGACTGGAGCACACTCTTAGAAATCTGCTTTCAGGGTCTTTTTCAGGTTCCCTGCCAGTACAAGAGGAGCTGGTCAGTCCCGGTTTCAACTGCTGGATGAACACAGGGAAATACAGGTCTGCCTGTCTGATTGAGATGAGCTGTGTGCATAAATCTGATGTCTGATGGCTTTTCTTTGCTCGTAAAGCCTCATTTCTCCTCATCAATATGGATTCTCTCGAACTTCTTTGTGTGGCACATCGTCTCTCTCAAGAGACTCAGACCTCAAGTGTTCAAACCTCCATGACACTTCCACAAACTATCGACTGACCTCTCCAGCTCTTTGTTTTCCCACAGAGCACCTCGCTCGCAGAGGCCATTTTGTTTTTACTCCATTATTCAGAGCACTCTCAGTTTTACTCTCAGGAGGACTCTCAGTGTTGTCTAATGTTTTCTGACCAGGAAATTCATTCAGTGTGAGTGTTAGAGCCAAAGGACGAACACCGTTTCCTACAGAAGCACCTGGAAACCATCCAACCTGCTCAAGATCGAAACTGTGACTCCAAGGGAACCTTTCGGAGAGGTTGGAGAGGTCGTTGATGTGGATCAAGGACATGAATCTGTTTGTCCATGCTGTCTCACAGCAGTTCCCCAAATACAGACGTCAGACTCTCATTTTGCTCTTTTGTGGTTTGCATGTCCAGGTTTTATCAGCCTGCTGTCTTAATGATAGGCCCACAAGCACATGCAGGAGATTTTTCCAGGTTTTAAGTTTAGATGGTTGAACAGTTTCTCTTTTCTTTGCTCAAAGCTCTGAGAGAAGAAAGCAGGGGAGCTTTTTAATCTGTATCAGCCTGCACAGAGCTGCAGCTGCATCTGCAAGCTCCTTTGTAACCCACCTCCTCCACGTCGGCTCCTGCTGTTTGTGAGAGAATCAAAGTCATTTGTGTTGTCAGTGATGCTGTGCTGTTCTTTCTGAACAGAAAACCTCCAATTCTGAATAAATGTGGAAAAGCTGCAGCTTTCTCTCCATGTGGATCTTTGTTTTAAAGTATTTGGAGTAAATCTGTATCTTTAAGTGCTTTAAATGAAGTCGTTTGCTCTCCTGGGAGCCCATTACTTGCTGATCTAAACTGTGCGTCTGACTCTCACCACAGCGATGGCTGCTTTTTTCTGTCTGTAGCTGTGAAACGGGAGAAAATAATATAATTAAGGCAATTTAATCATCATCAGGCACAAGTTCCCCACCTCTCCCTGCACAGTCTTCATCTTCCGTATGAATGTAAAGACACTGCACACCTTCCTGTTACTAAGCCACAAACAAGGAATGAAAAACTGGATGAAATAAGAAAAAGAGGAAAGTTTCTGTCATTTTAGCAGCTTTGAGCATTAAAAGATCATTTTGCTTCCTCTCCCTTTGCAGTGGCTCTCATTAATGTATGTGTTGTTGCAGGGCTGCTAATATTGACTAGTCACACATGTTAATGTGAAATCCAGCAGAACGTGTAGATTATAATGTTGCCTCCTACATTTCTTCTGTTGGATGTTGTTGTGTTCCGTCTGTTTTGTGTGGTTCCCTGACATAAATAAAGTTTCTTGCTTCTTTTTGTTAAAGTCTGCTCATCATTTGTGAACCTTATTTCTGCTCTGCTGCTGCTTTTGGATTCGCTGTGGGACGGTGAGTTTTATGTCGTCACTGTCTCAGCTCGCACTCAGGGTAACGTTTGCTTCCCAGAAGGCTGCGGGACACGTCTTCAAACAGACGGCATGAGCAGCTTCCTCCGAATCCCCTCGACAGCGCCGTCCTCACTGCTGCTGCTACACCAATCGAACCTGCTTCAATTGAGGTTCCAGGTCGATCTCTGAAAACAGAAGGTGTGATGTGAAGCTTCCGCCTCCTTCCCTTCAGCCCCTGGGGTCTGCAGCAGCTCGTGTGAAGAGACAGGATGCTGCAGTGCTGCTGGAGAGATTCAGACAGAGAAGCTCACCATGTGCAGACTCTGGAACATTTTTCACTCCAGCATTCAATCACATTTAATATTTATGACTCCACAGAGCTTCTCCATTGTTTGTGTCTCATTTCCACTCGCAGCCACCTGCAGAACTACCATCTGGAAATGAAGTTTGGATACAGCTCCATTCACTTCAGTCTGTGGTTTCTTCTTCAAAGGGTCAGGTTGTAAGGAAAAGTACATAAATCTATGACCACAAGGGGGTAGCACTTTAAAGTTGTGGTGTAGCTTAAATAAATATATCAACCTGAGGTTTGAATGTCCACTAGTGACCAACTATCACCATTAAAGATGACAAGCCACCATCGAATTGATCAAAGTTGTCTGAGATGGGATAAAAAACCTTTGCCATTACTCTGCCAGCACCCACTTGTGGACAGTCCAGGCCTCAGTTGCCTAGTTAACTGCCAGCGGTTATTTCACAATTCATCAATTGAAGTCGCTGAATAGCGTTGAGTTTTGATAGGCTGTTATGGTGTGTCAGACGCGCACATCAATCCATTCATCTGGAAAAATGACCACATGTAATCACATCAATCAGCTGTAGTGGGACTAGACTGCAGATCAGACATCTCCGACACCAAGACATGCATTTTGTTCCTGTAATGATGACTTCATTTCTTCAGCTGTGTTTGATTGCATTAGTTTGGTGGAAGTTGGAGTCATTTTCATGCTTGGAAAGTCGTTACAGACAGAGAGAGGGTAGATTTACTAGCCAGGCTGACAAAAGTCAAGATTTAGCAACAAAAGATCCAAACTCTACAGGTTACATCGCATGTTTCGAATCAAACTGTCTGTCGTGTCCCTGAGCAGGAAGCAGATTTATGAATCATTAACAGTTTTTGGTGAGCAGCAGGTTTTACTGAAAGACTGAATGATTCAGGTCCAAACAAACTTTCACCTCCCCTCTGGATGCATTTTTAAAAGGCTCCTCCACTCTGTGGTGGGATTAAATGTTCAAGTTTTTTATCAGCTTTGTTTGTTTGTGTGTGTGTGTGTGTGTGTGTGTGTGTGTGTGTGTGTGTGTGTGTGTGTGTGTGTGTGTGTGTGTGTGTGTGATGTTGGCATGTTTATTACCATATGAACTGTGACAGCACCCAGTGATTGGGTTATTGGTTTGTTTGTTTCAGGACCCAGTGAGACGCCCAGCCATGGTTCCTGTCCTGTAAACCGCAGCGACCCTGAACACACAGTCTGCAGGTCTATCAGTTAAAGATTGATGAGCCGAGGGCTCAAACACAACAAGTTCTTCCTGAGCCTGTAATGACACCACGACAACACTGCAGACATCTGCTTGACAGCCCGAGGCTCAGCTCGCTGCTTCTCCACCACATTAAACTTCCCATGCCAACAGATGTCATTGCTGTTTCCTTCACCGGCAAATCTGCGCAAGAACAACACAGCAGCTAAAACACATGAGTGCCGCACACACGCCTCCAACAACATGTGAGCAGGTCTCTCAGAGCTCCACAGAATAAATGAACTCCAGAATAAAACCAGATTTCTGCTTACAGTGACTGGACTTCAGCGCCTTTAAAGCGCTGCGTTACAAGGAAAGCTAAATCCACCAACATCCACACAAATCCATCAAATTACACAACATTCAATAAAAATAGATTCAAAGAATAAAATGAGCAGTTCAGAGACATTAACAAATACAAAGTGGAGCCTGGAAACAGACACACTGAGAATAAATAATCCTCTGCTTTGTGTCCAGACAGAAAAAGCTTCTTCTATTTTTACTCCCGCTCTCAAAGGAGAAAACTCACTGATCATTTATAGCCGCAGGTCCAATTAAAGCTTCCACAGGAGGCAGAACTCACTGCTTTGTGTATCTGGAGCAAAAATGCTCAGCTCAGAGAGTCTGCTGTGGTCAGTAAATCCTGAATCAGCTGACAGCAGGAGGAAACCTCTGGAGCACATTAGAGACCACTTTGTGTTTGTCCCCTGGAGCTCACTTTAGTCCCACTCTGATGTGTCCTTGGTCTGAAGGACTTGGAGATAAAGTCACATGACAGTGATGGAGGAAGGGGAGTGCGGAGGACAGGAATACATGAAAAGACCAAGTTCAGTTCAGGGACTACAATTAGCAGCTACACCCTGTTTTGCCACAAAGTCAACAAGGCCACATCCCTAATAATGCAAACTTTGACCCTCAATACAATTTAAACAGGTAAGTTATAAAAACCGTACATGTGTTAGGAAGGGTTAAATTATCTATATAAACCAAAAATGTTGTGTATCAGGATGTAATTACGTTTATTTCTGCTGGAAAGTTGGGAGCCTATGGGGACCAACTCACTGCTGGAGGGATGTGGGGACATGTCTTTTGGATCATTCTCCTCACTCAGTAAGTATTGTGCTTCTTAATAATATGCATTATTGGATGGATGGATGAACAGATGGATGCATGGATGGATACATGGATGAATAGGAAATGATGGATGGATGGATGGATGGATGGATGGATGGATGGATGGATGGATGGATGGAGGATCCAGCTGTATCATACTCTTTATGCTTTAGGGTAAGGGTCTACACCAGATTTCTCCATCTGGCTTAGTTTTGTGGTGAACCTTTGCCAATAGGTGACTTGGAACAACAACTTGGTGAACACCTGGCAAAGTCACTCAAGAAAGGTGGTGGTGGTGTGTGTGTGTGTGTGTGTGTGTGGGGGGGGGGGGGGGGGGGGGGGTATGGGGGTATGGTAGAAGCAAAACAGTCACGTTTTATTGATGTCAGGTGAAAAACAAAGCCAGCACTACAACAGCAGTTGCAGTTCCTCTGGCATCCAACAGGGGAAGCACTGACTCAGTCCTCATAGACTCCCATGTTGAAACTTCACAGCAGAAATAAACATCCTGATACACAAACTGTTTCGGTCGCTATAGATCATTTCCCCCTTTAAAACAGCTCTACTGTGAGATGAGTTTTTTCACTTCCTGCTTCCATCATTTCCTCTCCCTCCTTAAAGCCTCAATTTCCCATGATTCCCTGCAGTCATTATAAACCTTCTGAGTCGGCAAACTCTGATCAGGTAAATTGTGGCCGTTAGCCTCCTGTGGGGTTTAATGCAGTGTTAATAAAGCAGTGCAGCAGTGTGGTGATCGGGTCAAAAAAAGAGAAATAACCAGAGGGGATTGTGGGTAATTCAGCCGATTAGAGATTAGAGAGTAATGCCGCAATCAGAGGATGAAGTCTTACAGCAGGTAATTACCTCCACAGGACTTTATTTCCCTCTGAGGGCTGAGGAGGAGGAGGAGGAGGCTGGCAAAAGTTTTAAACTCACGCTGATTAAAACAGTTTTAACAGGAGGAAAAAAACTGAAACAGGTCACACATTTAAGACTAAAAACAGCATCCATCCACTGTTTTGATGAGGCAACCATCATTATGAGGAGGTTTAAGTTTAACTGGGTTAATTCAACCCTCCTCTACATTTCTTCAGTCATGTCATCAGAGTCTCAGTGTTTTAAGCATCCATGACCTGATTTTTAGAGCTTCCTTTAAATGTTTCATTAAGAAAAGCCTCTTCCTCTGGACTTCTGAGGATATTTACTAGGGGTGGGTTTTTATAATTGATTTATCTATTAAAATCGATTCTGGCTTGGATAATGTAAAATCGATTCATTAAAATCCTGAATCGATTTTTTAATATTAATTTATTTTGCCCGAAATGCCAGAATCTCAGGTGAAAGATCACAAAATTTTAACAACCACCAAACAGCTAAGACAGTAAATGAGAGCAGGAACACGGCTTCTGCACAAAGACGTAAACACACAGCGCGGACCCGCGGATCAGAATCAGTGAGATGTCGCCTTTCTCAGCTGACGGTCGGGGCTGAAAGCCGACAGCTCGCTGATTCTGATCCGCGGGTCCGCGCTGTGTGTTTACGCCCTTTTTGCGCTGATCATATGGCTGTTAGTTTTATCTCTCTCCAAACAATATTGACCGAATCAGCAGCAAAAGAAGATCCAAACTACGCTTCACATAAACATCGTCATGAATTCCCTCTGACTTTTGCTGACTTTTCAGGATAAAAATCACACTTCATGCCAGAGGAGGAGCCAGACATTTGAAACACCCAGGGCTTAGGGTAGTATGCATGTGGGATTTTTTTATTTTTTTTTTGAGGGGGGGGGGGGGGGGGGGGGGGGGGTGTAGAAATGACTGAAAGATTAATAGGCTCTGTTTTGAGTTTTGTTCAAAAAAGAATGACTTCATATAGGGAAATATATATATCACACATGCAGGACACCTTAAACTAGTTTTTTAATTAAGCAGCAAGACAGAACGAAGTCGGGGCTGTATCAAGACACAGGGACTAAACCCCAATTCAACCAGACGCAGAACTGATCCAGAATTAAAACAGGACTACAACAGTTCAAAAGCAGGACTACTGAGGACTTAACCAAGACATAACCACAATCAGAACTAGATGATAGTAGCACTAAAAATCATCATAGACCTGCACTACACTTATTTATTTAATTCTACCAAAGTACAATATTTAGATTGAGAAAAGTTTATATAATTATTTAGCCTTGTTGTGCAAACAAGCCTGCAGAACTTAATAAATATAGAATTTGAAAAATAGCAAACCTAAAAAGAAACACTAGGTACGAGATACATGAGTACCTATGATACAGTGATACTTTTAGTAAGCAACCATTTGACTAACATGTGTGTCTCACCTGCTCTTGTTCATCTCTGTTCTGTCCTCATTCTCCATCTCAATCTCTGCTCCTCTCTCTCTGTTCCTCTCTCTCTCTCTTTGTGCTGACAATCATCAAATATACAGTTGAAACCAGATATTTACAAACTCTTCAGATCAAAACACAAACACTTTTTTAATTGTAACATCAAATCAGACTAAATGTTTATTTTTTTAGATTGATAAATATAAAAACATATTTGTTAACTTTAAGAGTAAAGAGAGAAACTGTCTGTGTTTTTTAATTGCAAATGGCACCAAATTGTATTCAAACTGAGCCACACTTATGGAGCTCCACAGTTCTTTTCCTGGTGTTTTGGTTGACATCTCTTGATTTTCCCATGTCACAGAAACAGGCTCTGTGTTTTGCCTTATATGCATCCACAGCTGTGCCACCAATTTACTCACATGGACTCTACTAACCTATCAGAAGCTTCTTCAGCTCAGAATGGAATCGTCTGGAGTTTTCTTATTAATTAACAATAAACTTAGTGTATATGTACTCCTAAATTTAATGAAAGTGATAAAAAATAGACAGCTCTGTCTCTCTTTATTCTGACATTTAACTAATTCAAAAGATATTTCAATATTTATCTAAAACAAAAGTTTACTCTAAATTGATGTTGTACAGTAAAAATGTTTTATGTTTTCTCCCTAAAGTGTATGTAAATATCTGGTTACAAATGTGAATATCCTGCTGTGTACTGAAATCCCTCTTGTTTTGCATAGAAATATACTGAACAACATACAAAGCACAATATATAAAATAACATTTACCTGAGTTTTTTCTTTGAAAGAAGCCTCTAATGTCCATTCTTATATTTCAGTACATAACTGAAACCGAATTAGTCGGGGAGGGTAAGAACTGAAAATATGAAATAAACACACGTAAGCTAAGAATCTCTAAAAAATAGCATTTGTTCGGCTTTTCATTTCGCCATTTGTTGATTCACTTGAAGAGCAAGTAAAATAATATTGGTCAAGTGATCAGTTTCATATCAATCTTTCGTGATGCACCGTCATATTTACATTATTTGTACGGTACGAATGATTTGCTTTGGTACCTGCTCAAACTTAAGCTCTCCTTAGTATGGCTGGCTCCGTCTCTCCAACAGCGCACTCACGGGCAGCAGCTCCCCCCGCCCCCTCGCTCAGCTTAGTGCCTGAGCTTGGATCATACCAATATCAGGGGGGGATTCACGCACAGTCGTAAATTCCCACAGTGTGCACTATGTGCTTCGAATATTGTGTGTACTTTTTGTTTTATACAGTTGTCAGCCAGGCATCTAACTATGAAAAAATTACACTCCAAAATACCCCGGGCTTCTGACAAAACAACCCGGGCTTAAGCCCCGTAAGCCACCCCCACGCTCCGCCCCTGCTTCATGCACAGCTCTATCTCTCTCTCTCTCTCTCTCTCTTTTCTGCATTATGCGCTTGCTTGTTACGCACAAGTCTACCGTTGTTTACAGCGCTGTTGGCCGACGTTTTTTTCCCCCCTTTTACTTACTTCCGAAAAGTAAACCTAATTTCTGCCGTTCAATATTGAACAAATTTAAACTTTTTAAAATTAAGCAAAATGCAAAACGCTTAGCCGTGTCTCTAATAAAACCGCTGTAACTTCAGAGGTAATGTTCATGTGTTGATTAATGGTTTTCTTTCGTTTTTGATGTACTGCAGATTATTTTTATAAAATCCCAGGCCAGGAAAATCACCTTCATGTTTTTCTGTGTTTTATCTTCAGCTACTTTGACACAAAGGCATCTGCTGTGACGCTCACACCTTTGATAAAGTCTTGCGTGTGTCAGCTTCCTTTTAATAGATACAAGAATATGTAAATGTACTGATCTGAATTATAATATTTCTGACTGTCAAAATTTCCCAGATTCAAATCGAATCGAATCGAATTAAATCGAATCGAGGATCGAATCGATTCGGGACCTTGTGAATCGGAATTGAATCGATTCTAGAAATCAGTGACGATACCCAGCCCTAATATTTACCCTTGGACCCCCTGCTATGGTTTTAAATGTCCTGTTACTAGACTGCATTGATCTTCATTGCCAAGGCTTATTTATCACCTTTAAACAGAAGCATCTCACCATCAGACTCCTCATAACTCTATCTGAACGTGATTTTTGGGGGCAATCTCTATCACACAGTCTTTACCTAAAACCAAGAAAATAATGCTGACAAAATTCAATCTTTTAGCTCTTTCACTGCTGGACCATCCGTAGGCACAGAGATAAGTTCACCCCACAGTGATTACTGCTGAATCACTTAACCCTTTAAGGCCTACCATAGAACCAAGTCCGCCAGAGCTTATATTATATTTTTACATGCTGTAGTGCCATTTTTGGGAGCATTTCAAGTTGCTATACATCAATACAACCATTATAGCCCAAATTTTAATAATGTGTATGCATTAAGTGCATAGAAATTACATAAATTGCAAGAAAGTGCAATAAACTACAAAAAATTCAAAATCGTTTTTGTTTTTTTAACATATATTTCTAGTTAGAGAAATTTAAGAGGCTTATCCCTCAAAACTGTAAATACAAAAAAGTTGCACAAAATAGTTTCCCACCACAGGAAATTTATTTTAAGTGTCTTCATAGTTTTATTTTTGAAATACACCAATTTTTATATACTGCAGGAAAAACGAAAATAAATATTATACTGCAAATTTGCAAAAAAGCAGCATATGCATCAAAATAAACTATTTCCAGCAGTGCAATATGAGACCTAAGCATCCCAGAAACGACACAGAAAGTCAGAAAGTCAAACATAACTTTTAAAAACACCAGTATAGGCTCATGAGGCCCTGATGGTAAAAAACTACATTTCCGCGAAAATTACGTTCCTTCCGGTTTCGGGCAGGTAATTGCGGACATGCGATAGTTCACGCTGACGTCTATTCTAACGTAGGAAGTATTATGAACAGCTGGTCGGATCGGCAAAGCGTGTTTCTGGAATATTATGTTTTTGTTCCTGCAAGAGCTTTTTATGCAGTTTTTGCAAAGCTATATGTGGAAGGAAACTGTGACCGAGGACAAGCTGATGGCATAAGATGTAAGTACAACTCCTCCGGTTTCATATGCAAAAAAAATTATTACGGTAGCTTATGTGGTTGCAGTTCTACAAGGATTTAAAAGTAGTTGCGCAAAATGGAGCGTGCCCGCTCTGACCGGTTTTAAAGGGTTAAACAGCACCTGTCTGATAAAGTCAAGTAGAAGATCTCAATCTTAAAAAAAAACAGAATCAGTCAGTAACATCACCAGTCTGAAAGGTTAAAGAGACATTTCTGTGGCTCCATCCACACATGGAGAACACCTATCCAGAACGTTCCCAGGAGCGACCGGCCAACCAAAATCACTCCAAGAGCGCATCAACGACTCATCCAGGAGGTCATAGAAGCAGAGATGGGCAGTAACGCGTTACGCGTTACTGTTATCTGATTACTTGTTTCAAGTAACGAGTAAAGTAAGGGATTACTATTGCAAAAACAGTAATTAGATTACCGTTACTTTCCCGTAGGAATGCTGCGTTACTGCGTTACTAAAACCGTGATTTTTTTTGCGAGAATGTCTCACGACAGTGACGTAAGCAAGTGCGACGCTCGTGACAACCAGTGTTGGTCAAGTTACTTGAAAAAAGTAATTAGTTACTGATTACTGATTACTTCTCAAAAAAGTAATCCCGTTACTTTTCTGATTACTTATTTTCAAAAGTAATTAATTACTTAGTTACTTAGTTACTTTTAAAAAACATGATACACTACCTGAATGCGTGATAAAGCAATAGACCTTTTGGGCCAATTCTATTTTTTCTGCATAATCCATCATATAAAAGTGAATCAAATGGAAAAGTGTCTTTTTAAAAAATTGTTTATTACTTTTAATCTTAACTTTATAAACAGTGCATCAAACAAAAATTAAATTAAATTCAACAGTCTTTGACTTTAATAAATTTGTTTAACATTTGAACATATTTCTGCACATTACACCATATTTTAAGAAAATAAAGGCTTAAACTGTATTTCTGCATACTCCAGCATATAACATAAATTATTTTTGTGTATACACACACACATCCTTTCATATAAATACAGCAAAAAATAAATAAATAAAATTAACAATAACATCTTTTAACAGTTGGTAAAGTGCAGAGAGGCATAATATTGAGATTACAAAAACAGAAAATGCTATTGCATGCTACATTTAGGCTGTTAATCCAGTCTCAGTTTGTGGCAACCCTGAAAAAGACCTATGTTTTATTGTTTTCTTTTGGACTGAAACAGTGGTTATATCCAACCCGTTCTCACTCCCAAAGCGTAACATTTTACGCTAGGTGACAAATCGTCACCATATTACGTTTTCGGCTACCCACCACGTTCCTAAATGACGACCTCGGAAAAAGAGGAAATATGAGAACCGTCTGGAATGAACCTACACATGTTCGCTCTTATTCTTCAAATCGCTTAGAAACACGCTATTTAACATCATTAAAGTCCTGGTTCAGGTCAGGAATAAGGTTATGGTCAGGGCTAGGGATAAGGTTAGGTTTAGGGCTGGAATACAGGGCTGGAACGTCTACTCCCGCGGGAGCGTCATTGCACTGGATTCCAGCCATAACCCGCCGCGTACCATAAGAACGCCGAAGGTCTCCTTTCGCGTTCCTCAGGAACGCCGCGGGATGTGACAAAACGTCGACATGTTACGCCTCGGGAGTGAGAACGCTCTGTTATATCGCATCAGCAGAAGCTTCTCAAACCTTCTATCAGACATTCTGTTCCTTTTTGGGGAAAGCACCAATCCACCTAAACTGAACAGCCGTTCCAATGGTGCACTGGATGGAGTTGGACTGTTGTATTTCATGTACATCTTTTTGAGATTTGGGAACTGATTCAGAATCTCAAGCTCATAGCCTGACCTTAAAAAGTCAGTTACTTCTTTTTCTGCTGAGAAGCTTTCTGTGGGCTGATTCTGAAATTCAAAAAAGTCCATTTCGGCTGGGCTGGCTGGGATTTGGGACACATTAGTGTTCTCAGTTGCAGGAGCAGCTTTACGACACTCTGTTATCAGGAGCTCCTTCACATACTCTCTCCTACGCTCATCTCTCAGCCAACGAAGTTTAAACTTGGGACAAGTGGCCGCTGCGAGAAGTCCTTCTTGGCTGTCCAGAACAGCATCAAAACGAGTCTTGATGGCCTGTAACATACAATATGATGCATCTAAGAATAAAATTATTTTACTATATAATTACCTATTGTCATTATTTTGTGGGCTTTACAGCTCTAAACCATCTATATTTTCTATTATCAATACTGTATGAGATTTAATTTTGGCTGAGGCTTTTGTTGATATTATGATTAATATTCATGATTAATGATGATCAATGTCCCTGATATTTAACAAGGGGTGAATATTTGGTCTTTTATTCTATCATTTTAATAATTGTACCCGCTGCTTAAAACAAAGTATAACATCCACCCACTGTGAATGGTATAATAAATTTAACAAATCCACCCAAAGCAATTAATAATAATCTTACCTTTACAATGACATCTGGAAGGCTGGCTGTCATTCTAGAGAGGTCATCTTTCATCTTTGACATCAGGCTTGTGAGTGTTGGCAGTAAAGCCCCGTAGGTGCACTCATCCCCTTGTAAGATGTCCAGAGCCACTGTCAGGGGCTTCATCACAGTACAGTACTCTTTCAAGAACTGGTACTCCCTTTCATTAAGGCACTTGATTCCCAGTTTTACACACAGGGGATTAAGTTCATTCAAGGGAATTGTGATGATTCTAGAAATGGCCTCATACAGGGAATTCCACCTTGTGGATGTCGGTACCATTAGTTTCCTCCGACTGACTTCCTCCACCTGTTCAGAGGCTAATGTTGATCGACTTGCTTTAGTCCAAAGAGCAGAACATTTTGCAATGCTACTCCTATATACAGCCTTGGTGTCTGCACAGGAATTTAGATGTTTGTCAACATTGCTTGTTGAAATCAAGTTAATTGTGTGCGATGCACATCTGTAGTGTGGAGGGAGGCTAAACTGTGCATCACCAGATGCAGTGGAAAGAGCTTCTATGACATCAGTAAAGGTCGGTTCCTCGTCATCACCTTCTTCATTTTCAGATTCAGACTCCAAATGACAGGGCTGACATACTCTGAATGCTTTGGCAAAATTGGATGCATTATCCGTTGCAGTGGCAATAACTTTGCCTTGTAGTCCATATGATGAATGGATTTCTTCAATCTCTGCTCCAATTACATCATAGGTATGGCTGCCTCTAATTCTCTTGCATGCTAGAGCGGCCTTGTTGCGTTGTAATGTGGAATTAATCCAGTGAACTGTTACACCCATAAAACTTTTATTATTTACCGTCCAGATGTCAGCAGTGGTGGAAACAACTCTGCCTCTTCGAGTGTAGCCTTCAAGTTAGAGTTCATTTTGTCATATTCTCTCTCAAGGTATCCTACAAATGACTTTCTCTGGGGCAGCTTGACACCACTTTTAGTTGGTATTTTTTCTACAAGTAACGCGTTACTGCCCATCTCTGGTGACAACAGCTGTGTGCAGATCAACAATGGATCACATATCGATTGTGGGAGAGAGTATGAGCGTGCAGCGTTTAAAGCATGGAAGTACTGACCTTACTTTGAGTTTGATTCCATAAAAAGTGGCAAAAACATTAGCGTCCATTGTGCGTGGGAAGAAAACTTCTTTTCACAGCGAAAAAAAACCCCTAAACTTCCAAGCAAGCACCGAGTGCGCAACGACGTAATGGGAAATTCACAGAGAAAGTCGCGGATTCTTCAACTGACCGCGGCACACCTTCACCAGGGTAAACCTCCGCCTACCGCAGTCCTGCTTTACAGGTGAAAATAGAGCAACAGGACCGCTAGTCTTTGACTTTATTTATTTTCTGCTGTTTTACTTGCATCTATTTGAAAGAGTGAGTGTAAACACACAAAAAATATTTTATTTTATGTGCTGGAATGTGTAGAAAATAGGTTTAAATGTTAAACTAATTTATTCAAGTCAGAGAATGTTGCATATAATTAAATTTTTGTTTGATGCATAAAGTTAAAAGATTTAAACTGATAAAACAAGTTAAAAAAAGAGAATTTTCCATTTGATTACATTTTGTATGATGGATTATGTAGAAAAAGTAGAATTGGGCTGAAAGATCTATCGCTTTATCACCTATTCAGGTTGTAAATTGTGTTTTTAAAAAGTAACTAAGTAACTAAGTAATTAATTACTTTTGAAAATAAGTAATCAGTAAAGTAACGGGATTACTTTTTTGGGGAAGTAATCAGTAATTAGTTACTGATTACTTTTTTCAAGTAACTTGACCAACACTGCATAGAAGACCAAGACCAAGACCAACAAGATCTAAAGATGTCAGAGGTCATGATTCAACAATAACTGGGTAAAAATGGCCTCCAGGGAGAGTTGAAGGGGAAAACCGCTGCTGACCAAAAACAATCATCTGGATGATCACTGAGACATCTGGGTCCGGTTACATTGGCCATCAGAATAACAGCATTTCATGAAGACAACATCACAGTAGCAGGTGGTGGTACTGTGATAGTCTGGGCCGAATTCTACTATCTACCATAAAATCCTGGAGGAGACGGTCTGATTATCAGTTCATTGTCTGAAGGTCAAAAGCACTCGGACTACGCAGCAGAACAAGGATCAGAAACACATCAGCAGGTCCACCTCTGAATATCTCAAAAGTGTGCAAGTCAAAGTTTAGACTTTAATCAAACTGCAGGGCTTTGGCATCATTGTAGTGGCATGTTGTTCACGCTGGAAAACCCTGTAGCGTGGCTGAAATCACAGTTCTTCTCTCATGGTTCAGACTGGTGTGTTTGGTGTTACACTCTCAATCAAGGGTTGGCTGAGCAGGCATTCTGAGTTTCCCAGTCTTCAGCGAGGCTACCCGACTTCCATCAACCTCATTAGTAACTGCTTAAAAGGAGTAGCTCCTGCTCCCAGTCTCTTTCACATAGTTGTTTTGTCCTTTCTTTTATCTGAAACATGTCAGTGTGACAAATACACAAAACCTAGATTTTCAGCCCTCTCCCATCCCCCTGGCAGCACTAAAAGTGCTCCAAAAGTTGAATTATTTCTCAACGAGTCTCTCTGAATGCAGAAGTCTGCAGGCTGGGATTTTTGTGGACGCAGAGCCCCTTGTTTTTATCAGTTTGTGTGTTTCCGTGTTTAATTAGCGTCATTTCTCCCTGTTTGTAGTGTCGGCACACTCAGGCAGCACAAAACTCTCTATATAAAATTAGTGTTGTTTTGAACGCTGAAAGGTCGCATTGCAACTGCTTTGTATTTGATATTTTTATTAGATTTTAAAACTATAAGTAGATAATGGCGCTCCATGTCTCTAATGTATTTATTAAAACTTACTTTGCTGTACAGCACATCTACACACCAGCACATCCTGTCTCAGTCACACATATCATCCAGTTATTGTTCTAATCAAAGCCAAAACACTTCCTGCAGATATCATCTGAGCTTGTGGCTAATTAACCCTTTCATTTTTGTTCTTTCACTTTCCTACAAATCTTTGGAAAATCAGAGGATAACACGTGTGTGTAGAGTTTTATCTGATTAGTGAATCTTGTTGCAGCTTCAGATGCATTAAAGCCTCCTTATCCCTGCCATCCATCACTGGCACTCGTTTATCAGGCAGAGAGGAGCTGCTGGAGCTGCTGAAGCAGCTGAGGCGGCGACTCGGCGGAGTAAGCCTGAAATCATCTCTGTATCGAGCTTCCACGATAAACGCACCAGCCTCGCCTTTCAGAGCATGTTGGGTTGAGCTGCATGGTCCTCGGGGGCTCCGCATGCACACCACAATAAACTCATCGGCAGCTCATTAACAGAAGGTTCCTTCCTCACGCAGCTCACGTTCACACACAGAAATATGAAGCTGAGACAGCAGAGCTCATTATGTTAGCATCAAACAACTTCATTCTGCGCTATGAGAGCACTGCTGATTCACTTAAAGGGAAGCAACAATAATAATGATGATTAATACCAGTTCTAATGTTTTTTCAGACTCATTTGTCATTCATGAAGTGGTCAGTGAAACAAACACGAGTTATTTCCACTTGGATAATTTGTTCTATTTACTCGAAGGCTCACGGTC
Source organism: Rhamphochromis sp. 'chilingali' (assembly GCF_963969265.1). Lineage (NCBI taxonomy): Eukaryota > Metazoa > Chordata > Actinopteri > Cichliformes > Cichlidae > Rhamphochromis > Rhamphochromis sp. 'chilingali'. The sequence continues at coordinate 24,547,888 of NC_137934.1, forward strand.
ACGCTGCATGACGCCAGCGCTGAGTGAGATGGATCGGACTGTTTGCCACTGTTTTATGCAAACACACCACATTTCTTGGTTTCTGTTTCACTCGTTATATGGCCTTTCCTCTTCAGCCAAAAATAATACTTTAACAGCTGTCTTTAATTATTAGGTAATAAATGCGTAACACAGCTTATTGAGCACGAGCCACTGAGTAAATGATAAGTTAGACAAGAAAAATAAAACAAAGTGGGGTGGGACTGAGATGAGTGGGAGCTGCAGGCCCTTGCCCTCCTCGATCCAGAGAGTCAAGCTGACTGGTGAACGTTTGGTGGCTGGACACGGTCAACAGAGCCTACACGAATAATACAGATCCACCGCCCATGAGAACCGGGGAGAGGGGCGGGGTAAAGACGGGACCTGTGAGCGCTGACCCCGCGGACTCAGAATGAACACCTGTCCCACATGATGATGAGCCCTGAAATTTTTGCTTACGGTTATTTTGCTGTTTGTATAAAAACTCAATAAAAGGCTTTAAACCTGGTTTTCCGCTCATTCACAGCTCTTCGGTATGAATCTTTTACAATCAAAATGGCAGTGAAGCAGTCGGAATGAACCTGCTGGTCAATAACCTGATCTGACCTCCTGATTGAAGTCAGGTGACAGCCTGATGGTGTCGCCTGGAGGTCAGGAACGTACTGATGGAGCACATTTAAACTCCAGCTTCAGAGAATTCACAACGTCCAGCTGTCAGCTTCATGTGTGCACAGACCGATGGAGGAAGCTGAGTGATGTTTGCCAGTTTCCCGTCATGACAGGGTTGATGTAAATTCTCTCTCTGCTCGCTGTGATTGGTCAGTTCTCTGTCAGCTTTCTGCCTCAGGGATTCACGTCATATCAGCCACTTGGTGCTTTTATCTTCTTCCTCACTCGGGGTGAAGAAGAGCTGGTTATGTGATAAAAATTTAAACAGAGTCAGTTCAGACGCGCTCGCTCAGACGCGGCCTCCCCCTGAGGAAATCAGTCGAGGATCATTTGTCAGTTTGGCTGCAGTTTATGGATTTTTGCTTATAAGCCACTATAACTCACTCTGTGCTTTGCTGCTGCATATCTGAGGGGGCAGGAGAGAAAGAATGAGAGGAGTACAATTTGTCTGCCGGGGAGAGCATGAAGACATTGTCACTGATATTTTCAGCTTTGGTTCTCACAAAGCGAAGCCAATCAATCGGTGCAGCTGCTGACCCCACAGCTGGACTTTTTAGCTTTGGTGCTTCCTCATTTGTAACTGCTGGAGGATGAGGAGGATGTGGTTTGTCTCATGTCTGAATACACAAGCTGTGTTAACATGTCATTTTTCAGGTAGACAAAACATTTGTGTTATTTCAGTGGAGATGAAAGTGGACTGACAAAAAAACCAAACAAGTGCAGAGTAACAGCAAACAGGACATATTCTATGTATCATCATAGTTTCAGTTTCATTTTCTGCTCCTCCTTCGCTCTTCCTTTAAGGATAAAAAGCACACAAAGTTCGCGTTGAAGGACGGGCTCCCGTTTCAGTGTGAAGCTGTGTGGACATCAAACAACAGAAACAGAAATATTTGTCACGGTCCGCTGTGACAGACCGTGTGGAGAGTGCGTGGAGGACTCAGGTGCAGACACGAGTGACACGGGAGTAAACTTTAAACAAAAGCGAGCCTTTTATTGTGGCTGGTAACGCAAGAGAAACAAACAAGAATAAGGGCAGCTCAAAAGCAATAACTAAACAGAAACCTAAACTGGGAATGAACTAAGGTAAGGCTATGAATACAACAGACCGGGCATGGAAACATGGAGGGTGGGAACACAGACGACGCAACACAGACTGTAAGAAACACAGAGACTAAATACACATGAGGGATGATCAGGGGAAGTGGCCACACATGGGAACGCAGCTGATATACATGAACTTAACGACAGGACAGGAGGAGTGAAACTGAATACACTGACAGTGAATGCAGGCCTTCAAAGTAAAACAGGAAACATGGGACATGAACCGGGGAGACGTAGTACAGGGGGAGGTGACAGACGCGACAGCATGAACTTGACAATACAAGACACACAGACATAAACACACGAAGGGCAAGGGAGGCTTGATACAAGGGTAACATAACTACAAAAGGACTGGACTACCTTAAAGAACCTAAACAATCAATAAACATCAAAATAGACTAAACACAAAACACTGGGTCGCACGACCCAGGACCATGACAATATTGATCCTCTGAAGTGAATTAAAGCAAAGTGAAACTTGTGTGTAGTCCTAAAAAACTGCTGCTGATCAAATACCTCCAGCAGGGTACCATCACATACTCATCCTGAATCTTCCTGACCTCTGAGCTGAAATTCAGACTGAAACCTGAGTCTGTCAGAGGAATCCGGATGGAAGCGGAGATGATGACAACGCAGAGAATAAAAATAGCTGTGGATGTTCTCAGGTGTCCTACAGAAACAAACACCTGAGGCCACAGCTGGATGGAGGGAGGTGTAGAGGATGAATTCGTGTCCTGAACATCAGAGGAGGCGGGGAATGACACCACGATGCAGCACTGCAGCAGTTGTGAAGAAGCAATGCGAGGCTCTCAGCACGATTTGTAGGAAAAATGAGCACAACACAAGTAACCAAGTGAAGATGAGATCAAAACCGAGGAGCACAAACACACACAGACAGAATGGAACGAAAGAAAAACAGGGAAAACCAATCAAAGTGAATATTGAAGTAAACACAGGAAATAAAACAATAGATCGACCAGTATAAGAAAGCACTGACATATAGAAATTATGATGACAAAGACTGAGAAGATACCAAAACCGAGATGGGACAAGAAGAGGAAACACTGAGGAAACCAAACGTACAAACTCCAAAAATACTGAACAGAAACTGAAGAGCACACAAACAGCAGACTCCACGTAAGGCCACTATCCATAAGCTGATGTGGCCTCGCATCACATGCAGAGGTTAGCCTGCTAGCTAGTCTGTAGGCTCAGAATGGTAATATCAAATCAAATAAGAGGGTTAGAAAAAGAACTGGAGCATGTCGTTATAGTTTCTATTAAAATGTTTAATTTTATCTCTCACTGTTGTCCTCTGTTATCTTTTTAGTGCAGTTTAATTTGATAAACCTGCTCAGAGATAGGTTTGTGTGTGAGGAGCTGGAGAGCATCGTGTTGATAATAATATCAGCAGAAAGTGAGTCATCGGCGTGAGAAATAAAGGGGGGAACACCGTTTACGTGGTTTGTTTTGGTGGCTGCTGAACAGTCTGTGGCCGGGGGCAGTGAAGGAATTCAGAGCGCACTAAATCATCTTCAGCCCTGTGTGCATTCTTACTATTATTTCATATTTATGTCACCTCACAAACAGCTCAGATCCATTTTTTAATAAGACAACACAAAGCTGGCTCCTAATGATGTGATCAGCTCTGATTGCACACTGACTCAGCTCATTGATATTTTTACTTTTTAATTAACTAAAGTGTAGCTCTCACATTACTTAGAATTAGCGTCAGTGTGCGCTTGTTGTACAAACTCGTATCTCTGCTCATTAAAATGTGCAGAAACGTCCCGAGGTTACAGGGCGGCTCGTGGTTTCTGAGGTGAGCCTTTCCACTCTGTTTACTTCATCACGCTGCTTTCAGTGACACCTGAGGCCGTCAGGTGAGCTGCAGTCAGCACTGTTTGTACTGCACTCAATCATAACACAGTCAGATAAACTGTACAGATATCAGTCCATCCTGACAGGAAGCAGAAACCATTTCAAAGAGGCAGCAGGTGAACAGGAGAGGTAACAAGACAAAAAAGGGACAAGTTTTGGTTCATGGTTCATGGTCTCAGCCCAAACTGTGAGAATCAGAGTCCCTGAGGGCTCATCATCCTTTACAGCAGGGGCGTCAGACTCATTTACATGGTGGGACACAAACAGCACACTTCAGTCCTACGTGGGTCAGACCAAAGAAACTCTCCTGTGTCTCAGTCTAAACAAGTTAAATTAATACCTTTCAACCCCTGAGGAGTGCACTTTCAACAGTACATCTGAGTTTTTGGGAAGAAATGCTGCCTGAGTAAATTAAGGAAATGTGTGAGACACTCTTTGGACTTCAACTGTATGAAACAAATGTGCGAAGCAGTGGACAGAGATTTTCCCTGACAAGCTTTCATGTGATTGTGCACATACGTTTTTATTCCCGCTTCAGAGTCGGTAAAAATACACTCCGTTTTCCCTCCTGTCACATGACCTGAGCTCTCAGCTGATGATGTGATCAGAAATAGCTGCTGGATTCTCTGGAGCTTTGTTCTCAGTGTCTAAGAATAGAATGATTTGGCGTGAGGAAGCTTTGACCTGGTAGTGCTAATGGATTTCATCTGACTCAAAATCAGACAGCATCTCTCTGCTTGTGTCCCTCTACCCCTTAGCATCACCTGACCTCCATGCTTACCTGTCCACCTGCTCTACGTGAACCTGTGCTGGGATTTGAAGCTTATTCTGAGCTTGAATGAAATGCTTTGAGGTTTAAACTGTGAATATAAATCCAGATCAGACCGTTTCTGTTTGTCATACATATGCAAATCAAAGATTTTTATTGAGGACTGCTTAAAAGAGATTAAACACAACTCGTGTTTTTATACGTCTTTCACTTATTCAGCAGAGATGAGGCGGATTAAAGAATCTGTCCAAGAGAAAGCGGAGTGCTGACAGAAGAAGCTTTTCTGTTTGTTTATTCCCACAAATCTTCTTCCTCTGCTGTGAGAACTCTTTTATTTATCCTGGTTTATCCTTATTAGTTCAGCCGTCAGATGGACGCTACCAAACGTGCTTTAAATGTTTATTTATTCAGTTCTGACTCCATGTGTCTGTGATCATTACGACAGAGTGACTCAACTCTCGTCGTCTTCTGTAAAAGACGCTGCAGGGTGAGAACGTCCTGTTTCTAACATGTGATTCATGTTTTTCACACCCACTCCATCACTTCACTGAGACGTGTCAGAGTTTGGCTTCTTCAGCCTGTGAAGCCATGAGTGCTGAAAGTCACCTGTGAGACCAGCGACACCTGAGTGAAGCTCAGAGCACCTGATGCTTTTGGTGTCTTTAGATTGTGGCAGAGGTGGGACCAAGTCATTGTTTTGCAAGTCTCAAGTAAGTCTCAAGTCTTTATCCTCAAGTCTCAAGTCAAGTCTCAAGTAATGTCAGGCAAGTCAGAGTCGAGTCTTAAGTCACTGGTGTAAAAGTCCAAGTAAAGTCACAAGTCTGAAATTTTGAATTTCAAGTCCTTTCGAGTCTTTAAAAAAAAAAAACGAAAAAAAGCATGTTGCAGTTATATGCTAAATGTAAATATTAGACCATGTAATTTTTAAATCTGTGTTTTTCTCAACACATGACAAAATAGTGAACTTAGAAAATATACACAAATTGTGAAATTGCACCTCTTTAAAATGCAGCTCAATTAAACCTAGCTCCAAGAATAATTTTCACCGACAGTTCTGAGATAAGCTGCATGTTATTCTTGGATGCGGTTGTAGGACCAGCTTTAAAATCGCATGACAAAAATATCATACACATTAAAAAAACTGTATCACCAACGTAGCCTGGACAACATTTGCTAGTTAGATGAAGTCAGCTATCTCATCGTAGCATATTTATATGCATATTTATAATTATACGCTTCTTGGAGTGAGTGCATACACTCATGAAGTTTAGTAACTTCAGGTCACTGCAACAAGCCCAGGTACAGTTTACCGACGGATGGGTACAGGACCTTGAAATGCACCGTGTAGAACGAAAGACCATCGTACGTATCATAAGTTTACCAGTCTCACAAATCGTCGTCATAAATACACATTCGTTAACCGTTTATTAATAGGAGTGGAAATAATTTCTGGTAGCATCACAGAAATGTAGCAGTGACAATAATGCTGTATGCTGTAATCGTACTGGACAATTAGTGATACAAAACAACTGTTTTATCCTGTGAATAAAAGTATATGTTTTTGTCAGTGTACCATAATAACAGAAGCGAAACGCAATATTGTGTCAGGATAATTTACTATTTATGCACAATAAATAAAGGAGCATAGCGCGACAATTTCTGTTCAGCACCAGACTTGCTTGTAACCTATATCACCAATTATGTTAAGAAAAATGACGTATTAACTACAACAGCAGACTGACCTTCGTGGAAATGCTTGGAGCAGACTAACCTGTGAGCTGGAGTGTTCTGGGACGTTATATTTTGTCTTTGAATGGCTGCAATCCAGTCGCCTCTTTGTTACTTCGGAAACATGGCTCGAACAATTTCTCTTCAACGACGTAATCCGATAACAACTGATCTCTTTACTCGTCGGCTTCCCGTGGCTGTCATGCGACCGGCTATTGCAGTTAATAATACAACAGCTTCTTGACATTTTTGTGTTTCTTTTTATCGCTGTATAACTGATTTTAATTGAAAGCCTGCGTGCGCTAGTTCCCAGAATCCTTTGCGGTTCTACCCGTGAATGACGTCACATTTTCAATCTCTATATAATATGCATGTTAAATTTTATATTTGGGGTAAAATATCAAGTCTTTTCAAGTAAACCGGTTCAAGTCCAATTCAAGTCCCAAGTCATTGGTGTAAAAGTCCAAGTCAAGTCACAAGTCTTACAACATTTTTTCAAGTCAAGTCTAAAGTCATAAAATTAATGACTCGAGTCTGACTCGAGTCCAAGTCATGTGACTCGAGTCCACACCTCTGGATTGTGGAACTGGTTGCAGTTGCACATTAGGGTGTTTCCACATCCCCATCGTTTAAATCGACCTCTGGTTTGTTTTCAATCTCGGTGCAGTTTGTTTGTGCAGGTGTGAACACAGTAATCGCACTTGAGTCTGGACCAAAACAACTGCACTGGCACCCTTTAGAGGAGGTGGTCTCGACCCCAATCTGAACCATCTGCTAGGTGTATGTTACACGTTTAAGATAAACATTGTCCAATACAAACGTATGATTTGCATTCTCAGTGCAGGAAGGTGCTGTAGATGTGCAAAGGTCTGTGCTGGCTGGCAGCTAGCATGAATGTCTCCATGTTCTCTGATAGTCCAGAACTCAGCACCTTCTTCCTGTATTTACTTTTGTTGCTCTCGCCCCAGACACATCTGACCAATGATGGGGAGCAGTGTTGGTCAAGTTACTTGAAAAAAGTAATCAGTAACTAATTACTGATTACTTCCCCAAAAAAAGTAATCCCGTTACTTTACTGATTACTTATTTTCAAAAGTAATTAATTACTTAGTTACTTAGTTATATAGTTACTTTTTAAAAACACGATTTACAACCTGAATAGGTGATAAAGCGATAGATCTTTCAGCCCAATTCTACTTTTTCTACATAATCCATCATACAAAATGTAATCAAATGGAAAAGTCTCTTTTTAAAACTTGTTTTATCAGTTTTAACCTTTTAACTTTATGCATCAAGCAAAAATTTAATTATATGCAACATTCTCTGACTGGAAGAAATTAGTTTAACATTTAAACCTTTTTTCTACACATTCCAGCACATAAAATATTTTTTTGTGTGTGTTAACACTCACTCTTTCAAATAGATGCAAGTAAAACACAGCAGAAAATAAATAAAGTCAAAGACTAGCGGTCCTTTTGCTCTATTTTCACCTGTAAAGCAGGAGTAGGAGTGTGCCGCAGCGGTCAGTGGAAGAATCCGCGAGTTTCTCTGTGAGTTTCCCATTACGTCGTTGCGCACTCGGTGCTTGTTTAGGGGGGGGGTTTTCGCTGTAAAAAGTTTTCTTCCCACGCACAACGGACACTAATGTTTTTGTCACTTTTTATGGAATCAAACTCAAAGTAAGGTCAGTACTTCCACACTTTAAACGCTGGACGCTCATACTCTCTCCCACACTAGATATATGATCCACTGTTGATCTGCACACAGCTGTTGTCACTAATGGCGCACTCGCTTACGTCACTGTCGTGAGACATTCTCGCAAAAAATCACGGTTTTAGTAACGCAGTAACGCAGCGTTCCTACGGGAAAGTAACGGTAATCTAATTACCGTTTTTGCAATAGTAATCCCTTACTTTACTTGTTACTTGAAAAAAGTAATCGGATTACAGTAACACGTTACTGCCCATCTCTGATGGGGACTGAATTGAAGTACAACTAAGCAAAACTACAAGTTTACAAACTCATCAGCTGAGTCGGACCAGAGGTAAAGAACTACAGGTGTGAAACCACTTCTCTCGTCATTTTTAAATCCACTCCAGACCCTCCTTTTCTGCTTGGATTTTATTTTGACTTCTTTTGCTCATATTTATTTGTGTATTGTATTTTTATCCATGCTTTTATTTCATGTTGTACTGTATTTATCTGTATTTATCTGTATTTTGATTCCAGTGTTCAGCACTTTAGTCAGTGCTTGCTGTTTTTAAAGTGCTTTATCTGTAAAGTTTTCTTGGCTCTCCACACCTCAAAGCTTAGAGTCAAACAACAGGACCAGAAATGGGGATAATAATAAAAATCAATACCAGTGCCTGGGAGTTGTGAGGTAATAGTAAGTAAAATATTTGAGTGGCCAATCCCAGCCAAAGAGCCGAGACAGAAAACAGAGATGAGAGTATTTTATAGTGAGCTGTTGTATATTATAGATCCTGCTTTATTCTAAAACTGCTGAAGGGCCTGAGGCCAGATGAGCAGAGGCTGTTTCTATGAAAGAAACAGGATTATTACAGTAATACTGAATGATGGCATTTCATCAGTACCTCAAGACAATCCCAGCTGTGTGAACAGCTGGATTTCTGTTTGTTCTTTACAAAGAACAAAAGCTGCAAGTGCAAACTGCTTTTCATGCATTTGATACCCGCAGTAAACGATCAGCTTTGTTTTTTGTTGTTTCACACACAGTAAGATCAGCTTTGTTACTATATCTAATTATCTGAGGTGAATTATCTGAGGTGAAGTCCTGCCTGGAAATCTGGAAACGTTTGTTTTGTTTTAGGGCTCAGTGAGGAACACCTGAACACCGTTACCTTTACAGTACACCCTCTGCAGAGCAGCTCCTGTGGGGCGGGGCACACGCTGAGATCATTAACCTTCAGTCCTCTGAAGGATGGATGCTCCTCAGTGAAGGACTAGTCCTCCATAAAGGAGAAAACGTGAGTCTGTAATCTGCATTCAGATGAGCTTCCTTTGTTTCCAACTGCAGTCCAATAAAATGATGATCAGGAAGCATGAAGGAGCTGTCAGCGTGCTTGTCCATGCAGACTTTAAGTTTGTGGAGTCCTCGATGGTCTGATTTTAAAGCTGCTGCATTCAAAGATAATTTCAAACTAATTAAATTCAAAGAATCAAAAAGAGTCTAGCGGTTCATCAGGATAAAACTCCCAAACACAAGCTCAGCAACATAGCGTTTCTACTGTGCAGCGAGGGGCACTCAGACCTAACAACCATTCCATAAACACATGGAACAACACCGTAGAGCCATCTCGACTGCACGCCAGTATCTAAAGGTCAAAAGTCAGTTTCTGAGGATGGCAATGTTTACTTTTGGGCCAAGAAGTCAGATGGTTTGAAAGATGGAGCCATCTATGTCCAGGCATGGCATATGACACCAACTATCAGTCACCTACAGTGCAGTCTTTAGATCCCTTCCCCAACTCACACTTGCATCAAGTCACCAAATGATAGTGTGGCAGTGTCCTGCAGTGGTTTTCTGCTTGACCCCCATTGATGGTAATGACCCATAACTTTTCTTCACACCTTGTGTCACTGAGAATAGAAACCAAGTCCAACCAGTCCAAATGATCAGACTAACAAATCGTTGTAGCTAAAAGACCTGGAAGAGGCTATGACAACCCGAAGTCAAACAGTGTGTCGAAAACTCCCATGAGATGAAGACGTGTCCAAGTCATGGCCTATGTAGGATACTTTGAAAAGCATAAACTTTCAGTTTAGTGAGGTTCTGGGTCCTAAAGCCTGTTTTTGTTTGTTTTTGTTTGTTTATTGAATTTAGTCCTCCTCATGACATGACACACCCAAGACTTACCAGAGGTGTGGACTCGAGTCACATGACTTGGACTCGAGTCAGACTCGAGTCATTAATTTTATGACTTTAGACTTGACTTGAAAAAATGTTCTAAGACTTGTGACTTGACTTGGACTTTTACACCAATGACTTGGGACTTGAATTGGACTTGAACCGGTTTACTTGAAAAGACTTGATATTTTACCCCAAATATAAAATTTAACATGCATATTATATAGAGATTGAAAATGTGACGTCATTCACGGGTAGAACCGCAAAGGATTCTGGGAACTCGTGGCAAGAGGTACTAGCGCACGCAGGCTTTCAATTAAAATCAGTCACACAGCGATAAAAAGAAACACAAAAATGTCAAGAAGCTGTTGTATTATTAACTGCAATAGCCGGTCGCATGACAGCCACGGGAAGCCGACGGGTAAAGAGATCGGTTGTTATCGGATTACGTCGTTGAAGAGAAATTGTTCGAGCCATGTTTCCGAAGTGACAAAGACGCGACGGGTGGCCTGGATTGCAGCCATTCAAAGATCAAATATAACGTCCCAGAACACTCCAGCTCACAGGTTAGTCTGCTCCAAGCATTTACACAAAGGTCAGTCTGCTGTTGTAGTTAATACGTCATTTTCATAACATAATTGGTGATATAGGTTACAAGCAAGTCTGGCGCTGAACAGAAATGGTCGCGCTATGCTCCTTTGTTTATTGTGCATAAATAGTGAATTGTCCTGACACAATATTGCGTTTCGCTTCTGTTATTATGGTACATTGACAAAAACATATACTTTTATTCACAGGATAAAACAGGTTTTTTTGTATCACTAATTGCCCAGTACGATTACAGCATACAGTATTATTGTCACTGCTACATTTCTGTGATGCTACCAGAAATTATTTCCACTACTAATTAATTACCGTTGAGCTCAAAGGTCCTATTAATAAACGGTTAAGGAATGTGTATTTATGACGACAATTTGTGAGACTGGTAAACTTATGATACGTACGATGGTCGATGGTCTTTCGTTCTACACGGTGCATTTCAAGGTCCTGTACCCATCCGTCGGTAAACTGTACCTGGCCTTGTTGCAGTGACCTGAAGTTACTAAACTTCATGAGTGTATGCACTCACTCCAAGAACCGTATGATTATAAATATGCATATAAATATGCTACGATGAGATAGCTGACTTCATCTAACTAGCAAATGTTTTCAAGGCTACGTTGGTGATGCAGTTTTTTTTTTTAAATGATATTTTAAAAAAATATATCATTTATTTATGTATGATATTTTTGTCATGCGATTTCAAAGCCGGTCCTACAACCGCACCCAAGAATAACATGCAGCTTATCTCAGAACTGTCGGTGAAAATTATTCTTGGAGCTAAGTTTAATTGAGCTGCATTTTAAAGAGGTGCAATTTCACAATTTGTGTATATTTTCTAAGTTCACTATTTTGTCATGTGTTGAGAAAAACACAGATTTTAAAATTACATGGTCTAATATTTACATTTAGCATATAACTGCAACATTATTTTTTCGTTTTTTTTTTAAAGACTCGAAAGGACTTGAAATTCAAAGTTTCAGACTTGTGACTTGACTCGGACTTTTACACCAGTGACTTGAGACTCGACTCTGACTTGCCTGACATTACTTGAGACTTGACTTGAGACTTGAGGATAAAGACTTGAGACTTACTTGAGACTTGCAAAACAATGACTTGGTCCCACCTCTGAGACTTACACTACCAACCAATGATTTCAATTTAAAAACAGACTGTCCTGCTTGTGGCTGTGTTTGGGGACTGGTCCAGGATTCAGACAAAGGAATCATAGTCCTGAAGCAAAGGGCAGTGTAAACACTCTACAGATGCACGATAATAATGTTGAAGCTCCAGAAAGTGAGGTCCACAACCTGATGGGTGACATTGTCGTGGATACGTCACCTGAATAGCTTAGAGGACATGATTTGTGCAAAACTGAGAAACCAAAAGCTGGACTAAATGGTTACATTCCCATCCAAAGTTTAATAATGAACTAAAAGGTCTGAGAATGGACTTCTTTCATCATCTGATTACTTTATGATTTTCTCTCTGTGAATTGTGTAAAATACAAATACTGTCTACACAGTCACCATACAGCATAGCCTAACAGTTTTATCAAATACAGCAGGAGTCCCTGTGTTACTGTAAACAGAGAGATTCCTGAACATAATTACAGAGACATTTTCAGCAATTCCTGAGGCCGATTTGTCTGTTCCCATGTTTTCACATATCCAGATGTAATTCGCAGGCAGGATTCTGTGGGACGTTTCATCTGCACTTTCATGTAGTTTGTTTGTTCGTCTGTGGAAGTCATGATGAGAAGTGGAAGAAAACCAGTGAGTACAGCCTCCCCACATGCAGATTTTATCGCCACTGTGATTAATTAATGCTCCAGCAGTTAGCCAGCCCTCAGCAGCTCGATGAGCGGAGCTTGCTTGTATCGAGACGCTCGATGTGCTGCTGAATAAATTAACATCCTCATTGTTGTTCGTCATCAGTGAGTTAGAGCTTTAATTTGCAGAGTTAGAAACTTATTAATATGTGGTCCCAGGGACGTTTAAATGAGCTGCGAATATTCAAAGAAGCATCCATTAGATCCACTCAGGAGCTCCTTATCATGCTCCATTGTATTCCCCATTCAGCTCGCACACAAACACACACATCACAGCACATTCATTAGAAACAGATTAATCCATAAACACTGAGGTTTGTGTTTGATTCAGCTCATTAAACATTTAAAACTCACACTACCTGGTTTTTGTTTCACAACCCACCGGCTCAGATCAAGCCCCAAACTTCGTCGAAGTCAGCTGCTGCATAGAACAACACTTTGCCTTACTTCAAGCCACAACAGCAGTCTGCTCCTCATATCAGCACACCACAAAGAACAGCAAAACAATTGAATACAAAACCTTGCAGGTAATACCAGTTCAGCGTCCTCAACGGACTTCAGAAAAGGTTCCAAAACCTTCTCCGACAATCCCCATTTGTCCTTCTGTATCTCTCAGCTTCTTTCTAGTCAAAACTTTGACGTCATCTTATCCATCTGTCTGAGTTTTTAATCCTGAACATTTCCTCTGCTTATTATTTTAAATCTTTTTTATTATCCTGTTTGCTGATGTCATGCACAGACACATGTTGTTGTGTGACTTAGATAAAAGCCATGTCTATTTACCTCATAAAACATTCCTGCTACTTTTATTCATTCATCCATCCCAGAGAGACCCTGTCATAGAGCAAGAGGTGGGGTAGGGTCTGGACAATGTGCAACCAGAACAGATAATTGTCATTCATAAACCAGCCAGCAACGAAAATGAGAAACAATGAGTGGAAATAAAGACACCTGGTGCCAATCATAAAGGTCCAAACAGGACTAAACAGGTGCTACTTTATCCACTCTTCAAACATCCATCATGAAGACTCTGTAGCTGTCTAAAATGAGTCTGCCTAAAGACAAAACAGCATCTGTGCCTTCCCTGCCAGTATGAAAACACAGGGCATCAAATCCATCAAACTGCTCTGAGCTGGACCTGAAATGCGGAAACAGAGGACATATTCAGAGGAGCTCACTATATTCTGCTTTACAGCAGAGACTTTGAAAAAGTCAACACTCTGTGCAGTGCCCCAGTATCGCAGTGATTGTCACACACGCCCAAACTTCAGCTAAACTGATGAAATCCACTCAGGTCTGCAAGCGAGGAGAAACTCTGAGGCAGATTAATTCAGAGGCTGCTGCTGCAGAGCCATTAGAGGAGAACGCTCGAAATGTGTAATGAGCGCGGGTGTCACAGGTGATGTTCAACATGCAGCAGCAAAATGACTTCATGAATTCATAACGAGAAGCCAATTGATCCCCAAACAACCCACAAACATTAGTTAATGGGAGTCAAGAGCGTGAGGTCGGAGTGGAGCCAAAAAACAAACGATGTGACAAAACTCCCGAAACACACAAAGTTCTCGCTCTGATCGCAGCCTGCAATCGGAGGCTGGGGTAACGAGATGTGGAGGCTGAACCCACAGCAGTGCTCATCAATCTTTTAATCAAATCTTTTCTATTAAACACAACTCTGAGCCGTGACTCCTTCTTCCTCCTCATCTTCATCTGCTCCCTTAGAGAAAAGGCGTAATTAATCAGAGATCATTAATATCTCTCTCGTCATGGCAGCTGGAAATCCTGTTACAACTGAGCAGTAGGGAGAAAAAACATGATGACCCTCCACATTCATTAAATCTCATCCAGGATGTTTAGCTTTGGACACCTGAGGGAGGAAGAGCGACGGTAGGAGAAGAAAACCTGAAGGCTTATGTTTAGTGGTGGGTCTGCATCATTCTGAACAGATTCAGAGGAAGATCATTAAACTACAGGGAGTGCAGAATTATTAGGCAAATGAGTATTTTGTCCACATCATCCTCTTCATGCATGTTGTCTTACTCCAAGCTGTATAGGCTCGAAAGCCTACTACCAATCAAGCATATTAGGTGATGTGCATCTCTGTAATGAGAAGGGGTGTAGTCTAATGACATCAACACCCCATATCAGGTGTGCATAATTATTAGGCAACGTCCTTTCCTTTGGCAAAATGGGTCAAAAGAAGGACTTGACAGGCTCAGAAAAGTCAAAAATAGTGAGATATCTTGCAGAGGGATGCAGCAGTCTCAAAATTGCAAAGCTTCTGAAGCGTGATCATTGAACAATCAAGCGTTTCATTCAAAATAGTCAACAGGGTCGCAAGAAGCGTGTGGAAAAACCAAGGCGCAAAATAACTGCCCATGAACTGAGAAAAGTCAAGCGTGCAGCTGCCAAGATGCCACTTGCCACCAGTTTGGCCATATTTCAGAGCTGCAACATCACTGGAGTGCCCAAAAGCACAAGGTGTGCAATACTCAGAGACATGGCCAAGGTAAGAAAGGCTGAAAGACGACCACCACTGAACAAGACACACAAGCTGAAACGTCAAGACTGGGCCAAGAAATATCTCAAGACTGGTTTTTCTAAGGTTTTATGGACTGATGAAATGAGAGTGAGTCTTGATGGGCCAGATGGATGGGCCCATGGCTGGTTTGTTAAAGGGCAGAGAGCTCCAGTCCGACTCAGACGCCAGCAAGGTGGAGGTGGAGTACTGGTTTGGGCTGGTATCATCAAAGATGAGCTTGTGGGGCCTTTTCGGGTTGAGGATGGAGTCAAGCTCAACTCCCAGTCCTACTGCCAGTTTCTGGAAGACACCTACTTCAAGCAGTGGTACAGGAAGAAGTCTGCATCCTTCAAGAAAAACATGATTTTCATGCAGGACAATGCTCCATCACACGCGTCCAAGTACTCCACAGCGTGGCTGGCAAGAAAGGGTATAAAAGAAGAAAAACTAATGACATGGCCACCTTGTTCACCTGATCTGAACCCCATTGAGAACCTGTGGTCCATCATCAAATGTGAGATTTACAAGGAGGGAAAACAGTACACCTCTCTGAACAGTGTCTGGGAGGCTGTGGTTGCTGCTGCACGCAATGTTGATGGTGAACAGATCAAAACACTGACAGAATCCATGGATGGCAGGCTTTTGAGTGTCCTTGCAAAGAAAGGTGGCTATATTGGTCGCTGATTTGTTTTTGTTTTGTTTTTGAATGTCAGAAATGTATATTTGTGAATGTGGAGATGTTATATTGGTTTCACTGGTAAAACTAAATAATTGAAATGGGTATATATTTGTTTTTTGTTAAGTTGCCTAATAATTATGCACAGTAATAGTCACCTGCACACACAGATATCTCCCTAAAATAGTTAAAACTAAAAACAAACTAAAAACTACTTCCAGAAACATTCAGCTTTGATATTAATGAGTTTTTTGGGTTCATTGAGAACATGGTTGTTGTTCAATAATAAAATTATTCCTCAAAAATACAACTTGCCTAATAATTCTGCACTCCCTATATAGTTTAATAAGGCCAAACTCATCTCTATGTTTCAGTCATTCTGAATAATACCCTGAATATAACAGAAGACTGAACTTCCTTGCCAACTGACCTCCTTCCTACTGCGTTGCTGTCTACAATCTGAAAACAAGTCAAAATGATCATCTGTAGGCAGATTCCTGCAGGGCCCAAGGCATTACAATTCAAGGACACCTGCTCTTCTTCTACTGTTCCATTGTTGGAATTAATATTCAAAATATTCAAGTTTCTAATTAAGAGGTCAAAAAGTCAGACGCAGTTTTTTCTACCCCTCTGTATGACGTCACCCAGAGAGGACACAAGCCCCACACAGAGCCCCAGAATAATGAGTCGTCTCAGTAGGGGTTAAGAATTCAGTTATGTCATGTTGGTTATGTAGTCTTCAAATAGTTCCCAGTAAGCGGGCAGCTGAAATGTGTGCTGATAACATACAGACTTTTTTTTTTTTTGCCTTCTTACCTTTTAAAAATGCATCTCAAACTTCTGTGATACTGTTTTTCTGACTTTCTCTAACTTTCTAACTATTGCAAGGCTCCATGATCCGCCACATGATCCATGATCCGTCACTGCTGTAATCTTCTTACTGGAGTGAACGAAGATTACAGGACTCTTGCAATAGTTCTGATCCCACGTACCTGCTGTTGTCATAAGAAAGTTGTCCTAAAGGGGGAGGGGATAAAGAGGCTCATTTTATAAGTAATGATAGCCCAGCGTCAGACAATGGAGGATTATTTGGACTGTGACTAATGAAGTTGCTCCAAAGGATAAAATTATTAATATTATTATTAAATGTCATTTTTAAAACACATCTGGTCATGTTTGATTGAGTTCAGGTTAACCATAACAATAAAATATACAAATGTAAAAATCCTCACTGCCTACAGCACTAAGCTTTCTAAGGCATCCTATTGGACTGGGTCTGTGATGGCTCACTGTTATCATCATGAACCACAGAATCCATTTTTATTCCTGAACATCTGCACGAACTCCTGAGCAGTCTGAAGACGTTCTGCTGAAAACAGCTTTTCTCCTGTTTGGACTGAAAAACGCTGTATGAAGTTGCCTTAGCACTAAAATACAAGAACAACAAAAAAAGAAAATACACCAGAAACCTGATAATCTTTTTTTTTATCTGGAATCTCATATCATCCTCTGAGCTTGTTGGTGATATTTGAAAAGTCCCAGCATTTGGAGCATACGCTTCTGTTTTCGTCTCTCCTTCTGTGTTGGCTTTGGGAAACAGAAACTGGGCGCAGCTCGGTCTCTTAAAATAGATTTAAACTTCAGAGAATGATTAAACATCAACCAGCTCAAAACTGAGACACACAAATACACTCAGAGGGCCAAAAATAACACAGACACTGAGCCTCTGTGTTGGTCACATGACCACAAACAACTGATTTAAGCACACCAGTTTAAAAAAATCAAACAGAGAATGTCAAAGGTCAAAGGTTAAGAGTCAGTGAAGGAGTTGTAAACAGACACTAATGAACATCTGTTCAATCAGTGCTCAACATAAACAGTGGGTGGTTTTCACAATAAAAGCCTTAATTATTCATACTATTTTTACCAAAATAAAACCAGTTGGGAAAGCTGCTGCTGTCTGCTCCAGAGAATTACTTCAATCATTGAAAGGCTGCATGTCCAGAAGTATGTGGACAGCTGAGCATGAGGTACAGTTTGGGGAGTTGAGCTTGTTTCTCTGCTGCTCCAGCGTTTGTTAAACCTCCCGCAGATATTTGCTCCCATTCAGACACCAGAAGTTGGCCGAGGACCGCTGATGTCACCACTCTGATGAGGACTCTGTGGGCACCACACAGTTTCTTTATTATGCTTTGTGCTCAGAGGGGCTGTCACATTAAAGCAGGGCATGAGCACCGTGAATCTTTTGAAGTTGCATAAATTCATCGACCTGAAAGCATCAAACACTGTAACAGCAATCAAAACACAAAATCCTTACATTAATTCCGGAGATTTGAAGCAGTGCGTGACCTTCAAATGCTGGACACCAAAAGCAGTTACCACAGCAGCATAAATGAGCTTTCATAATGAAAACATAAAAATTCCTTATGAAAAGGACACCGAGGGAACAGTTTACCCTGCCCGGGATAGGGTTACCGGGGCCCCGCCCTGGAGCCAGGCCTGGGGAGGGTGCCCGAGGGCGAGCGTTTGGTGGCCGGGCCTTAGTCCATGGGGCCCGGCCGGGCACAGCCCGAAGAGGAGACATGGGCCCATCCTCCCGCAGGCCCACCACCCGCAGGAGGTGCCATAGGGGTCGGGTGCATTGTGTGCCGGGTGGTGGCCAGGAGCGGAGGCCCTGGCGGGCTGACCCCCGGCTGCCAAGACTGGCAATAGGGACATGGAATGTCACCTCTCTGGTGGGGAAGGAGCCTGAGTTAGTGCGTGAGGTTGAGAGGTACCGGCTAGATATAGTCGGGCTCACCTCTACACATGGCTTGGGCTCTGGAACCAGTCTCCTGGAGAGGGGCTGGACTCTGTCTCAGTCTGGAGTTGCCCCTGGTGAGAGGCGGCGGGCTGGGGTGGGTATTCTAATATCCCCTCGGCTTGCTGCCGGTACGTTGGGGTTTTTCCCGGTGGACGAGAGGGTTTGTTCCCTGCGCCTTAGGGTCGGGGACTGACTGTCATCTGCGCTTATGCGCCGAGTGGCAGTTCAGAGTACCCAGCCTTCTTAGAGTCCCGGGGGGGGGGGGATGTTGGAGGGTGCTCCGCCTGGAGACTCTGTTGTCCTGCTGGGAGACTTCAATGCTCACGTGGGTAACGACAGCGAGACATGGAGGGGCGTGATTGGGAGGAACGGCCTCCCTGATCTGAACCCGAGCGGTGCTTTGTTATTGGACTTCTGTGCTAATCACAGTTTGGCCATAACGAACACCCTGTTCGAACATAAGAGTGTCCATAAGTGCACGTGGCACCAGGACGCTCTAGGCCGTAGGTCGATGATCGATTTTGTAATCGTATCAGCAGACCTGCGACCATATGTTCTGGACACTCGGGTAAAGAGAGGGGCTGAGCTGTCAACTGATCACCACCTGGTGGTGAGTTGGATCAGGTGGTGGGGGAGGACGCTGGACAGACCTGGTAAACCTAAACGCGTAGTGAGGGTGTGCTGGGAACGTCTAGCAGAGGCCCCAGTCCGCGAGATCTTCAACGCACACCTCCGGCAGAGCTTCAACAGCATTCCGAGGGAGACTGGGGACATTGAGTCCGAATGGACCATGTTCAGCGTCTCCATTGCCAAAGCTGCTGCATTGAGCTGCGGCCGCAAGGTGGTTGGTGCCTGCCGTGGTGGTAATCCCCGAACCAAATGGTGGACACCAGAGGTGAAGGGAGCCACCAGGCTGAAGAAGGAGTCCTATTGGGCTTGGTTAGCCTGTGGGACTCCGGAGGCAGCCGACAGGTATCGACAGGCCAAGCGGAATGCGGCTCAGGCAGTGGCTGAAGCAAAAACTGGGGAGGAGTTCGGAGAGGCCATGGAAAAAGACTTTCGGACTGCCTCGAAGAGATTCTGGCAAACCGTCAGACGTCTCAGGAGGGGAAAGCGGTGCTCTACCTGCACTGTGTATAGTGCTGGCGGAGCGCTGCTGACGTCGACTGAGAAAATTGTCAGGCGGTGGAAGGAATACTTCGAGGACCTCCTTAATCCCACTGACACGTCTTCCGAGGAGGAAGCAGAGTCTGGGGATGAAGGGAATGACCCGCCAATTTCCGGGGGCGAGGTCACTGAGGCAGTTAAACAACTCCTTGGTGGCAGAGCCCCTGGTGTTGATGAGGTCCACCCCGAGTTCCTGAAGGCTCTGGACGTTGTAGGGCTGTCCTGGTTGACACGCCTCTGCAATGTTGCGTGGAGATCAGGGGCAGTACCTGTGGACTGGCAGACCGGGGTGGTGGTCCCCATCTTTAAGAAGGGGGACCGGAGGGTGTGTTCCAACTACAGGGGGATCACACTCCTCAGCCTCCCTGGGAAAGTCTATGCCAGGGTGCTGGAAAGGAGAGTTCGTCCGTTAGTCGAACCTCGGATACAGGAGGAACAATGCGGTTTTCGTCCTGGTCGCGGAACACTGGACCAGCTCTTTATCCTCTCCAGGATACTTGAGGGTGCATGGGAGTTTGCCCAACCAGTCTACGTGTGTTTTGTGGACTTGGAGAAGGCATTCGACCGTGTCCCTCGGGGTGTCCTGTGGGAGGTGTTGCGGGAATATGGGGTGTCTGGCCCATTGCTACGGGCCATTCGATCCCTATATAACCGTTGCAAGAGCTTGGTTCGCATTGCCGGCAATAAGTCGGACTCGTTCCCGGTGGGTGATGGGCTCCGCCAGGGCTGCCCTTTGTCTCCGGTTCTGTTCATAATTTTTATGGACAGGATTTCTAGGCGCAGCCAAGTGGCGGAGGGCTTTCGCTTTGGTGGCCTCAGAATCTCATCTCTGATTTTTGCAGATGATGTGGTTCTGTTGGCTTCATCGGGTGAGGGCCTCCAGCTCGCACTGGAACGGTTCGCAGCCGAGTGTGAAGCAGCGGGAATGAGGATCAGCACCTCCAAATCTGAGGCCATGGTTCTCAGCCGGAAAAGGGTGGAGTGCCCACTCCGGGTCGGTGATGAGTTCCTGCCCCAAGTGGAGGAGTTCAAGTATCTCGGGGTCTTGTTCTCGAGTGATGGGAGAAGGGAGCCAGAGATCGACAGACGGATTGGGGCTGCAGCTGCAGTAATGCGGACGCTGCACCGGTCCGTCGTGGTGAAGAGGGAGCTGAGTGTAAAAGCGAAGCTCTCAATTTACCGGTCGATCTACGTCCCTACCCTCACCTATGGCCACGAGCTGTGGGTAGTGACCGAAAGAACGAGATCGCGGATACAAGCGGCAGAAATGAGCTTTCTCCGAAGGGTGGCTGGCCTCTCCCTTAGAGATAGGGTGAGAAGTTCGGCCATCCGGGAGGGGCTCAGAGTAAAGCAGCTGCTGCTCCACATCGAAAGGAGCCAGCTGAGGTGGTTCCGGCATCTGACAAGGATGCCCCCTGGGCGCCTCCTGGGTGAGGTGTTCCAGGCATGTCCCACCGGGAGGAGGCCCCGGGGCAGACCCAGGACACGCTGGAGAGATTATATCTCTCGGCTGGCCTGGGAACGCCTTGGTATTCCCCCGGATAAGCTGGATGAGGTGGCTGGGGAGAGGGAGGTCTGGGCCTCTTTGCTTAGGCTGCTGCCCCCGCGACCCGGCCCCGGATAAAGTGGATAAAGATGGATGGAACATAAAAATCCAGCAGGGAAGACTAAAAGGTTTATCCAAAGGTGGGGAATGAAGCATTCTCTCCATACATCTTAGTCCCGCCCACCAG
Source organism: Rhamphochromis sp. 'chilingali' (assembly GCF_963969265.1). Classification (NCBI taxonomy): domain Eukaryota; kingdom Metazoa; phylum Chordata; class Actinopteri; order Cichliformes; family Cichlidae; genus Rhamphochromis; species Rhamphochromis sp. 'chilingali'. Next base: position 24,569,256 of record NC_137934.1, read on the forward strand.
AGACACTAGCACAGGTGGTGAGGAAGTGACACGAGGAAGGATGAGGTAAGGTGGCACTGGAGGAATCAGAAAATGAGGCCAAGGCTCCAAACTCTGACAGGGGTAACCCTGCAGATTAATATTGCTACATAAATGTTTTCTATCTTATTGTATTTGGTCACTTTAAGGGATTTCCATGTTTCAGAACCTATTAAAGTCTGTAGAGAATTAACCATTAACCTAGTTACCCTGACAACATCCCATTAAAACACTTTAAAGGTGAAACATTAGGATGTTTATAAGTCAAAGGACTGTAACAGCTGTGTAACACGTCACTGAACCCAAACCAGCCAACCAACACTGGAGTGAGGAGAGGATGCCGACTCCGGGCAGCGGAGAAAATCTGTGATGTTTTTCGTGTCACAGATCAATTGCAAGTTCTTGCAGCGACGAATAGAGGCTGAGCGTTCCGCATCCTCATCGCCAAGGCAACCAGTTTTAACCACAGGTCGCATGGTGGGAGGGAACCTGACACTTTATTTACTCTGAGTAGCATCAGGGGACTTGACTCAGCTGCTTGTAGTCTGGTTATATTCCTACATAAATGTAAGGTTCATCGCCCTGCAGAAACTACGACATTAAGTTTGTCAATTAAACTACTTGTAATTGACAGACTGACCCCATCCAGTCAGACTGCAGACCGACTCCACCATGCTTTATGTACATCTTGATGCACCAAGATCGCTTTGAAGACTGAGTGGTTGCAGACCGATCCTGATTTTCCAATTATTTCAAAGGCAACAAGATATCAAGGCACAAGCATATGCAAGGGCACACTAATTTTGTTTATGTCTCAGTCTTCACTGTAACAACAAAATACAGATGTGATCAGTGGTGAATATCGGGCTCTAAGTCCGGGCCTTGAACAACAAGATGCTGAAAGTCAAAAACCTCCACAGCAGTGTCATCAGCCAGACTCAGTCCCTGCTGCCGGGCTGGAAACTAAAGATCTCGATGAAAGGAGGCGGAAACCCCAGCGTGACCTCCCACCCTCAGGTTAAATTACCCTATCGGGGCCTGAGCATTTATTGCACGCAGGTTCAGACTGGCCTCTTCCTGCTGTGGATGCTTATGAAGCTTTGCACTTGGTCATTTGAGGTGGTGATGCAGGACATTTTCCGGTAAAAGGTGTGGATCACCAAAGTGTTGGTACAGAAAAGTCCAGAGCATTTTTTCTCCCACTCAGTACATGCCAGCAACATGAGCTTCAGCCTTCACTGTGACAGAAGTGAAAGAATTAGACTGAATCAGTCACCAGGGCTGACACTGAAAATCTACAAATCTTCTGATAGAGACGCTAAAAGCAGCTGGTCTGAAGTTTCCAGGTCAGATTCATGGTTTCAGGTGGAGTTAGTGTAGAGATTTACAGCCGGATGTCAGCCTGTGAAAGGCTGAGTGACGGTTTGATGAGCGGAAAGATGCAGAGTGATGAATGGCTGTCAGAAATGGAGGGATGGTCGCGGTGATGAATGACAGGGAGGGTTCGACGGGGTGGTCCCGTCTGACTTCTGCATTTATTTATTTACAGGAGAAGACATGAATTAAGTTTTATTGTTCACAGTGTCAGCTCTGATCAGTGTCCTGCTGACACGCTCTGACTGAAGGAAGCAGCCTGACCTCCATTCAGCCAGCCTCTTCAGTCTAAAGCGTCGCTGAATAGAAGTAAATGTCTGAGCTCACTCATGAGGTTTTCTGGGACTTTCAAGCTTTCAGAAAAGAGGAAAAAGGAGAAAAGGCAGAAGTTTCACACAAGCAGTAAAGTGGAACTCAGTGCAGACAAACAGCAGTTGAAAAGGTGTGGATGGAGAGAAACACAGTGCACAGTGCATCTATGATAACATGAAACCTCAGGAACACGATGAATGCTGCTGATCACTGAGATCCCACAAACAGAAGAAAGAGAGGGATAACGAGGTACATGTGCAGTCAATCAGACATTGAGGATGGCAGGAAAAGAACAAAGAAAGAAGATAAAAGAACAAAAAACACAAACAAAGAACAAACCTGCAAAATGAAACTAAAGCATTCAACTCGGAGAGGCAAACAGATGGAAAACTGGAGGAAGGAAAGAAAGACAAGCCCTAAGACAGGGGTCAGCAACCCGCGGCTCCGGAGCTGCATGCGCCTCTTTAGTGTTTATTTTGCGGCCAAGGCTGCAAAAGCCCAAAGGCAATATAAGGTTGGCGGCTCACAACAGTTTTTGTTTGCTACATGGATCATTTTAGTTCAGCTGGGTGTCTTTCCGTTTGTTATATTTCTTTAAGAGTTCAAAATGTGTTAATTACATAAATAAAATGTAATATTCTCTGTAGCACTTCGTGGATTTCATAAGCAATAGACCTTAGTTGCTCTGTGAGTTGGGAGTGAGAACGTGTTGGCTCTGTGGATTCTTTTAAAAAGCAGTTAAAAACTTTTCTGTTCAAACAAGCCTTTTGTTGATCTACGTATTTTATATTCTTTACATTATTTACATTTGATCTTTTACATTGTGTAAAATGTCTATTGATTGTATTGTTTATTTTAATATTTGTGTACAGCGCTTTGTCACTGCCTGTCTGTGAAAAGCGCTTAATAAATAAACTTTACTTACTTTAGTTGTTCACAAAAAGCATAAAGGTAAAAAACAATATATACAGTGTTATCTTTATTTTAGATTTCAAAAAGTATTTGTGGCTCCCAGTGTTTTCTTTTGCGTGGAAACCGGGTCCATGTGGCTCTTTGGGTGTTAAAGGTTGCAGACCCCTGCCCTAAGATAAGAACCAGAAATAAGAAGGACCAAACATTCTTCTGTTAAAGGGAGGTTTTCCTCCCCGCTGTTGCCTTTACTGATTCTTTATTGTAGGGTCTTTACAGTAATAACTAAAACTGAATTGAAAAACAGACTTCACTGACATCTCATCACATTTGGACTGTTTTTGCACAAACTTTGGTTCCCTTTTGTCGCTTTTCTCTGAAGGTCTGTCATACTTTTGAGCCTCTTCCTCTTGTTTCTCCTTCAGTCTTAAAGCCCCTTCCTTTTCAGATGCCGTATTCCTCTCTTTGTCTTCCTGCTCTGAGTGACTGTCAGCCCGCTCACCAATTGTTCATCGGTGGGGGAATTTTGCATGTGAACTAACATAATCCTATTTCCTTGTGTAATCCTCTAATTTACTTCCAGAAAACTGGGAGCAGCAGCGGTTTCTGCAGGAATGTTCATTCGTGTTGTGACAGATAATCAATAGAGATTGACAGACCATGTGACTTTCGCGCATTGCATGCTGGGAACTCGTGGCAAAACAATCCAAATACCGCATCAAATGCAAGCATTTGCAGCACCGCAAAACATTCATTCTTCGGTTCCAATAAATTCTTGCTTTTTCTTTGCCCCCCCAAAAAGGTATGTACAAAACGAAGGAGAACAATGCTGGTCCGTACAAAGACAGACTTGATGAAAAGTCAAAGAAAAGATACGAGGAAAAAATCAAAGGAGTGAAAGGGTCAGACCCTTACGAGCACACAGAGTGGACAAAAGACGTTAGCGTGCTGCCCAACTTTCACCACGCTCAGATTCATAATTATACGGTTCTTGGAGTGAGTGCATACACTCGTGAAGTTTAGTAACTTCAGGTCACTGCAACAAGGCCAGGTACAGTTTACCGACGGATGGGTACAGGACCTTGAAATGCACCGTGTAGAACGAAAGACCATCGTACAAACAAAGGTAAGTTTACCAGTCTCACAAATCGTCGTCATAAATACACATTCGTTAACCGTTTATTAATAGGACCTTTGAACTCAATGGTAATTAATTAGTAGTGGAAATAATTTCTGGTTCGCATCACAGAAATGTAGCAGTGACAATAATATTGTATGCTGTAATCCTACTGTGCAATTAGTGATACAAAAAAACTGTTTTATCCTGTGAATAAAAGTATATGTTTTTGTTAATGTACCATAATAACAGAAGCGAAACGCAATATTGTGTCAGGACAATTCACTATTTATGCACAATAAACAAAGGAGCATAGCGCGACAATTTCTGTTCAGCGCCAGACTTGCTTGTAACCTATATCACCAATTATGTTAAGAAAAATGACGCATTAACTACAACAAAACTCTGACCTTTGTGGGAATGCTTGGAGCAGACTAACCTGTGAGCTGGAGTGTTCTGAGATGTTATATTTGGTCTTTGAATGGCTGCAATCCAGGCCATCCGTCGGCTCTTTGTTACTTCGGAAACATGGCTTGAACAATTTCTCTTCAACGACGTAATCCGATAACAACCGATCTCTTTACCCGTCGGCTTCCCGTGGCTGTCATGCGACCGGCTATTGCAGTTAATAATACAACAGCTTCTTGCCATTTTTTGTGTTTCTTTTTATCGCTGTGTAACTGATTTCAATTGAAAACCTGTGTGCGCTAGTACCTCTTGCCACGAGTTCCCAGAATCCTTTGCGGTTTTACCCCTGAATGACGTCACATTTTCAATCTCTATTCAGTTGTGACCCCCAGACGAATCGTTTCTGCCCGCCATGATGGACAGAACCGCTGCAATCAGAGAACCAGCACTCCCTCAGCTGTCTCTGCTCTGTATTGTTCTGAACATCTCTTTTAATACGACAGATCAGATTTTCAAATCAGAGTTAAACATCGCTGTATCATCAGCCTCTCTACTGGTGGGCTTACTGAGATCACAACTGCAGGGTGGTGTAGGGCTGATCTGAGGCCAGCTGAGCTTGTTTCCTTTCCTCCTCCTTCGATCCTCAAGCACTGTTTTACAAACATGTGAAATCAAAGGAAGACTTCGTTTTAGCAAAAGTCAGATCAAATCAGAGAAGCCATGCTCATTTTAAAAGTGCTCAGCTGAGGTGCAGATTTGGTGCTTTTTAATGTCAGGGTGTCATGGTTCATTATTTACAGCTAACAGCAGTCTGTTGTTTTCGTTCCTTCAGTTTTTGAGTTTTCAGCCGTCCCCAGTATTTCCCTTAGTCGTCTCTAAGTATTAGCTATTTTCCGTTTTATTTTGGTGTGTGTTGTGTCTGTGTGAACCTGTGTCTTGTTTCTCTCATCACCCTCAGTGTGTCTGTTTGAGTATCTTTTTCAGCTTCGTTGTGATTCTGTTCATTTCTTTTGGATCTTTGGCTGAATGTTTTATAGACTTTACTGTCATGGTCCGGGTGAATACGGGGTGTTTCCACTCTGCTGGGCTCCACCTTCAGACGGAGACTCCAATCAGCTTCCACACCTGTTTCCAATCAAGTCACCTGCATATAAGACCAGCGTTCACGACAGACCCTTGCCAGATCTTCTGCTAACACATGTTAGTGCTAGGCCGCCAAGCCCTTGCGAGAACTCTGGATTACTGTTTTTTCTCTTCACCGTGTTTTCTTTCCTTTTTCGCCATAGGACCCATCTGCCTGCCTCCCTGCTCAGCTCCCCACTCCAAGCCTGTTCTGGATCTGCTTTGGACACTCCTCACCCGGAACCCCCTGGACACTCCCTCCTCAATTGACACTTCAAATCTGCAACGCGTAAGCCCAAACCACCATAGCCTAATCCTCCAGCTGTGATTCATTGAGACTTCCACTGACTACTTTCCTCCTCTCATCATAGTGACTTCACACCTCCCTCCAAGCCGCTGCCCCCTTTCTCCATTCCCCGGATCCCTCTGTGGAATCCAGCCCTCAGAGTTTCTCGTTCACAGTTTTGCCTCACAGTTTTCTGCTCATAGCTTTCACAGTTCATAGCATGCATAGGTTATAGCATTCTTAGTTTTCTGTTTTGTAACTTCGCTCAGCTCTGTAAATAAACCCTGTGCTCACGCCCGTTTGCCTCCCTCTGTGTCTGCATTTGAGTCCACACCCACTGCCTGGCCCTCTCGGCCGTAACATTTACACCAATAAAGGTGTAGGTGTGCTTGCAGGCCCTTATCTTGTTATTCCCTGATATTTAATTATTTATCAAGCATCTCTGATCACTCATATCGTCACAAGTTCAGCAGATCTCCACATGAAGCATTCAGGGCTGAAAAGCAAGTCTGTTAAAACTGCATCCAGATCGGTTTCAGACCCGCTGCAGGAGTCACAGCATGAAGACTAAATCCTGTCTCATCAGTCTGAATAACTGCAGCAGAGTGATGTCTGTGACAGAGAGGAGCAGAAACCAGCATTGGTACCCTGATGTTGGATCTCATAACTCACAATATGCACTCTGGGTAAACTTTGAAGGATCATATCGCCTACAGCTGTTTTACTTTGGAACATAAAATATTAAAGTAATCAGCTCACTCTGAATTTGTGGGACTTGTGGATGTGGAGGCAATGGTTGTAAAACCAAACAAGTTTAATATGAACCTCGATGGCGTGGAGAGTGTGAGTACGCGGAGAGTTAAAGAGGACGTCCCTGCAGCTCGCCGTCCGCCAGCACATTAATGAGCTCAGAGCTGCCCTCACCTCTGGCCTCCTAACAGCTCTGAACATCACTGCTGCTGTGGAGCTTCACACTGAGCTGAAACTCAGCAAACTCAGAGAAGGAGACAAGAGTGACACACACTAGGGCCCAAAGTTCATATCTCGATATTCTTCAGATGGCGATATACGATATATATCTCGATAAATTTTTTTTAAGCCATAAAGTAGGAACAAAAAGAGAGTTCTTAGTCAAAGCTGTGTCCCAGATCTCACATAGGCACACATACAGCCTAGATATACATGAAAAAATTACTTAGAAATAAATTATCAGCATTTATTAAATAATAATGCTCCATAAATAAAATAAAACAATGCTGTCTTAATGTTGCGGTCAGTAAGCACAATCATTCTTGCTGGTCATACTTAAGACGCACTGTCGATTTTTGAGAAAATGAAAGGATGAAAGGAAAAATACGGTGCACGAGTTTTGTAAGATGGTTTGTTTCGGGGCAGGAGGCTGGAGACAGTTACATTAGCATGACCAATTGTGCAAATTAGGCGATGCCATCATTTAGCGACTTCTAGCAACTTTTAGGACAGCCAATAGCAATTTTCCTTACTGAGGAGTTGGCAACACTGCGTGCAGCCCCACGCACGGGGCGATCCGCGGTAACTCGTTAACGAAGATTTGCCGCGTTAAAGCAGTTATGGCGTTAACGTCATTTTAACGAGAGTAACGCTGACAGCACTAAAATAATAATCTCCAAATGTTTTATTTTTACCGACCAGCTCCTCTTTGATAGCTGCCATGTCCATCCTGTTCTTTGCCTGCAAGTGAAGCGATGGCAGAGGGGGAGTTATGTTCAGTGAAGGAGAGAGGCGAGACAGAGTAACACCGCGTAGGGACAAAAGTGGATGAAGGAGAGGCAAACTTGCGGTTCCACAAGTATAATTATTACGTAACATAGACTATATCGATATAAATGATATTGTCACATCTCATATCTCATATAAAAATATATTGATATATTTAAAAACTCGATATATTGCCCAGTCCTAACACACACACACACAAAGACAAAAACACAAATCCCAAAAACGTTGACACTGTTCATCTGGACGTAGCGTTAGTGGGAGAAACATTTCATCACTCATCCAAGTGACTTCTTCAGTCTCAGCTGACTGCAGGTTTCACCAACCTTATAAACAGTACATTTGCTCAATAACTGAAACCAGCCCACTGAAAGAACAATGGGCTGTGAGGTCAGTTCCTTGATCATTAATACGCAATTTGTCATGACCAACGATCAACAACCACTGATCAAAGCCCACTGATCAATTGCCATGAATAATATTGCAACTGCTCATCCACTTTGTCATACAGCGATATTAAACTGCCACTAAACTAAACTAACTAAACTGCCACTGTTTGTATTGATAACACATAAGCATATAGGGAGTGATATCTGAAGACTCTAAATGGTGACTTTGTAATGTATGTTACTATACTAGGTTATAACACTTTAAATACAAAATATTTTTTCCCTGGATATTTTTTTACTAGTCGTTTAAACAAATTTTGTGCAGTACATCCACATAAATAAAACATAATTAGCCTCTGAATAAAGTCAGGTAAATTAAAAAGGGTAAATAAAGCTCCTGTTGTTTTACGGGACTACAAACTACAACTGTCTTAAGGCACAGAGAAAATCCAAACCTGTATCTACAGAGAGTGAGCTGGGTGTTTGGAGGTTTGTGTTCTCACAGTTCTTCTTGTTTGTCATCACTTTTTCTGGCTAAGTGCTGGCTTTCGTGACTCTTGCGTCATGGGAGGTGACTGTCACAGTGTGAGACTGCTCTTTATTGTATCACACAGAGATTTGTACTCACCCACGTCTTTGTGTTGGACTGTTTTCAAGACGTTTCTCGTGCTCTTGCTTTTGTAACACATGCGTTTTCCAGCATTTGGGAACCTTTGTGTTTATTATTATTATACGTGTTTGTGTGATATGCTGAGGACTCACACTCTCCTTTACACTCCTTTTTGTGAAGCAGCTCCCACGTGTCTGCAGTAAGTCTGCGTCTGTTTTGCATCATCACCGTCTGCAGCACTTCATCTCGCTCTGCATGTCTGGTGTCTTCTGCGCGTCTCCTTTTGATCTCTGAGCAGTTGCATTAATTTGGGTTTGTTTCTCTGCGTGCTCTGCGCTGCTCACTTCGTTTTGTGTATTTACAAAGACTTGTGTTGTCTAAGCTGCTTGTTTCTGTTTGCGCTCTGGTTTTGTGCCTTGCTTGTGTTTATCTCCCATCTAGTTTTTGTTGTTTTTTGTCTTTGTGGTGCTTTTGCATCTCCAAGGTTCTTCGCTGATGTTTCTTTAGTGTATCTTTGTTGATCTCTTGGTGCTTCTTTCATGGCTTGTGGTCTTTTTTGTGTTAAAAAAAAAAAAGCTGCATGCTATTTTTGTTGGTTTGTGTTTCTTTGTGTTCAACCGATTGATTACCCAGCATTAAATGTTAATCCTTACTGTGAGCACAGGCCTGCGTTCAGTGAGGCCACAAATCGATTAATGAGTCAGTTAGAGGAACAGTAAGAACCCTTTAACCCTTTCTACCAGCAGCTGTGATTAAAGACCATCATTCTGCACGTTTCCAGCCTCATCTTTTACTTTTGTGTCATTTATGACACACTCGGTGCTCCTCTCAGAACCTCTGAGTCTGCCTGCCTGAGAACAAAGACCCTGAATTGAACAGAAAACTGCAGAAAAGAGAGCAGCTTGTCCCACACAGAATCCCGTCAGAGGTGTGAAGGCGACTCAAAGCGTCTTAATTAACACTCAGCCACATCTCTACGCTAAATATAGAGGAGAAAAAGAAGAAACTGCCTCCTCCAGCCTCAGAAAAAGCTCCATGTGACATCAGCTGGTGTATTTATAGTCTGAGAATCTGCTTCTGTTCAGCACACACACTCAGAGCTGAGTGTGTCTCCTTCTGAGTTCCCACAATCCTTTGTGGTCGCTGACAGATGGTGACAATCAGAACCGTCGCCAGGAGACGAGAGGACAGGACGTCCTGTTCATAATTGAACGATCACACGGTCCAGCTAGGAGTCACTCCGGACCCCTTCACTTTCATTTCAGACAAATCAGCCGCTTGGTCAGCAGCAACCTGTTGGACTCTGCACAGCTGACCTACGTGGACATGTTTGAGTAGATCGGTCAGAGAGTGGAAGGGTTCTTCTTCCAGTTCAAGTGATGACCTTTCATTTTCACTCACTGCTCTCTTTGTTTCTCTTTGTCTCTCTGGTTCGTTGCATTGCTCCGTCCTGTCTCCATCTTGTGTTGCTCATGAGATAATCTCGGATTCAGTCAAAGTGCGGATAACTCCAGAAAAAAGTGGAATCACTGGCTTGTGGCACCCGACCCATGTAGCTAGTATTCAAATTAGATCAAAGGGGTGTTGTAGTATTACAGGAAAGTCCCTGGGTTCTTTGATTTTGTAACTTGTCGTACTAACCTGTAATGCTGATGAAATTGTGTTTTTACCAGGAAACCAGGTGCACACTGTCAGTAATGTTACTTTATATCCATGCTGCCGCAAGAATACAAACTTTCAGCATTTAGTCCTACTAAGAATTTGTGGTTAAGCCTCACTGAAACAATCAAAGTGAATCAGGCTATTGACAAGCACCTGAAGTGAAATACAAACTCACACACAGCACTCATTAACACAAAAAAGACTTTAGTCAGCACTGCCAAACATTTCAAATAGTCCCAATCACTGAAGTATCTCTGAAACTCAAACACCAAAATACTCACGCATGCTCTCACACTGATGTACTGCAACCATAAATCGGAGTCCTTTAAGTTGAAATTAAATGAAGGGTGCAGGCCCGTGTGGATGTTTGCGTGCTCTGTGGTCTGAAACTATGAGACCCTCTCACTTGCAAAGCAAGCAGGAAAACAAAAAAAGACTTAGCATGTGCCACAGTTAGGCTGTAAAAGCCTGAATTAGTGATGGAAATGGGAGGAACCATCAAAGACACAGATGAGAGGGCACAGTGACAGAACTGAAAGCCCACAGAAGAAAGTGAACATCTGGGTCCACCTGTGCTTCACCAGGAAGATAAGTTCAAGGGCAGCCTCCTGGTGCTGTAGCACTCAGTCCATTTACTTTCTCTTAAGTCTTTTAATGACTTCCAACATCGGCACACATTAACACATCAACTTAAACCGCTATACGTGGTACATGTGCTAACACTGCTAGTCACTAATATGCTATCCGCTATTAGCTCGTTTAAACAGTGACTCTGACAGAAACATTTAAAACAAGCCTCAGAAATATTTACTTCCTTAACCCAAACCCTGTAGTCACCATGGTAACAGCCTCTTCTTCGCTGGTCTTCACTGGTGTCACCTGCTCTGTGTCTGTACATGTGTCGCTTTCTCTTTCCACATGTCATGCAGCCGTCAACGTCAGGTCCCTCCCCCACAACTCCCTGATTGGTCCAAAATTCACAGACGCCCAATACCAGCAAACAACCCCAGGAGTCTGCTGCTCAGCAGGGTAGGTAGCAGACTGTGCACGTGTATTCAGTTTTATTAACATACAGAAAATACACTGAATAACACAGAAAATAATTTGTTCAGCTTTAACACAAATTTTTAACTTCTGAACTTTAAAGCACTTTTAAATCAACTTTTAGCTATTTAAGCATTTTGGAACTATTTACTCATTTACTATAGTCTCTTATTGGCTGGGCTACAGCATTATTTATTATTATTATTATTATTATTATTATTACGGGCAGCACGGTGGCATGGTGGTTAGCACTGTTGCCGCACAGCAAGAAGGTCCTGAGTTCAATTCCACCATCAGGCCGGGGTCTTTCTGTGTGGAGTTTGCATGTTCTCCCCGTGTTTGCGTGGGTTCCCTCCGGGTACTCCGGCTTCCTCCCACCGTCCAAAGACATGCAGTTTGTGGGGATAGGTTAATTGGAAAATCCAAATTGTCACTAGGTGTGAATGTGAGTATGAATGGTTGTCTGTCCTTGTGTGTTAGCCCTGTGACAGACTGGCGACCTGTCCAGGGTGTATCTCGCCCTACGACAGCTGGGATTGGCTCCAGCGCCCCCTGCGACCCTGAAAAGGAAAAGCGGTAGCGAATGGATGGATGGATGGATGGATGTATTATTATTATTATTATTATATATTTGTTTCTTGTTGGTCTCATTACAGCCTGGTGGCCTGTGCTGAGATAATTTCGCCCTATCAGAGCTGGGATAGAGATGGATGAATGTTTTCACTGTGTGGTTGTTCTGCTGTCTTTCATGTTTGACCTCCTTCATTCCATTGCTGCTGGTTCTGTTGCTCTCATCCTGTCTCTGGTTGCATAGCTGGGTTGTGTCTCTTTGGTTTTCTGCTTATGTTGGATTGGTCCTGTGTTTGGTTACCAGGGTTGTGTCCTGTGTTGCTTCCTATCCGGCGTACTCCGCCTGAGATTCCCCTGCAGTCCCTCCACCTGTCACTCTGTCCCGCCCGGCTGGACTAGTTCCTGATGCATGCTGAGATTGAACCAATTATTCAATCCCTGCTGAGATCTAATTAATTTAATATGATTCAAAACAACTGACCAACAAACAAACAGACACAAGATCTGCAAACTCCAGGAAATAAATATCGTGAAAGCTTTAAAAATTATGGCAAATGGGAAAAACAGTTCAGATGAAGGCTTCATCTGCTGCCTGTGCTCTCTGCCTGCTCCTGGTAACAGAGAGAGGCTCAGTCATATTATAAGGATACTACAATGTAGTCTGATTCTCACCTTACATATATGGTGACTTAAAAAAAAAACCATAATTGTCTTAGTTCATTTGTCAGTCATTCATGTATTTAACCCAAAAACAAACACAGTCCCACTGGACATCCATTTTTACCCCTAACACTGATGTGAAAATATGAACACGCCCCACCAACAAAAACTCTTGAAGTCTGAACAAACAGGATTTTGTTAAAAAATCAAAGCTGAAAAATCTGAATTCGAGCTTGTTTTACCCTCTGATCCCAGATCTTCGTGTGATGCCATTTTTAAGATGTTACATGAACGTCATGACATCCTTTGGTTACATGAACATGTGCCATGATGTCTGAGCTTTAATGCTGGCCACCCAGGAGAGAAGATCCCCCGAACAGGCTGGGTGTTTACGAACCAGTACACAGCTTCATGTCCAGTTTGGGCTTAATTTTCACTCATCTTTTGGATCAAGTCGACTTCTTGCTGAGCGGAACTGAACTGCTTCCCTCCTTCCTCCTCAGTGTGAGTGCAGACAGATGTTAGGAGCTTTGTGTCCTCTCCTGAACACAGTCAACAACATGATCCTGTCATCAGCTGGATTAGAGCCAGAGCGTGTTAATTAGCTGAAAAGTGCGGAGATTAAATATTCACCAGATGTTTATCTTGTTTTTTTCTCTGAGGACATGTAACCTGGATGCGTGTCCCTCTATCCTAATAAAGCGATCCACCCTACTGGCCCCAAGTATAATATCTACAATGTTCGGATCTAGGGCCTTCCAGTGTAGAATCAACACAAGGCTACTCAGACTCGCACTCACTAACCCACTAGGTTTCTAAAGGAGATTGGCAGTAGCAGACTAAATGGAAGCAAATGAGACCCCCAGCCCACACAACACACAGGAGCCCACGCTGATGAACAGGAAATTTCTTTATGTGAATACCTCATTCAATTTCCATTTAGCTTCTGTTAAAGTAGGGGTACCCCTAAAGTAAAAACAAATAACCCAAATATACCAAAAAGTAATCTTAACAACTTAGATGGGTGTAACAAGGAAAACAAATGAAATTACTCCAACAAATGAAGGAAATGTGGTACTACTTGACTGTCCAGGTTGTGAACCTCCAGTTCATTATGGTGTCAATTTATTCAGTCACCTGTTATCTTGGTTTGATAACAAAAAACAACCTGAGTCTCAGGCGGAGGAAAAAGGTAGCAAAGTAAGACAATAAAGTAGCTCTCAGGTGGACTCCCTTTTGTTTTTTCCCCCTACCAGCCTCCTGGTACGGCAGGCATCAATGTGTCGGCACCCTGACACACAGAAGGCCTCCACAGCCAAAACGGCATCTCAGATCCTCACACGACACAAATGGAATTATCCCTCAAAAAAAAAAACAGTCTGGGAACAACAGTTTCCTCATGAACTTCCACGGAAAGTTCTCCTTCCCCACGAACTGGACAAAACGTGCTTCCCTTCTATCTCCCTGCTCATACTCCTGTTTCGGCCCCACCCGAGCTGCAGGTGATGCCTCCAGGACAAGCCCAGAAAGAGCGTCACAGGAGAGCCAAACAAAGACCACGAGTGAGCCTTGGGTTTAAAGTGCAGTTTCATGTTCGCCTTTCTTTCACAGAACAAAGCTTTGTGACGTTTGGTGCAGCTGATCCTGTAAAACACTCACAAGGGCGCAAGGGGAAGATTAAAGTCTTTATCAGAGACCTTGTATTGATTAGTCATCTGGCTTTCATCACCTTAATCTAATCGGGTGTAAGTATAAAACCCTTGCAGAGCTTCAAGCACATGCAGCGTCTCTGAGGCTGGAGGATCCTCAGCTCTGCTTGTGTGGCCACAGTGGTGAAACAGGGCCAGGTTAAACACTGAAGAGGGTTAAAGGGAAAGAAAAGGTCAGCCGCACATGCAGAGGAGATGTCAGCAGAGAGGTGAAGACTTCAACAGAAGAAACACCTCGAGCAGAACTCAAATAAACATTAAAGAGACAAAAGTTTGAGACAGTAACCTGTCCTGATGGTGCAGAGAGCGGCGGCTGGTCGCTGCCTCTGCCACACACTCACTGAGTTTTGGATGGTAAAAGTCTGCGGTGGTCTGTTGGATGTGTCTCACTTTCTGGTATGCCACATGTGTTTCCTCTCCAGTCAGAGATACTTGAACTGAACTCACATCATTAAACCATCACAAGCAGCTGGAGAAATGAGAGCCCACTCTCCACTTAGTCTTCATTCAGCACCTCTCTGTGTGCTGTGGAGTCTCAGTCAGTTCAGCATGAGCACACCTTGTTCTGTTTAATGAGGGGTGACCGGGTCACCTGAACCACAGCTCACTTTATGAGGAAAAGTCCAAAAACTATCACCAGCTGGCCGGCTGTCATTTCCACAGCTGGAACAAAGACGTGCTGCTGCTCTTCCAAGGAGCTGGAGGGAGGGGAAATCAGGCTTCAGGCCTAGCTTTCATGGCTTGAACGTGATTGGCAACTTGGCGTTGGCATGCCAACTCCAGGTGAGTAGAGCAGGTGAGGGGATGACAGCCCTGCCCAGGGGCGGGTACGAGGAGACTCAGGAACCTGGTGGAATCTTCCAGCCACTCACCTTGACCTTAACAAGGAAAAACTCCCTTAAAATAGGAAGAAACCTCAAGTAGAACCAGGATCAGGGTAAAGGAGTCTGACAGATTGGAAAAGTTCAGATCAGCTTTAATGTTTCCATGGTGATCAGATGTGACATCAACGCTGCTTCTGTCACAGCTGCTGTTTGAAGATGGGCACATGAAACAGGACTTACTTGTAAATACAGGTGAGGCTGAAGTCAGCAAGGAGAGGACAGGTGAAGCTGCTGCGAGCGTATCTGAAATCATAACTTCTGCTTTTCCATCTAAAAAGTTGTACAAGCCCCGACATGAGTCGGTTATTATTAGGAAGGTTTTATTCTCTCTCAGATGCCGAGAAAGAACCAAAGTGACCTACAGACTTAGAGTGATCAGAGCTCAGTGCAGAGTGTCGGGTGGAGCCTAAACACTGAGCGTTTGGACCACTGGCTCCTCTCAGAGCACCAATGCCGAGTCCTGATTTCTTCCTGCTCTAAAAAATAGAACAAAAGATAAAATAAAGACATAAAAACATTCAAATGAAAATTACATTTTTAAAAATCCAAATGGGAAAATGTGAAAAAAGAGAAGGTCATCTTTCCACATAAGTCACTCTGAATGGTGAGGACGCAGTTGAAGGACGTGTTGGAGCCAGTTACAGAGTTTATTTCAGGAGCAGACCACTTGAAGACTGGGTGGAGGTCTTTTATGGTTATTTGAGGGCCTTTTAGTCTTTATTGTGATAGGACAGAGGAGAGAAGACCAGAAGAAAACATGCGGTAAATGTTTTCCGGGGCAGATTTGAACCCAGGACTCTGCATGGGCGTTACAGGTCACCTGCTGGACCCTGTGGGCTGAAACAGCACCACCGTTGTGTTATTTTAATGAGGACTGTGTTGATGTTCTGGTTGTGATGATACGTCCTTTGGGACTGTCACGAGTGGATAAATGAGTAAATTAGCCCTCTGACTGTGTCGGAGGGACTCGGCGCCTTGTTTCTGGGTTCAGTGCTGAACTTTGAAGCATTGTATTTGTTGATATTCAGACAGGAAATGAACATCAGTTTGTCAAGATGTTTTTCTGCATAACGACACTGAGACAGATCCTGTGATTTCTAGCGGCTGCTGTGACAGATCCTTAATATGACCCTGATTTGATCTCGATGTCCCATGAGCCTCAGACATATGGACCTTGTAAAACTGGAAGTGTTTGCGCTGGAAGCAGCTGGAGCATAAATAGATCAGATCCTCTAAGATGTGATTTTCCTGTCTCCTGGTTTCCCTATAGCTCTGATAAACTCAGGACTGCATAAAAGAGCAAAGAGAGCCTTTTCTGTCTTCACGTGGTCAGCATTTCTCGTCCTGATCCTTTTGATCTGGTCATCCTGACTTTTGTGTCCTTCTCGTTTTCTTTCCCCCATCACAGCGAGCAGCCTCGAGGTCATAACACACTGTACAGGAGCTAAAACCCCTCCTCCACCATCCTATATTCCCATCCTATTTATAGGCCCGCACCTCCCCTCCCTCCACAGAAAGATGTTTCCTAATGTGGTTATAAAGGAGGAGAAGAAGGATGAGGACTCAGACTGAGGCTGATTTAAATCATTCAAATCTGCATTACAGACCCCAGCTGAGAAGGTGGTGAGAGATTAGCTGGTCAGCCTGTTATTGATCAGCAACGCTCATTATTCACCACAAAAGAAGCAACAAGCATTACTGACTTAATGGAGTCTATAACCAAACAAGATGTGAGGATTTATTACTTGCAGAAACTACACGCCGGTCTGATACCGCCAGTTTAATAATAAAAAAAGATGAAGGCATGCATCAACATTTAAGATCAGAAGTGAAGCCTGCATTTCCTCTAACGCCCACAAGACGCAGGCTCCAAAACTGAGTCATGATGAAAAAGTCACACCAAAGAGAAACGTGGCATCTCTGGATGTGTGAGAGGAGCCGACAACACAACACCAGAAAAAAGCCTTAGATGTGTTTTTGGAAGTTCAGGTCGAGTGTTTCCGACAATTTTGACTCACACGGTCAGAAATATTATAATCCTGACAATTTACCAGTACATATCCATATTTTTATATCTGCGGATAAAAACAAAGCTGAGACTTCATCAGAGATGTAAGCATCACAGCAGATGTCTTTGTGTCAAAGTAACTGAGGATAAAACAGAAAAACAGGAAGGAGATTTTCCTGGCCTGGCTTTTTATGGCAGATAACTGCCTTTAAAATATTCTGCAGTAGATCAAAAACTGAAGAAAACCAAGAATCATTACCTGCTGCTGCTGAAGTGAAGCAGAGCAAAGTTACAGAGGTTTTATTAGAGACAGAGCCAAGCATTTTGCAATTTGGCGTCATTTTAAAACGTTTACATTTCTTTGGTATTGAATAGCAGATATTTATAGAGATTTTTGATGGTGAACTGGTCTCTGAGTAAACTGGAGAGAGAGTTGTGCAGGAAGTGTGACTTTGTTGTGACGGAAACAAAACTGCCAAAGTAAGAGGGAATTCATGACGATGTTTTTCAAACCTGAAGCATAGTTTTGTGAGCTTTAAACTCAGATTCTGATGTTTCTGACAAAATACATTTATATCTAGAAATCAATTCAAGATTTAATGAATCGATATTGGGTTATTTATACAGCTTTAAACGTGAGTGCAGACCTGCAGAACCAACTCATCAGCTGGTTCAGTCACACCTGCACAGGTAAAACACTGAGGGAAGAAACTTTACTGAGGTTTACATCACACCCTCACTACCCATAATGAACCAGTGATGGTGTGGCCTCTGCTTTTGTTGTTTGAATTATTAAAATCCTGTGGAAACGGCTGCATTATTTATTTTTTATTACATTACCACAACAGCATGACTGCAGACACCACGATCAATTATGGATGAGGTTTACCTTCAGAGGTGCACACGTGCACACACACGCACACACACACACACGTATATACACACTCACACATGATTATACAAACAGATTATTGAGTGAAGCTGCTGTTTGAACAAACTGCTGCTGAAGCCTTTAAATACTCCCTGAAGCCTGGAGGCTGTGACAGCAGTGCTGTGCGATACTGCGATGTTGGTATCGATACGTTGAACCTTTAACGGCAGCGTATCCAGGAAGAGAAGTGTGTCATGATTTATGAGATGATTCATCATCAGTCTATAATTCTGAATACATTTTAATAATCACTAAATCAGAGCTTTACTTTCCACAATAACGCGTTAACTCAAAAATCACCTTTCATATTTTTATTTATTTTGAAAATGTTTTTGATTTTTGGGGTTTTTTTTGTATGTTTAGGAGACCGGGGTGTAGATGTGTCTGTGTCTGAAGAAGTTGGAGTTTCTGGTCTTTACATGTCTTATAGGCTATAAAAACCAGATGTGACATCGACACAGAAAGGTTCAGACTGTCTTCATACTGCATGTTTGAGGGATATTTTTCCATCTGCAAATAATTCAGTGATCCACAAACTGAACTTACAGAAACAATGTATTGATCCTATCACGCTAGAATTAATTTGATACCGATACCTGTGTTGGTAAAATGACGAGCCCAAAATCAATACAGCATTTCTCTGCAATTACAAACTCTGTGTAAACAATCTTGGTATTAAACTAAAGCTAGTGCTTGAGACACTTCATCAGAGGTGTAAATATTACCACAGATGTGACTGTGTCAACGTAACCGAGGCTAGAACAAAAAAATAAGAAGATTTTTTTCCTGGTCTGAAATCCTTTTTCTATTTTATAGCATATAAAAACATGCTGCCGTAGACAATAAACTCCAGGTTTTAGTAAAAACAACCAGGCGTTCTTGTCAGGGTCCTGGGTCTGCTGTCCCAGTGTTTGTGATGTTTTTTGGTAAAAATTTGTTAAAAATGAGGCCGGGGGTCCATTTCTCGATTTTAAAGAAAATCAATAGGTCACTGCTTCACCCGTGCTCCACCTCTGCACTGCAGGTCATGAATCACACCTCAAAGAAAGATCACGTACTCCACAAAGACGGTAATGAGCTGGTGCTTGGAAGCTTTTCCACTGCGGGTGTATTTTTGCAGCTGTGATGGTGAAACGAGGGGAGGAAAAACAGATATTTATGATTGTACTCCATCTTTTCTCAACTAATTTGAGTCCAGTTTTCTCGGAGCAGAGCTGAAGGTTGTTTTTCGGAGGTTTCGCTGCCACTCGGAGAGCGAGCAGGAAGCTGTTCATAAAAACCTGAGAATGAAAGAACGGAAGCTCTCCTCCACCTGCTGCATCACATTCAACATTCATCCATCCACATCTCCTTTCAGCACATCTCTTCACATGCGCACACACAGGGTCATTATGAGACTGTTTTGGCCTGAGGCAGCTGCTCGGCGAGGACAAGGAAGATCCTGACCTTCATCTTTCTGAACACTCGTACAGATAAGGCCTACCTGTTTCTAACTACAGCACACAACTCTTTCACCTGTGTGTGCGTGTGTGTTGCTTTGAGGTCACTGTCCTGCTCTGTAATTGGCCACAGTGGGCATACGTGGAGACAGGAAGTGGGCTTCAGGGTCGAGGCTGGCATCCTGCTGCATTATTCATTCATCTTTAGTGAACGCTGCAAGGATAAAGAGACGAGAGCGGCTCTATTTACTGGGATCATTGGAGATCGATATCAGGAATCTGCAGAGGCAGAGGAGGATGAAGAGGGAAATTACTCTGAGTCACATGTTTCTCTGTGTCAATGGGACATCTACCACTAAAGCCTGACACAGAAACCGTTTCAGTCTCTGTGGATAATTTCCTCCTTCAAAACACCTGTTTTATAACACAATGTTTAATCATGAGTAAGGCTTAGTTTGCATTATTAGGGGGCGTGGCTTATTTGACAGACTGGTGAGTGATCCAAGTGTAGCAGAAGATTTTAAACGAGGTTTCATTGGTATTTTACTGTTTTATGACCTTGTTCAGGTGTGTTTTGCCTGCGTGTGCACCCTCAGAGGGACGACTGTGAGCAGGTCTGGAAGTCTTGAGGGCGGACATTTTGGTAAATTAAATCAGAGAGAGGGCTGAATGTTACCGTGTCCTCCAGGATGTCATCACATCCACCCATCCACGTTCTTCATCATGGGGAGGTGGAGGACATCTCAGTCCCACCCTCACAGGGCAACCACACAGACACAGACAACCACACATAGTAAATATGACACAAACTCACAGTGTAGGAAGTGGCCAAGCCTGGAATTAAGACACAGTCTCTAAAATGTGAAACTCAAACTTTTACCACCTTTGGATCAGCAAAAAGTTCCTTCTGTAATTAAAGCAGTGTGATTTTGCAGTATTTGGCCAGCAGTAATGTAATATTTAACCTCTGTGCGGACTCTCCTCTGGCTCACAAAGCCAATCTATGGAAGCCCATTTCTGCCACAAAAAAAAGGATCCATAACTCGAAATTTTGAGTTATTTTCTCGAAATTTTGAGTTATTTTCTCGAAATTTTGAGTTATTTTTTCAAAATTTTGAGAAAAGTAACTCAAAATTTCGAGTTAGCATTGCCAATCAATAATATACCTGGATGATGTTATTTCCTTGTTACCCGCAAGCTGAAGCCCTCAGGTAGAAATGCTACAGCTAAGCTACCGGTATTACATCCAGTCATGAATGCACAGATTGCTGATTATTTTCAGCATGGCTTCAAAAATGATGAAATCCTTGTGTTATTAGCTGAATCACATGGAGTTACTATCAGCAAACGTACTCGCGAAAGCGCCAATTTGTTGCAATCCGGTTTTGAGTGCACGTTACTCTGCGCCATATGATTCCGGGTAACAAGAAAGTGACCTCATTCACGTAGATTACCGATTGGCAGAGCTAACTCGAAATTTTGAGAAAAGAAACTAGAAATTTCGAGTTATGGATACTTGTTTTGTTTTTTATTTTAGTGGCGGAAACAGGCTTCCATACCAGTCGGCTTGTTTATAGTCCCAGAAATAAATCTGGGACTGTAGAGCTCAGTGTGAATTTTTACCTTCAGCTCTTCCAGGAAACAGCAGATCAACATGAAGCATCACAAGCAGCACAAGCTCAGAGCTCAGAGAGGATGGGCTGAAGGTGGGAGACATGGCAGATGTCCTGCTGCCATATGGTTCAAGAAGCAGAGCTGAAATAATGAGGATGTGTGATTGTTTCAATTTAATTTTTTAGACACTGTGTGTGCCGTGCTTTGCTTTTCTACAAGACAAACATCACAAGGTTACACCGACAATAAAACCCAGCGCAACAAAAACAGACGACAGCTCAAAAATGAAAAAGCAAGATTTTTCCAGCATGAAGACACAAACCAGGAGAACTTTTCAACAACGCTCAGACAGACAACTTGTGCAAAAGTGACAGGCGCCACAGAAACACCACCTCTGTCATCTCCAAGAAACCTGATCACAAAGTCAAGCAGTGATCAGAGATTTGATATGAAACAAAAACATTTACGAATGTGGCCATTGTCTGTGTTCTCTATACTGCTGAATTACTGCTGGTTCTATTTGGATACTGAAAATCATTCAACAGCTTTCAACGTACATAAATGGTCGATGCCACTGCCGACAGTTATACGTGTGTGGTTTGCCTCTATTGCTCTGCAGTTTCCCTCCAAAACAGCAGCTGGTCAGAGAAGAGACATCTAAGTAAACAAGCGTATCATCTGCATAAAGGAGCGCTTAATCAAAGAAGAAAGCAGGACCTGAAATCAAAGCATGAGGGACTCCTTTGTAGAGGACCCCAGGAAACATGACCTTTGACCATGCGTAGAAACACGCTGGGATGACCTTAAAAACCGTGAAGAAAACTTAGTGTGACTAACAGCAGCTCATGGTGGACTGAAGGAAATGCCAATAGCGCTGCTTTCTGTCCACAACATCTTTTTACTGTCCGAATCTTGTCCTGATGCAGGCTCACACTGCTTTGAGGAAGTTAAATAAATAAATGAATAAATATTTAATGCATCATCTCACACACTGGACCCAACACATAAATCCTTCAGCTTCGTGTAACAACAGGTGATGTAACAGATACAGCCAGAGTGAGGAGGAAGACAAGGAGAAGGTTCATTTCTCTCCCTCAGCACTCAGTTTCATCTGGTTCACTGCTGAGAGTGGACACCAGGCTCTGTGCGTGCGTGCATGCATGTGTGTGAGATCTAAGTGAAGGCAGGGGGTCTCCGACTGCAGCCAATCAAAGATCAGAGAAACATGAAGCTGCTGCTCAGCAGGAAACACTGGCAGAGGTTTAAATCCTGCTGCTGCTTGTTTGGGTTGCTGAGCAGGAGTGAGGATGAGTAGCTGTGCAGGTCGGTCCTCACAGGTTCTACATGTAGACTTTAACCCTCTGAGTGTCGGCCTGTTCTGCTTCTCTCAGATGGTCACATGGTTTTGTGGCTAGATTCTGAATTTTGGTTCTTGTTCTCAGATTTTTTTCTCTTTTCTTTGTGTTTTTAGTCCAGTCAGTGTTTGGTCTTCTTGCTTTGTGTGGTTGGGATTTAATTTTCTTCACCTGTCATGTCTCTCACCTGTGTGTCTCGCTGCTGTTCGTGTCCATCCTTGTGTCTTACTTTTAGACGTGGGGCTTGGTTATCCACTCATTGGTCATGGTTCATGTGCTTTTACCTGCACAAATATCTGTCACACGTTCTTAACCCGAAATTCCTGAAAACCACTTGATTATTTGATCATTTAAGGTTAAATTCTTATATCAAGTGCTTAGAAATGGAGAAAAGCTTTTTGTTAATGACCCAACTGTCTTCACTTTGATGTGATAAAAGACAGTACATTACAGAGAATGCTCATGGACACGATCATGATGCTGAGGTTGTCTGCAGCCGGCTCTTAGCTGTGTGCTTTTCTAACCAGTGCAAACAGTTCACAGAGGGACTGTCAGACTCAAGCTTATTGATAAATGTGATCTGCTCATCCTGCACATCCTGTGCAGTCACACACTTCAGCCTGCAGATATACACAATCCGTACAGATTCTTCCAGGTTTCTTGTGTAAACGTGGAAAAAAGCAGTGAACAATTTCTGACTATTAATAATTCAAAAAATTCTTGCTTTTTCAGAGCCTTTCTGCATCTCTGAGCCACCAATGAAGAAGAAATCTCCATCTGTGATTCGCTCAGAGCATTTCTCTCTGTGTGTAAGGGCACAGAAAAGTCCAGAAATCAGGATTATAAACGGATCTCTAACAGAGTTTATCAGCCATCACATCCTTCAGGTGATGACGTCCAGCTCAACGCCACCGCAGCCAGGGGCAGCCAATCAACCGCCAGCAGCAGAACAGTATCAATGCGTTATTTCCACAGTTGAAGCTGAATGTGTGTGTGGTGTCATTCGTTCACTCCGACCACTCATCCACTCGCTCGCTGTCACTTCAGATAAACAAAAACAGGCCACCATCGATCAGCCTCACTCTGAATCCTGAGAGGCTTTTAATTAATCCTCACCTCTGCCCCCCCCTCCCCGCCCCAAAAAATAAAAAATAAAAAAACCTCGCCTGACATCAAGGAAGGAGAAGGGGGCTAGAGAGATGGAGGTGGAGGGCAGAGGCGAGGAGGGAGTATGTAATTAGAAAGCAGAGCTGAAAGGAATCAGTCACCTGAGCTCAGGTCTGCAGGTAGAAACTGTCAGACAGGATTAATGCAAGAGAGACCGAGGGAGGAGGAGGAGGAGGTTACCAGCAGTTTCATCATCACTCCCCCCAAACTCAGCCACATGACCTCTGTTTACTGCCAGGATCACAGCGAGAAGGTCCAAACCAGTAGAAGAGAGAAAAGAACCCCAAACAATCATACATCATTAAATGTGTCTGGAAAGTGTGGATTTCATGACCTTCGCTGACCTGAGGCTCCACAACAGTTCAGGTTTCACTGCTTTATTCTTCAGGAAAGCTGTATCGGGCTGCCCGAAGAGACTGCCTTGCTGTGGTGGATCAGCATCATCAGGCCCCACAAACCCGAAAACCTCCTGTTCCTGAGAGCGGAGGTTATTTATGATCAGGTTCTCCTAGTTAATCTCCTCGCTGTCATCGTCTTTGTTGTTCTCGCAGACATAAGCTAACTGGGTTTTATGAAATTCTATGAATGTCTACCAGGAGCATGACTGCTGATAGACATCTGCAGTTAGTTAATTAGTTGGAGGTGCATCTAACACAGTTAAAGGGTCAGGATGCTCGGCTGCAGTGAAAGCATGAATCCTGCAGAGCTGAGCTCAGAATAGATCTCAGAGACTGAGCAGCATGGTTCAGATGTACGCCGCAGTTCTGGTCGGAAGCCTGTGATTGGTTGACTGGTCAATGATGAGCTGAAGCTGGGTTCACAGACGTTGGCCTTGCCTTTCAAACACCTGTGAGGTGTTCTCCTGTCAGAGAGCATAAACATTTGTCCTCAGCTCAGCAGGGACCACCTGCGCTCCACCTGTGAGGTCATCAGCAGGTGTGAATACTGATGCGTGCTGCAGCTGTATTCTCTGTCAGCCACCTGAGCGAGACTTGAGCAGCTGAACTCCATCGATCGCCTCTCACTGTTTTTCACTGGTATCAATGAAAGTCAGCAGCAGTCCTGCATGCTGATGCCTCTGAGTGTTTTCTTCTCTCCTTCTACTCTCACACTGAGCAGATGATTAATTATCAGGAAGTACAAGCCGGGGTGGAGACGGATCTATCAGCTCCAAGTCCAGAGGCCTCCGGTCTCCTTGGGTTTCACACAGAAATCATCTACATTGAGCTTTGAGGAGAACTCTTCGCTGAAATCTCAATGTGCCGAGATGAGGCGAAGCTACGGCTGAAATTATGATTCCCTCCTGCTTCTACACAAAAGCCATAAACTAAAAGAAAAGTTTGTTAGGCCTGTGACATGAGGCCCACCTGCCCAGGTCTACAATAACAGTTGAGACACTTCACCACCACCTCCACCTCCACTCCCATGACCTTGAATTGGATAAGCAGAAGAAAATGAGTACCATGCTAGAACTGAAATAGAACAACTCACAGCGAAGCTGGTTCTGCCCATGAATGGCTAATATGCAGCTCATGGATGCTGATTGGTCGGTAAAGGATTCAGAGCAGGCCGCGCTTGCTCGATGATGCCTGTTTCCAAGTGATAACTCCAACAGAGGATAGCAGCATGGTTGCTAACCTCTGCCCAGCGGACACAGCCGTCTGGTAGAAGGTGAATCTATCCAGGGGCTGCTGCTCGCTTCATGCCCCGAATCAAAATGGGGATGATGCAAAGCTGCTCAAGCAGTACTGTGCTGGGTTTCCGTCATTTATAAGACATGAGACTTGAAAAGAGCCCATAAACTCATGTCATAAAATTTCATTTTAGTGTAGTTTTTGAAGACTTTCCTTATTTGGACTGTGTGATGATGATGATGAAGATGATGATGATGACGATAATGATGATAAAAGGCTTCACTGGTATTGAAAGAGAAATGAATGTGGGCATCGGTAGGAACAAATACAGTGCTTCAGAAACACAGTGTTGTCTCAGAGGCAGCAAACGAAGCAGGACAATAAGTTATTTTGGTGGGTTTCAATCAGGCGGCATCTCAAAAACCGAAGGATCCTCCTCAGGATCTGAGTTAGTTCTGCCTTGTTGTCTATTGAAAACAAGCAAACATTTCAGACTTTTGTTAATAGAAATCATTTCCACTGACTGCCTGATGCCGGTGAACTACTTCCATGTTCTGCAGTGTAGGTACCTTGGCAGTCAGGTGTCGAAAATCAACAGTGACACTGCATTCCAAGGCTAAAGTCGGAAAAGCAGGAAAAACAGGTTTCATTTGCTTCTCTTGGAAGCACAATACATTTTTCCATTTAACTTCACTGCCGTCATCTTGGATTGTTAACTCAGGGTTGGCGGGGCTCTTCTGACTTTCCGAGTTAAGGTGATGATCCACATGAAATATTTCAACTGGGAACTTGGAAGTCCAGACTTGGGACTCGCTCTAGACTGCACTAATAGACCCTGCTACTGCTACGACATCCCTGTGTCAGTCTTTGGAGCGTTTCTCAGAGTTCATCCGAAAACCAGTGATCGAGGTCCTCAGCAGAACAAAGCATGAGATTTGTGACCGAGGCAGAGACTCAGACACATTTACAAACCTTACAAACCAGCTGCAGCTAATCAGAGACGACCCAAATCAGGAGAGTCACACATTAACTGAATACTAATGGCTGTCATTACTGCCTCCTCCTCCTCTCTCAGCGGGAGGAAGATGAGCAGAAGTGATGAGCTTCTCCTCACTCTGTGACAGCAGCAGGCAGCTCCGAATTTCATATCAAGTACTTTAAAGGATACCTTGAACATAGACACATGCTAAACTGCATCACAATGACAACTTCTGGCCTTGCTTCATTAGGTTAATTTACTTAAAGAGAAAATGTGATGAAGCTGCCGTTCTTCAGGAGAGCCCACAAACTAAACTAAACTAAACTAACCCCCCCCCCACACACACACACACACACACACACACACACACACACACACAAACACAGGTCACCCTCCATGGGTTTCAATCTGACTTCTGTAATGGTTTTTCTGCTTTGCGTGGAGACGATGGCTCTGACCATCAATCACCATCAGCTGACTGTTTTTGTGGGGACGTCTCTGTCAGCAGAACGAGCTAACACACACACACACACACACAGAATGTAAAACTACCCATACATGTATGTGTGTGAGGCAGGTTTTGGAGAGAAAGGTGTTTGTTCCCTGAGTTTGTCCAGAAGGCAGCGCTGCAGTGTTTGCTCATCAGTTGGAGAAGAATCTGTTTTTGTGGATGAAACGAGCACAAACCTGTTCAGTGATCATCAGCCCGACAGCCTGACCTGCAGACTGTGACAATGAGTGAATTAAAATAAAGACTAATATCTGGAGGGTTGATTTGAGATTCTCACGGTTCTGTGGTCGACAGCTTGGACAGACAAAGATTTAGTGTGTGCATCAAAGTCCAGTTGGTTACAGACAGGATGTGAGATTCTAAATAAAAGGAAGAAGCTGGTGGAGGTAAACACTGGAAGCCTAAGATACCTGGAGTACCTCAGGCATGCATAGTGGGCCCTGGGCCCTTTGTTTAGATATAAAAGATTTCCATGTGATGAACACAAAAGTTCAGTGAGGGTCACAAATGTTGTTTAAAAGAAGCAATGGCCAGTGTTTGGCGCCAATTTTCAAAGAATCCTGATACGTTTTATCTTGATTACAAAGAACGATTTAAAAGAAAGAGGGAGGATGACCAAAGTTCATTCACCTCAAACGTCGAGAGGAGGAGTCTGAATGAACACGCTCGCTGGGTGTGACTGATTTTCAAATTTACAACACAAATGGCGCTCTGAAGGTCAGAACAGACTCAGTGAGAGATTATGAAATGATAAAGAGTTGATGAAGAGACAGTCACCATGATGCTTTCACTGCCCGCTGAGGAGTGTTAACATGTCACATTTACAAACATTGCTGCCTGATGCAGAGACACCTCATTGTCGCACGCACACACACACACACACACACACACACACACACACACACACACACACACACACACACACACACACACACATTGTTGACATTTGTTGAGAAGAGGCGTCTCCATCCTAATGATCATTTCACACGTTAGTTTTTCCTTCCTGTGAGCGTTGTGAGCTTCACACAGCCAGGAGTATGTTAATAAGATGAATGGGTGGAGGAGAAGGTGGTGAGGAAAAAGGCTGAGCGCAGAGCTGGCTGTTACTGAGGCTGCAGTAAACCATTGATTTAGGTGATGGATGGAGTGATAAAAATGAGGAACATAAAAAGAGGAGAGTGAGCAGGGGAGCGGTGCTGAAGGACACAGGTTCAGGGTCTGAGATCAGCAGTTTAACAGGAACATTTTCAAGGCTGGAAACGTTCACTCAGGTCCTCTTTTCAGGAATTCACACAGCTGAGGCTGAGCCAGAAAAACCTGAATCTCAGATTTCAGCAGCACTCATACTTTCTCTCAACATTTACCCAGAAGAAGCCGTTAGATCCGTCTATCACATCACACAGTCGCCTCCTATTACTGGAAGTATGTTTGTGTTGCTGTGTAAGAACATCAGCAGCACCCAATCAGAACTTCTTCCTGTGAATCCAAACAGGTGTAGAGTGGAACAGCTTCTGTCTCCGACTCTGATCTCAGCCGGTGAACCTGGAGGCTGCAGCTTCCTGCTGGGAGGATTGATGGGATGGCTGAATTTATTCACAGAAGCTGGTGCACTCTACATGATGATGATGATGATGATGATGAGGTAATGGCTGTCAACGCAAATGCATTCACTATGTGTGAGCAGCCTGAGAGGCAGAAAGCAGGGCAGAGCTTCCATGTGGACTTTTGAAACCTCAGTTGGATCCAAACTGGAAGTGTTTGCAGAGATCATCGTGACAAGCGGTCATTTGGGGTCTAACTTGAGCTCTTCAAGCCTGAAGCGTGAGGCAGGAGGAGGCGGAGTAATTTAAAAGCCTGGAAGCACCCGTGTGTACACCTGTGAGCACTGGTGTACACACGGGTGCTCACACACACAAACTACACCCTTTTTGGCTCCTACCTCAAAGCACACTGTGCGCTGTCGATCTTACGTGATGCACAATAATATTCAATATTTAATATTTACTGTTATATTCACATAGATCATCGCAATGATGTAGTTTATTATATTGCCCTCTTTTTTTTGCTTGTTTTCTCTTTTTTCTTTCTCAACAGGTGATCCAGGTGATTGATATGTGTATTTTTTGTCTGTTTGTTTTGTTGGTTTTTGTTTTTTGCCCTTTATCCCCATTCCTCTTCCCCGCTGTTTTTCTTTCCCTCTTTCTTTCTCCCTTTTCTTTCCCCCAGTCATGTCTGTCCCGTGTGTAGCAAGTGAAAATAAAATAAAATAAACAATAAAAACAAAGGTGAATCAAATAGAACAATACGGCAAGGCCGGGATGGTCCATTTGGTAAATCCGTTGGGCATCTTTCTTTGCCTTTAGACAATAATTCTGATGGCAAAAGAACCAAACAAAAATAAAATAAAATAAAATAAAAGCCTGGAAGCTTAAAGGCGATCTCTGTCGACGAGCCCATCGAAGTCAGAAGCCGTTTTCCTGTTTTTCTTATCGTGTTCGCTCATCTCACACAAACACTGATAAGAGTGATCGCAGGAGGTGAAGAAGTAAATCACAGCAGGGCGGAGGGAGCGGGGGGAATACAGAGGAAACAGTGAGGAGGGGGGCAGTGTTTTATCACTGTCAGCATGGTGAGTACCGCTCGGCATGCTGGGATGAAAGAGTCTGAAGGAGGAGGCGCAGGAGGGAGTTCCACCTCACTAAACTCAGCTCGTTTGTCTCTAATCCCTCCGTTTCTTGCTGCCATCAGGGGTCTGATATCAGCGTGTTTGTCGAGTGGAGGCGTCATCAGGAAGAGATTTCTCACTGCGAGGCCGTTTGCAGAGGAAGAGCCCAGACGACACGATGAGACAGGAAAGATGAGAACACGAGCTGTAACACACCAGCTCAGCTACAATTCAGTGTGGCGGGTCAGAGGTCACAGAGACGCTGCTGCTGCGACAACACTGAACACTGAAACTGTTGCAATGGAGACGTGTCAGTGTTAGAGTTCACCAACTGTAGACATGCAAGCATTACACATTAGAACAACGAACGCCTCTTGGTGTACGTACAGCGGCTGTCAGTCATGCACACACCTGAGTCTCAGCCAGCCTCTGTCAACAAATAGCTGACAGGAAGCACTCATGACCCTGACAGCCAAAAACACAGGCTGAAGCAACAGAATGGGAACATGACAGGGAACTAACAAACCTACCAGGAATCACTGAGGACAAATTTCACAAGAATATAAGAAAACTACCCAGTAAATGAGCAGAGGTGTCTGCCTCAGCTATGAGAACCATGTTTGATAAATGGTCGACAGCTCGTTTACGTGTCTTCCTCCCCTCACCGCAACTGGTTTCTTCCTGTTAAAAGGGAGTTTTTCCTTCCCACTGTCACAAAGTGCTTGCTCACAGTGGCTGGTGTGATTGTTGTGGAGGTCTTTGATTTGGTGCTGTATGAATAAAACTGAATTGAATCTGTGATGTGCAGCACGTGGAGGACATGGAACCGAGCAGGATTGCTGATTGGCGTGTTTGTGTTCTTCATACAGGGACCTTCACAGTTAGCGATCAGGTGTTTGAGTCTGTGAGAGCTGAACCTTACAGGTATCTGCTGTGAGGTTTCTCCTGCCTCCTCTCAAGCAGAGATGGAGAAAAATGGCAGGGAGGTGGATTTCCTGTGTTTGTGGATGGTGAGGAAGCAAGATGTGAAGAGCACAAAGTGCATCATTGTGCTGGAATGTGTCGCTGCAGGAGGAGCCGAACCTGCTGGAGGTTCATCCACCATCACAGTCAGCTGATGATGACTCTGACACTGCGATGAAGATAACGATGCCTTCGTGTCCGGGTGCTTGGTCACTTCAGAGCCTCGTTATGCCTCGTTAAGCCTCGCTGTAGTGCTGACACTGAGCTGATTAGAAATAACGAGTGTTTCTGTGTGAACTTCTCCCTCCATCACCGATAACGCAGCCCTCGCCTT
Source organism: Rhamphochromis sp. 'chilingali' (assembly GCF_963969265.1). Lineage (NCBI taxonomy): Eukaryota > Metazoa > Chordata > Actinopteri > Cichliformes > Cichlidae > Rhamphochromis > Rhamphochromis sp. 'chilingali'. The sequence goes on from NC_137934.1 coordinate 24,599,685, forward strand.
TCTGCACTCGGCCTTCATCTCACACTTAGCTTCACATGAAAGTCCACGTCCAGAACGGCAGGGCTAACTTTGGTTCTGACCCCAGACCGCAGGAAGTGATGCAGCCCTGTAACTATCACTCTGTACTCACATTAGCCTCCTTAGAGCTTTTCTTAATGCTTCCTGTGTGTGAACACGGTTTTAATTAACTGTCACAAAAATTTATGTTGAACGTTTAGGTGGAGGCAAATGGAGCATCAACAGGACACGCAGAGCCTTCGGCGGAGCACACAAGCAATTATGAATGTAGACAACGAGAGGGTCAAACGGGGCATCCTGATAGGCTCAGTCAGCTCTTTCAGCTTCAGAGGATCTCACCCACTGTGCTCCAGACCCCGCCTCTTCCAGCTGAAACCCAGACTGAAATCGGTTCATTTCACCTGTGAGGTAAAAACACCCTCTGACTCTGCCTGCTCACTGAGGCCTCATAGTTGATTTTAGGTGAGATAAGTAAACTACACACATACCTGCTAATCAGTAACATCCAGATAAAATCCCAAAACTAGAGCTCAGACTTACAGTAACTTCACAGCAGCCAAATTATTGGTCAGATATTTGCATTAAAAAGCTCCAGCAGTCTCTTAGTTATTTAATATATTGTCTCTTCAGTCCTTAGCTTCACTTTCACCTTTGGTTCTAAGAGTTTATAATGTTCTCTTACGGTCTCGTGTCCAGTGTCATTTCCACATCTTACGTTAGAAAACGCAAACATATTCCTCCTTAACTTAGCTTCACTGGTGTCCCTTCAAGTTTAGGATTAATACTAAGATTTAACTGATTGATTGGGCTGGCTCATGTTCACACTCTTGTCAGATCACATGATCACATGACCCCAATAACTGAGACGATCGAGCTTTGAGTTTCTGGGATGTATTACCATTTCATATTTGACATGTCCAAACTTTACATTCAAATCTTTGCTCAAGGCTCATTTTTCTTCTCTGGACTTTAATCCACACTAAACCTCGACCTCCTTTAATTGTTTTGTTTTCCATTAGCTTTTAATTTTGGCTTCCTGTGAAGCACTTTGGTAAATTGCGGTTGTAAATTTGCTATATAAATAAACGTGACCTTGACCTTTAACTGTGTTAGGTTATTCATGTGTGTGTGTTTCCTGTTGAGGTTAATAGTTTCTTGTTATTGCTGCTTCCTGCTCATTATTGTCATCTGTGTCTCTTTACCCTGCTGTGTTAGCTTCTCTTGCTTTCCCTCGTGTGTATAAATAGTCCAGTCTTCTTAGTCTTTGTCTCAGTGTCTGTTTACTTCCTTGCACATCTCCAGCCAGATTGATTAGTTCATTGTATTTTGGGTTTTTCATCAGCTAAAAAGCTATTAACCTTCATGCTTCATGACACCAACAGCACCAACACAGGTCCATTTAGCTGAGGTGAAGCCTAGCAGACAGCTAGCAGCTGCAGCTGCTACATGTTTCTAATATCTTACCTTTTTTTTTCTCTTTGGCATGTATATTAATAAAAGTTTCCTGATTCCTGAGTTGACTGGCTTTTTCTTCGTAGATATCTTAAAGTGAAGGTCGCTGAGCTGTGTGACTGCAGTGTGAGCAGATTGTAAAGCGGCGATCAGAGACTGAGGCCTTTTTATTGTCGTCTTCCTGCTGACAGATGATGGCCGGGAATCGTCCCAGAGAAACAATCGCATGGCGTGTCTACGGTCAGTCCAGCTGCTCACTGAGTCACACCTGATTTACCTGATGTGATTCTGCGAGCAGCGTCTGGTCCTGCAGCAGAGAAGGTGGAAAGGCTCGCCTCCTCCTCTGCAGTGGGAGGATTGTGCTGGAGGACAGGTGTCGGGGGATTTGTGGGAGCAGGCGTGCAGAAAGCCAATATGAGCTGGAAATGGGGAAGAATTCATGCGTGCTGTTTTGGAATGAATTGAAACCTGCAGAAGGCGTATTGATTCACGTCCCGGCCCCTCCGCCCACCCTCCCCTCCCGCTTTGTTTTTCGCTCACTGACTGATGGGAATGGACGGCGATAGGGCTGGGTATCGTCACTGATTTCTAGAATCGATTCAATTCCGATTCACAAGGTCCCAAATCGATTCGATCCACGATTCGATTTAATTCGATTCGATTCGATTTAAATCTGGGAAATTTTGACAGTCAGAAGTATAATTCAGATCAGAACATTTACATATTTTTGTATCTATAAAAAGGAAGCTGACACTCGCAAGACTTTATCCAAGGTGTGAGCATCACAGCAGATACCTTTGTGTCAAAGTAGCTGAAGATAAAACACAGAAAAACATGAAGGTGATTTTCCTGGCCTGGGATTTTATAAAAATATTCTGCAGTACATCAAAAACGAAAGAAAACCATTAATTAATGAACATTACCTCTGACGTTACAGCGGTTTTATTAGACACACGGCTAAGCATTTTGCATTTTGAATAATATTAAAAAGTTTAAATTTGTTCAGTATTGAACAGCAGAAATGAGGTTTTCTTTTCGGAAGAATGTAAAAGGGAAAAAAACAGCGGCCGACAGCGCTGTAAGCAACAGTAGACTTGTGCATAACAAGCAAGCGAATAATGAAGAAAGCGAAACTGTTCGAGAGAGAGAGAGAGAGAGGGTGGGAGGGAGAGAGGGGGAGGGAGAGAGGGAGAGAGAGAGAGCTGCGCATCGCAATGGAAGCAAAACAGTAAAAGAGTGAATTCATGACGATGTTTATGTGAAGCGTTTGGATCTTCTTTAGCTGCTGGTTCGGTCAATATTGTTTGGAGAGAGATCAAACTAACAGCTTTAGAATCAGCGCATAAAGGGCGTGAACACAAAGCGCCGACCCGGATCAGCGAGCTGTCGGCTTTCAGCCCCGACTGTGAGAAAGGCGACATCTAACTGATTCTGATCCGCGGGTCGCGCTGTGTGTTTAAGTCTATGTGCAGAATCCCTGTACCTGCTCTCATTTACTGTTTGGTGGTTCTTGAAATTTTGTGAGATGTCACCAGAGATTCTGGCATTTCGGACAAAATAAATTTATATTAAAAAATCGATTCAGGATTTTAATGAATCGATTTTACGTTATCCAAGCCAGAATCGATTTTAATCGATGAATCGATTATAAAAACCCACCCCTAGACGGCGATGATGGAGAGGAAGGCGGTGACCTCTGGCTCCTCTCAGCTGAAGTTTAACTGCAGACAGAATGAATTTGTGTCTGACGGCTGGAGGTCGCCAACAGAGTGAACCTGCTGTCACTCGGCTTTCTCTGCAAACACTCAAAGTGAGATAAATATGAAAAATATATTTGCTCTATCCTCCTGTAGAGCCTCTGACTGCGACAGCCTCCAATTCTGCAGCATGATTGAAAACGCTGTCAGTCTGTTTTTTCAGCCGCACGTGAGAAAGGAAAAGTCACAATTTCAGGCTTTATTTCTGAGTCTGTTAAAAAATTGTCTTCAGATCAGATTTAAAGATGGTAGTTGATATTTTACAGCTATGTGTTCAGGCTGGCCTCACTTTCATTGGAGTTTTCCTGCAATGAAGGCATAAATGAAAAGTTTAACTCATTAAATTTTAAGTGAATTCACTTTAAAATAAAAGGAAAATAAAGGAAAATAAGATGTTTGATTACAGATGTGTCAGAGTCCTGTTTCGCTGACGCAGTGTTTCAGGTTGGGGACTTTCTTGGTTTTCCTTGTGTTGTGCTTTATCTTCGTTTCCCAGTGATCATTTTGGTTTTTATTGTTCTGCCTATATTTTGCTCCTTGGCTCTGTTCTTGGTAGTTTAGTTCCTCTTATGTCAGTTTCTGTTTTGATTGTTTTTTGGTTTTTGTGCCTGCTGTTCAGTTTTACTTTCCTTTGTCTCGTTTTCACAGATTTTTTTTGCTGCTGTGTCTCATTCCCAGTTTCCCTCGTGTATGTAGCCCAGTCAGGACTTTGCTCTGTGTCCCTGCATCATTATCCCTCCCATCATGCTTCTGGTTCATGATTCTCCTGAACGTCTTGGGTTTTTGTACCTCTTGGATTCAGTTTTCTTGTGCATTATTTTCACAGACTGTCATTAAAAGTACGCTTTGAGTTTTCATCCTTGTTGGGTCCACAACCACACGCTCCCGAACCGGATGGAAAGAAAAACGGACCCCTCCAACTCCTTTAAAGAAAACATGATCACAGCTGGAAACTGACTCTGTTTTATGCTCTGTTACGTTCAGCCTCTGCGTTATTATGATGGAGCTGCTCCTGGGTGGAGGTAGGAGGTGTGTGCTGTTTAGAACAGTGTTAAGCTGCTTTGGTTTAGCTGGCTTAGCTGCTTGTTTTCAGTAGTTTTGTCTCCGTGACACATGAGGTCATCATGAGATTATAGTCATCGCTCCCTGCCTGAGAAACAGCTCTTTCATCTTTTCTAATAGTTTGTATCAGGCAGGAGGTGAGGTCCAAACACGATGCGATCCATGGTCCCCTGATGATCCTCAGACTTTGCACACTGGACATGTAAAAATTTGTGCAAATGTTTTGCCTTTTAAAAATATTTTTCGGACTCACTGTTCACACCGACCACATAATTTTGCTTGATGAATTTGCAGTATTCATTTCCCCCCTGCAAATAAACAGATCTGACCAATTAGATCACTGAATTTGGCAACAAGTGTGCTCGTAGCTCGAAACATACACCGGTACACAACAAACTGAATTATTTAATTTTCCCATTTAAACTGTAGTGCTGTGATTACAGGGGAGACTCCTCTGCACTCTCATATTGGAAGGAAGCTGGAAAGCAGGTCTGTGATGTAGAGTAGTGATATCCCCTCTTTAAAGACGTGGTGATATTATTGCTACAAAGAGAAGCATGTTGGACTTCCTGATATTGTTTGACTGTTGGTGTGTTTGGTGCTTTGTGCTCGCTTTTCTTTGCTGATGTTTTAAAAGAGCGGTTGAAGAGCTTGGCACCATCAGCTCAACTACGACCGAGCTGTCTTCTAGTTTGGATACTTCTGACTCTTCTACTGCAAACCACTGCAGAAGCAAAGCCTTCATCGTGATGCTCGGCAGCGTGAAAACGGACTGACGTGGTGACACCACAGCAGCTTTTTCAGAGACAGTCCAGTCTGATCAAAGTGAAAGCAAACTTTCTGCATGTGACGTTTCCATCAACAGTTCTCTGAGCCGGACCAGGCGGGGTGAATTGGGGTGAATGTAGTGTTTGTGTGGATGATGAATGGTGGTTCTGTATTCTGTCCCCTCAGCTGAGTAAAGAGCTGCGTGGTTGTCAGGTTATTTTCTGTGGATGACTTTTGTGTCTGTAGGAGGTCATATCTGCAAATGTGATCTCTGTGAAGTCACTGAAGCTGCGACGACTCTGTGAGGAAAACAACAGCACGTAAAGGAGCAGGAGGACATATTGGAAAAATGACTCAGGACCAGCACGCCCTCTGCACGTCGTGCTTCGAGTAGAGGAACTGTGAAAACGTGACCTGCAGTGTTTTTGTCGTGAAGCATGCAGAGAAGGAAAAATGAAAGATGGCTTCAGGAGGAGCAGCAAGCAGTTCCTCTCTTTAAATCCCTCGACAGGAGGAGCAGTCAGAGATCTAGTGACACCTCCTCCACCTGCTGGACTAGTTCGTTAAACCTAAAGTTCTATTTGCAGACAAATGTCACCTGTTAGTCAGTGAAGACCTGTCCTGATGACATGTCTAAGTTTTTTTTTACCTTCATTGACTTGGATGTTTAAAAGCACACCTGTCAGGTGAGGGGTGGCTCATTAAACCCTCCCCTACTTCCTGCTCCTCTCCGCTCCAAAATTTCCACAGTGAACTTCATGTTTGATTCAGTCTGACCTGAGACCAGGAACTCACCAGAAAAGAGTTCACCGAGGAGGCACTCCCTGCTGAACAGAGAGATGGTCTGTGGAGGTCAGTGGTCCTCAGAGTTCTCACATTAAACCTCATTAGTCAGTGTGAATTAAATCTTTCTTTTTAAAGCTCGTTTTGGTGCTGGTGACTCTGAAGAGCTAATGTCCGGCCCATCTTGACCTCTGACCTTGAACCCTTTAAAGTGGCAGTAAAACCATAATGGAGCCATTAAAGACACTTGGATCCTCGCTGACCACAGAAAAAGCAGAAATGAGAGCTGCAGAGGCAGAGGGAGGGAGTGGAAGTTTAATTTGCTCTGCAGACTGAGAGGTAATTAAAAGAGACTGACCTAATTAAGTTAGAGAGCCGGGACTCTCCCTCTGAATTACACTGTGAGACTCCACTGTCACTGTTTAATCACTGCAGCCACTTCACTTTAAAAGCCACTTTCTAACCACCAGATTACAGTTCAGATAACAGCTGGTATTTATTAGGAAGACGTACAGAGATCAAAATAAACTGCAGCGTGTAATCCTGGAGCTTAAAGAGATTAAATCATGTACGATGGAGCATTATGGACTTAAACACCCATAAAGACAACAGCAGTAGCTCCTCAGAGGTCTCATCCTGTAAAGTCAGGCTTCACATCGACACCAATGTGTGCTTTATTCGATTTTTTCCTGCACACAAACGATCACAGGGTCATGGTGGAAAGGGTGGAAAAGAGTGGAGTTTCCGCTCCCGCAAATATCTTGGGGTCCTGTTCATAAATGAGGGGTGAATGAAGGGTCTGCAGTGATGTGGGTGATGTACTGGTGTGTTTTCTGAGTTTTCTTCCCTCATCTGTGACTGTGAGCTGTGGGCAGACACCAAAACAGGAGAGTGAGGATACAGGTGGACGGTGTGAGCTTCCTCCAGAGTCTCAGCCGTAGAGAGCCTGAAGAACTGCTGCTCCTCCACATCAAAAGGAGTCAGCATCTGAACAGGAGCCTCCTACACCATCCCACGGGAAGTGACTGCCAGGTGCTTGGACAGACAGACGGACGGATGGATGGACAGATGGATGGGTGGATGATGAACTGACATGAAACTTCATGGGAGTGGGGGATCATTGAAGAATTAGTAGGGCCATCAGACGGGAAGTTACAGAGATGAGGATAGAGTTCCTGTGGGTTCTTGTGATCTTTTGGGGTTTTTTGGTTCCGGATAATAAACATGAAGCTGTGTGAGAAACCGGGACTGGAACCAATTCATCTCAGGACTTAAGTCTGAGATGATTTCCCTCTTGTGTTTTCAGTGCATGTCACACATTAACTGGCACATCTTCTGAAGGTTTATGTGATGTTCATGAAGGAATAGAGAAGTACCAAGTCACCTCTCACACTGGCAGTGACACAAATGCACACTAAATAACCACAAAGGAAGAAGAAACCAAGAAAAAGCACTCAAGAAACACAAACACAAGCTGTTCTCATTCCTCTGGGTTCAATTAGACAGACTTGTCAAAGCTAGTGGCATGGCTCATTTACACACAAGATGTCCTTCATTAGGAAAATTATGCTAATCAGCAGTGGGACAAAACACAACAACAGAATAGGCCAAACTAGATGTGCACAAAGCTCTCCTGACTGACTAACCTGTGACTTACGCCAACACTATCCCTGCAAACTCAAGCTGAAACTGCTGCGTGCAGTGCACAGCAACAGCATAAAGATTTAAACAAAGCCAAGCACAGAGACTGCACTGCTCTACCTGATGAGCAAAGCGGCTTTCAGCTTTTTTAATTGAACACTCGTAGAAACAAATCTGCTGCTGGGTCTGAAATATGCAAGCTGCGGCTTGAAACATGAGTTTGAGCCCAGAGCGAAAATCTTCAAGCAGCAATTCGCAGAGAAGGATTTTTGTTTGAAACAGGCAGAGCACAAGTCAGCTGCAATTGATGGAAACTCAGCTCAGACTTCAGACTCCTTTTGAGCTGTTTAAACTCCAAACTGCAGCTCGGTCACATGGCCAGACACACATATCTTTATGCTGATGTCAGCTCCTCTGCAGCTCCCACTGACACTGACAATAATTTTATTTTAACCCTTTAAGACCTACCATAGAACCAAGTCCGCCAGAGCTTATATTATATTTTTACATGCTGTGGAGCCATTTTTGGGAGCATTTCAAGTTGCTATACATCAATACAACCATTATAGCCCAGATTTTAATAATATGTATTCATTAAGTGCATAGTAATTACATAAATTGCAAAAAAGTGCAATAAACTACAAAAAAATTGAAAATCGTTTTTGATTTTTTAACATATATTTGTAGTTAGAGAAATTTAAGAGTCTTATCCCTCAAAACTGTAAATACAAAAAAGTTGCACAAAATAGTTTCCTACCACAGGAAATTTATTTTGAGTGTCTTCATAGTTTTATTTTTGAAATACACCAATTTTTATACACTGCAGGAAAAACGAAAATAAATATTATACTGCAAATTTGCAAAAAAGCAGCATATGCATCAAAATAAACTATTTCCAGCAGTGCAATATGAGTCCTAAGCATCCCAGAAACGACACAGAAAGTCATAAAGTCAAAGATAACTTTTAAAAAGAGCAGTATAGGCCCTGAGGCCCTGATCGCAAAAAAGACTACATTTCCGCGAAAATGACGTCACTTCCGGTTTCGGGCAGGTAATGGCGGAAATGCAAAAATTCGCGCTGACGTCTATTCCAACGTAGGAAGTGTTTTGAACAGCTGATCAGATCGGTAAAACGTGTTTCTGGAATATTATGTTTTTGTTCCTGCAAGCGCTTTTTATGCAGTTTTTGCAAAGCTATATGTGGAAGGAAACCGTGACCTAGGACAAGCTGATGGCATCAGATGTAAGTACAACTCCTCCGGTTTCATATGCAAAACAAATTTTTGCGCTAGCTTACGTGGTTGCAGTGCTACTGGGATTTAAAAATAGTTACGCATAACAGAGCGTTCCCGCTCCGATCGGCTCTAAAGGGTTAATGGTGTACAAAGCACTAAATTAGATCCAGGATATATTATAGAGCCACTAAAACCACATTCACACTCTGCACTCTTGGCTGTACCACATCATCGCACACACGAACTCTGGAGACCCATGCTGCTCTGGGAAATCAAATTAAACCTGCATCTACACCCCATTATCAGCATGAGCAGCTAATGCCAGCAGAGCAATGTCCAGCTACCGCAGGAAAAATTGCTTTTAAGGAGAAAAACCAGTTTTAAACACACTGGTCTGGATCGGCACACAAATGTAATGGGCTCTTCCTTTGGCTCGCTCAGCCCGTGACCACGAAGAAGAAACAAAAACAAAGAGCAGAAACAGCAAAACGTTTGAGAAGCTTCTCGTAGTTCTGTCAAGTCACAAAGTCCGAACAAAGATTCAGATTTTCATCCAATATCTAAGTGAGTGGAAAAAAGCAGAAAACAAACAGACAAAATAAGCAAAAAGTGATGTGAAAGACAAAAAAGACACAAAATGAGACAAAGTGATCAAGATTCACAGATTCATGAAGTTCAGCTCAGAGCTGCTACTGACAGACACTTTAACAAACCATCAATCAATTAATCGCCAATCAGTCGTGCAGGCAGCAGATACCTTTGCGCTTGCAAAAGTCCAACATGGAGACTTTCTGTGTGTCCTGGAAGACATCATTAAGAGAACCGTGAACTTTCAAAGCCTCTGCTGATGTCACAGAGGTGATCGGAGAGCTTTGATTGGGCTCTGATGTGTTTCAGGTAAAGTCTTTGATGGTGTTCCAGAGGACCTTCAGGACTTCGCAAGGGAGGGTGAGGAGGTTTTAGAGCCTATAGTGAAGGTTGTAGAGGATTTAACGACCTTCTGGGGATCCATACATCATTGTTACAGTGTTTACCTGCAGTTTATTTAGACCAGAACTCAGCCAATCAGAATCCAGGGCCAGCTCCCTGCAGAAGCATTCGTAGTGAGGCTGGATGGAAACAGCATGTGTCCTTCTCATATTTCGTGTGGTCTCTCGTGGAAACACGGCTGCAGGAGATGGGAGGTAATGATCATAAATACGGTGGAAAGGTCAGAGCATGAATCTCTGAGAGCGGCTGCAGCGTCAGTCCTCACCTGTCCTCTGCATCTCTGTCCTCAGGTGGTGCCAGGGTGGGTAGGAGTGTGTCGTTTCTGCTGCTTTGCTGTTCAGCAGTACTGCAGCACTGCGACAGCTGCTCTCCCTAGGCCTCATAATGGCAATATCAGTCAGAGCTGATTCATTACAGGCAGACACCAGAGAGTAGCCCGAGTCCCAAGTCTAAAGACGTCTCACACTGGCTCTAAAGTCAAGACAGCACATCATTCATTCATGACTCTTCTTTATCCTTTCAAACCTGCACAATCCTTTATTTTTCATTATTGAAGAGATGCAGGAGCAGACACCCTCAGGATTTCTGTTTTTTTTTTCTTTGTTAGCAATTTCATCCAACTAGGACTCATTAAACACCTCAGACAGAGAGGAACAAGACTACAAGTCTGCAACGGCAGGAGTTTAAGTTTAATGTGAGATTTGTATTTCATAAAATTGTGTAAGGCGTGTAGTCCTGGAGGCTTAGACAGACTGATATTTAAATGGACAGATTTGTTTCAAATCACCTTAGTGAAGCTGTGGACGGATTACGGAATCAACCTTAGCACAAAGCCCTGATGCAAGCTTTACTGGGAAACGCATGAGACGACGCACACACACAGCAGTGATAAAAGTATACAAAGTGACCACAAAGACACAAAATGACCACATGCACAGATTTCCTGAGCTGATGAGCACAAAATAAAGTTTAAACCATGCTGCAGAGAAACTTTCCTCGCTGTCTTTCTTCTCTCAGCATTTTATTGACGTGTTTTCAGTGGAACCAAAGGTTCAGCTTTCATTTTTTATTCCAGGAGCATTTTTTATTCATTTTTTATTCTTTCTTCTTCTTCTTCTTCATCTCTTCCTGTGGTTCTTCCCTCCAGCTGCTTCATCAAATGACCTGAAATCAGTAAGACCTCCCTGACCATCAGAGAGAGCAGAGCATTGTGGGATACCAGCTGACTCAATGAATCTCTCATCAGACAGAAAGTATCAGGTAGGTCCAGGAGCTCATTCACTTTTCAGGATGGCTCACACTAGTCCACACTACAAAACTAGCTGCGACCAGACCAACGTGGACTCCACTCATTCATTCACTCATTCATTCAGTCTCAGCTCAGAGAAACAAAAGAGGACTGCTATTAGGTTTATATTGTGGATTGTCATTTATGCTTAGAAATATGTACCCATATATGCTTAGAGTTTTATAATCGATTGCATATTGATAGGATGTCTGATCCTTAGCAGTCTGCAAAGACTCTGTGTGCTTCCCAGAGCACCCTGGCATACACACACACATCTTACGGTCATGAGAGAGGTCGTACCTTCTCTTACTGATTCATGGTATAGGAGGACACCTACTCTGTATTTGTTTAAGTATAAGAGCCCTTTGTGTAGGTGGACCGCTGGACTCCTGGCACCAGCTTTGGGGAGTCGTTCACAGGGTCACATCTTGACACCCCCCCCCCCCCCCCCCCCCCCCCCCTGCACACACACACACACACACGACACACAGACATGGAACTCTTTGTTTAATTGTATGCCTATGTAAGACGTCATATGTTAATGAACGTATGCCTTAGTCATGTAACCGCAATAAAGAGCAGTGTTACGAGGGAGCAGACAAGAGCGACTGGAGTTCGAGCGTCAAGAACAGCGCTCGTCACAGTTCTCTCCCTCGTGCACGAGATCACACAAAGAGCTCTGCTTGGTGTCCAATGCTTTTTGCTGTTGTAGTAGAATTGTCTCGTTCCAGTGGTGGGTCTGTGCTAGACAGACCCAACAACTGCTTTATATATGGGCAGGGCTTATTGTAAGCAAAGTAGCTGCTGTGATGAACAGCTAACATTAGCTAACATCAGTTGGTTCACAGGGGATCAGAGCCGACCCTGAGCTTTCTTTCTTCAGGCTAAAGACAGACTCATTAGATGCTCTCAAATGGGGGTTCCTGCTAACAGCAGAGGTGCTCTGACTCCAGCTCCAACCGCTCTGAACTCTCAGAACTTTCCTTTGTTTCCTGAAACCAAGTGCTCTGCCTCTTCGTTTATTCACCCAGTCCAGAGTTTACAATGTGAGAATGAACACATTCAGTTTCTGCCACTTTGACAGCAGGTAAAACACAGTCATCAGTCTCAGTCACACAGGTCAAAGGTCAGAGTCCCTCAGTCCTTACCCCACCAGTGTAAATGTGCTCCTGTGTTTAGTTTTTTGGCAAATCTGCTTCACTGCCTCCACAGTCTTAAACCTAACAGCCCGTTCTGCTGCGTTCCACTGTTAGTCTTCAAGATCATATGATCAGTGTATTAGCAGTCAGGTGAGCAGCTCTGAGGGACTTGAGTGGAACCCTGGGCTGAATGTCATTTAGAAAGAGAAAAAAGACACTCATCAGCTGGAAAAGGAGGAGGGGAACCTCTCTTTAACAAAGAGCTCACACTGAGTCTGAAGAAACTCAACAACCTGCAGAGTCTTTATTCTGATTCAGGCCTTTTGATCTCCCTCTCTGTCTGCTCCGGTTCTGATGTTTTCCATCACATCCCTCGGTCTACTTCCTGCCATCGAGCCAACACTTTGTCTTTTTTCTGCTTTCAGTAAATGAATGCAATGCTTTTTGCCCCAGAGGCAATTTATCAGGAACAATGTGCCTTCAGAATTCATGTATCTGAAGGTAGAAATGGTCAGGGTGAAGTAAGACTCTGGGGTACCGAGTGTACTGTACTCAGTCTGTGTTTGAAAATGCAAAGGGTATGCTGAAGTTGGAGAGCGAATAATGACTTTTATGACCTGAAACATAAAGATTTGTACAAAGAGTTGATGTGGATTTATTGCTGTGGAACTGAAGACTTTTTGGTTGGGACCTGGAATTAATTCCGAGATTTGTTCAGGTCTTAGAGCTGAGCTTGTCTTTACTTTGGATGCAGTTGAACTTCATAACAGCCTTTATGTGGAACACAATTTGTGAATTGTTAAGTTAGTTAAAACTTGTTGGATTCAGTTTACAGCTTGTATTACTTTAACAGGGCCTGGGTGGTTTGGCTCTGGAACTTGGAGCTAATATATCTAACATGTAATATAGGATAATCAAACTTTATCTTGTTGGATACACTGGGACTTGATTTTGGACTTCATTTAGGAGTTGTTAGATTTGACATGTGGATTTGTGGGTTTTCATTTCAGTCTTGATTTGGAGCTGATGTTGGATTTGATGGACTTGATTTGGGATTTAGCAAACTAGATCATGGTCGTCATTTTGTGATTTAGTGGCCTTCGTGCGGGACTTGGACTTATTTCAGGGCCTATTTTCCGCTGATTTGGGTTTTGTTGGATTATGTTAGGGACATGGAACTTGATTATGGGCCTCGATAAAATGATTTGGGATTTCTTAGCCTTGATTTGGGACTTGTTTTTCCTGTTCTCAGACTTGATTTAGAGCTACTTACTACTTACTTTGGGCCTTGTCTGGATGTGACTCTTGTTCGATTTGATTTGGGATGTTCATGTGTTGCTCTGGAACTCCTTGGTGTAAATTTTGAACTTGCTGGATTTGATTTATAACCTGATGGGACTTGTTGCTCTTGGTCTGTAACAAAACTTGGCACTGGCATGCTAACCCACTGACATTAAAGGTACTTGGATGAAAATAGCGTTTATACTTTTCGGCTGAAGCTGGCCTGCATGGCGCTGTTTGTTGACTCACCAAAGTTTTCTTTGCTTTATCTTCAGCTCTTTATTAATAACAGGAGCTTCATATGATGTATTTGTGCAGAGCGAGTCTTCATCTCCTTTGTTCTTGGCGGTTTCTTTCCTCTCACGTGGCTCCAAACATTCTTCTGATAAACACAAAGCCATAGTCTTGAACCTGCCGAGAGCCTTGAACTCACCTTTTGTCTGTAAAAAGAGAAAATTAATGTGGGCCAGATGAGACTCAAACAACAGCAGCGACTCGTCTCTATTGGGTTATTTATCATTCGGCAGCGTGCTCGGCTCCCTGCCCTCGCTGCTGCCGACACAAATTGGATTTTCTCCGTCACAAAAACTATCAGAAGAAGCAAAAACAATCTTTAAACAGATCCGAAGGAGAGGTTTCCTCTGTACACAAAGGCTGTCCTTCATGTGCCATCCTGCAGTAAATTCTCTCTGACACAAAACATCCCTGAGCTCATTCACTCCCAGTTTCATCTCTCAGCAGCCTCTATTGCCTCCCACACTGACAACATAAAATCCTCTCAGCTTAATTCTTCTTCTTCCTCTGTGGCCTCCATGTCCGCTCACAAACAGAGGCTTTCTGCAATTGATTGTCACATGGACGGCCAGCACAGCGCATTTAAATACCTAAAATATTTTCTTTACTGAGCAATCATCTTTCAAGGAAAATCACATAAATTTTTGTTTGTAACTATAACGAACAATCAAATATCTCACATTCACACAAAATAGTATTTTTATCATTTAGAAAGAAAATCAATGCATTCATTTTAAATTTATCCCCCATTAACTTTAACACGCCAGCCTGTACTAATGAAGGTTAAAATATTTTTGATTGGTTCAATGATCCTTAAAATTCACCAATTGTGGGACTTAGCTCTGAAAATCAGCAGAACTGCTGCGTTCAAATAGAACAAATCATCTTGAGTTACATTAAGATTGAAAAAGTTTGAAAAATATTTCTTTATAAATCTGACCAGACACAGAAAAAGAAATGTATTTGTATGAATAAATGTAATACTTTTCGGGATAAAAGTGAGCTTTTATTGTTATTTGAGACATGCAAACTTGTTTATCTTTATTCTTCAGATTTTACAGCTTTTATTGTGACTTTTCTCCTGAACCGATTCTCATATCATTTTATACTTGTTTATACAGTTATAATTCTGGCTTTCTAATGAATTTCACTCTCAAATGTCCACTCACTATTCTGACTTCTCCTGAAAATGGTCTGTTAATTAAAGAGTTGAAGCGTTACCGACTTTCACTTGTATGTGTTGATCTTCATCTTCCTCTTGATCTTCATCAGCTTTGTGATGGAGGGTAAGAGAGCTGTGCATAGACTGAGAGAGTAGATACCTCTGGGCTTTATTGAAAGCGAAATATGCTCGCTGTGTTTCAGGACAACAATGCATGAGCCGCTCTGCTGCCAAGTGAAGCGCCTCAGGCTCTTATTCACGTATATATAGAAATGTCTTCTGTTCTCCAGGCTGCGAGGAAACAAACGCTGCATCTTAAAACTCGGATGTAAATAATGAAGTTCTCTGAAGCGTTAATACGCTCATTCATCTGAGCAGCACATCTCCTCATTATTTATTCTTTATTCTCTTTGCTGCCTCAGCACTGAGGGACGTTAAAGTGTCTGCATGTGATTCATCGTAAATCCTCTTATGTAAATGTCTCTGCTCCAATATGAAGAACAGAGAGAAGACGACAACTTATTAGGAGAAATCAGCTGAAAACTGAAGGATCTGCAACAGCCGACAGATAATTACATATGAAAAGTGAGAGGGATCAATAATGCTCAGAGGAAATCCAATCAATCAGAACGCCAATACACTGAATAGAACTGCAGTCACATTACTTTGAATTTATTCCTTGAAGTGTCAGAAATGTACGGTGGCCCTGAGAGGCCAAACGGACTGCAACTTCAGAAAACACTTGCAAAAAGAAAAATGCTGTAAAAAGAAAAACGCTGCACTGCAACTTCAGAGAAAACCTGCAAAAAGAAAAACGCTGCAAAAAGAAAACACCTGCAAAAAGAAAAACACTGCAAAAACAAAAACACCTGCAAAAAGCACACAAAACACAACGGAAATAGGAAAAAAACACAATGGAAATGTTTCTGGGGAGACAATAACCCGACGGACCAGTTGTACGAACCAAAAGATGTATGTATGGCTGTATCCCAATTCAGGGGCTGTGTCCCAATTCAGGGTCTGCACGCTTGAAGTACGCGCACTACGCGCACTACGTACAGTGCGTACGGTCTAGCCTTCATTGCGCTGTTCCATACAGCTTTGTGTGACAGAAATGAAGGAGAAAAAATGTTTTGTTGGACATTAATTTTTGTCATGACATCACTTTGATTAGTTGAGTATCTGAGGCTGAGACCACAGGACTGTAAAACATGATTGTCGGGCTTCATTTCTGTACTGAACAGTTATTTCAAGATTAGTTAGTAAATAACAATTAGCTAATGTTGTTCATGAGACTAAGATCATCTCACTGTGGTAATGTAAATATAATATGGCCAATATTATATGTATTGTCAGATTATTATTATATATATATATATATATACTACAAAAGAGCACAAGAGAAGAAGGATTTAGTGTTTGTGTTATTACGAGTGCTAAACAAGAAGAGTTCCCAGATGGTACAGTGGACACATGTGTGACTCCTGTGATTAAAGCATCTTTCTTCCAGCTTAACGAGTGAACCGTCAGCTCGTTCAAACACACGTTAAAGTCCATTTGGCTTGACACCACCGAACAGAGGCAGCAATATAACATAGCTAACATTAAAAGTGCAGTGAATCCTGCTTGTGTCGTGATATTCAGGACTGCAAACCGAGCAGCATCACTGACTTTGAGCTTGTTGTGTTTGTGGATATATGACTGACTTTAATTATCCACAAAATCATCACATTCTCTGTAAGATTAAGGTCACCTATCGAACGGCGTATAAAGTAAAGGTTTTAAAGCAAAGTAAACGCTGAAAGTACAAACATCGCTAATGTCACATAACTTTGCCGACATGTGGCCAACAGTAATGTTTTAATGTTCTTCATTATTAAACATTTGCACATAAATAAGTGACATAATATTCAGTACTTACTTTTGAAAGTTTACTCTTTGGCCGCCCCGCTTCCACCGTTTTTTTCGGCAAAATTATCCACACCCACCACCGTGCTATGCATTCTGGGATATGTTGGGCCACGAAGTCTACACCGCCACATCGTTAAAATTCAGGGAAATGAAGGACGCATTTGAGGGCCGCATTTCGAGCAGCCTTTGAATTGGAACAGCCTTCGTCGCGTCGCTGTGACATAATCGCCCTTAAAAAGCGGCCTTTAAGGCTGCAGACCCTGAATTGGGACACAGCCTATATTTCAGATATCTGTAGTATTATTAGAATCATATGATTACAGTTGCAGTGCAGTGTTTTTCTTTTTGCAGCGTTTTTCTTTTTGCAAGTGTTTTCTGAAGTTGCAGTCCGTTTGGCCCCTCAGAGAAATGTCCCCATAGAAGAGAAATGTCCCCACGAAGCAGAAACGTCCTCACAGAGGAGAAATGTCCCTAGAGTGCAGTAACATCCCCACAGAAGAGAAATGTCCCCACTCTGCGGAAATGTCCACAGGAAGTAGAAATGTCTCCACTGTGCAGAAATGTCCACAGGAAGCAGAAATGTCCCCGCAGAGAAAAAATGTTCCCACAGTGCAGAAATGTCCCCACAGACTGAGGTTTTGAGCTCAAATTTGTCGAGTAAATGTGGAAATGCATTTATCCATTTACACACATACCGGCCTTTGTAAACCTGAACAACCCAACCTGTCTGACAGTCTGGACCATGCAAGAGTTTGTCCATGCTGAAGACTGTCCCACAGTGATGAGTGGAACAAATGTCCTCACAGTCTCTAAAATGCTCGCTGTTCCTCACAAATGCAGCCATGCAAGCACACAGTCTGGCATCAATCGTGCAGTGAACGAGGGCCGGTGTTTACGATCCCCTTCAGCCTTCGGCCATGATGGATTTAGTGCTGATGGGAGAGGAAGGGCTCCAAAATTCATCAGTGAGACACACACACACACACACACACACACACACTGACCCAGTTAAGTGGTCCAGGAGTGCTGCACTTTCTTCTTCTCTCCACAGCAGCCAGCAGAAACACTGAATGTGTGATTTATGTTCTTAATTACTCAAGGAAGCAACAAGCAGCTGGACAGGAAGTGGAAACAAATCAATGTCTTGGCAGGTCAGCATGCCGCCTCACCTGTACCTGCAGCCTGATACAAACACTGTTTTGGACTCTATAGTGACAACCTCCTCCTACATTATGGGAACGTGTTTATGACTCACCTGTCTTCATCATTAGGGCGCAGCCTCTTTGACTGGCAGGTGAGTGGCTGGACCTCTGGACCATGCCTGTGCTGTTGGATGTTTCCTGAATTGTTGTTAATAAAGTTACAGATTCAAGACGTCAGACTTGAGCTCGCAATAAGAAGCTCAGAGATTTCACAAGAACTCCTGATGCCTCTCTTCTCTCTGCTGCTGCTCCCTGTGTCATGAATCTTTATTGATGTTCACTCACACAGCAATCCGACACAACACCAGGAGCATGTGATACAATCTGCAGAAATTATAATCTGTGGGATTGATGAAGCCGTGTTATTACTGAACTGATCAATCAGACTGAGCGACGAGGCCATCAATCAGATTTTATCGTGGATCGACAGATTTGTGTCCATCATTTATTCATTTATTTAAAGTCAGTGAATTTCCTGGATTTGGTCAAAGTTGCCAAAGTGTGTCTGTGCTGTGATTGGCTGTGACAGTCCCCTGAATGAATGCTGGAGTAGAGCCATGAGTCAGTGCAGGCCGTCAGAGGAAGCAAATAAATCCTGAGAGCTGAGCGTCCGGACGCAGCATTAAAATGCAGCTCTCAGTGGTTCATCACAGCATCCTGCACACTCCTCACAGCAAAGACTCAAACACACTTTGACACACTGAGGAAGAAACGTCTGCTCTCCTGCTGCACGCTGGCCTCGTCGCTCAGTCTGATTGATCAGTTCAGTAATAACACGGCTTCATCAATCCCACAGATTATAATTTCTGCAGATTCCATCACATGCTGCTGGCTGTGTGTGGGATTGTTGTGTGAGGGAACAAAAAGATTAATGACACAGTGAGCAATTGAAGAGAAAAGAGAGGCCTCAGGATTTCTTGTGAAATCTCTGATGTGATCTTTGAGCTTCTGACATCTTAAATCTGTAACTTTATTAACAACAATCCAGGAAACATCCAACAGCACAAGCACAGTCCAGAGGTCCAGCCACTCACGTGGCAGTCAAAGAGGCTGCGCCCCTAATAATGAAGACAGGTGAGTCATAAACACATTCTCATTATGTAGGAGGAGGTCGTCTCTGTAGAAACCAAACAGTGTTTGTATCAGGCTGTAAACATGTTTATTTCTGTTGTAAAGTTTTAACGGGACGGACATACTGCTGGAGCCCCTGCTGGTCGTCAGAGGAGCTACAGGCTGTGCTGGGCTTCTGATTGGCTGTTTTAGATGCCGTTATTTTTGTGCCTCTATTCTGAGCGCACATTAATAAAATGCAAGCGCCAATGTTGCATTTTGAGGAGAAATTTATTTTGATTGAAGAAAAGTTTAATTTGAGAGAACAAAATTCATTGCTGCGTGTAAGAAGTGTATTTCTTTTGTTTGCTACTATTCATATACACCCACAATAACAGCCCCTCTTGCTCAGTTGTTGGCATTTGTTCTTGCTCAGACCTCTGCTTTTTGTGCTGACAGACATCCGCTGACCTGCTCTCAGTACGGAAGCGTAGAGCTGCCACCCAGGCAAAAGAAAAATACAAGTGTATCACGTTATAACGTGAAAAGTTTATTGTTCTAACAAGATACTTTTCCTGTTTGTACAATATACTATCATGTTTGTACAATATACTTTTCACGTTTGAACAACATAATATCACGTTATTACAATATACATAATTATCACGTTCGTACAATATAAATATTATATTGTACGAACGTGATCATATATTGTACAAATGTAAAAAAAACAAATACCATTACAATAACATTTTTTATTGTAAGAACGTAAAACGTGTTGCGTTCGGAAACCCAAATCCATGGTAGGTGTGGAGAGCTCACGCTCTTCAGAACTGGCACTTAACTTTGAATGCCCTGCTTTCAACATGGACACAAACACTGAAAGCCCACTTCTGAGATTTCTTCGGAATCGTGGTGTACCTGAGGACTGTCTCTTACGAATGCTACAAGAACACATAAGTGCTCTCCTGAGGGGGAAATTTGTAAAACTCGCTTTTTACGAAGTTACAGCATCTAAAAATGTGACATATTGCTAAGTTAGCAACCACAGCGGTTTTCGCTTCTCTCGCTTTGACTGCGTAAGGACGTAACGGTAGGCTGCATTGGTGTGGATCTATATGGAATGGAGAATGTAAAACAAATTAACCCGCTGTATAAAACTGGGTCGTTGTATGACCACATGTTACTACTTAACCCGTATGCAGATTCCAGGTTTCGTAAATATATCGCTATATTATGTGATGCACAATGTTTCCTTGTTTATCTAAAAACAAATGAATTAAACTGTGCTTATATTGATATTTGTCTTCAATTAAAAAAAAACTGTGAGTTCAACCCCTTGTTCTCTGTGCAACTGAAAGATACGTGAATACTAATTTACTTTTTCAAAAGTGGGCGTTGTATATACTGTAATATTTCTATTAATAACATGTTAGAGAATCTCATTAATGTTGCTGGCATAGAGAGAGGAAAAGAATAAATGCTAAATATTGATGGCTGCCACTAAAATAATAACAGACAATTATCAAAACACATGTGAAATGTACATACATTTTTTTAGTGAGGTACCTCATGTGGTGTGGCAGCAGGTATACCTTGTACTTCTGTATAGTAATAAATATCTCTTATTACAGATTGATGCCACAGTGATTGATTTCATGGATGACAAGACCCTGTCTGGTTACATCCCAACATATGGTGATCGGATAGCTGCCAGACGGTTCTGCTTGGAAAACAGTGGTGCAAGTACTAAGGAATCAAGAAAAAAAACTCATTGCTCGAAAAATTGAAGGAAAAGATGGGAATCAATGAAAATGAGAAGAAACCTGATCATGAGGAGGCATTTGTTTCTAAGAGAAAAAGAACATATGCAAAAAACAACAAATGGGCTGAGAAAAAGACTCGAAAAATTGAGTTAGGGTGGATCCATGAAGGTAAGCAAGTGAGAAAGCGCAGAGGAGGAGGAACAAGGACCTTTGATGTGCCCAAAAACTCCAAAAAAAGCTGACATATTACAGTATGCTAAAGATCTTTTCTTTCCAAGTGGAAAAAGCAAATTTGGAAGATGGGAGGTGTTCAGTCATGACATATTAGACTATCAGGAAGAGGCTGTATTTGATTAAGATGTCACAGTTGGAGAACTCTACTCAGCACTTAAAATGGGAATGTTGAGATTTTACTTGTGCACAAGAAGATTTTCCAATGATGAAGATGATGAAGAAGTTTATGATAGAGGGAAAACACATGTAAACAATGTTACACAACTGACTGATTCACATCAAGGAGATGAAGAAGCTTCTCACACTGTTGTGATCTCATCATCAGAATCTAGGAATGCTGATGAAGATGTATTATTAGACACATCTGAGGTAATGATTGGACCCTACCTTGGAGAGCCTCTGCCTTGTCAACTTGATGACACTGTAATAGATGAACCATTCCTGCAGTTTGAGGAAGATGATCTGGTCATCACATCCATTACACTTCCTCCAACAAACACAGCAGTCAGTAGTCCAGATACATCTATAAGCAATGAAGCAATAAGCTCTGCAGGATCATATGATGTTGTCTGTGTTACCATCAAACTTCACAGGGTTACTATTCTGGAGGAGATGATCAGCCAGTTCAAAGATCCAGCACTCCTCATACACCCTCTAAAATACACCTACATTAATGAAAAAGGAGCTGATGCAGATGGCGTATCAAGAGATGTGTATGCTGCATTTTGGTCAGAGTTTGTGGACAACACAGCTGAAGGAGAGGAGTTCAGAGTGCCATCACTGTCTCCTAAATGGCAGGAAGAAGAGTGGAAATCCATGGGTAGAATTTTACTGAAGGGATTTCAAGACCATGGATATTTCCCTTGTCGCCTTGCTTCTGTTTTCACAGTGGCACTCATCTTCGGTGAGAATCGAGTATCAGATGATCTGCTGTTTGAAAGTCTTCTCTTTTACCTAAGTCAATCAGATAGGGATCTGATAACAAGGGCACTAAAAGAAGATCTTTCAGATGAAGACAGGGATGAAGTGCTGGATCTCATGGATAGCCTGGATGTATCAGTGCTTCCAAACAAAGAGAACTTAAAAGGCCTTCTTCTGAAAGTCGCACACAAACAATTAATCCAAAAACCAGCATATGCCGCAGAGAAAATGTCCTTGGTTGCAAGCCACTTCCTAAAATAAGCTTTTCAAAGCCCACAAGATGTCCTACAAATGTATGAAGATAAAAAGCCAACAACGAGAAAGCTTTTGAAGTTGCTTACTGCCTCTCCCACCACTCAAGCAGAGAAGCAAAGCTTCAGATTTCTGAACCAGTACATCAGAGGACTTGACGATACAGGGCTCAGAAGGATGTTCAGGTTTCTTACTGGGTCAGATGTCATCTGTGTTGACAAGGTTGAGGTACTGTTCACGCCTGTGGATGGACTGGCACGATGACCTGTAGCCCACACATGCGGCCCTCTTCTGGAACTACCATGGACATACAGTGGGGCAAAAAAGTATTTAGTCAGCCACCGATTGTGCAAGTTCCCCCACTTAAAATGATGACAGAGGTCAGTAATTTGCACCAGAGGTACACTTCAACTGTGAGAGACAGAATGTGAAAAAAAAATCCATGAATTCACATGGTAGGATTTGTAAAGAATTTATTCGTAAATCAGGGTGGAAAATAAGTATTTGGTCACCTCAAACAAGGAAAATCTCTGGCTCTCACAGACCTGTAACGTCTTCTGTAAGAAGCTTTTCTGTCCCCCACTCGTTACCTGTATGAATGGCACCTGTTTGAACTCATCATCTGTATAAAAGACACCTGTCCACAGCCTCAAACAGTCAGACTCCAAACTCCGCCATGGCCAAGACCAAAGAGCTTTCGAAGGACACCAGGAAAAGTATTGTAGACCTGCACCAGACTGGGAAGAGTGAATCTACAATAGGCAAGCAGCTTGGTGTGAAAAAATCAACTGTGGGAGCAATCATCAGAAAATGGAAGACATACAAGACCACTGATAATCTCCCTCGATCTGGGGCTCCACGCAAGATCTCATCCCGTGGGGTCAAAATGATCATGAGAACGGTGAGCAAAGATCCCAGAACCACACGGGGGGACCTGGTGAATGACCTGCAGAGAGCTGGGACCAAAGTAACAAAGGTCACCATCAGTAACACACTACAACGGCAGGGAATCAAATCCCGCAGTGCCAGACGTGTTCCGCTGCTGAAGCCAGTGCATGTCCAGGCCCGTCTGAAGTTTGCCAGAGAGCACATGGATGATACAGCAGAGGATTGGGAGAATGTCATGTGGTCAGATGAAACCAAAGTAGAACTTTTTGGTATAAACTCAACTCATCGTGTTTGGAGGAAGAAGAATACTGAGTTGCATCCCAAGAACACCATACCTACTGTGAAGCATGGGGGTGGAAACATCATGCTATGGGGCTGTTTTTCTGCCAAGGGGACAGGACGACTGATCCGTGTTAAGGACAGAATGAATGGGGCCATGTATCGTGAGATTTTGAGCCAAAACCTCCTTCCATCAGTGAGAACTTTGAAGATGAAACGAGGCTGGGTCTTCCAACATGACAATGATCCAAAACACACCGCCTGGGCAACAAAGGAGTGGCTCCATAAGAAGCATTTGAAAGTCCTGGAGTGGCCTAGCCAGTCTCCAGACCTCAACCCCATAGAAAATCTGTGGCGGGAGTTGAAAGTCCGTGTTGCTCGGCGACAGCCCCAAAACATCACTGCTCTCGAGAAGATCTGCATGGAGGAATGGGCCAAAATACCAGCTACTGTGTGTGCAAACCTGGTAAAGACCTATAGTAAACGTTTGACCTCTGTTATTGCCAACAAAGGTTATGTTACAAAGTATTGAGTTGTATTTTTGTTATTGACCAAATACTTATTTTCCACCCTGATTTACGAATAAATTCTTTACAAATCCTACCATGTGAATTCATGGATTTTTTTTTTTCACATTCTGTCTCTCACAGTTGAAGTGTACCTCTGGTGCAAATTACTGACCTCTGTCATCATTTTAGGTGGGGGAACTTGCACAATCGGTGGCTGACTAAATACTTTTTTGCCCCACTGTACACGTCCTACCCAGAACTACAAAATGAACTGGACAATGTTTTGGCTGCTAAAAGCTCTCATGAGTTCAGCATAGCTTGATTAAAGTCCATCATGTTTAAACCAAAGAATGAAAGGTTTGCACTAACAATGACTGGCTATGAAGCTCTAAAGTTTGTTAAACCCATAAACAGGGAACACATCATTGTATAAAAAAAGAAAGAGCTTAAATTTCAGGGAAGTGTTTTATTTCATATTTGAATTTATTTTCAAAAATTGTGGATAATATCAATTTGTTTCCACCATGAAAAATGTAAATTTCAGTTTAAATTTTCATACTTAAAAGTTTTACTAGTTTAAATGTTAACTAATTATGTTTAATAAGTTCATATGGTTAGCAGCAAGAGGTGAACTATGCTTATTATTAGTTCTTATCATGTGTCAAGGTCCTTTTCCACAGGTCTGTGGTGCAGTTTTGTAGGATACAAGATGTCTGCTAGGGGATGTTTTGTTTAGTAATAATTCAAAAGACTTAATATTAATTATTTTCAAGTATATTTGTTTTACCTTTCCACCAGTCATTTGTTTAGAACATATTTTAAGGGAATAACTTTGGAAGGCAATGTGTTTGATGCAATAGTTGACTGGAATAAAAGACAGAAAATTGGCACATAAGTTAAGTTTTGTAGTGTTTATCAAGAGTCCGTGTTTTCTTCTCCTTGAACAAAAATAAAAGGGAGGTTAACATCTAACAGTGTTTGTTAATTATTAAATAATGCAGAATTTTTACATTTACCAGTTTACAAGAAACTGTTCGTGGATGAATAGCAGTTGCACAATGTGTTCAGTAAAATTGAAAACAATATTTCATGAATGATAATGTATAGGATCAGCAGTTTAAAAAATGTTTTTTCGACAGTCTTAAAACAGAAATCAGATATAATAGAAATTCAGTTAAAAAATAATTGGACATGCCAAAAGGTTGAGGTTTTTCAATGCACATCTTTACTGATTTACTTTTTAAAACATTTTGCGTATTCAAGCATTTACTTCAATGTTCTCATTTCAATTAATAAACAGGTGTCAGATGTTTTCTTTAGATGGGAAGAAAACACCAGTTTTTTGCATAAATCTCTCAGTCAAAATATTAAAAAAAGAAAAGCAATACTAATACAAGGACCTGCTTTAATTTTGCTTCTTCACTGGAGTACACAGATTTGGTAAAATATATTTAGACATGCTTGCTTGCTACTATCATGAACCGAAAATCCAAACAAAATAATAATGATTGTCTTTTCTATTGTTTATTGCACAATAAAACATTGTACCAAAAAATATGTGCGTAAAAATTCCCAAAGCCCAATTATATTTAGGTTTATAAGTCCTTCAGTATATAGGCTCTCAGGAAGAGATACAGTTCAATGGATTCATCTGCTGTGCTTGGTGGAAGTAAGAAGTTCTCTGACATTATAAGGCAACACAAGCTGAAAACTGTTTCATCACAGGTATAAGGTCCTCTCTGTTGACATTCTTGTTTACAAGCATCCACTACCTCGCGAGAAACCTCTTTCAGATGATCCTGTCCTCCAAAGAGATGAGGGATGGTGTACATGAGAATCGGACGTCCACTTGGAGCAACTGCATTTCTGCTTCTGCGTATTATGTGGGTGTTCCACATATGTGCAACTTGCTGCAGCTCTTCCTATTAAATATTAAAAATTAAAAAATATCATATCAGTAAAAGAACACATTTCTCTTGGCTCAACGGGTTTATTCGCTCGGTCAGCAGGTGGCGGTATCCTCGTACACTGGGGAGTAAACTGCCATTAAACGAACAAAAGAAGAAGAAAACATCTGCACATGCGCGGTACGGATCGGGTAGCCCCGATTTGTACGGTCAGACTTTACACATGCGCAGTAAGGATCAGAGAGTCCTGATCCGTAACTTTCTTTTTATTTTTCGTTTTTGTCTACATTGTATTGAAATGCTTCATTATTGCAAACATTTTAAGATATACTTGTTATTCTTAACAGATACTCTGACCCATAACTATCGTAAAACGCTACGACCGGAAGTAGAAACCTTTCGCGCATGCGGGGTACCGATCGGGTTTCCGGTACGGATCGGGTAGTGACACTTTTTTTTTTTTTTTTTTTTCTTTTATTAGTAATATAAACATACAAACAAAATGCACCATATATTACAGATTCAGAGAATAAACATTTCTTACATATTAGCAACTTTCATATATAGTGAAAATAAAATATAAAGATGGGGTCACATAAATTAACAGATTATTAACTCACTAAATCAAAATCTTCTACAAAAGAAACAAAAAAAGCAGCCTTTTTCTTTTTAACTAAAGTCAAAGATTTAACCAACAGGTTTAGGTCGTTTTTCCAGTGAGCCAGTGTTGGTTTAATCTTAAAAAAGCGACATTTATGTATAAAATACTTACACAAGATTAATAACACATTAACACCATAATTAGCTTTCTTTTCTTTCAAAAACACTCCAAACATTATCATATTTAAGGTAAATGGGGTAATTTGAATCCCACTGGAATAAAGCCAGGTATGAAAATCCAACCAAAATATTTGTATAAAATTGCACAAAAAGAATAGATGGTCCAAATCCTCCTCTTCTGTTTCACAAAATACACAATTACCCGTTTCTATTTTGAATCTATCACTAAGGAGTCTATTTGTCGGGTAAATTTTATTCAAGATTTTAAATTGGACTTCTTTCCCTTTAGGAGGGATAGGGAAGGTGATATAATCAGTTCTTATTTTTTCAATTTCTTCCCTTTGGAAATCTTTTAATATGTAATTACGTCTAAGTAAATTTGGAGAATAAAGACTCCTTAATGAAGATCTAAGAAACTTATTGTTGCATTTAACATCACAAAATCGAATACCATCTATATATAATTGCCTTAACTTGGGGGAGATGTCAGAATATATTATATCATTTACAACTATGTTTTTAAGTGACAATGGAATGGATTTTATAACCCGATTAAATTTACTTTTAGAACATTGGATATTAAACTTTTGGCAAAAATCTTGATGTCCTAGAACATGTCCTTCCTCATCTACAAAATGGGCAATTGCCCAAACACCTTTTGATAACCAATCTTGAATAAAAATAGATTTTCTGTTCATCAGTATATATCTATTGTTCCAAATTGGGCTATTATGTGGAGTGAAATTATGTTTAAATAACATTTTCCAATAAAGAAGGACCTGTTTATGGAATTCAGAGAGTTTAGCAGGTAGCTTAGTAATTTCAAAGTCACACTTTAGGAGAAAGTCGATACCCCCTAGTGTGTTAAAGACCTTACTTGGTATAAAAAACCAAATGGAGTGTGGATTATTTAGGAAGGATTTTAACCATTTAAGTTTCAAAACACCATTCATTATGTCAAAATCAATTGTGTTTCCACCGCCTTCAATGTATGGTTTAACCAAATCATCTTTAGATATATAATGGCACTTATTCCTCCAAATAAAATTAAAATTCAAGCTATTAATTGTTTTAATAACTTTATTCGATATTGATAGAGAGTAAGCTGGATATATAAATCTAGATAAACTATCCATTTTGGTTAATAATATTC
The DNA here is from genome assembly GCF_963969265.1 of Rhamphochromis sp. 'chilingali'. NCBI lineage: Eukaryota > Metazoa > Chordata > Actinopteri > Cichliformes > Cichlidae > Rhamphochromis > Rhamphochromis sp. 'chilingali'. The sequence continues at coordinate 24,627,407 of NC_137934.1, forward strand.
TTCCAAAAATTGTGATGTCTCTTTGTAACCACTTATTTAGGATTGTCTTACATTTGTCAACATTATCTAAAATATTTACTTTTTCTAAGACTTTGTGATCTTTTGAAATTGTGATGCCCAAATATTTTACCTCCTTCTTCACCTTTATATCGTACAGTAATTGTGAATTACACTCCTTTAATGCCAATAATTCACATTTATTTAAATTTAACTTTAAGCCTGAAGCTTTTGAGAATGTAGTGATTATTTGTTTTACCAGGGGAATCTGATGTTCATTTTTTAAGAAAAGAGTAGTGTCATCCGCAAGTTGACTAATTATTAAAGAATTGTCCATAATCTCAATTCCGGCAACGCTGCTGTTTTTAATTAGAATTGCGAGCATCTCCACAACCATTATGAACAACAACGGAGAGCTTCCACACCCTTGCCTAATTCCTCTTTTGACGCTAAATCTTTTACCAGTGCCATAGCCTAATGACACAGAGCTATTTATATCATTATACAGTATATCTATTATCTTCCTAAATTTATCCCCAAATCCAAATCGAGTTAGTGTTTCTAAAATAAAAGGATGTTCTACTGAATCGAAAGCTTTATAAAAGTCCAAGAAAAGAATAAAACTGTCATCACTAATCAGATCATTGTAGTCCAGTAAGTCTAAAACCAATCTGATATTATTATGAATGTTCCTGTCTTTCAAAAACCCTGATTGTGTCTCACTAATTATACTTGAAACCCCTTGTTTGAGCCTTGTTGCAACTGAGCTAGAGAAAATTTTATAATCTGTATTTAATAAAGTTATGGGCCTTAAGTTATCCAATTGTCGTTTATCTTTGTTTGGTTTAGGAATTAATGTAATTAATCCTTGTTTCATGCTAGACATCAATTCTCCCTTTTCAATACTGGCCAGTATAGCTTTGAATAAAATTTCCCGTAAGTCTTCCCAAAAAAATTGGAAGAAATTAACTGTAAGCCCATCTGGACCAGGGGATTTATTAAGTGCCATTTTCTTAACAGATGCATCTAACTCTTCAATTCTGAAGTCAGATTCACATAATTCCTTAAATGATTCATCAATTTTAGGGATCAGATTATCTATTTGATCAAAAAAGACATCACAATCTGCTTGGGAGAACTGTGAGGAGTATAAATTGGAATAGAATGTATAAGTTTCATTCTCCAAAATTTTAGGGTCGTCACATTCAATGCCATCAATTAACAGAGAAGATATAAAATTTCTTTTCTGTCTGCTCTTTTCTAAATTAAAAAAATATGAAGAATTTCTTTCCCCCTCCTCAATCCACTTGGCCCGTGAACGCACAAAAGCTCCTTCTGCTTTATTTAGGTAGAGCTGATCTAATTTAGTTTGCAACTCCATAAGTTTACTCCTTTCTTGGGTATTTAGATCATCTTTACTACAGCAATAAGTAATTTCTTGGAATAATTTACATTCATATTCTCTTTGCTTTTGACTTATGTTTTTACTGAATTGAATACTAAATTCTCTAATTTTGAATTTAATGAATTCCCATTTATTGATATATCCTACAATTAGATGATCAGCCATAATATCTTTTATAATTTTTTTGACTATGTTGCAGTAGTCTTCATTTTGTAAAAGTTTGGCATTGAACTTCCAATAAGTTCTTTTATTTGATTGTCTAATTTCCGATTCTAAGCACAGTTCAATAAAGCAATGATCAGATAGAGGTGCATTTGACATTGCAACTTTTACAGTGTGGCTAAGAATGATGTCACTTCCTAGCCAATAGTCTATTCTAGATTTACAAGCTCCATTTGGTTTAAACCAGGAAAAGCTCTTAATTTCTGGATTTCTTACTCTCCAAATATCTGTCAAGTTGTTATTAATCAAAAATTCTATAATTAGGTTATTTTTTTGTGGTCTACCTGTCCTTGAGGGCCATCTATCAGTCCATTCATCAGGAGTCATATTCCAATCACCACCCATTAAAATGTATTCTGTAGGGTATCGACCTTTAAGTTCAAAAATATTTGAAGTTATATCTTCTAACATAATTTTATTCTGACTTTCATTGTTATATCCATAAACGTTGACTAAAATGAAAAACAAACTTTCAACTCTCATTACAGCAATCAACCAATGACCATTCAAGTCAGTTCGTTGTATTACAAGATCCCCGGGAAAGTTATTGAATAAAATTGCTACACCCCCCGACCTCATTGAGCCATGGCTAAACAGGATTTTGCTACCCCATTGGTTTGACCAAAAAGATACATCACTATCAGATGAATGAGTCTCTTGTAGAAAAATACAGTTTGATTTTTTACCTTTGCAGTACAAAAATAAGGCTTTTCTTTTAACAGATTCTCTTAAACCCCTAACATTTAAAGAACCAAAACAAATGTTAACATTCAACATGAACTATAGACAGAATATCACTCACCACGTGAGAAAAAGAAGAAAAAAAAAAGTACTAAATGCTGAGCTCCTCAGACCGCGAACAAGTTTCCACTATTTCAGTTTTTGTCATTTTTAGTTCTCCTGTCTTTCCTCAACTTTGCGTCCATCAATGAAGGCATGTGGACCACGAAAGTAGGCCCGTTTACCCGCACGTCTTGCTTCCTCCACCAGAGGCCATAGGCGCTGTCGATCTTGTATGTCCTCCTGCGGCAACATCTCCGCGAAGCCGATGCTTTCTTGCTTGCAGGTTGAAGAGTCTTTGGTGCGCCTCCACAATTCTTCTTTAATTCGCCTCTGTGTAAATAGAATAATGATGTTTCTGTTTCTGCCATCAACTCGTTTCCCTAAGCGGTGGACAATATCAACGGCCTCTTCTAAGTTCAAGTCAGGGGCAATCTTCTGAAGCGTTTGCAAAACCTTCACTCTAATGTTTTCATCTTTGTCTTCCTTCACCCCTTTCAGTTTTAGGCACCACCTCATTCGGTAGCGCTCTTGTTCTCTCACTCTTCTTTTCAAGTCTTCATTTTCTTTAAGCAGCTGTTCATTCGCATTTGCCAGTTTAACAACTTTCAGTTTGCAATCAACTATCTCTGCAGCATTAAACTCTACAGCCTTAGCCAAGCTGGCAACCATAGCTGCACTTTGTTTGTTTTGTTCCTTGATATCCTCCAGTTGTGCTTCAAATTTTTTGTCAAGTCCCATAATGGCTTCAAAAATAGTTTTATTGGAGATATCATCTTCCTTCTCTGAAGATTTTGTTCTTTTCTCCTCTGGCGGTTGTTTTGAAGGAGTTGGCGGCGCCGAGTCTGTTCCCCGTTCTCGCTTGTTTAAGCCCACGTTGGCAGCTTCAGTGCTAGCATAGCCATGGTCACTGACTTTAGCATGCGACGACGTCTTAACAATGGGGTTTGACGGCACAAATTGCAGCTTTGCATTCTTAATAACCTTTTGGGAATCCATAGTTATAGTTCGAGTGGAAAGAGAATAAAGTTACTTAGTAAATTTTGCGGTCTTTCGGAGCTCCTGAAAAAACACGACTGTTCAAGCCGCCATCTTGGTGCCTCCCCGGGTAGTGACACTCACAACTATAACATCTCTGCTCCGTGCGCTCAACTCTCTGTACACCATTATAAGTGTGCCACAATGATATGCGACAATGGGACTCAATCTCTATCCTTTTAATGATTGTGTTTTTGGTGTACTAAGTAAGCCACATGTATGTTAAAGTGTTCGCAGAAAGGAAACTGTTATATCTCATAAAAATGGCCTTCATATATTTATGTATATGTATATATGTGTTTTTTTTTGTTTTTGTTTTTTTGGGGGGTTTTTTTGTTTTTTTTTTCTATTTCGTTTGGTTTCTTATTCAACCTTTTCAAGATGTTGTTGCACTAATGTTGTCTCCCAACGAGAGATTGTAATATGTGCATAAATTTAATTAAAGTATGGGGGGGAAAAAAAAGTGTGCCACAAAACCAACCAATCACAGACTTGGATGTCAATATTCTGATTGGCTGTTACGGTATCCAATCAGCTGGCTAGCTACTGCATTCCGGAAACACGGTCCAGAATGTAGTTAAATCCAGTGGAGTGGTTTGGTTTAAACTAGATTAAAACAAACACTGGTCTTAATTATATATATTAAAAAAAAAAAAATTTAACATACTAACCGAAAATGGATTTAGCTATATTCTGGACCGTGCTCCTGGAACAGGAACAGCCGATTCGAATATTGGCATCCAAGTATGTGATTGTTTCGTTTTGTGGCACACTTATAACTGTGTACAGAGAGTTAAGCGTGCAAGGAGCAGAGATGTGAGCGCGAACCACACATTGAGAGCAGGTCCGCAGATGTCTGTCAGCACACAGAGCAGAGATTTGAGCGAGAGGGGTTGTTGTTGTGTGTGTGTATATGGATAATAGCAAACACTGAAATACATTTCTTTCACGCAGCAATGCATTTTGTTCTCTCAAATTAAACTTTTCTTTGCTCAAAATAATTTTCTCCTCAAAATGCAACATTTGCGCTTGCATTTTTTGTTTACACGCGCTCAGAAGACAGGCACAAAATAACGCCATAATTTTCCTCCGTCTTCATCACTCACGTGGAGTAACAGCTTCTGTGTGGAGTCTGCATGTTCTCCCTGTTACGGCATTTGTTTTCCAGCTTCCTCCAACAGTCCACAAAACACACATGCAGGTAATGTGCTCTTAGTCCCCTTCTATTGGCTGCAGAGGTGACAGCCTGCTCACCTGTCCAGGTGTGCTCCCCTTCTCAGGCAAAATTAAGCTAAATAATAAAATAAACGTTTGGGTTTGTTTTTTTTATCATTTACAAATTCTACATTCATGTAGTTTTTATCAAATCATTCATTTGTTCACATGTTTAATCGGGGATTTGATATTTTATCTCTGAATTAGTGTTTTTCCTCACACAGCAACTTTGAGTAAAGTTGAACCTGTGACTCGCTGTTACTGTAAAGACGCGGCTTTTTATTTCATTTATCGTTTTGTTTAATGGCTTAAAATTTTGTTGCTAACATTCGTTTCTAATCATTTTGGCTTTCAGTTAATTGCTTTTATTATTAAGCATTTTAAAAAATTATCTTATATTAAACACCATGTTTTCTAATATTTATTATTTTGCTAAATTTTGAGGGATATTTTTATTATTCAGTATTTCAGAGTGTTGCCTTATTATTATTTTCTGATCTTCTTCTTCTACGTTTTTATTGCTTCATATTTTTTTCTTTTCTTATATATTTATTCTCATAAACTTGATTTTTAAAATCTTTTGATGTTATTTTTTCTTTTTTTCAAATTCTAACTTCATTCTAAATATTTTAATCAAAAACTTTTAATTTTTATTTTTTGGTGATGATTTCTTTCCCCTTTATCTGAAATGTTGTTGTTATCATTAAATGTTAATATTTTTGATTTCTATCATATAGTTATATCGTAAAGTAAATACTGTTGTTATGATTATTTGTGTCAGTCACTCAGTACACCTGTGTGAGCAGGGAGTGGTGGGTGGTTGGTGTGTCATTGAGTTGATGAACATACTTGTCTGCAGACGAGGTTTCATCTTCCTGCTTTTACCTTTACGGTAAAAGCAGGAAGATGAAACCTCGTCAGCGTTTCCTGAATCCTTCATGAAGACGTCACAGACTTACGACCCCACAAGCTTTCAGCCACAAGCTTCTGGCTGGAGGGCTTCAGTCTCTAACAGGAAGCACCTCTGCTGTGTTTCTGCTTCACGCTGCAGTCGATGGCGAGAGGATCAAAGTATCTGCTGTGTCACCGGCCTCCAGAGGGCACTCAGTTTCCTCCTCCAAACATGGCGGGTGGCGTGGATAAAGCTCCATCACTCTCCTGAGGACCTGGAAACACAGACTTCACTCATCTTAATTGGCCCTGAAGCAGTGCTTTGCCACTCTCGGCTCCCTTGGCGGCTTCTTTGAGTCTGAGGAGGGAGCTCGTTATGCTCCCATGCAGGCCTTTAACACTGAAGCGTGATATTAGAAAATGATGAAAAACTGTGATCAACACGTCAGGAAAACGAGCCGTTTGCTCAGGAGAGGAAAATATGTGAGCGGTGTGCTTCTCACTGATGTACAGACATAAAACTTAATGATTATGCTGAAGTAATGAGGGTTTAAAAATACCACAGCTCAGGCTTAGAGCAGAGTGAAGACCAACACTCTCAAACACCACCTCCAGCCTCCAAGCAGCTCTTCTACCTGCCTGCACTGACCTGCAGGAGCTCCTGTCTGCTGGACTGAGCTCTGAGGTGACGCCCTCCTCAGACACCAGTCTGTGGGCTGAGCTTGTGATGATGCTGGCGAGCTCCACTAAATCTCTCAGCTGGAGAGTTTCAATACAGCCATTAAACCACAATAGAATCTCAGTTCCAGATGTTTAACAGCTGTGGTCAGAGGTGCCTTTAATCCAGGTGTGAGGAGCATCATCAGTCACCTGAATCCTAAAATTGCTGTTTAAATGTTCACAAACTCATCTCTGATTTTGTTTCTTAGTTCTGGATTCACGTTTTTGTTCCTAAATCCTGCAGCAGGACGCAGGATTTCCTCTGATCATCGCCTTGGTAACTGATGCTGAGTTCCAGGTTAGAGATCAGCACGTATGAAATCATCGCCTGCTGACCAATCAGACATGTGTAGGACAGCATCACCCTAGCTGTGTAGCTTCAATGTGCAGGCCAGTGGCCATGTTCTGCCTTCTGTTTCTGGTTCCTGATGCTCTCCTGTGATATTATTCATCAGTGTCTCCTCGTGTTTGTTCCTCCTCACCTTGCAGAGAGTTTTTGGACAACACCTCCTCCTTCTAGGATGTTTTGGTAACAGATCCTGCTGGACGAGGAAGAGCTGCATGTGAAACACACAGAGGCGCCTATCTGTCCTGCACTCCACGTCTCCAGCTGCAGACGTTTCATTTTCAGTCACTTCTTTTTCACCTTGCTGCACTTGCCAAAGTCACATGGTCCCAAACAAAGCTGAACCCTGACCAGGTCAGACTCACGTGGTCCTACTGCAGCACCAAGGAGTTCCCGCGTTACGTAGGAGCATTTGAGCTCAACTGCCAGAGGATTCCTCCACATCTGGACAGAGCCAGGGACCAAAGCAGAGACACATCTGGAGAGGAGAGGGGAGCCTCAGCAGGCTTACGTAAGACACCATCTGTCAGTCAGTCTGATCACAAACAGCTGCAGCCCCAAATCCCCCGACACTTCACAGACTTCATCTGTCCACAGCCTCGCCCGTCAGCTGCCTGCATTGGCCTGACCCCCCTCCTCCTGCTCCTGCTCCTGCTCCTCATCCTCATCCTTCTCCTCATCATCACCCAGAAGGTCGCATTTGAACTCATGCATGAGTCTTTTTATCCCACTGGTGACGGCTGAATATTAATGTGCATTATGACTTTAAACGTCCCAGCAGTGCCGGCTAATGTGAACAGAAATCTAATTTGTTGATGCTCCGCACAACACAGTAGAGTGATTATGTTAGCACAGCCACAGGTGTGTAATAACGTCCAACAGGTCATTAAATGTTCTCATTCCCTCGCACTGCAGCACAAATGCGCTCTTTTATGTCACTAAATCTCATCTAACCTTCTAAAACCTGCAGATATGTGCAGTCCTGCCACCGAGAGGTCAACAGCAATAATCTCAGAACCAGGTGTGTCAGACTCCGCCTCCAAACCTCATCTTTAGGCATTTTTTTTAAATATTTATCTATGTATTTAGAAAGAGGGACAATACATAATAATTAACATTTTCACAAATGTAAATATGCCAGATTATAGCCTTCAGCTAATTTCCATCTGAAAACCCTCTGACAGGTTGGTGTTGCACACAAGTTAGTAAAGAACACACAGAGACAGTATTTACAGACCATTTATATAGAGAAACAGTTATCACATCATATTAGAACAAACAATGACAAAAACAAATGGACAACATAGCAAACAATAACAGAAACACATCAATTATATATTGCACATGCCCTGATATTGCACTGACCCATTGCACCAATAACTGTTTCCCTTTTTGTAATTCTATTTCACGTCCAATATATAATCAAGATTAATTAGACATGATCACATGCTTGTGTGTCCATCAGCCACCCTTTTAAATGACTCCTAAAAATAGAGGGAGACTTGTGCTTTCCCTCACTGGCAGTGGAAGACTATTCCAGAAGCTCCCTGATATGACAGAGCATTCTGTGAAAAGGTGGTCCCTCTAAATGCCAATTCACAATCACCTCTCACCGTGGCTTAAGTCAATCAAGACCCAGTAATACTGCTAGACTTTTGTTTAATAAGATCACTCATTGGTGGAGGCGCCAGACCACCTTATAGATTAGACAGGCAGATTTAAATATTTTGAAATTAATAAAATGTAAAAGCTTGTATCTATCTAGAATTTGACATTGGTGGTATGACAAAGGTTTCTTGTCTAATATGTTCATCCTGGGTTTCAGAACAGCTCCTGCAGGAAGCATGGTAAACTTTTCTAATTCCTGCTGAGGTCTTGTTGTTTTTCAGGTAACTGATGTTCATTGGCTCGCTAAGTGTGACTCACAGCTGATAAACACAGGCCTGTGTCATCTGCACATGGAGAAAGGGGGCGGGCTCACAGGTGAACAGCAGGTCACAGTGGCACTGCTGAAAGCCAGCACTGGAGCCGGTTCAGTCTCACGGTGGGAGGTGAAGCTGAAGGTTGGGTATCATGTGCTGGAGCGCCATCTCCAGCAGCTGATGGAAGCTTTGCTCTAACGTGCTGGGTTTCGTGTGTGACACTCAGGTCCTCCATCACACAGAGACAACAGCATTTCACTTTAAACTCTTACATAACGCTGCTGGAGACCATGTTCTGATCTGCAGCTAACGTCTCCCTGAGAGGCCGGCACACTGAGGTCAGAGGTCAGACTGGAGGAACACAGGCACTCGAGCAGGTCAGCGTTTTCTCCCTCATGTTAGAAGGTGTGTGTGTGTGTGTGTGTGTGTGTGTGTGTGTGTGTGTGTGTGTGTGTGTGTGTGTGTGTGTGTGTGTGTGTGTGTGTGTGTGTGTGTGTGTGTGTGTAGTCAGAGCACGATGTCCTCGTTACACTGGACGGTCCTCATTATAACTCTGACCCTCCCCCTCCTCTGTCCGAGGTTATCAGGCGGCTGGGCGCGAGCATTTCTGTCTGCGGACAATTGAGGGCACGCCCCCTCCTGCGCAGCCTGATGGGAAGGATGGAAGAGAGCGCTCTAATGGAAACCAATTACAAGGCCATCATCGTGGTCACAGCTAACGTCAGAGTGAGGTGACACCAAGGACGGGGGGAGGTGGGTTAGCCTGCAGGTAGCTCTCGGTAGCTCAGGTAGAAACATTAGCTGTCCTGCTCGTGAAGACAAGCAGAGATCAGGGAGAGACTTTTCTATTCACCACAAAAACAGTTAGTTAACGATGTACGTCTTTACCTCCTAACAACAAACATCTGAGCTGTCAGTTTTTTTCAATTCAGCCACAGCTCACTGTGGAGTCAAACTGGTGTGTCTTTTATCACACCAGTTCAGGTTTGAGGAAAGGCGTGTGTATTATTCACACACCTGAACCCTGAGCTGTTTCTCTTCATGTTTTACTATCCACAGTCCTGACTGCACAAGTGAGAAAACAGTGTGGTCATCACCCTGCAGCAGCCTGACACACAGACGCACACTGACATCATCACGAAATGCGACAGCAAAAAACCTGTGAGACAAACATATTTTACCACATGACACACATCCATCCATCCATCTGTCATCATCCACCCACCCATCATCCATCCATCATCATTCATCCATCCATCCATTATCCATCCATCATCATCCATCCATCATCCATCCATCATCATTGATCCATCCACCCATTATCCATCCATCATCATCCATCCATCATCCATCCATCATCATCCATCCATCATCATTCATCCATCCACCCATCATCCATCCACCCATCATCCATCCATCATCATCCATCCATTATCCATGCATCATCCATCCACCGATCATCCATCCACCCATCATCCATCCATCATCATTCATCCATCCATCAACATCCATCCATTCAGCCATCCATCATCCATCCATCATCCATCCACCCATCATCCACCCATCATCATCCATCCATTATCCATGCATCATCCATCCATCCACCCATCATCCACCCATCATCCATCCACCCGTCATCATCCATTCAGCCATCCATCATCCATCCACCATCATCCATCCATCCATCATCATCCATCATGCATCCATCATCATTAATCCATCCATCCATCATCATCCATCCATTCAGCCATCCATCATCCATCCATCATCCACCCATCATCCATCCACCTATCATCAATCCATCATCCACCCATCATCCATCCATCATCATCCACCCATCATCCATCCACCATCATCCATCCATCCGTCATCATCCATTCAGCCATCCATCATCCATCCGTCATCCATCCTTTATCCATCCACCCATCATCCATCCATCATCCATCCATCCGTCATCATCCATTCAGCCATCCATCATCCATCCACCCATCATCATCCATCCATCATCCATCCATCATCCACCCATCATCATCCATCCATTATCCACGCATCATCCGTCCATCATCCATCCATCATCCATCCATCCGTCATCATCCATTCAGCCATCCGTCATCTATCCATCATCCACCCATCATCCATCCATCCATCATCATCCATCCATTATCCATGCATCATCCATCCATCATCCATCCATCCGTCATCATCCATTCAGCCATCCATCATCCATCATCCACCCATCATCATCCATCCATTATCCATGCATCATCCATCCATCATCCATCCATAATCATCCATCCATCCGTCATCATCCATTCAGCCACCCATCATCCATCCATCCGTCATCATCCATTCAGCCATCCATCATCCATCCACCCATCATCCATCCATCATCCATCCATCCATCATCCACCCATCATCATCCATCCATTATTCATGCATCCATCCATCCATCTACCCATCATCCATCCATCCACCCATCATCCATCCATCCCTAATCATCCATTCAGCCATCCATCATCCATCCACCCATCATCCATCCATCATCATCCATCATCCATCCATCATCATTCATCCATCCATCCATCATCATCCATCCATCCATTATCCATGCATCATCCATTCATCACCCATCCACCCATCATCCATCCATCCGTCATCATCCATCATCTACCCATCATCCATCCACCCATCATCATCCATCCATTATCCATGCATCATCCATCCATCCATCATCCACCCATCATCCATCCACCCATCATCATCCATCCATTATCCATGCATCATCCATCCATCATCCATTCACCCATCATCCATCCATCCGTCATCATCCATTCAGCCATCCATCATCCATCCACCCATCATCCATCCACCCATCATCATTCATCCATCCATCAGAGCTGCTTGGCCTCTGTGGTAGTTGGGATTTTAGCGTAAGAGAAACGATTCATGAATGATCGAATGATTAGTAGTTCTGCTTGTTTCGTTTCAGGATCTCACCTCAGTATATGGCTGAGATAAGCAAAACTCACTGAGGAGTTCAAACTGAAGTAAATCTGAAACATCAGAGTCAGGGCAGAGAAAATCCACTTCACATGTGAAACAACTGGCTTCAGCAGGTCCACATCAGCTGTTTGCTTTGAGAATCATTTGTTTTTGCGTCATCACAGAATTAATCCAGAAACAGCGAGCACACTTGAAACAGCTGATTAAAGCAAGCTGCTCTGTGTGTGGTGGTGAACTCACTAATCAGTTCTGTGCGTCTGTAATGTGCGACGCTGATTAGTAAGCAGGTCCAAACGAGCAGGAAGATCAATAGCAGGCAGACCAGAGCGGCTGACAGGAACAACATTTACAAACGAGCAGCAGCCAAGCAAAGACGGCAGCGAGGACGGGTCATTACAGTGGCCAATGAGCTGGAACTAAAATACATGGTGAGCTCAGAGAGCGAAGGAGGAGGAAGTTTGAAACTGTATGTAGCATGTACAGAGGCCCTGTTGGGACATCTCAGGAGCAACACATTACACGGGAAGAGGTGTCTTCTTCTTTGGCTCAAGGTTTCAAAGAGATCTCTGTGTGTCATCGGAGGTAAACCAAAAAAGTTCTCTTTTTAAAGCGAGCCCAGATCAAAGTCTCTCAATAACAAAAAGATTCTTTTTTAACATAAGTTTAAATCAAATCTGTCAAACTTTCTCCTGTTCTCTGCTGGCACTCTCAGCCATCTGGATTTTATGGGACTATTTTTCATTCGGTCTGGCTGAATAGCCGATCTGAGTAACGAGCCGGGGGTGGCCGATCCGAGCTCAGCGGAGGAGTTTCCCGGGACAGCGCTCATTTTTCCAGCCTCGCTGAGGCTCGTTGGCGAGGGAATGATCCCTTCACCCGCTCCCTCCATCCTTCACCTCGCAGACAGACTCGGCAGAGAAGTCGGACGTTTTCTCTCTCCATCATCCTCTGCCTCACCTCTTCGTCATCCTCCTCTGCCTTCCTCAGATGGGATACAGCTGTGACTCCATCAGTACATCCATCTTCCTCTCAGAGACAGAAGCAAGGGGAAAAGGTCAGAACCAGAACAAAACATCATATTTTATAAACCCACTGCATGTTCAGCCTGGCAGACTTTAATCTACTCACTAACAGTAACTCCACCTGAGGAAGAAACTTGGAGATCTGCTGATGTTAGAGCACAGAAGAAAGGTGAGGTACTCTGGGAAACATACTCCAGGAGACTGAAACCTGAAGACATTGGTGAAGCTAATAGCCAGAGAGCCATCTGATCTTTATCAGAGTCCAGGATTCCCTTCAGTTCCAGGACTTCAGCTCTACAGAGGTCCAATCAGAGTGTCAGATCACTGCGATGAAGGTGACACCTACATGTGTCTTTGTTTCATTCCGAATTATCTGCTGATTAAACAGGCGTGATCAGACCGTGTTCACTACAGCACACCTGTTTTCCACATGTAAACAGCGCTGCCGATGTCTCACAGCAGCTGGACCACCACCCGAAGTTTTCCCAGCCTGGTGGATCTGACACTAAATGAGCACAGAGACAAGCAACACAACCAACGCCATAAAAATACATGGAGTTGAGTCAGCAACAAGTCAAACAGCTGCTGCTCCCCTGCAACAAGGTTCAGAATCAGAATCAGAAAGGGTTTTATTGCCAAATGTTGAGCAGGTTTACAACATTAGGAAATTGCTGCAGTACTTAGTGCAAAACATACTGTCACACAACCAGTGTTGGGGAGTAACGGAATACATGTACCGCCGTTACGTATTTAAAATACAAAATATGAGTAACTGTATTCCGTTACAGTTACCGTTTAAACAGGTGGTATTCAGAATACAGTTACTTTGTTGAAATAAATGGAATACACTGGGGTACTTTCCTGTTTCATTTTGTCGCGGGTCAGGACTGTTTGGGTTTTGTTTGACAGCTACGTTCTGTTGTTCCAGGCGGCAGCGTTACGGTTGCCATGGTTACAGGGCAACGCTCTCTCTCTCTCTCTGCGACTGTGTGTTTCCTGGGTGAGAGAGCGCCTTTTCGTTGTTGTTGTTGTTGTTGTGCTAAGCTAACAGGCAGAATGCTACAAGCATAGCTCTAAAGAATGTAGCATCATGGGCAGTGTAGTCCGTGTTTCAGGGAGAATGGACTGCCATACACATTATGGGTCTGTGAGCGCGAGGAGGGAGAAAAAGGGGAGCGGAAAGGTACGAGTTGTCATCGAGCAAAAACGGGAGCTGGAAGCATGTAAATATAATAATAACCACTTCAGCCAAGAAGATATGGAACGCCAGGACTGCCATAATGAATTAATTAAATACACCATTAAATAATTAATTAAATGTGGCAATAATTAATTAAAATTGGAATTAATTAATTAAATAAATAGTTATGATATATGTAATTAATTAATTATTGACACATTTAATTAATTATTTATGTATTTCACGTTTTAATTAATTATTGACACATTTAATTAATTAATTATTGACATATTTAATTAATTATTTATGTATTTCACATTTTAATTAATTATTGACACATTTAATTAATTATTGACACATTTAATTCATTATTTAATGATATATTTATTTATTTCATTTTGGCAGTCTTGGCGCCTGGCTCTCATCATGAAATAATTTTATCTGTCAGCCTCACCCATCAAACTCAGGGGGCGGGGTTAACGCTGATCGAGTCAAAACCATTGCTTTGGCCTGGTGGCCATTGTTTCTAGCACACAACAACCGGCATGTGGAAGCTAACAGAACTGAGCTTTGAAAAACCCTGTTTGTGTGTTACCAAATACCGTTTTAATATTTTTTTAGCCGAGAATGTAGTGGTTTAATCTTCATGTGTCTGGTCGGTTTGTCAAGATACAGCCTCTTTGCAAAAGTGTTTCGATGATTTCGGAGATGTCGTCCCAGTCTCACGGCAAAGCGTGGGATAGACCCGCTCGCCTCGCAAGCAATCCCACCGACAAAGCGCAGGCCCCGGTACACAGCTGTAGTAACCCCCGCTGACTTCTTTTACTGAGGTTATATTTATCGATGTTTTATTTCCTGATGTTCTTATGTGTCCTACGTGTTTCAGTCGCCAATTCTGAATTATAACTAACATTAAAAACATGTTTAAGGAGGAGAGAGAGCAAATAAATCTGTTTAACATCTGATCTTTGGGTTTTTGTTCAGTAATCAGCGTGACCTGTGTATAAACACATAAAAGAGATAACGTTGGTGTTTCCGTCATGTAGTAACTGCTGGCTTTAACTGTACAAAGGTTGTTCGACACTATGAAACACATACAGACTTCATGATGTTCGGCTAATATTTTTATTGTGAATATTAATCATGAGGGTAAACGGCCCTGTACACCACGCAGCGAGGTCAGCATATCCACGATATCCTCAGCTCCATGAGTTAACACAAAGTTTCCCAGCTGACTATCTAACTGCCAACTATTCCAGAGACGTGAAAATATACAGCATAAAGAAAAGTGTAAGAGACTCAGCAGCAGATTAGAATAACAGTTATACATTTAATAAATCACCAAATGAATCCAAGAAACGAGCAAACCTGTTCCGACAATTTGAATTTGTATTCCCTCAGCTGCAGACTCGCTGCTGTTTAAATGTTTGAAAAGGAAGATTAGATATAAAAAACGTCAAACATAGACTCAGTCTGCCTTCACATTTGATATGAGGCCAGCACGTATAGTGGCCTCAGCAGGCTATTACTGAAATACACGTGCTATATCATAAACTATGATATAAACAGGGAGGTCCTATTAACATGTTTAGTTTTAAAGGACACCTTCCTGCCTTTAGTCTCATTCATGAGCAGTATTCGTTTTCTTCTAACATCCAGAAGTCTGCACGATGTGTTTCATAGTTTGTAACAAGCCTTTGACAGGTAAACATAACATGACCGAAAAAGCAAAAAAAAAAAAAAAAAAAAAGAGAGAGAGAGAGAGAGAGAGAGAGTGTTGACATAAGAAGAGAAAATGCTCTCAATTATGGAGACAGGCAAATGGTTCATTTATGTTTGATGTGTGTTTATTCCTCCCTAAATATCGTCGGTGAAGTTCGCCATGCACGTCAGATTTTCCTGCGCATTTTTATACCTCTGCCAACAGAGAGAGAAAAAAAATCACATTCTAACAGACAGCTGGTGCTTAGAATACAGTTGAATAACTATTAAAAAACAGATGATATTTAGATGATAGTTCAGTCTAACACATGTGCCAGTGAACCATTAAACGTCTGTGAAACTATGCAGTTATGAAACGTAACTTTAACCTCAGCCAAACCGATTTGCTCAGTTGTAAATAAAACAGCGAAGTAAACGTGACCCGACAGACAGAACCTGAGTGAATGAAGTCCAGCGTTTAACCACTGAGAGCTAAAACTCAGCTGAGGTTTGAAAGCTGTGTGCCGGTGATTGGACATCAGCCGCTGATAAAGCTGGTTCACTTATAAAGTGCTCTGTAAGGAAACAAGCTCCAGCAGCTCTGCGCTCGGGGAAAACACTATATTTACTTATCTTGTGCAGAAAAATGCGCTGACATTGCGTTATATCGAGCACCGGCTGCCCAGTTAAACTGTGACTATCACCAGGTAACTAGGCGTGTTTCTTGAATTAGCAGCAGGTGTTAAACAGCTGACAGATGAGGAGGAGGATGCATGCAGGTAAACTGAGGGTCTGTTGAGCTGATCGCTGGTTTCGTGAGAAAAATGTCAGCTCGTTCTTTATGTTACAGAAGCACAGAGACACAAGACCAGGCGGAAAGAGACGATCGTTCGGTGAAAATGAGAATCTGCGAATGCAACATGTGGAACACGGAGAGTGGAATATGTAAACAAACCGGTTAACGTAACCCCCTCGGTGCGCTCTGCATGCTAACTGTTAGCAGAGCTAGTGAAATCTCTGAAAACATCTGAGCACTTTTGCAAACATGTTCTATGTTGACAACCTGACCAGACATACGGCGCGACATTCGCGGCTAAAACACTGTTAAAAGTGTAGCTGGTGACAGAAAAACGGGGTATTTTAAAACTACACCACCACCATTGCTGCCTGTGATTTGATCTGCATTCTGGGATAACTGGCTGCCCCAAGTCTACACAAGCAATCGATTATCTAGGATCGACCTGTTTTGACTTACTTTGCACGGCAACCAATCAAATGTTAGAGAAGCTGCATGGGCAGCGTTAACCCCGCCCCCTGAGTTTGATGGGTGAGGCTGACAGATAAAATTATTTCATGACGAGAGCCAGGCGTCAGGACTGCCAAAATGAAATAAATAAATATATCATTAAATAATTAATTAAATGTGTCAATAATTAATTAAATGTGTCAATAATTAATTAAAATGTGAAATACATAAATAATTAATTAAATGTGTCAATAATTAATTAATTAAATGTGTCAATAATTAATTAAAATGTGAAATACATAAATAATTAATTAAATGTGTCAATAATTAATTAAAATGTGAAATACATAAATAATTAATTAAATGTGTCAATAATTAATTAATTACATGTGTCATAACTATTTATTTAATTAATTAATTCAAATTTTAATTAATTATTGACACATTTAATTAATTATTTAATGGTGTATTTAATTAATTCATTATGGCAGTCCTGGCGTTCCATAAGAAGAGTGCCTGACGAGCCCAGTTGTAAGTAAGCTATTAAGACTCGACTGTACACTGTGTTCGTGTTTTCTTCCGAAAACAATAAGTTCTGTTGGAGCAGCCTTTCAACGCCTCTCTCTGTCTCTCGCAAGAAAAGTTGACCCACACAACAAAGTAGAGCTATTTTTCGGCTACGAGCTGACAGGGACCCCGCCGTATTATTCAGAGGTCCCTTTACTACAGTTCGGAGTCGCGGACCTTCAGTAATAGTAATAAATCACACAGCAATAGTACATTCACGTTGTTGTAAAAAGAGTGATAATATATTAAGTAATCCAAAGTATTCAGAATACGTTACTGTCATTGAGTAACGTAACGGAATACGTTACAGAATACATTTTGAGGCATGTATTCTGTATTCTGTAATGGAATACATTTTAAAAGTAACCTTCCCAACACTGCACACAACACTTAAATAAACATGAAAATTAAAATTAAAAGTACTAAGCAGGTAGATATATACATGAATGCAGGTGGTGATCAGTGTAAAAATGGAATGATGCAGTGAACACTGTATAGGGTCAGGTTAAACACATTTCTAGATCCTGGGGGTCTGGACCTGGATTAGGCTTTCACACTCCCAGCAGCATAGCAGGAGTCTGTTGGTCTTTTGATATATTGTACATTAAAGTACAATGAATTTAAATATTACTGCTCACCTGTGAATAAATGCATCATATGAGAGTCACTGATATGGCTTTGAACCATTTTGTGCTCTGTGATCTGAGATCCCATCACGGCTTAGTTGCAGCACAGTCTGAAAGTCACAGACTTCTGTCTGAGGGCAGCCCGGGTTTACTTTCATCCACCTGGGCAACACAACATCCCTTGAGAAACCTCATGCTCTTATTTTGAAAGTTGAATTGCTGCTAACCAGTTTCCTGCAGATAAACTGATGTGAGACTCCTCCTCCGTGGTGGAGGTGGTTCAGTTTTACTTTTAGTACTCTGGGGCTGGATTGAGAGATACCTGCACAACTCCTGCTGCACCTGTGTTTCTGAGAGAGTCAGCAGCAACAACGGCACCTCTGAGCCAATTGAGTCACACCTTTACCCAATCCTGACAGGTGTCAAAAACAGAGGGTTCTAACGCCTGAGAGACTCACTGTGGTTTGATGAGCTTGTGGTGGTTTCATGATCCATCAGCGCTGCTCCTAGTGGATTGTGGAAGCTAAAAGGGAGGGAGGGAGGGGACCGGTGAGCCGTGCTGTCGTCCAATCTCACAGCTGCTGGCTGCGAGTTGGAAACTGGGGTGAAAACGGGGAGCAGGTTTAACTCTGATGGGTTTTTCCAGCCAATCAGTATGCTTGACAGGAGAGTCGTGACCTCAGCATTCTCATATTCATCTGCACGCGGTCAGTTTGAGCCATTCAAGACAGCTGATGAATGAGACTGCAGTGAAGATGTGAAACACACACACAATAAAACAGCAATTTGTTCACTGAGATCACATTTCTGGATTTCTTCTGTTTTTATTCCTTCTGGCAAAAGTATCGATTTAGATTTAGAAATACATTTCCCATAATGCTTTTATGTCATCTGAGTTCTTCCAGTTGATTTCAGAGCTTAGAGTAACTGTGTGTTACTGCTGGGCTTCATATCTGTTCTCTATCAGTGCAGGCTTCATGTTCACTCTGTTTCTTCTAGACTTTAAGGTGCAGGTCGAAGAGGCAGAGGTGCAGATTATCTGATTGGATTATACTCTGGAGACACTTCACCATCTGTATGCTTGTGCTTCACACTTCCAGTGTAAGGACCAAGCCTTCACACAGTTGTTTTCCCGTTTCCCTCGTTTACTTCCTGTCTTATTTTGAAGGGTTTTGGTGTTTGGTGGTGTTTTTATGTCTTCTTCCTGTTCTGGTTTTTGGCTGTGACTGAGTTCACCTCTTCCTTGTTATCCTCCCTGTGCTGTTTGTATTGCAACCACACACAAAAACTACCAGCCTGAGCGTAACTGGAAGCAAACCAGCGCAAACAACATGAAACCAAATCAGAGGACATCATGAATTAATCTGAGCAGTGCAGAAAACCCTTGGCCTCCTGATTGGCTCATTATGAGCTGCTGGTTCACTGGCATCACTACATTAATATTTGAAAACCTGCAGAAGAAGAAGAGACTGAAACTTTGAAGTCAAAGATCAATATTTAAACCCAAAAAACATAAAATACTTCAGTTAAACCACTGATCCCATCCATGCTCTCATCCAATGGGAATTAAAATAACAGGACTGACGTCCAATGGCATGCCACGCGGTGCACTCTCACCCTGCACAGACTTCTTAACTGAAACTTTTGTTTTAAGTCCATTTACATAACTGTTCCAGCAGTAATCAGAGTACAGCGGGTAGACCATTGGTGTAACCTTTGAGGAGGAGGAGAGTGCTGATCTTCACTCCACTCACTTGCTGAGATTCACACCTCCTCATTTACTCAAGCCGCCGCTCGCTGCGCTGTCTCTTCATCCATGGCAGGTGTTTGGAGGTCAGAGGTGCAGACTCCTCCTCCTGCTGTGGAACGTGTTCTAGATACTAGACTGTATATTTAAGATGGACATGATGTAACCCTTGGGTTTCTGGTGAATCAGCAGCAGCCTGTGTCACCATCCACCTGTCAGTCACAGAGGCCACGCCCATAACAATGCAGGCTGGGAGCCTCTGGTGGAAGTTAGAGGAACTGCAGCTGTTCAGGTTAACATGCTGTGAACTGTGAATGATTATTATTATAATGCTGATTAGATTTACCTGTGTGCTGACACCATTAGTTATCAGGTGATGTGCACACGGTGGTGTTTGTGGGGGTGGAGTCTCTGTGCTCACTCTTGCTGCAGGTGTGATGGAGCGCAGCAGGCAAATATGACTGCGACACATGGCTCAGCTTCACCTGCAGCTGAGTCCAGGATGTTCTGCTGCAGAGTCACACCTTCTTCTGACAGATGCTCTGTGTTATTAGCCAAAGACTGTATGTAAAGGATGGCTGTGGCCACAGCAGCATTACCTGTTAGTTTGTAGCTTTTCTGAGACATTTTGTGCTGGGTTAAGAATGGCGTGCAGCTGCTGGCATCTCAGTAATCTGTTGGTGCTCCAGTGGAAGAGATAAACGATGAAGAGGAGCGCAGTGCGATGGGGATGGGGTGTTGCTGGGAAACCGCTGCGTGCATTGTTTTCTCTGAGTTTATCAGAGGATTATTCTTCATAATCACATGTGGCCAGATGTTTTCCAGAAGTGTTCTTCCTGGGCCGTGACAACGTTTCTCCGCCAGTCTGCATCCTTTGTTGTCTCGTCTCTGTTGGGAAAGTAAAACAGTGGGACTCCCGAGCAGCATGTACACCTCTGAGGAGGAAAGACAAGGAGGAGGAGGGCGTCGTCTCCTGGATTAGAAATCCGGCTGCTTGAATTAGGAGTGTTAAATTTAGCTCCTGCTGCCCCGTCATCCTCCTCTCAGAGGCATTAATTACAGCTGTCCTCTCAGACTAATAATACTCACTAATGCTGCTGCAAGACGAAGAGGAGGCTTCCTGAGGCCCATCATCATCATCATCATTATTGCTTCTTAATGACATCACCTGCTGTTTTTGTAAATAAAGTTTTATTAAATCACAATAAAAAAAATGGTTTCATGTGTGGAGGAAGAGTTACAAACACATGCATACACACACACGCACACACACATACTGAGGGCCCTGAAATCAGATCTGTGTGCAGAGGAAATCTCATCATGTTTCCATCTGCAGATATGATTTGTGATGGTCAGAGTTCAGACAGCGGTGTGCTGTCACGGCACACGGCAGCATGGCTCCGCACACTGCTTGTTTTGTTTCATGCCCAGGTAACCAACATTTGAGTTCAGGTGGAACCAAGAAAACCACTTTCTTATGTGTCCTTCACATGGCTTTGATTGTCTGCACGAGGGCTTTTATTCTGGCTCGATACTCTTCCTGCCCTCCTCACCTGCTGGTGGATTGGAGTGTGGTCTGGAGCAGGAATTTCAGGCTCAGAGGAGAGCAGAGACCTCCCTCAGTGCACTTCCTGCTCCACAGGGGGCGTTCTCAAGGGGCAGACTTGTTCACGGGTCGTGTCCAAATTCATACTAATGCTTCCTCAGGAGGATGCAGTCCAGGAATTTGGACACGACCATTGTGTTCGCACTGAGCACCAGAAGAGTGAGATGAGGAAGAGTGCAAACATTCATGACAGTATTATGACTTCTCACTTCATGGTTTTATTTTTTCTAAAAGATTATCCAAACAGCTTGTGATCCTTTTTACTGATTACTTAATTCATTAAGTATTTTGGTTTTTGTTTTTGTTTTGTTGCTTAGGATTCTTTAACCTTTAATCCTACACCAGTCGTGTAGCACAGGGTTTTATTTAACTTGTTATCATATATAAACAAAAATAAAACAGGGGCTTTAAATATTCTGTGATATTACAAAATAAGTCCAATGAATGAATATGGCTTTAGCCTGATATTTGCAGATATAAATATGAAATATGGAGTCCAAATTCTCACTATTTGACTTGGCTTTGCTCTTGCGCTGTTTTGCGCATGCCAAATCATCTGTATTTCTTATAAACAGATCGCAAGGTGCAGGCAGCAGCTCGCCCAGTTTCTTTAAACCAATGACTGGAGAAGTTTTCTACAGTTTTACAGAAAACTGTAGAAAACTGTAGATGTTTTCTACAGTCATTGCTTTAAACTGCAACGCTGCCATCTAGCGGTCGGCAGCCTGTATCACACCATAGCGCCGCCAGGGGGCAGCACGCGGAGCTGCTACACAGACCAGAGCAGCGAAGAAGAAATTTAACGCGGGTACTTTGAGTGTTGTGCTAACGGCTACAAACAGTTAGCCCCGGTGTAGCTCGGCTCAGGTTTTTCGGTAAGTTTCTCTCTGATTTTACTCCTTAAACACCGTCGCTGCTTCATGTTACCGACACCTGCTTATTCTCAGGTATTTCTCTTATTTAAAAAAATAACCAAGCTGAGCAGGTAAATGAGCCAAGTGTTCAAGCTTTGACAGCTGCAGTCGCTTAGACGCTCCGCCACATTGCGTTGATAAATCTGACATTTCTGTGTTTCATTCTGATTGATGTAAACATCGATCTCACAGAGGATTAATTAACACGGTTTACTAAACAGTGGAATGTCCCGGTATATTCGGCGTTAGATTAGGAATAAGTTAATTTGTTAAGTTTATCTTTTAATCACAGGTTTAGCTACAGCGATTAAAATAAATCACATTTTTGAACGTACTTTGCTTTAATTTCGTTCTCTCTGATTTCAGTATTTGCCGCTTTAGCTCGTAGCAATTATCACGCTATTTAATATAATTCACAGCAGCGATAACACAGTTTTGTTTGATTTTGAGGACAGGTGAATGCAAAGAGTTCACCATGAAAACTGATAATCGATACTTAAATCGATATGTACAGTCCAGCTGTAGCTGTGCGCTCTGATCAACATTACAGGCTTTTATGAATCTACTATTATATCAAATTTGGACTGAATGAAAGTAATCTTTGCTTGAGTTTTAAATGAGAAAGCGTTCCATCTGCAACTCAGAGCACTGCAGAGAAACGAGCTGCTTAAAGACCGAGTGATGTTTGAGACCCCGCAGGATTCACAGCCTGTTCTGGTTCTACCTGTTTCAGGTGAGATGGAGTCCACAGAGAGCCGATATGCTCACCTGCTCCAGCCGATCCGAGAGCTCACAAAGAACTGGGAGATCGACCTGGCGTCAGAGCTAAACGACTACTTAGATGAGGTAATTTATTTATACCACAGAGGCTCTTACTTTGATAGCTTTCGTCCTCCATACAAACTGACACGAGACAGCAATATCCTTCTGCATCAAACATGTGGTCCGTGCCCCAGAACAGGCTCACCTACAGGGTCAGTCTGGCTCCCTGGGTGTCTTTGTAAAGAGTAAAAGCAGCACGGAGAAGGTGTCAGTTTTAGCAGTAAGCTCTGCAGTATTTCTAATGCAGACAGAAGAAGACAGAGCTGTAATTAGAAGGTAACAACTGCATTTCAGACAAATTGCTCTGGGTCAGTTTATTGTTCAGGTCATTCACAAAGGACTGGTCTGGCAGCTTCAGGTGATCCACAGAGACACAAACGTGAATCCAGGTGGGATTTCAGTCAGTCACAGCCTGATGGAATGAAGCTGAGCTCCGCCCAGTAACATCTGTCTGTGTGTCTGCAGCTGGATGACATGTGTATCACCTTCGATGGTGGGAAAACCAGGCTGAACTTCGCAGAGGCTGCGCTGCTCATCCAGGGCTCCGCCTGCATCTACAGCAAGAAGGTGAGCCACACACAAGTCACATGACCTCGGCCAGTCTGTGATGGAGTCATGTGACGGCATCTGCGTCTGTTTCAGGTGGAGCTGCTGCACAGCCTGGTGTTCCAGACTCTGGAGTACATCAACGACAAGAACAAGAAGTAGGTGTGACTCCGCCCACATGCTGGTTTGATTTCCTGCTGCAGGTTCACACATTATCTTTGTGCTCTCCCGACAGACGCAACAAGCAGGCAACAGAGTCTCAGGAGGGTGATGGCAGAGCAGTGAGCAGTCATGATGCTGACAACTTGGAGGAGGTAAAAAAATAAAAAAAAAGACCAGGCAGCTTTTATTAAAGGTGGTTCTTTACCTGAGAGCAAACTTCCAGAGTCACATTTTGTCCCTGATTTGATTTTCAGCTTTCATGATGCTTCATTCATTTAAACACACTGGCGATAAAGTGCTTTGAGAGCTGGATGTTAGACTCAAAAATAAACCACACCAAGGAAAAGAAGTATAAAATGTTTCTGTTCTAAAAATTCAAAACTGATATCTGACATTTTTATAGACTTCAAAGAAAGTCTATGAAACATGTTTTCAGAGGGGATTTAAAGGAAGCACCTGACTCTATGAGCCTGATGTTATTAGCCAGCTTGCTCCAGAGCCAAGGCCTTCTTTAACCCTCAGAGGCTGCAGAGTGAGCCGAGCTGTAGAAATAGTTCGGTCCTGGAGCAGACAAGAAGTCAGGGTCAGCTGGAACTGAAGCATCTGAGGTCACTGAGTGTGAAGCTGTTTGGGTGAAAATGTGGCATCTGTGCTCAAGAATATAAACAGCAAGTTACAGGGGACCTGGAGCCAAGCCTGAGGTACCCCTCAGGTAACGTGAGTTAACAGGTCAGAATGAAAACAGGCACAGGGTTAAGGTTTTACTGTTACGCCATTCTCTAACAACACTCACAGGGCATTCTGGGGAACGTAGTCACTTCATTCAGTCACTGACCATATCATATTTAAAAAATTAGAACCTTAAATTTAAAACATTCTTTATCGTGATCATTAATTATTTTATTTTAATTATTTATTATTAATGATCTAGATTTTTCAGATTCAACCTTTTAATCGTAAAAAATAAAATAAATTTTGACCTCAGATTTTCACAGAAATTCTTTTTAAATCTGTATCGTGTCATTTTTGCCTTTTTATTTTTACTCCTTTTTTGTAACTCTTTATCCTGTCAAAGTCAGGTGTGCTCGGGTGTAAATGAGTAACATCATTTGTGTCCTTCAGTTTTCTGCGTTGGACCTGGAAGTGTCGGACCGATCTGAGAGGTCTGACTCCAACACGGTGAGTTTGATTCTCTGAGGTCAGTTTACCTGCAGCTCGTTCTGGCCTCTGACCTCTGCCTGTGACCTCTGACCTATGCAGACTGTGGACGTGCCGCCTCTTCCTCCGGAGTCTTTGATTGCACCTGAAACCCAAGAGAAAAAGAAACTGCCCCTCATCAGGTCAGTGATCTCGCACAGCAACTAAATGAGAGCTAAGCCTCGCTCCCCGATGATGAGGTCTCACCTGGTTCTATGCCTGTGTGTCAGTGTGAAAGGTGAGATCCTGTGCAGTCAGAAGGACTTCAGGATCAACCTGTTCGTCCCAGGTGAGGGCGACATGATCCTGCTCACATTCAGATCAGTTGCTTCCACTTCCCTGCCTCACAGTGACTTCGCTCAACTAGAGACCCAGCCCCCAGGTACACCTCACCTCACCTGTTCAGTCCTTCATGACACATTTCCTCCCGCTTTTCTCCCCTTTTTTTTTCTTCTTGACTTTCACTACTTTGGTTTCTGATTTTTTTTTTTTTACTTTTGACCTTCATGGCTCAGATGCTGTGGTTCCAGTGGATGTTGAAATGGGCAGAGCTGATGCTGAGGAGGGTGGAGGCGATGCAGCAGACGATTTCCTCCCCTTAGAGTTGGACAACATGGAGCAGGAGGAGGAGCATGTGGACAGATTGCAGGTGGAGGAGATTTCACTTGTTAGAATCACAGAACAGTTTCAGCCACCACCTCTTCATCTTCTTCTTCTCCTTGTGTAACTTCGGTGTCGTTGGTGTGTTTCAGGCTCCGAGTGATGGTCGAATGATCCGAGAGAGGCAACATATGGAAGCCAACAAACCGAGGAGAGAGGAGCCGATTCCTCCTGCTGTACGTTAATCTGCTTTAATCCCCCAGATTGCAGCTCAGTGTTCGCCACAGGAGCGTTTATTTTCCCCTAGTCAAAAATCTCACACACTTAAAGCACAACAGTAGTTTTATTTTGAAAAAAATAGTTTTCATAAAGCTCCGGTTCCTCATTTTGTTTTCTAACTAGATTCATTAAATTTGACCTTTTTACTAGAGCTTCATTATGAAACATCTTTTTTTTTTTTTTCAGGTGAATGTTTGGGCGTTCCATGACCCATACGCCATGCTTGAGGAGGACAAACCACTGAAACCAGGTAACTATGGGGACCGCGTGGCGTGTTTCAGTATTCAGTCTGCAGGTGCTTACAGAGTTTTGTGTCTTCTGCAGGGAAGTGCTACAGAGTTCCCGACGGGCTGGACGACTGCGGGAAGAGGAAAAGGAAACGAGCCGCTTTCCTTCGGGACTTCAGGAGCTGGTTCAGAGGAACCTGTAAGAACAAACTGCTTGGAGCACTCATGTTCTTCCTGTGGACCCATTATCTGTTAACATGTCACTTCCTTTTTGTGGTTGTTTGTTTCAGTTGACCCTCCAGAGCACAAGTTGAAAAATGGACCCACATTTACAGGTAACAATAGGCTGAAAACTTTTCTGTGTCCAGAAAAAGACTTTTAATCTGAAGAGTTGAATTTATACTTCCTGTTAAATGAAGCTAAGACTTCCTGTTTTTCAGACCTCAACTACATCTACCTGAGCACGATCAAAGACAAACTCAAAAATCAGAAGAGGATGAACAGAAGAGCCGTAAGACGCACACACCATCATCCATGCTGACATCACAGTGATGTCAGCAGTGACATCAGCTGCGGTTCAGGTCGTTTTATCAGGGTCAGTGTTATTGTCAGATTATGACTCATTACTATCACATTTGTTATGTCACTCAGGGAGTGATGATGTCTGACGAGGAGCTGAAGAGGACCTTCCTACAGCCAGAGGGGGTGGGGCCTGGTCAACTGGGGGAGGAGCCTGTGGAAGAGTTGAGACAGCACCTGCTGGGTAACAGTCTTAGTGCTGGTCTGAGTTCAGGGTCATAAAAGCTGTTTGAGTGTGTTTGCGTTAAAGCCTGATATGTCTGTCTGAAGGTGGGGATGATGACGCCTCGGACAACGAGCACGACGCCTTTCCCGATGACGTCCCAGCCGAGTTTCTGGGTGGCCCGGAGCACATTTCACCTGGTAAAATGCTTCAGATTCAGACTGAAACTGATCGATCAGTTCAATCAGTTCAGTATCGATACAGGAACAGTGGAACGTGTGTAATGATCTGATGCTGTTTGTGTCCGCAGAAGCTCACCGAGATGAACTGAGTTACGAGGATCTGGTGAAGCTGCGAGTGGTCAGTGATCAATATTATTATCTTCAGTAATGTTCAGTACATTCTGATCAATCATACTTGGAGCCTGTAAGGTTTGTTCCTACTGCTAGAAGCTACCCATGATCAGAAAAATCAAACTACTTATAACTCCGTCATGAAGAAGGTGAAGCTTTTATTTTGAATAGCAGGAAGTTGATTAACCCTTTGTGTGTGGGATTTAGGAGCAGCTAGTGGTAAACAGTCGTGGTTACACTCAGGAGACAGCACTGTCTCGGAGGGTCAAAGACTGGGAGGAGAAGATCCGCCCTGAGTTGGCACTGCAGGTAAAACCTGCTGAGCCCCATCCAGTAACTTAACCCAACTTCTGACTCAAACCCCTTCTGACTCTAAACCCCGCCTCTCCATTTTCCAGGAGGAACGCCCAGCATTTGACATCCATGATTACGGAGACCGCATCGTGAGAGCGCTGAGCGGCGTTGGATGCCGCAGAACGTTTGCAGCCATCGTTCATGGTCTAGACAACTTTGAAGCCTCAAAGTACCTGCTGGCCTCCCTGCAGCTGGTAAAACATCTGCACAGACATCAGCGATCAACCAATAACAGCACAGAGATCACACACATCAGACCACACTTACTTTAATGATCTGAGCACACTCAAATCCAAAGGAGGCATTTTGCGCGTTTTGTGACTAGTTTGGCCCAAACAGTGAACGTCACCTGTTCCAGTCAGGGATGTCATCAAATGATGATGAATTCTCTAAAAAGCATAAACGATAAACTGCAGCATTGATACGTTAATCTGGTGTCATAGTTACGGCTCTGCACACACAGTTCGGTACAAGGATGAGCGCAGCGCTGCAGGTGTTTAACATTCTGTTGCTGAATGTTTCCTGATGAGGTCATCCCATCGAACTGAATAAAACAACATGTTTGGTCCAATTAGTGTCAGGAGCTTTTACCATGGGACCACACAAAATATCCAGGCTTTATACAGAAGTAGATGATGTCACCATGTCCATCTTTTATATACAGTCTCTGTTTAGACCCACTATAGCATTCGCACTGGGTATCGTCACTGATTTCTATAACTGATTGGATTCAATTTGATTTAGACTCAGAAATATTTTAATTCTGATCTTTTATCAGTATATATACATATTTATGCATATTTATATCTATGCATTAAAAACAAAGCTAAGACTTGTGAGAATTCATCAGAGGTGGTCTCTGAATACACAGAGAGGCAGCTGTGCAGGAAGTGTGGTTTTTATTGTCCTGGGCACAAAAGAGGGAATTCATGACAATGTTTTTCAAACATAGAGCATAGTTTGGATCTTCTTTTGCTGCCGGTTCAATGAATTTTGGTCAGAGTGACGAAACCTGCAGCTTCAGAACTTCTGAGATATCAGCTTTCAGCAACGACAGCATGTCCGCATGTGCCGTTTACCTGCTCTCATTTGCTTTTTTAACTGTTTGGCAGTGGTTGAAATAGTTTTGTGAGCTTTAACCTGAGATTCTGGTGTTTCTGGCAAAATACATTTATATTTAAAAATCGATTCAGGAATTAATGGATTGATACACTATTCAAATTGAAATCGATTTAAATAGGATAATTGATTATTTTTTTTTTTTTAAACCTGCCCCTATCGTGCATAGCTGTGTTCATTCCAGTGAACAGCAAGGTGTGTGTTTAGGGGTTTTACTGTGAAAAAGGTAAGGACAGGAAACTGGATCAGTCTGGTGGTTTTATTTTGAAAATCCTCCATGACAGAAGTGGTGCTTTTATTTCTTTAAATCCTCTGAGCTGGTTAAAGACAGACGAGAGTCTGATGAGCTCGCTGATCAATAACAGAACAGCTGTCTGATCACTTTATTGATCAGTGACACCGTCAGAAGGTTGAAAGTCTGTTCTGATGAGTCTTCACTTCCTGTTGATGGATGGCTGCAGCTGATTGGTTGCTGATCATGACTCTCTACTTCCTGCAGGCAAACGACTACACGGTGGAGATCGACAGTTGTGCCGGTTTGGAGGGAAGTTTGGACACAATGGCTCTGACTCTACTGAGCACGCACAGAGCGACGGACAGATTTGCCACGCTGAAGGCCTGAATGCAGCACAAGCCGCTCTGACATCATCATGTAACGTTTAATCGATGATCAATGTTATTGAATTTTTGTAATAAAATGTTTGTCACTGTCTGCACTCTCTGTGTCTGTGGGGAAAATCTGATGGTAACAAGAAGCCAAAAAACAAAAACGCACGACCTTCTGACGAGAACCTGTCTGTCACTCACGCTTCATTAAAGTCCGCCATAATATAACTTGTTTCCCCAGCAACATTACAGCTGATCAGTTTCCATGTGACCAGCATGATCTGCCCTATCGCTGACCTCTTCACAGGAATCGGCAAGGTCCTCACACCCTGAGGCCAATCTGACCTTTAACTATGAAAACTGACACTTTCTCAGAGAGCATGTCCCACTGCCATTTATGTGACAGACTGGAGGAAATGCCCAGCATGCACTTCTTCCAGCTGTAAACACACTTCATCCACACTGAGCAAGAGAGAAGTAAACTTAACCTGATAAACATCTCAGCTCCACATGGAAGCAGTCAGACTGCTTCACTTGTCTGAGGAACAGGAAGTCTGTCTAGGTGTCAACAGAGGAACACCTTAAACAGGAAATCTGTGTGTTCCTCTCCTGACACCAGGCCCCACACACACACACACACACACACACTGAAACCATCAGGCTGAGACAGGAAGTGAGGGAGCATGCTCTCTGGATTTTACATTGTTATTATCGACAAACTTTCACTTCAAACACGTTTACAGTTCTGTGTTACCATGGAGAAGTGTCCCGTTTTAGGACAAGAAGCAGTTTATCCCCCAGCTGTGAGTGGGGTTGTTATGAAAACGGTCTGTAATTGGTTGCTATATAGCCAGCGCTCACAGCGTGGTATAGTTTCTGATGTGTTTGCGGACACTGTCGGCGATCTGCTCATCACTCTTCATCCTGTTGTAGTAGTCGAGAAAGAGGCCGTCAGGGCTGACAAGGTAGATGAGGATAGTGTGGTCCACAATGTAGTCGCCATCCTCGTCTTTGGGCCCGGCGCTGGCGTACACTCTGTAGTCCCGCCCTGCGTGCTTCACCTCCTCGACCGTCCCCGTCAGCCCAATCAGCCGGGGATGGAAGTCTTTAACGTACCGGGCAAGCGCCGCCTCATCGTCCCGCTCTGGGTCTACAGTGATAAAAAGGGGCTGCACCGGCGGCAGCGAGGCGTCGCGGTCCAGAGTCATCACGACAGTGCTTAGCTTTTCCAGCTCTTCGGGGCAGATGTCAGGGCAGTGCGTGAAGCCAAAGTACAGCAGCACCCAGTTGCCCAGGAAGTCCTTCTTCGTCCGGCGGCACCCCGTGTGGTCCATGAGGCTGAAAGTGCCCTGCCCCAGCGCCACCTGCCGCAGCTGCTCCACTCGCTGCTGCTGCAGCTTCTGCTGTTTCTCTGAGTGCACAAACCACCACACACCCAGCAACCCGCCGCCGAACAACAGCGTAACCAGCAGCCGAGTCCGCAGCTTCATTTTAGCCACTACTGACGGCGACGAGTCCCGATCACCAGAGAGGAAGCGAGCCTGAGGAAGCCTGTCCTGCGGTGCTAGCTGCCACCTCAAACTCAGCACCGCCGAAGACACAAATGTCCTCCGGAGTGCCGCTCCTCCTCGCAGGTCACCCATGATGCACCGCAGCCCCAACATCTCCACCACCTGCTATAAGACAGGAAGACCAGATTATTTTATTATATTATTTATTCTGATCATTAATCTGTCAAATTATTGATTATAAAACATGTTTCACTTGTGTCTATTAAACTTTAGATCCGCTTATTTTATTTGAAGTCTGACTTCAGAAACACACTGAAACGCTGAGCTCAAAACATTATTTTAGTTTTAAAAATTTACCAAAATAAAATCCATTATCATCACGTGTTATTATTAGTTTCTGACATTCATAAAATAAATAAATAAATAATTAGTTTAAATGTAAAATCTTGGCCCCTTTGGTCTTCCATACACTCATTACCCTTTTAATCGTCTTTGGGGATTTTTCCTGTTTTAGTGAAGTTAAACCCACGTGACACTGCCTTACCTAGACCCCAGACCTTCAGTAACTCTCAGGTGAGTTTACGTCCTCACCTGTTACTGACCGCGTCACGACGCTGTTACGTCACAGGACAAATGACGATAAACACATACAAACACCAGCCGAAGAGACCCCCCCCCCCCACACACACACACACACACAGCTGATGTCAGGACAGTGCTACAGGGTTTCCTGGTGACTGAAGGTTAAGGAGCACGCGGTTAGCCAAAAGCTAACTGAGTGTCGGCTCGGGATAATGCTAATGCACGAGCTGCTTTAGCCTCGTGAATTCAGCGAGTTCCGGTAAAAACGAGGTGCGGACTCACCTGTTTACCTTTTAGACCCCACACTAATGTGACCGGCTCCTGCCACACGTCCACCGAACACTCCTCCGGCTTCTGCTTCCTCTTCTATGGTGGTTTACCGCAAACATCGAGATGCAGTGCCGCCACCTGCTGGAGTGACGAAGCAGGACTCCTAAATCTACAACTGCACTTGTCTCCACCTTTAATCTTACAGAGAATGTGATGATTTCATGGATATTTAAAGTAAATACTGAGACAAATTTAGTAATCATGTTTTTACAGTCCTGTGGTCTCAGCCTTAGATACTTATCAAATCAAAGCCCATGTAGAAACAAACAAACAAATGAACAAAAATATGTTCTCCTTCATTTCTGTCAAGCAAAGCTGTATGAAACGTTTCCAGCTGTTAGTATCATGGTTGCTAGGCAACCTGGGCAGCGCGACCGAGGCTAGACCGTCCCATTTCAGAAGCCTCGCACTTCCGGCCTTAGCGGTCTTTGAGTGCGCGGCCCTTGTGGACCGTTAACGACGCGTACTTTAAGGCTGCAGACCCTGAATTGGGATACAGCCCTGGTGACACGTAATCTCCACAACAGCCTCTCTTCATTCATCATGTTTGTGTAAAATGTCTTTCATGTCATTATCAGCTGTAAGACTGGCTTCTTCCTCTGAATGGCGCCGTCCGACAACTGCAGATGCGCTCCACTTTAATCAAACAAACATCTGCACGTTCATGTTATCAGGAAATCATACAAAATCACAACTAACATAATTTATTACAGCTCCTGCAGTCAGAGCAGCTTTCGGGTAACCTGAGCTCAGAGTTCAGAACTTCACCTGAACGATGAGAACGGGGAAAAAAATCAAGAATTGAAACTAATCAGGTAAAAATACTCATGTTTCCGTGATTTCACCTCTAAATTAAATCAGAACGAGCGCTCAGAGGGGATTCTGACTGATCATTCAGGTTTTAACTCGTTTTTTAGGATTTAATCTAAGAAGCTGAAAATCATGGTTCACGTGCGTCCTCTAACCGTCCGTCTCGCGCAGCTCAGCTTCTTCTCTGCTGCGTCGCTCCATGTTTCTTTAATGAGCTCTAAGGGCAGCACAAACCGGCTGAAGCACCACTGAAGAAGGAACCAGGTCACATCGCAGCGCAAACACACAGCATGCACAGTGCACAGCTGATTTTCCTCTTATCATTCTTATTATTATTATTATTATTATTATTATTATTATTCTTATTCTTATGTAACACACCCAAAGAAAGATTCTAGGTCTGACCAACCGTCTCAGTCGTGGGCAAAAAAATGACAGTCAATAAAATTCTAAAAGATAATTTATTGACAAAAAAATATCAAGAGATAAAAGATAAAACAGTCCAGTGTCCCATTTATGAATCGTATAAAAACACATAGTCCCAAGGCCAGAGCCAGCTATGCCACATGGCCAGTTGCACTCCGCGTGTTGCCTTTAACAGGGTTAGAAGTTGTCCTTGGAGACCCCTGCAAGCATATAGCCAGTGGTCACTCCAGCCTCTGCAACTCTGCTGCCTTTAGGTTGTGGCATATAATAGGCCCTGGCCTGCACAGAGAGACAAAATGACACATTCAGTATAAAATTCATAGCGCAAAACCCATCCATCCCAAACATATCTGATTTCTTTTCATCACATTACATACCTGCACAGAGAGACAAAATGACACAGCAGTGTTTGTAGTGTGGGCTATAAGTAGACCAGTGTATCAGTGCAATCAAGTAGGGGAGACCGGGGATAGTTGTAACGTGGGTCAGTTGTAACACTTCCAATTTCTCCAATCCAATCAGGGCTAAGTTTCAAATGATGTGACTCATCCTGTGCATGCCCAATTCAGTTCTGCTATCACATGTGAAAAATCAGCACATTTTGTCAAACACAGACAATTTAACACGAAAAAAAGTAATTTGTATGGCAAAAAGTAAGTTTTTCTACTTTATTTCAATTTCTAATAGCATTATTTGCTTTTCAGTTAAACTCATCAAACTTAAATTGTGTTATTTGTATGTCTATGGGGATATATTCTGTGTAGGTCTTTAGTGCTAATATTTTAGCCGTTGGCTGTAATGTTAGCTAGTTCATGGCTATAGGAGTTCTGGGTCAGTTGTAACAGCAACAGTCTGGGTTAGTTGTAACAATAATGCAGATGTTACAACTTACCACACTATTACTTTAACTTATATTAAACAAGTTGGGGCAACGACATCAGCAGAGAGAGGTTCACTGGTTTCATTTGTATATGCGGTTAATGCCATTGGCAACACAATTCCTCCACTGTTTGTGTTCCCACACATACATTATGCAGACCACTGTGTCAGAGATGGACCAGTAGGAAGTACTGGTAGTGGAAATAAGTCAGGATGGGTGCAAGAAACAGATTTCCTCATCTTTCTGAAGCACTTTGCAAACCACACCAAGGTAAGCCATGATAAAAAGTAATGGAATTGCGATGCTGGTGAACAACTACATTTTTCCAGCTTCATTGTTATGTTCAAAATTGGTGCAAGAGTTGTAGGTTATAATGCCCACTGATCCAATGAGGCCAAACTCAAGGAAGGCCAACCAAAATTAATGAAATATTCAGTTGCAGAAAATTCCATAATTTGTCTTTTTTGGGGGGTTGGAATATGTTCAAAAGCTAGATTTCTGCATTCTGTCACACACACACAGAGCTACATAAATGGATGTAAGTGCATTCATGTGTTGAATAAACAAAGATTACATGTTAATGTTTTGTTAGTACCCTTATTTCATTGTGTTACATTTCACCCCAGGATATGTTACAACTAACCCAAACTATGGGGTTAATTGTAACATTTCACTCTTTGTGTTTGAGACCATACCATGCAATGGATAATTGTGCTGCAGAGAAAATAGCTGCACTATTTAATAGTTGAGACATGTAAATACTTTGCATTACATTTTGAATCCACTACCTTAAAAGAGCTTCAATTTACAGACAGAAATGTCAAAAATGTTACAACTATCCCCGGTCTCCCCTACACCTTCCTCTAATTAGTCCAACCCCATTCCAGCCATTGGCTCACCAAAAATGTGACACACACACACAAAACCACTCCCAACCCAGTGCAACTTCACATAATAATATGGAGCTGAATTAACACAGGCACATTAGTCTACCATGTTACAATTATTATTATTATTATTATTATTTCCAGGTGCTGCAGTGGTTAGCACCGTTTCCTCACAGGACAAAGCCTCCAGTTTGGGGCGTCCTGATTGGCCGGTTCTTTCTGTGCCTGCCTGTGTTTCCTTCCTTTGTCCAATGACGTGAGTTTCAGGTCACCTGTGATTCTGACAGTGACGTGAGGGCTGAAAGCCAGTTTAAAGAGTCCAGCTGAGTGATTTAGAGCCTTTACATAACCCTGCAGTGCTGAGCACACACAGCATCTCTCACTGTGTTCACGTCCTGTTTGCACGTCCACACTAACACAGCGCGTCTACAAACATCTTTGAGCTTCAGACAGAAGTAGAGACTCAGACAGCAGAGACGGTTTAATCTTTTACTCCCCTCCAAGTTTCAGAGTCTTCAGAGCCATCGTTTAAATGTAGAGTTTCAGATCTACAGTCACAAACTTTCACGCAGTTTCTAATAATAATGTGCTCAGTTTGAGCCAAAACATCAGGATGCAGATGCCGTTTTTTCTACTCTGGGATATCTGTGATGTCACACAGGGGGGGTGTCTTCGTCAGACCCATTAGCTTGTCTCTACTCCGCTCTCGAGGTTCTAACTCCTCATCAGGACTTATTTATTTTAAGATTATTTATTTATTTTACAGTTTGTTTTCTCAACCTTCACAGCTGCGAGAGGAAGCCAGGCAAAGGGCAGCCAATCAGAGGAAAGCTGCTTTCATGCAGTGGTTCTCCTGAAGGTGGTCCTGCAGTGGTCACACCCTACACCTTTTACCCTTCATCACCATAACAGAGTTTTTAAAAAAAAATACTAATTTGTTTATTTCTATTTATTTCACTTAGTTTGACTCCTCCCACCACCTGCAGAGGCCACCAGGGGGCTCAAGAACTGCTGGTTTTAAGGCAGGAGGTCCCAAACACACTATTATTATTATTATTGTTATCATCAAGAGTTGCTGTTGTGTCGTTATGAAGTGAAAGCTCATCTGTGCGGTATCCCGTTTGCTGAATGTGGGTTCAGCGAGGCTGTCAGTCACAGAGCTGCTCTCAGAGGTTCTGGGAAAACTCTGAAACTGGGAATGAGCGGACTGGAAACCTCTTCACTGTAGATGTCAGTGATTCTGGTCTCTGTCTCTGTGGGGATTTTGAACCTTCAGGTGGAGTTTTAGTTTTAACCCTGCAGCTTCCTGGATCTTTGGGAGGTCGGTGCTCAGCTTTCATTTCCCTCCTCTCTCATCTTTGTGGCCTTTAATGTTATCCAGCCTGGATTTGTGTTGCCTAGCAACAGAAGTGAGCGAGTTTGCAGCGTTTCCATTTTCACCGGCAGTCGACTGAGAGCCAACGAGTCTTGCAGAGCGTCTGTGTCACCTTGTGTTAAATCTCTCCTGCAGGTGCGACCCAGAGACTTTCAGCTGAGACTAAAACCGCAGTGAAGCATTACTTTTAATGGGGAATAAGACAATTATTCCCCATTAAAACAATTATTAGACAGTTAATCAATACTGATATCAGTCTTTTTTTTCTGTATCAAGACTGAAATAAAATCAGTGTTTGTCATTATTGTGTTTGTTTTGCTTCACATGGCCTTGTTAGAGTTGAACACTGTTTCTGTCTGACCACTTGGTGAATCATAACCTGGGCCACAGAAATGTGATCCTTGTTATGTCTGCAGCTGCAGCCACTCACACGTCTTCAGTTTCACTGACTGCAGATCAGAGGCAGGAATGGGTTAATAAATGACGTCATGTAGGCTGATTGTGCATTCACATCATGGCCTCTGTCCGTCTGTAGCATGTAGTGACGTCACTCTGCATCACGCTGAGAGAGCAGCTGAGGAGGAAATATAGGACAACAGGAGGAGGAAGAGGAGGAGGAGGTCTGCAGCAAAGCCTGAAACCACAGAGAGTGGTTCAGAGACGAGCAGATCTGCATCAGGTACGTCTTCATCCTGCATGTATGTGTTGTGTTTGAGCAGCAGAAAAAGGTCGTGCCACAGCCTGTTAGCTGATTCTAATGGAAGAGTTCAGCATTTTAAAACTGCAATGAGGCAGGGAGAGGATGTTCCAGCAGAAAATCCAAGGAATGACATTTAAACTTTTCCTTTATGAAGGCACAATGACAGGGAGACAGGGGGATTTCAGGCTTTATGGTCACAGTGCAAGCTCAACGAAATGACACAGACCAATGAATGAGGACTTTAATATCAGCAGCAGGACAGCACATACAGAGCACATATAGAGGGTGATGACATGGTGGTATTAATGTGTAATAGTGAGGATAAGATTGTAATCCAGCTCATGTCAGAGCTGCTCTCAGTGTAAAACCTTCAACATCAGAATCAGAAACTTTATTGTCATTGTCATGAGAACAACGAAATTAAGAATGGTCCCCGATCATTGCATCATCCCTAGCAATATCAAAATATAAATAAAACAATAAAATTCAATAAATAAAATAGATAGAATACTTAAAATACTAATAAGATATAACAGTAAAACATTCACATACATTCCCACACACATGCTTCAGACCGTGCATAGATTAACACAAGAGTGGCGTGATGGACATTTTTTTGTAGTATTCAGATGTGTTATTGCAGTTGGATAACAGCTGTGTTTGAGTCTATTAGTCCTTGCTCTGATTGCCCTGTACCGTCTGCCTGAGGGCAACAGTTCGAACAGGGAGTGGCCAGGATGTGAGGTGTCTTTTATGATGTTTTGGGCCTTTTTAAAACAGTGGGCGTTGTGTAGAACTTCCAGTGTGGGGAGAGGGCAGCCAGTGATCTTTTGGGCGGTGTTAATGATCCCTTGGAGTGCTTTCCTCTGAGCCCCTGTGCAGCTAGTGTACCAGATGCATATGCAGTAAGTTAGAACACTCTCAATGGTGGCTCTGTAGAAGGACACCAGCAGTCTCTGTGTGATGTTATTCCTCCTGAGAATTCTCAGGAAGTACAGTCTCTGTTGGGCCTTTTTCAGCAGCTCGGAGGTGTTCACACTCCAGGAAAGGTTCTCCTCTATATTGACTCCCAGGAAGCGGAAGCTTGCCACCCTTTCTACACAGTCCCCATTTATGAATAGTGGTTGGATCTCTGCCTTTTTCCTTCTGAAGTCTATTATGAGTTCTTTGGTTTTTGAAGTGTTGAGGAGGAGGTTATTGGCCTTACACCATGACGTCAGCTGCTCCACCTCGTCTCTGTACGTAGACTCGTCTCCCTTGGAAATGAGCCCCACCACTGTGGTGTCATCATGAGGAGTTTCTGCAGATATATCAGATTAACATTGCTGAAGCTGTTCCTGTTTGTGCCTCAGTGTTCATGTTTGAGTTTCCACGTCAGCTGGGAACTCTGAGGTGTTAAAGCTAATCGATGCTTCTGTATCAGCACTGTGTTCTCATCAGTCTTTTTGTCCTTCTTGATCGTGCTGTGTCTGTTTTTCTAGTCTTTTGTGTGTTTTGGAGTGTTTTGTAGAAGCCTGGCATCAGACAGAAATGTGTGCTGGTCCCTTTAAACTATCCCTGAATGGCTGCACTTACATGCAGAATGCATGAGTACTTGCAGTGTGACTGAAGGTTTCAAGTTATCTTTACATCCTTTCAATCGGGAAATGTGATGTGTGTTCTCGTCAGCGCTTCGTCCCTGAAAATATTTACAGTCAGAGTGTTTTAAAATCTCAGCAGAGGAGCAGTTTGACATTCAGGTTTAAGTCATGAAATCAGGTGGATCGTTTCCTCTGAAGGGTTTAAACTTTAAATAAATATAATCTGAATACCAAGCTCCAGGTAAACACAACCGCAGCCTTAAATCTGACAGCCTTTCCCAACCAACCAATCTCTGGAGACCAACAAACCTCTCTAAACGATCATCAAAGGCCACACTGATGAAGAACAAGCACTGCACAGAACCATAAAACACATTCCAAGATTAATAAATGAAGCTAGCACTGAAGCTCCAAACTAGCAGTTCTTCTAGTTTCCACTAGAGGCTCCAGGAGTGACCCAGGACCAATAGACTTCATTGTTTAAAATAAACATGTTTACAGTCTGAGACGGGATAGAAACTGGTTTGTGCGCTGTACATAATTTCCCACTTCCTGAAACTATTTTACTTCTGTTACATCATAAAGATAAGTAAAAGGAAGTAAAAGACAGGAATGGGAAGAATAAGACATGCAGATGACATAGATTTATAAGCTGGAAAAGAAGGAGACTGCAAAAGTTTATCTGGGGTTCATATCAAATATAACGTCTGTATGGGGGGAAAATGTTTTTATAAGTCATATGTTTAATTTTACTAACAGGCCATCCAAGAAGTCTGAGCTCCAGTTTTGGTCACCAGTGAAATTCTAGGATTTTGATTGGATGTTACTGCACAGGTATTTGTGTCTGTGAGGCTCTGCCCTCTGAAAACAAAACATAGCACCTCATGGGTCAAAATGCTAAAACTGATGGCACAAAGCAAACAGCCGATAGCCCTCTTTTATTCACAGTCTGCTAAAGGTTAGCGCTATTTGTAGGTAACATACCAGCAAACTGAGAGTTAAGGGATTCAGTGGTCCAGGTGATCTCTGTGGTCAATTCTTATTTCAGTCATTTGTCATGAAGAGCGGTCCCAATTTATAACTGTATAGATGACACCAGCCGCCCATGGTAGCTGTTGATTGGTTCTTGTGGCAGTGGTGTCCGCAGAGAGATGCTGTGTTTGCTCCCCTCTCACTGAGGTTATGCGGGTTGGTGGTTAAAAGGCAGCAGAGCTGCAGAGTGAGACATGTGGAGATAGAGTGTGTGTTTGAGGCCTGCACGCTGCCCGCCTCCTCGTGATGCAGTATCTGTCGCAGCTCTCACCGCCTCTCCCTCCTCCCCCTGTGTTTCCCTCCCAGCTCCAGAAGGATGAAAGGGCTGCAGCGGCTCTCTCTACCCGGAGCGTGAGGACCCTTCCTGGGCTCCATCTGCCTCATTCTCTCCCCTCCTCACCCCTCTGGAGCTCTGACCCCCTCATCTCTATAGCTTCCCGTCAATCAGAGGAAACATGGATGCCTTCCGGCTGCCGCCTGTCATCGAGGAGGTCCTCGACCCATCCGGTCAGTCACTGTGTGTGCGTGTGTCTGTGTGAAGGGATAAGCATCAGAGTCTTCATTTTTAGTCCCATTTATTTTACCTTACATTTATTTTATCTTCACCTTGTTAATTATGTTCAGCACTTCCTGTTTCACATAAAAACCATAGAGGCTAGAACAAGGTGTAGACATTTCAAATGTGTGTCAGAGGTGCAGACTGAGGTGCACGCTGGAATTCAAATTATTACTTTTGATTTAAGAGAAACACGTTCTCCTTTATATGAAATATTATATTAGAATTATCTTATTTTATGGGATTTTAACTCTTTTGTTGTTTTTATGCTGATGGTACACACATTTAAAGGTGTTTTGCTGCCAGGTGAAGTCAGGTATATTCAGTTGTTTACCTTTTCCCTGCCCCTCACTTTAAATGATTTGCTGTTAATGATGCACCAGATTAAATAAAGGTTAAATCCAGCAGATGTCTCTGCAGCACAGCACACAAAAAATTTGGACATTGAGTAAATTTAGAGGATTTTAAAGTATTTAAAACAAGGATATTTGATAAAAACTGTTAACCTGCTTGAAAACC
The DNA here is from genome assembly GCF_963969265.1 of Rhamphochromis sp. 'chilingali'. NCBI lineage: Eukaryota > Metazoa > Chordata > Actinopteri > Cichliformes > Cichlidae > Rhamphochromis > Rhamphochromis sp. 'chilingali'. The sequence continues at coordinate 24,667,750 of NC_137934.1, forward strand.
TCAGACAGTTTCGGTATTTATCTCCCACTAAAATAAAGGGTATGACTTTCAGTGACAAACAAGAAGAAACCTGGTTTATTAAGAAGAGCCCTGGTGGTCAAGTAAAGAAGTACATCATGGTTTTATAATCTTTTAAAATAAATATTGTTTTATTTGGAAACTCCTACAAAATAAGAGAAGTGTATTTTCATCTCTCTTTGTTAAAAATCCTCCTCTGCCTCTTCATTGTCTCCTTCCTCTCTGAGCAGATGAGCTCTGTGAGCTGAAGGAGGAGAAGCCCATCATGCTGGCAGATACCCTCACAGCCAAAGAGAGGGAGTCCCTTGAGGAGAAGGAGGAGACAGGGGGTGAAGGAGAGAAGGGGCAGGAGGAGGATGAGAAAGAGGTGAAGGAAGAGAAGTCTGAGGATGAGGAGGAAGGCGGCGATAAAGGTAAAGAAGAGGAGCTGGAGGAGCTGAAGGCTCAGGTGTTGCAGCTACTGCTGGAGCTGGAGGAGACACGGGAGGTGTCTCAGAGACATGAGGAGAGCTTCATGGAGCTACAGGGTGAGGAAACGTCACTTTGCTTCATATTCACGGTTGTTACTCCTTCTGCATCTCCTGTTATGCAGGAGCACAATCAAAACTGCTCCCAACAAACATAGAGGTTTACATCAGCTCTGTAACTTTCCTCTTATCTGTATTTCATTTTATTCAATTTAATAACGGTACAGTACTCTCTTTTTGGTAACCTTTGTCCTTGATGTAAATATGTGAAAACTGTGTATGTTTCTGTTCTGTGTCTTGTGTACTGTTTGTTTGTATATGTGTCTTTCTTGCTGCTGTTACACCCAAATTTCCCCATGTGGGACAATTAAAGGATTATTCTATTCTATTCTATTCTATATCATTTCTCCTTTCAAAGGTCTGTTAGAGGAGGAGCGGCTGGCCAGCGCCCACCAGGCCGAGAGCTTCACCCGGCAGATCCAAAGGCTGCAAGGTGAGCTCCTTCACCTCCCTGACTCTGACAGTATGACACTCTGATTCTCTGACACTCTGACACTGACTCACAGACTCTGACTCTCCGAGAGTCTGACACTCTGAGACTGTGAGTCTGACTCACTGTCTCTGACTCACTGACACTGACTCACTGACTGACTCTCTCTGGCTCTTTGACACTTTGACTCTCTGACACTGACTCTCTGATCTCTAAGACACTGACACTCTGAGACTCTGACTCACTGACTCTCTCTGACTTTCTGACTCGCTGTGACTTTCTGATCTCTCCGACTGTCTCTGACTATGACGCTCCGACTCTTTCTGACTCTGATTTTCTGATGCTCCCCGACTCTCTCTTGCTCTCTGACACTTTGACTCTCTGACTCTCTGACACTCTGACTCAGACTGACTTTCTGAGACACTGACTCTCTGAGACACTGACTCTCTGAGACAGTGACTCTGACTCTCTCACACTGACTCACTGACTCTGACTCACTGACTCTGACTCTCTGACTCTGACTCTAAGACTCTGACTCACTAACTCTGATTCTCTCGGACTCTGACTCTTGGACTCACTGACACTGACTCACTGACTTTGACTCTCTCTCTGATTCTGACTCTCTGAGACTCTGACTCACTGACTCTGACTCTCTAACTCTCTGAGACTCTGAAACTGTGATATTGACTCTCACTCTAATTCTCTCACGCTGTCTGACTCATTCAGCCCAGCTGCGTTCAGTCCAGGAGGAGATGGACAGTCTGGAGGAGGAGAAGGAAAGCGAGCTGGAGGAGGTGCAGCAGGAGCTACGCTCAGCTCAAGAGGAGGTGCTAATGCTGCAGCAGGCAGCCGAGGAGGCAGCAGCAGAGAGAGAGAATGACATTGCCTCCCTTCAGGAAGAGCTATGCCGTCTGAGGGCGGAGCTACAGCGTCTGCACGCCACAACAGCCGAGTACGAACTTGAGGTGACAACACTGAGAGCTGAGCTGAGCATGAAGAGCCACAGCACACTGACACAGGGTAACTGCAACTAAACACAGTAACTATAACTCTAAGTAATATTAACCTGCATTATCTAAGGTTTAGTACTAGTAACTGTAACTAAGTAGGAGAACTGTAACTAACAGATGGGACCTTTATCACCTGAGATGAAGGAAACAAAGTGAACAAACATCTGATGCACCAATAATGCAGAGATGTAATAACGTGTTTGTTTCTTCATTAGAATCAATAAGACAATTATTAGTCAGTTAATCAATACTGATATCAGTCTTTGTCTACTGATACAGGTGAGGTCACTCAGCTGCAGGACGAGTTCAACTCTCTGACAGACCAACATCAGAATCTGACTAGTGACAACAAACAGCTGAACAACAAGGTGGAGGAACTGCAACAACAACAAGACGCGTGAGTGACCTGAGCAGCTTCAGTCAAAACATCCACCTACACCTGACACTCTGACTCTTAAAATGTGCGAAAATTCTTCAAGCTTGGGTTTTCTACCAGAGGCTTTTTTTGTGTGGTAGACCCCACCCCCTGTGGATCTTGTGCTCAGAGCTTGTCTGATCATTTCCTAATAATATTTAAATTTACAATAATGAATTACACGGCAATGGGGAATAGATTTCATAACAGCAGATGTCTTTCTGAAAGCACTGTAACTAAGTTCAAGGTCTTGTTAATAATTTTACTTCTTCACTGTGTACGACTCTGCACAATGTGGCTCCTCAGAACAAGAAAGCACCAGATCACAAGAACTTGACTCCCTGGTGTAACTCTTAAACACGAACCTTAAAGATAACTTGTAAGCTGGAGAGGAAATGGCATATCACAAATTTAGAAGTTCATTATTTAGCCTGAAAAAATAGTTTGCTGCTTTATTGTTTTGAAAATGTCCCCCATAAAGCTAGAACGTCTCACTATTCATCATTGTTTGACGAAAATAAGAATAACCCCAGGTTTCTCTAAAGCACTGTAGCCAGGCTGACAAAAGGTTACAATTTATGTTCTTATGGCCTCTGACGGTGGACTTATCTCTGTGCTGGTCCTGCTAGACCACAGTGCAGCATTCGATAGTGTTGACCATAATATTTTATTATAGCGATTAGAACTTGACGTAAGTGTTACAAGTACTGCACTGCAGTGGTTTTAATTATATCTATCTAATGGACTCAAATTTGTTCATGTAAATGGAGAGTCGTCTTTACACACTAAGGTTGATTATGGAGTTCCACAGGGTTCTGTGCTAGGACCAATTCTATTTACATTATACATACTTCCTTTTGGCAGTATCACCAGAAGGTATAGCATACATTTTCACAGCTATGCAGATGACACCCAACTTTATCTATCCATGAAGCCAGATAACACACCAATTAGTTAAACTGCAGCAATGTCCTAAAGACATAAAATCCTGGATAACCACTAATTTAACGCTTTTAAATTTAGATAAAACTGAGGTTATTTTACTCTGCCCTGAAAATCTTAGAAATATGGTATATAACCAGATTCTTACTCTGGATGGCATTATCTTGGCCTCCAGTGACACTGTGAATCTTGGAGTCATTTTTGACCAGGATATGTCCTTCAGTGCGCATATTAAATAGATACAGATGTGGACAAAATTGTTGGTACCCTTCAGTCAATAAAAGAAAATCTCACAATGGTCACAGAAATAACCTTAATCTGACAAAAGTAATAATAAATAAAAATTCTATAAATGTCAACCAATGAAAGTCAGACATTGCTTTTCAACCATGCTTCAATAGAATTATTTAAAAAATAAATGCATGAAACAAACTACCAAAAGGCAACATTGCAGACATAGAGGGCAGCTACAAGTACCTGGGGATCCCACGGGCAAATGGGAACAATGAAGAGGCCGCTAGAAAAGCTGCAACCACCAAGTACCTGCAGAGGGCCAGGCAAGTCCTGAGGAGTCAGCTGAACGGTAAGAACAAGATCCGGGCTATCAGCACCTACACCCTGTCCATTATCAGGTACCCTGCTGGGGTAATAGGCTGGCCAAAGGAGGCGATAGAAGCCACTGACATCAGAACAAGGAAGCTCCTGACCATGTATGGAGGGTTTCACACCAAGTCCAGCACCCTGAGCCTGTACGCTAAGTGGAAGGAAGGAGGCTGGGGACTGGTGAGTGTCAGCACCACAGTCCAGGATGAGACAACAAACATCCTCGAATACATCAGTAAGATGGCCCCAACTGACCGAGTGCTCAGTGAAAACCTCAGGCAGCAGAAACCCAAGAATGAGGAGGAAGAGGAGGAACCATCATGGAAGGACAGGCCCCTGCACGGTATGTACCACCGGCAGATAGAGGAGGTGGCTGATATCCAGAAATCCTACCAGTGGCTGGACAAAGCTGGACTGAAAGACAGCACAGAGGCACTAATCATGGCAGCACAAGAACAAGCTCTGAGTACAAGATCCATAGAGGCTGGGGTCTATCACACCAGGCAAGACCCGAGGTTCAGGCTGTGTAAAGATGCCCCAGAGACAATCCAGCACATAACAGCAAGGTGTAAAATGCTAGCAGGCAGGGCATACATGGAACGCCATAACCAAGTGGCCGGCATAGTATACAGAAACATCTGTGCCAAATACGGCCTGGAAGTCCCGAGGTCAAAATGGGAGACGCCCCCTAGGGTGGTGGAGAATGACCGAGCTAAGATCCTGAGGAACTTCCAGATACAGACTGACAAAATGGTGGTGGCTAACCAACCGGACATAGTGGTGGTAGACAAACAGAAGGAGACGTAGTGATAGACGTAGCAGTTCCGAATGGCAGCAACATCAGGAAGGAACACGAGAAGCTCGAGAAATACCAAGGGCTCAGAGAAGAGTTTGAGAAAATGTGGAGGGTGAAGGTAACGGTGGTCCCCGTGGTAATCGGAGCACTAGGTGCGGTGACTGCCTAACTAGGTGTGTAGCTCCAGCAGATCCCAGGAACAACATCGGAGATCTCTGTCCAGAAGAGCGCAGTCCTAGGAAGAGCTAAGATACTGCGCAGGACCCTCAAACGCCCAGGCCTCTGGTAGAGGACCTGAGCTTGAAGGATAGACCGCTTGCAGGGACGAGCGGGTATTTTTTTTTTTTTTAGGGTGTTATTATATATCTCACTTTGTCTCCTGAAGCTACTGTTCCAACAGATCTTCTGTCTAATGGCAAACAGGTGTGATGACGTGTATCTGGCAGTCAGAGCGGAGGGCAGTACTGAATATGAAAAGGACAACCAGGTGAAGGCGGACTCTTATATCACGGTGTTCCAGTCCAGACCTGAGCAGAAGGACTCATCTGATATACAGGAGGAGATCAGCATCCTGAAGGTCAAACTGAGACAAGCTGAGGAGACAGCGCAGAAGGTCCAGAGAGAGGTGAGAGGTGACTGCTGTTTATGAGCTAAAACATCTGGATGTTTACTACAGACGGACATCATATTTGGTCAGTTTAATCCAAAGACTGTTGATATCTTGAATTGCAAAGCTTTTGATTTTACCTTTAACAGTCATCTGTAGCAGCATGGCAAATTTCAGCATTTCAACATTAAAAAACAGGCAGTTGTAACTCGAATAGAATAGAATAGAAACATGCTTTACTGTCATGGTACATGTTTAATGAAATTGTGGGAAATTGTTCCCAGTATGTCTGTGAAGGTTCTCAGTCATCCAGGTCATCGTAGTCAAAGGAGCTTGGAAAGAAAAGCGTCTGGACTTCTTTAAGTTGCTTGAAGACGTTTCACCTCTCATCCGAGAAACTTCTTCAGTTCTAAGGTCAAATGGTGGAGAGTCCCAGATATAAACCTAGTGGGAGTAACCCCTCACAGAGGGACAAAAGGACCCCCTGATGATCCTCTAATCGCCTGAGCCAAGGTGTGAAACTGGGTGTGGGTCCCAATCAGCCAGAGTTTCGGGTGTGTTCATTGTGAAACCTGGCCCCACCTTATCATGCGAATTCCTGAGATCAGATGGCCCAGGATGTGAGTGGGCGTTAAGGCGTCTGGGAAGGGATCTCAAAACTGGATTATAGATGGCAGAGAGTTGGTGTCGTAAACCCCCGCCTCTGTTCAAAGATGGTCGCTCACAGTGGACATAGATGGCTTCTTTCACTCCTCTTTCAAACCATCTGTCCATCTGTCCTCTGTCCAAAATGTGAACATTGGCATCCTCGAAAGAGTGTCCTCATGCTGTACAGTGCAGCGAGGAATGCTCAGACCTCTACATTGGAGAGACCAAACAGCCACTTCACAAGCGCATGGCACAACACAGAAGAGCCACCTCCACAGGACAAGACTCAGCAGTCCATCTGCATCTTAAGGATAAAGGACACTCTTTCGAGGATGCCAATGAGAGGTGAAACGTCTTCAAGCAACTTAAAGAAGTCCAGACGCTTTTCTTTGCAAGATCCTTTGACTGTTCCCAGTATGGAATCAGCATCTTCCAATAGTCTTCAGGTTTACAGACCAAAGAGGTCCTGACCTGCCCATAGTATCTTTGTCTCTTATATAAATATCTGTTATTGATTTGTTGTTGTGTTTCTTCTGTCCTTCCTTCAGTGTGAAGGTTTGAAAGGTGAGCTGGCCGAGCTTCAGCAGCTGTATGACTGCAGCCAGCGGGAGCGAGCGGCACTTGAACAGGAGCTGCAGCGCTGCAAGGCTGAGCTGCAAAAACTGGTGGGCAGGAAGTCACAGGTGAGAGGTCACAGGTAAAAGCCTCAGGTGCTTAGTGAAGTTGGGTATGTTACAATGTTAAAATGTTTCAGTACTGATAGATTATTTGGTCTCAAGTAACCATGCCTGACAGAGATTAGGGTTAAAACTCCCTCCCTCTGGAGAGGAAAGGGTGAGGTTTAGATTAACATAGCAGAACATTTTCAGGTAAGCGTTTAGAGAAAAAAAATCTGGTCCGTGCTCTGTCACATGACGCCTCTCTGTCTGTACTGTGTGCATGTTGGCCGGTAACAGCTAAGCCCAAACGCTCTCTGGATCATTTTGCTTTCAGCTCTGCTCGTGGCCGGTTTCTGACAGTTTTTCTGTGAGCTTCTAAATGTCTGTCGCTTCAGGGCACGTTGTCTTTTGTCTGGTCTTTCGCCTATATCGCACAGCCCTTGAAAATGAATTTCATACAAAAACAAAGAACACGGACATTTACAGCTCATCTGATATGGAACATCTCCTGCAAGACAGACCAGTCCAAACAGTTTGGGACTCTTTACTTTAACATCAGTAAATCAATTCTTCCCGGAGACTCCAAAACTTGAACAAATAAATTCCCCAGTTAGGTGACTCAGTATTGATCAACTGTCAATTTTTCACACCTTATGACTCAAATTGACTTGAGGGTTCACTAGGTAGGATGTGAAATTCAACTGATTTTCATTTTTCATAATGTCAAATGGATTAAAGAGATTGGAAACTTTAACAATCAGATGACCCCCCACCCCAAGGAGCAGCATTTGGTGTCAGTGAGGAGCAAAACTCCCGTCTAACAGGAAAAAACCTCCAGCCTAACCAGGATCAGGGAGGGGCAACCCATCTAGTCTGATATAGTTCCACATAAGAGGGGCCTTAAAGATGAAGGCTCTGCCTCCCATTCTACTTTTAAATACTCTAGGAACCACAAGTAAGCCTGCAGTGTGAGAACAAAGTGCTCTAATGTGGTGATATGGTACTATGAGGTTATTAAAATGACATGGGGCCTGATTATTTAAGAGCTTAAATGTGAAGAGCAGGATTTTAAATTCTGGATTCTTAACAGGGAGCAAATGAAGAGAGGCCACCTGTCAGTACTGTTGCTGCAGCATTTGGGTTCAACTGAAAGATTTTCAGGAAGTTCTTAGGGCATACAAATAACAAATTGCAGCAGTTCAACCTAGAAGTAATAAATACAATAACTAGCTTTTAGCGTCACTCTGAGACAGGATATTTCTAATTTTAGAGATATTGCAGAAATGGAAGACAGCAGTCCCACATATCTATTTAATATGCGCATTGAAGGACATATCCTGGTCAAAAATGACTCCAAGATTTCTCACAGTGTTACTGGAGGTCAAGTTTATGCCAGCCAGAGTAAGAATCTGGTTATATGCCATATTTCTAAGGTTTTCAGGGCAGAGTACACTAACCTCAGTTTTATCTAAATCTACAACCATTAAATTAGTGGTTATCCAGCCTTTAAATTTTTAAGACATTAATGTAGTTTTACTAATTGTTCTTTCTTATCTAGTTTCATGGACAGTTAAACTGGTATGGATTTTTGCATAGCTGTGAAAATCATAATCCTTTGTCCAAGTCAGCACTCAAGACCTGCTGTTTGACTTCACCCTTATCTGGATCTCCAGCCATGCTTTCAACACTCCTACTTGTAATTTGAAATGTAAACTGTAAAATTAAAAACTAAAACTACACAGAGTTTGGTTTTCTAAGACTTGCTGAGGAACTTTCCTGACTCGAGCATTTGCATTCACTAGTGCTGACATGAGGTTTGACTCAGAACTTGTTGTGGCACTTGCCTTTCTTTTCTTTGGACTTTGTAAACAGTGACCTGGTCCCCAATCCACTCCTCTTCATCAGATAATTCATTCAATTTCTTATCCACCATGCAGCACTGCAGGGGTGTCATTATTTTGATAGTAGCAGCCTTTAACATTGACATTAGTTCCTCCTTCCCTTGGCAAAAATTAAATGTGATTTTTTTCACAGGCCTCCAGAAAATATCACTTTGTGAAATATAAACATTTTAGGATGAATTTAGGATATTTTCACCGAGTGAGATATAAACTCACTTGTGAGAATACTAACGCTAGGCTAACAAACTTGTTAGGAAACACATCAACTTTTAAGATGGCTCTCTACAGCCAAAGCTGACCTGGTAGTTCTTACCCAAAAGCTCCTGCAGGGCTGCTGATGCTTCAGATTTGATCTCCAAAAGTCTTGAAATGACAAGATGCTGATGTTTTAATGTTAAAGACTTCAAACAAAACAAAACAAAAAAAACCTCACCATCTTGTCTTTAATTTTTCAGTTTCCTCACTTCATTTCCATTTTTTTGTCTGATTGCCGTCTCTTCTGTTTCACATGAAATTTACACGAGAAACTGAAAAATTCTCTGAAAATTTGATGAGTTTTCATGATCGACCTGCCTGCCTATCAGTCATTTCACATCAGATCACTCGTTTTCGTTTGCTCCCTGCTTGCCGTTCGCCCTCACGTCCTCTGACTTTATTATTCTGATTTTTTTATTTTCTCCTCTCTCCATACTCCCCACACTCCTACCTTCTGTCTTCTTCCCAGAACTGCACTCGCCAGTCTGAGCCCCCTGTTCTCTCCATCCCCTTCATAGGAATGATTGTAATAGTGGCCTTGATTTGGTGCTGGTGGGAGGAGCTGGCGTCTTAGATGGGACCAGGTATGGCCATGACCTTCTTCCTCTACCAGGCGCTTTCAAGGAAAACTGCCTCTGCATTTGTTTCCACAAATGAAGAAACAATTGCTTCAGATGAACCCCTCTGTCATTTAAAGAGTTTAAAAGTGGAAACCTCTGCCACCATGACTTCCCAATCTCTGTTCAAATCCAGGTTTTACTTGTTTGTTTGAACTGTAGTAGTACATCAGCCGTGCCGGGTGTTCCATCCTCCATCAGCCATGATTTTACATGCTCATGTCCCGACTGATTTAATGCTGGGCTCAGTTTGTTTTGTCAGGTTGCTTGAGTTTCTGTGAAGCAAATCAAATATGAAGGAAGGTTGGTGGTTCAATCCGCGTCTGCTTTCTATATGCCAAATATCTTTGGGCAACATACTAACCCCAAGTTGCTCTCAGATGCCTCCATCATCTGTGTTAATGTTAGATAGAAAACACTTGCATAGAAAGAAGCGCTTGTGCGAATGGGTGTGAATGTGTGAATGAGCCAAGTTGTGCAAAGTTAGCTCATAGTAGAAAAGCACTATATAAGAACCGGTCCATTTACCATCTGTCCATCAAAGAGCCCATAATAATGTAATCTTTACACTTTAATTCTTAGATTAATGTCAGAATTCCGAGAAAAAAAGTCAGAATTCTTACTTTTTTCTCGGAATTCTGGAAAACAAGAAAGAAAAAGATGTTCCCACTCTTTTTTTCCCCCAGTGGCCCTAATCCTCTTCCATACTTTTATCTTTTATATCTTTTTAAAGAAAATCTATTTCTTTATTTATCTTTTTTGTATTTTCTTTATCACCGAGGGCACCACTGTAATTTTTGTTATGTTCTAGCAACATAATGCCAGTAAAGAAAATCTTGAATCAGAAGAGTCTTTGCTTGTGACACAGCACGGACTTTTTCTGTAAGATTAAATATTTTCAGTTTATGTATGATTGCATCTTAGCATTGACTCTGTTTGTAATTGTGAGGCACAAAAAACGTCCTTCACCTTTCGCCTAAACACAGCCATACAGAGGTAGTTAGAAAAATACTGAATGACCTGCCACTCACTCTTCACTTGTGACCAGTACGAATGGATTCGCAGAACATCTAAAAGTTCCCAAACATCTTAAAGGCTCCACACTAAAACTTCGCTTATGGTCATATTCAGTATTTTTTGTTGTCAATTTGTGTGGGTTCTTTGCATATGTGTTTAGAATATGCAGAGGTTGAAGAGGCTCTGCTTCAGGGGCCACCTGATTTCTTCACCCCTCTGGACCAGATCCTACAAGCACATTCAAAATGTGGTGGGAGGTCAGAATGTAGTGCTCTTTTATAAAAAGTATTGTCCCCTTTTTTATAGACATTTCCATTATTTGGTGCATCCAAATGGAAAAGAACTGCAAAGTCAAAATAAAGTTTCAAACTCCATTTAAAGTTTCCAAAATATCCAGCATGTGGCTAAAACCTAATGTGCTTATAAATTAATTTTATTCTAACCTGTCTTGTCGTCTCCCGGCAGCGCGACTGTGAAGGCTGGAACCTGGCAGTGGTGGCAGTCGCCGTGGCAGCCATTGCTGTTCTGGTTGTCCCTAGTTTCACCAGGGCTTGAGGAGTACACAGGAAGCGACCTCACGGTGAACTGTAGGATTGTGGGATTGCCGTCATCCATCCAGTGCTGCCCTCATACATGTGACCATCCTGATGTCTGCTTGTTGCATCTCCACGACTCTTTGACCAAACGCCACAGACGTCAGTGAGTGCTGGAGGGGAAAGCAATAGGAATTCCCGACATCGTCTACTATGATTCTTTACTCTTCCTGCAGGTCAGCTCTGCGCAGATGGTCAAGCGGTTGATTTATTGAGTACTCACCATCACAGTTCAAGAGTTGAACAGAATATCTCATTTTGTTGTATCTTCCAGAAGTACCAGAAGTAGCTTGTCATGAGGTTCGTGAAGACAATGGACTAAGTTTCACTTTCGTGTTAGTGGATGCTACATATAAAAAAAAAAATGTCTCTACATTCAGTGTTAAAATGGAAAATATAAACTCATGGGGTGAAATGATCTAATTAACTTACTGATAAAACATGCTTACTTACTTGAATAGTTTTGGTGATTATTCATTAAAATGAGATTTGATCAAACAGCAGTCCAAAACAAAAGGCTCATTAATTTAAAGGCAACACTCTGAAAAAGTAGCACATTTTTACTTTAAAAATGACTTGAGTTATTATATTTTCCTTCAGCTTTAAAATTATTTGCCTTATTTCTGTCCTGGTGAGTTTAAGGAGTACTTTGCACTTACTGATAAAGGAGAAAACAGTAGCAGATAAAACTTGATTGTTTAGCGCTTCAAATACTGCCTTCCTTCCTTCTTAATGTTATACATCATCTGATCATGTATTTGTCAGAAACTTAACGCTGATTAACTTTAATCAGCGTTAAGTTTCAGCAGGTCTGGTTTGTAGCATGAAACACTGGGATTAGCTTTATTTTACCTTCCTCACTTCTTATAAATCCGTTTACATGTCTGGATTTCTGTTTTTCAAATGTGTAGTATGACTATCTATAAAAGTAAAATAGCACTTTAAAAATATATATATTTCCTAAAGCTCATTTCTAAAGAGAGATAATTTCTGTGGACTGATTACACTGTGTTTAAATTCAGATTGTGCCAGAGTTGTTTTTATTTTGCACAGTTAGGTGTAGCAGATGGTTTTCATTGATTTATTTATTGATTTATTTTTGAACAGACACTTTCCTCCTTCTCTGAAATAATGCTAAGGGGATTTTTTTGTTGTTCATTTTTAGCATGTTGTAGAAAATGTGATTAAAATCAAAACACAGCAAATGCTAGTGTTACTTAACATGCAAATTTTAGATTGTGTATGCAGATGACACTTTTCTTTATTTTTACGAAGAGCAGAGTTTGATCAAAACGTAATGAACTGAAAACTATAATGATTAAACAGAAAATTACTTTTTTACTAAAAAAGTCCAAATTTTATGCATGCAGATGATACATTATTTTACATCTAACAGTTGAGCACAATGCAGCAAAATGAATTTCATGAAAATTTGATTAATTGAAAAATGATAGAAGTTAAGCTCATATACAGTCCTAATCAAATAAGGGCACTGGGCAATATCTATTTACAAATAATAATGGAGGAGGACCAGAAATGATGTCATATAGTGGAACACCTTTCACTGAATTCAAAATGACAGTGATAAGGACACAAAGTTTTATTTAGATTCCAACATTGAATATTGTTTTGTTTATTTTTTTTTCTTCTGTAGAAATTAAAAACTGGGATGGATCTTGTCTGAAAGGGGCGGCAAAAATTCAGCATTTAATGTAAAACCCCAAAGAGAAGTCTGCATCTGCATTTTGGTTGATCAAACTTCTCAGATGCCTCAGATCATCCTTCTGAATAAACACGTCTTTTTCTGTAAGCTTTTGAATTTTTTTTATTGTGGGAGATACCCAAATACATCTATTTTTTGCTTTTGCACACATTTCAAACTTTATGGTTCCTAAGTTATGTTTACATTTAAATAGAGACCAAATAATCCTAGAAAATAAGAATAAGCTGTTCAGATGACTGTGATCCCTTTCAGGGTGGAACAAGGTACTTCTGTCAAACTTGTTTCAGTAAGATAACAACTAGCTCAGACATTCCAGTTTCTTTACAACATATGGCACTGCAAATGAAGATTGAACTGTGACAAGTGTACTTGACTGAAGATATTAAAAGCATTAATTTGATAAAGCAGGGCTTTAACAAACTATGGGAATTTAAAATTAATAAAGGCTTATTAATTAATTTAAGATTATTTAAATTAATTAATAATTAAATCCGAAGTTTGATCAGGCTATTATACTGTATTGTTTAAAACAACTAGTAGCATGTGCTGTTAGGAGCTCCTATAAACATTTTGCATGACAAACACGTGTAGCCTACTTTAAAGACACTTGCTGAAGGAAAAACATATTTTACACATTTAACTGATGTTGTGAAGTTTTCTTGGTAATATGTGTAGGTCAGCTCCCAGCAGAAAAAAAAACAATAATATATATGAAAGGTTAGTCAAGATAAAGACTTAACTGCCACACAACTTTCACGGGGTAACTTTTTTAAATGTACTTATTTACTCAAATTAAAGGTATGAAAGCCCATTACTGCCAGAAAAGGGAAACCAGTTAGGAACAAAAAATTATTATCTCATTAATGTCACTAGCTAAGTCAACATTAATGAGATAATTAGACAGATGTTGAGTTGCACATTATTTAATCATTTTGATCAGTGAGTTTCAACTAATTTTATCTGATATTTTAGAACATAAAATACTAATAGTTATAACCTATATTTGACCTCCTAGTGTTTTTGGTATTTCCTGGGCTTGAATCTGGTTTTGTGTTGTATCGGGGCTCTCACTGTTTTTAGTGTTGCCTTTGCTGGTCTTGTGTTAAAAATGTGTCTGAAAATATGTAATTTATTCGAGACTTCCACGACCTTAACTGGCACTGAATCAATTCCTCCAGAATGTTTTTAAATCTGTGTTTTACTGTGAATACAAACTCGATACTATTTTTTTATTATTATGTCAGTAAAATTACAAAAATCTTCCTAAAAGCTGCATGCCGGTGTTCCTCTGTACCGTCTTGGTATCTTTGCTTTGATCAGGTGCTTTGTTCTGATTTTTCTTCCGCTTGGTTTCTTCTTTGTTCTGTTTTAAAGTGCATAATTTTCCTACAGCTTCTGTGATAATAAGTATGTGATAGTTTGTCAGATGTTTGCAAATCTAGCATTAAGAAGAGTCTGGGGGTGGACTGATTATTGGTTTCCTGATACATTAATATACAGCAGCACAACTCAGACTGTTTGTCCATTATGCAGAAATCACATCTGAATTTATAGAACAATTTAAAAAACTTTCTTTCATCTATTGTGTGAATATGGATTTACTTTGAAAACTTCTCAAACATCTGAGCTTCCTGTTAGGCCACCAAATCTCCTCTGATGGTTCTCGTATGTCTGTGTTGGAGTTATCTTGACAAAAGTCACAATAATATAATCAAAATACAAAATATGTCAGTTTATCTGCTGTTGTTTCTGCCACAGTAACTTGCACTTGATATCAATTTCTGGAGGTCTGTGATAGTTTTTATGTACTTCTGAAAACAGAACTAGTACTTATCTGATCCTTTTGTTGTTCTCTTTTCACAAAATTAAAATGTAAAAGTGAAAAGGCATATTTTGTTTTATCAGTGATATCCTGAATCCGTCCATCCTTAGCACAGTCCTGACAAACGTTAGCTCCCAGTAGGTATCTCCATCCTGCATGTTAGGTTTAGAGGAATAGTGACTTTGCATGAAATTAGAAGAGTAGATGTAGCCGCTGTAGCAGCTTCAGCCAAGCTGTAGCATGAGCGCTAAAATCCCATTCTTCCATTAGCTGATGCAGACTGTGTTATTAGCCAATTGTTTTTATGGTGGATTTTAGTTTCATCTGGGTTTAACCAAGCTGAGCATGAACACTGGAACCATGGGAGCACCTTAACATCTACATGATGGTTTACATTAAGTTTATGTGGCACACAGCTAAAGACATTGTCACTGAACTAGTTTAACTTATAGAACTACAAACAGTTTAACGCAACATGTTTTCCTGCTGGTTTCTAACTGGTGTTGTGTCGCGCAGCTGTGTCTAATGGAAATAGCAGTTTATTATTATAGTTATCTATCAGTAGCAGCTAGTTCAGCCTAATTTAGCACAAGTCCGTGTAGCTGCTGAAATACTGGCATGTTTTATTAGCTAAGTGATATTTTTGTTGTTATTAGCCACTGCAGGCATTACACTAGGTTCTTCTAGTACTGACAGGCATTGTTGTAGTTTTTTGTAACTGGTGTTTATAAAATTAGCTTAGCCTAGCTTAACATATGTTAGCCAGCATAACTAAAGATAGTATGCTAAATGTTTTTCCATATTTTGGGATTTATTTGGTAGTTAGCAATAGATTTATTCAACATCATGCTAGTTGGTATAAAAATGAATGTTATGGTTTGTTGTTTTGTTTAGTTTTATTTTGTTTTGGGGGTGGGACAAGTGTTCATATGTTTAAACGTGATTAGCCAAGCTCAGCGTTGATTAGGATGTTAAACACATAGGGGGAAACTGCCAATGAGCTTTAAAAAAGAAAATACAGAAGACACTGATAGCTGTCAGTTTGCCCCTGAGTTCCAGCCTTTTTGCAAAGCTAGGTTCATCCTGGATGTATACTTAGACCACGGTGAAAAGATTTAAAAATGTCTGACTGTTTAAACTCCTCAGATTTCACTGCTGATTGTGCGTCAGGTGTTACTGTCAAGTATCAGGTGTGCTGTATGAACTCTGCTTCTACTTTGGCGTCCTGAATCTGAGCCGCAAAAAAGTGGAACATCACTGTCATCTGGCTGCTGTTTCTCTTCTTTGTTTTTGATCTCTGTTCTTGATGTTTTTGCACCATGATAACATCTGTCTGGGACTGTATTTTATGTTTGTTAAATGATCTAATACAAATAAACATAGTTTTCCTTGTCTTTCATGTGTTCAGCATTATGGTATATTTTCAGAATTACTGGTAAAAACAACCTTGAGACATTACATGCACCTGTTTCAACCATGCAATTATCTATTCAACCAATCACATGGCAGCAACTTATTGCTTTTAGGTATGTAGACATCGTGACAATGACCTGCTGAAGTGCTTGGTTGTTGGTGCTAGAGAGGCTGGTCTAAACTTGAAGCAACTGGGCTCCAGCAGCAGAAGACCTCACATGTACCACTTTTGTTCACTAATAACAGTAGGCTACAGAGAGGCTACAGTTTACACAGACTCACAAAAACTGGACAACAGAAGACAAAAAAACGTTTCCTGGTCTGATGATGATTCCTGCTAGTACAATCAGATGGTAAGTTTAGAGTTTGGTGAAAACAGCCATTATGAAGTCATTTATCAATCCTGCCTTATACCAGTATTTCAGGCTGCTGGTGGTGTGATGGTGTGAAGGATATTTTATTGACCCGCTTTTGTCACCTGAGCAACACAGTTTACAGTTTAAATACAGCATCGTAGCTGAGTATTGTTGCTGACCATGTCCATCCCTTTATGGCCATAGTATACCATGTTCTAATGCTCTATCTACTCTGTCATCTGATGCTGTGTCAGTTTCTGCTGTGAAACCTTGTGTCACCATCATAGTTGTGGCAGCTGTGTGGTGGATCAAACCAAATCAAACCAAACCAAAAGGTCCCATTAGAGCCAGAAAAGACCACAAAACCAGGAATGATTTAGGGCGGGGCTACCTAGTGGTCAAAAAGTTGCTTCATGGTGACATCATAATGGCTACTTCCATCATCTTTATTCAGTTCATGGTGAAGGGGAAAAAAAGAGTAGGAATCAGGAGTGAAGTCATGACCGTAATAAGTGGTGATAACTCTGGTAAACTGTCTGCCCTGAGAGGATGATGAGTGTATCACGGCGGCACTCGCTGTTAAATTTAGTTTGGCTCCATATTTACACTTTAGATGTGAGCTGCTGTTTTCCTCTCGTGATATCTGAGCTGGACGCAGATATTTTCAGACTCACGGTGAGTCTGTATTCCTGTCTTGTGTTTTTATAGTAAGTCTCTAAACGTGACACACAGGAAATATGCCTGATGCCACACATTTTAACTCAAAACACTACTTTCATGTTTTCACACACATGTTCAACGAGCCCACGATTCCACAGCATGAATGCAGTGAGCCACTGTGCCACTTGTCACTTTTTAATCCACTCAACCCACTAGAATCATCACTGTGGACATTTTTTGTTTATAAAGACTATAGACTATGTACAGCCACAGCGAGCACATTTTAGGCTGATGTTCAACACAGTTGGAATAAAACCAGCAGCTCTTATAAAGCTGTAACTGCACACATCTGTATGTGATTATTGCAGAGCTGATCTTGGGTTTCACTCTGGGTCAAGTTCAGCTTGTTTCACGTAGAAGCAGACTGTGCTCAGCAGGGGGCGCTGCTGTTTACGTCAATAAATCTCTTCAGTTTGTTTTATTCTTCAAAAACGCAGCATGGAATTTTTCTTCCTCTCTCGCTTGCTTCAGTTTGCCGCGCCTCCATTTGGCAGCCAATGGAATTGCAAGAAGCAGCAACACCTCATTCAATTAACTGTAAACACCTAACCTCCATTGTAGTTACCATTAATTGTCATTACTCATTATCACAGAGCCTATTGTATTTTCAGATATGATATGTATTTCCAAACTGAAGTAAACTTTGATGTTTTTTATTTATGCTTTGTTGTTTAAATATCATGCAGTGATTTGATTCGCTGTCTGATGGTGATGTCATGTCCCTCCTCAGGGTGTCTCTCCAGGTTTGAGGACTCTAAAAATACCGGAGGTGTCAGAGCGGCTGTGGAGCCCCGGGTCCGGCTGTCGGGGTGGGGTAGATGGGGGTGTCCTGGTTGGGGGTGTCCAGCGTGTCTCCACCCCCCTGTTCCGCGCCGACCAATGATCTGCGGTCTCGGTGTCCTGCGGCTCGGAGGATGCCCGGGCCGCAGTAGTATATGGTCATGGCAGGGGCATTCCTGGGAGTCCTGCGCAGTGACGCCGAGCCTTTAAACCTCGCTTCACGCTCCCGCAGCTGCACAGCCCCACTCTGTCCACGACGCCACCCGCGTGTGACCACAGCCAAGCCAGCCGGAGGACAAAAGCAGACTATTCTTCACTCTTCCTCCCGAGCCTCCGCTTTCTCTGAGAGTGTGAGCCACAGGAGTGACCTCGGGTCTGCATGCGCGCCTCTTTACGCACAGCTCCGTGAAGCTCCCTCCCCGCGCGCTGGGCACTGCCCCTCCGCTTCCACTGCCCCCCGTTTCTCTTTTTTTTCTGCCTTTCCTTCTCTTCCCACTGCGCTCGGTTCTATAAAAGGCATGTCCATGATGAGCAACAACAGCTACTTGGAGCCCCAGCAGTTCTACCAGAGCACCGCGGACATCGGCGAGGAGGACGAGGAGGAGGAGATGCCGGCCACCGAGAAGGACCTAGCCGAGGACGCCCCGTGGAAGAAGATCCAGCAGAACACCTTCACTAGGTGGTGCAACGAGCACCTGAAGGTGATCAACAAACGCATCAACGACCTACAGAAGGACCTAAGCGATGGGCTAAAGTTAATAGGGCTGCTGGAGGTGCTAAGCCAGAAAAAGATGTACCGGAAGTACCACAGCAGACCCAACTTCAGGCAGATGAAGCTGGAGAACGTGTCCGTGGCGCTGGAGTTCCTGGAAAGGGAGCACATCAAATTGGTCTCCATCGGTGAGTGCGTAAAACCGAGACAGAGGCGCGTTTGGAGAGTTTTTACGCAAATTTTACGCACGGTGTGTATTTGTATGTGTGTGTGAGAGAGAGAGAGAGAGAGAGAGAGAGAGAGACCTGGAAACAGTCAGCCCAACTGCTGGTTTCTTTCATAAAAGGGGTTTTAACAAAGGTAATCACGTGTGGCATCGGTTTGTGACTGACAGGTCACAGGTGTGGCTCACAGGTGTGTGGAGATCCAGGTGTTCACAGCTGTTCAGTGCGTACAGCTTCATCAGTGGATTCATTCAAAGAGTTTCTTATTTTTAAGGATAAAAAGTCAGAATTATTAAAGCCTGCTTTTAAATTTCACCCAAGTACAGAGTATGTGATTTTTGCAAAAGGTCTCGGGAGGGCTCAGAGAAACTTGTTGAAACTTGAACCCTTCAAGAAATCCAAAAGTGTTTGGAACCCTCCAGAAGGACGTAAATCGGACTGCAGATGTCTTGGAGTGGATGTGAATGATGAGTGGCCAAGGTGTTGCAGGGTTTTATAAATCCTGAAGAAGTACAACTTTACTGCTCAGTCTGCAGACATGAAGTCCATGCTACTTAGTACAGCATTAAAAAACTAGTATAGATGAAGTTAAATGCACTAATCTGACTAAAGGACAGTATTTGCAGACACAGTGTGTTTGTGTTGCTGAATTCATTGTGCAGTGGTGTGTTGGAGTCTGTGTGCCATGGTTTTCAGTGTTTATATGAAGGTTTAGTTGTTAACAGACTCCTGTTGAGAGTAATTGTTCCCACTTCAGTCTGTCTGTAACTGTGCAGGACACAAAGACTAAGCAGGCTTACCTTCATTAAATGAAACATAGGTAGTAACAGTAATAATAACTTTGTTCATATAGCATGATTTAAAAAAAAAAATCAAAGACAGATGATCAAAAACATAAATAGCAAAATCAAAGGGAGACCCTGAAATAAAAGACGATAAATGAGAGAGAGGAAAAATCCACACACTGAAGAAAAAATCACAGCCAACAATTCTTCTTACATTCAATATCAGGATTAAACTGAGTTTAGACTGAGCTTGTCACAGTAACCGTCAGCTGGAAATCAATGCTTTAATTAAAGAAAATCACTTTTTGTAATTATGTCACATTTATTATAACTTAAGGAAAAACATGCTTCATTTTCATTCATTGAGCAGTTTTCAGTTTCGGGCTTTTGAATGTTTCTTGTATCGGATTAACAGAAAATACCCAGCTGTGCATTTAACTTGTGGACATCTGTCATATATTCATGGAAATAATATTAAAATATTTAAAGAAAAATACATCACTAACGAGACATGGTGGTTAAGGCTAAAGGTGAAAGTTTTCCTCTGTCCAGCTGTGCGCTCAGCTCTGGAGATAAGTTTGTTTTCATGTGTTGTAGTTTTACTTTTGTTGAGGGTCTAACAGGACAAACTGAAGCTTGAGCTGCTGTTGTGAGTCTGCAGCTGATGGGGGGGCTGTTGGGGGGCTGCGAGGCCTGGAGGGCGCAGTTACTTGTTGGGGTTTTATGGGGTGGAGGGGGTGGAGGAGGTGGAGGAGCAGTGTGAGTAGGAGTTGATTGATAGCAGCACAGCTGAGCTCTGCTGTCCCTCAGCCAACAGCTGCTGAAAATAGACCCAGAGAATGCAGGGCCTCGCTAACCTGCTGAGGGGCCTGGGGGCAGAGACATGCTGAGGGCTCCTCAGGACCCCCTTATGCAGGGCAACATTTAATTAAACTTTGTTAATAAAATGCATATGCTTTTCTATTATTTTATAATAATTTTATATAGATAGAGAGATAGATAGAGAGATAGATAGATATATCTATATAGATATATAATTATATATAAAAGGTCATTATAACCAACCACAGCTGACAGGCTTCATAAGAGGCCTGGCCTGGAGACAGCCACTTAATAATGTTTTAGCACTAGTAGTGGGGCCAACAGGAACTCATCATTGGTTAGCTAATATATGTGAGTTGCTTGTTGTGTCTGATACACAGATATTTGATGTGTGACAGGATGTGATCTGTAACCTGATTGGCTTGTTTCCAAACCTGAGGGGTGGGTGTATAAATGGTTAATGTGGTGTTTGTGTAGCTGAGGCTGCTGAGCTGAACTGCGCGTTTTCTCTAACCTGGATTCTTTCAGCCAAACTCCATTCAAATATCGGCTAATTTTACCTCCATGCCTCTCTGGCTGTGTCTCTGTAATAGTTGCCATGTGTTGCAGCAGTCAGCACACAGGAATGTTAAACTAAGGCCAGGACACCCCGCCCCTCCCTCCCCTCATAGTAACTCACTACACGCTGCTGATTTCTGAGCCGTGTTTCACATTAACTTCCTGTTACAGCTGAGGATATCCTACCTGACTGTGAGGTCACAGGTTAGACTGTACCTGTGCAGCGTTTATGTGAAAACTGTGATACCGAGTCTGTGTGTGGCAGCAATTCAGAGGTCAAAGGTCGGGTGGAATAGGAGACGAAGAGAGGTTCAATGTGGAGATGGTCATTTGTGGGAGAGGAAGTGTGAGTGTGGTATCGCCTCTCTTTTTAGGACGTACTGGGAGCTTCACTTTGTCACACTGTCGGCTTCATTAAGACCAAAATAACGAAGTCGAGTCTGAGCCTTTCTTGTGTGGGGGTGACGTCCTGCTGTCCTGAACCTTCAACCAGGATATAATAGTGAGAGTAAAAAGTCATACTAAAGAAAAACTCAAAGCTCCCAGCGGGACTCGAACCATGACCTCCAAAGAAGGGCTCCTTCCAAGCTCCTGATGAGGACGTCACAGGCTGTTATATAAGACACCCTCGTACTGTCCTGATCCTCCCTGCTGAACACTTCCTGTCAGGCACCGGCAAACACGAAACTAATGAGGAGGCTGTGGTCACGCCCCGTTTGGACTTTTATGTTTGCACTTTTTTTCTTTTGTTATGAGCTTGTTGGGTTTAGATGGTTTAATCTGCACCAGTAACCCACCTCTTTGAAGCTGTGGTGTGTTTGCACCTTCCTTCTCTCAGAGCTCCTGGAAACCTCAGAATCAATCTGTTATGAGTCAGCGGGACAGCTTTCATTAACGATGGCTCAGCATCTCTAAGTATCACTGAGGCAGCGTGACACCAGCTGGATGCTGGAAACTACATCAAGGGTCCAGCTTAACCAGATTAAAGTGAGCTTGTTTGGTCATTTCCAGATGTGGGAGCGTGTTTAAGCCACTGTTGGAGACAGATGTTTCAGTGCTGGGCGTCTACATGCTAGTTGGTCTTTGTTCCCTCTGAGCCTCACTGGGTATTTGTGAAGTTTGAGAGGAACAGCTGCACAAACAGCAGAAATCACCTCAAAACAGTTTAAACTAGCTGAGGGTGATGTGGGGGAGTAGGAGCCCATTACCAGATGAGCTAATAAGCAAAACTGGAGATGGTGGGGAGGAAGAACACCCTTTAAACTGGAAAACAGGAGGAGGATCAAGGAGGAGTACCTAACAATAAGATCAGCAAAATTTCAAATGGACTGCAGGGAAAGAATGAGATTTTTCAAAGCCCCGGACTTCCCCTGTGTGTGTGTGTGTGTGTGTGTGTGTGTGTGTGTGTGTGTGTGTGTGTGTGTGTGTGTGTGTGTGTGTGTTTGAGAGAAGAGAGATAGAGAGATCTGGTGTGATCTGCTGACTGTCACACTGTAGACTCTGCAGTAAACGTCCAGTTTGAGTCTGAACAACAAAGACTCACTTTAGTTACTGCCCCCCCCCCCCAGACAGAGACCAACCACATGACAAGAGGGTGAGGGTGTGTGTGTGTTTGTGTGCATGTGTGTGTCAGCTGTCGCCACAGCTGTTGTGAAGCATTTGAAGCAGCAGCCGGAGCCTGAGCACATCGAGGGGAATGATGTGTTCAGGCTCCAGCTGACAGAGTTATTATAAGTTATTGATTAGTGTGTGGTGTGTTGTATGTGTGTGTGCAAGATCTGGGGTATCTAACAATATCTAACAGTGGTACATTGGCTTTGCAGAGCTACATCCCTAAAAAATCAGACAGACTGAGAAAAGTTCCACGCTGGAGAGATTTGATCTCTCGGCTGGTTTGTGAACGCCTCCATGCTCATTGTCGTTGGAGGAGGAGGCTGGGCTTCTCTGCTTAGACTGCTGCCACTAGGATAAGAGAATAAGATGGATGTGTGTGTGTGTGTGTGTGTGTGTGTGTGTGTGTGTGTGTGTGTGTGTGTGTGTGTGTGTGTGTGTGTGTGTGTGTGTGTGTGTACATACATATGTATATGTCAGAGGTGTGGACTCGAGTCACATGACTTGGACTCGAGTCAGACTCGAGTCATTAATTTTATGACTTTAGACTTGACTTGAAAAAATGTTCTAAGACTTGTGACTTGACTTGGACTTTTACACCAATGACTTGGGACTTGAATTGGACTTGAACCGGTTTACTTGAAAAGACTTGATATTTTACCCCAAATATAAAATTTAACATGCATATTATATAGAGATTGAAAATGTGACGTCATTCACGGGTAGAACCGCAAAGGATTCTGGGAACTCGTGGCAAGCGGTACTAGCGCACGCAGGCTTTCAATTAAAATCAGTTACACAGCGATAAAAAGAAACACAAAAATGTCAAGAAGCCGTTGTATTATTAACTGCAATAGCCGGTCGCATGACAGCCACGGGAAGCCGACGGGTAAAGAGATCGGTTGTTATCGGATTACGTCGTTGAAGAGAAATTGTTCAAGCCATGTTTCCGAAGTAACAAAGATGCGACGGATGGCCTGGATCGCAGCCATTCAAAGACCAAATATAACGTCCCAGAACACTCCAGCTCACAGGTTAGTCTGCTCCAAGCATTTACACGAAGGTCAGTCTGCTGTTGTAGTTAATACGTCATTTTCATAACATAATTGGTGATATAGGTTACAAGCAAGTCTGGCGCTGAACAGAAATTGTCGCGCTATGCTCCTTTATTTATTGTGCATAAATAGTGAATTGTCCTGACACAATATTGCGTTTCGCTTCTGTTATTATGGTACATTGACAAAAACATATGCTTTTATTCACAGGATAAAACAGGTTTTTTGTATCACTAATTGTCCAGTACGATTACAGCATACAGTATTATTGTCACTGCTACATTTCTGTGATGCTACCAGAAATTATTTCCACTACTAATTAATTACCGTTGAGCTCAAAGGTCCTATTAATAAACGGTTAAGGAATGTGTATTTATGACGACGATTTGTGAGACTGGTAAACTTATGATACGTACGATGGTCTTTCGTTCGACACGGTGCGTTTCAAGGTCCTGCACCCATCCGTCGGTAAACTGTACCTGGGCTTGTTGCAGTGACCGGAAGTTACTAAACTTCATGAGTGTATGCACTCACTCCAAGAACCGTATAATTATAAATATGCATATAAATATGCTAAGATGAGATAGCTGACTTCATCTAACTAGCAAATGTTGTCCAGGCTATGTTGGTGATACAGTTTTTTTTTAATGTGTATGATATTTTTGTCATGCGATTTTAAAGCCGGTCCTACAACCGCATCCAAGAATAACATGCAGCTTATCTCAGAACTGTCGGTGAAAATTATTCTTGGAGCTAGGTTTAATTGAGCTGCATTTTAAAGAGGTGCAATTTCACAATTTGTGTATATTTTCTAAGTTCACTATTTTGTCATGTGTTGAGAAAAACACAGATTTTAAAATTACATGGTCTAATATTTACATTTAGCATAACTGCAACATTATTTTTTCGTTTTTTTTTTTTTTTTAAAGACTCGAAAGGACTTGAAATTCAAAGTTTCAGACTTGTGACTTGACTCGGACTTTTACACCAGTGACTTGAGACTCGACTCTGACTTGCCTGACATTACTTGAGACTTGACTTGAGACTTGAGGATAAAGACTTGAGACTTACTTGAGACTTGCAAAACAATGACTTGGTCCCACCTCTGGTATATGTACATATATGTAGTAATGTGAAAAAATGCTTTAAACAAAGAATGCTTTCAGAAATATGAACGCTTGTTTATTTGCCCCAAATGTAGCCAAGCCAAAGTCATTAAGAATTATCTTAAGTGTAAAGAAGAACAAGAAGTACTGGAAGTAATGGCATGGTCCCCACAGAGCCCTGATCTCAACGTCATCGAGTGTGTCTGGGATTATATGAAGAGACAGAAGGATGTGAGGAAGCCAACATCCACAGAAGATCTGTGGTCAGTTCTCCAAGATGTTTGGCACAACCTACCAGCCGAGTTTCTTTAAAAACTGTGTGCAAGTGTACCTAGAAGAATTGATGCTGTTATGAAGCCAAAGCGTGGTCACACCAAATATTGATTTGATTTAGATTTCTCTTTTGTTTATTCACTGCATTTTGTTGATTGGTGAAAATAAATGATTAACACTTCCTTTTCTGAAAGCATTTTTTCTCTCATCTCCGTTCTTCCTCCTGATCGCCTCTCAGATCAGCACATTTCTCTTTGACCCACCTGTTTCTTTTGACCCTCACCTGCACTATAATCCAGTGGAGGGTGTCTTAAATTGTGGAATCTCACATGAAATCACAGCTTTATTCATATCAGCTCCAAACAGCCTCTGAGCCGTCTCACGTGTCGGGTTTCTCTGGGTGGTGTTGTCAGAAGGAAGGCGCCTTGATGAGGATGACACCGGAGCGTCACTGCTACACGAGGATATACCTCACATCTATCACGCCATCTGACAAACGGATCCCGGCTCCTGCCAAGTGTCCCTGCTGAGGGACACCTCCCTGTGGAGCCAGGGACACTTGGCAGGATTTCGGGTGCCTGAAGTTTGTCTGTCAGGGTGAGATGTTAAGCTGTGTTATTGGAACTCTGATATATATCTGTTTTATGTCTTCATATTCCTCTCAGTCTGTTCAACTGTTTGTTTCCTGTTTTACTTTGATAGTTTTGTCTGGTGTCTTATATTGATTTTGACTTCCTGTCTATCTCCTTGTCCCTCCTCGCCTCGTTTAACCAGAACTCTGAGGTACATTTAGTCCTTTGTTTGCTGCTCATATGTGGGTGTTTTCGGTATCTAAGCTCCTCATGCCTGGCGCTGGCTGCACTCGTTTCACGGCTCATCCAAAGGTCTTCTTCAGTCCTGACAGATGACGGGGAGTCAGTGGTATTTAATTTGGAGGCGGATCAAATGCATGAAGGTGTGAGCGGGGCTAAATGATATAGGCGGTTGATGGCTGGTGTCATATGCCACTACCTTTGTCCAGTGATGGTGCTTCAGGTCTTCAGCAGCTCAGAGAACCAAGCAGGACCCTGAGATGTAAATGTTACTGTTCCTGGATCAAGCTCTCCTCACTGAGGAGGACGGAGGCCTGAACATCGTGCGCGACGTGTACAGCCTGGAAATCCAGTAGATCCTTGCTCTAGGTCTGGTGGGTGATCAGCTCCCTCCTGACTGACCTGCTCGTGTCTAGCAGAGCATTTGAAGTGTCCAGGTAACTGCTTTGACCTCCTTTATTCAAGAAAGCATTCAGAGGAAGAGAATGTGTTAAACTACTGATAGAGTACATGTTTGTGCGCTGAATATTGCAGTAATAACACGTATTTCTCACACCTGGGCATGCTTTGAGGTACAAAGCTGATGGAGGGATAAAAGTTCATTGTACACCTGATGTCACTGTGTGGACTCTGAGGGGGAAACACCAGAGCAGCACACTCAGAAATCCTAACCAGCTGCTGGCCCGATCAGCAGACTTTGGTCTTTTATAGCTCACGTGTGTGTGTGTGTGTGTGTGTGTGTGTGTGTGTGTGTGTGTGTGTGTGTGTGTGTGTGTCTTTAAATAGTTGTGGTCTTTGTGAAGTCTCCCAGGATAAACAACAACATCTCATTTACTCAGCTGCCGTCCATCTGCTCAGACAGAAATCAGGTTTGAGCTTCCAGTGAAGTTCGGGAGCAGCTGATCAGTGACTGAATGAGCTCTATCTTCGCTCCATCCAGCAGGTGCTCGGGGTGGATGTTTGTGTGACAGCAGGCTGTTGTTCTGTTTCTTCTTGTAAACTTCAGCTTCATGAAGAGCTTTTACAAAAGTGACCCACTCAAAAGGCAGTCCAAAAATATTTTTTTCAGGCTTTTATTTTGAAAAAACACTCCTTCCTGTAGTGTTTAAAATGCTTCACGAGTAAAATCAGACTGCGAATTGCTTAAATGCACTAAAAAGGGTAAAATCTACTTTATGTTATGTTAAATTCAGCTTCCTGCAGTCAGAGTTCACCTCATGTTCATTTCTTCCCCCGATACTAAACGACCTACATATACTTTCCTGCTCTGCTCACATCCAGCTGCCTGTTTTCATACTGTGCCAGGGCAGCTTTGCATGATTCACAGTTCAAAATGTTATAATAGTGCTTCTTTATCTGATCCTGCGTGTCGGTGCAGCCCGTCAGTTCATACTCTGTCGGAAACAAACTGTTTTAGCTCTTTTCACTTTACAGCTAACCTTCTTCTGATTGGCCAGTTTCTGGAAGCGTGCTGAGGGACACTACCCAGTAACTGTGAACAGCACTGCCTGATTTTGTTTTTCTTTTGTTTGTTTGTTTTTTTGTTTGGGGGGGAGGGGTATCAGCCTGAGTCAAGATGACGTGGTGATGGTCGTGAAAAGAAATTTGTAATCTGAGAGTGTTTGAAGCTTTGTTGATATTCACTGTGAAAAATACACAGAGCCTTTAAAAGTCCCTTTTCTCAGTTTGAATGTTGAAGATTGAGGTTTTCTTTGTTTCGTCTGCCTTCGTATTGCAGGCGTGACCTCGCTTTGACCTCTGTGTGACTGCAGCTCAGCAGATAGTAGAAATCCTCCCACACAGACGTGAACATCAGCGTACCAGCCTGCGCCTTGGACGGGTGCTCACACAAACTATCTGCACTCCATCAGTCTGTCACGACCTCATTTGTCCTTTTAAACCACCTTCAGTTTACTGAGGTCACACTGTGAGGGCTCAAAGGAAGCCTGGCCTCAGACTGTCTGACACCAGTCTGCTTCCAGTTAAACCAGTGATGGAGACATTCAGACTTTCTCCTGATCTTGGATTGTTTAACTCTCCTTTTTCAAATTGAGCTTGACAGGAATCCGATGAAAGGATGAGTAACTTTCACTCTTCAGAGAGGAAGAGGACGCGGTGATGTCAGGCTGGTGGTTAAACCACCTGTAAAAGCAGACTGTGGACATTGGTGAGTCCAAGCGTAGGTGATCTTCCTCTCATAGTCACAGAGTGGAGTTTACAGCAGTGACTCTATTCTCAGGGCTGCGTTTTAAAAACGTGCAGATAAAGAGCGACAGCAGACTGGACGCCATGTCAGCAGGTAGCCGGAGGATTGGCTGGCAACTTGTTTTAACTTCCTGTTGTTGGACTCCTGCAGAGCTCAGACCCTCCTCTTTAATTCTTTCCCTACATCGTCATCCTCGTTCTTTGCTTTTTCCACCCTCCCTCCATGTCTTCCTCTCTCCACTCTGCAGCTCATAAAGCCTTTCTTTCTAAATGTCACATTACACAGCTTCTCCGTCACCCTCGAGCTTGTTCTGGAGGAGGAGGAGGTGATGGAGGAGGTGACGGGGGGGCTGTTTTCCTCTCACGCTGCAGGCTTTCTATCAGGACTCCATTGTTTCTAGGTGGCCTGTTTGTTTGGTAACCAATGACGACCGGCGAGCGTGGCTGTCGGACATTAACGAACAGATGAGTTGTTGTGCGGCTGGCAGAGTCCTGATTTTAGAGCCTTTGGGGGTTTTTACAGAAAACTCACCTCGACTCAGCTTCTGTTTACAGGACGCGGCGCTCAGAGCACGTGTAGCTCAAACCCACCTTCTCCAAATTATAAATCACTTTTTTTGAACACACATTCACATTTTCCAGAAAGCCTTCCAGCCACAGGAAATAAGAATCAGTGGTGACGATCATGTCTGAATATGAGCTGATATTTATTTCTGTGCTTCACCATAAACTATTTAAATGATCGCAGAATAAACTGTGTTTATCAGGCAGGGAAGGCCAGGCCAACTGCTGCAGCAGCTCCTGTTTCCTGGGGAAAGATTACAGCGACACTCCAAACACATTTCCTCTCTGGACACCGGACCGGGCTAATCTCTGGGCTCCGAGTTTCCTGAGGGGTGAAGAAAGGTCATCTGAGCTCAGAGAAGGAAAATATGATTTAATGACTGGGAACAGACGCAGTGGTGTTTCCATCACCTCAGAGGACATCACACTGAGATTTATTTCCTTCAGGCTTAACCTTAAACTAACCTTAATCTCACTTTAAAATAACATTAATCCCAGGAGACACAGAACAATTTATCTGCCTTACAGAGGCTGCTGTGGTTTCAGACATGCAGAGTCGTGTTTCAATCATTTCCAGCAGGAAGATATTAAAGAAAACTTATTTTCATTAGACTTAACTTAATGTCAGTTTAAACCTTAATATAACTTAATATAAAATATCTTTATTTGGGCAGAGTCAGGACCTTACATTGAGTTTTTTTTTTTGAATACTTTTTAATTTTACTCTTTTTAAACAAATATCTGTACTTTCTACTCCTTAAATTTCCAAAGCAGACTAATTACTTTTGCCATAACACATTTGAGGGAAGTTATTATGTCATCACTCACATCAGTTCCTCACGTCAAACACATGAAAGGAAATCCTGTTCACTTATTAATCTCCAGGAGATGTGGCATAAAAAGAGATGACTATGCCAAAGTCACAGGTTAAAGTGGGACAGTGTTTTTTTGTGTGTGGGGTGGGGGTTACCACAACCACTGCAGGTGTCCATAAGCTGTGTGTTTGTGGTACTTCAGCATCTAGTCTTCGTTTTTTTAAAATCAGATATCAGGTCTGTACATGTGAAATTATGTTTTTTCATATTGTGAAACATGCTGCTAAACAAACTGAGGCAGACAAACTGTGTTATTTGAAATCCTCTGCAGGTTAGTGCAGGATAAATAGGTTAGTTTTCTGCACTGTGATGGATTTAAAGTAGGGGTGGGAATTTAACACGTTAATTGCTATTCATTTTTTTTTTTTGAACAAATAACACATTCAAAAAAATAATGCATTTAATTGCAATTTGTATTCCAAGCAAAGGGGAACTTTTGTCAATGCACAATTTCCTGGTATACTGAATACACTGAGGCACACATCAGAGCGACTGTGCTTGACCCATGCTTTAAGGATTTAGAGTGTCTTGCAAGGGGAGAGCGAAAAGAGGTTTGGACCAGCCTTGAGGCCGCTGCAGGAACAGTGTAAAGATGCCACCACAAAGGAGCCAGCAAAGACAAAGAGCCTCCTCTTCTCTTCGTTGTTTTCAGACTCTGATTCAGATGAGGAAGCCCTGTGTAACAGGGCCCTGAGTTTGTACAGAGCAGAATCCACCATCAGCAAGACAGACTGCCCGCTGCAGTGGTGGTCCAGTCGAGCAGGGACCCACCCACAGCTGTCTGTCCTGGCCTGCAAGTATTTGATTAGTCCTGCCACTTCTGTCAGATGTGAGAGACTGTTCTCAGTTGCAGGTCACAGTAACAAAAAAGAAAGCTACCTTCAGCTCAGAAAATGTGAACAGACTAGTTTGTCTAAGTAACTGGCTGAAGAAGACGGACAGTAAATAACCATGGAGGTATTGTGAGTCCAGTGGGTTTGTTATGTTTTGCACTAAAATGTTCAATGATCACACTGTTTTAACCTAATGTACAAAATAAGGTTACTTAGAGTTTAAAGGTGAAGCTGTTGAAATAACCTTTTATGTTTCTGCCTTATCTTTTTTAAGAAGAAAACCTGCACTTTATGTTGACATTTTTATTATTATTATTGTAAGACAATACAATTTTGAAAATGTACTTAAAATGGCACTTTATTGTTAAGTCTGCCCAATTTTGAACAGGGATGTTAGGTTTCTCTGTTTTGGATTGAGTTAAATCCTTTTTTTTCTTCCAGAAATTAAAAGAGGTTGAGTTACAATACATGTCCATGTCTATTATTTGATTCTGTCACCCACTAAAACCCTTTTCAATTAAAAAAAAAAAAAAAAAAAGCACTCTTGGACAAATTTTCTTGTGTGATTAAATGCGATTATTCGAGATTAATTAATTATAAAGTCGCTAATTAATTAGATTAATTTTTTTGACCTAATGACAGTGTGTGACTGGTGCACAGTGGCTGTGGTTTCATGGTCAGAGTAACTTTACATCAAGTGTAGCAGAGACTCATTCACTGAATTCCACCTTCATACCAACTTTAGCACTCAGTAGAAATCGACATATCGTCGTCACCCCCCCCCCACACACACACACACACACACCTGAATCCACTTGAACCCCTGACTGTACACATTGACTGTACCTGTTTAGAGGTAAAGTCACCCTCTACAATGCAGGCAACAGAAATATAGATTTATTTATTTTTTCCTTCTTTTTCTTCCAGTTCAAACTGAAAATAATTAGGATTAAAAGAGTTAGATTAAAGTTTGTATTCCCATCTACTGACATTATTTTATCATTATGTTGATATAGCACAAGGTTCAGTTAGCATTGTGCAAGACATAGAAATGTCTTCCAAAGATCTGCTTATACTTTCTTACTTTTTTACTTTTAATTAAGTATAGAAGTAAAGTTAAATCAGTACTTCACCTTTTTGTGGTGTGTTTCTAACAGTAGTACCTGTACTTCTGCTTAAGTACAGAATGTCTTTACTTTTGCCAACTCTGGTCAGAGGCCTTAAGAAGATCATTTGTAACCTTCACTAAAGCTGTTTCTGTGCTGCTATGAGCTCTGAAACCTGACTGAAACTCTTCGGATAAGCCATTGCTCTGCAGATGATCTGTTAGCTGTTTGACAACTACTCTTTCAAGGATTTTTGAGATAAAAGGAAGGTTGGAGGCCTGTAATTAGCTAATACAGCTGGGCCAAGTGTAGGGATGGGTATCGTTTTGGTTTTATCCGATACCGGTGCCAAACCGGTACTTTTGAAACGGTGCCGGTGCTTAAACGGTGCTCAAACCAGTGCTTAAAGAATGGAGAGCACAAAATTGGTCCAAAAACCTCTCATGTTCAGCTGGTTTTTTGTAAAAAGATAACAATGTTAGCCTTTTCTGCAGCTATGGGGCATATATGGTATCACTCTTGGCTGGAAGCAGTGCTTAAACAATGGACAAACACAAACTTTGTCCAAAAACTTCTCATGTTTAACTGTTTTCCACTTTTTCTTTGGTCATTTTAGCCTTTTTGGCCAGGGTGAAGGGAGTACCTGCCATCAAACAAGAGGACAGCCGCATGTAGCTATGATGATGTTTGCTAGTTCACCTTACATGCATTAATGTAATAACGTGGTTAGCCTACTCAACGTAAATTACACACGAACAACATTAAGCTACTCACGCAGAGAAGAACGGCTGCTGCTGCATCATCATCCGTCATCATTTCTGCTACACTGGCAGGGCTAGGGGCCAGGACTCTCCTCTTCGGGTTTTTGGGGGATGATGCTAACTCCGGGTCCGATAACAGGCACCACACCCGCAGTAGATGTGCTCGGTGTGAGGTCTCGCAGCAAGCTATCAAATACGGCGCATTTCTCGGCTTTTAAAAAAAAAAACGCTATGCGTCGCCAGGTGTTTCATCGGATTCTTGGTGTTACCTCCTTTGACAGTATCACAGTATCAGCTTAAAGCACTTGTTGCAGGCTGCTGAGTTTGCATATTTTGCTGTGAAGTACAGCCAGACTTTTGACCGCTTCGCCTTGGGCATTTTTAATCTGTAGCTCTGCTCTAAAAGAACGTACGTACCTGGACCCGCCTACTATCCTCGGAAACGTAAAATGATCGGCTAGAATCTAAAGTGTATCACAGCTCAGGAAAAAAAAAGCACCGAAATAAAGCACCGAAATGTGCGCTGCTTTTCGGTCTGGTTACTACCGTTTATGTCAGAACCGGTGCCATCATGGCACCGGACACCAGTACCCATCCCTAGCCAAGTGCTGGCTTTTTAAGTAAAGGTTTAAATACTGCCAGCTTGAAGGCCTGTGGTACATAGCCAATTATTAGAGATAGGCCGATCATATTTAAGATTGAAGCATTAATTAATGGCAGGACTTCTTTGAGCAGTTTTGTAGGAATGGGGTCAAAAAGACACGATGGTTTGGAGAAGTAATTACTGAAGTTAACTCAGAAAGATTAATTGGAGTAAAAGACTAAATAAATAGTGTTACATCTGTGCGAGGATTATGAATATTTCTTTCTCTAATAGTTAAAATTTTATTTGTGAAGAAGTTCATTAAGTCATTATTACTAGTTGGTCTTTAGTTTGTCTCTTTGGGAGCTGACACAGGCGATGGGGCTTTGGGGGGATAACAGGAGAGAAGCTGCATAGAGGCGTGTAAGACTGCAACTCTGTTTCCTGGTCCAAACTCTGGATAGTCACGTTTTGGTGGTTTTAATAAATTTGACCAGATTTCTAGAAATGAAAGCTGCTCCATCCAATGTGGGACGGATACCATCTCTCCTAACAAGACCAGGTTTCCCTCAGAAAGTTACCCAATTATCTATAAAGCTCACATCATCAAAATAAGCTGGCAGGCAGTGTTCGTGTTGCTTGTATGTGGTAATGTGAAGTTAAAGGCGCTGAAAACAGCCAAAGCGTGAGTGAAACTCCAGCTGTGTGTTTAGAAGTTGGTTTCCTCGCCTCCTGATTGGGTAGGCCTTCAGAAATTTTAACAACACTCAGGGGGAAACACAAGGTTTTCTGCTGTTTTAAAGACGACATGTTCACATGCCAAGCTGACCTCAATATAGAAAGAAAGCAAATTCACCTGAGAATTCAGGTGTGTGACAGAAAACAACAGCAGTGTTCAGCAGAGCAGGAGAAATGTGTCTGAGGGTGTCCTCCATCAGATTCCTGTTAGTGTGTGTGTGTGTGTGTGTGTGTGTGTGTGTGTGTGTGTGTGTGTGTGTGTGTGTGTGTGTGTGTGTGTGTGTGTGCGCGCATGTGTTTCCTATTTAAACTGACCTCATTCCTCAGAGCGGGGGCTGCATGACATCATGCTGCTCGCTGCTGTCGATGGATGAAACTTTTCTGCACGATGACAGAAAAAAATAAGTCTCCTGATGTCTGAAAGATAAACAGAGAGCAGACGTGAACTTTTATTTTGGCACTCTTTGGCAGAACAGGAAACTGGGTCACGAAATGTTGGAAATCAAATTCAGCTGAACGTGACTTTAAATTAATCAAAACCAGCTGTTAACATCTGTTCACTGATGCTCCACACGTCACAGAATCAAAATACCACAACAGCGCACGTAAAAGTATAAAAATATAATCATCTACAGTCATGATACAAAGAAAGTTAAAAACAACCTCATAAGAAAAAACAACCATGACACATTACACCGTGTCTTTATTTAATTAATGAAACTAAGTCCATCTCATATTTCAGCAGCAGTAAGTTGCACTGATGGTTCCTGTGTGACTTCATCAGTCCGTCTCATCTCTGCGGGGGATTTTTAGTCCACTCTTTTTCACAGCCATGCTTTAGTTCATTGAGGTTTGCAGCATTCATTCATGCACAGCTCTCTGAGCTCTGCAGCCCTTCTAAACAGCCATACCTGTTAGTCTTTTTCTAATTGTGCTGTCATGAACTTTGACTTTTAACCTGCTAACTGATGCTTGTAGAGTCTGACATGTAGTTCTTGGTTTTGTTGCTCAGTCTGACCTCTGGGTGGATTTGCTAGAGCACTCAATCCTGGAAAGACACTCACATTAAAACACCTGAATGACTCTGTATTTATTTCAGACTCCAAAGCCATCGTGGATGGGAATCTGAAGCTGATCCTGGGTCTTATCTGGACCCTGATCCTCCACTACTCCATCTCCATGCCCATGTGGGAGGACGAGGATGACGAAGACGCCAAGAAACTGACTCCTAAACAGCGTCTGCTGGGCTGGATCCAGAACAAGGTGCCCCAGCTCCCCATCACCAACTTCCACCGAGACTGGAGGGACGGCAAGGCGCTGGGAGCTCTGGTGGACAACTGCGCCCCCGGTAGGATCCCGCTGACACTGCACACAGTGTGCAGAGACGCTGATGTTTAAGTTAAAAATGATCAGTAAAAGTAGTTTAAATGTTTTAAGACGGGAAGCTGACTGAGTTTGGTTTTCTTTAAAACGTTCCTGTGATTTAAAGAAAAGCGGCTGCTGTTTTCCTGGAAGCTGAGGAAAGCTTCCAGGAAAATATAGACGCTGTCAAATAAAAACTTTCCCTGAAGCCGTCAAACTGTCAGTTAAAGTGAACATGTGCTTAAATAATCTGTGAGCTGATGTGAAGCAGCTGCTAAATCAAAACTATCGATTTGTTCCTGTGTCAAAGTTTTCTCCAGAAAACCTGATATTTAACTTCCTGTATCGATGTCTGGAGGGTTTGGTCATCGGCTGAGTGCTTCGCTCTGGAACTGATCCAGCCCCACTAACCTGGAGTCAGGCTGTAAAAATGTCTTGACTTTGCAGGAAAAGTTGAAATCTTCACATGGAAGTTTGTACAGCACACTTGGGGAGGAGGAGGAGTTAATCCTCTTATCAGCTTCAGGCTCAGAGTGTTTCTGTGTTTCTGCTTCATGTCAGCAGCTTCAGGAAACAAGCAGCAGCTGAAATCTGCAGTTTCTGCTCTGATCCTCATCAGAGAGCAGCGAAGGACAAATATGTATAACTCATCAGCTTTAACGTTCAGCTAATTTTGAGTTTTTCAGTCCAGGGTGAGGTGTGCCGGATATTTTCTGATCTCATTTTTGAGTTTGTGAAGCTTATTATGCAGCCAGAGGCTCGTTACCTTTGTGGAAATGTGTTCAAGTAATTTATGAGGACAAAGTGTGTGTGCTCAGGGCTGATTACAAGAAACTGGCTGAACATATTGTTCCATATTTTTTGTTTTCATCATCATTTCTCTCTGATTAAGGTCTAACAGAAGAATCCTCCTGTTTTATGTTTAATAACAGTCACATATTTTATTCATGTTTTCTGCTCCAGTTTCATAAATGCTTTTTCTTTTTCTCTTTCATCATCGGAAACTTTTATCTTTAATATTTCCGTATAACAGACCTGCATTAACTAACTGCAACACCTCCTCCATTTCCAGTTCATAGTCAGCACTTAACTGTGAAAATATTTACAAATAATTCAAAGTGCATTAAAATAGAAATGTTGAGAAGATCTTGTTACTTTGACTCTGTAAGTCTGACCCTCGACGAGGTTTGATGATGAGCATCTGCTGCCTCTGTTTGTATGTAAAACCAACAAGAACTGAAACGAGTAAACCGGCTCAATCAAAATAAAACCTGTAATAACTAAACCTACAGTTTCATTACAAAGCTGGTTTCTCCTAGATTACAAAGTAAACCCGTTCATCCATTTATAAATATAAAATACAGACATAATTACAACAAATTTTAGACATTTGTTTGTTTTCTCAAGAATATTCTGTAATTTCACAGTGAAGCATATGCGAGTTAGAGAAAATTGTGCACATGAAACAGAAGTAGTCAAAGTGTCTTTTAATTATAAAGTACTCTGTAGTCAAAGTCCATAAAGAGCCCATATCACATATTTTTATGTTCATAATTTAATATGTGGCATAAATCGAATATGTAGTTTTTTTTCATGTTAGTTTGATATTAACTCCCAAACTTTGTCTCTTATGGAAATGAACTCGTGTCAGACATGTTCTGAGTTTCTAAAGCTTGAACAAAAAGGAACTCGCTACACAAATCAAGGAAAAATAAATCTTATTTTGAAATATTTTCTCTGCAAACTGTTAAGCAGGAGCTCATCGGATGTTCTGCAGCAGAGGCGACTCAGACTGAACGTCGTCCTGCAGGACAGACTAGTCTCCTGTACATAATGAAACCTCTCTGTCTGTGCTGCCTTCAGGTCTGTGTCCCGACTGGGAAACATGGGATCCCAGTCAGCCAGTGGAGAACGCCCGGGAAGCCATGCAACAGGCTGACGATTGGCTGGGAGTGCCACAGGTAACACCTACCTGCGCACGGACTGCAACACATTCAGTGTCTGTTCTCTGAGTTTCTTCTTACTGATTAATGAGAAAATCAGAGCCAAAATCTAGGAAACAGCTACAAAATAAAAGCCTCTGCTTCACTGAACATGGATGAATCAGGGATAAGTTGACCTGTATGCTGTTTATATCTGCCGGTGAGCTTTGTGGTTCCTTTGAATTCAGGCTCAGAGGATATATTTGTTACGATTAAATTGAACTTCAGAAATAGCAGTCGTGGTTGAGCCATGATCCATGTGGATGATTCACACGCTCGACTCTATTTTCAGCCTGCAGAGATGTGAGCAGGCTGCAGTTTAAATTAGCAGCAGAGCAGATGAGTCAAAGCGATTGT
This sequence comes from Rhamphochromis sp. 'chilingali', assembly GCF_963969265.1. NCBI lineage: Eukaryota > Metazoa > Chordata > Actinopteri > Cichliformes > Cichlidae > Rhamphochromis > Rhamphochromis sp. 'chilingali'. The sequence goes on from NC_137934.1 coordinate 24,704,926, forward strand.
TCACTCAGTAGTCTGAGGCACGAAGTCAGAGTCTGAGTTCAGCTGCTGCCTAATTTCTGCAGGTCGGAGGTGAATTAAGCCTCTCTAATTTCCCAGAAAGTTTAATCATAAAATTCAACTGCCAGAGTCATTTAAATGAGAAACGCAGAAATTTTTTAGTCAGAACTTGTAAAGAGAGGAATAATGTATAAATGTTTTCACAAGAAATTAGAGGGAAATGATTTGGTAAGGAGCGCTTAAGTGGAAAAAACACATAACGATGACAATAATGATAAAACTCTTTGCACTGTTCTCAGGTTGATTCAGGCGGTTTTCCTCTGAGATTTCAGACGTCTTCTCACTCTCCTTCGCTGAGCAAGCAGCTGTTTACCATTTCACCGACCCCTCACGTGTTCTGTTCTTTTGTTATTTATGTAATTAAAAAACAGATTTTCTGATCAGATGAAACCATTCATTTTGATTTCCCTCCAGTTTCTCTTCCATGGAGGATTTTGGACTCGACTCCCTCAATCTCTTATGAACTCACTCACTTCAGCTGTTGGAGATTAGAGACGTCTTTATCGAGGCCATCTGATGTGTTTCTGGCAAAATGAAATCGTTTTTAAGTTTCCAGCTGTTATTTTTTAAATAAGTATTTGCAGCTGGAAATGTATTGATTGTAACAGGTTTACTGACATGTTCACAAGCTCATCAGCTAATTTATGTCCTACCACTCAGCTTCACGAGAAAGAGCAGGGCATCCCCTAATCAGAAGGTCGGTGGTTCGATCCTAAGCGCCTCTATTGTGTGTGTGTGTATGTGTGTTTCTGGGTTAGTAAAAAAAATGCTTAAAGACGTAAATTATTATAACTTGTTGTGAAAAGTGCTTTGAATGCTGAGTTCGAGTAAATGGTAAATGGTAAATGGCCTGCATTTGTATAGCGCTTTTCTAGTCCATAGGACCCCAAAGCGCTTCACACTACATTCAGTCATTCACCCATTCACACACACATTCACACACTGGCGATAGCAAGCTACATTGCTAGAGTAGAACATTGCTATAAAAGGACCAGTCCATTTAACATAGTTCCAACTTAAAAGCAAAGCAAAGAAATAAAACTGCAACTAAATCAGGAGATGTTAAGCATAATATGAGAAAACAAATTTCTAGCTGCAAAACAATTTTCCTTGAAGGTTTTTAAACTTCTGAAGAAATCGTCAGTAAATGGAAAACTTACCTTACCAGTCATACAGGAGAACCGTTAGCAAGGACATGTAGTTCCAGTTCGATAAAGCTTGAGTGTGTGGCTGCTGTGTGTTGAGCTGATGCAATTTTCGTCTTGTCCTTCCTCTCCAGGTGATTGCTCCTGAGGAGATCGTCGATCCTAATGTGGATGAGCACTCTGTGATGACCTACCTGTCTCAGTTCCCTAAAGCCAAACTGAAGCCCGGTGCCCCCTTGAGGGCCAAATCGCTACACCCCAAGAGGGCTAAGGCCTACGGACCAGGTGAGTGGAAAATGCACAGGAACAAAGTTCATTAATCAAACTTCAAGTTTTATTGAGGTTTTAGAAAAATTTCTGGTAGAATCGACTCATTGGGATTGTACAAAAAACGTATTGTAATACCTCAAAATTCCATCAATCATTTAGATATTTGTCTCATTACTCAAAACAAAGTTGTTAGGTGTGGCTGTGTGCAGACAGGAATAGGACCCAAGGTGCAGACTCCGGAGACAGAACTTAAACCAAAACAGCTTTAATGCTGAACTCAAACATAACATAACTGGGAAAAAAGGTCAAAAATAAACTAACACCGGCGGATTGACAAAACACACAGCAAAATAAACGGTAGATTGCGACACAGACACTAAGAAACACAGGGCTTAAATACACAGAGGGAGCAATCAGGGAATGAGTAACAGGAGGGAAACACAGCTGGGACAAATTAGAACTGACGAGACCAAAGAAGCGTAACCTGAACACACTGAGATAAGACAGAGACCTTCAAAGTAAAACAGGAAACACATAACACAGACTGAACAAAGACACAGACTCACATGCAGGCACTACAAAGGGAACAGAGACGTGGGAACAGGGCAGACACAAACACTGACTGAACACGGGGATATAGGAACTTAAGATACACATAGACGCGAACTAGACAAGGGGATGCAGGTGATAGGGGAGACATAAGCCATAAGACGGAACTCAAAGAAACCAAAAACTAGAAAGTATAAATAATAACATAAACTCAAACACCCTGGGTCAACGACCCAGGCATCCTAACAAAAGTATCTAATCTGAGGATGTCTTTGGGCTTATTTAACTCCTTTTTTGTTTCATAGATGAAACACTGAAGTGGAAAAAGATCATTGCTAAATTTCCAGAATATTAAAATGTTTAATAAATGCAGATGCACATTTAAACTGAAATCATGCTCAAATAGCAATTTTATTTGTACTGTTAGCTGAATTAAAACAAGTTTTCTAAATATGTTATCGACATCAGCACATTACGGCCCTAAATCCAGAAACAGTCAACTTTATTGTAGCTTCTGTTATTAACACGGTAATACCACATCTGAAAAACTATGTCGCCATTTACGTAGTTCGATGCTATCGGAGGACTTTCACAAACATTTCCATTCATTACTTCAAACAATAAAGTTACGTGTGATCGCTGTGTTTGCAGGTATCGAGCCTCGAGGTAACATGGTTCTGAAACCAGCAGAGTTCCTGGTGGAGACGGTGGAGGCTGGACTGGGAGAAGTTCTAGTTTATGTGGAGGATCCAGAGGGACACACAGAAGAGGTGCAAACACACCCTCACATTAATTTAAAAGGACACAAAAGTTAAATATAACTGAAATTATGCTGCATCATTTCTGTCTCCATCAGGCCCGAGTCATCCCCAACAACGACAAGAACCGAACCTACTCTGTGGTCTACCTGCCCAAAGTGGAGGGGCTTCATAAAGTAAGAAGCTCTCACTGTAAGGCTGAAAGAAGTACAGTGGTTCTTATGTTATTGATCAGAAATACAGGGCCATGGTTCCCAACGTTCTTCATCTGATGGACCTGCACAGCCTATAACATGGACCCAGAGCCCTTCATGTTTGAAGGGGAACCCATTTACATTGGACAAGGATGACTTTACCATTTAAGATAAATAAATACAAATACAAATAAATGTCATCATCCACAATCATTAGCATAACTGTTCACTGACTCATCAATAACTGCATTCTCTTTCACCATTAATTATCACTTTTAATCATGTATGCATATCTATTTGCTACCATTTATCAGTTCCTTTTAACTTTAACTGGTGATGTCTGCTCAATTTTGGTCTCTGTAATTTTTTTAATGTTTATGTTTGAGCTAATCTTTCTGCAGAAGAACTCCCTGTGATGCTTATACCCCTGATTGGGGAATACTGAACCAATGACATGTATAACTCACATGGATCATGTGTGGATAAAGGAGCTGTTTCTTGTGTTGTCCTTTTGACAGGTTCTGAATGTTTCCTGGTTCCTTTGTCTTAGCTTTTGTTTAGTTCATGGAAACACAAATTTATGTTTGTGAACCTAACAGGCCTTTGCGGTCCTCTTCCACTCAGGTAAAGGTGTTGTTTGCTGGTCAGGACATCGACAGAAGCCCCTTCATTGTAAATGTTTCAAAAGCCATGGGCGGCGACCCAACCAGAGTTCAGGCCCGCGGGCTGGGACTGCAGCCAACGGGAAATGTGGCCAACAAACCTACATACTTTGATATTTACACTGCAGGTAAGTCTCATTGTATTGTTAGTTTGTCTGAGCTACATTCCCTTAATAAAAGAAAATTGATGAAAAGTTTTTCTTCTATCATTACTCTTGAAAGAACAAATTAAAACCAAAATTATGCACAAAAACATTTTGTGGTCTCTCGGAGGGACTCTGACTCTATATTTCCATTAGCTCTGGGTATCCACTGCTATATTTCCTGCAGATGACCTTCATTGTCTGATACTGTTCCAGTGACTGTCACATTCCTCCTCCATTGTTTAAAGGTCTTGTTATTCTCTGTCCGTACACCAGGAGCGGGTGCTGGAGATGTGGGCGTCATCATTGTGGACTCAAATGGCCGCAGGGATACAGTGGAGATTGTCCTGGAGAACAGAGGCGACAGTGTATTTCGGTGCACCTATGTCCCTGTCCTGGAGGGACCTCATGTCGTCTGTGTGACTTTTGCTGGGCAGCAGATTCCCAGAAGTCCTTTCACTGTCCACATCTCCGAAGGTGGGCTATTAACATTTACTTTATGTCTACAACACTACAAACTGACCTTTCTAACTCTTTCCTGCATTCTAGGTGCTAGGCAGTTCCTTCAGTGATTTAAAATGAAAACCACAATTTTGTCCTAAAGTCCTATCTTATATGTAATTCTTTAAATCTGCAGATATATTTTTATTTCATTCATTTAATATAGTCAACTTAAATATTTACAATATTTATTTTAAACATTTAACTGACCCTGTCTCTTATTGTAATACATTCACCAGCACAGATCTCTGATCAGCATGCGTGTAACATTAAACTTCAATGGATTTTGTAACAGGAACCTTTGGTATCGTCCAAGTCCAGGTCTTCTGAGATTGTCTGTGCTTCCTTTATGGTTCACTCTATGGACTTTCATGTTTTTAGGCTGTGGTGTTTGATCACCTCTGGTTTGCTGGAACAGGATGTGGATATTTATATGGACTGGATTATGTCTGACTTGGCTGTTCTTGATCTGGGATTTGGCTACTTTTGGTTAGGACTTGTAAGTCATGTTTGGAGCGTTCCTAATTTGTCTTAATTTGGAGCCTAAATTTAGGGTATTATTGGCAACTTGGTCTTGTCTTGTAATTTGTTGCAGAAGTAGCCTTGGGATGTCATGTTGGATTAAACTAATTTGGAATTAGATGAGGGGATTTTTCAATATTGAACTTAAGAATCGTGAAATGTGATTTCCAAGGATTTAAGATATAAATCAGGACCGTGTTGATCCAGGACACTGAGTTTGGGAATAGCTTACCTTAATTTGAAGTCTAACTTGACTTATCTTTGAAAATGGGACTAGCCTGATTCAACTGACTTGAGAAAATTCCAGTGACTTGAGACTAACTTTGCAGAATTAATGCAGAATTAAACTTTATCCCAACTGTCTACGGGTTTGATTTATGTTGGTTAGGTGGTTAGGTCTGGAATAGTTTGTTTTGGGTTGACTGGATTTCCTATGTTTTATTTAGCGTTGGTTTGTTGGTTGTGTTTGATTTGTTTTAGTTTTGTTTGGATTGATTTGGCTCGTTTGCTTTATTTTAGTGCATTTGGGTTGGGTTATTTTGGGTTTGCTTAGTTTTCGTTTGGTTTGGGTTGGGTTGATTTGGTTGAATTTGGAGAGTTCGTCTTGCTTTGGTGACGCTGCCCTTTAACCGATCTGGGTTCTGTCCTCCTTGTGCCGATGTACAAATGCATCATACTGTTATTCCCTCCTTCAGTTTCACAGAGTGTCCCTCCTCCTGGGTCTCCAGTGCAGATTGTACCTCAGTCCATACGCACCCCACCTGCTGACAAGACCAGGAGAGCTCCTCCTCCAACACCACCCAAACCCAGGCGACCAAGTTAGTACAGGCCATTGACAGGATGCAACTGGAGCCTGCCTGCGCTAGCCTGGTCTTTTCGACTCAAACTGTCTTCACTTTGGCCCCATATGGATGGGGGTTCCCTGCCTTACAGCATGTCCTGGCACTGCTTCATCCTGAGCAGCTTGTTCTTTTTCTACATCTCAGAAACTGAATGTGGTAGTCTAAAGCCCTTTTTGAATGGCATCAGAAATAATTAGGAATTATTTAAGTTCATCATTATTTTATCATTATTATTTTATTACACTTTAGTTCTGTAGAAATTCAAGCTTAATAATTTACATTTGGGTTGGTTGTGGTGTTCTGGGATGCATTTTGTCAAAACTATCTATCCTGAGAACATGTTGTTAGGTCAGTAGGTTGATAAAAGCAGCAAAGAAAGCAATTCCAAGTAACTCAAGCTATTTACTGCTCAGTTTTTTGTTTTTGTTTTGTTTTTTTAGCTCCATTGCCCACAGATTCAACTTTTGTGTCAGCAAAAATCCAGAATATTCTCCTGAGTGGGTTAGTATGTGTGGTGGGTCACGTCTTGTAAACATTTGGAGACTTTTGTTTGATTTAGATGGTTAACAAAAAATCTACAAGAACCGTTGAGGGCTGGAAAATGACACTGACAAAGTAGCCCAAGAACAGCTCAGATTTTCTTGGTATCACTTTTAATTTTAAGAAATTTTGTAGAATTGAACAGGGTTCAACTATATAAGGAGGTATTAAGAAAAAGTGTGTTATGAAGAAGATTCTGGGTTGTTTTATTGGTTTGAATCTGTAATTTGAATAACAACTAAACAGAATAAGAAGTGTTAATAACATCTTAGCAAAACAACAAAATTAACCACTTTAAAATAAAGTGGTTAGCAAGTGACTTCACATAATTATATATAATCAAAGAAGAGGCTTAAATGCCAGAGTGATCTTCTACTTGCTCCTACCCAACATCATCATCAACCCTGCCTGTTCTTCCTCACGTCGCCTCCAGTAACTCTTCCTTCTGCAGCTAACCGACGCTCTATCCTCTGAGTGCATCGTGTTCTCAAATCTGATGCTTCAAACTTAAGTTTAAGTTTAAAGAACATATCAATCTATAGCAAGTTTTTCCTTCTGTTTGCTATTAAGTTTGTGTGTATTTTGTATTTTTCTTGAATCTTCAGCTCTGAATTCTGATTTCATCACGTCTTCCTCTTTGCTGCTTTTCCCTTTCAGCCTCAGCAAACTGCATTTTATGGCGCTGATCAGCTGACTAATGAGAAACTCGTGCTGCTCTGTGTGTGTGTTGTTAGTATATTTTAGTTAGAATCACTGTGTACTGTTGTACACACAGTAATCATTTGAGTTCAATCAGCTGTGCACTGATCAGTCTGAGAGAGTAAATGAGTAACCTGTGAGATTAACTATTAATTTCTGAGACCAAATTAACTCCAACTCAGCCCTCCATTTCAAGCTTCATAGCTCCTCCATGATAGCAGCCGACTTTATGGCTTCAGCTGGAGGAGGCAGTTGGACAGATAAGACAGATTCTGATGATTCTCCAGGAGATTCAGTGTAGGATTACATAGGAAGTATGAAACAGGCTCTGTGTGTTTGTGTGAGTTTCATTATCATTTGAGCATCGTTTCCCAGTCTTAACCTCCATCTGACTGATCCTTGCAGCCTGTAACCCAAACGCCTGCAGAGCATCTGGCAGAGGTCTGCAGCCGAAGGGTCTGAGAGTGAAAGAATTGGCAGATTTCAGAGTTTACACCAAAGGAGCCGGCAGCGGGGAGCTCAAAATCACCGTAAAAGGACCAAGTAAGACAGCAAGACTCACCAACCCACGAGATTCACCAACTGGAGCTAAAATCCCTTTAAGGAAACACATTTAAACACAAAACTGAAGAGAACCCCTGTTATTTTTAGTACAGAACACTGACTATAGCTGATATTTGTGAGATTTTTAATGATGGATTCAGCACAGTATGGCCTTTCCAGAATATCCAAAAAGAGGTTTCTCCTGTGTATGTACATTTGTGAGTGTGTTTTACAAAATGTTTTTATTTTTGGTAATTGGCTTTATTTTCATTTGAAATTTAGCTCAGTAAAGGTGGGCTGATTGTGGATTATGTTTATTTTTAATATAGAGGGCCTGGAGGAGTCTGTGAATGTGCTTGAGATGGAAAATGGCCTGTATGAGTGTAATTATTACCCCGTCATGGCAGGAAAGTACATCGTAACCGTCACTTGGGGCGGACACAGCATCCCTCGCAGGTGAGGTTGATGGAGTGATTATACATACTATTACATTTTGGGGAGTTAACAGTGTTTATTACAGCTGTGCATTATGTCACATATAGTAACAAATGCATGCATTTTAATCATTTGGCCATGTGATGCCATATAAAACTAAAGATATTGAGGATCCAAGATTGAACCCTGAGGTACTCCAGTGACTTGTGTGCATAAATGTAAACTTTTTTTTTTATCTGAAATAAAGATAAAAACTAATCAATTCGTTCTGTTTTTCCAGCCCATTTGAAGTTTATGTCAGTGAGGAGGCAGGGCTTCAGAAAGTGAGAGCCTGGGGTCCAGGTCTGGAGACCGGTATGGTGGGGAAGAGTGCTGACTTTGTGGTGGAGGCCATTGGAACTGAAGTGGGAACTCTCGGTTAGTTACAATAACATAAAGATGGGACTCAGGAAAACGTTAAGAGCTTAAGGTGCTGACTTATGGTCAAAAGCAATCCACAGTACTTCAACATCTTGTTGAAAAAATATTTTTAAATTTAATAAGGATGTAACATTTCTGCTGCATCTATCAAACGAAACGAGACCAAGGAAATCTAACACCTCATATGTTTCAGTAAACAGCTACCAAACAGAACTCCACATCTTTTATTTGCTTAAGTGGTCATGGAATAACAACCTGCAGACCTACTCCTTATCAACAGTCTGGTTACTTTTGAGCATCTGAAAACAGGGCATTGTGTGTAAGATGTTTGCCACTGTCCAAAAGCCTCTGGATCTGATGGTATATCCTGCTATTTCTGTGAATATTTGTGTGTCATGTAAAGTATTGAACTCCATGGGCAGATCCCATTGTTTTCACATTCATCAATGATAGGCAGTGTTTAAATAACAGCGTCTATGTGTAGGTTTCTCTATCGAGGGGCCCTCCCAGGCTAAGATTGAGTGTGATGATAAAGGCGATGGATCGTGTGATGTTCGATACTGGCCGACTGAACCAGGCGACTATGCCGTCCATGTTATTTGTGATGACGAGGACATCAAGGACAGTCCCTTCATGGCCCACATCCTCCCTGCTGCCAGTGTCATCTTCCCTGAGAAGGTCAGATCAGAGCCTTGTTGAGTTTCAAACATTTTCCTGCATGTTTAATTTTTAAACATGTGATGTGTTTACTTCCTCAGGTGAAATGTTACGGTCCAGGTCTGGAGCCTTTGGGCTGCATTGTTAACAAACCTGCTGATTTCACCATTGATACCCATGGAGCTGGCAGAGGAGAGCTGAAGCTCTATGCTCAGGTGAGGATTCAGAGGCAGCCTCTCCGTAATGTTTTAATAACACATTAACATCTTTTCAAAGTCACACCAGTGTAAATCTGTTTGTGTTGTAGGATTCAGATGGTTTCCCCATTGACGTCCAGATCACAGATAATGGAGACAGCACCTACTTCTGTGTTTACATTCCCACAAAACCCATCAAACACACCATTATCGTCACCTGGGGTGAAGTCAACGTCCCCAACAGCCCATTCAGGGTATAAAACCAACACCAAATATAGTCTTACATTAAAGTCACTGAAGTATATCCTTTAAATCTGTTAATCCCACTGACAATGTCTGCAGTTTGTTGCAGTGTAAACTGGTCAATCATTAACACGAACATACAAATACCTTGCTCTTTGAATTATTACCAACTTACAACAGACACTATGTGAGATTAGTTTCAGGTTTGTTTTTTGTTAGTAATCAGTAAAACATTAAATGGAAAAAACTAAATTAACCTTTAATTTAAGCAGATGTCTGCTAAACACGATTTCTATTCGTTGAAGGACAAAATGCTGTCATGTAAATACAGAACTTTAGGGGACCCATAATAGAGCCTTGAGGTACTCCGGTGGCTGCAGTGTTTTAATAATAGTGTGTCGAGAGCTCAGTGTATCACCTCAAATGTTTCTTAGCAGAAAAAGATGAGTTTAAAATTTTCCTTAAAAGCATGGATGTTTATATTCCATGATTTCTTCCATATTTCAGCTTTTGCATTTATTTGTTAGAGTCTAGATAGAAGCCAGGTTTATTGTTGCCAACAATGATGGTAATGTTGTGAATAAGGTGACTATCGGAGAGGGCAGCCATCCAGAGAATGTGAAAGTTTACGGTCCAGGTGTGGAGAAGACAGGACTGAAGGCCAACGAGCCGACTTACTTCACTGTGGACTGCAGTGAAGCCGGACAGGGTGAGACCTGTTTCATGTCTAATGTCCTCTTTTCATGTCCCGCCACCACAATGCACGACACATAGGAGATTGTTTTGTCTTTCTGATCGTTGAGCTTGATCTCCAATGAATGACTTTAACTCAGATTCAGACCAGCTGTGCAGCACACAAACATGCTGTAATGCCAAGTTTTGTTTTTATGAGTTTAATTAGAAAGAAATTAAATAGTACAGGAATACTGCTACATGATGTTTGAATATTACTGCAGAAATAACCTTGAATCTCTGTAATAGAGTTAATTATTATTTCCCTGCAGGTGATGTCAGCATTGGCATCAAGTGCGCTCCAGGTGTAGTCGGACCTGCCGAGGCTGACATCGACTTTGACATCATCAAGAACGACAACGACACATTCACAGTGAAGTACATGCCTCCGGGTCCCGGACAGTACACCATCATGGTGCTGTTCGCTGATCAGGTAAATGAGGGGTCAACAGTTGGATCAAATCTTAAATGCACATCTATGTTAAAACTGAATTTAAAAAACATCTCACACTTATTGTGTAAAACAGGAAATCCCTATTAGCCCCTTCAGAATAAAGGTGGATCCTTCCCATGATGCAGCCAAAGTCAGGGCAGAGGGACCTGGACTCAACAGGACAGGTGAGCTGGGTTTTATCACATTTGCGATCAATACAACACAAAAATCAGCGTGGGTTCTCTCCGGGTACTCCGGCTTCCTCCCACCGTCCAAAGACATGCACTTAGTGGGGATAGGTTAATTGGTTAATCCAAATTGCCCATAGGTGTGAATGTGCGAGTGAATGTGAGCGCGAATGGTTGTCCATCTCTGTGTGTTGGCCCTGCGACAGACTGGCGACCTGTCCAGGGTGTACCCCGCCTCTCGCCCTATGACAGCTGGGATAGGCTCCAGCGCCCCCCGCGACCCTGAACAGGATAAGCGGACGCGAATGGATGGATGGATGGATGGATGGATGTTTTCTATTGATTCCAGCTGCCTACTATTTATAATTTGTTCTGGCACAACTAGGGTGGAGCACCCACAGTTTTGATTTATATGTACAATGACAATAAAGGGTTATTCTATTCTATTCTTCTAATAATACAAACTTTAAATAATCTAAAAAGACTGTATCAGACTATAAACATCTATATCTGTTGTAAAGTTGGACATTTTAATCTTTAATTAGTCTGTTAGGACTGGCTCACTGCTGGAGCCCCTGTTCCCATCAGGGGGACAGCAGGTTTTAGCTTGTTATCTGTATTAAATTAGATAAAGTAAAATTTTATTTATATAGCACCTTTCTAGACAGAGAATCACAAAGTGCTGCACATAGAAGAACCTTATTAATAAAGTTTCTGTCTGAACTTTGCAGGGGTGGAGGTGGGTAAGCCCACCCACTTCACCATTTATACAAAGGGAGCTGGTAAAGCCAAACCTGAGGTCCACTTCACCGGAGCAACTAAAGGTGATGCCGTCCGAGACTTTGAGATCATCGACAACCATGACTACTCATACACTGTCCGCTACACGGCGGTGCAGCAGGTAACACACCAACTTCACATGTGTGATGGATTACCTGTGAGGTGACTGATGGACATAAGTTAAGCACTGCTTGTGTTTCTCTCAGGGGAGCATGTCCATCATTGTGTGTCATGGAGGAGACCCCATCCCAAAGAGTCCATTCACCATCATTGTGGCCCCCCCACTGGACCTCAACAAGGTCAAAGTTCAGGGACTGAACAACAGTAAGTCTGTGAGGAAAAAAATGGAACATTTATCATACAGAAGCAAAGTGCTTCCATACGGAGCCCTGATCGGGTTTCATGACGCAGCAGATGAAGCAGAGAATGCGTGTTTCCAGCTAAATTCCTGGAATTATTCATCACAAATTCCTAAATACAAGCTGCTGTTTAGCTTTAGATTACAGGATGTTTCCATAGAGAGTCCTGCACAGTTTGGTACTAATTATAATAAGTGAGGTGGAGAGTAAATGATGGATTAAATGAGTAAACAAAAGAATCCAGGAGTTCCTCTGAAAGACAATCACAACCCCTTCATGGGGATCCTTAATGACTCTGAGCTGCTGTTCATTCAAGCTCTGTTTCATTAAATTTAATCTAACTGATGTGTAATTCTGATCTGCAGTGGAAATTTCTCTTCTTTCTGAATCATTTAACATAAAACAAGCTTGAACTGCTTAGACCACTTTTCCATTTCGTTTATAATCGGTATCAAAGGATTCCAACAGAAATATCCCTTAATGTGCAGCCGAACACACGCCAGCATTTCCAAAAATAATAGCTTTTCATCTTTATGTCTAAAGCTGCGTCCACACAGGAAAAAATTCACATGGTGACAGGAAAATCAATGACATTCAATGATGTCACGCGTGACATAAACGTTTCTCAACTTTAAGGAGAGCAATTAAAGTGATTGCTACTTAGCTCAGGATACTGGTGAATGACATATGACTGGCTAGTAAATACATTAGAATGTTACCTAGGTAACTGGAGCCTGGTAGCGACCAACCATCAGGTTGAAAGCGATGCACGGTGAGTGAATTGTCCTCTGTGTGGGTACAGCTTAAAAAGATGTTCAGACTTCACTGTTATCAACATCCTAAACCCCAAACCCCTGTTCCTGCTGACCATCCTGCTGTTTCTGTGCACTAATCAGAAGTAGACGTTGGGAAGGATCAGGAGTTCTCCATCTGTACTCAAGGTGCTGGAGGTCAGGGCAAACTAGACGTGAAGATCACCTCCCCTTCTCGTCGACCAATCCCCTGCAAGGTAGAGTCGGGCACAGCCAATGAGGTTCATACAGTGAAGTACATTCCTCCTGAGGAAGGACCATACAGAGTGGACATCAGCTACGATGGGAACCCTGTCCCAGGAAGTCCATTCACTGTGGAGGGCATCATGCCCCCTGATCCTTCAAAGGTGAGTTAAGATCACAACAACCCACACTGATAGAATTTTAATATTTGTCAGAATAAGTAAAGACATGTGGTTATCCTAATTGGGCTTTCATCGAGTCAGCAAAGATGCACAGAAAAAAGTATCAGACACCAACTAGGAAGGATCAGAAAGGTACTTAGTACTTAGTTGAGAAATCCTTGTGTAAATCTTTACTTGTGTGAATGTTTTTCAGGCCTACCAGTTTAGTAATCCATGGATGTTCAGTCAATCATCTGTGCTGATTCTGGTGCAAACCTCAGACTTAAAGCTAATGTCTTCTGCTAACCAGCATTAATAAGTATTCCTTGTGTCTCTTCTGGTTTTTTTCATTTACTTTCCAGGTGCGAGCCTACGGTCCAGGCCTTCAGGGTGGTGTGGTAGGCAAACCAGCCCCCTTTGCCATTGACACAAAGGGTGCTGGTACTGGTGGTCTGGGTCTGACAGTGGAGGGGCCGTGTGAGGCCAAGATTGAATGCCAGGACAATGGTGATGGATCCTGCTCTGTGTCCTACCTGCCGACTGAGCCTGGTGAATACGCCATCAACATCCTGTTTGCAGACCAGCACATCCCCGGTTCCCCCTTCAAGGCTGTGGTCCAGTCAGTGTTTGACCCCAGCAAGGTGACAGCCAGCGGCCCCGGGCTGGAGCAAGGCAAGGTCAACGAGGCTGGAACCTTCACGGTGGACTGCTCCAAAGCCGGAGAGGATGAGCTCACCATCGAGATCATCTCTGACTCTGGGGCCAAAGCTGAAGTTCACATTCAGAACAACAGTGATGGGACCTACTCCATCACATATATACCCCAGTGCCACGGCATGTACACCATCACCATTAAATATGGAGGACACATGGTGCCAAAGTTCCCCATTCGCTTGCAGGTGGACCCAGCTGTTGACACCAGCGGAGTGAAGGTCTATGGACCAGGAGTGGAACCCAGAGGTGAGCACTTAAAGATGTTTTAATGCCCAGTTAAAAGAAGGATGTCTGAGGTTTGTATACTTTAATCAAACACAAATGTAAAACAATACCTGGTCATCAAATTTGCTCATCGATTTTGTGCTCTAAACACGACAGAAAACTCAGTAGATTTTGCACACGTGTGAGAAGCTGTGAAAATGTACTGATTTTTATTAGCTGTAAACATGCAGGGGTGCAAAATGCTTCCACAAAACCCCCTGCAAAATTTTAGTGACGTAATGCCACTGCCATGTATGTGTATAAAATATGATACATGCACCTGATATAAAAACATGTCCAGAAACGCCCCTGACCCTAACAGGACGTCTGCCACTAAAGATGCAGGGGTTTTGGCTCCTCTATGTTATGGGGTACACATTACCTTCTATTTTCCTTAATAAACCATAGGGGAGCCTTTAACTTGTTTTCAGCCCTAATTAGCCTATCCGTCTCAGTGGTTAGAGTTTCCAAACTCTCTGCTGTTCTGAGGTCTGTTTTTACGACGACAGGACTGTTTCCAGTGTGATCTGGTTTAGGCTCAGCTCTCTGTGGTTGGTTCATTGGCCTCCTGGACGCCACCAGACTCCATTATCACAGTTAATAAACTCCCAACAGCACATTTAGTTTGTATGTTGTTCTTTTTTTAATTATTACGTTTTTCTTTCCGTATTTCGATTGCAGTCTTTATTAAATTGAGATTAAAGTAAAACCAATAAAAGAGCACTGAAGTCATAAAGTCTTATAATGAGAACAAATGGGAGAAGTTGCTGAATGCTCACGTTACTAATTTAATCAATAAACAAAGAGCAAAGAAGAAATGAGTGCTTGTTGCATTACTCTGATGGATTTATCCTGAAACAACCTTTGGTCCTGATCTAAGTCATGCTGTGAAAGTTAAAATATGAGGCTGGAAAGTGATAGAACGTCATACCTCTAACAGAGCCACGGCATCCAAAATGAACTTGTTGTTCTATTCAATCAGACCTGAAAGCAGCGACTGAGAAAGAGTTTGCTGAGCTCAGAGACTTTTATCCAATCAGACTTCACTGGAGTCGCCCCCTGCTGGAAATGACAGAAAATGCAGCACTAGAAGCTAAAGTCCATCTTTTGTAATAACTATGATCTGTGTTAATGATACACGTTTTCTATCATGTTTGGGTTTTTTTTTCATTTATGTGACTGGAACCAAAAACATAAATTAAGTGATTAATATGGCTGATTGTTTGTAAACTGAACATGAATTCTGTAGCACTTTAAATAATCTGTTCAGTATGACTGTATTCAGTGAAATATTTCAAATATTTTACTGTCTTTGGATATGATTAAAAGTGATGAGTCCTTCTCTGCATCTTGGTAAAAAATGGGATGTTATATTTCATGGAGACATTGACTAACTTTCTTCTCTACTTTTTTGCCTTCGTGCTGCTTTCCTCTCCGCAGGCATCCTGAGGGAAGTAACCACTCATTTCATCGTGGACGCTCGAGCTCACTACAAGAGCGGTGGCAGCCATATCAAAACCTCGATCTCAAATCCGTCAGGCGCCAACACAGACGCCTACGTCACCGACAAGGGAGATGGGACATACAAAGTCGAGTACACACCGTATGAGGACGGTAAGCCTGAGACCTGTGTGTTGTTTGTGAGCCTGGCTGCAGATCGTCAGCAAAGACAGAGGACGGGCAAGACGACGGTTTGCTGCTGGTTTGTGGGTGTTTTTCCACTGCAACACCTCCTAATTGTGAAATAAAATTCCATTTGGCTTTCATAAGGCTTGTTTTCCCTCGCCAGCCATGAAGGACTGTTGGCTGAACTGTGGTCAGTCTGTGTACAGAGGGGTTAGCAGCAATCAACATCCAGGGCATAATTACCATTCCAGAGCAAATATATCTGATTTAATATTTAAGTGCCTGAAGCTCAGACAAATATCTGCTGCTCAAAGCTTAACCCTGCATGTGCTACTGTTATAGTCAGTTATAGTAATGTACTGAACATCAGTTACAATGATTGGATTCTGGTCCTTTAACCTCTCAGTGAGGAGCGGGTTTGGACCAAGGGTATTTATAGCTGCAGTCTGTCGGCGCTCAGCAGATGGTTTTCCACTGATAGTGAAGTGTGACGTGTTAGAGTCCATTGCATTGTGGGAAAGAAATACTCAGTCAGACTGGAATTTTAATGGAAGGTGATTCTTTGTCTGGTTTACTCCCACTCTGCCTGAGAGGTTGCTGGTTAAAAACTGAACCGTGGGGTAAAAAAATGAGTGACCATTAAATGTTTGGGTTACTTTGAAACAACACACTCAACAGCTGAAGACGGATAAATAAATAAATGTGTAAAGCATTTAATTTGTATTTCTTCGTATACAAGTTTAAGAGAACAAACAAATTACAGAGCAATGAGGAGGTTACTCAGTGACATCTACACACCGGATCACTGCAGAATGGTTTCACCCACATTATCTTGACTCTATCCATTAAAATACTCACTTTTACTGGACTCTTGTTTGCTGAAGGTTTACATCTGATTGAAGTTCTTTTGGATGACATCTCGGTGCCAAAGAGTCCGTTCAGGGTGTCCGTGAGCGAGGGTTGTGATCCCAGTCGAGTCCGAGCCTACGGTCCAGGTTTGGAGGAAGGACTGGTGAACAAACCAAACCGATTCACTGTTGAGACCAGGTATCGTCACTCTGTTTTTAAATCCAGAATAGATTTTGTAGCATCCATAGATCTCTGTTTAAACATCCTAAACTTCCTTTTTGTTTCATGCGTGCCTCAGAGGTGCTGGCACTGGGGGACTTGGCCTGGCCATTGAGGGTCCATCAGAGGCAAAAATGTCATGTAAGGACAACAAAGATGGCAGCTGCAGTGTGGAGTATATCCCCTTCACACCTGGAGAATATGACGTCAATATCACCTTTGGAGGCTTACCGATCCCAGGTGAAGGTCACTTAACCCTGTAGGGTGTGGTTTGGATATAACTGACTCTGCGCTTTTCTAAGGTAAAGATATCTGCAATCAAGAGCGTCTATTACGTCACTTGTCTTTCAGGGAGTCCATTCCGGGTCCCAGTGCGAGAGCTGGTTGATCCCAGTATGGTGAGGTGTTCAGGTCCTGGCCTTGGAAGTGGAGTCCGGGCTCATGTTCCTCAGACTTTTACTGTAGACAGCAGCAAGGCAGGGGTGGCTCCCCTGTCAGTTCAGCTATATGGACCAACAGGTAAGATTACAAAGACTTATTAACCTCATAACATTGCCCAGGCCATTGGTAACCAGGAAAGCTGTTCCAAAAAAGCTGCACCTGCCTTACCTTATACCCGTGGGACTTCCAGTCAGACCAACTCATTATCAAGCTGGAGTTAAATCTTTCTTTAGTAGTATTGTCATGAAACTCTCCCATTAGCTTTAATCACCTGATATCACCTCATTGTGGCCTTGCCCTGTGCTCTGGTTTGTCTTCAGGTGTAGCTGAGCCACTCAACATCACAGATAATGGTGATGGCACTCACACGGTCAACTATACTCCTGCCAACGATGGCCCATATACGGTGTGCGTAAAGTATGCCGACCAGGAAGTGCCCCGGAGGTTGGTATTGAAGAGAAGTGTGTACAAGACAGTTCTGGTCCTTCAGGTTCAGATTTAACCTTTCTAACTGTCTCTTCAGTCCTTTTAAAATCAAGACGTTACCGGCTCATGATGCTAGCAAAGTTCGAGCCAGTGGTCCCGGTCTGAATGCATCTGGGGTTCCAGCCAGCTTGCCAGTGGAGTTCACCATTGATGCCAGAGATGCTGGAGAAGGACTGCTCACCGTCCAGATTCTGGTGAGTCTCCTGTCCTGAAATCATCATTGTGCTGCCCAGTCAGTGTTTGGCAGGGAGGTGTCTGTCGTGTCTTGTTGCTCTTCTGTGACCTGTTTCTGACTCACCCCGATTCAAACGCAGACCGGCGGGCTTGTTGCTGTCACTGCAGGGTCCAGACGGCTGCAGTCGCGAGGCTTCATTGTTTGTGGAAGACTGGGGCAGGAGGGTGTGGGAGACTCACATAGTAAAGAAAACCATCCCCTTCAGTATTCTTAGGAGAGGCTCTGTAAGCCCTGCACTCTCTCCCTTCACCTCCTTCCCCCTTTACCTGTCTCTTGTCCCCCCGCCCAACCCACCTGTTCTCCCCCGCTGACTGCCTCCTCATTGTGTAGCCTTTGGCTGTTTTCACCGCTCTTATATTCTGCATAAGATCTAAAGTGTGAATATTCCTGTGACGCTAATAACATCCATGAAACTCATTATTAGTTTCATGGATGTTATTAAAAACGGAGACTCAAAGAAAGAATAGCTGCACGTGGTTAAGCTCTTATAATCAACTCCTTAATATGGAATCTTATCTGTTAGTTACACTTAAATGGAAATCTTATAATGGAAGAACTGTAAGGATAAAATAAGAGTGAGAGAACAAATTTCAGCCCTTTCCCTTAGCAGTTCACATCTGACCTGGCAGATGGTAGGATGTTAGGTAAATGCTCTTAGTTAAAGCCTTTTAAATGAAGCTCATAGTTTCCTGTGTTAGAGTCCAAGTACTTGAAATATCACTTTCAATGTTCATCAAATCAACAACAGATTCAAAAAGATTATCTGCTGGAACGTTAGAAGCAAATTTTCATTGGCAGCACTTTGCTTGGCTTCCACCCCTCTGTGGTCTGCACGTGCACTGACTCCATTCAGTTTGTTTAACGAGTTAACAGACATATTTGATTTTGAGTTGTTAACTAACCAGAGTTTTTGGTAAACCTGCTTCCATTCAATGATCCATCCATCCACTTGTCTGACCTGTCATTGCTGCAGTGAATAGTTAGATCCTGTGAGAACACTTGTGGACGTGACAAGCCCACTGCTCTCAAACCATCAGCGGCCATCAGGTCTACGATAGTGTTCATAATGCGGTAGCTGTTAATCTTTCTGATACACACTTTAGTTTTTCACATGGATATAAGCTGTAGATGCCTGCTTCCACACACCAGGGGGCGCTGCTGCACAGGGAGGTTAAATCAGATTTTTTTATTTTTTTTTATTTTTTTTACGCCTGTTTTTACATTCAACTGCTCATCACTGACACAGTGAAAAGTTTTAGATCCAGAAGTCTGAATTTCATGTTGGTTGTTTGATCTCTAACATATTTGTTTATCCAGAAAATCTGTTTTGTCCTCTTCTTCTGTGCAAGATACAGAAACCGGGTATTACCAATACTGCAATGAGAAGTATATTCTACTTTGTACAAAAGCAGGGGCAGGATGAGCAGTGCCAGAGCCCTACAGAATGACCTGCAGCAGGCTACTGGTGTGAATGTCTCCGACCAAACAATCCATTGATTGCATTTATGTATCACAAAGATTCCTAAAAATCATCAAAAGAAGTTGGAAATTATCATTAGAGACCAAAACAGTTTCTGTATCAGGTTGTAAAAATGTTTATTTCTAATGTAAGGTTTTAACTGATGCACTGCTGAAGCCTCTGCTGGACATCAGAGGAACTGCAGGTTTGTAGCTTCCACCCAGCAGTTCAGTTTGTTTGTGTCCACACATGAAGAAATGAGCCTCAGTCTGGTGACCAAGAAGATCTCTGATCTCCGTAAAATAAAATTAATTTGACTTCATATTACTTTTCCCTTTTCTTACTATTGATGGCAGATGGTAGGAGACCAGTGATGGGCAATGGGACCTATTTATGTTTTCTGTACCCCAAACATGACTAACTTCTTGTCTGTACGCTTCCAGGATCCAGAGGGAAAACCCAAGAAGGCAACCATTCGAGACAACAGAGATGGGACTTACACAGTGTCCTACGTGCCGGACATGGCGGGCCGCTACACCATCACCATCAAATACGGAGGAGATGAGATCCCGTACTCACCTTACCGGATCCACGCCCTGCCCACCGGAGACGCCAGCAAGTGTCTGGTCACAGGTTAGGCTCCACCCATCAGCACTGAAACTTAAACTTTATCATTGGAAGCTTAGCAGCATCACTGATTGTAGTTGTTTTCCTACAGTGTCGATTGGAGGACACGGACTCGGTGAGTGGCCTCAACTTTCTTAGACTCACTGAACGCCAACAGATAAACAGCATTACAGTTTTGCATAAAAAAGCAGCTGCTTAACTAACCAACCAGCAACTACACATATATACTGAACGGTGGATATTTAAAATGGACACTGATTCATTGAGTTTAATGTTTTCTCAAATTTTGGTTCTGCATTGTGACTGGAATCCAGCTCTGTGTGTGTGTGTGTGTGGGGGGGGTTAGTTTGCTTTAAAAGGTAGGATACCATTCCTAGTAGTAAAGGTCACCTCAGAAGTTATTATTATTATTATTATTAATAGTAAGAATATAAAATTAGCTGGAAGCTGTTATATATGGAAGGAACTGAATAAAATAAGATGCTAAATATGCAGTGATTTCTGTTCTCAGAGGCCAGAAGATGGGCTGGGAGTTTCTCTGAGCTTTCAGAATGAGTGATGGGAAATGTCATTCGCTAAGCAATGGCTAAACTAAATCCCAGTACGCGCTGGGAACTGGACATCTGTCAGTGCAGCTTGAAGCTACTTAAAGATGTTTTGGTGTGTAGGGTGGAGAATTAAAAATGCTTGGAGGTCACTGGATAAACTCCAGTGGACTCCAGATGAGACCGAAACTATCTGTGGCATTTCTGCACTCATTTCCTGTCATCTATATTTGACATATGTGTAACTACCCACAATTACTGTCACTGTATTTGTCCAGTCAGTCTGTCTGGAAAACAGAAGGAAATCCAAGATTTATTATAAGTATGTTTTGCACTTTAAACCCACCCAAACAAATTCAAACACACTCAGTGCAAACTGAAATAAATGACAAAGACTTTAATTTATTGTTTTATTTAAGGGTTTCTATTGTGCAATAAACATATTGATAATAAACACAATAGAGATTAACAACCCACTCTAACAGCTCATTGAGCAGCACTCACTCTGAGGCTGGGTACACCACCGTTATCAGAACCTTTTTCTTATAATCACTGCTCACGATCACTCTTAAAGCTTCCCCTAATCAACTCAGCATCAATCTAAACATTTAACCTCCCTGGTATTAGTGTGTGCTTTCTTTCATTAACATTAATCACTTCAGAAATCACTGCTTTGACTCTGTTGGTTCCACAAATGTCTTGTCAGGTTCAGGAATTGGACCAACCATCCAGATCGGAGAGGAAACAGTCATCACCGTGGATGCAAAGGCTGCAGGGAAAGGTAAAGTCACCTGTAAGGTGTCAACGCCGGACGGAGCGGAGTTGGATGTGGATGTAGTGGAGAACGCAGATGGGACATTTGATATTTATTACACGGCTCCAGAGCCAGGGAAGTACGTCATCACCATCCGCTTCGGAGGGGAACACATTCCTAACAGCCCCTTCCATGTCGTGGTGAGTCACCACCCTGAAAACACCATGATTTGGGCTTAGCTGATTTCAGTTTGGGACTGAGTTGGAGTCAAGTGGTCAGGTTAGCTTTGTTTTGCTTTGACTTTCTGGCCTGTTATTGTTGGTTTTATGGGGATGGATTTGGGATAGTTTAGGTTGAGGTTAGTTTAGGTTGGGTTAGGATTTTTTTTTTTTCTTGGTTCAGAGTGGTTTTGTTTGGGATTTGTTGGCATGAGTTTGGTTTGGCTTTGGTCTGGTTTTTGTTTAGGGTTACATAGTTAGGTTTGATTTGGGATGGTTTGAACTGGTTTGGGGCAGTTTGGTGTTTGTTGGGGTTGGTTTTGGGATAGTTTAAGTTGGGGTTTTTGGATTGGGTTTTGTTTGGTTTGAAGGTCAGTCCTTCCAAGGCTTCTTCATGTAAATACCAAAGTAGTTTTACGCCTCCAACTATCTCAACCCATCTGAATCTATCAGATTTGGAGCCACTGGAGATCGATTAGCTAATGGCTCATTTATTTAACACTCTGTATAACTGCATGTCTTTCACAACTGATCTTGGGATTTTTTTCATGAATATTAGTTGTCACTATGAAAAAACAAATATTTAAATTATTTAGTTGACCCCCAAACAAAACAAACTCTTTGAATAAAACTGTGAAACTGTGAATTCTTCACAGCATTGACACGATGGAGAAATCTCCAGTTTAAGGAAAATAAATGTATTATTATTTATTATTTTGTTCATCTTTTTGTTTTCTTTTATTTTTGTGGCTGTTTTTGTATTTTTTTGTATCTTATGTATGTATTTGTTTTATGTCTCATTTTTGATTTGATTTTAAGTTGCAGTCTATTTTATCCTTAATTTTTCTTTGACTATTTGTTTTATTTTTGTTTATTTATTGTATTGTTCCATATTTTAATTATGTTTCAGATTTATTTCCTGAAACTGTGGAAAATTGCTGCGCTTTTCGGTGTGTTTGTTTCTGGTTTGCTTGTGTTTGTAATGGCTGCACCTTGTTCCTCGTCAGGCAAGTGATACCATCCCAATAATAGAGGAACCATGTGACAAGCTTCAGTTACAGCAGCCCTACTCTCCCTATGCGGCCTTCTCCCCTCAATGGGTATCATCATTACCTCCACACCTGCTGTTTATCTGCCGCTGCGTCTCCTCTTCATAAAAACTGTCATCTGTTCCTCGCTTTGCCCTCCATCACTGCAGCGTTTCCTGTCCCACAGTCGATACCGACCCACATTCACTTATTGATTGATCTCTGGCTCAGCATGAGGCTGCATGTTTAATCTGCATGATCATCATCTCCTGCTGGGAGGGCAGCTGGGGGCTACTCTTATTAACACTACCCTCTGATTTTTACCCTCTGACTGGCTGATATCAGAGACAATTCAGCATGTCAACTTTTCTTCAACATCTGGAGAGCAGCTGATCCAGATGTTCTGACAATGTGATGATTTTAGAGAAATAGTTTCAAGACAGATTTGATCTGTTTTGTATTATTTCAGAGAATTGTGTATTTTCTTAAAATTATAATTTATTTTATTTTTATACTTTTATAATTTTTTCATATTATTTTTAGTATGACATTATTTTAAATTTTAAATTTTGTTTTATTGCTTTACTCTATTTTTCATTAAATGTATTTAATTATAATTTTTTGGTAATTTTATGGTTTCGTTATAGTTTTCAGAGCTGTTGTCTCTATTTCATTTTGCTTCTTTATATCAAAATGCTTAGATAGGTTAATATTTCTTATATTAACCTATATAATATTATTTTCTTATTATCTCAGAGACTGTGCAGCAGTCATTTGTTCCAGTTCAGTTCTGATCGTTAGAAGCTCCCTTCCTTTCCCCGCTCTTAAACCAGTGTTACCTAAACTGGACCAGTCAGATGTCTCTGTCAGCCTCTCTGCAGCCCTGCTGTGCTTCCTCTGCCTCTCCCCTCTCTCTGGATGAAATCCCAGAGTTCCTAGTATGATGCCACTAACGCCCCTCCCCTCTTGCTCTGGTTCAGGCTACCGATGATCCCGTCAGCCCTGTGGATGGGCTGGAGCCGATGCTGCGTCCCTTCAGTCTGGTCATTCCCTTTACGGTGCAGAAAGGAGAGATCACAGGTAGGGCATCTTTATTTCTAATGGTAGTGTTTATGCAGTTTGTGTTAATTTTGTTTTGTTTTGTGGGCATTTTAGCCATTATTGGACAGAGGCGGTGTAGACCAGGGGTCAGCAACCTTTAACACCCAAAGAGCCATTAGGACGCGATTTCCACGCAAAAGAAAACACTGGGAGCCGCAAATACTTTTTGACATCTAAAATGAAGATAACACTGTATATATTGTTTTTTACCTTTATGCTTTGTGTGAACAACTAAGGTCTATTGCTTGTGAAATCCATGAAGTGCTACAGAGAAAATTACATTTCAATTTCAAAATTACAATTACATTTAGCAAACAAAAACTGTTGTGAGCCGCCACCCTTATATCGCCTTTGGGCTTTTGGAGCCTTGACCTGACTTTTAAAAAGTAATTGGGAAAAAAGCACTATGCTGCTAAAAAAAAAATGAAAACTAGATATTTGCAAAATTCTGCCTAAATATGTATTTTACCTGGTTAATGTGTGTGGCGGGGCGTGGTCTGCAGCGCCGCTGCAGGGGAGGCGGACGCACCTGAGCGGCACCCGCAATCACGCCTCGCCGCCTTAACGTCTGTGCTATCTATGCTGTTGTGTTGGTGTGTGTCGGGCTGTGAACTGAAAAGCTACAGCCGGCTGTATGCGTACAGCAACCGTGTGTGAAAAGTGGTAGATGCTGAAAAGCATGTTCATGGAAACATCGTTGGTCTGCCGTGGTATGTTTACAATGGAACTTCTGCTCCTGAACCTCTGCGCACTGTTACGTTATTTGAGGTTATGGATGTTATTTGACTGGAGGCATAACTCACAGACACAAGAGACGCGCCATTACTCCAATGAGTGTCCTTTATTATTTTTCATCCCCCCCTACAACAACAACCCAGCAGAAACGTTCCTACCACTTAACATTTACCTGATACTACATCCCCCCTACTAAATAGGATGTGATGCTGGAATACAACCAAGAAAACAGATTAGACCCGCACGCTTTAAAGTATACTATTACTATGTCCTTGTGCTTTATCTGGTAACAGCTTGTTTACTGAACTCGCTTGGTTTCAAACCAGACTACTCAGAATGTCCAAAAATAAACTCTCAAAGTATACAACTCTGAACACTAAGCATAAGTGCACATTTCTGAACTATTCAGTGCAGCTACAAACAACATGTTTAAACAGTGCAACCATTTGCTTTATTTCTCATTGTCTCTATGAGGGATGGGGTAGACTACCCAGCCCTCAGCCTGAGTGTGGGGATTATTCTGCCCCATTGCTCACTCAGTTCCAAGCCCTATGAGCAAACATAGTCTTTTAGGTATGCTGGAGGCCTCCTAGACCTGGGTTGGATTTGACTCCCAGCTTCAGGAGTCTGCTGGCTGGCCCCCTGTGAGATAGTGTCTGGAACCGACACAATCTGTGCAGCTGGAACAGAGTTCTCAGGTGAAGCCTCTGGTGGATCGCCAGAAATCTCCGGTGCCCCAGGTGTCCATGTAAGATGGTAACGGTTTCTTCTCAGCGTGCCCTTTGCTGTCTCGATGATGTAGGACCTCGGTGAGCCTGCCATGGACACGACTGTCCCTCTAGTATCCATGTCTGAGACCCACACTTTGTCTCCAGGATTGAGCTGTAGCATATCATGTGCTCTGTGTCTGCGGTTGTAGTTTTGTCTTTGTTTTTGTCTGTACGATTGTTCTATAGCTTTGAGCTTGTCTGTGTCCGTACCTCTTGGATTTAGCTGTGATGGGATGACAGGAATAGTTGTCCTTATCCTTCTACCCATGAGAAGCTCTGTTGGGCTGTAGCCATTTGCCAATGGAGTGGCCCGGTATGCCATAAGGGCGAGATAGGGATCGCCAGACTTTTTAAGAAGACTTTTGATGGTCCTGACTGCCCTCTCGGCCTCCCCATTGCTCTGAGGGAAGTGGGGACTGGATGTCTCATGGCTAAAACCCCATTCTTGTGCAAATCTTTTGAAGGAATCAGACGAGAACTGAGGTCCATTATCAGAGCGAACCCGCTCTGGTATGCCATGACGTGCAAAGATTGATTTACAGTGCTCGATCACTGCCTCTGATGTTGTAGATGTCAGTTTGGCAACTTCGAAGAATCTGGAAAAGTAATCCACAATGACCAGGTACTGTTTATTCTCTATCTGGAACAGATCAGTTCCAACCATGGCCCACGGTCTTTGTGGGAACTCGGTAGGTAGCATGATTTCTTTGTGGTTAGTTCGCTCACGGCAGCAAGTGTCACAGGTCCCAATCACTTTTATCAGCTCACTGCTCAGGCCTGGCCACCAAACAGATTGTTTAGCTCTCTCTCTGCATTTCGTTATTCCCAGGTGTCTCTCATGTAGTTTAGACAGAATGTCTGCTCTGAGTGATGTGGGAATCACTATTCTGCTCCCATAAAGAAGCAAACCATTGTGGACTGTGAGGTCACCTGAAAATGGCAGATAAGGCTGGAAAACCCTTTCGATGGAGTACTTATCTGGCCATCCTTCCACACAGAACTTCTTCAGCTGGCTTAGAATGCTGTCATTGTCCTGATGTGTCTGGATTTCTCTGAGTCGTGGCTCTGTGGCTGGCAGGCTTGCTATGACGGACTCCACATACAAGTTGATTTCTTCCTCCGGCAAACCTTCAGTTGTGTCACATACAGGAGCTCTGGACAGTACATCTGCTGTTGCAATGTAGCTGCCATCACCAGTGTGTGTGTGAGTGGGTGGATGACTGGATGTGTAAAGTGCTTTGGGGTCCTTAGGGACGAGTAAAGCGCTATATAAATACAGGCCATTTACCATTTACCAGGAACATGAGATATGGTATAAGAGAACCTCATCAATCGCATGCGTAGACGTTGTATACGAGGTGGAAGCTCGTCCAGGCCCTTGGAGCCAAGCAACGAGACCAGAGGTTTGTGGTCTGTTTCAATGTGGAATGTTTTCCCAATTAGGAACTCTGCAAACCTCTCACAGGCCCATGTTGAAGCGAGGGCCTCCTTCTCAATTTGAGCATATCGCGCTGAGAGCTTTTGAAGCGTATGCTACTGGTTTCCACCCTAGATCGGCGTGCCGCTGGAGAAGCACTGCTCCCAAGCCATACGAAGATGAATCAGCTGATACGCACATTTCAGCATTTGGATCATACAGAGCGAGCCCTGGGGGTGTTGTCAGTTCTTTTTTGATGCCGTCGAAAGCCTGCTGCTGCTGTGGCCCCCATGACCACAGGTTGGACTTCTTCAGTAGATCTCTTAGGGGGCGCGTTTTTTCCGCCAGGTGAGGAAGAAACTTTCCTAGGTGATTCACCATGCCCAGGAAGCGTCTCACCTCACTTATGTTGCTGGGCTCATCCATGGAACTCACGGCATGCACCTTGTCAGGATCTGCGCTAACCCCCGATGCCTCAATGACCTGCCCCAGGAACTTTATCCTGTTCTTGGAGAACTCACACTTGTCGTTCAATGTTACTCCAGCCTCCTGCAGTCGAACCAGTGCTTTTCGAAGTCTCTCATCATGCTCTGCTTGTGACGTCCCCCAGATGAGCACATCATCCATCTGGCAGAGGACTCCTTCTAAGCCCTCAAGAATGCGTGCCATCCGTTTCTGGAAGTGTTCTGGGGCTGATGAGATTCCAAAGCACAGACGATTGTAACAATACCGACCAAAAGGTGTAATAAAGGTCGTGAGCAAAGAAGAGTCCCTGGATAAGGGAATCTGCCAAAATCCTGCATTGGCATCCAGCTTTGAAAACACTTTTGCTCCTGCAAGCTGTCCTAGTGTGTGTTCTACTGAAGGGAGTGGATGCTTCTCTCTCATGACATATTTGTTTAGTTCAGTGAGATCGCTGCATATTCTCACTATGCCTGTGCGCTTAGGAACCACCACCATAGGCGCGCACCAATCAGTGGGCTCCTCCACCTTGGAAATGACACCCTGCTGCTCCATCCTGTTCAGCTCTTCTTTAACCTTTGGTAAGAGTGGAAGGGAGATTCGCCTAGGGGTCGAGAGGGAAAACGGCTGTGCCTCTGGTTTCAGAACAATATTGTACTCCCCCTCCATTTTGCCTAAGCCGCTGAAAAGCTTGGGGAATTCTTGTTTGACAGCGTCAATAGAGTCTAAGCTAATATGATTCACTCTAGCAACCAGCTGTAGTGCCACTGCAGCATGCCCGCTCAGCAGCGGTGTGCATAAACCCTGTACGACATAAATGTCTTCTTTGGTTTTGTGGTTGTTCTTGCTGAGAGTGGCTGTGAACATGCCTTTAACCTTCAGACGTGTTCCTCCTCCTCCATTGTTGCGAGCGCGGACGCCAAGGGGCTGCCAGACATTTATACAGCCGTATTTCACACATGACTATGAAAGGCGGAAGAGGAAGTAGTTCCTCTGAATGTAGACAATCCGAATGTTATAGTTTCTTCCCACTGTGTTCCTGTTAATGATAAACTACAAATTTACTCTAAATTACTAAAATATCGATATTTTAATGTGAGAATCGATTCTAGAACATAAATGATTGGTATCGGAGGAATCGATATTTCAGGATCGATCCGCACATCACTAATAAGAAGTCACTTTCATCTTTACGCAGGACTGTAAGCTATCATCTGTGAGGCGTGAGCAGTGTTTGTTTTTAGCATAGTTCGCGGTGGAGAATAGCTGTTGACATAATGTGGATCCAAAGATCCATAATTTGCCTACCTGGGGTTGAAAGTCTCGATAAATGCAAGGTGTTTCGGCGGGTATGCCGGCTTCAGTGAGTGTGACGCTTATTTTCAGCCATGAAAAATATAATATAATTTTATATTTCAATATCACAATACTCTTCCAATTTAGGACTAAAAGTTAAAAAGAACATAAATAAACATAATTAAAATGCACTTCAGCAAAATATTTAAAAAATATATATATATATTTTCCCAAACCACGCAGAGCCGCACTATAAGGACTAAAGAGCTGCAGGTTGCCGACCCCTGGTGTAGACAGACAGGAAAGCGGGTCAGACTTGAATCTGCTTTCTTCTGTGTGGCCATGCCGCACATGGTCGCCTGCTCATGCTCAGTTGGCACCCCAGTAAATGCTGTTTCTTAGCTTTGACATATCATTCCTAACCAGGTGACTTTGCATCAAAGGATGCACTTGAAGCATTACTAGAGGCTGATAACTTGCATAGTATTTGAATCTAATTTAAAAACTCTAATGAAATTTAACCTTTTGGTTATTGTGATTAGAATGGTTTCAGTCTAAACATGAAATTAGTCAGAATAACTGAACTTGTGTGTGTTTTATCCTCCAGGTGAAGTCCGCATGCCTTCTGGCCGAACGGCCCGACCTCACATCACCGACAACAAGGACGGGACAGTTACTGTGAAGTACTCGCCAACTGAACGAGGCCTCCATGAGATGGACATCAAATACGATGGCAACCACATCCCAGGTGATCCCTCCTCAGTGAATATGTGTTCTGTTTCTGAGGCGCACATTCTTTCGTCTTCAGCAGTGTTATCAGCAGACAGACTGACTTTCAACCTTTAATGTGAAAATCATTAAACATCACATTAACACACAGGTTCTCTGTGTGCTCTCTCTGTTACAGGAAGTCCACTCCAGTTCTATGTTGACGCTATTAACAGTGGTCATGTGACAGCATACGGTCCCGGCCTGAGCCACGGCACCATGAACCGACCAGCTACTTTCACTATAGTTACAGAAGATGCTGGAGAAGGTATCCCTCATATGTACACTAGTAGATATAAGAGCTGTTTAAAGCCTGAGCCCAGTTCTTCTCGGGCACGTAGACGGTGTTTATGACTGTATCTTTTATCTGAAATATGAAATGTGTATTTAATCAGAAGAAGACACCATGTGAAACTGAAGATAAGAAAGGCAGTAAGTGTTCCCACTCTTTCTACAGGAGGTTTGTCTCTGGCAGTTGAAGGTCCATCCAAAGCAGAGATCAGCTGTAAAGACAACAAGGACGGGACATGCACAGTGTCCTACCTGCCCACCGCACCTGGAGACTACAACATCATCGTCAAGTTTGATGACAAACACATCCCTGGCAGCCCCTTCACCGCCAAGATTACTGGTAAAAAATTCTCTCTCCTCGGGAAAGTCGGGCTTTTGTCCAGACAGCTCAGTTTTAAGCAACACTTTTTAAATGATTGTTCATCAAAAAGCAGCTGCAGCACCTATGACGTTGTACATTTTTATGATTTTAACAAAAGATGTAATTTGAATTTAATGTGTAATTTTTCAGAACTACCTCCAAAAATGTAGAAAATCTTCTTTTAAGAAAACTAACATGCTTAGCTTGAATATCTTCACAATCAATACCTTTCAGTACCTTCAAAACACATTAATTATGAAGCACGTGCAGAAAAAGATAGATATTAACTGTGTACTTGGTCACATGTGGATTGCCTTTAGTTGATTTCTATCTCTGTACGCAGACAACACTCTGCTCTATCTTCCTGTGGGACACCAAATATACAAAACCCTTTCCAATCAAAGCAGATATAAATGATCAGATTTTTTTTCAGCTAAATTCAGAAAATAAATTATCCAGCATTTTTATCTTCAGTTATTCAGTCATTTAGTCCTGTAAAAGGTTTCACTTTAACTCTAACAGCTTTAAAGTGTTCTGGAAAGTTTCTTTGTTTTGTCAAACCATGACATGGCATGTGTTCTTCTTTTGGTTGTCTAACTTCTTGTAATTATCCTTCCTTGTCATTATAATATTTCCTAATTACATTATTTAACCTCCTGACCTTCACTGGCTCATTGTTAACCTGTCTATGTCACGATCTGGGGGGCAGATCATCAGGAGATGCAGGATGTGGACCCAAACGCAAGCACTGACAACGGCGTAGCTGTGAGAAAGTTTATTAATAATGAAAGGGGAAAATACAAACCAAAGCAGGGTATCGCAGGGAACTACGCTAACAAAACCTAAACTGGGAAGAGCTACGAAATAATAATACAAGAAATAAAAACCTGTGACTACAAACCTGAAAACATGGAGAGACACCTGGAGAAATACAGACACGCAGACGAACCAGTAACTAACAGAGGGAAACACAAGGCTTAAATAGACAGACGGATAACGAGGGAATGAGACACAGGAGAACACAGCTGGGAGTAATCAGACATGACCAAGGGGAAGCAAAACTCAATACATTGACATAGGACGCAGACTTTCAAAGTAAAACAAGAAACATAACAGACACGGACTTAACTAGGTGAGACAGCAACCATGGAACACAGAAACCAAAAGATTAGAAAAGATAAACAATGACAAAATCAAAGTTCAATAGTAATACAGAAACAAAACACTGGGTCACAGACCCAGGACAGTGACAGTCTCGGTTTTTAATTGTTCCTCCAAGTCTTGGCCATCAAAGAAAAGAAAAAGTATCTATATATGAATTACATCTATATTTACACATAGATTATTCCTGTCTTTCTTCTTTTTTGTGTGGTACGTGTATACAAGTGCTGAGGCAAAGTGGGGGTAATGATGAATATCATGAATCAGTAGAGTGCTGAGCATAGGGTAGGGATTAATCAGCGTGTACATACTTCTTCCTGCTCCATTTTGGACTTGATGATTAAGTGGTTTATTTCATGTCACTGAGATTTTCTTTATTTATTGTATTTTTTTGTGTGCATATGTGTGTGTATGCAGGTATCAGTGTATATGTGTATGTTTGTATATGGTTTTTGTTTTA
This sequence comes from Rhamphochromis sp. 'chilingali', assembly GCF_963969265.1. Lineage (NCBI taxonomy): Eukaryota > Metazoa > Chordata > Actinopteri > Cichliformes > Cichlidae > Rhamphochromis > Rhamphochromis sp. 'chilingali'. The sequence continues at coordinate 24,736,238 of NC_137934.1, forward strand.
TGTCAGACATAAAAGCTCATCATCATCATAATCAAAAGATTAAAAGATTTTCTGCTTAGGTGGTCCAAACTCTGGCATCGAGCTATGAATGTTGATTTAGTCTGCATTTGGAGAGCACATTCCCCTGCCGAGACACCCCCCTCACCTTTTAAAGTTCCCAAGCTCCTTCTCATCATGCTCCACCTTTCAGTGTAGTTTTTTTAAAATTAGTCATGATAGTTGTTCAGTAAGCAGCACCTGTTACCCACGGTACGTCCATCACATGGCCAATCATTAGCTTAATTTCTGTTTTCAAATTGATGCCAGTTTAGTTTGTTTTAGTTTGTTTATGTCATTGCACGTTGTTTCATTTGTGTCGGTGCTGGCTTGTCTGTGGGTGCTGTAACCTGCATTAAAAGCTGCAGTATGAGTAAAGTTTGGCTGATTGAACTAAGCTGGTTTTCACTATTACTTTGTCGTCTCACATTTGATCTCCAGGTGACGACTCTATGAGAACATCCCAGCTTAACGTTGGCACGGCAACAGATGTTTCCTTAAAAATTATGGAGACGGACCTGAGCAGCCTGACCGCGACGATCAGAGCTCCGTCAGGAAACGAGGAGCCCTGCCTGCTGAAGAGGCTGCCCAACAGACATATCGGTCAGTTTCTATGCTTCAATGCTTCTCAGTCACCCTTTGGCAAAACGTGGACCAAAACCAAACAACATAGAATCTTTATTATTATCCAGATTTCATCAAATATTTGGTTTTCTAAATATTACATTCTTCAAATTATTACCCAGTCAACAAAGCTAGCTGTCCATCACTAATTCATCGGTGATAAAATTACCTTATTGTCCCTAAATAATAATGTCTTTATTAGGACTTGAAAGGGAAAACCTTCAGGTGCTGAAGGTCTGAAGCAGGCCAGATCTGAGACTATTGTTCATGTTTTTGGAGGTGACACAGGTGTGAGGATCAGAATATCGTCACAGTCAGCAGACAAGGCTGGACTGGGACAAAAAATCGGCATTTTGACTAGAGACCGGCCCACCAGGATAAATGTGACGTCATTCAGGGGTAAAACCGCAAAGGATTCTGGGAACTTGTGGCAAGAGGTACTAGCGCACGCAGGCTTTCAATTGAACTCAGTTACACAGCTATAAAAAGAAACCCAAAAAATGGCAAGAAGCTGTTGTATTATTAACTGCAATAGCCGGTCGCATGACAGCCACGGGAAGCCGACGGGTAAAGAGATCTTTTTTTTTTTATCGGATTACGTCGTTGAAGAGAAATTTTTAAGCCATGTTTCCGAAGTAAGAGCCGACGGATGGTCTGGATATACCAAATATAACGTCTCAGAACACTTCAGCTCACATGTTAGTCTGCTCCAAGCATTCCCACAAAGGTCAGAGTTTTGTTGTAGTTAATACGTCATTTTTCTTAACATAATTGGTGATATAGGTTACAAGCAAGTCTGGCGCTGAGCAGAAATTGTTGCGCTATGCTCCTTTATTTATTGTGTTTATTGTGCATAAATAGTGAATTGTCCTGACACAATATTGCGTTTCGCTTCTGTTATTATGGTACATTGACAAAACCATATACTTTTATTCACAGGATAAAACAGTTGTTTTGTATCACTAATTGTCCAGTGCGATTACAGCATACAATATTATTGTCACTGCTACATTTCTGTAATGCTACCAGAAATTATTTCCACTACTAATTAATTACCGTTGAGCTCAAAGGTTATATTAATAAACGGTTAACGAATGTGTATTTATGACGATGATTTGTGAGACTGGTAAACTTACCTTTGTTCGTACGATGGTCTTTCGTTCTACACGGTGCATTTCAAGGTCCTGTACCCATCCGTCGGCAAACTGTACCTGGGCTTGTTGCAGTGACCTGAAGTTACTAAACTTCATGAGTGTATGCACTCACTCCAAGAACCGTGTAATTATAAATCTGAGCGTGGTGAAAGTTGGGCAGCACGCTGACGTCTTTTGTCCACTCTGTGTGCTCGTAAGGGTCTGACCCTTTCACTCCTTTGATTTTTTCCTCGTATCTTTTCTTTGTCTTTTCGTCGAGTCTGTCTTTGTACGGACCGACATTGTTCTCCTTTTGTACATTCCTTTTTTGTGCGGCAAAGAAAAAACAGGAAGGTATTGGAACCGGAGAATGAACGTTTAGCGGTGCTGCAAATGCTTGCATTTGATGCGGTACTTGGATTGTTTTGCCACGAGTTCCCGGCATGCAATGCGCGAAAATCACGTGATTGCTAAACAAGGGGGCGGGTGAATCCGGCCTCCTCGGCTGTAATTGGTCCAGCCCAGAGTCGATCATGACCAATTGGCCAATCCAACACCTTTCATTATATATACCCTTCCTAAAAAAAAAAATCCATCGGCCCATAAAAACAAAAAATCGCCAGCGGCCCACCGGGCAAATGCCCGGTATACCCGATGGCCAGTCCAGCTATGTCAGCAGACACTCAGTTTTTACATTTTTCTGGGTTGAATACTAGCTTAGTGTTGGCTGTGCAGATGTTAGAAAAGAGGTGAATTTGTGTTATCAGCATATGATGCAGTTGTGTCTATCCTGGATGCAGTTTGCACTTTACCATCGCGTTCTCGTCCTTTTGTGCAATAAAAATAAAAGTCCACATCCACACTGGAAACTGCCCAACTATTTTCCTCCTCTGACACACAAACTGAAATCAGCAGATTGTAGCGTGCAAAAACCGATAAGTGGGACAGATAGGTAGGCAGACGATTCAAAAGAACTGAACTACTCGGATCTCAATTCCCATTCCTACACGGACGTGTGATTTTCTACAGTAAAAAGAATTCGCACAGCTGTACAAGAGACTCCACGTTTCTGATGACATGTCTCTTTCCTGCAGGAATATCCTTCACACCAAAGGAAGTTGGTGAACACGTGGTCAGTGTGAAGAAGAACGGGAAACATGTGACCAATAGTCCGTTTAAGATCATGGTGGGTCAGTCGGAGATCGGAGATGCCAGCAAGGTGAAGGTTTACGGTCAGGGGCTGGTGGAGGGACACGTGTTCGAGGTGGCCGAGTTCATTGTGGACACAAGGAATGCAGGCGAGGATTCAACCTTCATCCACACAATCAGAGCGCTGAAGCTCAGGATTTCAGATTCTAACCCTCAATGTCTGTGTTTGTGGCAGGTTATGGAGGTCTGGGTCTGTCCATCGAGGGTCCCAGTAAGGTGGACATCAACTGTGAGGACGTGGAGGACGGGACATGTAAGGTCACCTACTGTCCCACAGAACCAGGAAACTACATCATCAACATCAAGTTCGCCGACCAGCATGTGCCAGGTACGAAAAATTATTCCAAGTTTGATTTGAGGCAAATTAGTTTGTAGAAAGAGAACGTACCACTGCAGATGGTATAAAAGATGAATGCAGATGCCTGAAGTAGTTCTTCACAAGTACAAAACATTTTCCTGTAACTACCATAAAGAGTTAGATAGATCATTGGTTCAGATCTGATGAGCTAGGTGTTGATCTGATGCTCTGGACAAAGCATGAGGGTCTAAGAGTTTCGGCTTTCAGTTGTGATGTGATGTTTGTGTGAACAGGAAGTCCGTTCACGGTGAAGGTGTTTGGTGAAGGTCGGATGAAAGAGAGCATCACCCGGAAACGTCAGGCACCCTCCATTGCCACCGTGGGCAGCACGTGTGACCTCAACCTCAAAATACCAGGTGAGCTGTGATATCTGCCTCCTCCTCATCCTCCTCCTGTCGGCTCCTGCCCTCCCTGCTTCCTTCTCTTCACCTCCTCGTCTTTGTCCACTATTTCCTCCTCCTCCTCCTTCCTGCTTCTCCTCTGGGTCGCAGGAAACTGGTTTCAGATGGTTTCGGCTCAGGACCGTTTGACCCGGACGTTCACCCGCAGCAGCCACACCTACACCCGGACCGAGCGGACGGAGATCAGCAAAACCCGAGCCGGAGAGACCAAGAGGGAGGTGCGGGTGGAGGAGAGCACGCAGGTCGGAGGCGATCCCTTTAGAGACGTATTTGGAGATTTTCTAGGGCGAGAGAGTCTTAGTGGCTTCAGCGGGATGCCGACCGGCAGCCGACAGCCGCTGCAGAACGGTGTGTGTGTGTGTGTGTGTGTGTGTGTGTGTGTGTGTGTGTGTGTGTGTGTGTGTGTGTGTGTGTGTGTGTGTGTGGTAAGTGAGAGTGGCTGATTTAACAGAGTGTTGTGCTGTAATGGCCTCCCATGCTAACCCTCTAACCTGCTCTGATTCTTCCAGCTCTCTCACTTCTCTTTGTCTGCATTCTGCTGTCAAAATGTCTGGATTAAGGTAGTATTGTTATTCAGTCTGGCCTGATGTGGGCACTGTGCCTAATCTCAGATACAGCAATAAAGAAATGTGTTGGGTTTATAGTTGCAGTAGAAGGAAGGAGCTGCTTACAGGTTCAGCAGTCATATCATTGGTCAGATAAAAAATAAAAATTAAAAAAACCTTAAAAAGGCTCCAACAATACAAATACAGCCCAGAAGTCCAGTTCAGAGACTTCTGGGCCATGTTTGTACTGTTGGAGCCTCTAGTGGACTTTTGAGGAAAAGCAGGTTTTTTTTATAGGTTAATGGTTGCTGTTGTTTTTGTTGACTGAGACGTGGAAGAACTGATTTCTGTTCATCTTTAAGACTATTTTAAAGCAGAAAGACAAAGACAAACATCCATTAAGCATATTAGTAATACGCACTCTCAAGGAAACATTTTAAATTTGTAAAATTATTAAAAGATTGCAGTTCAAGTATTTACAGTATCATCACTATTTCTTATCAAATTCTTCATAAAAATGTATTTTCACTTAAATGTTACTATTGAATGAGATGATTTGTTCAAACTGAACTAACAATTGAAAAAAGAAAAGAGGACCTTGGATTGATTTCTGAGGAGCTCCACACCTAATTTTAGCTACTAAAAATTACAAAATAAACATGCTATAGACCAAAAACCTACAAAATCTAAATCCGTGACATATTAACCAGTGCATGATGCAAGATATTTTTTTTTTTTGGTGCATGCTATGTAAAAACTGACTATGAAACATTTGCTGGATGAATCATCTGATCCTCAGTAACATTCTCCTAATCCTGTCAGGTGAGGCAGCTAACCAGGAGATGACGGCTCAGGTGACGAGTCCTGGAGGAAAGACAGAGGACGCAGAGATCATTAAAGGAGAGGAGAGCACCTACAGCGTCCGCTTCATCCCTCAGGAGATGGGACCTCACACTGTCAACGTCAAATACCGGGGCCAGCACGTCCCTGGGAGCCCCTTCCAGTTCACTGTGGGGCCCCTGGGAGAGGGAGGGGCCCACAAGGTCAGAGCAGGAGGCACTGGACTGGACCGCGGAGTGGCAGGAATCCCAGGTGGGCTGTAGGATTTACATTTGTTCCTTATCTCTTCTTCTGTCCTTATGAACCGGTTTCTTTTTGCTTCTTCTGTAACAACTTTGATTTCATTTGAATCTTTGGATGAAGAAGCATGCTGACATGCTCCTACATGTCAGCAAGGTTTGGTCACAGGAAACAAAACATCCATCTGTGATGTGTCAAATGAACTCTTGAAACACCCATGTTCCTAATTTTGTTTCACTGATGATATGTCTGCTATTTCAGTTCAATTTGAAAAATTTTCTTTACAAAAAGCTCCTCTAGTGGCCACCATAGGAACTGCAGCTCTCACAGTTTGTGTTGTTTTGCAGCGGAGTTCAGTATCTGGACCAGAGAGGCTGGTGCTGGAGGTCTCTCTATTGCTGTAGAAGGACCCAGCAAGGCTGAGATAACATTTGAAGACAGGAAAGATGGATCCTGTGGAGTTATTTACGTAGTGCAGGAACCTGGTAAGTCTCAAGAGATATTTGGCTTAAGCCTCTCAGATTTATTTCAGCCAATGAAAGAAGCCTAACCTTTTTCTGTGAGATGTTATCATTTTAATTTTAATACTTTTAATACTCTCTGATAGTTTTAATACTCTCTGACAGATTATTGTGGTGTTTATTTGTTTTTTGTTTTGTTTTTATTCCTCTGATTAATTGTATCACTCTTTTCACCATAACAGCAAGACAAATTCCTTATTTGTGTGAAAATTTGACAATAAACATCATTAGGATTCTGTATCTGATGGTAAAGGGTTTGATCTGCATACAAACTTATATTCCACAAGGTTTCTACCTACATAGCAACAAAGGCACAAGCCTGGAATCACTACTTGAATTTTATCATTTCAAATATTCGCCCAGGACCAGTTTAGTTCAAATCCATCCATGTCACAGTATAATTATTGTAATTGTAAAAGTGTAAGCGTGCTCTGCCTCTGGAACGATATATAAAAATAAATTAAGAAAAAAACAGATTAAAGTTAGAACTCATGGTAAATGGGCAACTTTTGAAAAACAAACTTGCAGATTAACAGAAATAAAATTAGAACTTAAAAACAGTATAAGGCTACGTTCACACTGCAGGCGAAAGCGCATCAAATCCGACTTTTTTTTTTTGACCCTATGCGACCCATACCCAATCATGGTATGACAGTGTGAACAGCACAAATCCGATCTGGGTCACTTTCGTATGTGGTACTGAATCCGATACATATCCGATGTTTCAGAAAGCGACTGCTGTTTGAACGGTCAAGTCGCATTAAATCCGTCTTTTACGTCACTGACACAAGACAGACGCCAATTATCAGCGCCGGAGAAGCGCCCGATAAGACATCGCGAACGCTTCCTGGCCATCCAGTGAAACTGCTGGGAAGACGACGTTGGAGAAACGTGAACATTTTATTTATACTGTATAATCTGCAGATTCTGACAGAAATCTGCAACTATCCTTTGAAGCACCGCTCCTCTAAACAGCAATAATGATAATTATTAGGTTATTTACATTATTATGTAAATAACAAAATAACTTAAAGCAAAAATTGGGAAACGTGAAGTCCGAAGTCTTTATATTAAGGGCTATCAGTCAAACAATACTGTTTGCTCTGGGTCTAAACAGAGCGCGTTGTGTATGACGTCTTCTTTTGCGCATGTGGGCCGCTTTGAGCGTTCACACTAGAGCGCGTTTGCTGTCGCATTTTATTTGTAGTGTGAACGAGCAGACAAAAAAATCGGATTTGATCAAAAAATCGGAATTGAGCATCAAGACCTGCAGTGTGAACGTAGCCTAAATGTTTTTGAAGTTCCTTGTTATAATGTTATATTGTTTTTGTTTTTTTTTATCATTGGATCTGCAAATTGTTGTGATCGTTAAAGTATTAAAGGAGAAAGTCCATATCCTTCCAACAATAATATATTTCTTTTGTTCAGGTGATTATGAGGTCTCCATCAAATTCAATGATGAACATATCCCAGACTCCCCCTTTACCGTCCCCATCGCCTCGCTGTCAGATGACGCTCGCCGCCTCACCATCACCAGCCTGCAGGTGAGGAAAGATCTAAATCTACCAGCTGAACTTACAGAAATGAAACCCTTTGAGAATTATATTTACTGTGGACAGATTTATTTTTAGAGTCTCAATAACTGTGCTGTGTTGAGGATTGTATTTGTGTTCATAGGTGTGTATATTTATCTCTGAATATTTAATCGCTGCCCTCTTTCTTTGTATGCAACACATTTATTCTTGAGATATAACAAATGTGTGTACAAGTAGGGAAAAAAAACAAAGTCACAATATGTTAAATTGTGAAATTAAAAAAAAAATTATGCTGGTAACATTAACAGAAAAAAGGCTATGGAGGAGCTCACAAAAAAAGACAGAAATAAAACTAAACTGACAAATTTCTATTTTAAAAATAAAAAAACTAAATAGTTTTGATTAAACAATTTATAGTTAAAGCCAAATCTTTAAAACATAGGCATAAATATAAAAACAGGCACTACAAACTTTATTAATCAGACCACCAAAGAAATCTTGTAAAAACACTTAAATGAGTATCTGCAGTACTGAGGAAGCATATTCCATTTGTTTAAAATAACCGAGAACTGCTTGTTGAACACTTTTAATCTCCATGGTCCAAAGCACTGAATCCCTTTTCTTTACCAGGAGATGGGTCTGAAGGTGGGTCAGGAGGCCTCCTTTGCAGTGCAGCTCAATGGAGCAAGAGGGCTAATTGATGCCAAGATCCACACGCCATCAGGAGCCACCGAAGAGTGTTACATCACTGAGCTGGACAGCGGTAAGACCCCATTATAGCTGTTAGTGAAGTGATCTTTAGGACTTTTGAGTACAATTAAAAACCAAACATGGATCCACCACGATTTCCTAACCCAGTCAAAATTACATTTGGAGTTCCACAAGGTTCAAGTCTGGGCCCACGACCTTTTAGTTTTTCAGGTTCAGATCACTTATTTGCTATAAATACAAGACTGTTATTTACTGCTTAACTATTAATTTTAATTTGTAATTTTTCAGAGTGTTTGGAAGTTTAAATCTTTCTTGTATTTAATCTTCATATTAAATACAGGATTATAGAGTCATTCGTATAAGAAACCTCTTTCTCAAAGTCTGTATTTACGGTGGTTATAGAACTGTTTGTAAATCAATGATTTCCTGTTTCTACAGATCAGCATGCTATCAGGTTCATCCCAAAGGAGAATGGAGTTCATTCTATAGACGTTCGTTTTAATGGCAGCCATGTCCCCGGCAGTCCCTTCAAGATCAGAGTAGGAGAACCGGGTCAGGTCGGAGATCCAGGAATGGTGTCTGCGTTTGGGTCAGGTCTGGAGGGAGGAACCACAGGTATATACAAAAAACAAAGTCTTTAACTTTGAAGCCATTTGATGAAAGAGAGTTTTAATGAGCGTTCTCACTTTATTTAGGCATGGCATCAGAGTTTATTGTCAATACTTGTAACGCCGGCTCAGGAGCACTGTCCGTGACAATTGATGGCCCATCAAAGGTTAAGATGGATTGTCAGGAGTCTCCTGAGGGGTATAAGGTTTCCTACACACCTATGGCTCCTGGAAGCTACCTGATCTCCATCAAGTATGGAGGACCCCAGCACATTGTAGGCAGCCCCTTCAAGGCCAAAGTATCAGGTGGGTCAATGACCATTGACCTTTTACTGAGGTCAGTCCGTGAGTTTTCCTGATACTCACGGGTATAGTTTCCTGGGGTTTCCTTGGAAATGAGGATGAAAGTGATTCGGTCTTGTTGTGTACAGTCTGCATGCTGCCTTCAGGCGTAGTGATTCCTGGAAATAAAGCATGATTCATCACTTTCCACTGATTCCTCCAGAGATAAAGAGCACATTCAGTTCTAAATAAAGCTTGTTTGGAACCAATTGTTTTTATGCACTTGTAGGACACCAAGCTCTACATAGCTGGTGATACTGACCATATGACTCCTTTTCCTCCTTTTCAGTAAACCTGAAGGGATGTCCACATACTGTTGGAGAAAGCTGACTCTAACTCTTCTTCTTCCAGGACCTCGTCTGTCAGGTGGCCACAGTTTGCATGAGACGTCGTCTGTTCTTGTGGAGACCGTCAGCAAGTCAGTAGCGATGGGCAGCCCTTTTGCCTCTCTGCCTAAATTTTCCTCAGATGCCAGTAAAGTCATCTCCAGAGGTGCCGGCCTTTCAAAGGCCTTCATTGGTCAGAAGAACACCTTCACAGTCGACTGCAGTAAAGCAGGTGACCATTTCGTCCCTCCTGTCTTTCGTGAAAGTCAAATCTGAGATTTTTCTTCACCACTCACGATATTTCCGTTTTTTTCCTTGCAGGCACAAACATGTTGATGGTCGGTGTCCACGGGCCGAAGACACCCTGCGAGGAAGTGTACGTCAAACACATGGGCAACAGGATGTACAATGTCACGTATACTGTTAAAGAGCAGGGCAGCTACATCCTCATTGTGAAGTGGGGAGACGAGAACGTCCCCGGCAGTCCGTTTCATGTCACAGTCCCTTAAAACTGAACTCTTCACTGTCCAAGACTGGATTAAAATGTGATCTGCATTATCTGGACTAGTTTATTTTCTTGATGACAGATTTTCTGTTAGTATTTCTGAAGATATGCAGCACTCAGAGGTCCAGAGGTGTCTGAGGTCACCATGAAGGGGAGACTGCATACATTTCCATCTTTTTTTGTGTGTCCACTTCTCTGAACTTTTTCATCACACCTCATATTTAGTGAAAAATTCAAGCTGCAAGTTGCTGTTTTGCTCCCACAAACCAAACAATTCAGAAGTTAGCTTAAACAGAAGAAACAGTTTTAACGTCAGTGAGGGGGGAAAAGTGCTTCCGAGTCCTTTATTTCTTATCTCCATCTGTAAAAACAGGAAACTATAAACTTTCTCTAAGAATCCTTATTTCTTACTGATGCTCATCCGATAACCACGAACACTTCAGACCCTTGGACTGTCTGCACTCCAGCCATGGTGACTATCGTCCAAAAATCTGATTGGTCAGTAGATGGTGAACGCTTACCTGCAACAAAACCTGGAGCAACTTTGGTCTGTAGCATCAGTTACCATGGTGACATACCACCTTTATAACCCTGAAAAGACAGAGTTAAACCCAAAGTTAGCTTGATAACTACAGATCCCTAAAAGCATTCATGTTTTCTCATGGATGAGTTTAATGTCTTTCGAAGATATTCTGAGTGAAAAATGGTGTTTAGTTAGCCTCAGCAGGCAAAGTCTCCCCTTCCTCAGCATTCAGTTTCAGGTGAGCGAGAGACTATCTTCCCTCCATGTTGAATCAGATGCACTCAGCAGGTCTCTGTATGTCAGGGTTTGTGCCAGATCGCTCATGTGGCGTAGGCCCAGTTGTGGGATGTGGAATGATCAAGATGAGCTGGGCTGTGACGTTAACAAACTCTTCTGTTTTTATTTATCCTGCAGCATTTTTCTCTCCTTTGATTTTCTTTGACAGAAAATGGTCTTACTGTTGAGAGAAGCAGGTGATGATGGATTTTTTTTTTTTTTAAACCACAGGAAGGAAGTGAAGTGGCGTTTCCTTTGTGAATGTTGGAAAAACAGTAGCAGATATTAGAGTGACATTTTATAGTGATTTTATATGTATGAGTGAAGCAAAGTTTAAGTGTTTGATATGTTAACCTTCTGTATTGCGACACTGTGCAGGCATAATAAAAGTTTATCTGTGAAATCTCTCATCTCATTTTCATGATGGAGAACAATCTACTGTGCTTTTCCTCTTTCCTGTGTTGTACAATAGACTGCTGTCTGATCTCATTTTCATAAACTCTTGGTATATAATGTCATGCAGAGGGTGTATTCTATTATGATCGTGTCAGACAGAAGTCCGCCCACCTGCTGTTCAAACCTTCTGATTGTGAGGGGTAGCCAACCAGAACAAAAGTTGTCCTCCTGGGGGAGGAGTGAAACAGCTTGTTTCGGACAGAAAGACAGATACAGGCCCATTATCTGAGACTCGGGTTACAGCTCCTTCAAATGGAAGCAGATGAAAAGAAATTCATAAAAAAAAAAAATCTAATTTGTTCCAATTTTATGAAACACCAAAGACAAAAATGGTAAGGACGGGTCCAATACTCTGATTAAATAAACTGGGGCAATGTATTTGAAGTTGCTTGGAGACGATTTCTAGTCATATTAGACATTGTTATTTAAATGGCTGGAAGATGAGCAGTGTGAATATCATGTTCAGGGTTTAAGCAGAGAAGCTGCTGAATGTGATCTGAGGGCATCTGTGTGACTGTGGTGCTGCAAAGGACCAGCAGGTGGAAGCAGAAACCAGTAAAAACGGCAAATAGAACCCGAGAAACAGTCTTTGTTTTCAAACAAAGTCTTTATTGTATTTTGTTTTGAGAAAAAAACACAATACAGACTATATGAACCAAAATAAATACAATACCAGATTATTAAGCATGCAAAGATAGTTAGGAATTATCAACATGTTTTCTCAGTAATATTTAAAAATAAATTATAATTATGTCACATAGGTCAATAATAGCATCACAGTATGTTTTAATAATACCAGCCGCCATGCTTTCAGCAAAGGATATGAATGTTATCAGGTAGCACGGGATTTTCCAATAGATCCTGTTATGGTGTAGCTGATATCTTCAAGATGAACGTGACCCATGACTTCTCTTATCCAGTGGCCAAATCTTGGGGGGAAAGAGTCCTATTTAAAAAGATCCGCCTGGCCAACAGAGAAGAGAAGGTGTTCATATCACTCTCTGTGAAGTTTCCCACTTTGAAATTCCTCCTGGAAAGGCTGAACTTCTCTTAATCTGCTTAATGGATGTCTGTCTTCTTGTTTCTGCTTTAACAAGAAAAAAAAACAACAACAACAACAGACAATAGTTCTTCCATTATCTTAATCGGGCTGCCCAGCTACTCAACTTCTGAAGGCTGATCACACAGGAAGTGGCGAGTGCTGGTTGAGCGAACAGCCCAACGTTTGTGTTGAACTTGCTGCAGCGCTCTGCTTGTACTACGACAAGTTTTGCACCTGTCAATCTGAGATATAGACGTCATACCTCACCGAGGTCAAAGTTCAAATGAACCTGCCAGGGGCTACCGTCAACTTAGCGGGAAACTGTGCAGCGAAGGTACTTCGTATGCGAGACGCTGAAGAACTAAAGCCTGCAGTTCCTTTGATGTCCAGCAGGGGCGCCAGCAGTGAATCAGTCTCATGCTAAAATGCTCAAAATTACAGCAGAAATAAACATGCTTACAGCATTTTTATATCTCACTGTTCAAATTGGACTGAGGCTTATTTCACATGTGGCTCATATAATCTGTGGATACAGACTGATTACCAAGTTAGTTAGCATTATGACATAGCACTTGTTTCGCTTCTGGAAATAAAAAAAAGACTATAGTAGTAGGTAAAGGGAGCTAAGCTTCAAAATGAGGATGTCGGGTTTGGTAACTAGTGATGTGTGATACCACTGATTTTCTTTCCAATCCGATACCAAGCAATATTCAGGGTGGTATCGACAATACTGATCCGATACCGATACTTTGTACAAAAACTTATTTTTATTTATTGTATCTCAAATTATAGTGTCATAATAATTACAGGACATCAGATTACTTGTTCTTATCACTTAATAATGCAGAGTTCATCATATAGAAATAACAAAACTGAAGTTGTGCTATTTGAACACCTTGCCTGCCTGCAGCACTAAAGGACTCCGTGAGAGACATCTGTCTCGCCCTAGCAGCACCTGTCCCTCTCCTCTTCAGTTCACCTCTGAAGGAAATCTCGGTCCCCGGTTTCTCCGTGGATCGGGTTTCCTCCGAGGCGTGGGCACCTATAAGCAGAGTTTTGTCTTTACCCTATAAGACTCAAAATTATTCAAAGTAACACTCAGGTATGCCGTTCAGCGGGTTAGTTACAGCGCCGGGAGTAGCTTGGGAGAACAAGGAAACACAGACTGCTTCAGGTTGCTTTCCCAAAATCAACTCAAAGGTTTATTCATCAGACAACAGTTTATATAGAGGAAAAAGGTTCGTGTGTCAGCAGATTCTCAGTTCAAACCGGTACAGACCAAATAAGGAAACGTCTTCCTGCCTTGTGAGCAGAGAAGTATCCTTTGTATAGTTTATCAGTTCAGCTACAATTTATGATTATCCCAGCAAAATACACTCCTAGACATAGAATATAGAGTTCTTTCATTAGTGAATTCTGAAACAAACCACCTGGCCTTTAACAAGCTCTTTTCTAGGAGATAAAGAAGGGAGGATGGGAGTAAGGAAGTGATCTCTGTGGTATTTTCGACCTTGGTACCAGCCTGTGATTCTTACACATTAATTCTTGGGTCACAGAGAAAGAGAAAAACAACTAGTAAATGGGCCTTATTGAGTAACAGTTTTCCTGTATAATATCACTATAAAACAATATCCTGTAAATGCTACCATGGTATCAAAATATCACAACAACCTCAACATACACTCGTCATATTCTGTGATATGATTTACTCTGAGGTGTTTGACAAGGTTAGTGATGTTGCCACAACCATACATGCCAACCCTCCCAATTTTTCCGGGAGAATCCCGAATTTCAGTGCCCCTCCCGAAAATCTCCCGGAGCCACCATTCTCCCGAATTTTTCCCGATTTTCCAGCCGGACAACAAAATTGAAAAACCATATCGCAGAATTCATAGCGCGGCCCAGCCTATTCCAGTTTCCAACAATGGCGGCAGCTGCTTAGATTTAATATTACTCTTATTTCGCTTTCTGGGTCGCAAAAAAACTTTTAACATATTTTCATGTGAGAATGTAGCTGTGTAAACTTCAAATATCTGAGCCGATCCAAACATCGTTTTCAAACCCCCGCGGTCTTTTGCTACTCGGGTTAAACATGATATAGTCACTTTGATAACTTAAAAATGTTATTGTTTGGCTTTTTCAGTGTTTTATTTGTTCGTGACTAAATCGGTTTGGCTGAGATTAAAGTTATTAGATTAGATTAAATTAAATGTAACTTTATTAATCCCTCAGGAGGGTTCCTCCGGGGTTTTCACACAGCTGAATAAACGTCAAACAGAAAATAATTAAACAGAAGTATTATGTATTAGATAGCAAGGAGCAGACAGCAGTTTCACTCCAGCTCGTGACGTACTACCCGGCTTTCTTTAGACCGGGTCCTCAGGTGGAAGCAGCCTCTGAATTTGGACACTGTTGTAAAGGCTCACCTTTCAGCACATTCACTTCATCAGATGCACTTTCTTCTTCTTCTTTCTTACAGTTATATTGGCGGTTGGCAAACAATTGAAAGGTGCATTACCGCCACCTACTGGCAGATGCACTTCTTGTCCTCACCTTTGATTGGGGGTGGTGCTTGGCCTTAATTGCACTCACCTGTCACTCGTTATATAAGAACTGCACTCACCTACCCCCTCACTCTTTCTTCACTCCCACACGGGCGGCAGCTGAGGTGAGTTTCTCTTTGAGTCTCCTGAGTTCATGTATCATTTTGAGTTACTTAAATCTAGTGATGGGCAGATGAAGCCCCATGAAGCACTGAAGCTTTTCATCCAATTGGTTCACCCCAACGCGAAGCTTCATGAAGCTTCATTTGCTCTAGCAGGACACCTACTGGACGTAAAAATAATAGCTGGCATGAATTTGAAGAGTGTGGCATTTTGCACACAGCCTGTAAATGTCAACAACAAAAGGAGTGTGTAAAACATGTATATTGTAGTGATGGCAGTATACTGTGTATATTTATACTGGCAGTATGGGAAATGATTATTTGGAAATGCTTGAAATGGAAATGATCATTTACTGTGAGGTGAGGTGTGGTTGGGGTGTGGACAGTGGTTGTGCTTTTGTAACGTTGAGGTATGGACAGCTACACACTGAGGCTTTGAGCCTCAGTCCTGCCTGTTCACATTTTATTCTGTAAAAACTAAATTTTCACTGCTTTTATGACATTTTAGTGGGGAGAACATAGCTAGGATTTAATGATTTAACAAATCTTTTGAATCCTTTGTCCTCCACAATGCTAAATGGCTGGGAGTCCTCAATCACCATGCTGACCAGGTCTTCATCTATTTGAGATTGTTCTCCTGAGGAAAGACAATAAAGATAAAGCACAAATATAAATATCACACACGTAACTTATAACAGTTGTATAATATTGTTATATCATTTAGTAACATTACAGCATGCTATATTATCATTGCATTTGATGGCTCACCTGGTCTTGCTCCACGATCGGTGTCCCCCTTATTCTCATGCAAAGCTCTGTAGTGCCTAAGCATGGATGAGGTGTTGTTGTTATATCCCAGCTCCCTGGCACATAGCAAACACTTCACCTTGTACAAAAGTCAAGACAGCTCAACATAAATTGTATTGCACCATCAGTATCATGAAAATACATCTTCTGTAGAAATACCTTGTTGGGAGGAATAAGATCAAAATGTTCCCACACAGGGCAGGACATCCTCCTCTTCTTAGCTGGCTCCATTCTCTCCTGACTTTCTCTCCTCACTCTCATAAACCTCCATACGGTCTCCAAACTCTCACTAACCGCAACTCTCCATCAAACACCCACATTTTTGAATGAAGTCTGAGGGGTTTATATCGCTGTCATATCTCGCGGCAAAGTTCGAACCACTTCATGAACCAGTCACGTGGTACAGCCGGGCAGCGAGGCTTCGGACGTCATCATTTTCAGCTCCTCCCATAAATGAAGCAAGCCTCGATACGCGCTTCGCGGAAACGCCCCCTCCATTACTCGACACACGCTCCGAAGCCTCGATACAGAACGTCCCATCACTACTTAAATCATACTTTGTCCCTTTTAGTGATAGCAGTCCATGTGTCTTTCCTTTACCCGTTATCTAATTAAAAAGACAAAACCTGCAAATGATTGACTGCTTATTCTCATTCTAATCGGATGAGTCCATGATGATGACTACTTAAACCCTGAAACTTCCTTCCTCCAAAACAGACACCCCGCTGTTTCCCGGCTGGCCAATAATAACTGTGAGATTTAAAGTATTTTATCCGATAAATAAACCATGTAAGATGTATTCCCCCCCCCCAGCAGCCCTTTGAATGTCTCCCTAGTATGGCCACAACACCTCACTCTTGGAGCACTTTTTTTGCCACATGTATGGCAAACCACGTCTCAGCTGTTTGTGAAGGTAAAATACTTCTGCACAATTAGGCTCAGCCATTGTTGTGAGTGCGCACACCAAGGGGCTGCCAGACATTTATACAGCCGTATTTCACACATGACTATGAAAGGCGGAAGAGGAAGTAGTTCTTCTGAATGTAGACAATCCGAATGTTATAGTTTCTTCCCACTGTGTTCCTGTTATGATGAACTACAAATTTACTCTAAATTACTAAAATATCGATATTTTAATGTGAGAATCGATTCTAGAACATAAATGATTGGTATCGGAGGAATCGATATTTCAGGATCGATCCGCACATCACTATTGGTAACTATCATTTATTAAACAGTGTTATATACAGTGACATATAGGAGGCGCTAGTTGAGACTAAGAGATGCATCACTGCAACATGGGTGATCTTCACTTTGTTTTCTGTGTGGGCATTAACACCTGGTTTGAGTTTAATGAGAGAGAGCCTGTGAGTGACTCCAGGTGGGTCCTTACAGAGACAGGAGGACCAACAGCCGCATACGTCAGTCCACCTTAAATCGTGGCACCACGTGACCGTGTTCCTGGAAAGTTCCTGGAAATGCTGCCTTTGTGTTTATGGTGACATTGGTTCTTAGGCAGCTGCTGGACTCGGTTGTGTCCAGCTCTCTGACGGACGTTCGGACGCTCGATTACCCGCTCGGTGCTTTTCGGTCTCTCCGGTAGCTGCCGGTGCGCGGTTGCTCCCCGGGTGGGACTGGGTGTCAGAGAGACGGCAGGGACCTCCGTTTATCTGCACTGTAACCCGCCATTTGTAAATCGGGAAAGACAAGAAAGAAGGAAAACCTCCAGCAGCGGAGCGTTTCTCGGGATTTGGACTAGAAGTGTTACTGGGGACATGTCGGGGCCCCCCCGAGGACACATCGGCGGCAGCGCTGCTGAGCCCGCCGTGACTTTTAGCTAGACAGCAGCTAGCAGGACGTAAAGCAGTCAGGTGCGTGTGCTTGTTTTTATTACCAACATGTCACCAAAACTCAAACCAGGTGGGTAAACACGCACCCAAATAGACAAGTAACACGCCGATAATACGCTCCAGACTGCACAGAGCCTTCTGCACTGACCTGTGCTCCCAAGTTCGATTATTTTACCCAGAATAATGGGAGCCCTTCTACTGCCTGTCGAATTGCGTTCACATTTAGAATAAGCTTCTCGGTGTTCTCATCTGATAAAACGTAATAATCTAATTTTCCCGCTATTTTTACAGCCCATTCTTCAGTTCGGCACACAATAACTCCCCGTCCAGGTTTTGCTTTAGGAAGGGCTTTTTTTAAATCATCGTTGAAGAACTGTTCATGTTATACCAAATTCTACTCAAAAAAAAAAAAAATTAAGGGGTATTTATTATTTAAGGGGTATTTATTATTTAAGGGGTATTTATTATTTAAGGGGTATTTATTTTCTTTTTTTTGGGTTGTATGGAAGCCCCAAACGCAATTTCATTGTTCTTGACAATGACAATAAATAAATACTAAATACTAAAATTCTTCCAAATTTATCCCCGTGCCCAAAGCTGTGTAGATTTGAATAAAAACAAGCGGATTTATGTGTCCTGCTTTACACAGCTCTCCTTTCTATTCCGTCCACAAAGTTACATCAGCGTTCAATTTTAATTGTAATAAAATAAATTAATTTTGCACTACTCACTGCTGTTTCGCCAAATAGAATTTAAACTCGAAGCCACTGTAATATTTCTTCATGACCTATTTGTTCTTTCCTGACAGCCTGTTCCTCGGTTACACCAAATATTTTTTTATTATTATTATTAGCAGCTATACGTGCAGAATTTTTTTTTTTTAACAAATTCTATTGTAAAATCGCCTTAATTTGTTTCCGAGGTCAGAGTGCAAAGTCGCTTATAAAAACAGTGATTTTTGCGTCCTTTGTCCTCTGCAGTCAGACATAAAACCTCACAGCAGGTTTTAAACTGTATGCTTAGTTTGCTTTTTCCAAATAGCCCAGTTTTTCCAAATTCAGTTAAAATTCTTGTAATTCTCATTCTTCACGGAAGCCACTGTTGTAGACAACAAGACATCAGAGTGCAGTACTGATTTGTGCACACAGGAACAAGCAGCCTGTATTTATTCAGTTTCTTCTTGTGTTTGCCCTGCTGGCCTGAATACTAAGCAGGTTATTCCACGGGGGGAAATGGAGATCTCTCACCAAATTCTGTGAGAAATTCAGCTGCTTTAAGGCTGCCTGGAATGTAAACATGTGGCCTGTCCCCCAAAGTCCACTTTGAACAAGAACCACCTCACCTGACTGCTTTTTAAGGTGGAAAAATGAATTAATCTAACTTCAGTCTGCTGTTATGTGCTGAAACATTCACATACTTTCTTTGTTTAAACACAAAGCAGTCAAACAGCATT
The DNA here is from genome assembly GCF_963969265.1 of Rhamphochromis sp. 'chilingali'. Lineage (NCBI taxonomy): Eukaryota > Metazoa > Chordata > Actinopteri > Cichliformes > Cichlidae > Rhamphochromis > Rhamphochromis sp. 'chilingali'. The sequence continues at coordinate 24,755,244 of NC_137934.1, forward strand.
TGTTTCATGATGGACAGACGAGGAACTTAAGGTGTCTCTTTACTCTATTAGTTTAGTTAATAAGATTTCACCTTCCACCTGAGTTAATTTAAAACTGCCACTATATCTGCTGCACAGAATAAAGAAGCTGGTCTCTGAAAGATGTTTGGAGGTTTGTCTTTGCAGAGATAAGTTGCATAAGCACTCAGGAATGTGAGATAACAGAGTTAACCTAACAGAGGACAGGAGTAACACACCGAGCCCTTCAACACATTTCTCATCTGAATGATTTCCACTATTTACTCAAATATAAAAGCATTAAAGGGACTTCGGCAGAGTGCCAGTCTAAAATGTTTTAACTTTTTATTATTGCTTTATTTCTCCCCAGTCTTTAAAACACTTTAATGATAGTTATGGTGAATATTGGTTGGTTTTTTTTGGTTTTAAAGGCCACACAAAGCAGTTTTAACCAGTGGTCATAAATGTGGACTTTTTTGACTGGAATTTGGTAAGAGGGAAAAAATACTGCTCAGTTAAAGCCATTGAAAATCTTCCTGTAGTGAAGAAATAATACTCTTTGATAGACACTATGTACCTTTTTTTTTTTTTTTTTTTTTTCACATCAGTCTTTTGGCATTTTTGACCTTAAAGTTTCTTCGCTTTTTGTTTTTAGCTGATGTGTGTTTGTGATTATGGTTAAGGTTTAAAGTTGAAATTCCTTTCTTATTGTCTCATATGAACTTAAATTTTTTTTTTAAATAATAACAAAGATCCAGGAAAATGTGATTTTGGCTTTTTTCTTTTTTTTTTTTTTTTTTTTTTTTTTTTTACTAATTTCTCTCAGTTTGGACAAAAAAAATGCCTCTGCAGAGTTCAGATGTCAGGTTTGTTCAAAAACATTCAGCCTCCTCCCCCCAAAAATCTACAAATCTGACACCCAACAGTTTTAAACTTTCAATCAGTTTGGTCTTAAATCTGCACTTTTTTTGACTGGGGTTTGGTATGAGAGAGACAGTATACCTGTTTGTTTTAGTGCTGAATTTATTTATTTAGAGGTGATGAGTCAATCTCGTGTTTTACAGTCAGCTGATTGATTTAGTGAAACATAAATCTGCCTCTGTCTGATCTGTCTTTATGAGTAATATTGTCTTAAAGATAAAGCTCCTTTATTTACCGGCTCACTTGAACGTAAAAAACGCTGAAATGTTGAGAAATAAAACTTTCTCTTGTTGAGTTTCTGGTTAAAAATGTTTTCAGACTTCATTCAGGCTCTAAAGTATTTTTGGATCAACTTTTTTTGAGTGGAGCCTGGTGTGCAAGCCTCATGTCAGATTTTTCTTCTTCACTGGTTTTTCTCCTGAACTTCCAGGACTTTGACACTGTGGTGTGAGCAGTTGCGCCCTGTACACTTTGTCCATGTCTCAGCTGTGGGCCTGAAGGTCGGATTTATCCAATGACTTGCCAGTCCTCAGAGTCCACGGAAACCATCGAGAGTGACAGACGAGCCGACAACAATACCGCCGCTGTGGAATCTGACGAGAGCCGCATTGCCGCTGCCATGAAGGAGCTCAGAAACACGGGTAGGAAAGATTTACGCCTCCACAGTCTCCATCCAGAGGAGAACAGCTGGAAACCAAAGCCCAGCAGGTGGAGTTTCCATCCTCTTGTTTTTTATTTTTTTATTTTGGCAGATTTAGGGGGGGGCACATCCAAAACTAAAAAGGCTCACCTTAGTGCATCAAATAGTCCTGTTCAGGAGGCTGAAAAATCACAAACACAGCAGATTTTTCTTTAAAGCATGATGGTTAACAGCTCCAGAGACGTTGCAGCGAGTCTTCAGGTACCCAGCCGCCACAAATCAGCTGATTGATTTCATTCTCAGCTCATAACATGAGCAGCACTGCCGTCTCTAAAGGTCTCCTTGGCTGGTTTGGGCCGTTTCGCACCACAGCTGCTGCATTCAGTGACAGACAGGGGAACAGTGAAAGGTGTGCACTGTATGTTGTTTCACACACCTGAAAGAATCGGTGTGTGTCTAGGTGGCGCCATTACTTTCCACCAGGCAGATTCACAAAAACATTTTACTGTGAAACAAACGGGAGCTGCTCTTTTGCAGCCATCCTGATTGGTTGGTTGGTTTGGTCATTTTGTGGTTTTAACCTGTTAAGTTCCCATTAATAGCTAGTATAAAGGTGCGGTGAGCAACAGTGACGTCACATGTTGGTTTCTGAAGTCCTGTTTCCAACCAAGACTTTGAGTAATTATTTATTGTTGGAACAGCAAGGGAGACTGGGGGCGTGGTTTCAGATTAAGATATGGTCTCAGCAGGACAGTGGGAGGGGTTGGTGATCTCCAAACACTGACACATACAGACAGCTCGGTCACTGGGTGCTGCCCCTGAGCAGGCTTCCAAAAGTTGGCTAATCAGAACAAACTGAGCTTTTAATGAGACGGGTTAAAACGGGTGGTTTCAGAGAGAGGATGAGCTGGGATAAAGGGTTATTCTGAAGTTCATCTTTTGCTTACTGTCAGGTTGGTACTGGGGCAGTCTGACGGCTAATGAAGCCAAAGAGATCCTGCAGGACACCTCCGAAGGCACCTTCCTGCTGCGGGACAGCTCTCAGAGAGATTACCTCTTCACCATCTCCGCCATGACGTCAGCAGGTCCCACCAACCTGCGGATCGAGTTCAAACACGGCAAGTTCAAGCTGGACTCGGTGGTCCTGGTGAAGCCCAAGCTGAAGCAGTTCAAGAGTGTGGTCCACCTGGTCGAGTACTACGTCCAGCTGTCCAGGAGCAGCGACAAGGCGGCGTCGGCGTCAAATTCTCGGGTCTCTCCGGTGCCGCCTAATGGCACAGTGCAGCTGCTACTCACCAAACCCGTGTACACCTCCACGCCATCCCTGCAGCACCTCTGTCGCATCACCATCAACCAAAGGACACGGCAGGTTCAGGATTTGCCGCTGCCCAACAGACTAAAGGACTACCTGACGGAATACGCCTACAATGTGTAAGGACTGATGTCATCTTACCACTGACTGATCCCATCGTGTGCTGCTCTACAGGGTCACGCAATAAGCTGCAGTGTCGATGTGCTCTGAGTCTGCAGCCAATCACGCTGGAGTCAGAGGGGAAAGGTCTGATGGAAACGCCGTGTCACATGACCCCTCCTGACCACAGCTACCTCTCTGCTCTGTGGTGACTTGACACCTCGTCGTCCCCTCACCTTTACCAGATCATCACTTTTCAGAACATCCATATGCTGATTTTTAAAATGGACCAGATAAATCTGAAGTATCTTAAGGTATTAATGTTTACAGTGGTTACTGATGTGGTCACTGATGTTACCATGGTTCTATGAAACGTCATATTACAAATACCATTATTTAAAAAGCTTTGTTATTAATTTTGCTTGTTGACACTTTGAGTGATGCAGAGGGGGAAAGTGGTGCTATCGGGCTGCCCCCAAGTTAATTTTATAAATAAAAACCAGAATATTGTATTTACCTTCATGAAAACAATAAAAATATTTCTTTTAGTTTTCAGGTTTGCTCTGCTGATGAATCACAGATTTGCACAGGTTTGGAAAACATTCCCTTTAAATTACAGCTGCAACTAAAGATTGGTAGTTGACTAATCTGTCAATTTTTCTTCAATTAGTCAACGATTATTTCAGTAACTCTTGTCCCTGTGGGCAAACTTCCTGTTCTAGGCTCCAGGACCTCACCTTCTCTGGTCTGCCCACCTGTGACTGTCACCCTGTTGTCTCATTCCACAGCAAATTCAAATAATTACCCAGGAAACGTGTGAATTTGAAAATAATCAAATGTATCTCTAGCATTACTCAATAGCACGGTCAGAATAAAAGTAAGTCAATAAAATATCAAGGAACATAAATTAAAATGCTACTTTAAACAGAAAAGTGTCCATAAACTCGAATAAAGCTTTGAATTAAAAAAATATATATATATATATTTTTTTTTTTGTTCAGGTTCAAAATAACAAGTTTCCGAAGTTTACAGATGATTCAGTTCATGAATTCACAACTGCAGTAGACATGCTCTGGAGGAAAGCTCACACTTGTCTTTGAGATGTTCCCAGCTGCTGATAAACATGCTGAAGATGCTCTCTGTCATGATTTCAGCAATTTGAGAGGTGCATCAGCCTCTTTTCAGAAATGTACTGGTTTGCTATTGGATTTCAGTCATTGGCTAGCAAAACTGAAATGCTTAGCAAGCATCCTGAGAGGTTTCTAACAGGTAAGCTAAAATAAACATTACTGTACGAACATGAACAAGGTATCAATGTGACGCACTGACTTAGCTCTCAATAACGGACTCATCAGAGCTGATGTAACAGCTCTAGGGTGACAGCGTTTGAAATGCTCATGCACTGCAGTCGTGGAAGGAAAGCTCCGTTTAGCACGGTCTGGTTTAACTGTTTAATTTTTGTAAAATACTTTCACTTTTTTTTTTTTTTTTTTTTTTTTTAATTTAATCTCCCTTTCAGTTTACTTCTGTCATCCACTTTTGCCGTTCACACAATGTTCTTCTTCGTTAGTAGTGAGTGCAGTCTTGCCAGGTGATAGAGGCGATGCTGCCCCCTTAGCTTCCTGTAGTGTATTGCTATTACAAAAGTGCATTCATGTGGTTTTTCTATAGGATGCATCTTAGTCAACATGATCAATTATAACAACAAATTGTAGCAGCAGGCCTACTTAAAATGACTTTTTTTGAATGGAGTTTGGTGTCAGAAGAACGTAAACAGCAAATTGTGGGTTCATGGGTTACTAGCTTCTCTTTATTTCAAATCTAAAGTAAACAGTGGGTGTCCAGAAGCTGGCCAATCAGAAAGTATGCTTTTAAAAGACGAGGACTGAAATGACTTCACTAAACAAAATAAATAACTTTAAACTTTTAATATTTGTTTTTATTTCTTTAATGTTTTCTTTGCTTTTTTTATTTGTATGACTTAAAGTAAATAAGCTTTGAAAATATGGAGGGAAATACAAAAGCAAAAAAGAACAGAAACAAAACTAAAATATTTATATTTTTATTTAAAATATTTTTAAAGAAATTCAAAAATTGTAAATAAAACTAATAGAGGTGTTAATACAAATACTGAAATATGTCCCATCTTATAACTTCATTATTTTGTGTGTTTTTAATAATTTCGTGCAGAGTTTTGGCCATGTTGGTCCTCCATATGTAACCTCTTTCAACCTGGTCACAGTAATTTAAGTGTTGAAACATGAATATTAATTGATTATTGATTAACCTTTTTTTCACATTTTTAAATGTTTATTATTGATCAAGTTAGTAATTATTGTTCCCATTAAGTTATTGATTATTTGATCAGTGAAAAAAAGAAAAAAATATGTTTAGACCAAATAGCGGTTCCAGATTGATTTTCTAATTGATCTTTTGATTGATTATTCGGCCTCTTCATGTTGGAAAGTTTCTGCGAGGATTTCTGTGGAAATAATTAACAGAAGGAAAACAAAAATCAGGAAATAGAATAATTTTCCATTTTTCTCCACCAGTCAGAGCTTGTCAGTCCCACCTGTAAACACAAGTAAACAGAGCCTTCTGATTGGCCGACAGACAGCCTGTGACAGTGAACGCTGGTGAGGCGGAGAGTCGAGGTGTCCTCGTGGACGTTCAGAAACAAAACAAGCTCCTCAGACTTTGTACCTGCATGTAGTAAATACTCAGTTTTCTTAAACTGTGATTGGCTCAGAGCTGTAAAGGTGCAGGACCTGTTATTTCTGTAGCAAGGAGACGGAAAGGCACACTTTCAAAGCTCAATTCATCAAATAACCTCAGTCTGCACCAATGAACCAGCTTCAGGCTGTGTGAAGACCTTCCAACCAAACTCAATTTAAATATCCTACGTTTTTATTACCAGTATCATGGTCTCCTAAATTCAGCACAGACACTGAGACCTGGTAAAAAAATATGTTTATATCTTTATTTTATTTTACCAGGAAGTCTCACTGACACCATATCTCTAGCTTCGAGCCCTTACTCAGGAAGGAACCTTTAACTACAATTCAGCCAAACTCAATTCAAAAATCTAAATACATCCTGCTGGTGTTAGTAATTAGTCCCGATAAATTCAGCACCATCTTTGTTGTTGTCGTCATCATAATCATCAGGGTTTTTCCTGCTTACAAAAAGTTCTTGTTTTACCCCCAATGTAAAAGAAAAATCCCCAGAAATGTGGTGCAAGTGGGTGTGATTTGGATTAAATGGTCTTAGTCTCAAATATGTCTCCAAACAAAACAAAACCCGCTGAACCACCACATTTCACAAACATGTTTAACAAACCCTGACCAAGCCTCATTAAAAAGCTTTTGTTTTTAGGATTCATATTCACCCACCAGTGTTGATGGTTAATGCTGAGTCTCTGGAGCACATTTAACCAAACTTCATTCAAAAATTGCATGTTTTTTGGGGGGGGCCTGTGGAATCTTGTGGTTGCCTCATTAATCCAACAGACATGCAAGCACTTAATTTAATGAAAAAAAAAAACATTTAGTCATGGATTCAACCTGTTTGTTACCGTAGAAATGAAGGTTACACAAGTGACCATGTTATGTTTTTGTCAAGTTGTCCCTGATCGGGTACAGGGCGTCGATGCTGCATGCTCACGCTCTGTCACCTTTCTTTAAAATCATTTTCAAACATCCAATCACAGCTCAGCATCGGCCAAGAAGAAGGGGCAGAGCTGATTGGTCATGTAGCTGCTCAGGTAAACAGGGTGTGTCCTGTGATGTGTGTATAAGGAGGGCCAATCAGGGTGTTTGTTTGTGCTTCAGCCTTGATATCTGACCAGTTCCATGATGAAGATGACAAAGAGCAGCTGAATTAAGCATGGATGCACCAAGCAGGCAGGGCGTGTGCGCGTTCTTGTACATATCGCAGCCCCTGTGATCTGATGAAGTATATAATTAATCGTGTCTGTATTTCTGGTATGTTTCTGAAGCATGTAAACGATGAACTGATCAGCTCCTACCAGGAGATCAATAAATTTTATATGGTGCCTCATCAATAATGTCTCACTGCTGCTTATACTTCATGCTGTTATTGATTCACACCCACAGGACAAAACTATGGAAGCCCAGGTATGTGTGTAATAAATGGTTGGGGTTTTTTTTTTATCATTTATTGAAAGGAAAAAGCTGAATATCTTCATTAATAATCAGATTTTTTTTTTAATAAAAACATAATACAAAGAAACAAATGATGCTAATAAAATCTCTCTGTTAAATTTTGTTTCTCTGGTTAGTTTATGAAGGCCCATTCTTTATAGAAGCCTGAGTGTGCCAGGAAACCTGAAACGTGTTTATAGACTGGTCATATTTGTTGTTTAAGTTCTTCTAGCAAGAACTGCTGCAAGTTATTCCATTCATTTTCTAGATTTGTAGAAATAACAAATGTTCATGATTAAACTTCCTGGTGCTTTAAATTAAAGATGTAAAAATTTAGATTCTTTTCCCCACATTTTTAAATGTGCAAATGAGAACATTGTGCAGTAGTCAGCTTTATGAATTTGTCTCAGTGTACTGTTTTTCATTTGGTGGCTATGTATAAATTATTTTTCTCACAAATAAACATATGAATCACATATTATCAATAACAATGTCAAAAACAGATTCAGTTAACTGTAAATTGGTCTTTGAAAATAAAATCTTGTAATAAAGGACAATGTGACACGAGGTTTTGTGAACTCCATGGAAAATCTTTCAGTTTGGGGAATTTTATTTTGAATTCCTAAATGTAAGTATCTGATATATAACAAATATATTAACTTCTTTGGTCAGATTGTGGCTTTTTAATGAATTCGGCAGATATTTTATAAACGTTATTTTCTTTTTTTATTAATAAAATATATCTTGTATCTATAAAATTACCCTTGGTTTTTAGCTAATGCTGTGTGTTAGGTAACGTTGCTCGATGCTATGGTACGCTGAACCTAATTCAATACTTTGTTTTTGAGGTTTCCTCGTGGATTTATTAATAAAGAATATTTATCAGTAAAGTGGAACGCTCTGCGAGGCTTCTTACCGAACTTCGGCGTACATTTACGTCACCAGAAATCATCTTATCAGAATCAATCTGCATAAAATCTGTTTTCCCTCAAAGTTAATTTTATCCGGGGTATAAACGCACGCCGAATTTAAGATCAACGACTAACCAATCCTTCCACGCAAATAGATCCCATATTAACCACCAATCTAAGCAAATTTTAGATTGTATTACCATAAAAAAATGTGAACGCAACGTGATTAGCAAAGACTTTGGTTCCGCCTGCTTGTTTCCACCCGAGCACAAAAACAGAGCAGTTGAAAGGTAGTTGTACAGCTGACACAAAGGACTAGTTTAATGATGTGGAACTGCTTATTTTTATGAGCTTCGGTGAAATGGACCCGGTGCACAGAGCCGTCCTCCGAAAACACCGGCTGGAGCTGTCCGGCCAGCTTCTGGTCAGCGAAACCATCGTTCCGTTTCTGTACCAGGAGGAGATTTTAACGGACGCGCAGGTGGAGGACATCGAGTCCCGATCCACGGAGAGACAGAAGACCCTCCGGCTCCTGGACCTCCTGCCGAGCCGCGGGCCCCGGGCCTTCCAATCCTTCCTGCGGTCCCTGCAGGATTTCAGTTGGGTCCGGGACCGACTGCTGCAGGAGCTCCAGACCCCACCTGAACCCGGACTCAAAGGTAAAACCAATCAGGGTGCGGGGGAATCATACCTCTCTACATAAACCTTGTTGGCAGAAACATGAGGCACAGGTACTTTAGCCAGACCAGCTCCAGGACACAGATCAGCCTCTGGGTCCTTTGTTTTAGGATCAGATGAGGGTCAGAGGTCACTGATGTTTGTCTGAGGAGACTACATCCAGTGTGACCAGGTCCAAATGTAAGACCACTTCTCTTGGACCTCTGTAACGTGGACTACATCAAAGACTGACCACTGTGAGTGGGTCACATTTAGTTCAACCAAACCTCATGGAAGTATTGTCTGATTTGAGGACTGAACCATGAAATAATTTCCAGAAAATTCTAATTTTTGAAAATCGACAGTTTATTGAACCATGTGACAAATTTATTTAAAACATAAATTACATTTCAGTTTTCTTATATGACTTTTAATTTGTATCACATTTGCTGCATTTGGCTTTTTTAATTGCTTAAAAATGGATAGTGCCATTTATTTTTAGGGGGGAAATCACACTGATGATTTACTGGGGCGATCGTGGCTCAAGAGTTGGGAGTTCGTCTTGTAATCGGAAGGTTGCCGGTTCGAGCCCCGGCTTGGATAGTCTCGGTCGTTGTGTCCTTGGGCAAGACACTTCACCTGTTGCCTACTGGTGGTGGTCAGAGGGCACGGTGGCACCAGTGTTCGGCAGCCTCGCCTCTGTCAGTGTGCCCCAGGTTGGCTGTGGCTACACTGTAGCTTGCCATCACCAGTGTGTGAATGGGTGGATGACTGGATATGTAAAGCGCTTTGGGGCCCTTAGGGCCCTATACAAATACAGGCCATTTACAAGCCTAAAAACCCCACAAAAAATGTATGTAGAAATATAATACACTATTTAACATTTATCAAAATCAGAAGTGTTCGGCAGAACAAATTCCCCACTTAGAAAAATGGGAGGAGACTGATCTGCTCCAAGGAGGTTTGGGATTATGCAGAATCAGCATCATGTGAATGTGATCCCAAACATCTGGCTGGGAAGCTGCTGCCAGGTTCCTGGAAACCAAGAGGGAGGTAATAAAAGGAGGAGGTGGACGAGGGAGGCCTGGGCAGGAAAACAAACTCTTCCTCCTCCTCTGAGTGGTGGGTTTTCAGCCTCTCAAAATCCCCTCGTTTTATTTTTGTCTGAGTTTAGTTTCCCAGAATTTTCCTGCTGCAGCCGTTCTCGGAGTCCCTGATTTTGATTGTTTTTTCCAGGAAAGTCCCACGTCGTGCTGACAAAGTATTGATGCAGAATCCTGACCGTCTAATCCTGTCATCTCTGTCCTAATCTGAACTAAAATGTAAAGACTCAGACTTTTTAGTGTTAAATGTAACTTTCTCTCTGTTTGCTCAATCCTCAAATCCAAATCTTAGATTTGTATAGTTCACACTCATCTCATAACTTGGATTCATAAAATTCACAACTTTGTCACTTTTAATCCAGAAATTGTAAACTTCAGACACACAAGGTTGGAATTTTAAATTTGTTTTGACTTTAATTTGAAAATGTGGATTTTTATTTATAAAATGAATCCAAATGAATCGTGCAGGACTTCCTGTAGGTTGAAGTCATCCTGTGAGCTGGAAGTCTGAACACGGAGCATTGGTCTTAACGAGTCTCCTGACTTTGATTAAAGCCCGAGAGGAAGACTGTCCTCTTCCTTCAGTCTAACCTGAAGCACATCTTCATCACGGGACTGTGGATGCTTTCAGTTTAAAGTTAATGAAACAAATAATCTGCAGCTTCCATCAGATGCTGAGTAAAAATCAACAGCAGTCATTTATTAATACAATAATGTGATCAACAGTTATCCACCTAACCCAACGTTTGTGGATTTGATACTCCATCATTGTCACAGCTGACGGTAAACTGTGTTTTGGACAAAATGAAGCTCTTTCAGTGATTAATGAAGTGATCAGATGGACAGACGGATGCCAGCAGATGTTCTATTTTTGATCTGTAGGCGTCTGAGTCGTCTGACTACCCCTCAGACGGTCAGAGTTTGGCCATCACTAGTTACCTGGTGTGGGGTTGGTCTGATCAGCGGCAGCAGAGAAGCCCTCTCACACCTGCAGAGCACTCTTCCATGGCATGCATTTTTAATTTCTCTTTGATGCTTGGGCTGATCGGGACCCGATGAATGTAAAAACAAAGAATTACCAGATTTTTGATTTTTTTTTTTTTTTTTTTTTTTTTTTTACCTAATTTTTGTTTCTGAGAAAAATTAGAGCCACATATGAGGGTATTCGTTTAGATTTTCGATAGAACAGAGGCAGTATAATGTCCTCGTAAGTGGATATCAGGCCCTTGTAGAGCAAAACTTTGTATTTTGGTCTAGACAACCCAAAATGTGATGTCCACATATGTGGACGCCAGGTCCTAGGAGGTTACAGCAGCAGCAAACAAGCTTGGATTTTAAAGGTCATGTAAATTACAGTTTTTTTTAAAAACAGATTTTGGTGGGCTCACGCCTGCCGTGCATGGATTCAGTGATGTCAGCATTTGAAGCAGAAAAAGGCAAAAACATTCTACACTTGTTTGTGTTCTGGCCGTTTGAATAAACTTTATTTGTTCTGCTGTCACTGGTTTTTGCTGTAACTTCAGTTCTCAGTATTTTAACGTAGGCAGGCGGTGGTGGGAGGGCTGTGCCGTTTGGTCTTCATTCATTGGACGGCAGCATCAACAACAACAGAAAAAATACTATGAGCTGTTGGCGTCATGTTTTCCTGTGAGGTCACAGTAACCACGCTTCACTGTTTGTTCAACCCCCGGAAAGTTCGAATTGCTCAACCAGCTGAGGTTACAAACAAACGGCACCCTGCAGAGCACCAACGGGCTCGGAGTTGCCCAATCCAAACAGCCATTCACTTCTGTTTGTCCTTATGAGGGTGTTAAGTTGAAAACATCACAATCCTGACAATACAAACCAAACATTCAAACATTTGGAGATAACATTTAAAATAAGATGTTTACAAACCAAAGCAATGTTCAGATTTAAAACAATTTAAACTGGAAATCTGTTAGATGAATTTGATATTATGAAATAAACCTGAAGAGGGCAAATATAAATCAGTCGATCAAAGTCTGCTTTTTTTTCTTTTTGAAATGTGAAAATTTAGTCCAGATTTGAAATAAGTCTGAATTTGTGATATTTCAGAATGACAAACTCCAAATTCAATAATTAGTTTAAAGAGAATTTCAGAATTTTAAAATTAAAATAAACATGTAGTCTAAGAATAAATTGAAAAGTAATTATTAGAAATTCTATTTAAAAAAAATCTTCAGTTAAACCTGAATAAAGTCTTTGTCTAAGCAAATAAAAATAAGTCATATTTTGTGTTATTTAGAAAATAAATTCATTGTATTAGTTCATTTACAGTTTTGAGTTTTTGATACATCTGAATTTTCCCTATAAAACAACAAAACTGAATATATATGTTGATGTGTACAAGAAATAATTATATCGAAAATAAGTCATTAAGTCCAAAATCAACGAATTAAGATTACATTGAAAAGTGTTTTTTGTTTTTTGTCAGTACATATTCTGAGGTTAAACATGATTTTTTTTTTTTTTTTTTTTGTGACAGTTTTGGTTTTCGGGAGAAGTCTAAAAAAAGTTTTAAACTGAATGTCAAAGAAACTTTTTTTCAAAGAAGTGTTATTGTTCATGTTATTGTTAGAAATTTGAACTCAAAGTTGATTAAAATCCACATTTTGAAATAAAAATGACAAAAACTGTGAAATAGAAATAAAAGTCAGGATTAAATCCAGAATCTGAAATTAGAACTGAGGTTCTAGTTCTAAGATGATAATGACATTATGATAATAAAAAAAGGTAAACAATGATTTTTTTTTATATAGGTGAAAGTTTATTTCCTTTGACCTTCCTGTTCTCCGTCTGTCTGCAGACGCCTGTCGGCTCCAAGAATCGGTTCTACAGCGGGTTCCCTCAGATCGAGAGTTGTCCCAGCTGGCGTTGCAGCTCGGTGCCGAGTGGGAATCGGTGCTATTGGATCTGGGTCTGTCGGCAGAGGTGTTGTTTCGATGCCGGTCCGATCACAGCCTCAGTTCTCAGGCGGCGGCGCTCGCTGGGCTGGTGCGGTGGAGGCGGGCTGAAGGGAAGCGAGCGACAGTGGAGAGGCTACTGCAGAGTCTGCAGAGCGCTGGCATCCATTCAGCGGTCCTGGAGGACGTTCTGAACGTTTCTTCGTAATGCAGAGAGACGCATTTCAAATGAAGAAAAAGACTGAAATCTGAAATATAATATTAGGGGAAAATATACATTTTTACACTTATGTTCAAGTTTTGAAGTGTTTTCAGGATATAAATCAGAAAAATCAAATTTAGAACAAACTGAAGCAGCCAAAGACTAAAATGTGCCTTTATTGCTTATGTCTGTGGGGTTTTAAACTTTTTACATAAAACTGATGTGTGATGCTAGAATCCTTTTATTAAACTTTATATCCAGAGAACACATCTTTAGATGAATGCTTTGTAGAAAGTCAACAATATGAAACAAAAAGAGTAAATTTGTGGCATAAATATCAACTCATGACAGTAAAATCCTGTTGAAGCAACATAACCTGTCGAAGGTTTGGGATTAAAGTTCAGTCTGAGATTAGATTATGTTTGAAGATAAAAAGTCTGGATTCTGAGAGACTTCATTTCAAATGTTGAAGCAGAAAGTCTGACAGAAAGAGCAGAAATGTAAAGAGATTTAAATCCTGAGTTTGTTCTGAAGTGTGTAAAGTGACAGGATGACGTTTCTTCATGGAGCTGAATCATCAGCATACAGGAGCATCCTCACCTGCTCTGCTTCATGCTTCACTCATTGTTACTGAGGCCCAGGATCAGAGACAGAAGGATTACTGTGAAATGTGAGTCATGCTGAGCTGGTCTGTCAGCTGGAAGTGAACAGAATAAGTTACTGTGATGAAGCAATGCACTATCCCTTTAAATCCTGATCAAATAAAGTTGGACTGAACTTTTTCCTGAGAAATTAAATCAAATGTTTCCTGTAAAAACTGTGTGTGCAGTGTTTGTGTTTCTTCCTCCACCACCACCTCCTTCCTGGAAGACGACCCAGATTTGTTTCAAGAAAACCAAATATTTTAGTCCGAGGAAAACCTTCAGAGAGCCCTTTGTGCCTCCAAACACAGGCGCGTGCACACACACACAGTAACACACTCTTTAATACACACATGTAATAAAACAGTGTGACTCAGCCACACACACTAACACAGTAATACACTCTAAAAGGCGTGTAATAAAACATTGTGACACACACAGGAAGCTGTTCATTAATTCCTCAACAGCCTGCAGAGGGACGGCTTTCTGAGTTTTTAAGGTGGACTGAAGAGTTGAACTTTGTTTCCACAGTGACCATCTGAAAAAAGTGGTTGAAACCACGAAAAGTTCACATTTCTTCAGTTACTGAATTTGCTTTTTCTAACAGTTTTTAAAAGACTTTAAAAAGTGAAACCAGATCCCGGGTTAACCTTTAACCTTTGAACTGGTGGTTCTGAGGAATGTTTACATGGGTTTAAGCTCAGTATTTTCACCAAGCAGTGGAAATTTTCAGATTGAAAACTTTAATTAAAGTTAAAATGTTTCAAATGCGTGTGAGAGTTAATAGTTAAACATCTCACAACAAAATCATATATTTGTAGGATTTTCAGAAAAATACATAAGAAATCTAGGAAATAAAGTCAGAATTCTAGGTGTCTGAATAGAATAGAATAGAATAGAATAGAATAGAATAGAATAGAATAGCCCTTTATTCTAGATAGTGGCTGCACAGGTTCATTGTCATCTCACTGAAAATAACTTGTACGAACAGTTTCAGTCCGGCTTCCGTTCATGTCACAGTACAGAAACAGCTCTAGTAAAAATCACCAATGATCTTCTGCTTGCAGCTGACTCAGGACTTATCTCCATCCTCATTCTCCTTGACCTCATAGCAGCTTTTGATACTATCTCCCACCGCATCCTCCTTCACAGATTAGCATCTGTTGGCATCAGTGGTACAGTACTTGCCTAGTTTACCTCTTATCTCTCTGGCCGCTCACAGTTTGTTCAATTACTCCCTCACAGATCAGTATCTACTCCAGTTAATTCCGGTGTACCCCAAGGCTCTGTCCTGGGTCCTTTACTTTTTATCATCTATCTCCTACCTCTAGGTAATATTTTTAGGAAGCATAACATCCAGTCTCACTGCTACACAGATGACACCCAGCTCTACCTATCCTCCAAACCCACAGCTACTCGCCCACCCACATCCATTTCTGACTGTTTAAGTGAAATCAAGGTCTGGTTTACTCACAACTTTCTTAAACTTAATGGCAATAAAACAGAATTCATTTTAATAGGCACCAGATCAAAACTGACTACAGTTCCAACCAGTCTTTCGGTATCCATTGATAACTCTGATGTCACACCCTCCCCTCAGGTTAAGAGTTTTGGTGTCATCCTCGATAGCACTCTGTCCTTCACAGCACATATAAATAATATCACTCAGTCTTCCTACTTTCATCTCCGTAATATTAACCGTCTTCCTCCCTCACTCACTCCAAACAGTACCGCCATGCTTGTCAATGCTCTTGTCACATCTCGTTTAGATTACTGTAATTCTCTTCTCTATGGTCTACCTCACAAATCCCTCCATAAATTGTAGTTAGTTCAAAATACAGCTGCTCGTATTATTTCCAGAACTAGATCCACTGAACATATAACACCTGTTCTTAAACAGCTCCATTGGCTTCCAGTTCACCTCTGGGTCAATTTCAAGATCCTGCTTCTCACTTTCAAAGCGCTTCATAACTTTGCTCCTCCATATCTATCCGATCTTCTCCATACATACTTATCCCTTTGTACACTCCGCTCTTCTTCAGCTTCCCTTCTGTCTCTTCCACCTGCTCGCCTGACTAACATTGGACTCAGAGCCTTTAGTTGTTCTGCCCCGAGACTTTGGAATGCACTTCCACTTGTTCTCCGGACCACACACTGTCTCACTTTTAAATCACGTATCAAAACTCATCTATTTAGAATTGCATACACCTGATCTGTCTTAGTCCATTTTTACCTTGCTCAGTTTTTATACTTGTCTTTATACTTTTATGACTGTTTATGTCTAAATTTTATTTTACCATGTTTAATATATATACATAATTTTTTTAAAAATGTTTTTTATGCTATTGTTCACGTGTTCTTGTAAGGTGACCTTGAGGGTCTGAAAGGCGCCTATAAATAAAATGTATTATTATTATTATTATTTATTATCATTGTACATGTATAACGAAATTATGGGTGCTCCACACCAACTGTGCGGGAATAAAATAGAAATAGTGGACATGAGGAATATTTACAGAACAATAGAAAGGCACACATTAGAGAACAAAGTGCTTGAAAGTAGTGCAAAAAACTTTGTCTGAATAGAGCCTGTGTGTGAGTGACCTGAGTGATGGGGGTTACTCAGACCATGGTTCATATTTGTGGGTGGGGTGTGAAGCTGTTAGTGAATCTGATGGGGAACCTGTGAACAGAGGGCAGCGTGAAACCGGCAGGGTGTGAAGAGACACCTGTGACGGCCCTGGTTTACCTGAGACAGGAGGATCTGGCGATGGCCTGCAGGGGTGGCAGAGGGCAGCCAATGATTTTTTGAACGGTGTTAATAACCCTCTGTGCAGCCTTCCTGTTCTCAGTAGTGGCTCCTGGGTACCGAACACCCAGGCAGGAGGAGGGCACACTCTCCACTGAGGAGCAGTAGAAGGCCAGCAGCAGCTTCTGGTCCTGGTTATTCTTCGTTAGAACAGAGAAAGTGCAGCCACAGCCGGGCCTTCTTTACCAGGGCAATGTTGTGGGTCCAGGTGATGTGAGTGCCCAGAAACCTAAAGGTGGAGACAGAGTCCACCCTTCTCCATTTATATTGAGAAGGCACCTGTCTGTGCCTCCTGAAGTCCATTATGAGTTCTTTTGTTTTAAAGATGTTCAGCTTCACTGTATTTATACTGTATGCTGTCTCATCTCCTCCAGAGATGAGCCCAACCACGGTGGTGTCATTGGCATTCTTGACGGTGACATTGGTTGGGTGGGTTGTGTTTAGTCATAGGTGTACAGGGTGTACAGTAGGGGTGCGGTGCTGAGTTGGAGGGTGAGGTGGGGGCTGAGTCAGACTGATTAAGGCTGGTTTGGTAGGAAGTCTTTAATCCAGGAGTAGATGGCACAGGGGATCTGAAGGTGAGGATGTCTGGGATTATGGTATTGAACACTGAGTTGTGGTCCACCAAGAGCATCCTCACTAGCTCTTCTTAGTCTCCAGATGGCTCAGCGCTCTGTGAAGGGTGATGGTGATGGCTTCTGCTGTGGACTGATTTGCTCTTGATGCAAACTGGTGGGGGTCAATGGAGGAGGTAGGCAGTCTCTGATGTGCTGAGACACTATCTGCACGAAACACTGCAGGACTACATATGTGAGGTCTGTAGTCATTGAGGCTGTGGTCATGTTTTCTGGATGTTTGCTGAATGTTTGTTGGATGTTTTCTAGATGTTTATCGGATGTGGTGACAGCAGATGAAGCAGCAGTCTGGTAATGTGTGGTTTCCACCAGCAGGGGGTGGAGCAGGCTCATGATGCATCTTCAGGTCGTGAAGGCAGACTTTCACCTGAAGCAGACAAAGCTTCCAGTTCCCGTTGCTGTTTCAGGATCATAATGACTGTTTGCAACTTTTGGAAAAAGAAGTTCTCCCTTTCAAAATAAAAATTATTTTCAGTCGCTTCAGCGGCATGGAGAAGGAAACAGCAGTGACACAAACAGCTGATCAAAGTCCAGTTGATCTGAAAGTAAGAGCTTTTTTTTTTACTTTCCTTTTTTTAAAATATTAAACTTTATTAAGAAACAGAAAACAGAACATGTATACAACCAGAACAAAATTAACATATGCCAGGGGGTGTAATACAAAGAATTACAAACATTCAAATAATTTGTAATTACTACAAATAGTAATAGTTTTCATAGCCTTTTTGTTAAGTGATCCACTAATCAATTTTATGTAACATAAAACATAATTTGTTGTTTTTTTTTACTTTCCCTCACATATAGGGCTTTGGAGTTGGCATCACGCCGCAATGCATTGTGGGAGCACGCCACCATTTTAGCAGGTCACGAATCAAAACACTGTGGCTGTATCCCAATTCAGGGTCTGCAGCCTTAAAGGCCGTGTCACTACCCGATCCGTACCGGAAACCCGATCGGTACCCCGCATGCGCGAAAGGTTTCTACTTCCGGTCGTAGCGTTTTACGATAGTTATGGGTCAGAGTATCTGTTAAGATGTTAAGAATAACAAGTATATCTTAAAATGTTTGCAATAATGAAGCATTTCAGTACAATGTAGACAAAAACGAAAAATAAAAAGAAAGTTACGGATCAGGACTCTCTGATCCTTACTGCGCATGTGTAAAGTCTGACGTACAAATCGGGTCTACCCGATCCGTACCGCGCATGTGCAGATGTTTTCTTCTTCTTCAGTTCGTTTAATGGCAGTTTACTCCCCAGTGTACGAGGATACCGCCACCTGCTGACCGAGCGAATAAACCCTATTATAAACTGAATTATCGTCAATACAAACGTGTGTTAAATCTGATTTAGCGATAGTCGAGTGTGTTTATGCTTGTCTGTGAGGAGAGGATTGTTGGAATAGTGATGATGATGTGCGCTATCACTGTCAATTGTCAGTAAACACTTAATCTGGCTGATGAATCTACACGTGAGATATTACAAAGTCTGCATTATTAACTCTGTAATTAGGCGCCATTCTTCTTATTTTACGGCGCTGTTGCTCAATCGGGGGACACTCTCTGTTGAGGAGAAAAGCATGAATTTCTTTTTTTTTTTTTTTTTTTTCAAAATCTTTATTTAAACATCAGTACAATACAAAATGGAATTAAGCAGTATTACAATAATGGTGATGTACTTACAGAAGAATTGTATACATAGATAAACAAATACAAGAACAGCATTCAAAAACAACAATAGAAACATGCTAGGGGGAAAGTAACTAATCAAGCCAAAGAATAAAGTGATTGAAAGATCTTGATTTTTTCACAAACACCAATAGTTTTTATAGCTTTTGGGTTAGTGGAGTTCTTAATAGAGTTAAGATACTGTACAAGTTCAAAGGAGAATACATAGAAAGAGGGATGTCTTCCTAAATATTTGGACTTGTGAATATGAAATTTAGCCATTAAAAGTAACAAGTTAATCATATATCTGTTATCAAAATTGAATTATTTTTGATTTTTGTGCAGACCAAACAAAACATATTTCCAAAACAGTACAAATCCTTTAAATATATTTTCTGAAATAAAAACACATAAGCTCTGCCAAAAATCTTGTACAAGGTTACAAAACCAAAAAAGATGTGTAGTAGATTCCTTGGAAGTTTTACAAAAGCTACAGCTTGTATCAATGTCTAATTTGAATTTGCTTTGAAGATAATCTTTAGAAGGATAAATTCTGTGTATTAATTTATAAGAAATATCTTTAATTTTGTTGGTAATTAAAAACTGATTAGGGAGTTTCCAAACTTCGTTCCACATAATACCATCTGACAGCCGGTTCCAGAAAAAAATAACATATGGTAGCGTGGTTATGGTACTCTGAAATAAAGCTCTAATCGATTTATTGTTGTTTTTAGATTGCTTAGAAAAGCAAATCTTGCCAACAAAAGTTTGTATGGGAGATGTCAACGGCCTGTGGAATGAAGTGATATTAGGTTAGCATGAATTTCTTTGTATACGGATTATCCATTGTTTAAATGTCCCGGGCAGTCGAAAAGGAGGCAGAGCTGTTGAGAAATGCTAGGAGCTAACTGGGCGCTAACCGTATCATTCAAATATATTGAATGTCGCAATGTTGGCAAAGAGAGGAAGTGACGTAAGATTTGCGCATGCGGGATACCGATCGGGTTTCCGGTACGGATCGGGTAGTGACAGGCCGCATTTTAAGGCCGATTACGTCACAGCGATGCGACGAAGGCTGTCCCAATTCAAAGGCTGCTCAAAATGCGGCCCTCAAATGCGACCTTCATTTCCCTGAATTTTAAGGATGTGGCGGTGTAGACTTCGTGGCCCAACATATCCCACAATGCATAGCGCGGCGGTGGGTGTGGATAATTTTGCCGAAAAACAAGAAGAGTAAACTTTAAGTACTGAATATTAGGAGGGGTGATCGTGGCTCAAGAGTTGGGAGTTCGCCTTGTAATCGGAAGGTTGCCGGTTCGAGCCCCGGCTTGGACAGTCTCGGTCGTTGTGTCCTTGGGCAAGACACTTCACCCGTTGCCTACTGGTGGTGGTCAGAGGGCCCGGTGGCGCCAGTGTCCGGCAGCCTCGCCTCTGTCAGTGCGCCCCAGGGTGGCTGTGGCTACAATGTAGGTTGCCATCACCAGTGTGTGAATGTGTGGATGACTGGATATTTAAAGCACTTTGGGGTCCTTAGGGACTAGTAAAGCGCTATATAAATACAGGCCATTTACCAGTGACATAAATGTCACTTATTTATGTGCAAATGTTTAATAACGAAGAACATTAAAACATTACTGTTGGCCACATGTCGGCAAAGTTATGTGACATTAGTGATGTTTGTACTAACTTGGTTTTAAAGCTTTTACTTTAAAATATACACCGTTCAATAGCTGAGCTTAATCTTACAGAGAATGATCAAAGCTCATGTAGAAACAAACAAACAAATGAACAAAAGATTTTCTCCTTCATTTCTGTCAAACAAAGCTATATGAAACGTTTCCAGCTGTTAGTATCATGGTTGCTAGGCAACCTGGGCAGCGCAACTGAGGCTAGACCGTCCCATTTCACAAGCCTCACACTTCCGGCCTTAGCGGTCTTTAAGTACGCGGCCCTCGAAGATCGTTGAGGCTGCGTACTTTAAGGCTGCAGACTCTGAATTGGGATACAGCCTGTGTTGGAAGAAAGATTGCTATGAACCATACCTAAAAGCAGGTCAAAAGAAAAATAACGGTATAGAGACAGACTGGGTCCGGATGCAAAGAGACGGTACTTGCAAAAAATAGCGTGCATTGGAAATGTGGACCCGTATGAAATAACGGCAGTGGAGTAGAAACCCTGAAGACCAACCGCTTTTGACGTAGCCTGATATATTTTCGTACCTGTGGAGTCAGCGCGTACACAGCGAACCAATTTCGCAATTATAAATGTCTGGAAGCGCACATCCAATTCACCAACGGTTGGGTACAAGATTTGACTATTTTTAAGCCTGCACGTCGTGAATACGTCATCATTCAAACAAAGGTAAGTCAGCTTGAGTGCTGCGAGTAAAATGCGTTTGATTTCCTCCCGAACATTCAGATTAGTGCAGCATAAATTCATTCATGAGGGAGAATTACAGTGAGAACATGTGGAGGCTGTTAGAGGGATAACATAGTGAGTTCAGTGCATTGATGTGACATTGTCCTGAAGGATTTAGTCATTCTCTATGGTTAAAGAAATTGCACTAATTAATTCATATTTATTATAAATAATCCTTATTACACATCTTCTACGCATTCTATTTTAGTTTTATACATTGATTCATGACCTGCAGAATCTCCTTATCATGTTAGGTGATTCATAATTGTCACTTAAAATCGAACTTTATGCTTTCTCCCTCTTGAAAGTGATTACATCCTTGCATTACATACTTTAGGTAAATTTTTTGCTGGCAGATTAAAAAAACAAAACAAAAAAAACCCAGGCAGATTTAGAATATAACATGCAGCGTTCTTTAGATGGATGCATAAAAAGATAAAAAATTACATGTATGTGCCAACTTTCTAAACACTTTTACATTTATGATAAAGTAGATTAAACACATTTATGTCGGCCTTGGCTCATAGTTCTTGTCTTTAAATTAACTTTGCCTGTGTGTGTTTCAGGTCCTGCACTCTCAAAGACTGAATGAACCAGCATTGCAGCCATGGGTCACTGTGAGCATCACAGGGAAGGTTGAAGCCGCCCACTGCACCTGTATGGCCGGAGTCGCAGAGACCTGCAGCCATGTCGCTGCTCTTCTGTTTAATGTAGAAGCAACAGTGCAGATCCGTGGCACAAGGACTGTTACAGATGAACCTGCATACTGGGTTTTGCTGGGTAATATGACCAAGATACAGCCAGTGGTTGGACATAAGATAGACTTCTCCTCTTCAGCTGCCCCAAAAAAGGCTCTTGATCAAAACATAAACAAACCATCCGTAGTGACAGGTAAAAGAAGTTCCACCTGCTACCGTGGAGGAGTTGTCTGAACTGATGGGAAAATATTTCTCCAAGCATAGTTCTGTTCTGAATAACCCATCATGTTGTATTTAGGGGGTCTACATTTATGCCTGAAGTGCACTGCCATGTAAATAACTTGCATTTACTGAACATGTTCTTACTAAGTACCTCTGTTCAAAAGTTGAATAAAGAAACAAACTAATGTTTGCCTCTTTTATTTTAAATTAAAACCACTTTGTAGAACATCACATCAGTAGAATCAATGTCATGTATAGTTTACAAATGACAAAATGTTTACATAAAATCATGACAGCATTTAAATAATATCACCCACTACTAGCATTCTGTAATTTACTGTCTCTTTTGAAAACTTATCACTACATAAACAGCACAAGACTTTTAAGAGTATTTAACAAGAGCATTTTCCCTGGTTTTACTAACACACTGGGGCACATGTTCACCAAAATGCAGCAAACCTTCACCATCTTATCCAGGAGGGTCGGCTCTTCACCCACACATGGAAGAAGTTATCTGATTGGCAGGGTGGTGTGTAGCCAGGCCGTTCTCACTCCCGAGGCGTGTTGATGCAGCATGTAGTTTGAAGCAGGGATTTCGTAGTGCCCCATGTGTAGCGTTGGAACCCATCAGGATTTGTTTCATTCATTCCTTCGGCTGGTTTGCCTGCATAATGAAAAAAAAATTAGCAACTCTATAAATAGAACGTAAATCTACAAAATCACTCATTAGGATGTTTGTTCTAATGTGCTATGACCTCAGAGCGCATTGAAAATAAAACTAATAGGCTAGAAAGAGTGATATGAAATTATGTAGAACTTACCCGAATGAAAATGTCTGGAGCACCAACAGATATCTGTGGATGGTAGAGAACTGGATAGCAGCTTGTCTCACAGCTGCTATCCAGGCTAGACGCCTTCTTTTGGTAACGTCCGATACATGAGCTCCCTCACATTGCTTCCAGGTGGGGAAAGAATAAAAATAGAGCCCATTTTCCAGCTTATTCCCTTCCCGATCGTGCGATCTAACATTACAACTGACAACACAGCAAGGATGAACCATTACTCATGCTTTCGCTCCTTTTGCCCTTTGTTTGGCCTACTAAAATGGCGCCTCGGCAGCCTCTATGACGTCACCGAGATCCCAAATGAGACTGTGTGATAAACACAGTGTTTGGCTTGGTCTGCAGCCTCCTCAGGAACAGGACACACGTGATCAGCTGAACTTTCCCCCACAGTTGCTGTCAGAGGGATAACCTGGATTTCTCATCAGTCTTCGCTGTCTCTGGTTCTAAGGACGCTGCCCTTAAAGCATTTATCCAGCTAGGCTTTATTAGTGTACACCACGGCTGGTTGTCACGTTGTTTGTTACTGCCACACGAGAGGGCGCTGTGGAGCTCCTCTGGTATCACACGTTTCACCTGACAGTGTGGTCAGTTTGTGGACATCCACAGAACTCTTAGGGGAGGACGTATTTTGTGATGGGTCTTTGGTAGGTAACAGTTATTTTTCATCATGATCTTGTGTTTATATTGGAAGCTCTCACAGTGTTGGTCGTTATGTTCCCTCTAAGCTGCGCGCGTGTGCAATTGCGCACTGCTGGCACGGTCTCTGCGCACAGAAAAAAAAATCAAACCTGAATTGAAATTAAAATTAAAACTTTAACAATTCTGATTTGCAGTGTTAGTCAGTAAGTGACTGGCTGCTCCCATATGGGATTAGAACGATGCCACCTTATCCAATAATCCAGCCAATAATGCGATTCACATTTGTATATGCGCAGCTAATCAACATTGTTGACAGGCTATGACAGCATCCTTATGTGCCAACACCGGTGTTTTAGCTAGAAAAGCAGTGTGGCTGATGTGGAGTGAAACCGCCTTAATGACAACGTGGACAACCATTGGAGATGTGACCAGGACAGACGGAACAATTGGCGGAAAAAGTGTGGACTTTATACCAGTTTTTAAATTGTGTTGATAGACCAGAGTTATGATAAAAATATTTGCAATGTTTGGTTTTCTTCCTGAGCACTATTGTTGTTTATATTTACTGCGAAGAAATGGTAAAAACGGCGTTTTATAAGGAAAACGCTCGAAAGCCCTCTCCGCCTGTGAGGAAAGATGAAACCAAAAAAACCCCACCCTTTCCTATTGGTGGAAAAATGTACCATGTCAACCAATCAAAGAATGAGATGGCAACATGGCATTTAGTTGTTTAGGGAGGGGGGAAGTTTTAGGAGTGACGGCAGTGTTTTGAGATGTGAGAGATTTGCTACGTTTAGCGCAAATCTTGTGTTAGTGTGTAGTGTAGTCAATAGTTTTGTTGTGTGTGTCAGAACACAGACAGAACAATGAGGCGACTACTGAATGTTACAGGTGTTACAGGAGTGATACATCTCCTGTTGTCAGGCCTGCAGGTAATCAGGCTGTTGTTCTCCTTTATCTCATAGTGGACAGAAATTACTTTTTGGAGTGGCACAAATAATTTGTGTGACATCAAATTTGATGCAGAACAGCTGATTGTTCTGTAAATAGTTTGAAATGTTTATTTAAAAAACGCCTTAGCTGCATTTTTAGGTAAACAGCTGCAACAAACGTTGTTGTTTGCATAACTCAGTTACTTTTTTGAAGAAGTAACTATATAATTAATTGCCCAACATTGGTCATTATTTACTGTATTTCGCAGACAGAGAGTTACAGGACTCTCTCCCAGACCACAGACTCATAATACAAGTCAGAGCTTTATATATATAAAAAAAAAAGAAAGTTGTGTTTTCAAAATTGGAGTTCAAGTTATTTTTACTTCCAATAGTGTTAACATACTACACAGGTCATGAACAAGATTTCTTTTACATTTTTATTGTAAGTGGGCTAAATCAGTTAATTAAAAGTAGTGTAACATAAATGTAAACGCTGTAATTTGATTATTTTAATAAACCATGTAACTTGGATGGATTTGATGCTGGCGTGACCACAGTGCACACGTCTGATGTTGCTCACAGTGCTTCAAGGGACCGCTCAGGGAGTTTGTGTGTTCGCTCAGACACATGAAAAATTAGAGGGAACATTGGTCGTTAAAAACGGGCATGGGGTCATGCGTGAGAGATGTTCTCCAGCTTCTAATGGCAGACATGTTTTTGTCTCTGTGCTTGCACAGTGGTTTGTGTGAGGACGCCTGGCTTCCATGTGGAGACCGCTTCCTGTTCAGGGGCTGTTCATTTCTGTCTCCATTTAAAAACAGAAAAACAAATCTGTTTTGGAATCATTATTTTTACTGAGATCTCATTGTTGAGTACAGAGACAGCCAGACATGCTGGCTCTTTACTTTAAGTTACAGTTACTCTTGAGTTACAGTTGCTTAATCTCAGTTACAGTTACTTACTGTGAGTTATTGTTACTCTGAGTTACAGTTACTCTGAGCTCTGATGCAGTGAAGAGTGATCACTGCGTCAGTGAGCAGCAGAGCGATGTGATTTTAATGTGTGATGTGACGTCACGTGACGGTTGTGTTTTCTTCCTTGTGTTTTTTATGTTTGCGGTGAAATAAAGTTTGGAGACAGGATGTCGTGAGTAATTTCAGTCTGAGCGCCTCTCAGAGGGAGCTGATGAAGAGGAGGAGGAGCGGCTGCGGGGCGCAGGGCGGGGCGTCGGCGCGCAGCAGCAGCAGCAGCTCCATCACCGACACCGTCACCGACCTGCTGGCGTCTGCGGGCTGCGGCATGGACCCCGCTGCCCGGCCTGTCTGTGAGTGTGGGCCGGTCCGGTGCTGCTTCCCGCGGTTCTGATGGTGAAGGCGGTGCGCGCTCAGAGAAGCGGAGCGGACACAGACCTGTGCGCGTGGAGCGGCTCGCGCTCCGATGCAGCAGCGGGAGGAGGAGGAGGAGGCGCCATTGTTTGGATGCGCAGCAGATTGAGAGGAAGAAGGCCAGGGATCGCGCGCGCTGACCGGGACACGCGCACCATGCTGCACCCGTTGTTCCTCGCGCTCCACCTGCTCTGCTTCACCCAGGTAAGGAGCCGCACTTCCGGCCGCAGCGGCTTTGTTCGACCGCAGGAACCGGGGAAGGGAAGGAGGGAGGTGTGTGTGTGTGCGCGCGCGCGCGGCGGACACGCGACAGCCAGCAGCTCGATGTGTCTGCGGAAAGTGGGTCAGTCGGCTGCAGCATCACACACACACATAGACTCAGACTCACACACTCAGTCTCACACGCACGCCACACAAATACAGACGGACTCACACACACACACACACCCATACACACACAGACTATCACATTCAGTCTCACAGGCACACTGCACACACATGCGCAAATACAGACTCACACAAAGACACTTACATACACAGTCTCGCACACATCACACACACACACACACACACACACACACACACACACACACACACACAGACTCACTCTTAGCTGGTGCATCTGGGTAAATCTACTTTACACTTACAGGTATTAGGAGCAATGCCTTTATTACTGCACTCCTGCACATGCTCAGTCTGTTCTTTGTAAAGTGACTGAGTGGTCATGTGTGAAGCCAGATGTTCCTGATGTTTCTGCTGAAGCCAGAGGTTACTATAGCACCCCCTGTGGGTGTAGTCCATCAGCTGTTGACATCATCACACAGACTCGTCCATTTGTGCTTGCTGTGTGTCGTTTTTGTGGGCACAGTAACACAAGTGAGGTTACAAAAACAGAGAGGTGCCTGACCAGTGATGATGATGTCACTTTTGTCATGCAGTGCTATTCACCGGGGTGAAGATGGCAAGATGATAATGGCCCTGTGACATGCCACCTGTGGACACTTATAAAGCACCCGTCGGTTTCACGGTTAAAGTCAGCCTGTTGTGAAGGACCAGCGAGTGTTGCGCTGATGCTGGACGACTTCCTGTCTGCGAGTTTCTGTTTCCTGTCCCTGTAAAATCATCTGGAAGCTGCAGACTTTTATTTCCTGTTCAGTGTCGAGATAGTTGTGAAGTAACGTGGTAGGTTTACAGTGTAACGGGTTCCCCTCCACCTCGTTATCCTCGCTATCCGCATGCGGCGTTAATATCCTGCTCTGAGCGCTATCTGATGCTCCAAGCTTCCAATTTCCTGTCTTCTGACAGCTGCTCTGATTCGAGGCGCTGAATGTAAAGAGTATGAAGAAGAAGAATTTATGAAGCATTTCCTGTTTCACTGACATCAGCATCTTAAGTTTTGGACTTTTATTTGGACATAATATGACGCACATTTTAACAAATGTAACCGTGTGAGGAACTTTTACTTTGAAGAATAAATGTTTTATCCAAATCCAGATTTGTTTTTATCCAAATCTCCTGCTTTGTCTCTAAAATTTCAGGTTTAACAGCAGCGTACTACATTGCCCACAATCCTAAGGAAGACGCTGAAATCACTGATATGTTGCAGCTGTTAGTAAAACATATTCAAAATCAGTGCCATCAACTGTGGCAGTGGGCTGAAGGCCTTGGGAAGGTTTTATGTGGCCCGTGATGAACAAAGACTGTTCATCTCTCCACTGCACCCATCCACTGTTCATGTTGTAGAATGAGACAAGCCTGAATCTCCTCAGTGCAGGTGTAATTTCAGGTCTGGACAGGAACTTTAACAGCTAAGTTAGCTAAGAGCCATGAGGTGGCACATTGAAATTCACTGTACTACTGTGGCCACGCCCCCCAGTGAAACCTATGTCTCAGAGGTCCTTCAGATGAAGCTGACCAAAAATGAAGGCGACCTGATGAAATGTTGAGTTTGGCACCTGAAAACTTCAGAGAACTTCCTGTTTAGCTGTTACTTATGTATTCTGGCTTCCTACCACAGTCCAAAGACATGCAGTTAGGTTACGTCTACACTAGCCCGGATAAAATGCAAAACGGTGTATACATCTGAAAACACTCCGCGTCCACACTATTGTTTTCATTTGTTTTCACAGAGTTGTTCATCCACATTGAAACGCAATACAGGAAACACGTATTGCGTTCAAGCAAGACAATTCGACCTGCCTGATTTCTGTCTGCCGTTTATTTACTTTTCGGCTCTTTGAAATGTCGCGGAAAAGCACAGAGTTTTTTAAAACAATGAGGTGGAGTTGTTGCTCCAGCGCCCCTGCAATCCTGAAAAGGATAAGCGGCAGAGAATGGATGGATGGATGGATGACTTTTGTACATGCGGGTGTAGAGGTGGGAATAGGGGGCGTGTTGTGGGTCCTATTAGTGTTTGGATGAGCTTGGAGTTCAGAGGTCAGATAATAACAGCGGTTTTTTGTATTTTTAGGAAATTGTTTAATGTCAATCAGCTGTTCTCATTATTGTGGCTGTGACATCATCAGTGAGATTTATGGGTGATGCGTGAGCCATCACGTCCTCAGATCTGCATCATGGTTCTGGGGTCACTTCTGGACTGTAAGCCCACAGTAACCATGTGGCGCCGGCTGTGACTCAGAGATCTGTTTAAGTCGGCGCTCCACACGGTCTCTGAATATTCACACATTCGTGACTTTAATGTGCGTCTTGGATTACGTTGGAGGGTTTATCCCTGTATGTGACAGAGGGCAATAATGTGAGGGCATAATCAGAGCGGCGGAGGGTTAACAGAGGCCCGATTAGAATTTAATCAGAGTTAGATCTGCAGAGCAAACACTGAGCTTCTTCTTTGAGCCGCCATGTCGCCCATGCGATTCAGCTGCAGCCGAGTGGAATAACAACGAGTACAACCTCAGACACCCAGAACAGAGGCTGGACGGGCTTCTTTAGGTCAAAGGTTTATAAAGAGCAAGTGCCAGAATGATCCAGAGCCAATCACCACACACGACCAGTCTTCATCCTTCCTCATCCTCTCTGTAGAACATGGAAGGTTCTTCCTGCTTCAGCCCTCTTTCAGAATAACAGTTATCACAGCTCGACTTTGGGTTTTTATCTCCCTACTAATGGGAACGTTTACTTTGAAAGGTCTTATAAATAAGATAGGCTTCCTGTTGGCTTTGATTGAGTAATCAGCTGATGGACCTTTTACGTGTTGTTAGTCACATGATGATGGTTATGGTGAGCTGATGAAGAGAAGGTGATTCGCCACTTTTCCTGCTGAGCTCTAATGAAACGTTTAGGAAGGTCACTAAAGAAGCTCCTCCACCTCCAGCTCCACCACCATGATGCATTGGGATCTGATGAAGGACTGAAAATGATCAACTTCACCCTGAAGCTCTGTGTCATTTCAGAATCCAGACGGTGAGAACAGAAAGCCTCCACGGAGGGACGCATTGTCATTGATTGGTCCACAGTTTCACATGGGGCCATCTGATTGGTTGAATCTAAAATATATATGGAGCTGCAGATCCTTCTGGATCTTTTCTAGTGACAGGCGATGAAAATGAGGTTCACTGAACCCCTCAGTCCACATTTAAGGTCAAGAAAAACATCACTTACAGTAACGTGTTGAATTTAATTCCAGAAGTTAACTTTTAGTTTCCTTCCTCGTGTTCTTTACCAGAGCGTCTTCACATGAGTTAAGACAAACTTCCCTAATGGACATTAGAGGAACTGCAGCTTTTGGAGTTGATACTTACTTATAAGAAGTTTCTTCTCCATTTTTTGATTACAGCAATGAGCCCCAGCCCTAAATGTCGGACATTTTACCTTATTTTGGTCACATTACCTCATTAGGCTTGTTATAGTACTTGAAATAATCAACCAATCAAGTCCCTGTTCCAGCTTCTTAAGTGTGGGAAAAACATTTTCAGTCTCTTTCTGTGTTTTTACAGATCTTGAGAGCCGTAAACTCGCTTCCCGGCGTTTGATGCCCGATGTTTGTACCTCTGCGTTCCGCTTCATTCGGTTTGGTTGTTGCAGCAGCTTCTTCTGTGGGAACCTGCTTTGGAGAGCTCGTTGGAAAGGTTCTCATTGTTCTGTGAATGAGGCAGAGAGCTGTCAGCCATCTTTTGTTATTCCGGTGAAAGGAAGCACCGCATGAAAAGACCTCTGAGCCTCACCAGGCTACATAAAGAAAAGTGGAGATTTTAGTGTAACACTCTTGTAAGAGAGAGGCCAGAAACATGATGAAGGAAAGGCCTCAGATTGGATTTCATCAGAAAAAAACACCAAGCTGAACTTTTCCACGCAGGAAAAATAGAGTCAAGAGGAATCTGCAGAAGTTGTGAGGCTCAGGTTGTTTTTAGAGTTATGAAATTTACCCTCACCAGACTACATTCAAAAAAGGGAAGATTTACTCTGCTCTAATCAAGCCAAAAAGTCTGAGGTGAGCCATAAAAGTCTGAAAAAAGCCCATCCAGAACACCCCCCCCCCGTCTTCCCCACCTGCCTCCACACAGCTTTGCAGGTTTGCATGATAATGCTGGCAGCTGCCTGAGGGTGAAGCCTCCCGACCCCTGGCTCCACCCCCTGTTGGCTGTCCGTCTGCAGCCATTCACAGGGTCACATTCATTCACTTACTCAGAATCACTTTCCCCTCATGAAAGGATGAGCTGGTGTCCTGACACAACTCTGAGGATTCAGTGTTTTTAGTTTTAGTTTCTACGCTCTGTTTGCTTCTTTCAGTTCATTTGTATTATTTAGAAATTTTAGTGTTACTTTAATTTTGATCTTTTTTATGATCAGCCTACAGTTGTAAGAAGTTCAGAACAAGTTTTACAATAGAAACACTCATCAGGACCTGATCATTAACACAGTTTAATACAGGGGTGTCCAACTCCAGGCCTCAAGGGCTGGTGTCCTACAGACTTTAGATGTGTCTTTGATGCAACACAGCTGATTTAAATGACTAAATTACCTCCTCAACATGTCTTGAAGTTCTCCACAGGCCTGGTAATGAACTAATCATTTGATTCAGGTGTGTTGACCCAGGGTGATATCTAAAACCTGCTGGACACCGGCCTTTGAGGCCTGGAGTTGGACACCCCTGGTTTAATAGAAGCCAAAACCTGCAGTTCCTCTAGCACCCAGCAGAGGCCAAAGCAGTGAGTCAGTCTCCATAGACTGTAATGTTAAAAACTTTACAGCAGAAATAAACATGTTTACAGCCTGATACAGAAGTGTTGTGGTCTCTATAGATAATTTCCCCCTTCATTACAACTGTACCAAACTTTTGTTAAGGAATAAAGATAAGAGTAAGTAAAAGAGAGGAATGAGAAGAAAAGCGTCTCTATACGCAGATGACACAGTTCTATATACAGGAGAAGAAGGAGACTAACAGTTTATCTGGGGTTTATATCAGGAGTTAGAGACACAAACAACTGCACAAGAGGAGAATATTATTGTAAGTCACCTTATTAACTTGCATTAGAGCTTAAAGTTTGCATTATTAGAAGCGTGGCCTCTACCTGCAACCTGCCTTATGTCAACTAATTTGAGTCTCTTAACTGGACCTCTGGACCATATTTGTGCTGTTGGAGCCTTTGGGAGCATTTTTAATTACTTTATCAGACCAATAATATGGCTGCTGTGAGATTACTGTACTAACAGGCTATCCAGGAAGTCTGAGCACCAGTTTTAGGAATTTATTTGGATGTTACCAATTAGCAGGCATCAGCGTCTGTATGTTGTTCCCATACAGTTTTTTCTAAGATGAGTCCAAAAACCAGTGACTGCTTCCATCTTTTATTTACAGTGTGTCGTTACAGACATTGATTGAAAGAAAATTGATCAGTGCTGACAGACCATTGATGTTGTTTTGTTCCTGTCTGAGTATGTACGGCAGTGCTTGACCCTCAGAAAGTCTGTGATCTGCAGAGAAATCGAAAACCTTTCTCTTTGGAAAAGTGTAAGCGGTGCTGAGTGTGTAGCTCTTGGAGCTGTAGGATTAGTTGGACAGTTAATGAGTGAACAGTGGGTGAAACTAAAGATAACCTGAGGAAATGTGTTGCAGGTTTTGATGTTCAGGCTCTCAGAGGATCTTCTTATTGACCAAACTCGCTGATCAGTGAAACAGCTGGGGTCATGTGATTCTGGCCCGATGTGGGGGCTGGGGGTACATTAGTAGCATTGAGCCCCCATGCTCTACAGCGTCTCCGTGGTAATCCTGCTGCGCCGCCACCCACCCTAAACGTGGTGCTCCTTTCATCACTGTTGCCATGGCGACAGCAGAGCAGTGGAGCCTTGAATGAGTCAGTGTGGATTTTCTCTTCCACTCTCACTCAGGCTGATGTCGATGGTTGCAATGTGGCGACAGCTCGGGTTGTCACGATACTTGAATTTCTAACTCATCACTGATCCCCAAGAGAGTATTGCATATATGGGAATACTGCAGTACCACAGGAAAAATTAGAGGCTTTAGTGTTTTTCTTTTAAATAGAGACTGGAACAATACAAACAACAACAGAAGTAACAACAGTAACTATGTGACTGGTACTTTAAGGTTGTTTCTGTGCAGCTTCTGGTCGACTTTTCTGCTTCGGTCATAAAGACAAACCGGTCTGTCCACTGACCTCTGAACTTCCTCCTGAAGCTGTGCCTAGTGTTAGTGATGGGAGGGGTTC
Organism: Rhamphochromis sp. 'chilingali'; assembly: GCF_963969265.1. Taxonomy (NCBI): domain Eukaryota; kingdom Metazoa; phylum Chordata; class Actinopteri; order Cichliformes; family Cichlidae; genus Rhamphochromis; species Rhamphochromis sp. 'chilingali'. Next base: position 24,787,748 of record NC_137934.1, read on the forward strand.
TTTCAACTCAGAATAGCTGTCTGATCAGATTGTAATTTAAGTATTGATTAATATCTGAGTATCAATTTTTGCCATCTAAAATAAGTTTTCAAAACTTGATTGTGTGAAGCTGACATATACATTCAGCTCATTTTGAAACTTATTTTTACTCTTGGAATTTGAACTGGATATTGGTGCAGCCCCTTAATTGGTCCTCTGAAACAAGCTGTTTTAGCTTCTCCCTGAAAGCACACTATCTTCTGATTGACTAACTTCACAGGCATGCAGAGGGGCAGCACCCAGAGGTTATGAGGTGTACTACAGTGAAACAATATATCCACGACAGATAATAAGAAAATAAAGAATAGGTACCCTTTAATTTAGAAAGTAGAAAGCGGCTTGTGGATTGTGATTAAATATGTTCTGGAGGTTCGTGTTCCCATTAGGATCAGCTCATCTACCACCTCCATCAGGTTATTGATTAAGCTCTAAACAATGAAAGCCATGCTCCACATATGAATCAAATCAAAACAAAATGACATAATCATGAATTAATTCTAAAAAAAAAAGTTTTGTTTTTCAAAATAAGGGCAACCTCCACAAGGTTGTAGATAGCTAAGACTTTCCACATTTTAAGAACTGAAGAAACCTCTTGAATAAGAGGTGAAATGCCTTCAAGAAATTTAAAGAAGTCCACCTGCCACCTGCTTGCTTTCCAAGCTCCTTAGATTATCGTGACCTTAATGACAGAAAACCTAGACAGACAGAAGAACAATTTCATTTTGATCCAACATCCAACTTCCTCCAAATACCCTGACTTCCAGCTTCAGGAAAGTAAAGAGGTACAGTTGAGTATCACCTGCATACAGGAAAAAGCTCAGTTAGATGTACTGTTGATGTAAGTACAGAAAAGAGGAGGACCCAGGATCGAGCCATGAGGTGCACCACACAGTCAGTTTCCTTTCCACAAACAAACCTATGTTCTTCCTTTTTCTTTATCTAACTCCACAAATAGACCTCAGCACCTCCTCCCCCACCTCCCTTCCCATCTTTATGGACCTGCTCTGTCCAAATACCGTACCACAGCAGTCATTAAGCCAGAGTGCCGGCCTGGCATTTTAAAAGGCCAAACCAGAGTAGGCTGAGCTTTTATTTGCCTCCTTTCTATAGAGAGAGAGAGAGAGATTTATCTTCTACAGTCTAATGTGGAGGCATGCTGTTAGAGGAGGTGAAGCTTCGTAGGCGGAGGTCGTTCACAGAGAGTTTTAACAGCAGTTGAAGGAAAATACAAAAGTTTTATATCAGGCACAGCAATTACAAAGATGGCTCTTTGATAAAACTGATAGTTTTATTTGATTCTGCATACATCATACAGAACATTTCCCTCATCTCTTTAATGGCTTTTTGAGAGAATTTGTGTGAAACACTGAATGATAACAGTTTTATCATTTTTAGATCATATATACTGTATTTACACAGTGTGTTTTTGTGTTCTTTAAATAGAATTCAATTGATGTTTTCAACCTGAGGGTTTGTTTTTTTTTTCAGCGATCCAAATGTCTGTAAAGTCTAGATTGAGGTTACACTGTATTCTTATTAAGCACAGCGCTAAAAAGACAGTAAAACCAGAGCCTGTGTCCTGCATGGAGGAGTTGGGATAATGGTTGTTCTCAGCTGAAAGGTTCAGAAATGTTTCCTTCCTGGATGTAGGTCAGCTCCTGCTACACTTTACATTTACTAACATTTAACCCGCTTCGCTTTCTCTGTTTGTCGCTGAATATTTAACGTCGTCACGGTGTCAGGGTAGATTCCATCATGCCTCGGTGCAGCACACGTTCGTGACTGTTTGAAATGTGGGTCAGGTTCTGTGCGGATGGATAATCTGCTGCTCCGCAGTCACAGCAGGTCGCAGTGCTTTCATGAAGCTGCTGTAGGCAATCGTGTCACTGAGCTGCTGCTGATCCACAAACAGGAAACACAGGCTCTAACCGACCGATCCGACCTCAGCCGGAGCGCAGCCGCTCTTAGATAAGATACATGGAAACTGACGGCACAATAAATACACAGAACCAAAACACACGAATCCAAGAATTAGTTTGACACTTCTGTATGGTTTTATCATCAGGAAGAAAAAAAAAACTCCTTTAAGGTGGAATCAGCTGACATCTCCTGTTTCAGACCAGGAACCAATCAGTGACCAGTATCAAATAGTGGGTTGTAACTGAATGAAATGTGTGGTGCTGTGATCATGTGATTCAATCAGCAGCGTGACCTTTATGCACACGGATGGTGCTTGGCGGGGAGTCGACCTCCTGATGTCAGATTTAACGAAGGCAGACCAGCCTGCTCAGCTCAGGACAGGAGAGACAAGAACACAAATCATCTTTGCGCTCAGAAAGAAGAGAATAGAATAAAACAGGCCGAGATTACGGGAACTCCGATGCTCAGTCTGAGGCTCCTCTTCACCCAGTCAAACGTGTTTAATATTGGTCATTAATTGATCACCAGCCAATGGGAGCCCTCTCTGCATCCTCAGTGTTGTGTCTTCTCTTTCTCTTTGGCCTGATTCTTAGAGCTCTGGGGCCAAAGCATGATGGGAAATCATATTCATGGACACTGAGACTGCAGGGGGTAAAACTGACGGCTGGCTGTTGGCAAGTGTGAGAGGCTGTGCAGCTTTTGAGCTGTTTTCACTTTTGATTTCTTAACTTTCAGAAATAAATCATGTTCTGTTCCATGTTTCTTCCTGGACTCCACCAGAGCTGCTCTGCATTATTCACAGTTAATAATAATCCTTCTTTATCTAAACAAAGCTGTCTCTTTAATAACCCCTATCCGAGAGCCCACTTTCTTCTGATTGGCCTATTCTGGGAATCCTGTTGAGGGGCAGGATCCAGTGCGTTTGGGCCTCACCAGAGCTCAGCGGGTCAGAGTGAAAGGAGCTGCTTCATCTAAGCTGAAATAAACTTTAACCTCTTTGTTTGCTCACATTTTTCTTTTTCAGAGCATGACGGCGTTCCAGGCGACCGTAAACGACGAAGGTTTGATTGTGGCGACTTTGGATAGCTCAGACCTGCAGGAGAACGTCACGGCGTATGCGGTGCAGATCTCTGGAGAACCTCGAACCATCCTGATCCAGTTCGTAAACACCAGCGAGCCTCTGCTGTACAACGCCTCCTTCCACGGCCTCTGCTACACGGTGGGGCTGCTGCTCAGACGGGGACAGGCTTGGTCCCGCCCCATGAAGACAGTTGCCGTGCTCACGAGTAAGAACCTCTCCAATCACGGGGTTGGGGGTTCAAAATCACTGATTCTGATATTACAGGATCGCACCATGTTTAGCTGCTGGCCTTTACAGGAAATAAACCTGAGAGTCACTGCTTTCCATTTTTAATAACCTGGAACGTCATTTTGGACATTTCTGATGTTTTCTGATGTTTTTAAAACCAGTTAAACGATCAACTGAAATAATCAGCAGACTGTTTTTACCTTCAAATTCTCTTAGCTTGATCATCATCGGTGACTGCAGAAGTCAATGCTGTAAAAGTCTGATTTATCTGGATTATTCTGTAGATTTAAGCTTTAAAAGTGGTTGAGGTTTGTTTAATTGATTATGTGTAATACAGGAGCATACAGGGAGTGCAGAATTATTAGGCAAATGAGTATTTTGTCCACATCATCCTCTTCATGCATGTTGTCTTACTCCAAGCTGTATAGGCTCGAAAGCCTACTACCAATTAAGCATATTAGGTGATGTGCATCTCTGTAATGAGAAGGGGTGTGGTCTAATGACATCAACACCCTATATCAGGTGTGCATAATTATTAGGCAACGTCCTTTCCTTTGGCAAAATGGGTCAAAAGAAGGACTTGACAGACTCAGAAAAGTCAAAAATAGTGAGATATCTTGCAGAGGGATGCAGCAGTCTCAACATTGCAAAGCTTCTGAAGCGTGATCATCGAACAATCAAGCGTTTCATTCAAAATAGTCAACAGGGTCGCAAGAAGCGTGTGGAAAAACCAAGGCGCAAAATAACTGCCCATGAACTGAGAAAAGTCAAGCGTGCAGCTGCCAAGATGCCACTTGCCACCAGTTTGGCCATATTTCAGAGCTGCAACATCACTGGAGTGCCCAAAAGCACAAGGTGTGCAATACTCAGAGACATGGCCAAGGTAAGAAAGGCTGAAAGACGACCACCACTGAACAAGACACACAAGGCAACAAAATTATCCTCTTGCTCTCTTGATTTTTTTACCTGCATCATTATTTAAAAATGTCTTTTACTCTACTGGTCCCTGTATTCTTACTATAATTAATACCTCCTTGGCCTCGGGCATAGTCCCTGCCTATTTTAAAACTGCTGTTAGGCTTTTTTAACAAGGGATGTATATGCTGGACCCATCTCTCACTAGCAATTATAGACCGATCTCAAAAATTCCGTTAATTGCTAAGATTCTAGAGAAGATCGTGGCTAAGCAGCTTACAGCAGTTTTAGATAAATATAGTATTTTCGACAAATTTCAATCTGGCTTTCGTAAAGTTCATTCCACTGAAACAGCCCTTCTTAGAGTTTCTAATGACATTTTGTTACAAAGCGATGCAGGTAAATGTTCTGTTCTCTTTTTTTTTTTTTTTTTTTTTTTTTTTAATAAATAGGACAGGGGGAATGAATGAGAGAAAGAGGGGGAGAGAAAGAAAGAAAACCAAAGGGGAGAAGAGACGGTGAGAAGGGGGGGAAGAGAGAGAAAAAAAAAAAAAAAAGAACTCCTGGGTCACCTGTATGGAGGAAAAAAAAAAAACAAACAAAAAAAACAAACAGAGGAGACAGCAAACAACAAAGAGCAACATAATAATAGAGAAAACAAAGCACCATCACAATAAACTAGCTAGTCATAGATATCAATATTTACTAAATAATAAACGATATTGTGCAGCACGCAAGATAGACAGCGCACAATGTGCTTTGAGGCAGCAGCCAAGAAAGCTTTAGTCCGCGTCTGTGAATACCCATGTGTGCATACCTGTGTGGATCAGCATGCTTGCATTCCAAAGGTTTCTCCATGTAATGATCTGCTAGGGAGTGTGGGGGGGCCACAGCCCCGTCCTCCAGGGTGTGAAGCGGGTATGGAGGAGATCAAAACTCCAGACATCCAGAGGCCCCCAGAACACAAGAGACCATGGAAGACCAACAGAGGGGCAGCCGCGCCACTGTTCCAGTAAGAGCTGAGGAGAGTCCCAGATGAGGGCTCGCCCAGCAGCCGCGGAGCAGAAGTCAGGGGGAGTTGCAGTGACACGCCCGTGAGCTCCGCCGGCCCCCAGCTGTGCCTGAGTGACCGAGCCCCAGGCCGAGAGGCCGGGGGCACCCCACCTCCAAAGGGGCCCGAGCGAGCCCCAGGCCCCAGGCCCCGACAAGCGGCCGCCAAGGAGTGAGCCGGTGTGTACCCGGACGCCCACCCCCAGACACAAAGAACCACCAACACACCGACACCTGAGGGAGTCCGCCACCGGCAGGGGAAGTGGTGGTGGGTGGAGATAGGCCTCCAAACCTTGGAGGGCCTGAGGTGTCCCCAGAGAGGTGGCGTCTGATACCCAACCTGACATATAGACACAGACATACAGGCGCACACAGACACAAACATCCATTCCCACCCTCATGCTCTCATATGCACTCACTCCACACTCAACCAACGTGGAGACAGACATAAAGAGACGCTGTACACACAATCACACTCCCCAAGCGTACTCTACAAACCGGGTCTAGGTACCCTTGCCCCTGGAGGGGGTAATTGCACCCAGACCCAGGTGGTGTTACCCTTTTCCCTGCGGTGGGGAGAGGCAGACCACCCCGACTCCGCAGCAGCAGGGAGGCCCCACACCCCAGACCGCAGTCGGACGGCCAACTCCTCCTACTAGCCCTCCCGCTCCAGCAGGCCGCAGAGAATGGGGGTGGGAGAAGACTCCAAACCTCCCTCCACCCGCTCATTGTAGTGTTGATGCATATGTGTTCTAAGGTGCAATTAAAACCCAGGAGGGCATGGAGCTACCTGTTCTGTTCTCTTAATGTTGGATCTTACGTCGGCCTTTGATACTGTTGACCACTATATTTTACTTAACAGGCTGAAACACTGGGTTGGTGTCTCTGGGACTGCATTGAAATGGTTCTCCTCGTATCTCTCTGAACGATATTCTTCTGTGGCAGTTTCTAAGTATAGATCATCTTCTGCGTCCCTGTCTTTTGGTGTGCCACAAGGCTCTGTGCTAGGGCCATTACTGTTTTTAGTTTATTTACTCCCTCTTCAGCACATTTTGAGCCCTTTTGAGGATATTTGTTACCATTGTTATGCAGACGATATCCAACTCTATATATCTTTTAAACCGGAAGAGGCTTCTAAGCTGCGGCTTTTAAATGTGTGCTTGGAAACCATTAAAGGCTGGATGGCTGAAAACTTCCTCCAACTAAATGAAAGTAAAACCGAAGTCCTCTTATGTGCCCCAGATAGACATATACCCAGTATAATAAATGCTCTTGGTTCTCTTTCAACGTTTGTAAAACCATCTGTCAGGAACTTAGGGATTATCCTTGATCCTGCTCTTACGTTAGATAGTCATGTTAAATCTCTTGTTCGGTCTTGCTTTTATCATTTAAGAAATATTTCTAAATTGAGCTCTATTATATCCTATACCGAACTGGAGATTGTTATTCATGCTTTTATCTCTTCACGACTGGACTATTGCAATTCCCTGTTTACTTGTTTAAATAAAGGTTCTTTGGAGCGTCTGCAGATCGTTCAGAATGCTGCAGCAAGACTTTTGACGAAAGCTTCTAAATTTTCACATATAACACCGTTGCTCATGCAGTTACATTGGCTTCCTGTTGAATTTAGAGTCCAGTTTAAGATTTTGGTTTTAACTTTCAAGGCTCTTCAACAACAAGCACCACCATATATCATTGAACTTTTACAGCCCTATGCCCCTAGTAGGTCTCTGAGGTCGAGTAGTCAGGGCCTACTTGTCATTCAGTATACGAGACTGAAAACTAGGGGTGATAGAGCTTTTGCTACTGTGGCCGCCAGACTGTGGAATTCCCTTCCTCAGGACTTACGATCCGCTGATTCATTGATTACTTTTAAAAAACAGCTAAAAACACATCTTTTTAAAACTGCTTTTTGCTAACTTTGTTTGTATTTTGTCTTTTTAATCTGTTATATCTTGTAAAGCACTTTGTGATCTCTATCTAGAAATGTGCTATATAAATAAAATTTTACTTACTTTACTTTACTTTACAAGCTGAAACGTCAAGACTGGGCCAAGAAATATCTCAAGACTGATTTTTCTAAGGTTTTATGGACTGATGAAATGAGAGTGAGTCTTGATGGGCCAGATGGATGGGCCCGTGGCTGGATTGGTAAAGGGCAGAGAGCTCCAGTCCGACTCAGACGCCAGCAAGGTGGAGGTGGAGTACTGGTTTGGGCTGGTATCATCAAAGATGAGCTTGTGGGGCCTTTTCGGGTTGAGGATGGAGTCAAGCTCAACTCCCAGTCCTACTGCCAGTTTCTGGAAGACACCTTCTTCAAGCAGTGGTACAGGAAGAAGTCTGCATCCTTCAAGAAAAACATGATTTTCATGCAGGACAATGCTCCATCACACACGTCCAAGTACTCCACAGCGTGGCTGGCAAGAAAGGGTATAAAAGAAGAAAAACTAATGACATGGCCTCCTTGTTCACCTGATCTGAACCCCATTGAGAACCTGTGGTCCATCATCAAATGTGAGATTTACAAGGAGGGAAAACAGTACACCTCTCTGAACAGTGTCTGGGAGGCTGTGGTTGCTGCTGCACGCAATGTTGATGGTGAACAGATCAAAACACTGACAGAATCCATGGATGGCAGGCTTTTGAGTGTCCTTGCAAAGAAAGGTGGCTATATTGGTCGCTGATTTGTTTTTGTTTTGTTTTTGAATGTCAGAAATGTATATTTGTGAATGTGGAGATGTTATATTGGTGTCACTGGTAAAAATAAATTGAAATGGGTATATATTTGTTTTTTGTTAAGTTGCCTAATAATTCTGCACAGTAATCGTCACCTGCACACACAGATATTCCCCTAAAATAGCTAAAACTAAAAACAAACTACAAACTACTTCCAAAAACATTCAGCTTTGATATTAATGAGTTTTTTGGGTTCATTGAGAACATGGTTGTTGTTCAATAATAAAATTATTCCTCAAAAATACAACTTGCCTAATAATTCTGCACTCCCTGTATATGAAGGAGAATTATCCTCAACATGAGGATAATTCTCCTTAAAAAAACCTGTTGTTGCAAGGATTAGGAAAATGTTATTATTTTTTAAATTTTGCATATTAGACATGTAGTTCAAATAAAGGGCTTACATCTCTGTTCTGTAGTTCTGTGATCGTGATGTTCGACTCAGTTTTGTTTGTCTCCTCAGAGCCGCTTCCTGTCCGCAGCGCTCAGATATTGGACTATAAGGAGGCTCCAGAGACTGGCGTGGTGTTTGAAATCGATCCTCCGACCAGAAACGTCTTCAGCAGAGTCAACATCAGCTACGCTGAAGGACAGGAGCGCCGATCGATGCTCTATAAAGGTAGAACATTTCATTCTGTTTGTATGAGTGGGTGCTATTTAGTGTAATTTAGTGTTTTGTAAACCAATATGAGCCTTCTGCCTGAATGTGAGGACAGTTATTGTAGTTCACAGTCTCACTGGGAGGTGAAGGCACGTGAGTAGCGATAGAAGAATGTGTCTGTCTGAATAAATGCCCGGCCCCTTCCAAACTGAAGATTCTGATTGGGTAGAAATCCTCCGGGGAACTCTGGTGCGCCCTTGCCTTTCTCTAATGGAAAGCATTTCTGAAAGCACGTTATTCCACTTAAAGCGGCTTGAGACAACTGATGTTGTGATTTGGTGTTATATATAAATAAAACTAAATTGAGCTGAACCAAGTTATTTCAAGTTTACCTGCACACACCTCAGTGGAGGCAAATATAAAGGAAAGAGGACCCAGGATTGACCCCCGAGGAACTCCATTTCAATTCAATTCAATTTATTTATAAAGCACCGAATCACAACAACAGTCGCCTCAAGGCACTTCATATTGTAAGGTAGACCCTACAATAATACACACAGAGAAAAACCTAGCAATCATATGACCCCCTATGAGCAAGCACTTTGGCGACAGTGGGAAGGAAAAACTCCATTTTAACAGGAAGAAACCTCTGACAGAACCAGGCTCAGGGAGCTGCGACCGGTTGGGGGAGTGAGAAGGAAGACAGTGTAAAAGACATGCTGTGGAAGAGAGCCAGAGATTAATAACAAGTATGATTCAGTGCTGAGGGGTCTATTAACACATAGTGAGTGAGAAAGACCAGACCTGATTTCAGCTGCTCCAGACTCATAGTCGCTCAGTGCTTTGGTGTTCATGTCCTGACTGCTGACAGATGTTAACACAGCTCCAGGAATAAAGAGAGTGTTTTTGTGCTAACAGTTTCTTTCTGCTTGTTGTTTGTAGATTTCTACAGGGGGAAGACAGTGTTTAAGCACTGGTTACCGGGGATGTGTTACCGAAACATCACCTTCCAGCTGATCTCAGAGGCCACCGTGTACCAAACTGCACTGGTGACCCACAGTGACATCACTCACACACCGCTGCATCATCGGACAGGTGAGGCCCCTCCCACTGTGAGAGTGCAGTGCTTGCTCTGTACTGAGTAGATTAGATTGGCTCTGAGGCAGACCTTCCTGCATGAAGCTCTAAGTTCTACTTTCAGGAATCGTTGCCTTAGTAAATACAGTGATCAGGTCTGGAGAACATGGCGGCCCGGTTCAGAGGCCTCCAGCGAGGACCTGCTGCCTCATTTTTTTAAACAGTGATGTATGATGAGACGGGAGGAGCTTCGTCTGGCGAGCTGACTAGCCATTTCCTGCTCAGAATAATTCACTCCCCTCTCTCCCCCCAGTGCCCCACCCTCCCCTCAACATCTCCTATAAGATCATCCATTTGAGCCAGAGGGCAGCTCCAGGTCAGCTCCCCGACATGCTCCCACATGATAGTGGGCAGCGATCCCCCCGCCAGGCCCGGGACGTCCCACTGATGGAGGAGCGGGAGGAGGAGGAGACCCAGGCTGAGGAGAATACCTCAGATGAGGTAATAGGAGTCACTTACGCCCCCTTCAACTCCACAAAAGTGTTGACGGTGAGCGCCCCCATTGATGTGAACAACAGCCGCACGGAGGAGGCAGAGCCTTCGAGCTACTGGCTGGATCCGACGGAGCCATCTCCTGCCGACAAGGATGAGGAGTTCGTTAATGGCGTGCTGCCCGAGTACGAAGACTCCAACGAGCCGGGCTCAGCCATGGCACTCCCTGCCGAGCCTTCTGTCCTGCCCACCAGGCTTCCGCCAATCCTTTTGGAACTGCGCTGGCTGCCACCGCGCCCACCCACCAGCTACGACGGTTTCAACGTCTACATCTACAGAGATGGTAAGCAGGAAGCAGCTGAATAAAGAACATCTCAGATGTTCCCGTGTTGACATCTGAACCTCTCGCTCTGCTCCTCAGGTAACTCGACAGAAACAGCGACGGTGGATGAAAGCACTCACGAGTTCTTTACAGAGTTAACGGAGCCGGGAATATACCGTGTGCAAGTGACCACACTGAGCTCGTCTGGAGACTGCGAGTCCCGAGAGAGCAGTGGCGACACTGCCTTCACCTTCTACCTCAGTAAGTGTACAGGAAGTGATTATGGCGCATGCAGCAGCGTGTGGCAATAAAGGATGGATTCAATCAAATGCATCTTTGTTCTAGTGTTGTCATTGTTAACGTAATCCACTTCCTGTTGACCTGCTCCTTCGCTGGTTTATTAATGGTTACAGGTCCCAGCGGCGAGCTGCTGGAGGACCTGCGAGAGCGTCCTCAAGCCGTTAGCGTCAGGCTGCTGGACTCGAGCACCGCTGCCATCTCCTGGGCGCCATCGTCGCAGAACCACAATGGGAGCCTGGTGTCAGTGGTTTCCACCACCTGCCTGAAGCCCAGCCTGAGCCAGAGGATGGAGAACACCTACTGCAGCGAGGTATGGCACAGCACTCATCACTGGCCGCGCACCGCAGATTGAAGCTCACACGGGGGGGGGGGGGGGTCTTTTGAATAAATAATAAAAAAAAATTTTTAATACATATATATGTGTTTAACTATATAATCACAGGAAAACTCGACGAGTGACATCATCACCAACCTGACGCCGGGTGCTCAATACCGGGTGGTCGTCTATCACACCAATGGACCCCTGATCAGCCCGCCGTCGGAGCCCGTCATCATCGATATCGGTGAGCGTCACTTTATCACTTTATGCGTCTTTTTCAGTCCCACTTCCTGTTCACTGCTCCTGTTCTTCCTGTTCCACTCTTAAATCCCGCCTGTGTCGGTGTGCTGTGTCAGAGCCCACCGGCGTGCGCGAGCTCACCGTTTACCCCCTGAGTCCAACGGCAGTGATCCTCAGCTGGCAGCGTCCATACCACGTTGCCTTCAGGAAATACGTGTTGCAGACCTTCTTCTTCAACCCCGTCACGCTTGCCTCTGAGTGGACCACCTACTACGAGATCGCCGCCACCGCCTCCGTCATCGCCTCAGTGGTAACCAGTCTGTCTCCGTCACAGGAAACATTTCATGGCACCATGCCACGTCCACCTCACCGTATTTGTCTCTATTTCCTCTCAGAGGGTGACTGACTTGCTGCCTGCCTGGTATTATAATTTCCGTGTTTCCATGGTGACGTGGGGTGACCCACCGCTCAGCTGCTGCGAAAGCTCCACCGTGAGCTTCGTCACAGGTAATGCCTCACCGCTGCAAGGACGCTGCGAGGGAGGCTGGGCCAGGATCCAGCAAACACACTTAGACTTAAAAATAGAATAAATAGACTTTTAAATTTGTTTTTACTGATTTATTTAGTTTTTATATAAAGAGACATTTAGACACATAATTTCAAGCCATTTTTTCTTCATGAATATTTTTTATTCTTCTGTATTCATCCATCAGCTCTAAAAATAAATAAAAAATAAATTAAGAAATAAAAACATGCAAAATTAAAACACATTTTAGTGTTCAACATTTTAAATTTTTTTTAAAATTTTGTTTAAATATTACTCAATTTGGTCACTCCCTGAAATAATACAATAAATATACAATTTAAAATTTATGCATAAAAATAGAAATAAATAAAATAAATGTATATTTTTAATGATCTAATTCATTTTGTTTTTATTTTATATCTTTTTCTGGGTTTACTGATAATGCAGCTCACAGATGAAGAACAAAACGCATAAATTTTTATTGTTTCTTACGTTTTTTTTTTTTTTTTTTAAATTTTGGCTTTTATTTGCTGATATTTCTTGTGAAGATCCAGACGGCACATCTTTAATGTGTCTGCAAACGTATGATGCAGGTCTCCTTCCTCTTCCTCCTCTCAGCTCCCGAGGCGCCTCACATCTCCTCTGTGGATTACTCTCATGGCGTTCTGTACGTCCGCTGGACATACGGCGAGCTCTTCATTGACCTGTCGCACTCAAGGATGCTGCACTGGCAAGTGGTCGCTGTCGGAAAGAAGGGACCGGAGAAGACGTACTCCGTTGACGTGAGTCCAGACACATCTGTCTAGGTGTTCACGACACTCTGAGACACGTTCTCGCTGTTTTAGGTGTATTTGTGCGTTTGTGTGGTGATGAGTGTGTCTCCAGCAGCAGCTCATTATTTCAGGGTCGAGCGGAGCTGTTATTGACTCTCTCCTTCGGGTTGGTTCGATGGTCTGATTAGCAGCAGGAGAATGACCTGCAGACGTCGCTGCTCTACGAGTCCAATTACCACCGTAGCCTGAGCTCGCTTCTGTGATCAAGTGTCTGAGGGTCCCAAGCCATGTTGGAGGTTTAATTGAGAGTGTATACAAATGGCGTGTAGATGTCAACTATATTCAGGATGTTAGGGAGTCTTCATTTCTACTAGATTGCTACTAATAGTTCTGATAAATGTGTAAACAATTAAACCAGCTTACAAAAACACAACAAACAAGAGAAATGTAACTTTATTTTGAAGAATTTATGTGAAATAGAAATCTCAGTAATGAGCATTGACCTCGGGGACTGAAACCAAAAATTACACTTCCTTTTCCAAATGTGGTCAAATGTGTATATAAAAGATGAGCATAGCCACCATGACATCATTCATTAGTTTTGTTAGCATTCTGGGCACCAGCTCGTTGTTTTCTTGTTTCTTAAAATGTTTGTTTTGTTTGGATAAGAGGGTGGAATGCTAAGTTATCATCTAATGCTAGCTAACTTGGTTAGCATTGTTTAGCAAAGTTTGTCTCTATAATAACCTCACAGCAGCTTTATTATTGGTCAGATAATGTCATTAAAAATGCTCCAAAAGACTCCAACAACACAAACACAGTCCAGAGGTCCAGTTTGCTAAATGTAAGCCTAACTGACAGCTGGCAGCTACAGCCACCTGTCAGTCAAAGAGGCCACACCCCTAATGATGTAACCTGAGAGTTTCTGCGGACTCCATCACTGCTGGGGCCTCTGCTGGAGGTTAGAGGACACGGCTTTGCAAAGCAATGGCTAATGTCACATTGGTGATGTCCATCTTTTATATACAGTCTGTTCGGTCTTTGAGGTTGAATGTAATTTAAAATTATAATTAGATATAAGAGTACAAAGACTGAGTCAGCAGGTCTGCAGAAGTTTAATGAAGCTTCCACACTCAGAGCTGATCATTTATATTTAATCGTTAGTTCGTGGTGGAAGCAGACGGTCACAGTGACTAAACGGAGACACAGACAGCTGTGAGGATTTACTGCAGGGATATTTTTAGTTTTATTCAGGGCAGATTAAAAAGATATTTTAGGAAAATACCTGCACTGTTAATCTTTCAGCAGCTCCGCGTGGGACAGAGGCAGAGCAGAATATGACCCTATCAGATGGAGGAAGGGGGCACTCAGGACTGACTGTGTGCACGCTGTTCAAGTGTTATTTACATGTTGTTTACGTGTTGTTTACATGTGGTGCTGTGTCAGGTGACTCGGAATGTGATGCGGGCAAGCCTCCCTCTGCCTCCTGGAGACATCTACAACCTGACGGTGACGGCATGCACAGAGCGCAGCAGGAACACGTCCACGCCAAACATCATCAAACTGGGTCAGCGAGTATTCACTGCAATTAACAAAGATATAATAACTCTAAGAAAAACAAAGAATACAAAGGTATTCACTGCTAACAGACTAACTCCCCCAAAGTTCCCAGAGTGCTTTTTCAAAAGAATCATCCCAGTTTTCTTGAGAAAGCATAAATGATTTATATTAGTACACTATAACTGAACAATATTTTCACCCCACTGAAAGGCCGACCTTTAACTCTGTAATTCTCAGAGCTTTAAAATTGAGTTAAAGGGAGGGTTAGCTTCTGGATTACACTCAGTATTAAACTCCAGTAAAAGTTTGAGCTGTTGCTGAGAAAGCATCACGCATTAAACCAAAGAAATCACTTTAGACCTGAGAAAAAGAATCAGTTATGCTCATAAAGCAGGAGGTGGATTTAGAAAATTATCAAGTTATAATGTTGAGTAATGAGGCTGCAGACTGAGAACAATTCCACTTCTGCAGAAGAGACACCTTCGTGTCAGACTGAAGTATGTTGAGGACGATCTGGGGGCAGATCTGGAGGAACCTGAGAGGTTCTCCAAAGCAGAACGGGCTGGGATCATTTAGGAGATGAGTGTGAGACACTGAGCAGGCTTTTTTTTTTTTTGGAATACTTTAGTTCCTGTGTGCAAATTACAACAATGTAAGCATCCAAAATAAAACCAGGATGTTTGGAAGAGCTGTGCAGCACTTCTTTTTCATGGGGGTAAAAATTCTGTCCTTGTGATAGGATGACGTATAAAACGTGTTTGCTGTTTCTGTCGGTTTGTAGAGAGATAATTGAGAAAATGAAACACTGGGCTGCAGGAGTTTTAAAACGTGAAGGATGTAAGTGGGAAAGACGTCTCGGTGCTGATCGCCGCGCGGCAGCCTCTCTGCTTGTTAATCTGTGCTGTGGGTCTGAGGTCAGACTCACAGAGTGAACATGAAACTTCATTTTCTCCACTTCCCCTTCTGAGCGTATCAGACTATTTCAGTCCTCCTCAGAGGAAGTGCGGGGTCTTTAGCAAGCTTCGGCTCGGCTCGGCCCTGCAGTTCACCACTGCAGTTCGTCCTGTACTGTAAGCTCTCGTGAAGAGTTTTCACTGCTGTTTCCTGCAGAGCCGGCTCCTCCCAGATCGCTGTATGCCGTCAACGCCACTCACTCGTCCGTGACTCTGCTGTGGACCGAGGAGGGAGTGGTCGACTATTACCAGGTCCTCTGCAGACCCAGCAAAGCCAGCAAGGAGCAGCTCAAGGTAAAAGTGCTTCAGCCATGCTCTATATCAGCTTTCATTGCCTCAGCTGCAGGTCTGAGACGATTAGGAAAGGATTACAAAAGAGCGAGATTACAAGTTAGTTTCAGCTCTGCAAGTGTTTTCTGTTTTAACTCATACAAATTCATTCATTTCAAAGATTTTTCTATGTTGTTCAGACATTAAGTCAACCAAACTTTTGTTAATTGTGAAAATAAAAATGTGATGTGCAGATAAATCAATAATAAAGGAACTACTTTTGTGTTTTGCTGATCTGAAAGTTTCTGAGATAATCCCGCAGAAATGTGGAAGTTGTTAAACATGAGATGAGATGACATGCTGATGAGAAATAAACCAGACAGATTGAGTGAGGACCGAGGATCGATCCCTGGGGAACTCCAAGCCTCATTTTAGCTGCTACAACTAAAAAGTTCGATTTTTGCAAATCAGATTTTAATTGCTGTAGAAACAAAGAGGAGGAATGACAGAAGTCGCAGACGTTTTCTTCGAGCATCAGCGTGAATAAATTCATTGAGGCTTTCTCAGGCTGGTGAATTTGTTTCATATTGGCCACATGGGATCTGTATTAACAGTTTTCTGATCATGTGACCCAAAGAATAATAAAATGCAGTAATCAATAATCCCAAACTGAAGCTCCCTGAACACAGTAATGAACCCGGACACAGACACAGGGGACCAGGTTTGCAGAGATAACGAGCTGCTGATGCTGAACACGTGTTTTTACCTGCAGGCTTGAAATTTAGTTTGTTCCCAAGCTAACGAGCTGGATGCCGGCTTTAATTAAAGAACTGAAAGTGTGATCAAAGCTGAAAGCAGAATAGAGTGAGTTCACATCTAAGGGAGATGGTTGATTGTTTCCTTCTTTTATTTTAGCTGTTTAAAACTTGAGAGTAGACTGACTCAAAACAAACTCACACAAAGCCTGAAGTCTGCAGTAAAACATGATGACATGTCATGAAATGCCTGGGTCTTGTGGTCGGGGTGTCCTGCAGCGAGTTGAAAAGCTTTCATGGTGTCTCGAAATGAATCAGATTATATATAAAAGGATGAGTCAGCGTCAAATTATAGGAGGTCCAAAACTCGAGCTCTTCAGCACCATAAACCAGTTGAAACTTTTCACTTTCAGTCTGAGACCAAACTCAGATCTGTGAGGACTCTGATGTGATTGGTTGCATTTGACCCACACCAGCTGAGGTGGAGAGAGCACGATCGGCCTGATATTGTTGGGACAGTAAAACAAGATTATTTTTATACAGCTGGCGTATATCCCTTTAAGCAGTTAAATAATGACAAATGGCAAACAATTGGGAAATCTGTTGTTTCGCATCTGAAAGGAAAAAAATCAGCTGATTTCTGATCAGATTTTTTGAGCGTCTGTCAGTCTTAAAGTCTATAGGAGAAGAGTTTAGAAAACATGGTTTTCTTCCCGTATCGAGCTTTCATCCCTGACTGTGTTTTGTTGTTTTTTAACGTCCTTTCAGTGTAATGGCTGGTTTACCGTCTGCAGGCGGAAGTTTTTTTTTATCATGAAAGCAAAATGATGTCCCAAAGAGCCGCTCAGCACCTGTGTTTGCTGGTGCGAGTTGGTGTTTATGTGGATCAGTTGCAGCTAATCTCATTAGAAAGCTTAAAAGTGAAATAAATCTTTTATTTTGGAAATAAATCCTACTTTACTTTTAAAAAGAGAGAAAAAAATTTTCTGCCTGTGATGCATTTGGATGATTTGACCACAACCTCTCGGGTCATCTGCACGTTAGAACCCAAAGCCTCTGACAGCAGGAAACTTACAGCTGTTTCCAGCTGTGCTCCAAAACAGCTGCTTTTGGAGTCATCAGACAGGTTTTTTCTGCAGATGATGAAGAACATGGTGAAGGAGGCGTGTTTTCGTTGTGGATGGCTGTGGATCACATATATGTGCTGCGTGGTATCTGTGGGATGCTGTGAGTTTGTACAGCAGCTGACTCGCTAAGAGAACATTTTTGATATGAGTCCAGCTTTCAGGTAAAATAAAGGCGAATGACTGCAGGGAGGTTAGCAGGAACTGGTGTTGGAGGTCTGGACCTTGAGAACAGAAACTTGGTCACATCCATGGTTCCATATGAAGAGGTAGGCGATAAAAGCAGACTAACAAAAAGGATTTAGATAGGCCTAGTGCTGCCAAGGGTAATTTGGCAACACGTGTGCAGAGATGCAGGTCAATAAGATATCTGATCGTAGAATGGCAAGGAAAGCTTCAGGCTGTTGTTAATGATTCAAACTTGAGTGCACTGCTCGGTGGTTTCTGTCCAGTGAGAAGTCTCTCGTTTGACCAAATTTAAAATTAGAGTTGCAGAAACAGGAAGTTCCACGTAACCATGGAAATATTTGGGAAAATTAAGACAGTACAATTTTCTTTAGCTTCTTCTTTTTAAACGTCTTGACAGATTTAGCAGTGAAGCACATACTGGAACCAGGGTTATAGTAGTAACAACAACAAAACACCAAAGAGTTTTGGAAAATGTGAAATATGTGGTCATAAACAAAAATACAGTTTTAGTGATTCAGTCTTACTGCTCAGCACCAGGCTGGGGTCAGCAGCCGCTCAGCCCTTTGTCTTTATCTGGACTACAAATCTGACCTCTTCTTCCTCTTCCTCAGGCCCTTGAGCCGCAGACCTCCACCTCCCACGTGGTCACCATTTCTGGTTTGATACCATCGTCCAGCTACAACTGCACCGTTACCAGCTTCAGCTACAGCACGCCCAGCAAACCCACACACATCAGCGTCAGCACCGTTGGTAGGTGGCACCATTTACCTGCACCGTAGGAGGGCAGTGACTGTCTTTATTTGAGCCCTGAAACATCTTAAAAGTGAAAACTGAACTAAGTGCAGCTCTTTAATTTGAAGATTTAAAATGTTTTTAGTCACTCCTGCAGGCAGTAAAGTGAACTGCAGCCACTGAGGGTGAGTGTGACATGAAGAAGATTTGTGCTGTGGAGCTGAGCTCAGTGAACTCTTTCCAGCTGCTTGCAGCGACTCAGTGAAACGTTTTGGTGCCGTTAGTCACAGAGGAGCAGCAAGCTCATTGGTTAGCACCTTGTCATAACAGGTGTTAACCAGTGAGTAAGGATTGTGAGAGCCACCCCTCTTTCAACACAACAAGAAGCTCACAATTTCTATGTCGATCTTTTATAGTATATCTTTGTAGCAAAGTACAGTTGGAGGCCACCCGCTTGATAAAAGAACTTTAATGTGAAAGTACCATACAGGAAGGGTTCTGTGTTGAGAAAACTGATGAAATCGGAGAGGACTGTGCTGAGAGGTAACAACGTCTGTCTGTGCGTCTGTCTGTATATCTGCAGCCAAAGAGATGAATCCAAGCGTTGCTGCCATCTCGGCTCTGGCTGTCCTCAGCATCCTGCTCATCAGCCTGCTCGTTCTGTTCCTGCTTGTGCTGCGCAAGAAACACCTGCAGATGACCAGGTAACTCAAAGTCAGCACAGCAGCAGTGCCCTCTGCTGTCACGCAGTCATCTGTTGTTCATTTGGCCTTAACAGCTTCACTCTGTGTGACAGTTACAGTGTTTGAGATACAGTGTATGAGTTTATTGTGCATGAGTTGTAGTGTATGAGGTTAGTTTCTGTGTGCATTTCTGCAGCAGATCCTGCAAAAAAAACAAAACAAGCATGCGTCCTGAATGTCTTGTTTTTGAAATGCCCATTGAGATCAGTTTATGGACTTTATTCTAGTTTTAAGAAAAGTAAAGTCCTTCATTTAGAATAGAAATGATGGAATTTGGATCACAGTTATTGGAGTTTATGAGCATGAATAATCTTGGAGCTTCAGAGTGATTCACAGCTGAATTTCTGAGGAAATAACTGAGAGGGTGTCTGCATGCTGTACACTAATCTGTAAAGCGGTCAAGCTGTGGTCTGCTGTGGTCAGCCGTTAATGCCCAGCTAACTGGCATTCATAATTCACAACACCTTTTTTTCTTAGAGTCATGACACGCACGAGTTAGGACGCAAACTACTTCCTCTTGTCAGGAGGCTGAGCGGCATGGGCGGTGTTTACGAGGCACTTTATAGACCTACACGTTATTGAGGAAGCAATATTTACACAGTATTACACTGTGTGTACTGTAATATGTGTGTTTTACAGATTTATAGAATAATGGTATTCTCTTTTGTACTAAAATAAAATACTGATTTTTTTGAATGTATCTTAATGCTACATCTCAAATATAATGTGGAAAATAAAAAATACTTGTATGACAAAAATAAAAGATTTACTTTTTTAACATAAAAATTATGAAAAAAAATCAATTTAATACAAAAGTTAGAATGAATACATTTTAAATCAGTTTCTACTTTGCACATTCAATTCAGGAGTTTTTGTATCATATTTATGCAGGATATAAATGCTGTGACATTAAAATGGTGCATTTAAAAATGTTGACGTTAATTTAAAATTAAATCATATAATTTTTACTCAACAGTTTTCGTTACACTTACGTTATAATTCAGGTTTTTTAATGTAGGTCAGACTACAGACGCACTAGAACCTTTTTAACATTGAGTAGTGTTTTTTAAATGTGTCAAAATAATTGAATGCAAAAGTTAACATTATAAAATTATAAATTAATAGTTCTACATTTAATTTTATGTGGCCAAAGTCGTTAAAAAATGTAATGTAAAGCATTAATAAACATCAGTAAGCAGAATTATTTCAAATTTTTCACATGAGCCAATCAGAATGCGGCATGCAGACTTTTACTAGTGAATCACATGCAGAGGTTAAAATGTTTAAACTGTGTTACAAAGTTATGATTACCTTATGATCGTAACTTTACCCTGCATCATCTCTCCAGTTATTCTATCTTTTTCATTTTTATTTTTCATCTTTTTGAATTTTTATTTTTTAAAATGTTTCTAAAATGTTTGAGCAAAGAAAGTCGTTATTTTCCGATGGCTTGATAAATTCTTTACTTCACTGTAAATTTTCTTTTCATACTCACTTCACAGCTTCCTCCATTTCCTTATAAGTCATCTATAATTTCTGAGTTCCTCAAACTGAGCTGTTCTCACCACATGTGCTTTTTAATTTCTGTTTCAGAGAGTGTGGCGCGGAGACCTTTGTCAACTTCGCCTCGTTTGAGAGAGACGGAAAGCTTCCATATAACTGGTACGAGCTTCGTCATGTGTTTGTTCATCTTCAGATCACAAATTAAGCGTTCACGCACGGGTGGATGTTGTTTTAGCTTGGATTTTGAGTAATCACACAACCTCGGTTTGGATGTGCAAACACCCACGAAAGACCCAATCAGAGGCAGATTAGCAGCCCGGAAGGGGGATTGAAGAGGCAGATTAGGGATTTGAACATATAGGCACAGATTATAGCTCATCTGTGGTGCTTTATACAGCTTGAGGTGACGATGACCATGATGATGATGATGACGACGACAAAGAGCTCAGCACCCTTGCCTGCTTTGTTTGGACCAGCTGAAATGGGGTGTTTGATGATGATGAAAGCTTTGAATTTCCCCTAATCTCAGATTAAAAGGACAAAATGTTGCTTTTTGAGTCAGTCGTGTTAATTTGTTCAAAACAAGAAAAGATAATTCAATTTTATTTCTCCTTTAAAATCAAGCAGAAGAGGCAAAAAGTGCCTGTTTTTAAACTGTGAAGTGGCTGATGGATCAGATTCAGTCTCACATGTTATTTCTGACAAACATTTGGAGATTTGTGATTAATATAACAGCTGAAAGACGGTCAGTTAAGGCAGAACCTTGGCTTCCATCTGCTGTTGTATTTGACCTTCCATCACTAAATGCACATTTCCATCAGAGTGTCTTCTTCTTCTTGATGTGATGGTGCAGTTTGCTTTTAATGTGCATGTGGACAGACTCACTGTGTGATGTCACAGCAGTGTGGATGTGATGAAAACGCGATGCCCCCACTGATGCTCCAAAAGGAAATTCTTTCAAGAGCATTTATCTGAATATATCAAGTTTTAAAGAACTAAATGATCCCTTTTTATGTTATATAACAATGGAACCACTTAAAGAAAAACAAAAACCACAAACAGCATAAAAAATAGAGCAAAACAATATAAATATGATGTACAGTTAGGTTATTTATAGTTGTAAAATATGAAAGGTATAAGCAAGAAACACATCATGATGAACAATTCTCCATATGTTTTGTACAATGTTATGTTTAATTCTGATTGAACTCTTTATGCCTTGAAAGCCTAATAGGAGTTCTTATATGAACTGAGCAGTTTCTGTCATATGTCAGGCTGCTTATTGCGCATCAGAATTTAGCAAAGGTGGTCTCTTCCAATGGACCTACTCTTGGAGAAACCCAAAAATGACTGTAATTGTCATCAAACCACCTCTTCATTAATATACACTGAAGTGTAGAAACTTGCTACACCTCAGGGGAGGTCGTCAAATGTCATGTTTGTGGGGGGGGAAAACTTAAGGAAGATAAGTCTTAATGTAATTTACCTTCTAATTAACCTGATTTTTATGTGAATTCTTTGATTGCTTTCAACAAATCCTGAAAAAAGTCCAAAGCAACCAGTGTAAAACCAGTATGGTGTACCTCAAAGCTCACTTCCTGGGATATTCATTTTTTAAACTCACAGTTTTACACTTTTATGACATAGGTTAGATAATTTTATTAGCAAGAAGGTGATGCAAATATTTTTCAATGATAAAAATTGGAATGAAACTAACAGTGTATTATCCAGTGTATCTAGCCGGCTAAATGTTTTCTCATTTTTATGAACAAGTCAGCAAGATAATTCATCCAGTAAGTTGTTTTAGTATTAGTTTTAGACTTAGTTTTATTACTTGATACTACAGAGACATTTAAGTCTGTGGCAATAAAATGTAGAAGTTTGACATGACTTAAATTTTAATGTTTGTGCTCCCGAGCTTCATCAAGAAAACTCAGGAAAACCCAGACGGACAAAGAGGAGTTCATAAATGTATCGGCATCAGTGGGGTCATTACCCAGGCACCACAAATGTAAATGAGATCATCAGGTTCATAAAGGTGGCTGTCACTGCCAAGTGACAAACTGAGAACTGTTTATACATGGTGTCGGTCCTGGCTGAGGGTTGCATTGTGGGATGGCAGGGAGGACGCAGTGATGTCACAAACTCAGGCTGGGGGGTTGTGTAAAAGAAACAGAGTGACCATTGACGTCCAGCAGCATACAGACTCCTGTTGTCCTCCAGAGACACAACAGGACACTCTCTGAGCGGCTGCATGATGCATTAACTCTGTGTTCAGCACTAATGTGAAGCTCTTGACGCTCTGTGCCTCTTTACTAATGGAGCACCATGTTCTGTCCCCAACCTATCACCCCCCTCGTGTCTGTTTTTTTTTTTTCATTTTTTATTTTTTTTTTTTTTTATTCTTGTTTTTATTTGAACCCCCTTCAGGCGAAGAAGTCTCTTTGCCTTCCTTACCCTACTGCCATCCTGCCTTTGGACTGACTATCTTTTGGCTTTTTATATTAATCCTTGGTAAGTAAGCACTTGCTGGCCAAAAACACTGCACTTCAGGGGCATGTCTAAGCAGAGCCACAGCCGACAGTATTGATCAGAGACACTGTTTTACTCTCAAAATTAACCAAAGTGAGGAGTCACGGATCACGTCTGGATCCAGAGTTCACAAATAAGTCTGGTGGTGTTTTGTATGGAGTAAAACAACAATCCATTTGTCAGTGTGATGTACCTCAGGGTTTACATCATTCATATTTTCTATTTTTAGGTCAATATTTTTTTTAATATCAATTACAAAGAAAACCAAACTATTGCCAACAAAACAGTCCTTTTCATTCGTCAACAATGGTCCACATAAAACAAGAGAAGTGAGAGATTACTGGGTCAAAAGCTTTGATCCTCCTTTGTAGCAGTGAAATAACTTCTGATTGGCTATAGGTGTTTTGGTGCATTTCAATAGGGAAACATTGTGGTTTGGGTTAAAATAACCACTTCATCAAGTTTAAAATAATAACCACAGAGTTAAAGTAGTGCAGTGACTGTTTTGGTGGTTGGTAGAAAACAAATAGCCATGTCCTGTTTAAAAGTACAACATTAATAGACCTATCCAACCACCTTGAGCTCCTCCCTGAGTTTTATCCATGCTTCTATAGCCAAAATACACTCATTTATCTTTTAAGAAACTAGTGCCTTCATTGCATACCACGCCTGCATAGGGATGGTGTGGCTGAAAATGTCCTGTGATGGTTCTCTAATTCTAGCAAATTTACTTAGATTAGATAGTGAATCTAGTTTTTCACAAGGGTTCATTTCAAGGCCTGTGTTGTTTTTCCAGGACACACTCATTTAATATGACTGAATGAAGTAGCCTAATTGCAAAGCCATTGTCTTCTTTTGCAAGTTTAAAGTGAATTAAAACCAAAATGTAACAGGTTTCTTCAATAATCCATGCTCCACGTCGCCACCAAGCTTCAGGATATTCAGTTTGGTACTTATTGTGTAAGAACCGCTACCTCAATTCAGCACAATACATAGTTTATGTTACAAATGCACCCAAGATCTATTTTTCTGTCACCAGGGATTTACTGTTTTATTTATGCATGGCCTTTAGTCCTCAAATTTGAATACAATTTTGGGTGTGTGTTTATAGCATTATGTTACACTTAATGCACACAAAAATTCTAACTCATCAATTTATTTGGGACTAAACCAAAAAACAAATGTGATCATTTTTAAGTTATCTAGTATAATCAGCTGGGATTTCTTACTATTCATGTTTACTAATTCATGTTTATATGTAGATAAATATCAAATAAAACAGTCAAATAAAAGAAAAAAAAACAAGAACAAAATATTATCTTTAGATGTATAAATAGATCACTTGCAATTCTGCTTCTGTGAATATGAAATCTGGTGTTCCTCAGGGATCCATTTTGGAACCCTTTAGGTTTTTTTGTGTTATAAATTATTTTTATTTGTAATGTTTTCTTTAGTGTTAGTTGCTAGCAGGAGACAAAACTCAGTGTTGGATTGGACATGTGACTGTTTGTTGACAAGAACCAAAATATATCAAACTTAATATATAAAACATCACCAGACTTTTCTTTAGCATTTTGACACTTCATTTTGAAACTACAGGGAACTCCCGACATAAATAGGTAGTCAGATGTCATTTCTGACATGTTAAACTTTGTCTTGCAATGCTGTGTCTGTGGTTACACCTTCAAAGTCACATTGAGTGTATTTCTACTAACATGTTGGATGTACTTCAGCATGAAGCGAACTCTCGATGCTAACTCCGGCTTTGGTGTCTGCATGCTCCCTGTCTCTCTCTTTGTGGACTTTTTCTTTAGAAGTCTCTTTGTTACTCAGTTGTGATTTCTGTTCTCTCATAGATTGTAGATGTGATGTGCATGTTGATGGATCAAGATGAACTAGCGGATTGTGTTTTAGCGTCTCCAGATTTCCTCCCACTTGATGTTTGAAAACTTGGTTGTAAACCAAGGAACTTTCAGGACATCATGAGTGATTCAGGGGGAAATTTGGCCCAATTTAACACAATTTGTGTTAAATGGTTGAATGTAGATACAGAAGTATGAAGAGCAAAAATTACAGAAGATGCATGATTGTGGAGAAACTTAATGGCTCAGTCACACTAGGGTGAAAATAGGATGGCAACCTCCTTGACCTCCTGGGTAATCCAGAGGTTAACTGTGTAACACCTTTAATCTGGGCAATCACAAGATGACTGTACAGGTCGCCTGGTAGGAAGCAACCTGTCTTGAAACGGTCGTATTCCAACTCGGACTGACTGCAATCACTCTCAAAAAAATTGGAGAAGATTGACAAATAAGATCTTGATAATGTATAAATGCAGACAGATTGCCAATATACTGAAGTCTGAGTCAGTCTGCACTGATAATTGCAATTCGTCTACAATCCATCACTTTGTAATAAGGACCTCAACTCAATTGGTTGCCAGCTGATTATAATCTGATTATATTCCTACAGAAAAGCAAGCTTGTGTGTACAGGTAAACTGCTGTGTTATTTGTGTTATTTTTAAATCTATGAGATGAATGTGTTTGTTTTACTTTCTGTGTTTGTTGATTGCAACAGATTTGTAATTTAAGCAAATGTATCCCAGTTAATTGCCGTATTATCACAGACAGATTGCATGTTATTGCCAACTTGACCCAATGTAATTGTAAACTGGTAGCAGACTGACTCCATCTTTTTGTTGTTTTAATGCTGTGTTGACACTTTGAAGCCAGCAACTGACTGAATGGTTGCAGACCTGGTCCCTTTTTTCCAAAGCAAATTTCCAAAGCAAATTCAAAAATTATTTCAGAGGCAAGGCAAGTTCATTGCACACTTTTGCAGTAATTAAGGTTGTGCCATGGTTTGTTTTCCTTAGTGTGACTGTAGCATTAAGCAGGTAGCAGATCTAGATGAAGACGATACTTGTGAGCATGACATTGTCTTGCTTTGATGGGTCGACTTATTTTGAAGTTCTGCTTTGTTGGGTTGGACCGATGCTTGGGTTCGGTACTGGCGTTATATGCAAAAGTGATTTGTGTGAATCTATCTTACTGAAGATAGACCATAACCATAACCCTAGCCCTTTTATTATTGCGTAGATATATGACAGAATAGGAACCTCAATAAGATTTCAGTTAGGCAAAAATGTCTAAAAACTACAACCCATCATTTTATCTGGGACTAAATCCAAAACAAAATGACTTGGTGCTTTTATGCAATTCAGTAAGTGACTGGAATAATTAATGTACAGTTTAGTTGGAAATTATCTATCGGAATTTCAGGACCAGGACCACGCCTCCAAACATGCTCCTTCCGGTTGTCATCTATATAGGTTCCCCCAGTTCTGCAAGCTGTTCATTCTGGTTTACGTGCCCCACCCTCCCTCCCTTCTTGTTCTCAGTTCTTTAACTTCTTCATTTCTATTTAGTACATGGGCATCTGCCAGGCCTGGGAGCCATCGCCAGTCCCCTTCGAGGCTTTCCCCAAACCGCAGCTCAATTCATGTCAAAGCATTCATTTTTACCCACTAAAACACTGTCAAATCTAAAATGAGGACGTGGGCCCAGCTAGTGAAATATTTTATTGTTGCCATGGTGCATCATAAAAAAAAACTAATACTGAAAGAGGCAATTATATTTGCTCATTCATCATAACCTGGAAATTTTGTTCACGCCAAAAAATGAAATGTGAGATCTAGTCTAGAATAAAATAGAATCCAACCTGTGGCCCTTTGCTGCATGTGTTCCCCTCTCTCTCTCCTGCCGCTTTCCTGTCACTCTTCACTGCTTCTATCAAAAAAGGCCCAAAAAAGAAATAATATTTCTAATTTTTGTCAGTAAAAATGAAGTGATTATTGATAACATTTAAATACTTTTTAAGAAAGATATTTGGTGTTTTACAGTATCAAATGTCTTAATATTTTAAGCATTGTGGCAGTTCACAAATTTGATCTAAAATAGACCATTTATTTATTTATTTATTTATTAATAACCACAGAACCATAGTTCAAGAAATGTATACAGGAAATGCTTTAAATAGAATATTCTACCTGCCCATGACTCTTAACTGTGGAACTAAAGTCTGAACCTTCAGCCTCTGGGGCGAAAATAGGCACAAACACTGAAAACCTCCAGTTCCTCTCATCTCTAGCAGAGGCTGCAATCACAGTA
The DNA here is from genome assembly GCF_963969265.1 of Rhamphochromis sp. 'chilingali'. Lineage (NCBI taxonomy): Eukaryota > Metazoa > Chordata > Actinopteri > Cichliformes > Cichlidae > Rhamphochromis > Rhamphochromis sp. 'chilingali'. Next base: position 24,814,899 of record NC_137934.1, read on the forward strand.
TTCTAACATGGTGAGCGAAAGCTCCAGGCGATCCAGGAGAGAAGAACAACTGCTGCCTAGTCAAAAACCCTTAGCGATCCCTTATGTGTCAGGAGTATTGGAACAGTCGACACGCATTTTACTCTGAACACACTGCGCCAAAAATTAGGTCCCCTGGCACAAACAGTGTAATATAGTGTACCCTGTTAAGTCCCAGGAGGATTGCTGTGATTTATACTTGAGGGAAACAAACAACCTCTGGCGAAGTGGATGGCGCGACACAGAAGAGCTACCTCATCAAGCAGGACTTCACAGTCTGTTTACGCCTACAGGCCAGTGGACACTGTTTCAATGATGAGGATGTACACATCCTGGACAGGGAGGAACGCTGGTGTGAGCGCGGAGTCAAGGAGGCCATTTACATGAAAAGGGAAAGACCATCTCTGAATTGAAGACGGGGCCTAAGGGTACATCTGTCACCATCTTACAATACTGTGATTGTTACTGATGGCCATTGATCAGTTGTCATTGATCAAAGGTCTTTGATCAGTGGTTGTTGATCAATGGTCATGACAATTTGGATATTTATCATCAAGAAACTACGCTACATCCACATGAGCAGAATCAACTTTTTAGACTCCCGTGTTAAAACTTTACAGCAGAAACAAACATGCTTACAGCCTTATACACAAACTGTTTTCATCTCAAAAGGTGATTTCCCCTTCATAACAACTGTATTAAACTTATTACAAAAAAAAACAAAAAAAAAACAACTTATTACATACTTATTACATATTGAAGAAGATTTTAGCAGTTTAAGTGGGGCACATATCAGGAGTCAGAGACAAATATGAAACTGTTAGGGGTGAAATTTTATATGTTGTTATAACCCCCATGTTTAAATTGTAATATGGCTTAAAATTTCTATTATTAGGGGTGTGGCCTCTTTGATTGTCAGGTATATGGAAACACAGGAAGGTGTAGCAGCTAGCTGTCTGCTAGGCTTCATCTCAGCTAATTGGAGTCCTTGAACTGAACCTCTGGATCGTGTCTGTTCTGCTGGAGCTTTTTGGGTTTAATGAGCAATTTACAAACGAACTGAAAACAAACCACACAGCAGGGGGAGATGCTACATTAAGGGGTAAAAACCTGCATCGGTCAAAGCCCAACATGAGCTAATGATGTGAATGAAGGAGGGGTCAGAAATCATCACAAGGACTTGACATGTTTGTATTTTATAGGAGCAAGACTGCTTTAAAGAAACGGAAGCTAACAAGGTAACGACGACTGCATGCAGCTTTCAGCCTGTGGGCTTCATCTTTCTGTGTGTGTGTGTGCGTGTGTTCACCACTAATACCATCCTTCAGCCAGAAAACAGTTTTATCCAGCAGTCTCCTGAGAAATTGAACCAACATTAACTGTGTACTCAGAGGGATTTCTGACTTTTGTGGGTGTTGAAAGGTTTGTTAATAAATTATTTCAGGTGCATGAAATTGCTCATGCTTTACCTTAGTGATGAACTCATTAATGCATTGCAAGAACTTCGACCTTTAGGTGGCAACAGATACATTTTTGCTCCATCTTATTATTACTATGGAGTAAGTGTTCCCTGTGCATTGTAGTACCTATGTGTTAATTACCTGTTTATGCTGGTTACCTGTAACAGTGTTTTAAGAACCAATGCAAAGTTTTTGGTGATCAACAAATGTAAAAGAAGTCTGAAGCCTAACGTTTCTGATACTGTCCAACTTTCTTCAAACTGCCATCTATCCACCTATCTTCTTAACCACCTTCCTAGTACCTATCTACCTACCTACCTAATTACCTCCCTACCTGTCTTCCTGCCTTACTATATGCCTACCTTCCTGACTCCCTTCCTTTCTACCTACCTATGTTACCCTTTCCCTCCCGAAATCCCTGTTATTCCCTTACTGCCTACCTAACTCTCTCCTTAATTACATCTATCTGCCTGCCTACCTCCCTTTTATCTTCATTATCTTTCTACCTTTCCTTCCTACCTCCACGTATACCTCTCTACGTTTCTTCTCATCTTCCTATCTACCTACCTGCCTTCTTCCGTCCCATCTTGCCTAACTGTCCTCTTGGCTATGTCCTTCCTACTTTCTACCTGCCTACCTATTTATGTTCCTACCTATTTCTCTTTCTTTCTACCTACTTACCTGCCTACCTGTGAGCTGGTGCTGTATAGACATAGGCCCATCTATCATTCAGGGCAATTGGATTGTATTACAGCAGTTTGTTCTTTATTTTTCTTGACTAATTTATTTAAACTTACTTAATTTAAAATTTTCCAGTTTAAAAAACTGACATTAGCAAGCTAGCTGTAGCTTAGCTACTCTGAATCAGGCGCTGGTTATTCTCTTGTGATAGCTGAAAATATGACTTGCACAGGGCAAGCTGGCCAGTGAGGCGCATGGATAAATGAGCTGACAGCATCAAGGCTTCTACACTGCTGCAGTGTGAGCTAAAGAAATGTTGCTGAGGTGAACTGAATATACAAGCCTGAGGGTTTCATAGAACCAACTGCAGGTTGTTTGGGGTGAAGAGATCTTCAGGTCCAACATTAGAGCTCATTAAAGGTTTTGTGCAGCAAACATCTGCCCGTATAGGACTTGGAGCTTTCGTTATCGGTGAGATTAAAAGCGAAATGTAAAGACGGTGGTGGGTGTCAGCCATTTGATAGTGTTTTTTTTGTGCTTTCAGCCCTGTGCAGTTGGACGACTTTGAGGCCTTCTTCAAAGACATGAGCAAGGACTCTGCCTACAAGTTCTCCTTGCAGTTCGAGGTACAACTTAAATCACGTCTTCTGAGACCAACAGGCCTGACGTTTGTTCTGAGAAGCAGAGGGAAGCATCTGAAACCCTCTGTGTTTTTTATATCATTTAACTTTGGTTCTGGTGACGTTTCTGTAGGAAAAACCAAAAGAGGAAGTGAATAAATGTCCCAAAATGACCTTGATAAGCTTCTAGGCTAGTGAGTGATGAAATAAAGTCTGCAAATAAAGTCTGATTTAGATCAGCAGGAGTGAATGCTGCTCTAATACATCGCCTGACGTTAGCAAGTGAGCAGGATCTTACATATTTCATCAGTTCACACATAATATTTAAATGTTTACAATTTAAATGAAATATGTCTTTTAGTTATATATTTATTCAGATGCATGGGTGTGCCTTTCAAGGGTGTTGGGCGACACTTCCCCTTACTTGGGAAAACAGCGAGATGCTTAATTATCATGTGGCGCCTGATTTTGTGTTTTTCTTTACGTAAATAAATACGGTCTAAACTGAAGCACAAAAAACTAAAACTGAAAATGAAATCAAATTTTTAAAAATGTTCCTCTAGCGCTCAAACTGCAGTGAGGCTTAAACCTTTTTCTGCATAGTGGGTGTGTCATCTGATTTTAGGGTGCTTTATTCCACAGCCGTTCACAAGTAACAATCAAAACATGTCCTGTTAGAGCAGATTCGTGCTGGTAGGTAGCATGGCAACAGTGGTGGCTGCAGACGTGCTCGCAAGAGCATGGGATGGGTTTTCCTGTCGTATGGACACGTGCCACTCATTTGAAGGGAGACACATGCAGACATTATATAAAGTTTTCTATGTAAAACTTTATATTCATCCAGGTATTTTAAACTTTTGAATTCCTTAAAAAATACAGCGTTTTAAAATCTGATTAACTTTTGATACACCCAGTATTATACATTTATTCAAAGTGGATCCATTCCCCTTATTTCCACCTGCATTTTTTACTGTTGACTGTTCAAGCAGCTATGCATGATTCACACTTCAGAATAATCCTTCTTTATCTGATGCCAAGATTCAGTTCAGTCGCTCTTTGAAACAACCCGTTTTAGCTCCTCTTCATTTAAACCAGCTTTCTTCTAACACTCACAAACAGAAACATGTCAAATCACTTGTTTTGAACTTGAACAGGAGGTGGGTGGGGCTTCTGTCTACCCTCTCTTACATCATACAGTTCCAAGAGTAGGAAAAACTGTGATAACAGTTAGAACAGGCTGCAGGGATTTGTGTACATGCACTGAGCTGATTATTAGACACTCTGGTCATTTTTAATATGAACATCCAGCACAGGAACAGGAAATGAGGAGAAGACCCCTGGGTCCATTTTACATCTCACATAACCTCGGAGCTTTTTAAGAGCATTTTAATTTGAAAATCTGACTCAGATTTAAATGATCCTCATCCTTAATTTTAGTACTGATGTTTTTTTTTCCAGGATCTAAAGAGCATCGGTTTGGATCTTTCCCATGATGCTGCTGACCTTCCCATCAACAGGCCCAAGAACAGATACACCAACATCCTCCCCTGTGAGTCTGCACTAACATGTATATATCTAGATTTAAATATCTAGATAAAAAAATACACAAGATCATCAGAACAAAGAGGAAGGCGGGGCCGGACTGAAAGCAACCCGCTGATCATGGGGAAACCATAAAATCAACCGTGAGCCTCCACTTTTACTGATTTATTGCCCAGAGAAAATTTACTTTCATTAGACGGTCTGTAATAAATGTGTAAAATGGAGCCTCGCGGTGCTTTTTCTCTGACTTAAAAATCCAGCTCGTCAGAGTTGTATTCTGAAACCAGCGCACACCACTAACTACAGTGAAGATGCCATTATTAAGTGCCTTTATAGAAATGGAGAGCTTTCATTTTTTCTGATTCTAAAGTCACGTGAGCGTTTGTGTTCCTCGGAGTACGAGGACAAGTTTTACTGTTTGGTGACGACCTGTAGTTTATCTTGGGACTAACGAGAGAAAATCTGCTCTAAGATGACTTCAGTCGGGTGAAGCTGATCTCGATGCACAATGACGAAGGTTCAGACTACATCAACGCCAATTACATACCCGTGAGTACATCCACAACACAAATGTGAGGAATTAGCATCCATTTGTTTTTCATCTCTTTTATAGTCCATGTTTTGCATGAATTACTTTTTTCTTCTGTGCTTGTGTTTGGATTCCAGGGCTACAGACACAATAAAGAGTACATCGCCACGCAGGGTCCGCTGCCTGAGACCCGCAATGACTTCTGGAAGATGGTTTTGCAGCAAAAATCCCCGATCATCGTCATGCTCACACAGTGCAGTGAACGGCGCCGGGTGAGACTTTATGTTTAATCAGTTTAACTCTTTGTAAGTGGAAAATCTGGAGGTTTCAAGCCGCTTTAAATTTTATACTTAAATCAAAAAAAATAACAGATACGTAAAAATAGACAGCCACGTAAAGATGACTCATTAGAATAAGTATTAAAAGACTGATTAATAAATAATGTTTTGAAGAAAAATTGTAGTAGCAAATACTTGCTAAAAATGGTTTTCGAAGGATTCTGATTTTTTGGTGTTTATTTATTGGTGTTTTATTCAGACTGAGCACAAGTAATGTGATTAACACAATCAACAGACAGTCACATTACACATATCCACCTATGGCTCAGCACAGAATCACCATCTTCACCTTTCATCAGATCAGAAAATGATTCTTGTTTAATTAGAAGAATAAAAACAAATAAGATGTTGTGTTTTTTATTTGCATAATGAAATTATTAATGTCATATTTCTAAATTAGTATAAATAAGGGGAAAATACATACACACAAATATTTTGTGTTTGGGGGGGGATCTGAAGACGAAAATTTCTTTAAAAAAAATAAAGTAAAATGACAGAAGTTGCACAATTCTGCCCCCTGGTGGTCATTGTTAACTGTGGCTGTAATTTTCTTCATGTTTTCAGGTGAAGTGTGATCATTACTGGCCCTTCAATGAGGACCCTGTGATGTACGGTGAGGTCAGTGTAGAGTTGCTATCTGAAAGCGAGTCTCCAGAGTGGATCATCAGGAAGTTCAGACTTGGATATGTGAGTTTCTTTGACTTCCAAACGGCTACTGACAAAAGCTTCCAGTTAGTGCATTTATCGAACGTGAACTGTTACTGCCACCTGCAGGCTGATGAGAGTCAGGACGTCCTCCACCTGAACTACACCTCGTGGCCGGATCACGGCGTCCCCACGGTAAATGCCATCGAGAGCATCCTGCAGTTCGTCCATATCGTCCGCCAGCAGGCCAACAGGACCAAAGACCCCATCATCGTCCACTGCAGGTAAGGCCACTCCTTAAAAACATCTGCAGATATTTTATCTTGCTGTGACTCATCTGTTAGCGTCCTCTGGTGGATACATGGAAAATCTAAAATAAATCACCATTATTGAAACTTTTTGTCATTCCTGCTCATTAAATGAAATAAAATGAAACGGCGTACCCAGTGGTGGTGCAGTCTGATTATTTAAACAGAGAAGCAGTGCGCAAATGTCTTCAAAATAAAACATTAGTGCACAATATATGCCACTATTAATGGTTCTACAAACATGGGCTGGATTTTCTGGATGGTTGCAAAGATTCTAGGATCCTCGATGGAATTGGATCAAGTAAAAAACCGAACCCAGGTCCCAAGAATTAGTGATGTGGCAAAAAATTGGGGTTATTTAAAAGGAAGAAATGGTGGTTTGTGGGAATGTGTGAATCATTGAAGAGGTTCTTTCTGTAGCCCTTCCCTGATCTCAGTGTTTCTAACTTCAGGACCAGTAATCTGTGGAGCTGTGTAGCCATCTTAACACTAGAACCACGGACTGGATCATTTAGACTTATCATTTAGGTATTTTAAAAATCGTGTAAATCTGTCACATTCAAACCCCATCATCTTGTATTTCATGGCTTTTCCTAAAACCCTCAATCCACCAACTTCCTTAGATGTCACTTAAAACTTTTAGAGCCGTGGAGCGTTTCTTTGGTAGAAATACTTGGAACCATGTAGACTCTGACAGATGGGTATGTGCTCGACAGATGTTTAATGGTTTTCTATTGTAACTGAGACATAAAAAGTCCTCCTCTTGGTGTTTTCTGGTAGCCAATGAGGTCCATGTTTTTTCATATTGCTTCTGTATTAGAACCAGAACTGAGTCAGTTCTCCGTTAGTGGAAACTGACCCACCTGCCATTAACGTCCCAGTTTGCGTTCAGGTTTTATGAGCGGTTGGGTAATGTCCTCATTCTTTCTCGGAGTGAATTTATTTATCCAAGTTTGATTTCTGCAGGTTTGATTTTCTCAGAGCAGGAAGGCGACTCGTTTCCTGACAGTCTGAGCCATAAAAATGCAATTAGAGAGATGATGTAATGGCCATTATGATGTCCATTAGTGGACTAGCGACAGCAGCGATTTGGTTTCTAATGATGCCGCCTGTGTGTGACAGTGCTGGAGTCGGCAGGACTGGGACCTTCATCGCTCTGGATCGCCTGATGCAGCACATCAGAGAGCATGAGTACGTGGACATCCTGGGCATGGTGTCGGAAATGCGATCGCATCGCCTGTCGATGGTTCAGACTGAGGTCAGACACTGGCACATCACACCAACACATACATGTGTAAATAAGACAGTTACTTGAAGAAGTCATTAAGTGTCCACACTTTAGAAACCGTCAACTGGATTGCGCCAATGTGTCCTCAATGACCTGAATTTGTGATTGTGAGTATCAAAGGGTGGACGATTAGTTCAAACGTGTTTGTTGTCTGCAGGAGCAGTACGTGTTCATCCATCAGTGCGTCATGCTAATGTGGCAGAAGAAAAAGCAGCAGTCCATCACCTCGGACGTCATCTACGAGAATGCCAGCAAGACATAATGAGGACACCTCCAGACGTGAGTCCAACCCGAAGTATCAGGGCTCATCCCGATTCGCGACATGCTTTATGGTTATTCACGGTATAGAAAGTGATTTAGAGCATCCATCCATCCTCATCTTTGTCGCGGGGGCTACACCCTTTTCCAGCTATTCTAGGGCGAGAGGCGGGGTTTACCCTGGTCAGGTCACATGTCTTTGGACTGTGGGTGGAAGCTGGAGTACCCGGAGAGAACCCTGCTAATCTTCATTGCTACCAATGATGATTAGCAACAACTTTCTAGAGGAAGTGGTTAAATGTCTCGGACTAATTTCAGTGAACCCTGTCAGGTCTGAGTCAAGCCAACCCTAAACTCTGTTATGAAGAAAAGTTTTTTTTAAGTGTATAAATATAAATGCCATGGACTGATAGCTGTCTACCTCAGAAACTAATCTGTGATAAAAAAGTTTGACCTTAAATTTAAATTGAATTTATCTCTGCATCCATCATCTTCTTGTTGATCCAAACGAATGTCTTTGTGTTTTAGACTAAATCCTCCCTTTGTGCTTAAACCCTTCTGCTTGTTTTGCAGGCTGTGAACACACCCCAACCTCCTGTGCTTCAGGCATCCATTCTCTGCAGAAGAAGACTCGCTTCATCATCAGTATCAAAAACAAAAAAACAACATAGAACATCTGGGCGAGAGAAAACTATTATCAGTCTCTTTCTTTGAATTGGTGTTAAAGCATGGGATGGAGTTTTGCCTTAAGGAGCCTTCACTGACTGACCAACATGTTCAACCACAGCCCTGCCCTCTGAACTGGACTGACTCACACCAACGTGGGCTCGGAGGAGCGTTGACAAGCTGCGTCTGTTGAGGCAACGAGTCGGTGGAACGGAGTCAGTGGTTTTTCATTTTTATTTATGTTTTTAATCTCAGGAGTCGCTGTAAAACCAGCAAGCACACTGGCCTCCCCTTCAAACCTTTGTTTTAGGTTCAGGTTTTGCTTTGCCCGTCGTCTTGCACGGTGCAGCTTTCCTGGCTTTTTGGGGCGTAGGAGTCGGCGGCAGTAGATTTCATCGTTACGCACTGCCACACCTACCGCACACGTCGATAATTAAAAACCCCAATGGCTCGAGCTCGCTGATTAACTGCCAGGACTGCTGCACAGGAAGAACCCAGCAAACATTCACTAAAGAGCGAACCCAAGATGAGCACAAATCGGATGTTTGGAGACACTTACGTCATCTTTCCATCATGGCTGCATATGCCAAACTTCAGAAGTGAAAAATGAGGAACTTTTCAGATTTCTGCTCCAAATTACGGCAGAAAAATATCATCATCATAACACTATCCGAACTTTATCATGATCAACCCTAGCGGTGTGAATGTTTGCTAGGTCTGTACAACAAGAGGGCACAAACGAGTCGAGGGGAACGCCGTACCCACGCTGCCATCCGTCGCCGCTCGGCGTGTTTGAGGCCAGTTTAGAAGCTAGAGACTGTGGTTGTAGAGCTGTAGTTTGTATTTGCACTGAGGCCTCTGAGCTGCTGAACAAGAAGGGAAGCATTTTGCTGCTGCTTCCCACCGTGGGCGACCAGCACGCAGTCACCATGCTTGGAGCTGTAGATTAACGTTAGGACTACTGTAGAGCTTTGGACTGTCCGATTGGGCTGGCAGAGGAAAAGGACCGTATCCGACAGCATGGACATCGGAGACAGAATCTCTCAAGTTTCCCCGTTACTGGCCCGAAGTCACAGAAACATATCTGCTCAGCATATCAGCAGAGCTCATCTGGGTCCCACATAAATTGATTTTTCACCGTCTAGAAGTGCAGTCAGTTATTGCACAACTACAAATTATACCTTTGAATCTGGACTAGAAAGTATAAATACATAAGTTACAAAAATATCTGCATTTCAATGTCCCGATGCAGTCAGTGGTTTTCTTATACATGCCCACAGTGACTTCCTATAAAGAAGTACTACACCGATAAACGTTTAGCGTACATTTCACTGGACGTCACGTGTGATCCAGCGTTTGTAGTGCAACAAAACAGAATGTACGCATCCTGTAAGTATCTTTGACAGTTTTAAAAGAAACTTCCTTCACAACGGTTTGTTTTCTCGTTCATTTTGAACTCTAAGCTTTTCTATTTAATTACAGATTTTTTTGTAGTATTTTCAATGAGTAAAACACCCAAAATTTAATCATTAACATTTTATGTAGTATTTCCTACCTTTTTACCATGTCACATACTACAGTCTAGTATGTATTAGACTAAAAGTATTTTAAACATGTGCATTTCACTAAAATGCATTTTGTTGGGTTTTGTTTTTGCCACAGTTTAACATTTTGAAAGGATTTTTCGGGCATTATAAGAAAACCAGTGAGCACGGACATTTAATAAAAAACACCACAGTTCAGGTTTTTGCTGGTTTTGGGCCCCTGGTGTCGGTTTGCGAATGGCTGAGACCGACTCATCAAATTCGATCTGTACAGAAAAGTATTGAAGCATCAGTGTCTGCTAGTTAGATCAGATTCTATTCAGCGATTTAGTTTTCATTGTTCATCTTTCTACTGAGTATTTCACATGAAGGGCAGAAGAATATTCACATTTCCATCATTCCTCAATGATTGTAGAGAATGTCTACTGAGCAGATGAGTGGTCGACTTCAATGAACCCAAAGTTTTACACTCGATTCAGGACATACAGGGTGTCGTCAAAATAAGAGCTCAACTCTGGGGGACGGGAGTATAATCATTTGGGATAGCTATGACTTTGGAATGAATCACAAAAGCTGGTTGAACAATCCAAATAAAAGATTTGGTAAAATGCTAAAAAATTTCATCAAGCTTATAAAATGTATAACACAAACTCTGCACTTCCTACAGTCTACAATCAAAATTTATTGTTATTTTAGAAAGTGTACTGCAACATACATGGTGGGAAAGGTGGAGCGCATTTCAGATGAATGAAATCAAAATTCAATTTGATTTCATACCAAACTGAATTGTAGTTTTTTTTCCCATAATAATTACATTTTGGCACATCGAGCAAAGCTTTTAAATTGCTTTGCTAGTTATTCCCATAATGAATACTAAACCAGGTAACTCTCACTTAATGCTGAAGTACAGATTTTTATTTTGACGACACCTTGCATTAAGTTTGTGCAAATATTTCAGTAATTAATGAATGTTTAAAAAGGCCACTGGCCACTTGTGAAATGATTCATCTTTGTGGCCTTGTGCTTACCACACCTGAAGTCTTTGCCTGTCAGCCGTCTCAGATCCTCAACGGTTGGGTACTTCGGTTCAGTCGCCGCTCGATCTGAAATAGTTTCCATGTCACTCTTAGATATCAGATGTACTGTACATACTACTACTACTGCTTAACTATTCTGTTTCTACTCGTCATTGCAAAGTTATTCTTGTGGAGATGTTGCTTTAGAAGTTTGTTTTTTTAAAGTTGTTGTAAATGTGAATCATCTTTCTCTGAGCTCAGAGCTGAATTCTCGCCGGCGCCGTTTCTTAAGCCTCAGCGTTTAGAAGCGTGACGTGGACGTGGAGGATGCATCTGGGGTCTGAGAAATGCACTTTGGTATGACTGTCAAAAAAAGATTTTTAAAAACTGACAGAACTTGCAGACAGTTTTGTGAAGCTCAGCACTGAAACTCTTCTACAGTTCTTTCTTGCTTAGTGTGTGTCCAGTCGAACTCGTACGTCATTGGTGCCATTATTGTGCATTGTGTCACTTACAGTTTGAAGGATGATCCCGAGCTTGGGTCACCGTCACAGAGTTTTACTGTGTGTGTTGGAACAAAATAAAAATGTTGCAGTAAAAACAGTGTGTGCTAAGTATAACTGTATGATCTTACATAATAATTTAGGATACCATCATGTGTGTTGGCATAATGGCGATATAATTTTTAAATACAATAGTTATGAATACATAGATTTACATAGCACCATGAATATAAAACAGTAGCTCTTTTGAACAACAAGGTCCTGAGTACTACTTAAGGGAAAATTAAAATCAGAAGGTCGCCAACTGAAACGTCAACTTTATGGAGTACAATGTGCCACAATATATGATTCTAGCTTTTCTGACCATCTCACTGTACCGTATTTTCTGCACTATAAGACGCACTTAAAATCCTTTAACTTTCTCAAAAATCAACAGTGCACCTTATGTATGAATTGTGTTTGTGCTTACTGACCTCGAAACAATTTTATGTGGTACACGGCACTCAAAAATGTTTTAGTACGACTTTGGTAAGCTACGAAACCGGACCGCTTGATGGATTGTCGAAACATTACGGCTACCGTAGTCAGGAGCCTCGAGGACTCTGAGTATCTGGGTCCAAAACTCCGTCGCTTCAGGTCCCAAAGTCAAATAAACACTGTGGCATCACTGAGAGTTAAAAACCGTCTAAATCTTTAATAAAATGATCAGCGTTGCTGCTTTACCAGGTGTAACAATTAAGTTTGACATCCAGGCATCCATGAAAACAGAATTTATTAAATTTAACAGTTAGAAGTTAGCAGGAAGTTAGCTCGCTAGTTTCCACCTAAACATGATATAGCATGTTCTGACTGAGAGATTTCTGAAAAAATTAAAACGTACAGCTCTGCAATCACTTCCAACATAAACAAAGACAGAAAACTAAAAAGCAGTGACGTTTGTAGGGTTACTGAAGTTGGACTAGCTGGTATATAATGATGTGCTACGTGATGTACCTGGTAGCGACACGGCTATGTTAGCATAAACACAGTGAAGCTGGAGGCAGTGTTGGTCGAGTTACTTTAAAAAAGTAATCAGTAACTAATTACTGATTACTTCCCGCAAAAAGTAATCCCATTACTTTACTGATTACAAAAATAATTAGTTACTTAGTTACTTTTTAAAAACATGATTTACAACCTGAATAGGTAATAAAGCAATAGATCTTTCAGCCCAATTCTACACGGTGGGCCATTTATAGGGATACACCGTAATAAAATGGGAATGGTTGGTGATATTAAAGTCCTGTTTGTGGCAAACTCCTCAAGATGGGTGGTGACCATGGTGGCCATTTAGAAGTCGGCCATCTTGGATACAACTTTTGTTTTTTTTCCCAGTAGGAAGAGGGCCATGTGGCACATCAAAGTTATTGGTAATGACAAGAAAAACAATGGTGTGCTTGGTTTAACAGGGTTAGACCCTGTTAAACCAAGCACACCATTTTTAAGTACAGGTACTTAAAAAACGTAAGTACCTGTACGTTTTTTTACATAATCCATCATATAAAATGTAATGTAAAATGAAAAAGTCTGTTTTTAAAACTTGTTTTATTAGTTTTAATCTTTTAACTTTATGCATCAAGCAAAAATTTAATTATATGCAACATTCTCTGACTGGAAGAAATTTGTTGAACATTTAAACCTTTTTGCACATTCCAGCATATAAAATAAAATAGTTTTTTGTGTTTACACTCACTCTTTCAAATAGATGCGAGTAAAACACAGCAGAAAATAAAGAAAGTCAAAGACTCAGCGGTCCTGTTGCTCTATTTTCACCAGTATAGCAGGAGTGAGGCAGGCAGAGGTTTGCCCTGGTGCAGGTGTGTCGCAACGGTCAGTGGAAGGATCCGGGAGTTTCCCATTCTGTGGCAGCATACTCTGTGCTTGCTCTGAAGTTTAGGGTGTTTTTCGCTGTAAAAAGTTTTCTTCACATGCAGTGAACAGCGGACGCTAATGTTTTTGTCACTTTTTACGGAATCAAACTCAAAGTAAGGTCAGTACTTCCACGCTTTAAACGCTGCACGGTCATACTCTCTCCCGCACTTGTCATATTATCCATTGTTGATCTGCACACAGCTGTTGCCACGAATGTCGCACTCGTTTACGTCATTCTCATGAGACACTCTCGCAAAAAAATAAATAAATCATGGCTTTAGTAACGCAGCGTGCTTACAGGAAAGTAACAGTAATCTAATTACCTTTTTTGCAATACAATCCCTTACTTTACTCATTACTTGAAAAAGTAATCGGATTACAGTTACGTTACTTGTAACACGTTACTGCCCATCTCTGGCTGGAGAATGAACGCTAACTTTTTTCCACTCGATAAAACTTAACGTGAGGGTTCCTGATGGTTGGGGACAAATGCAATCGCATTGGAGGATGCTGTAAATGGACCAAACTTCAGTCAGGAGAAGAACTGAGATAATCCATACACAATACGAGGTTAGTCATTAATATACTGCAACAACACGGGAATAGAGCAGCTGCGAGAGAATTCATCATTAATGAATCAATGGAACAGAAGTGGAGGAAGCAAGAAGAATTAGTTGAGTAAAGTTTGACTTTTTTGAAAGTTTTAAAGTTTGACTGTTTTGTTTCGCTTAATCCAGTGCGCCTAATGGTCTGAAAAATACAGTATTTAAATAAAGAATGAATTTAAAATTTGAACTTTGCTGTGAAATGAATCTCTGAAAGAAAGATGGCTCAGAAGCAGACGTGAAGATTACAGGGGGAAAAAAAAAAAAAAAAAAAAAGGCTCCATGATGACATTAAAAAAAAAAATGCTTTTAGTAAATGTTTTATTGCAGAATGAGCAGATTTACATGGAAAAGGCACGAAGAAAACTATACACGTACAAATGAACTCTAACCTTTCCTCCTGATTGGCCTCTATACATCTGTTTGGGTAAAACTACACTACGTACACTTTTACTGTTCTCTCATTAGCAACAAGCAATTCTCCATAAACTGAACTACTCTGCTTTAATCATTATTTGTATTACAGTGCTGTGCTACAGTTCAGACAAAGACAAAACTTTCCTTCAGAAGATTAAGTGCATAAGTGGAAACAAAATCAATACAATCAATGCCACAGTGAGTACAGGCTCATTTCTGTACATTTCCTTTTCTATGAGCATTTACATCTTTCATTTACAGTGTTTTCAGGCTGCTTGTACAAACAGAAACAGTCTGCATGTTTTTACTTTATTTACTGCTCACTGATCTGAACATCTTCTGTTGTTGATTTTTGGCGGTAAATTCTCAAACAATAGCCAGTGTTCAAATAATGTCTGAGCGTGCTCGTGACCAGCACGAACCAATCCAGTCACAGCGGGAACCATCACACCCGTGACTGTTAGAGCACATCATCGCTTCAGTCCCAGTGGTCACCTCACTGATTGGGTTGGGTGGTTTTCAGAGTGATCAAAAAGGACAGATTTTTCACATTAAAAGCCTTTTAAGAAAACAGATTACACCCTTTTCAACTTTTAATGTGAAAGGTCTGGACTCCTTAGTGTGAGTCGTTATTGTGATCCAGTTCAAAATCAAGTCCATGTGAATGTGTGCGTGTAACCTTTAAAATGTGAACTTAAACCTGTGAACTTCCTGTCCCACAGGGGGCGCACTCGAGCTCATCCAAACAGAATGCAACTCTGTGGAGCTGAAGAACAAAAATGCTGATTTTTCTGGGGTAAAATTTTTTCTTTTCCATCAGGTTTTCGATAGAGTATACAGAGTTCAATTTGTAGATTTCCCCCCCCCCCCCATTTTTTTCACGAGGAGGCTGATAGTAATGGCAATTACTAAACCTGAATATAGTCAGCAATCGCTGGCATCACATCACCTGCAGCTCGAACAGGTAAGATGACCAATGAGACAGAAACATGAGGCTACCTGTTGCTTTGGACGGGGCGTGATGAGTTCAGCTACATTCATTTTGTGTTTTTACCCTCAGAACAAAGTCAAAGAAAGACTTTCAGATCTGAGCCATTACAAACACCTCAGCTGCTTCGGCTTGTTTCATTGGTTGTTACCTCTGCCTGAAAAACAACAGCATTTTTATTCATGTGCAAAAATGCTGATTACCAAATATCATTTCCTTGTAAGAAATCTGATCACTCACTCTGTGACAGATGTTCTTCATAAGTTATTTCTATAAAGTTATGTGCATTTCATTTTGCTTCTAGTTTTAAAATAATCCGAGAAAATGAAATCCCATCAAATAACTCTCAAAAACATTTAAATGTATATTTATCAGTCTGTTAGCATAGATGATAGAATAATATTCATTTAGTGAATTTCATTTTTGTAACAAGCAGTCAGGCATGTCTAAAGTACCAGGCTCAGTTTTAGCCTCTCCGTGATCTCACTGTGCCCAGGCACAGAGGGAATAATCCACGTGTGCAGGGTCAATCCCTCTTTGGAAATAAAAACACAGGATCAGCACTTCCTGTTTGCTTTTAGCCTTTTCCACAATCTTAACTCAAAAGACATAAATCCTGAATGTCTCGGCTCCACGAGTCTTCTTAGAGTGCAGTGTGTTTACATCATTACATCATGAAACGCTCCTATGTGTGACCTGACCGCAGTGATGGAGCGGAGAGGACCGGGCGCGGCACTGATGTTAATACTGCGAGGCTTTGCTTTGGAAACGGTGAGCAAACAGCTTTTCACCAACTAAACGAGTCCCCAAAGTGTTCATGTGAACTCCAGGCAAACATGGCAGAATATTGTGTGTGTGGCAGTCCGGTGGGCGGTCGGTTTGTTTCTATGGAGATGAGCTGAGGAGTTCCTGTCTACGCCGCATGATCTCCACGAACGCCGCGCGGTCGGCCGCTGCCTGAGGATTGAGAGAGCAGCAGGCTGCGGTTTGAAAAAAAGGATAAGGTACAGCAGAGGGAGGGAAGAGGAAGGGAGGAAGGAAGGAGAGGAGCTGGGTGGAGCTCAGTGGGCGCCGCCTTCATCGAAAGACTCCACCCCTGAATCACAGGTGCTGGCTGCCAGTTTCTCCTGCCGCCTCCTCATGATCTCCTGCAGCTCGGAGCCTGCACTCTTCTGGAGACGCAGACGAAACAGAGACATGAACAAACACTCATCAGGACACAAACGCACATTTGATCTCGGGAAACTCTCGAGCGCCGCCTCGTGAGACGAGCCCATTTAGACAGCCTGCCTGACTCACTGCAGTTTAGTTTTCCACCAATAATCACGCACTAAAACCACTTTGTTTTTGCTGAGCTTTACTGAAACAGTGTTCCTCTCCACAGATTACAGGTGGCCATCCAAGGTTAAAGGGAAATTTAAGAGAAAAAAAAAAATTCTCCATGAACTTGAAACGTCAGAAACTACGATGTAATTATAAACTTTTTTTCTTCAAGCTGATCTTAAGTTTGAATTTTGGTAATTATCCACAGCTTTTATTTACATCGGTCTGTTACCTTGGACAAACTACAAGCTCCTGCTTTCCCGGACCACCTCAGCCCGTTAGAGCGCCCCCGAAAGTCTCACCTCGACCTCTGAGCTTTTCAAGCAATAAATGTAAAATCTACTGAGCGTCAGTGCCGTCGCTTTAGAAGATTTTTTCGGCGCGTTGAGGTGAAATCTTCTGTCGGTCAGAGCCTAGCGGCGCCAGCTGGCTGCAGTTTGGTGTAAACTCAGCCTCGGGAAGCCTTTGGCGACTGCCAAGCTGCAAACAGTATGTGGATGAATGTGTCTACGGTGTGGTGTCAGGAAGCATGCTGGGTAACGGGATTTTCTGAAACTGGTGGCACAAACACCTGCTACACCAGAGTCTGTGTGTTCCCAGAGACGAGATGATCTGGAGCAGTTCGTTCACCGCAGGGAGAAAATATAGCGTTTGAGGCCGAAGTGCCGATATTTGTGCAACCAGCTGCAGGTGGAAAGAAGCTTGAGGTGTTCAGGTACGAGAAGTGATCAAAAAGATTACAGGAAAAACCCTCATGCCACTGAAATTTAATCAGTTTGCTCTTCAGCGTCGTCTCATGTGCACCTCTGGACCTCTTCCAGATGTTTCCTGTTGTGACCTGTGAGTCCTCCTCAGAGCTCAAATGTCACATTCACATCTCATGTAACAACAGTTATACTAAATTAGTACTAAATTATACTAAATTAGCAAAATTGCATTTTTACTTTAGTTTAATGAGTTCAAACTATTTTCCCTTTTTGTTATATTTCAAAAGTCTATTTTCATATTTAGTGAACTAAAATGTTTTTTTCACATGTAGTTTTACTTTAATGAGCTTGCAAAAGGTCCAGAGGTGCAGAAGAAGATCTTACAGGCAGATTGAACAATTTTAGGCAAGTGTTTGGTTGACATCTGAAACTTTTTGGTCACTTTATTTAAAAAACTGTTTTAAAAACTGATCCAGGACCACAGACAGCTAATTTATACTTACCAGACGCTTCAGTATTACAGGTGCTTTCACAGGTATGTCGCCACTTTACTTATCTAAGATGGTATTTCAAACCATTCAGCATGGTCCATGTCTAGATTGTGGGTTCAGCAGCTGATCTGAATCTGGATGTTTTCAGTGTTCGTTTCTTTATAAAGGACAAACTAACAACAGTAGATATTAAATCTAAATTAAGTGTGTTTAAAAAATAAAAATATGAGCTAAAACTAACAATTGATGTGTTGGAGAAAGTCCTGAAACCCAGATCCGTACATGGAAAATGTGTTTGCACATTTTACCAAAAGAAGGTGAAAATTACTACACATCCAGGTTTCTATGGGAGGGTGGGGCTGTGAGTTAGCAACAGGTGAGGGTCAGAGGTCAACAGGAAGGGCATTGTTTGGGAGCTGCTTCATTCAGGGAGATTAAGAAGGACTTTGTGCACAGCCACAGCAGGAAGCCTAATGCTGACTACCTTAAAAATGCTGCTACACATGAAACATCTGGAGCCTCGTTCTGATGGCCAGATTCAGGAATTCTGAGAAAAGAAACTAGTCTGGAGTCCTGTGTCGATACGAACAAATCCTCCGGTGCAACCGGTCAATGTTGGTCTTCATCTGTGGGCTAATTATAGACTATAAATCCAAAAGGGCCAGGTAAAGAGAGCTGACGGGAAAGTTCTGTTAGATGAAAAACTCCCCAATATCAACAATCCAAATTCAAAAAAAGTTTAACGCACTAAGACTCATTTAAGACTTGTTCCCCCCAAAATCAAGACCAACTAGTCCTAAGCTTGGAATACTTTTCCTAAGTTGAGAACAACAAGTCCGAAAGAAGCAGCAGTTGCTGCAGCATCTTGGGCCTTTTTGGCTTCTAAGTCATGTCACTAATTAAGAGAAACAGGAGTCCAACAATCTAAATTCAAAACCTTCCAAACTCGCCAACAGTCCCAAACCTATGGCCACATCAAGACCAGCAAGGCCAAGTCAAGAAGAAGAGCAAGACACAATAATGGTAAATGTTGATTCAATTTTTGTTGTTGAACTTAAAGTGGTTTATTGACCATGATCCCTAACCCAAAAAAGGGCCAACAATCCAAAAGTAAGACAGGTAAGTCCCAGTTAAGACCCCTCAAACATGCGCCTCACGCCAGGATGAACAAGTCTCGCGTTCGCCTGACATCTTCTGACCAAGTTTAAAAAAAAAAAAAAAAAAAAATTAGTACTAACAGATACTGGAACATGTTGGTACCCAAAGAGGAAATAAAATTAAGGGTTTACTTGAATCGCATTAAGTATCTTAATTTTGTCATGAGTCATGGAGGACCTCCTGTTGAATACCACAGCATGTAAAACCCCATGAGTCCTCCATCTCATGCAGTTTCCTTAAATCTGGCCAACAGAATGAAGCTGCATTTACATGAACACGATACCTTTAATGAGTGTGGTAACAGAATCAGAAGATCAAAGGAGGCTCAGAAGAAAACCTGCAGGTGGGAAACAGACACCAGAACACCAGACCTTGCCAGAGTTTGGCGACAGAAAGCTTAAAGACAGAAAAGATCGTGAAGAGGCCTCCAGCTTCCAGACACAAACACATGGCAGCGAACAGATTACAGAGATTACAATCTCTGACCCCTCAGATTATCTGACAACGTCAAGATCAGGATCATAAGTGCTGCTGTTGTCTACAAATAAAACGCTTCCCTTTAAAGAAGTTTAGATTTTATTACAGGAAGTGATCCGATTTGTATTCCAGCACAAAACGTTTTAATAATAATAATAATAATAATAATAATAATAATAATAATAATAATAATAATCCTCAGCATTGAGGTGTCTGTTAACACCAACAGCCTGTTGGCTCCCTCTGGTGGTCAAACTCAGCGACTTAGACTTTCATTTTCACTAACTTCAGTAATCAGTTAAATCGGCGCTGACATGTCAGATACTCAGATTGTTTTGTCTCCGTTTCCTGCTGCACGCGTTTGTCTGATGAACCAATCAGCTGTCAGGAAGCTTGGCCTCAACTAACAACACGATCTGATAAAATGCAGTAATAAAACCACACTGACAGACACTAAAGTGAACAATAACACGATTTCACCATCAAAGATTCATTTGTGAAAACTAATCTGTCCTAATACAGAACGTTTGTGTCAATGATCCTTTAATCTAAGAACATAATCATGATGAGGATGTCTCTAAGGAAGCTGTTTAAACTCAATAAAGGCAGGAAGTACAGGTCAAAATTCATTTTTAGATTATTTGAAACTTAAAGTTGTAGTTTGTCAGTTTTATTCTTTTAATATTCAAACTTTATTCGTTAAATATTGTGGCTCCACCATTAGATTCATGGGATGCATGGGACTGACGCTTCTGTAAAGTATTATGGATGTATAATACAGTTATTATTGTAATGCAATCTTAAGCTATTTGCAGTTCATCTCCTTTAGTCCTTAAAGAAAAAGTTAAATCCTTTTAATAAAATGTGTAAAGTCTAATTATTATTCTTCAAAAAGCTGAAATATAAAAAAAAAAAAAAAAAAAAAATTACCCAGACTTTTTAAATAGTCAAAAGTCGGTTTTGTTTTTGATAAAAAAAAAAAAAAAAAATCTTGTCCTGAACATGAAATTAAAATAAATACATCAATTAATTAAAATAAAATAAAATAAAATAAAATAATAATGAACGTGACTATATTTTCAGGATATTAGAACAGGCTAACTTTTCATTTTATTGGGTGTAAAATATTACTGTTCAAATAAGTATGAACTCATTAGTGAAATATAAAGATTATGAAACCTAAGACCATTTTAACTTCAGCGTTTAAATTATGCTTCCTGTTTTATAAGAATATATCCTACATTATGACTGCCTCATTCTCTAAATACACAAACTTTACTCTGAAAATATATTTTAAATACGTTTGTATTTAATTAAAATGTTTTTGCTGTTCTTGAAGATTTGAAGTATGAGGTTTGATTACTGTAGTTTTATTTCTAAAATATTCCAGCTTTAATCAAACCAAACCTTTATTTTGAAATACTGCACACATTTCCTCAGAGTGACTTCCTGTCTCTGTTACTTTCCTGCAGTTACTGACATTTCTGCTTCCTTTACTTAAAATCAGACTGATTATAATGAATAGGAATAAATCTGATGGTGACGTCGGGTCTGAGCAGTGACACCCACCTCGAGCGCCGCCTTCTGCACGGTGACCTGACTGAAGACTCGGGCGCCGTCGTCAGGACAAACCGTCCTCAGCTCCTCCTTGTTGAGCGAGAAGAGCTGAGCGCCGGTGAGCACGCCGAGGCTGGTGATGGTGCTGCACACACACACACACACACACACACACACACACACACTCCATTATAGCCTCTCCAATTATGTCCCCCTTTCCTTTTACAGTTTGTGGTTACACACTACAATCATGAGATGGTTAAAAATGATGACGGGTAAAGAAAGTGACATCATTTTATTTATATGACCCGCTTTGAAGCATGAAAGTCACACTGTGGATTATTTTACTTTGAAAAACTGTCATTAAAGCTTCCAGAAGTGAACGTTTCCTGTTCTTGGTCATAAATCCAAACGTTTTAGTCACATGACTGTCAGGAACATGCCTGATTGGTCACATTCAGACTTGACTCTCAGACTTGAGTCCAGTTTGTGTTTTTCTGGTTTCCTTCCTACTCTAAACACAGGTTTAAACTTTAGGATCAACTGAGCGTGTGGGTCAGTGCGGGTTAAAGCAGCAGACTTACACGGGGCTGAAGCCTTTGGCCTCCAACCATGCTTTGACCTCTTCTGGTGTCGAGTCATACGTGATGCTGACCGACGGCGTGCTGCCACTGCGGGCGGGACCCTGAAACTTCTTCTGGGCGCTGCGACCGAGCGTCAGCCTGTGCATCAGCTCGTCCTGGACCTCCTCCATGTTCGACTTCCTTCCTATGGACAGAAACACAAACAGGGTTACCTGTACCATGTCACCTGCCTCTGATGGTCTGGATTCTTTAAGTAGAAACATTTATTCAGCAAGTCTGAATATTAAAAGTATTCAAACTGATCACAGTTTGATTTTCTGAACTTTATTTAAAAAAGATGGGATTGTTTGTGTTTTTAGTCTAAAACAGGTGTTGGGGCTGAACAGCTGGATCAGCAGGTGTTTCTGGACTTACGGCTGCCAGCGGCAACAGCAGGTTTCTGGCTGTTTTGCTCCCTCATGGCGACACTGCCCATGTCGCTGGACGCGTTGCTGTTCTGTCGGCTGACTGTGCTGCTGCCGGCGGCCAGCTTTGTGGGCTCGGCGGCCGGAGGAGGCAGTGGCGGCGTGGGGACCCTGGCGGGGGCTGGAGCAGGAGGAACCGGTGCGGGGGCTGGGGGCATTGGCGTGGCAACGGGTTGGCTGGGGACAAACTCTGTCCTTGTGGTCTGTTTCTGCAGGATACAGATGAGTTTTTCAGTGTACAGTTGAGTGTACAGGTGAGCATGTCTGTTCATCTCCAGCTCCATGTTTTACTCATGACTCCTCAAGAGCAGCTTTGCATGATTCACAGTTCAAAATAATCCTCATTTATCTTATTCAGCGCATTAGCTGCAGCTCCTCCCTAAAAGCCTGCTTTCTTCTTATTGGCTGACTCCTGGAAGCCTGCAGAGGGGCGGCACATATTGTTTTCAGCTGTCTGTATAAAATAAATTGGATTTCTACCTCAGGAACTTTAAATTGAGCTCGCGATGAATCATTTTCCACATGCCATCAGGTCAACTTTGGGGGCGGGGCTTGCAGCGCTGAATATTCCTGATTGGTCAAGCCCTTCAGGTAATTTTAAGCCACCAGTATCTGCAGCAGCTTTTAAAACATTTTAAAGCACAGCCTCTACTTTCTCATCAGTCAGATTTTTCAGGGTCAGGGTTTAGGCTTCCTGCAGTCAGGGTTTTCCGACCCTCTGCTGGAACTTCAGGTGGTGTAAAAAAATTTAAAAAAAGGACCTGGACTAATGACGAGACACCTCTGTGAACAAAGAAAAACTGTTTTGATCTTTGAAATATCTAAAGCGGTGGAGTCTGTTCAGAGCTGGAGGCGAGCAGAGTGCTTCCCTCGAAACAGCAACAATCAGAGTCTCAGTGGGGTTTACCTCGTTAAGCTCTCCCAGTAATTGCTGCCAACAAGAAATGAGACAGATGGTGGCGATGAGACGATGAATCAACATGTGTAACTCACTGCAAACTGAACCAGGGTCTGTGAGGAGCCACTACTGGTCACTGACCTGATCCTAGAAAACCTCTTAAAGGGACAGCCCACTGCTTTATTTTAGCCTTGCTCAGACAACAGCGGCACCAACAGTAAATGTTTATTCAGCGATCTACAGCAGCGCCACGAAGAACCGAAGAGAAACGTCACTGAGTTTCTGTCGGCTTTGGCATTTTACACTGAAAACCTCCACAGGAAGTAAAGTATTAAAGATAATCCATCACAATTGTAATCCGTTAAACCACAGAAATTCCACCTTTAAAGATCAGCACGTTTACCCTTTTAGAATATAAGTAAAAATAAACTGAAATAAACTAAGGTTTAAAAATGTATTATCAACATTTCATATTATACTATAAATAATAATAATACTACAGTGGTCCCTCACTATAATGGAGTTCAAATACAAAACAGCATTTTGTGCAATTTTGCATTCTTTTTTCTTTTTTTAACAGCGCATTGTGTTCTACATCCTGATTGACAATGATTGGCTGTAGACCAATCAATCTCGTGCCGTGTCTCCTGTACAATGCAGAATGCGTTCAGCATGTCAAATTTACAAATTACAAATTTTCAAATCTTCGATTGCTAGCAGTGTGATCTGGAGTGCTGTATTGTATGTTTTCTCCCCAACAAACACAACAATGTCAACAAAACATTTTGTACCGTCAGAGGCAACCATGGGTGCCTTTGGTTTCATTCTATAATATTGGACTTATTTTTCTACGAAGGTTTGAAGAGTGTTTAAACAAGAGAGAAAAGTGTGAAAATGTTCATGCCTGTCTGAGAAAAGTGTGTAGTGAGGGGTTTTACAGCCTTAAAACATCTATAATAATTGTAAAAAATAAAGTTGGCTACTTCATGGATTTCACCCATCACGGGTCATTTTTAGAAAGTAATAATAATAACAATAACAACAACAACAATAACAACAACAAGTAGTAGTAGATATTAGAACAATAAGTAAAATGTCCTTGGAGCTATGACGGAGCTCTGGGTCCTCCTGGTCCAGTCCACAGGACTGAGAGGAAAAACAGCTTTAATCTCTCTCTCAGCTGAGAGTCATTTCATAATTTAAAGGTAACCAGATTCGCTCAAATGTGACACTGTCCCTTTAAGATCACAGCAAATCAAACGCAGGAAGTGGAAACTACAGCGAGCTAGAAACACACACCCAGCTCGTCCTACCTTGAACAACTCAAACTCCCTCCTTGGCATCATAAGCTGATGATTGATCATAAAGACAGAACATGAATTGAGGTGACTGAGATGGGACAGGAAGTGAGCCGCTGCGGTGAGCGTCAGAGCGTGCGTTACCTGGACGGTGTGGCTGTAGATGGGCTCTCCTCGGCTGGTCATGTCCACCGCTTTGGTGATCTCCAGGATGTTGTTTGGCACGTAGCCCGTTGCACCGCAGCCGTTACGAACCTTCCACCACTGCTTCCTGTCGTCCAGCACCTGCCAGGCAAGAGTCAGGGATTACTTCACTCAGTCTCCCCCTCCTCCTCACTTCCTGCTGCGTATTTTCTGTTCCCATAGAGATGGGCATGTTTAATATGACATGAAGTCAATGTCTACACATTAAAGCTCTGAACACTCAGTTTATCTCAGTTTTTTATACTCTTGGATCGC
This sequence comes from Rhamphochromis sp. 'chilingali', assembly GCF_963969265.1. Lineage (NCBI taxonomy): Eukaryota > Metazoa > Chordata > Actinopteri > Cichliformes > Cichlidae > Rhamphochromis > Rhamphochromis sp. 'chilingali'. The sequence goes on from NC_137934.1 coordinate 24,839,652, forward strand.
TTTGATGTCATCTTAGACACAGAAGCCCCACCTACCAGCTTTTAAACCTTCTCCAGCCAATCAGAAGAGACCTGTTTTTAGGGGAAGGCACTTTCAGAGAGGAGGGGCCACACTAAGGTCTAGTATCAGCTACATGAGGATTATTCTGAACTGTGAATCATGCAAAGCTACTCAGAGTCCAGGAATAAACCACGAGCAGAAGAAAACTAATATGATTACCTCAACCACCTCGTCTTTAAGCACCGACAGCTCTGTGTTGTTCCTCCCCACAAAGTCGTACTTCGATTTGGCAAACATTTTGGGCTGCCCTCTGCCATCAGCGTCGAAGCCTCTGAAACACACCAACAAGGAAGACTTCAGTCCAAAAAAGAAAGAGGACCCGAAGCAGCACAGCAGCTCCACAGGGCCAAACACCGAACTTTAAAGGTAGATCAGTCTCCGAGGAGGAACATCAGGTCAAACAAAAACCTCTTCTCACTTTAAGTCTGATCGGTTTGGATCTGACGCCATGACGCTGCTGAACATCGTAAAAATGCGATGACATAAACTAAACGGCTGCAGCCGTGGAGAAATGTCCCACCGACAGATCAGAGGAGCGTCAGCCAGAAGAAGACAAAGATCATAGCGAGCGAAGAAGAAAACCAGCAACAAAAAAAAAACCAATCAGCAGCAGGAGGACAAACAGGAAGTGACAGAAGATTTATCAATATTTTATCTGATTAAAGTTTACTGATCAATGATTATATTTCCTCACCTCTGTTTTATATTCAAATATAAATGAAATGTTCTGACGTTGATAATTAAACTGAGTCACATTCAGTAACACTTCATTAATGCATGTATTATTTTCAAAACATTTACTCAACGTTAACGCCATAACTGCATTAATGCGGCAAATCTACGTTTGCTCATTAACGCGGATCGCCCCGTGTGAGGGCTGCATAGAATCAATGCGTTAGTGCGGTTAGTTCGTTAAGGCGGGTCGCTCGTTAACGCATTAGCGCCGTGAAGCCCCTTGCACGGGGCGATCCGTGTTAACTCGCTAACGGAGATTTGCTGCGTTAATGCGGTTATGGCGTTAACTGTAACGAGATTAACGCTGACAGTGCTAGTATATTTATATTCATTTATTATGAAATCTTATTAATTATTCTATTTGAGCATGGATAAATATTTGAATAATAATTATTATTGTTATGATGTTGATGAAGAAGAAAAAAAGGAAAATTAGATTGAATTCTTTCTTAATTCTGGTTTGTTATATTTTCTTTGTTTACATACGTAGTTGTTTAACCATTTATTACTTTTGAAATATCTTCATTTGAATTTTTATAATGAATTTCTATTTACTGTTTTCTTTATTCGCTCATGTTTGAACTTCCTCTTTTCTTTAGTTAATTTTTTAGAAATTTTGTTTTTAGTTCATCTAATCATTGTTGATTGTTGTGTGATTTTTCTTTATTCTGCTGTATTGATTTTGCCCCTCCCAGGCCTCCGTAGAGCAGAGCAAGCACAGCAGTGGGATCAGTTCTCCAGGGCGTCATGTGACCTGCAGTTACCGGTCTACACGGCGGCTGGCGGCGTGTTTGAAAGCAGCCACGGCCGTGTCCTGATCCAGGATCTGCATGCGTTTGTAGGAGGTGTTGGTGAAGGCATACCCGTCAGCAGGGGAGAACCTCTGCAGCGCCACCTGCAGCAGAAACAGAAATCACACCACGAGTGAGTACCGCGTCAGCGAGAGAAAAGCTTAACTCAGAGCCACTTTCACATCCCGCCCCTTACCTCCTGAGCCACCCACGGCCTTGGGTCCTCCGGTCTCTGCAGGTTGGCGTTGGCGAGGCTTTCAGCAAGCTGAGCGAGCTCCTGCTCACGACGCGGGGTTGTCGCCGGCAACGCAGGTGGTTCCCAACCATCACGAAACCTCAGAACACACGGCGGGAAGTAGTGGTCCTTCGGCCACTCCAGCCTTTAGGAGACCAAGATGTTGATCAGTCAACCAATTAAATCAGTCGACTGATCCATCGGTTACTTCCTGTCTGACCTGCTCTTTGTCCATCCGTCTCCCAGGGCAACCCACAAGTGTCTCTCCTCTGCCGTCCCCGAGGCGTGAAGGAAGTCGATGGCGTCTCTGGTCAGCAGAGGAATGACAACGCTACGAGCCAGATCAACGCTGCCCGAAGCCTGGATCACCTGAGCGGAAGGAGGAGGAGGGTGTGACAATAAAAACTTTTAACTTACATTTACAACACTGTTTGGGGTTGTCTTAGGTGTAGCTGCTCTGGTGTTCCACCTGAAGGTCTGAGGGTGGAACTGAGACTGGAACCTGAGATTCAAGGTTGGAGCAGCAGTTGTGATATGTGACGGTGTTTGTGGACCAGCCATCACACTGATCTTAGGTCTCGAGTCCCTCATGCTCCTCCTCCATGTCAGGGGTTTGATGGGAGGAGAGATTCTGCCTCTCAGCTAAAGGATGGATGGATGGATGATAGGTGGAGCCTCTATCTTTCTTTAGTTCTTAAGGATTTATTCCAGCTCCATGCCTGAAGTCAGAGCACATACAGGAAGTAGCTGTGTGAGGCGCTAACGCTGACTTACCATCTTTAGTGGTGTGAACAGGAAGTGGACCAGCTCCACGGCACTCGGGTTTTGGATATGGTCCTTCAGCTTCCCCTGCAGACGGAGCACAGAGAGCTCATGAGGCAAGAAGCAGGTTCATCACCAACGAAACTATTCAGTCAGTCTGACAATAAATAATCAATACATTTAACCTGCGCAAGAGAAAACACGGACAAAAGATTCATTTATGATCAGCGAGTTTTATATCAGCAAATAAACTGTGAGAGGAGGGAGGAAGGAGGAGGGAAGGGGAGGAGGAGGAAGAGAAAGAGGAGGTAGGAGGTACCAGCTGGTTGAAGGCATGCTTGAACTTCTGCAGACAGTCGACAAACTCGTCTTCGCTCGGAGGTTTGGAGCGCAGCGTCAGGACGCCCTCTGGTGGACACAGAACATGACAGAGGTCAGTTTGTTTAACTGAGGTCAGTCACAGGTCACATGACTCAGAGGAGGGAGGAATGATAGGTGTTCCTGTCACTCACACTAATTTATTAAAACAGTTTGGAAATAAATCAATAAATGTATTGTTGAGGAACGCAGTGATTCAGAAATCTGAAGCAGCCTAATGGGAAACAGCTGCCAGCGAGCTGATCTCTGATCAGCACATCCCTCACTCTGGTTTCAGCAGGATCTGTCTATGTGGACAGTACTGTATTGTAGTATCAGCACTTTTACTGCATATTTTGATTGGTGTGGCTCTGCTGCCTTCTCACCTCCGGGGCTTTTCTTCTTGCCCTTCTTGTTCTTCTTCCTCTTGGAGAGCTCACCGAAGGCCTCGGCAGCCTTCTGAAGTTTGGTGACGAAAAACTCAATGTCATCCAGGATGTGGTTCAGGATTTGCTGCGAAAAGGAGAAGCTGTGCTCAGGATCTTTTAATGTTTGATTCACCTTCACGGTGGCTTGCAGGTTTCCTGTATGCGTTATTTAATGATTAAACCTGAACAACAGCGCAGCGTTAAGCGCTCTCAGCTCCCTTATGTAAGCAGATTTGCTCTCCAAAGCTTCCAAACTCTGATTATGCTTGAATGCAGCAGCCTTCTTCAATCGGCTTAAATCTTCTATTGTGCCACAACCCCGGGCCGACCTCAGATTCAAGTTTAGCTCCTCCAGCTGCTCTCAGATCAGCCTTGAAACCCCACCCACACATGGGACACTCACCACATCGCGATCTACGCGAGCTGCCGTCATCTCCACCGGCCCATTGTCCTGCGACAGCCGTCTATCGTCTGCTGCAGAAGGGAGAAAGCGCATGTGTGAGGAAAACGTAACACCCGATTCATGAGAAAACATTAAAGTGTGACTGAAAACCAACACAGACATTTTTATTACTACGTCCTATCACCCATATCAGTTCCACACAGAGTCACATCACAGTAAATCCTCAAAGAAATAAAAAGCAGAATGATTCATCTGAATAAACTTTACCTGCAGCCTTTGTATTAAAAAAACAAAACTCAGTATTTGTTGCTTTCACTGTCAAAAAGAAAACAAAAGAACAAAACAAAAACCCATGTGAGCTTGAAGCAGCTGGTCAGAGATAATCCCAAATACTCTGCGAAACAAGCCGCTTAAACTCCTCCCACTTTAACCCAAATTTCTTCTGACTGGCTGTCCCTCACAACCAGAAGGTTTGAACCGCAGGTGACTGGGTTTCTAGCAAGTGACATAACTCACCCTCGTACTGCTCATTGGTCCATGCCGACCAGGCTGCTGCACGACTCTTTACGTCCACCAGATCAGGTGACGGTGGCGGCTGGGGGGCAGGAGCGGAAGGGGGAGGGGGGATAATGCCATCGCTCTTCAGGATCATCCTGCAGACAGACAGATCAGCCAATCAGCTTCTAGGATGAGAAACTGGGCTTAGTAACCCTCAGAGTGTCTCAGCTCTTACTTCAGGGTCTCCGGCCGTTTTTTCACTTTGCTTCCTTTGGCATCCATCATGGCACTTTCTACGTCCGCTTGGATCAGATTTGCCTATCAGAGAAAGAACATAGATCATTAAGTTGTTCATCAGGATGAAACACATTTATAACGTGACATCTGACTCTGTCCAAACAGGCCGGTATTGTTGGAGTCCCACAGGGCTCTGCCCTCGGTCCTTTGCCGTTTACATCAAAGCTGAATTTTAATCAAAGTTTTCATTTACTAGCAGCAAACAGGTTTCACAGCAAACTCCTTCATCACACAGTAAAGTCAACTTTAAAGTGTTTTAGGACTTTTGGCCCTCAGGGCTAGCTTAGTGTCTTGCCCAATCAGAGGCTGTTTACTTTGATTTCGTCGCACTGGAACAGGTGGAGGTCGGGTTTGACCTGACCCGGCTCTTTGCAGATCAGAGCCAGGATGGAGTCGTAGCTGCAGGCGTTCATCACGGCCTGGCAGTGCTGGATCGAGCCAATCTGGAAGTTCTCCAGCTCGTTCTGAAGGAGAAAAACCCACAAGTCAAAGTCGGAGTGGGTCACACTGAGCTTAAAGCTGAGGACACACTGAGAATCAGTGTTCTTTTTTTGCCTTTTGTAATTAAAACAAACAAACAAACAACCCCCCCCACAAAAAACAAAACCAAAAATAAATCCTTGTTTTTAGCCTCACCTTTGTTCCTAAGTCGATGAGGCTCACCATCTTCTCCTCCACCTGCAGCAGCATCTCCTGTGTCCACACTTTCCCTTTAGCATCGAGCAGACGGAGGCGTCTGATGCCGTCATCCACCGTGATCATCCCGTCTTTGCGGTCCAGCACAAACGTGGTCAGGTGCTGAACAGACAGATTTAGAGTAACGGCAGGAAACTGAACATCAGCAGGACAACAGGAGCTTCAAGCGATCACAGTCACAAACAAAACAGCTTATGTTTTTTATAATTTAAGTGGTGATTTTTGGTCACTTTGTATGTGAAAACCTTAAATTTGAACACGTTTGGTTTGATAAAATGCAAGGCAAGAGGAGCAGGCGTGAGCACCAACCTCCACATGATACTGCGATGTGTCTGTCAGGCTGTTGATGCTGGTTTTGGTGTAATGTTTCCTTTGTTCTGTTAAAAAGAACAGAGAAAAACTCTTATTCTGGACTGTGAATATCATGTTTATGTCTCCCTAAAGTCCCCCTGGGAACCTGACTGTGTTCATATTTCATGACTGAAGCTGGAAATTAGCATTCAGCTTTGATTTTATGGACTCAGAGAAGGCTTGAGGAAACTGTAATGAGAAGATGGTTTTATGCTGCTCCAATGACCTATAAGTGACACTAAAGCAACACACATGACGATGCTCTGAATTAAGCAGAGAAGAAGAGTGAACCTGGACATGTGATGGATTAAAGGTGGTGTTTGCAGGAGGACGTCAGTAATTCAGCTGCTTCAGAGCCCCTCCGGAAGGAGGTGACAGATGTTATCAGCTGTGATGGGAACAAAGAGGCCGCTGAGAGCCGCAGATAAGAGCCAAATCTGCATCGTCACCATTATCTCCACCTGGCAGGAGGACCGGCACACAGCTGCTCACAAATCAGCGGCAAAGCAGCAGAACAACAGCCAACAGCGACGTCCTTGCTAGAGTCCATGTGTCGTTTCAGTTTTTAAACAAACTCATTCACATGTGCACCAACAGGTAATGGTTTCACAGATTACCCATGATGCTCCTCTCCACCAAGCGCCAGGACGTTTGGCTTTTATTTGTGTGAAAACAAAAACAGCATTGAATCCTTCAGCTCTCATCACAGAGGAACGACCTGAGCTCAGGCTGGAGCTTCTTCTTCACTTGAATAAATTTCCTGTTCACACACGGAGGAGGGATCACATGAAAGTTTTGCCTTAAAGTCCAGCTGTGTGTTTGCGCGTTTTGGACTTCCTGCAGGTTAGAGGGCGGGGCTAACTGGGTTTGTTGAGACTGTAAGGGACGCCATTCCGTCATTGGTCCCAGGAAATGTTAAAGTGACCTATGTGATCAAAACCGTTGTTTAATCTTGGTTACATGATCAAACACAGTGCTGACGTCTCTTTGGTGACCTGAAGCCTCCTCGGACATGGGCAGCAACTCCAAACAGCCCCTGGGCGACTGACAGGGATCAGAGCGAATTAGCAAAATAAACCTGGCAATGAAATCCTGAGCAGAGCTGAAAGTTCAAAAGTTTGGAGAACAGCAGCCGACTTTTATCCCACGAATGACCCGAGCAGCCAGAGTAACCAGATCCTACATCACTGAAAACATGTCTCAGAGGAAACACTGAGCCTCTGACGAGGTTAACCCTCAGCCGTCCAAATCCTGGTTGGAGTCTCTGGACACTGCAGATCTTCCTTCTGCCTCAGACACGGCAGAAAGTTTCAGCAGGAATCGTTCCTGCAGTGAGAACATTCACACACACAGCAGCTCCATAATCCTGCAGCTCCTGATCACATCACATTTACCTCACACTCAGCCTTAACTCAGCGCCTCCAACTGAAGTTTATATCAACAGTAGGCCCGCTGGACAGCTGTGGTAAATGTCAATGTGAGCATAAAATTTGATTTCCTGCTGATGAACTGAGGAGGCCTCAGTCAATGGCTGAAGAGTCTAAAGCTGGAGGTCTGAACTTCAGTCACATGTTCACTGAGGTAAAGTTCACTGTGACGGAGATCATAGGAGATAGAGACCAGGAGCTACTGCACACGTGTTCACAGTAAGACCTGAGGGCTAGCTCACACGAATCAAACATCTGTCCCATTACAGATGTTTGACAACACGAGTCGTACCCCCGAGTTTGGACTTCAAACCTCTGTCTGAAGATAATCGATGCTTCACAAGAAACATCGACTCTGCAAACACGTAACGCCCAAACGAGGCAAAACACGACACACACACACACACTTTCATATCTTGGTGGGAACATCTAATTGACTTACCCTAACCATCAAAAATGAATGCCTAATCCTAACCATAGCCTAACTGTAACTTTCACACTAAAACCACATTTTGAGTCTCAAAATGCCTTCAATCTCATGGGGACAGCCTTTTGTTGCCATAACGGACTGTTGGCCCCCCCAAAAATAGTAAAATTCCAAGTTTTGGTCCTCACAAAGATATGTAAACGTGGTACACACGCAAACAAAAACACACACACACACACACACACACACACACACACACACACACACACACACACACACACACACACACACACACACACGTCTCACTGTGACTTTTCTTTTTGTGTTTGGCAGACGAACGAAGAAAATAGATTTCGTCAGATCCTGTGAACAAAGATAAAGCAGATAATGAGGTCATGGATCATGTCTAATTTCTCTGAAACCCAATAAATCAAACAAAGATTCACAGGTGAACGGAACCTGCTCAGGTTCAGTTCACCTAACTCACCTGGAGTCTCAAACTCAACTCCAAGTCTCAGTTTGTTTCAAGAATAAAAGCACCTAAATCTGAAGTAATGAAGACTACAGCATGTGGTGTTCAGAGAAATCTGTGCATGTTGTTTAGTCCTCACTGACGTCATGACCTTAAACCATTTCTAACATCAGCTCCTCTCACAGGTAACATTCCCACCTGCAGACACCTTACAGTCAGCTACCCATTGTACCACCCCGATCACGGATGTCATCTCTGAACCAAGCTTTATTATAAATGAGGTCCAGAATGATCCAGGACAGCCTCACCATTTCCCAGGAGGAGGAGGGAGAAGGGAGGAAGGAGGGTCCTCACCGTAAAGAGCTTTGGCACTGGTCTTGGCTTTGTGCGTTGCAGGCTCTGGAGATGGAGCATCATGGCCGCTGGGACAGAAAGCAGAACAGAGTTAGGAAGTCAAAGGTCAGATCTGAGATCAGCTGATGATGCAACCAACAGCAGCTTCTGATTGGACGCCAGGTGATTTTACCTGACAGGGATACTGCGTGAGTGTTTGATTTTATTTCACTTCATCTCTGAGGTGTCCGAGTTTGGCTTCTGTTACAGTTTTATTTATGATGTCACTTCCTGCCTCCCCTCCTGTGCTGATCTCAAACCGGCATCCCGCCTGTGTCACTCGATACTTTTGCACGTTCACACTTTAATTCGCCACATGAAGACGTTTATAATGAATGAGCGCGATTACAGACTACATCAGAGCCACGCCGGCACAAAACCTGACACCTTACAGGAAGCGCAGCACAGCAGCTGGTCATGTGACACACCGCTGATGATTGCCACACAAATGAATCTGTGCCAGGAACTCACAGGAAGTTATTCTTATGAAGTTATACGCGAGACCCTCTTTAAATGATTATTGACTTTATAAATAAATAAAATCAATAATCACTGATTTCAGATCAATATCCAGTCTCCATATATGACTCCAAGCCAGAGAAATTAGCTGGTCTATCCCAGATTATCCTCTTATGTGGGCAGGGACACGCTGATGTTTTTAGGGCTGGGGACAGTGAATAAACACACGAACCAGGAAAAACAGAACGGTCCTGCTTCAGAACCAGAAACCATGAGATCCGGTCTCTGCTCCTCCAGAGGTCAGACAGCTGCTTCCTGTCCACATCTCAGTTTATTTCTTAATAACACCGTCACAGAAGCAGATGCCTCGGTATAGACGTAACAGAGACCAGTAAAGCTCCTGAAGCGTGTCCGGTTTGAGTTTTCATTAATTTTTAATCTGAGGTTTTCTCAGAGAGAAGCTGAGCTGCAGTAATATTTAACTTCTACTGCTGAGAGACGAGAAGCGTCAGCACGGATAAGAAACTCAGAGACGCTTTCAGTTGGCCACAAAAATCCTCCAAAAACTGTCATTTTACAAACAAACAACAAAAGTTCTGACTTAACCATTAAAATTGTTTAATGGGCACTACTCAGTAATAACTGGAATTATTAACAAAACTGAACATTGTCATGCACACTTCAAATACATTTAAAATTGAAACTGTAAATATTTTTTAAGCTTTACCAAAGACTATACAAAAGTATGTTTTAAATAATAATTACTATTTTATAATAATTCATAATACAAGACTTACTAATGAAAGATTTCAGTCGTTACAATTAATCTGCAGTTAAACTTAAATTTACTCAGTTCATTTACATCACAAATTTATGGTTGTATTTTATGGTATTTTTAAAAAGTTGTAGTTTTGTAATCTTATTTTGAAATCTGTTGAATATTTAAAACTAATACTTACCAAATTGTTTAAACTATTTTAAAAATAGCCACAAAATATACACACAACGAAAATTGATTTTATACATTAACCTCAGTTATTTACTTAAAGAATTGATGAACGAAATTTACCAGAGTCCAGTAAAAGCTCAGTATTAAAATAAAACTTTAAAAACCTGAAGAGATTCTCTTATTTCAGAAACAATCAGTGTCACAGAAACAGCACAGGTTATGCCTCATATCAGAGTAAGCATTATTAACAGTGTTTCACATTCAAAAAGTGACCATGTGAGCTAACGTGGCTAACATGGCCAATAGCAGAAAAGGCTGCTGGGAAACTCACTTGATGGGCGAGCTGTAGGAGCCGAAGACGCCCGAGGCGAGAGCTGGAGGTTCGTATCCGTTCATGCTGCTTCACGGTGGACCATCAGCTGGAAGAGACGCAGACGCACCATGAGTCACATGACCACACTGCTGGGTCAAAGGCTAGCTCCAGGTAAATGTAATACATTTATCTGCTGTGACCAAACATCTGCACAAAGCTCATACCTCCTGACACTACTGGAATGCACTGGTGCCGTAAAACCACAATTTTATTGATATATGCTGAGGCGTCAAAACTCATCATTTTACTAAAACTAAATTAGTGGAAACGGCACAAAAAAGGCCAAACAGCAGCTCTTCAGAGGCCTGTGGGTCCCCTAAAACTCTATAACTCCTAAAAGCTGAAAATGAAGCTGAAAATGAAGCTGCCACGCTGCCGTTCCTCTGACATCCAGCAGAGGCAGCAGTGGTTCAACCTGTAAGGTATGGACGCTACGATGACAGAGCAACCACCTGACCGCCAACATGGCTGCTGCGAGTACTGCCAGAGCATCCAGGATGGCTGCTGAAACGCGAGGGTTTAATCTGGATGTTTCTGAGTGCTGAGTGGCGAGTCGCCCTCAGAGAGTTCATCTCATTAATGGCTCGTTGGGCGTTCCCCACGGAGCGGCAGGGAAATTAAAACTGCGTGGCACACAAAGGGGGCCCGAGCATATTTATGGTAGTTAATGACACAGTATGTACAGTGCAGCCACGCGTGATTACTTTTCCCACAGCACCATTCAGCTGGGACTCATAGCCATGGTAACCAGGCTGCAGCCATACTGTTTGTGCTGCAGAGGAGGAAAACCTGTGAGACCGCAATCAGGGAGAGATGAGTCCACAGCAGGAAGTGATGTAACGACAGCAGAGTGAAAATACCAAAACACCATCTCAAAATACACTGGCTGGTTAGCTCCTCCGATCATGAGCCCTCGCGGGTGACAGCAGCAGAAACATGAGGACACAAAGGTGAGGAAGAGTCAAGGTACAGGCATTACAACCCAAACCAACTGAGACTAGGGCCAAGGCCGGATCTGTGACCTCATCGAGACCCTGCCTCCAGCGTGACAGGAAGCCATCACAACCCCAAATAAGCCCAATATACGTCAATGTTTTCAAAAGGTACAAAGACAGCAGATACAGAAAGCAATGAAGAAGAACCAACCACATAATCCGCTGTGTGCTTCTCCACTAAACCAATACAATCCAAACGCAGGAACACCGCCACTGATTAATGACGTTCAGAAAATAAATTTTTTTGAAAATCCAGTTCAGCTCTAAATGTTCATGTCTGAAGGCTGTGATGTCTCTGGTGGGCGGTGACGCTACTGCAGGATCGTTTGAGTGTTTCGAAATTTGAATGATCATTTACGTTTTACTCCACCATCAGCATCTGGCTTGATTCTACACTGATTCCAAATTTGTCATCCTGACTTTAACTTGCTCACCTGAGCACGTCCACCCACCTGTGCAGCCCCAGTGGCTTTAAATCCTCATCATTACTCCCACAAAGCCCCGCCCACTCTGATGGATATGAAGTTAATTTTCCACCACCTCCTCCTGACACCCCAGGAAGCTGAAGGGGTCAAAGATCACGCTGGTTAGGCTCAGTTTTGTCATCTCTATTTGCTCTGGGAGGAGATGCGGTCACCACGGCGAGAGCCACTTCTTCTTTTCTCACTTATCTTAGGCGGGGCATCAATGGCGCTGTGAGGTCAGCAAGCTTTACGATAACGAGGCGTTTACAGCATGATTGTTTAAATAGAGTTTCCTGAACGTTTCCCGGTATCCTTCACTCAGCAGGAGGAAGGTGGGGATTAGGTGTGTGTAGAGTTAAAGCTCCTTACCGATCCTGTGACACACACTTTAATCCTTTAAATGCCATGTGGATTTCAAAGTAAAAGCACACAGATTTAAACTGGTTTGTAGTGCTGGGCGATATGACGATATATATCGTGTGAACGATAGAAAAATGGCTATCGTGCCGTTTGTCTTCTGTCGTTTCTAACCTAATTTTATAATTTATTACATAAAATATATAATTAAATAGCCTGGGGCAAATATATCAGCGTTGTCTTCTCACTATACATACTCTATTTTCTCTTGCGTAAATTTAAAAAAAAAAAAAAAAAAAAAAAAAAAAAAAGGGAAAGGTTTTTCACAAAGAAACTCCGTCTTGTTGTTTTGTGACATGGTGCTGCTTTACGTGCACCCAGATTTGCAACATGCTTTACAGTAACTCAAAACGATGGATGCGCGACAGGTTGCAGTTTCATGCCCGGACATGCAACAGGACGGCTACACAGGCAGCTCAAGAAGAAGCACTTTTACCGAATCTGGCATTTGGTTATAATTTTTGAAAAACAAAACAAAAAAATTAAAAGTGAAGGCCACAGCTGTTTTCATTTGATACATTTATATTGCTGCACTAAAATGTATGTTTGTCATTTTTGTGACAGTTCCGTTAAATGTCTCTTCAAAATAAAGTTGGAGAAAAGAAACTTTTCAGAGAATAACTGGAAACGTGGCAATATTGTGGTATATCGTGATATAAAATAATTCATATCGTGATAAATATTTTTTCCATATCGCCCAGCACTACTGGTTTGTGTCAGGAAAAGAAAAAGTTCACTTTGATTCTCGCTGTGAGTCACACCTAAAAGCCCCCTCAGTTACCCACAGTCGTATCAGGCTACAAAAAATAAAATGCCATGTTTATTATGAGTGTACATTATGAATATAGGACGCTGTGATGTCACAAAAATATGGATGTGAGGACAGGTCGGCTTTCAAAGGAACTCCAGCTGTGAATAATAAATGTGTTGAGGTGAGCGGCGGGAGGAGAGGAGAGTGACATGTTAAAGAAAAGAGATGAAGCGGGGAGTCACCAGGCTGATAAGAACGTCCTTGTCGGTCACTCATTAACTGTGTGTTTGATCTGGGAGGCGTTTCCACGCCGACACTGGAAAAACACCCTGCTCTAGCCGCCACACACTCTGGGCCTCTAGACCTGGAAAGGTCTGACATGAAGCAAGAACCGTGAGACTCCACCCACATAAAAGAGATGACACTGATGTCAGGGTTCAGAAGGTCACCGCAGCACCGTCGGCTTCCCTCCATCTTTACTCCGACAACAAACATCCACCTCACAGCGTTCCACTGAAACAAATTCAGGATCAAACTCTAATACAAGTGAAGGTGGAGAAGAACACACACCCTCAATCCAGTGCTCCGCTCACACTGCATCCATGTTTCAGAGAGAAGACATTTTCTACAACTCCTCCTTTTAGTTTAAATCTCAGAGTTTTTCCCATTTCCTCACTGATGTTTCTCAGTGCAGATGGTGAACGAACTCTGCTCATCTCTCAGATATTAAACTGCTTGTGAAACAGCTCTGTTACCATGGAAACTGCTTCTGGTGTCTGCCGCTGCCTCACAAACCATCAGCTGACACAGGAGAGCCATCGCCGCCACGTCTCATCCGCTCAATCACAACTTCATCACCGTGCCCCTCCAATTTTCAGTTTTCCAGTCCCTGATCTCAGATGGCGGTCATGAGTCATGTGACTGGCTTCACAGTGAGGAGACATTGATTAACGTCCTCCGATTGGTCTGTAACCCAAATACTGAGCGTGTTCTGCAGCTTCAGCAGGAGGAACAGTTTGATGCCTCAAAGTTCACTTTCAAATCTTTTATGACACGTTTATTTTCATGTTCTCTAGTTTTATATTTTTCTGTAAATTATTTTGACTTCTTTAACTCTTTTCTTTATTATTTTATTTACATTTGTGAGAATTTTTCTTAGGTGGTGTATTTTTTTTTAAATCAGTTTTCATGACTTTCTTGTAACTTCAATTATTTGCAGTGTTTTGTCTCATTTCCAATTTTATTTAATCATGTCTCTTTAGATTTCCCTGGTTTCTTTTTCTAGCAAGTACCTTTAAAAACATAATTTCATTCATTTATTTCTTCATTTTTTTATTTTATAGTGTTATTTTTAATCAGTTTTTAAAGATTGTTGCAGATTTGAATGTGAACTGTATGTTGAAGAAACACTTTATTAAATAAAAAGGTAAAACAAAAATTGCCTCAGTGATCAGGTCACTGACACCAATTCGCTCACAGCTCCATCACCTCCGGAAAAGATCCATACTCATCAGCAGTGACCGTGTGGTGCTGACATTGGACGCTGCAGCACGTGTTCGCCAGCTGACCCGCTTTCAGACCCACAGCTGGAGGCACCTTTCCACCTGCAGTTTGTTCAAGAGCAGGTCCGCGAGGGCCGGCGCAGTAAAGGAGGCTAAAAATAATCCTGAGTAATCCTGAAAGTGCTGAAGTCTTCATTCCTGCTCAGAGGGTCACGGTGCCCATTACAGGCGGCCTCGTTACACCGGCTCACAGCAAGGGAGTACCGAGGAGCACACTGCACAGAGTGAGTGGAGAGTGGCTCGTCTCTGTGAGAGTGAGTTTCAGTGAACAAGTGCATCTACAAACACACCGAGCATCATTGACTGACACAGATTGTGGCAGGCACGGCAGCAGTCACAACCATGACCTGCTGACATCATGGAGGTCACACTGAAGGGCGCTTCAAACAGTTTCAGCAGAAACTTCCTCCAGTCAGAGCCACAGAACTGAACTGATCTCAAAGAAGTTCTGAGCTCTGATTACACCTGCCGCCAAACACAAACACGCCCCGTGGGCCTGCTGATTGGTCAATCCACCTCGTCAGCAGGTATTTGAGACAAAAGCGGAAAAGAATAAAGAGGAGTCCACGCCAGCTGGGTCACTGAAGTCTGTGACTTTGGCTCTGTGACGTTAACAATGAGGTGGAAGAGAGCTAAGCACAAAAACCCAGACTGATGTTATTACTGAACCAGATTTTCTCTCTCACACACACACACACACACACACACACACACACACACACACACACACACACACACACACACACACACACACACCAGGGCTGCCCAATCCCAGTCCTCGAGAGCTACTATCCTGCAGCTTTTAGATGCATCCCTACTCCAACACAGCTGAATCAAATGGTTTGATTACCTCTTCAGCATGCCATCGTGTTTGGCAAAGGCCTGATAACAAGCCATTCATTTGATTCGGGTGTGTGGGAACAAGGATGCATCTAAAAGCTGCAGGACGGTAGCTCTCGAGGACCAGGACTGGGCACCCTTGATTTACACCCTGAGGACAGACAGGAAACCTTTGGCACCGTGAGCTGAACCGGCTCAAACTGCCAAACTGCAGCCTCAGAGTGACGACTGCAGCGGATCCAAAAATCGCAGCATAAAAGCAACTTCCTGTTGTCTCCTCAGGAGCTCTGATACAATGTTTTGTGCCACGTGGATCATTCACAGACATTCAGTCCCTGTTTATTGGTCCTAAATTCTGTTCAGGTTAGGATAAACCCCGCCCACTCACATCAGCAGTTCTCTTCGCTTCCATTGGAGGGAGTATCAGTCACTTGTCTGACTGAGGTTTGGGTTTAACAAAGATCTCCTCGGGACTCAAAACATCTGGCTGCAGATGCTGTGATTCATGATAAACTAAGATCGTTGTGACCTGAGACCACCAGTTTGTGAGAGACAGCCAATCACAGGAAGCAGCTTTGAAAGGGAGGAGTTAGAACTTGGAGAGCGGATTATTCTGAATCCAGAAATTGAACCGCGGAATCCTTGCAGCAGACAAACCCACAGACGGCGTCTTCTCAGACCACAAAGCCTCGGTAACAAACCAAGCGAGCACCTACCTGTCCAAGTCGTCCACAGGTGAGCGGAGTGTGAGGTCGATGCCGCAGACGGCTCAAATAAAGCTTCTCTGACTCCAAGCATCATGTGGTGGATTAGCGAGGATCCAGGGCTTGGTGCAGCACCGGGATTCGCTGCAGCAGCGAGTTGGCGTCCAGGATCCTCTGCTTTAAGCCTGACTAATCACTAATGACGGACAGGTGGGGGATAGGGAAGGGGCGGGGCTTCCAACTGACAGGTGGCAGTGGAAACACCGAGTGGGCTTAAAACTCTCAGTTTACTCTGTGCAGAAGAGTCATGCAACACCCAATACTGTTATCAAAACTGGTCGCTAAGGAAATGTGCGGTTTATTTTTGTTTTCTTTTAGAATAAATGACTCATTGTGAGGGAAACGCATCTTATCAGCAGGCCACGCCCACCGCACCCATGGAGATCAATAAAGTTTAATCTAACCTGCAGCGATAATGGGTCCTGATTCATCTGTGGTGCTGACCCGCTTTAAAAATAAAATGTTATTTGTTTCACACAGCTGCTGCCTGATGACATCACACTTCAGTGTCACGATTACTTATTGATCTTCAGCAGCTGATCAACAGAGCCTCTGATTCAGACTCAAAGCTTCTCCTGAAGCTCAGAGTGCAGACAGATCTTCAGTTATTGATCAGTTATTGCTCACAGGTCATCTGGACTGGATCAGAAGTTTGATCAGCAGAGAAGAAGAACCTGGGATTTGTTGATCTGGCATTTCATGGCTTCATAAACCAAATGTGTCCCCATGACTCCTCTTTGACGATTCAGTAGTGTCACAGAAACCAAACACCAGTCTCCAGGCAGGACTTTAATACCTGATGATATCACCGACTCTGATCAGGTACCTAACACACGTGAGCGTGTTGTTGTGTTTCCTTCTTCTGTTGTTGGATCCTCGAGTAGAGCACAGCAAATGTCCTCGGATTCTTCTCACCGAGCTTTGTGCATCGCAGCGCCCCCAACAGGTCAAAGTCTCAACTTTCAGATTCAACTTCCTGTTTCTGAGTACAGTCTCATCTCTGATTGGTCCATGCTGATTGGTCCATGCTGCCCTCCGTGTGGAGGATGGGGCAGGCGGGCCGTGGTGTGCTTCAGTAAATGAAGAGTCAGTCCCTCAGGAGGTCCTGAGCTCCTTTACTTCCTGTCTTTGCTCCTTACGACAGCGTGTGATACCTGGTGTTAGGTGAGACAGGTGAGTCGCAGGTGAAACAGGTGTGCCGACGCCCTTGCCTCCTCTTTGTTCTGCTAAAAATCAGACCGCTGGCTCAGTCCGAAACCCGACTCCCAACCGGCCCCAGTTTCCCATTTCAAAGCCATAATCCTGTAGCAACACCTGGCAGGTACGGTTACATCACACTGTCGTCACAGCAACCACAACACAGCCAAACAGGGAGAGCTCCAGGGAGACGCCCAGAAGATGGGACAGACGTTTTTCACTTTGATCTCAGAGTTCATGGGAAAAGTTTATAAGTGATATCATCATAATGCGTGTTTCCACTCCATTTGTACCTGCTGTTGACATCACACACAGACCCTCATGACAACACGTCCACTGACCCTGGAGTCAGTTATGGTGCACAGTACAGCACAGTTAAGACCCGCTCACCATGGACAAAACCCTCCAACCACCAAGCTGAACACAATCAGAGGTGGAGTGGAGCAGCACAGGCATGGAAACATCCAGAAATATCCTGCGAGGCTCTCAGGAGGATGGCAGGCTGACGATGGTTCCCATGAAGAGCACTGATCCAAGACCAGCTGTGGCCTGCAGCAGCCTGACAGGAAGCCCACATACAAACACTCGATTACACAACCAGCTCAAAGGTCCTCCAACTGTTCAGCTTCAGAGCCCGCTGACCTTTGACCTGCAGGAAAAACAACCCCATCTTCCAGCAGTAAACACACACACAGCTGAAGCAGGTCTGATCACACCTTCTGTCAGAACCACTTCAGTGAAGTAACAGTGACCTAGACGTGACCTCAGAGAGGCTCATTATGGTGTATGGGGGAAGGAGCTTTCTGATAAACATCAGGTGACTGTGACCCGGTCAGGTCACTCACCTAGCTGCTCTGCTCTCGGCAGTGATGGCACGAGGTTCAGTGCACCACATGAATCCAGGTGTTAGCCGGTACCACCGGGAGGAGCAGAGAGCTTCCAGGCCGAGCCGAACAAGTGGAGCACCGGGCAGCCCTGTGCATATAGCCGGGGAGGGTCGCCTGCTGCCTGGGCCGCCTCACACACCTGCCCGCTGACTGCTCGGATCCGCCATCAAAAGCAGGCAGGTGTTTTTATTCCGGAGAGAGCGAGCACCCGGGCGCCAGGGAGGAGCTGCCCTTCACCTTCATTTACTATTATGAACACACAGTGTGCCAAACTCCATTTAAGATTCTGTTGATTTAGGAAGAACTGGACTCCAGCCAGAATAAATGAAGGTGTGGGCTGTAAATGAGAAGCTGGGAGCTGAAATGGAAGCTTCCAGCCATTCCGGCGCACACACTGCCCGCTCCTAGCACCTCTATCCGGAATAAACTGGCATTAAAGTTGGTCTTTAGCTCCAGTCACCCATCCACTAAGACTCTTTGAGACACACCAACAGCAACAGAGAGCGCGGCCATAAAAGTTTAATTTACACTCACTTGAGCCCTGTCTGTGTTTTTGAGTGAAGCCGAACTGAGGCCGAGACACTGGAGCTTCAGGTAAAGAGGACTCGGGTATGTGTGTGCGCGCGCGCGGTCACAGCTTCACTGTGTGTGATCTTTCCGGCGGAATCTGGTGTGGGAGCCCGTGACCGCAGGGCTGCTGCCACAGAGCAGAGGGCAGCTCAGCTGCTCCGGTCCGCAGTTCCACTAAGGTCAGAGGCTCGAAGCCGCTCACAGACCACCACCCACGGCTCAGAGCCGCCGGACTAACCCGGACCTCAACGCCCCCCCTCCGCGGCGGATCAGGAGACTCACCTGCAGGTGCGGCTTCAAAAATCCCGAGGTCACAGAGACATGGCACAGTCCGCGCTGAGAGCTCCGGGCGCTTCACCGGCTCCTGCCTGCACTCTGTGTCTGAATAACTGCACTCCTGTTCGGCTGCGGGAGCTCCTAGCGGAGATTAATCTGCGGCTGACTCTGGATCAGCTTTAAAGCAACGGACCGCAGTAGAGGGCGGTGTGTGCCCTGAGTGAGGACTGACAGGACAGTCTGCCTACTTGACCACGCCTCCTTCACGCCAATCAGGTCGTTAAGTCTGACGTCACTAGCGAGCTAACTTCCTGCTAACTTCTAACTCCGTTAAATGTCATAAATTCCGTTTTCATGGATGCCTGGATGTTAAACTCAATTGTTACAACTGGTAGAGCAGAACGCTGATCATTTTATTAAAGATGAAAGACTTTAGACAGTGTTTCAACTCTCAGTAATGCTGAGTAATCATTTGATATATGGACCTGCAGCAGAGTTTAGGCCCAGACACGGCTAGTGACGTCAGACTGAACAATCGGATAATATGAACTAATGAAATAGTTATGATATTGGTAATACAGAGAAATAAAAAACAAAAATAACTGGAAACATTTTATTATCAATATTTTTTTATTGAAGTTACAGTGTGTCAATTTTTCACTAACAGATGTCAGTAGCTGGAGTCTGCTGAGTTTTGTTTTCTTAACCCTCCCAAATCAAGAGCATAATCCTAGCTACGGTGGCTGCTGTAGGACAAAAATGTTTTAATCAGCCAAGAGAGATCAAAGACACTGAATCTAGATTTTACCTCATAACAACTGGCATATTTCTACTACTTTTTAAAAAATACATTATAAACACATTTGAATAATATCAATACTTACCAATAAATCTGGAATAAAACCCAGAAATGTGTCAATTAGATATTTTGGGTTCTCCTCAAAAATGTGGGCTACTGTTCATCTGCAAAGTTGCAGGTTCAGATCTGGCTCGGAGTTTTCCCTCTTGCAAAGGCTGGCAGTGTGTATCTGTTTACTCTGGAGGAGGCTGCAAAACTTCATGAAAGGACTCAGACATAAATAAATGGTAAATGCCCTGCATTTGTATAGCGCTTTACTAGTCCCTAAGGACCCCAAAGCGCTTTACACTACATTCAGTCATTCACCCATTCACACACACATTCACACACTGGCAATGGCAAGCTACATTGTAGCCACAGCTGCCCTGGGGCGCACTGACATGAGTCGATGACTCAGTTATTAAGCTCAGATCCCACTGATAAAAACTATAGGTGAGCTGCTGAGGATATGCTGAACTTTTCTGCCGTAACACTGCTGTTTGTTCCACTGCTGGGCTACGCTAGCTGCTACTAACATCCATTAGCTTCTGTTAGCATCTGTTAGCCCTGTCTATAACACAGTGTAAAAACGTAATTAACCTGTTTTTATATTAGATGGATTTTACATTATTGTGGATTGAATGTTATTAGTGCACCAGTTCAGTGCTCGCCACTGAAAGCTATAAATATCTTAAAAATATTCCAAAATGAGGGACATATTGATTTTTGATCTATAAATGTCTCAATTAACCAATAATCTTCAATTTATTGAGACAGTGCTGATCAGGTCACCTAAAGCTGCCTTCCAGCCTACACTCAGGGAAGAAGGGGGCCCTCGCAGTGATAAGGCAGCGAGGGCCCCCCCTGCTGGGACAGGACACACTCAGCAACAGAGAGGCAGAACCTCTGCCTGCAGTAAAACACCATGGTACTAGTACTCACTAAAAGTATCCGAGTATAGTCAGGACTCTTCCACGTGGCCTGAACCCAGAGATCAGTTTGTTAGCCAGAATCCTCAGGGAGAAGAGCTGTGAATGATGAAATAATGTAATGAAAATAATCCAAAAATCAGTCAATTGTCATGGTGACGACAATGAAAACAGGAGGTCATGTGACTGGAATTTCTGTAAAACCTTTTGTGAAAAGACTCAGAGTTCGTAACTGCGGCTAGCCTTATGCACACGTGTTTGTAAGAGTTTCACCTTCAGGAGGAGAATATCTTAATGAGTCACACAAATATGGCAAATGTGAATTAAAAGTCTGACACACAATTGCAAACTGCACAAAATCTGAAAAATCCTGCCTGTTTTCAAAGAGAAACACTTGTGTGAAACTTTAAAGCACATTGTCAGATCATCTTCAGTTGTGACATCACAATAATTTGCCCCACTTAGTAAATCTGTCCAGTAGTCCGTAAAGTAAAACCTGTCTTATTTTCTTATGTTTACCTGCTGTGTATAATTCCTTTTCTCCCCTGATGGGTTGAACAGTGACCACACGGAACCTTAAACACACTCTGATCAGTTGTTATAGATCATAATGTTGAGCTCATACAACGTTCTACACGCAGCAGCAGGTCAACAGAAAGCAGTTTTTCTTCCACTGGTGCAACGTTTAAATGTAGCATGTCATTTTAACAGCTGCTGATAAAAACTGAATATGTCAGAAGGTTATGGGTGAAATGGAAAATACTGTTATGTTGAACATTTATATGCTCATTTCTGCTCTGTATTGTCGTTGTCATAAAGGGTGAGATGCTCAGTCACTATGAATTATAGGGTGGTGTCTTCTCCTCCCCTTTCATAAAGGATGGTCCAGCCAGCATCTCCTCTGCTAAAGGAAACAATACAAGAAGCACTGACCCTCCTTTCCTTAGTGTTTTGGAGAACTGGAACAGCTCAGATTATGGCCATCATGCAGATACTTGGCCCGCACCCCATTCTTAGAGCTTCATAAATAGCTGACCCTAATGACTGTGGTCAGGTTTGGACCAATCACAGTGCACATCTGAATCCTGTTTAAACGAGTCAGTGTGGCCTTCATTTACCAGGTGAGTCATTAACAGCCTGTTCCTGGCTGGCTGGAAACAGGGAAGCCTGCTGAGGACATGCAGGTAATGCAGCCAATGCTGACCCCTGCTGGTGAAAGCTTCAGTGGAGGGTAACCTTTAAACACAGTTTCCTGTTTGTTACTGAAGCGTGGGTCACCACAGCCTCAGCATCCAGAGGAGCGGTCATTGACTGGAGCCTTCTGATTGGTCCATCAGCAACATTACCGGTCGCTTTAACTCTTTAAACTGGTCTGGAATAAAACAGCATCATCGATGTTGTTTACTTACAAATCTGCAGGAGGAAAATATTTACATGTAAAATACAAAAACTACATTAAACCTGACTTACAGTACGAGGATGATGAAGCAACGTTTCATACAGATGAAAACTGCATGAAAAAAAACTGAATCATATATTCTGATTTATTTATACTTTTTCTTTTATGTTTTGTACTTTTCAGACTCCCATACAGGAAACACATAAGGAAATAAAACAGGAGTATCTGTTTAATTAATGTATCATTTTTGATAGTGTATAAACGTTTGTTAAAATTTCAAACTGTTTGACTACATTAGATCTATTCATATTTCTCATTTATTGATAAATATGGGAAAAACAATTACAGAAATTACTTCTTTTTTTTTTTTACACTCAATTAATTTTATTCTACAAGGTGAAATTAGCTGATTATTTTATAATCAATAATTTGTCCACTTTATTTTTATGGTCAATAAATCCAAAGGAAAATGAATATGGGAAAAAAAATGTCGTGTTCCGTACTGACAGAACATTGTGCTAAACATGTTTTTAAAACTTTAAGAATTTATTTCTAAAAATCAAGCTTCACAGATAGAGTTACATCTATGTCAGTGTCTGAGAGCAGGGCTCAGAGGTGTAAATTAGCCTTTGTATGTGTAGTTTCACGTCCACTTTAATTACACGTCAGAGCATGTATTTTGTATTTTTTGGCAGTGTTGGTCTTCCATACAGTGTGAGATTAGAAGTTTAAAGATGAAGCAGACAAACTTACACATCTGAAAAGTCATATTTTTTATTCTTTTTAAACACTCTGAATCAAACCAACCTCTATACCACAGTAGTGCAAGATTACCTGTGAATACGTCTGATCACATGACCTGCTGTCCATCCAGGTGAGGCCAGAGATCCCCTCTGATTGCCTCAGAGGACACCTGAGAGTTAACCTGCCAACAAGCTCCTTTGACCCCCCCCCCCCCCCCCAGAGAGTCTTGGCAGTCTTTGTTTCACTTCCTGCCGTCAATCACAAGGTCCAAGTGTGGCAGGAATAGCCACCACAGCAAAACACATAGGCGATGTCTGACATCAGTGTATTGATTTAACGTCCCATGAACCAACTATTCCCAATGTACTAATGTCAGAAAACAGAAAAAATCGTTCCAAAGCTGACAGGCTGCAGTGAGTACTGCCTCCGGTGGAGGTACTGATTACTACAGCCACAATTTTCAATCACGAATTGATTAGAAGTGAAAAAAAAAGTTTAAAGTGCGAGTCCCTCAGACAGGTCTGCACACGACATGTTAAAGCAGCGGTGAGTGTTCAGTCACAGCAGCTCTCTGATTCGACGCATTTCAGCATTTCCTGTTTTTAAACTGTTGGAGTGACGTTTTGGCCCTTTAACGAGTTACCACAGCAGCACGGACATGTTAACCAGTTCCCAAAGTGCTTCTTCCAGACCTCATATCCTGATATTAGCTCAGAGGTCACGCCAACCTATGGTTCTAACCCACCCTATGGATATGCCCATGTAAAGCTGCAGTACTCTCTCAAGCCCCTGCCACCAGATAAACACAGATGAGCTTCATCACAAACTCCTTCACCACTCGGCAGCCATCTTGAAACGCATAAAGGCACTTATTAGGCAGTTACTGTGGAACATGAAGGTCAGGGAACAATCAGACTGGTCAGAGGTAGAGTCAGGTCAGGGGTCAGATTTATTTGACCTGACAGATTACGCTGTACAGATGATGTCAAATATGTGATTGGAAGGCCAATCTCCGATCACACTGAGTGGATCGTTGTGGAAAGCAGAAAGACGATCATTACTGTGACAAATTAGATTAAAGCCAACCGCTCAGAGGCGTTACCAAGATGGCTGCCGAGCTGTGAGACCACTCAGATGGTCTGACCTTCATGAAAGGTTGTTACCCCAGCAGAAACCTGCCATTAGACTCAGCTGTCATCGATTAAGAGCTGCTACACTACCTGTATGCCCCTGAATGCCGCTCACACAGGAAGTTCCATCACCGTGAATCAGACCCGATCGAGTCATAGCTGGTTTGATTTATTCGACTTTTACCTGCATTTAAAAACCATTCAACTGCTGGCTTCGTCCCCTCCTTGTCCTCCACTGTCAGGGTCGGCCCTGACACAACACGGAATCGTTGGTTTGTGTTGCGTGTGTGAACTCACGACACCTCGATGACCTCCATACTGCCCGAGAAGCTTGATTGACTCCCCGCCGTGCCCATTTCCTCGCGGGAGCGGCTGTCCGCCATCCCATCTCCAAACTCCATCTGGCAGCTGCGCCGCTTCAGCTGCTTCTCAAAGCTGCTCTCTTCGTGCCAGCTCCTCCTCGAGTCACCGCGGTCATGTGTCCGCTGCCGCCGCCGTACCGCCTCCAAGCCGTGATTGCAGCTGTACGCCGTGAAGCCGCCGCCGCTCAGGATAGCCGATGTAGAGTAGAAGCGCGTGGACTCTGAGGAGAGGTACCATCCACTGGCCAAAGAGGAGGTGGAGACGGTGACAGGGCCCAGTAGGATGTCCGAGTGCCAGCCCTTCAGGGCGCTGCCACCTCCTGGTTTGGCGAGGTGCTGCTGGCTCCGTGAGAGGCCGAACAGGAAGCTGGTGGCGTTCTCCTCCATGCTCCCGCTCCGGTGCAAGTGGTGGGAGCAGTTGGTTGGAGCGGCGGGTGGCTTAGCAAAGCCGCTGGAGGCCGATGACACCGCTGGCTGCGGGCTGCCTGCCTCCTCCTTATCAGGGCTCTGCTCCGGCGTGGACTGCTCTGAAACCTCCTCCACTGGCGAGAACTGGCAGGGTTTACTCGTTGTCTCTTTGAAGGATGGCGGCTTGTAGAAGTCATTGCTGTCCCCCGACCCGCTGTGAGGCGCGAAAACTCGATGGGTGCCGCCCCCGCCAGGCTCGCCATATGACTTGATGTCCAAAGAGAAGGAGCGTTTCAACCGGGCACTGTCTTCTGAGCCGTCGGCGAGCTGCAGGCCACTCAGAGCCTGAGCCAGCAGGCGCTCCTCGGGGGCATTGGCTAAAACGCACGGCAGGGTCAAAGGTTCCAGCAGTGTCACGCCGGGCGTTGGGACCGCATCCTCAGGCTGAGCGCAGGCCTCGCTGCTGGGCTCCGGAGGATGGAGACACTTGGGTTTGGCGTCCGTACCAGGAGGACTTTTTATCTTCTTCTCAAAGTCCAGCAGCTGACCCAGGAAGTTAAAGTTGGGCGAGATAGTCGGCCGCTTTTCCTTCACAAACCTGAATGAGGAAGAGAAACAGGAGCATGACTATGGACAGGAAGCAACACGACAGGTTAATGAGGATCAAACACTTACGGCTGTCAGCATCATTCAATACCAAACATGCGCACATTTAAAGTTTGCATTATTAGGGGCGTGGCTTCTGACTGACAGGTGGAGGCTGACACATGCAGCTGTAGCTGCTAGCCGTGTTTGTTAGGGATCGTCCTAGTGACTGTTTCTTAGTTGAGAAAAAAACAAGATGAACCGACTCGTCTAAAAGTAAATATTCAATAAAAACAAATGCCGCTTAATGACAAATTATCATCTGAAAACTAAACTGCGCACAAAAATCAGCCATTTTCTTCTGCTTATCTGGAGTTGTCAGGGGAGCCCAGACCTCCCTCTCACCACCTCCTCCAGCTTAGACTGAATGAATGACTGAACTCCTCACACTATCACAAGGCAGAGTCCATCCACTCCTAGGGGAAAGCTAATTTCTGCCACTTGTGCCTTCAATCTAGTTCTTTCACCTTTAAAAGAACTAACTACAGTGTTAACAAACATCATGCCGAGATTAACTGATACATGGTGTTTCTCGGGCAGCACAGTGGCACGGTCGGTAGCACTGTTGCCGCACAGCAAGAAGGTCCTGAGTTCAATTACACCATCAGGCCTTTCAGTGTGGAGTTTGCATGTTCTCCCTGTGTTTGCGTGGGTTCCCTCTGGGTACTCCAGCTTCCTCCCACTGTCCAAAGACATGCAGTTAGTGGGGATAGGTTAACTGGTTAATCCAAATTGCCCATAGGTGTGAATGCGGGAGTGAATGTGAGCGAGAATGGTTGTCTGTCCCTGTGCGTTAGCCCTGTGACAGACTGGCGATCTGGGCCCCCCGCAACCCTGAAAAAGGATAAGCTTGGATGGTGTTTCTCACCAACAATGCTCCATCTGGTGGCGTCTGACTAATCCGCCCAACTATATAGCTGCTGTGAGGCTCGTGTACTAACAGAGTGTCTGAGCTCCAGATTCTATGCAAACATTACGTGGATGTAAAATAAATGTCTAAACTTGTCTCTGGTTGCTTGTTGGGGCTTCAGAAGCCTTGTCAACGGCTGACTGATGACTACAACCTGGTTATGTTCAGAGTTCAGTGACCTCTGATGACATCACAGGGGGAAGAACTCAGAAAACTGAGCATTCAAACATTTTAAACTAACAAACAGACTTGGTCCCAGGTCAGATTCAGAAGTCCTGGCTTCTCACCTGTACGCCTCGTCCAGTGACATGTCCATCCTCTTCATGATGTAGGCGATGGCGATGGTGGCTGAGCGGGAGATTCCAGCCAGGCAGTGGACCAGGACTCGGGCGTTGGAGGCTTTGGCCTTCTCTGAAACACAACAAAGTTCAGACTGAGCAGAGAGCAGTAGGGTCTGGTTTATTCAGTCACACAAGAGAGGTGGGCAAGTGATGCTGACCTATGAACTCCACCGAGTGATCCAGCCACGGCAGGATCTTCTCACAGAACGAATCGTTGACGGGGACTCGGAGGAAGTGGGAGTCTGGGATGAAGTCTGGTTTGGGGCAGGTATTGCTGGCGTTCAGGACGTAGGCAATGTCGTTCTGTTGTATCAGGTCCTGGAAAACAAACACAGGTTTGGATCAGAGCTGGACCAGAGAGGCTGGACCCCAAGAAGAGAGAATTAAAAAAAATAAAATACATTTTTTTTAAAAAAGCGTTCGGGGGCAGGGCTGTGATGTGGGGGTGGTGCTGTGTCACCTTGTTGAGGACATCCCTCTGGCAGCCCAGGTACAGGTGAGGCAGAATACGGGTCGGCCCGATGTTGGTGACGGGCAGGCAGGGTTGAGAGATGCAGGAAGGAACCAGGGTG
This sequence comes from Rhamphochromis sp. 'chilingali', assembly GCF_963969265.1. Lineage (NCBI taxonomy): Eukaryota > Metazoa > Chordata > Actinopteri > Cichliformes > Cichlidae > Rhamphochromis > Rhamphochromis sp. 'chilingali'. The sequence goes on from NC_137934.1 coordinate 24,866,766, forward strand.
GACTTCCCCTCACAGAGACCAGGAAAAAGGTGAGAGAACTCGGAGAACCCACCTGAGACCCCACACACACACACACACACACACACACACACACACACACACACACACACACACACACACACACAGAGTCAGCTGACAGTGAAATAATGAGGTCAACAGCTGTGCTTCCTTCCGGCAGGAATCAGACTGAATCTTTGTCTCTGCTCGACTCAAACATCCTCATCACCTGTTGCCAGGCAACAAGCCAGAGCATCGATGTTCTGCAGCCTCCTTTGGAAACCGATTTATTTCCAGCAGAAAGTGCCAGGTGAGTCCAGCTATTGATCATGTAAAGAAAACGTTCTGATCTATAACTACACCTGTGATCATGATTGTACACAATCCAAAGACAGAACCTGAAAGATGTTCACACAGTTTTTAACTGAGGCCCAAACACTCCTGGTTTAAATGTCCTGGTACTTTTAAAAAAATAAATAAATACATTTAATCAATTAAATTCTGTTACAATTTTTTTAAGTTTACTGACTGATTTTTGACTTTTTTTAAAACTTTTTTCAATTTTTTATGATTTGTGTTTTTTCTTTTATTTTTAAGCATTTCTTTTACATTCTTATTTTAATTTAAAAAAATTAAATATTCTGTGTTTTTGTAGCTAATTTTAACAGCTTGTCTGTTTATGGATTTAAACATAGCATATGAGCACTTCCTGCTCACATGCCTGTCTGACTCAGTTCGCTGGCGGGCGTGTTTTGTGATCCTCGGCGCTGATGAAGACTCTGGTCTCCCAGTGGAAGTGGCTGTTGTGTAACTGAAACCTCAGAGCTAGCACTTTGTTTGGTTTTTCTGATGTGAGGGTGGAGCCACCGTGCAGCATTACATCATCGTTACATAACGCCACACTCAGTAGAAATAGCTGCAGGCAGCTGCAGCATGCTCGCTCAGAGCTAGAGCCGATCAGAAATCAATAATCTGATCGGTTCCTTCCCATTAGCTGCTGCCATCTCACTTTAATCACCTTTAACGAGTGTAAATGAGGTTTAATGGCGTCGCAGAGACGTCCAGCAGGTAGCAGCCGCTCGCTTTCAGAGGTTTCCTGTTTAAACTTAGATTACAGCTGCATGCCAGAGTCAGAGGCTCAAGATTCATCGTCATGACTCGGTGAACCCGGTGAACTGCTCACCCCCCACAGTTAAACGTTCCCTACAGGCCACACTCTGAACTTTAGTTATGGCAGAGCGACGCGGGTGCAGGGAGGCTCACCTGAGAGCAGGTGTACGGAGGGGAAGCTCCTCTCCAGTTTAACCAGCAGGACACTGATAAAGGACTCGGAGCTCAGAGCGGCTGGGTCGGCAGAGCTCTGATCGTACACCACCACCTCCTGATCGGCCTGCAGTTCCAACTGCAACACAGATACACAGGTACATCCAGGATCAGGAAAAGAGAAAATAAATCTGCACATAATAATAAAGGATATTGAGCTTGTAAAAAAAATAAATAAAAAATTCCCATCAACTTGAAACTAGAAACAATGCCTCAGTGAGCATGTGCAGATGAATGGCAAATCATGTCAGCATCACCCAACAACTCCACTCACCACATCAGGCACGGTCACGTCTGACTCTGAAAACATTGCAACAGCACTTAAAGCGACAGCTGTGTCCATCTTTTATATACAGTTTGTGACACAGTGACCAGTCATTTGTCCCCTGGCCTGCTCCGTACTTTAACCTAACGCATCGTTCTGAATCTGAGCCGTATTCTAACCACACCGGAGCAGCCCCCACCCTCCCACCACCACCACCACCACTACTCACCTTCTTTTTGGCTGAATGCTGCAGCAGCTCGGCAATCTGCACCTTGTCCTGCTGCAGCCTCCTCTTCATCAGCTTGGAGCAGTTCACGTTTACGGCCTCCAGGATGTGGGAGGTATTGTAGTCAACGAAGGGCCGGCTGTCAATCAGCACCACCCGGTCCAGCGCCCCCTCCAGCAGCGCTACCAGAGCTTCTGGCCCGATAGGGCGCACAATCCCGGGCCTTGCCATACCCAGTCCAGTCCGCGACCCCACACGCTCACACATGTGAGCTGCCTCCTCTCACTTCCCTACCACCCCCCCACCCCCCTCCCTCCCTGGTAGTAATCCTCCTCCTCCCCCCCTCCTTGTGGGCGTCCCGGCCGGCAGTCCAGCACAGTGATGCAGTCTGGCCAAGAACCTCAGAGGATGAAGAGCTCCATTGTGTCGGCCGGGTATGATGTCATCCCGATGGCAGCCCCAGAGAGAGAGAGAGAGAGAGAGAGAGAGAGAGAGAGAGAGAGAGAGAGAGAGAGAGAGAGAGAGCCAATCCCAACTGTGTGTGAGATGGTGGTTCAGAGTGTGTGTGTGTGTGTTCAGTCCATCAGTGTGTGTGTTTGCAGCGAGGGGGAGGGGCTTTCATTCACTCCAACAGCCGTCTTTTCTCCTGATGACATCACTCTGAGTTTTAAAATCTGAAACACAAACAGAGTCAGAGTGAGTCTGCATCACAGTCGCTTCAGAAACATTCAACGACGCCACGCCAAATCAGGACAAACCTTATTCACACAGAAAACCATGACCGTGAGACAGGTGGGTCAGGTTGTCCGGCACATCAGGATGACACAAAACACATCGCGCCCAATTTCACTAAACTTTATAGAGAGCCTGAAACATGAGCAGAGGAAGGAGCTGGAGAGTTACGGCGCTGTTCTCATTGCTTTCCTGAAAACCGTGAAAAAGAGACGTGCGTTTTGGAGTAGGGCTGCTCGATTATGGCAAAAATGATAATCACGATTATTTTCACTGAAATTGAGATCTCGGTTATTTGACAATATTTATTTAACCCTTTAAGACCTACCATATAACCAAGTCCGCCAGAGCTTATATTATTTATTTATTTATTTGTTTTTGTTTTTTTACATGCTGTAGTGCCATTTTTGGGAGCATTTCAAGTTGCTATACAGCAATACAACTGTTATAGCCCATATTTTAATAATATGTATGCATTAAGTCCATGGTAATTACATTAATTACAAAAAAGTGCAATAAACTACAAAAAAATTGAAAATCGTTTTTGTTTTTTTACATATATTTCTACTTGGGGAAATTTAAGAGGCTTATCCCTCAAAACTTTAAATACAAAAAAGTTGCAAAAAATAGTTTCCCACCACAGGAAATTTATTTTGAGTGTCTTCATAGTTTTATTTTGGAGATACAGCAATTTTTATATAATGCAGGAAAAACAAAAAACAATCCTATGATGCAAATTTGCAAAGAAAACAGCATGTGCATCAAAATAAACTATTTCCAGCAGTGGAATTTGAGTTCTAAGCATCCCAGAAACTATTCAGAAAAGTATATAGTCAAACATGACTTATAAAAACACCAGTATAGGCTTTTAAGGCCTACAAGTAAAAAAACTACATTTTCCGCGAAAATGACGTCACTTCCGGTTTCGGACAGGAAATGGCGGGCATGAGATAGTTCACGTTGACTTCATTTTCATTGTTGGAAGTGTTACGAACAGCTGATCGGATCGGCAAAGCGTGTTTCTGGAATATTATGTTTTTGTTCCTGCAAGCGCTTTTTATGCAATTTTTGCAAAGCTATATGTGGAAGGAAACCGTGACCGAGGACAAGCTGATGGCATAAGATGTAAGTACAACTCCTCTGGTTTCATATGCAAAACAAATTATTGCGCTAGCTTACGCGGTTCCTGTTCTACAGGGATTTAAAGGGTTAACAATAACAATGTATTGAATAATGACTTTAAAAAAAATAATATAAAATAGTGTGCAAATACTGATAACAGTGCAAATGTTTGCAATATAAAAAATAAATGAAAAATGTAAACATCTATATTTAGTGAACTTTGCAGTGTTGCTCTGTGGTGCAGCTACGACACCGTAGCAAAGTTTACACACTATGTCTACTTGATCCACGTCTGACTCCGCAAACCCATAATGTTTCCACACCACTGAAGTTTTTTTTTTTACCTCTCTTTTCAACCAATGGCAGTCACTCTCCTCCCCAAATAACTTCTGCTTAGCTTTCCGAGCTTCCCTTGGGTCCTCTTAATTGTTGTGACGTGTGTTCGAAATGCAGAGAGGTGCGCTTGATTTGCCACACGGAGCAGCGCGAGAGTAAAGCACGAGGGAGGGGCTAATAATCGGCTCAGTCATTTTTAATGATCGTTGAAAGCCCAGATCGTAATCGTGATTAAAATTCGATTAATTGAGCAGCCCTATTTTGGAGTGGGCCTTACAGTCAGTAATAAAGATTTAAATCAGTTGTTTGTTGGGAGGAGGTACACTACATGCAGGTGATCTCACCTTCCAGCTGAAAATATTTATCAAATAACACCCTCATACTGAGCTGTGTAAGAAATCAGCGATGCAGTGGTTTCTGTGCTCGAGCTCGTAAAAGTGTGACGAATGATTGAGCTGCTTCTTTGAGCTCAGGTGTTGAAGCACTTATCTGCACAATCTCACACACACACACACACACACACACACACACACACACACACACACACACACACACACACACACACACACACACACACACCTTCATACATCAAATTACTTTTTGCACAGTGTTCAGTTTTTTGCACAACCCACTGTCATTGTTGCACCTTTCAATTGCACTGTCTTGTGTCTGTATCGTTCTATTCTGTCTGGTGTTGCACTGTGTTTGTTTTGTTTTTTGCAATTTTTGCACACTTGCACTTTATGTAGTCCTGTGTTGATTGTCTGTTATATGTAGCACCATGGTCTTGGAGGAACACTGTCTCGCTTTACTGTGTACTGTACCATTGCACATGGTTGAAGTGACAATAAAGCCACTTGACAACTTGATCCAGCTGTGCAGGTATGACAGAAGCTGGTCTCAGGATGACTCACAGCTCTGCACCAGGACACTCCCTCATGCTGTAAAAGTTAGAGCCGAAAAATCCCCAAACTTGTTGCACCTTCTCCTCAGAGTGGGACTTAGTTGCTTGGCACATCTGTAAAGGGTCCTGCTGCTTCATTTTAGTGATGTCACCGAGGTTCAGCGCACAAGTGGTCAACCGTTAAACTCGCGGTCCCAGCCAAAGGAAAGTGAAACCATCCACCTGGGATAGATGGAGTGGTCCCAGGTCTCTACAGCTGCAGATAACACAGCGGAGAGCAGGAATCCCAAATCACCTTCACAGGTAACTGTAAGCAGGACTGACCCGTATACAGCCAGGAGACCCAGAAAAAGTCCCCACATTTTATTTCCTTCTGTCGGCGGCACCACATTTAAAACATGTTAACGAGACGGAGGCAACGCTGTAGCTCCACAGACTCACCAGCATCTCTGGAATGGCTCGAACTTTGCTGGACTGTTGATGAATAAATTTATGTGAGATGTAATTAAGACACTTTATCAGAGGGAAAGTGTGACTTTAGACCAGGGGTGTCAAACTCGCAGCCCTGGGTCCCCTTGCAGCCCACGTGTTGTTGAATTTAATGTTAAAATAAGTTCTTTAAAAAGCAAAAAAATTTTTAATATGAAGGCAATATGAGCAGAGAGTACAAACATGTTTAAGGATTGACTGTGTTAGTAAGAACGTTATTTGTAAAGAAAACACCAGCAGTCAAAAACTAATGTGTAAAGTGTAAAAACTAATGTCTGTCTTATTTTGTTAAATACGAACAAAATTATAGGAGATGTGCTGCCATGTGTTTGGCCAGAAAGAGAGTAACAATTTATTTATTTGGTAGTTCATTGTAAGGCTTCAGTTAGTTAAGAGTGAGGGGGAAAACAATTGTGTTCACGTTTTCAGTTTTGTCTTTTTATACAATATTTGAAATCTAAAAAACAAACAAACAAACAAAAGACACTACATTTTTGGAAATATTTGTGGGTGTTTTCCTGTTTGTTTGTTTTTTAGTACTACTTAAAAACACTAAAGTGAGCTTCAGGTCATTTAAGTTTGAGACCCTTGCTTTAGACACTCAAGCCTGACATCAGCTGCACAATTTTAGCTTATAACCAGCTGCTGCTGTTTAGCTGGGTCGCTGTCAGCTGTGGGGAGACGTGAGGGTCACATGTCTGAGCAGCTGACAACGACGAGAATATATGAGCACGTTTATCTTTGTTTTCATGTGTTAGACTTCACTCAGGAGAAGCTTGAGGAGAAAGAGGATGAGGTGGAGATGAGACTGATGAAAGTGGTACCTGTGATGGTTAAATGAAACCAATGATTGAAGGAGTGTGGACAGTGGTTGCAGAGCTGTGATGGTGTTTAAAGAGTTAACATGTCCACAGTGAGCTGCACACACAAGACTGCAGCTCCAACATCAACCTTCAGGTGTGTTAGCATCACGTCCACATTAAAACGATTGTGTAAACTACAGCCATCCCTCCAAAGAGCACTGACCTACATTCCCCCCCGACAGAACGGATGGTTTATGTGGAGGAACTGAATTAGCGCCTGCAAGGAGGAATGTAAAATCAAGAGGAGACCAGCCTGGAGCCATGAACCAGGAAGAAAGAGGACGATTGTGTTTTCTGGAGCCTTTAAACAGCAGCTGGAGCTTCTGGCTGTGTCTCCAACATCAGGTTCCACTTCAATCCAATAATTCGGATCCCGCTGATGTTTTTCCAAGCCAGGACATTCCTGCTCTGACACCCGATCTGTCAAATTACTGGCTACGAGCCACAGGAACAGATGGCATCACGGGCACCGGTCTGCAGAAATGCCTCGACTCAAATCACCTGCCAGCCTCCTGCAACATCACACACTGAGCTCAGGCGGCATGCCGGAGTCACGTGACCCACCGTCGCCATGACCATTAATCTTAATTGGAACCCACCTATAAAACTTTCATGTTAAACATGAACCCCTGCGGCAGGAGATCTGTGACAGGAAGTGAGGTGACCAGGCGCCTTGTATAACATCACTACTGCATTTAGATTCAGAGAGACAAACAGGCTGCTTGGTCGTCCTTCTGACTCAAAAACCTAAAAATAGCCCTGGAGTGTTATTAAGCCGATGTCACTGTCACTAAAGCAGAAAAACAAAAATAATCTGAGTGGTGGGCGCTCACTGAGTACTGACCTCCTGTCAGAGTTTGGTTTTCTCTGGAGGTTCGAGCTCTGAGTCATGATGATTTTAGTCTGAGGGCGAGCGCCGGCCTCGTCCTCAGCTCTACACCACAGGTAAGAGTCCAGGTAGAGGCTGTTATCAGGTGTAACAGAGCGGTGAAGTCGGGCCTCTGAGACACAGAGAGCCCTCATCTTCAAACACCATCAGATAAAGAGCGCTGCCACTTCCTGCTCCTCTGCGCCTCTACATGTGACAGGTGCGCTCAGAGCTTGAGCTGACAGTGGAGACCGGTCAAAGGTGAATGACCTGAGGTTAAAAGCAGCCAATCACAGGACTTTAGCCCTGTGCTGACATCACACACAGACAGGTTAGACTCCCGCTGTGCTCACCTGAGCCAACACTCTGAAAATGACGCTGGAGTGTCGACCAATCACCCGGAGGCAAGCATTCAAAATAAGAAGCTGGTAAAAAGGTGGGTGGGGCATGCTGCAGCAGATTGTTTTAACTATTAATTATAATAAAAAAATTTAAAATGAGGCTTCCAAAGCCACTACAGAGAGGAACTTGTGGTTCAGCCCCAACACATGATCAGCTCATTGTGCTGAAGAGGAAGTAAACCAGTGCTGTGATGGCTATAAACAACGCCATGATTGAGCGTTTAATTGTAATTGGTGGAAACGCTGTCAGCAGCTGGCCGTCACCCTGACATCACTTCCGGTTCCCTCAAGGACACTGATCAGGCTTCACCACCATCCTACTGACCTGCATGACACTTAAATTTCCTCACTGAGCACACTCACTAAACGTAAACGCATAAATAAAAATTATTCACTGCTCTGGTCATGTGACTCACCGGCTCTAAACTGACACCTCTCAGCATCAGTGCAAACGTTTAAAAACAAACCACTGAAAACGGCGAGGTTTTCCTCTCCTGAAGGAAACACACAGATAATAAGTGAGTTAGCTGGGTTTCATTTACCTGACAGTGCTTATGAAATAATCTAACACAGGTTAGGCTGATAAAGGTCCACCCTCACAGGTGAGTATTGATTACTGACAGATTGATTATTGGCAGCTTAAACCATCAGTTTTCAGTTCCTTTAGACTGTTATTACCACTGAGATGAACCACAATTGTTTTATTTCATTAACTCTGTTCCATCACAGTCTGGATATCTGTAAGAACACAGACTCTCAGGGGACTGTCTGGACCGGTATAGCTGTACAGTACACACCTACAGCAGCCGGCTAGGTTGATCTAACCCTGCAGTATTTCAATCCAAAGTTTTATTATTGTACAGGCTGTGTGGACCCTCTGATGCTCATATTATCCTTCAGTATGTTGATCATGCTTATTTGCTGCCTGCGTTTGTACTGACAGTGTGCAGAGATGATGCAACAGAGACGGTTCTCAAATTTAAATGTCAAACCTTCTTCTGAAGTCTGAAACGTGACTCTGAGGTCAGATCACTCAGAGAAGTGTGAGCTTCATTTACTCAGCTTACCTGATTCACACACCTAATGGTCACCTGTTAACTTTGTAATAACTTATTTACATTTGGATGTTTATTTCACTTAAAAAAAATAATGGAACATTTCCATTAAATATATTATTTATATTTAAAATAAATGTACCTTTAACTTTAAGGACATTTAGTAAGGGAAGTCTAGTGTGTGCTGTTAAAAGCATGCTCAGCAGTTTAAAGGTTATCTGAGAGTCTGAAGGGTGCTTCATTTATCAGACATTAATATAAACAAATAGGCTTTATCTTTTATTTTAGGAGGTTTGGGCAGATTTAAGGAGAGCTTAATGTTTACAGCTCTGTCATCGGTGGTGTTCAGGGTTATCTGAGTGAATCACGAGGAGATTAATGCTCATACTTTACCTTTGAGGAAGTTTCACCATGTTTAAGGAAGACTGGTCAAAATGAAATTGAGATGAGCAGATAAAGAGTTTCTGCGGTAATAAATGGATATCTGCCTGCATAGACTGAGTTAGTTATTATTTATAAGGATGTTAATACACATACATAACGCTAGTTTTCATTTTAAGGAAGTCCTGGCATATTTAAGGGAACTTACAGGCACTGGAACTGTAATATGAGCTAATATGAGTGGTGTCAGCAGAGTTTAAGGGTAATTTAAACAAATAAGTAAATTTACTATTATTTAAAAGGACATTACTACCCACAAATATTGTTCTGTCTTTATTTTAAGGCAGTTTCGGTATATTTTAGCGCAGTCACAGACGGTCTAATACGAGCTAACCTGTGCTGTTGTAGTGTGAGTTTGATTTAAGGGAGGCCTGGCTGCTGTTGGAGGCTCCTCGCTGGTTCTGGGAGCTTCGGGCGGTGTGGGCGACATTTCGGATGTTACGTTGGCCGTTTTATAACTCTCTCAGCCCGCTGCTCTCTCACATTTTATCGGTGTGTCTCCGCGTTCTGACCGCCACTCCGGCTCACCTAAAAAGAAACCGACGAACAGCGACGTTTTCCCGCTAAGTTCCCCTCAGACGCGGGGTTAGCCCGGGCTGACACACGGAGCGAACTTTAACTTTAGGCCCGGTAACGGAACTTCAGCCGCCGCTCGGTCACTCTTGAACCAGAAATTTTGGTGAACTCACCGTCTGAAAACTCGACGTCAGAGTCCGGACAGCAGCTCCTCCGACCCGGCTGGACAAACCGGGGGAGTCCGCCTGGTGTACCGGAGAGGACGGGTCGCAGAGGAGAGCAGAAGCGGCGGAGGGACTCGGTGAAGTCCTGGTGCTGCCATAGAACGATGAGGTCACCGCGATAAAAATAACAGCATGGCGTCATCGTCAGAGCTGCTCGGCTCGGCGCAACGGGCTCTTAAAGGCGCAGGCAGCGATGCAGTGCGCACGCGCAAAGTACTGCCTCTGGAAAAGCCCGAGAGTGCTGTGTCCTGCAAAATATAGTGTATATACTGCAAATTATATTGCGAAATATACTGCAAGTTATACTGTAAATTATACTGCCAAATATATTGCAAGATATACTGTACAATATATTGCGAAATATACTGTATATACTGCAAATTATACTGTGAAATAGACAGACAAGTTCACTGTACAATATACTGCAAAGTGTAAGTCACAGCAGAAGATGATCCTGGTTTCAGATGAAAGAAGACCTTCCATCTGTTCTCACCTGTTCCCCGCAGACACCTATAGCCTACTGAGTAGGCTATAGGTGTCTACTCACTCATATGAGTGAGTAGACTCACTCATATGAGTCCCTACTCACTCATATGAGCCTGAAAGTTTACCCAGAATGCACTTTGTGAGGAACACAGATCAAACACGGACGCAGTTTTGCTCCTCTCCGTCACAGAAACAGTTTATTCAGACTTTGATCAATCACACAGGTGCTACTCACAGAATAAAAGTCCTGCTCTCGTGACGAATGCAGTGTAAACCTGATCTAACGGAGCCTGATAGTGTTTTTCAGGCTTGAGACTTTCATGTGCTCTGCTGCACTCAAAGTGTTGGAAAAACAGTGAAAGCATTAATCTGGAACCTGTGTACTTGGAGCACTGAAAATACTACCAGCATGCTGGTAAAATGTCAGATTGTGGTGGATGGGATATTTTTGTGTGTTTGTGTAACCTTGCTGATTGTGTAATGTTTCTGAATCAGCTAGTTGTCTTGGGATGCCGAGCACAGAGATGACAATGTAAGCGACACAAGCAGAAGAAAACTGAAAGCTCTCTCATACTGGAGCAATTAGGACGCATGGCTAACTCTCACTGATGAAGGCATCAGACAGACGGTTGTCATCTCATGCCTGCTTTCAGATGCTCTGAGCACGCTTGTTTCTTCTCACAGTAAAGACTTTCATCTTTGGTTCATCTCACGCCAACAGGTTTAAAATATAAATAATTAAAAGAATTTCTGGCTGCTGAAAAAGTAGCTGGAAATGCACAGGAAGAATCAACGGTGTTCAACAGACCAATCACAGCAGCTGCATCAACCTGACGTACAGGTACTTTTTTAGAGGTGCAGGTTAGGTTAGAGTGTGGAATTAGGGGAGTTTGTGGCTACATTGTAGTTATGATGCAGACCATAAATCTAAAGTAACGAACGCTAAAACACGCGTGAACAAGCTGTGAGAAGATTGGCAGCTCAGTTCGATTCAGAGAGAAGCTGATTGCTGAAGCAGACCACAGATTAGGATCTGATCAACGAGCACAGAGAGTAGTGATGGGCTCACATGTTCTGCCTCGCAGCTGCTCTAAACGGTAAGCCTGAAAAATAATATCAGTGTTATGTCTTTTATTCTGACACAGTGTTTCACTACATCACTTTCTCTAATGGTACCGCAGGAGGTACAGAGGTCAGAGGTATAACCATAGCAACCAGTTAGAATCACACTGCATGAAGAGGTTTGATCGTAGCTCTAATGTAGTACAGGTACAGTCAAGATAACAGCCACACCTGAGGAGGAACGGCAAGTGAATGTGACAGTCATGGTGGTATCTGTGATGCAGAGACAAATCGAATCAAATCACTTTTATTGTCACGTCACAAGTGCAGGTACACTGGTACAGTACATGCGAATGAAATTCTTGTGTGCGAGTTTCACAAGCAACAGAGTTGTGCAACAATACAATAACATAAAACAAGCAAAATATAAGAATGGCTAAATCTGAGAGTAATAAATATATGTACAATATAAGAATGTATGCATTACTGGATGTGTATACTAAATATGTTTTTCTACGTGTGTGTGTGTGTGTGTGTATACATATTTTACAAATTAAATAGAGTAAACAATAAAATAAAATATACAGAGGTTGGTAGTTGGACATGTGCAAAACAGTGGCATTTATATACAGTGTGGAGTGCATAATGTTGAAGTTCCAGTAGTGAAGCTGAGGTGTCTATGAAGTGTTCAGCAGTCTGATGGCCTGATGGAAGAAGCTGTCTCTCAGTCTGCTGGTACGGGACCGGATGCTGCAGAACCTCCTTCCTGATGGAAGTAGTCTGAACAGTTTATGGCTGGGGTGACTGGAGTCCTTGATGATCCTCCCCGCTTTCCTCAGGCACCGCTTCCTGTAGATGTCCTGGAGGGAGGGAAGCTCACCTCCAATTATCCGTTCAGAACATTGCACTACTCTCTGGAGAGCTTTGCGGTTGTAAGCGGTGCTGTTGCTATACCAGGTGGTGATGCATCCAGTGAGGATACTCTCAATGGCACAGCGGTAGAAGGTCCTGAGGATGCATGCCAAATCTTTCCAGTCTCCTGAGAAAGAAGAGGCGCTGCTGCACCTTCTTCACTGTTTTGTTTATGTGTCCTGACCACGTAAGATCCTCAGCTAGATGTACACCAAGGAACCGGAAGCTGCTCACTCTCTCCACAGCAGCGCCGTTGATGGTGCTGGGGGTGTGTACTTCTCTGCACCTCTGGAAGTCCACTATCAGCTCCTTTGTCTTTGCGACGTTGAGGGTGAGATGGTTGTCTTAACACCAGTAGGTCAGGGCGCTGACCTCCTCCCTGTAGGCCGTCTCATCACCGTTGGTGATAAAACCCACCACTGTAGTGTCGTCCACAAACTTCACAATGACGTTGGAGTTGTTAGTGGCCGTGCAGTCGATGTAGAGTGAGTACAGGAGAGGGCTCAGTACATACCCCTGTGGAGCACCAGTGTTCATTAGGATGAGGTGATGCTGCCCAGTCTGACCACCTGGCGTCTGTCAGACAGGAAGCTAAGGATTCAGCTGCAGAGGGAGCTACTCAGTCCTAGATCCTGCAGTTTCCTGTCCAGCTTCGAGGGAACGATGGTGTTGAATGCTGAGCTGTAATCTACAAACAGCATTCTCACATACGTGTCTCTCTTCTCCAGGTGTGACAGGGCAGTGTGTAGTGTCAGGGCTATGGCGTCATCAGTGGACCTGTTGTGGCAGTATGCAAATTGTAGAGGGTCCAGTGAGTCGGGTAGTGAAGAGCAAACGAAGTCCCTGACCAGCTTCTCGAAGCAAATCCCACTAGTTGAACTGATCACAGCAACAGAAAGAGAAATTTGAAACAACAACATTGCAGACATAGAAGCAGAGCAGCTGCAGACAAAAGTTTCTGCATGTCTCAGCAATGCAAAGCCCCCAGCATCCAACATCAGCATGAAGGAGGAAGGCACTTACATCAGTTAGTAATGACAACATTATCATCCTTCTGCCAGACAAGGGTAGGTGCACAGTTTTGCTAAACCATATAGACTATCATGAGAAAATTTGTTCAGTGACAAAAATACTCATGAGCCCAGAAACAAGACCCAGGAAGTGACTACAGGAACAGGGTGATAGATTTTCTGGAGCAGGTAGAACAAGATAACGCTACTGACCGGACCGCATACCACAGGCTATTTCTAGGGGTGTACCTTTAAGATCACTTGTCTGTATGATCAACTCGGTCACCTATAACATCTCAAAGTTTCTGGCTTTGATGCTCAACCTGTTGGTAGGCAGCTCTGAACACCACATCCAGAACACCTTAGATTTTGTTGAGAAGGTGAGAGACGTCATTATGGAGGCAGATGAAACCATGGTCTCGTACGATGTTACATCAATCTTCACTTGCATCCCAGTCACGGAAGCATTGAAGGTAGTTCGTAAGAGATTACAGGATGACCCCAACCTCAGCAACAGGACCACTCTTCAGCATAGACCAAGTGTGTTTGCTTTTGGAACTGTCTTCATTCCACCTATTTCACATACAAGGGTCAGTACTACCTAGGGTTCCAGTGCTAACTGAGGTTCCTCAGTTTCACCCATTGTGGCCAACTTGTGCATGGAAGAAGTGGAAAAGATGGCTCTGTTATGCTACCCTGGAACACCCCCAAGTCATTAGTTCAGGTATGTGGCTGAAACCTGGGTGAAAATTAAATCTCAGGACATACCACGATTCAGTGGTCACATTAACTCAATGGACCAAGACATCAAATTCACTGGGGAGAATATGAAAAGTAGCAGGTTAGCCTTCTTAGACTGTGAGATTTCCATCAATAATGGGGAACATTTAAAAGTCGATGTATACCGTAAATCAGATCAGTATTTAAGGTTTGACTCTCATTATCCACTGGAGCACAAACTGGGTGTCATTAGGACACTACAACACAGAGTGAACAGCATCCCTACAGACACAGGGCCCAGGGAAGCAGAAGAACATATCAAGAAGGCTCTGAGTAAATGTGGTTATCCCAGCTGGACATTTGAATCTTGGAATCATTTTTGACCAGGATATGTCCTTTAATGCACTAATTAAACAAATATGTAAGCCTGTGTCTTCTTGTGTCTTGTTTTGTGTCTTCCATTTCTGAAATATCTCTAAAATTAGAGTGACGCTGAAAAAACTAGTTCATGCATTTATTACTTCTAGGATGAACTACTGTAATTCGTTATTATCAGGATGTCCTAAAAGTTTGATGAAAAGCCTTCAGTTAATACAAAATGCAGCAAGAGTACTGACAGGGACTAGAAAGGGAGAGCAGAATTCTCCAATATTGGCTTATCATCAGTCAGTCCTTTTCTACATTAAGTGCTTCGTAGAGACTGTGACAGTGACTAAAACCATCTGGGTTGTTCCTAACGGAAAACCTTGGTTGACAAGTGGAGTACAGGCTCTAATCAGAACAGGGATAGTTCCCTGTACAGCACTGCATGAGCCAACGTAGCAGGGGCATCAAACATGGCAAGGAGGCCTACAGGAGGAGCATAGAGAGCTGCCTCACCGACAGCAACCCCAGGCATTACTGACAGTTTGCACTTTCTGAAGTGTTATCTGGTACATCAGCATTACAGGTTAGTAGGGCAAGCCACTAAATTAAAGAACCCACGGCCCTACTCAGTGCTGCAACACCCCTTTGATCTAATTTGAATACTAGCTACATGGGTTGGGTGCTACACTATGATTCACTGAGTGTTTCTTCTTCACACACTATGTGCTTATACACCTCTCTGCATTTAATCATTAGTTATTGTTAAGTTATTAATCTCTGGCTCTCTTCACACGTGTTCACACGTATCATGACAGAACTGGGCATGATCTTTAAAATAACATCTACTGTCAGTGACATCAGAGGAATGAACAAAGTGTGTGTAACAGTAGCCTGATGACTTCATACTTCACCTGAACAGTCTCAGCAGGATCCACCATGATTGCTCTCCATGTCTCTTTGTGCTAATCCCACTAAAGCTTCCTGAGGAAGTAAACTCAGAACAGAAGCTCTGATATTTGTATAACCTTCTTCCACAACATAATCTTCATTTCCTCTAAATTTCCAGCAGCTGATGTAACAGGATTAGTCAGCAGGTCATGGGTAGATTAACATACATTTGACCCTTTGGCCTGTGAGGAGATGTCATCATAGAATCCACTCTCAGGGACAGCAGGATGTGTTTTCTTAATATAAATAATTGAATGAATGAATGAATGAATGAATGAATTCTAACCCTCTGAATGTGATGATGAGATGATTGTGGAAGAGGAGAGGTGGTTATGGTTATAAGTTATGGCTCTTTAAAGACTTTAAGTAAAATAATAAAATATATGTGCATTTATATCCAACAGTGAATTGGTGTATACTGAAGACTGAGCAGTAAAGATGAGCTCAGACTCTTCATCAGTTTCTGTCCTGCACACACTGACCGTCTGTTCTCTGTGACAACAGCGACCCTTACAAACCTTCTTCATATTATTCTGTTTTCTTTACACCAGATGACGGCAGAATGCAGGTGAAAAACTTTATTTAAAACATCAAAGGTTGAAAAATATATCTGTAGTATCAACTTCTTAAAGCATTTGGGTAAATAGTGTGAACTTTCACCTCTTAACTGTGAACTTTCAGCCTCAGATTCTAAAGTTTGATATTTAATTTACTGAGGAGACTTTTTAAATTTTAGAGGCAAAACTCATCAGAGAGACATTAAAGCGTTTTACTTTTAAGATCCAAATTATGAGATTCTAAAAAACAACTTCACCCATTCACATGGCGTGATCTCAGACTGAAACTTTAACTGAGCGTCCAAATTCAGACCGTCATTGTGAAAAGTGAGAATTTCTGGTCAGAGGAGGGTTGGGAAAGGAAAAGGGAACAGGTTTTATTGTAAGTTTTATTGTTCCCTCATTTTGGGAAACCCAGAGTTTTATCGTGTAGTTAGAGAACGCACTTTTCAAGACCTGCTCTGTGCTCTACTGCAAATCATGAAGACGATATCACAACAATTCATTTCTTCACCAGAGTAAAATGAACAAGCTTTTTAAAGGCGATATCACAAGGCGTGGTAACTTATTTGATTACACTAGGGTTTAAGTAGATATACTGTTTATGCACATTAAACATATAAAATGGTATAAATACATTCAATATATTAAACTAAAGCTGGAGCTTATTTATTACATATAAATATAATTTGTTACTGCTAACTTACAGATTTTCGAATTGTTAATATTTGGCTTCTGAACATTAAACGTTTGAGTGTGTCAGATATATTTTAATATACTTGTTAAGAATAGAATTCGTTTTTATCTGACTATTTACTCGGGTTTGACGTTATTTATTTATTTTACCATCTCACTATTTCCGGTTTAGTGGTAGCTGTCTTTGTTCCATTATTTTATTTAATAAAGTTTTGGTTGTAAAAAAAAAAAAAAGTGACGTAAACGCGTAGACGTCAGCAGATGTAAACAAAGCAGGGAGCTGTCAGACTGATCGGTGATCAGACTGATTGATGAGCTGCTTCTGGAGCCCTCGCTGATGATACCGAGCCGGTTCGTTCCGTCCAGACTTCCGGGAACACAGTGTGATCTTTGAGCGGACCTAACGGCAGCCTGCGCGTTAGCAACATGGAAGACAACAAGGTGAGCTAGCTAAGGACTGCTAACGGCTAAAGGAAACTGCGGGGTACTAATTAGTAGCTTTAACTAGTCAACGTCTGGTCACTTCACCTTTGTCAGTGTCGATAGTGTCGTTAACCTCCTATGACCTGCCGTCCACATATGTGGACATCACATTTTGGGTTATTTAGACCAAAATACTGAATTTTGCTCTACAAGGGCCTGATATCCACTTACAAGGACATTATACTGCTACTGGTCTATCAAAATTTTAAACGACTATGCTCTTATATGGCTCTCATTTTTCTTAAAAACAAAAATTGTTTTTACATTCATCGGGCCCCAATATACCCAAATATCAAAGAGAAATTAAAAATGCATGCAGTGGAAGAGTTCGGGTCTTAGGAGGTTAAAGAAGGAATCACTTTAATGGGCTAGATTACAGCTGTGTATCCTGTGTGCTAACCGAGGTTACGTTAGCTCCCCGTGCCGTAAACATGTTTATTTCAGGAAGGATAAGAAATTATTATTTATAGAACAACAAACCTGCTGTAAACTGTCTGCAGCTCACAAGAAGTTTATTTATTTAATGCTGATATTCATCAGCTGTCAGATATTATTAAAAAAAACCTTCCTGCTGTCCTCACACCGAGGTCTGAGGGACTTCAGGACTGCTGACGCTGTTTTCCAGTGTTCTGATTGGTGAGTAGAAGTCAGTCGTACTTGTTGGATGATACAGTAACGAAATACTTTGTTACTGTATCTGTAGTTTACTTAAGTAGGTTTTTTTTTCTGACTAGTTTTTAACTTTTACTCCCTGCATGTTTAAACAAATATCTTAACTTTCTACTCGTCACTGTTTCAGACAGGCTCGTTACTTTTCCTTTAACTGATTTGAGGGGAGTCATTATTTCAGTCACTGCGAGCCTCCAAACTTAAAACCAATCTGAGCCTAAACAGAAACACATAAAAGGAAATCCCATTCGTTTATTAATCACCAGGCGATGTGGCATAAAAAGAGATGTAGTCAGGGGTTACAGTGGGCCGGAGTTTTGATTTATTTATTCATTTATTACGTTTTTAAATTTTTATTTTTTTAACACAACACTAGAACGACTGCAGGTGTCCATAGGTTGTGTTCACAGTACTTCAGCATCTAGCTAGCTACTGAAGAGGAGCGAGGATAAAGGGAGTAACATTTTGTGTTAGGTAATTTGAAATGCAGCACTTTAACAAACATCAGCAAACACACGAACTGTTTGTGTGCAGTTTGTCACACAGTTGCTAGCTAAAGGTCCAGCTTCTGTATTTCACAGGGAGAGAAAAGAAAGAGGGGTAACTACACTCAGAGATGGAGAAAGATAAGAAAGGACAGGAAACGAAGAAGAGAGCTTAGATTTAAAAGGACGGCTCATTTAAAGCTTACTCGTAAGTCCTCATCAAGTATGTTATCCAATCAGATATTGGGTCTGTACATGTGCAACTGTGTTTTTTCATATTGTGAAACATGCTAAACAAACTGAGGTAGACTTAACTGTGTTATTTAAGGCCTGCATGAAAATCATCTGCAGGTTAGTGCAGGATAAACAGCTTAGTTTGCTGTACTGTGATGGATTTAAAGTAAAGAACAGTATGTGACTGGTGCACAGTGGCTGTGGTTCCATGGTCAGATTTACTTTACATGAAGTGTAGCAGAGAGTCATTTGAATTTTAGCTTATGATGCTGAGACTCATTCACTGAATTCCACCTTCATACCAACTTTATAGTGTCTAATATAAAGACAGCATAAACAGTGTACTGTGAGTGTATGGAAATCAGCCAGGACAACTCATGAAACATCTGCTCACATCTGGTTGAATTCAGGTGTGTAAATCCACAAAGAGCAGCAGGTCAGCTGATCACAACCTGTACACTAAGAAAATTTACTGGAGCTCTCAGTAGAAATTATAGTGAGTTATGATATTTTTTCCCCAACACTGAGCAATTAAAACTGATTTTAGTGTTCACCCACCTGCTGAATCCACTCTAGCCCCTGACTGCATTCATTTTGTTGTTTAAAAGTAAAGTCACCCTCTACAATGCAGGCACCAGAAAAGAGTTTTTATTTTCCTTCCTGTTCATGTTCTACTTAACCGATTCAAGCTGAGTACAATTATTGGAAATAAAATTTAGACTGAAATAAAGTTTGTATTCATATCGACTAATATTGTTATGTCATGACATTCATATAACACAAGGCTCAGTCAATGCTGCATAAAAATAGGTGGAGGAAATGTTCTTTGAGGAGCTACTTTTTCTTTCTCTGAGTACATTTCAGAGCTGGTACTTTTTTTTACTTTTACTTGAATAAAAATTCAACTTTTACTGGAGTATTTTTTTAACAGTAGTATTGTAGAGAATGTGTGTACTTTTGCCAACTCTGCTCATTCAGGTCTAGTCTGGAAGCTAATTTGAGAGCTTTCACTGTAAATGAACTTTAGCACATCCAGGCGTTCTGTGTGTGAGCTGGCTCAACCAATCCATTCAGAAATAACAGGTATCACCTCTCTGCTCAAAGCACATTAACAGACCTGGTGGTGTCTGCTGGTGGTGTCTCTGTCCTGTGTCTAATTTATCGCTCGTGTCTGCTTGTCATCAGATGGCGGGCAAAGTGAAGAAGCCGGGAAAACGCGGCCGTAAACCTGCCAAAATCGACCTGAAGGCCAAACTGGAGCGAAGCCGGCAGAGCGCCCGCGAGTGCCGAGCCCGGAAGAAGCTAAGGTACCAGTACCTGGAGGAGTTGGTTTCCAGTAAGGAGAGAGCCATCTGCGCCTTGCGGGAGGAGCTTGAGATGGTGAGACAACACCAGTTAGACATGAACTCAGATTTCAAACACATGATTGAGCTCTGTGCCAAAGAGAAGCTTCATAACACCGACCACAGAGGTCAGACACTCCCAGTTTAAACACACAAGTCTCTCTGCGCTCCGTTTCCTGGTATTTAAATAAAGTTTGAAAATGGGGCGCACACAAATGTAAATGGCCTGCATTTGTATAGTGCTTTTCTAGTCCATAGGACCCCAAAGCGCTTTACACTACATTCACACACACATTCACACACTGGCGATAGCAAGCTACATTGTAGCCACAGCTGCCCTGGGGCGCACTGACAGAGGCGAGGCTGCCGGATACAGGCGCCACCGGGCCCTCTGACCACCACCAGTAGGCAAACATGGGGTTAGTATCTTGCCCAAGGATATTTGGCATGCAGCCAGAATGCAGCCTGGGATCGAACCACCGACCTTCTGATTAGTGACTGACCTGCTCTGCCACCTGAGCTACAGCCACCCCATGTCACAATTAACATTACTTCACCCAGTTTCTGTTGAGAGTAAAAACACGACCGCAGTCACCTGGACAGGTACAACTGCAGCTCTCTGGGCGATGAGTCAGGAGTTTAACTTCAGCTGTGCTTTTAGTTTCCAGTGGTTATGAGAACACGATGAAGGTCAGGTCAAATGCTCGTCATATATATTCATCGTATATAGACTGTTAACTTGCTGTTCACTTGTCTCCTGTCGTCCTCCTGCAGTACAAGCAGTGGTGTTCGGCCATGGATCAGGGCAAGATTCCGTCAGAGATTAAAGCTCTGCTCACCGGAGACGAGCAGAAAATGCCTCCAAGCGGTGGCAACAAGACGTCCAAGAACAGCAAGAACAACATCAGTAGCAGCAATGGGCAGAGTTAGACGCTTTTCCACCTCCTTCTCCTGCTCCTCTCCTGCATTTCATCACTCACACAGGACTCATGAGACCTTTAAACCTCCAGAGAATAAACCTCCCTCTGTTCTCAGCACGGAGGTTCACCTCCTCGTACAGTGCATGTAGTAACCCTCACAGCCAGCAGGGGGGGTACAAAAGCTCCTGGCTGCAGGTCAGATCCGACATCTTCACACAGAAGCAGCAGAAAGTTGTTTGTGGAGCTGAAGCTTAATCACCATTCCAGTGAATAAAGATGTTAAACTTGAGAACACAAATACATGCTCTGAACTGAGGATCAATGTCTTTCTGTGGTGGTTTGCAGGTCACATGACTTACTCCTGTTTCTAAACTCTTATAGTGACGTGTGTGTGCAGCTGTTGGACAGCTGCTGTGTTATTGTTGTCTGGTCATCGGGTCAAGCCGGGCTTTCCTCTGGTTTGATCCTGATAACATTTGTGAGCTGAAGGACTGACTAAACCAGCAGCGAGCAGGTCGGCGCCCGCGGCTTCTTTTCACGCACTAAAATCTGAAATCTTGTTTCTGAACAGCTTGTAAGCTCTTTTTTTTTTGTGCACCTTTGTAAACATAGCTGAAGCACTTTGTTTTAAGATTGTAGAAAATGTGTGTTTAAAATGTCTAAGAGCAAATAAATAAATAAACTGTTTGATCCTCAGTGAAGCTCAGAGTATCTTCTGTTCATGCATGAATCTGAGGACGGGATAGTTAAGATTCATGCATGGATCCCAAACATTTGTACTTACAGCAGGTAATGAGTGTCCTGTAAACAATGTACAGATTAATGCAGACTCACAGGAAGTGCTGTGACTGTCTGCAGGAAGGAAGAGAGGGACTTTGGATGAAACACAGTCTCAAGACTATGGGATCTGATTGCACTGATGTTAGTGCAGCAACTGCACGGACGGAGCCACCGTGTTCATTCTGCAGGGACTGTGGAACATTTAAAGTGCAAGTTGGTACACACATTTACCTTCTATGAAAAACAAGGTCTACAATAAAAACTCAGGTGAGGCTCAGCAAGTCACAGAATCAGGTAAACATAACCTGAGACTAAGAGAAGCATGTGATGTTTCCCATTGTGTCATCATTTATTACACACTGAGCAGTCTGCAGAGGCACTGTGTGAAAACCTCAGTGCGTTGTTACTGCATCCATATCAGTTAATCAATGGACTTGATTATCTGACCATAAGCAAACAAGAGCACCTCTATCAAGCTGCTGCTGTAACACAGGTGAGCGACACCTGTAGATCAATGCAGGTCACTGCTGCTGAAAGAGATCCAACCAAATCCTAGAGTTTCTCAGTGTTTTTGAGCTTTAGTCAAATACACGATGACGCAGTGGATTATGTGGTGCACTGACCTAATGTTAGGACCAACTAATGCTCGTAACCTTGCAGCAATGTTGCAGCTCACCCCTGATCTGTAATGTATATGCAGACTTCAGATATCCACACTTTAGCGTGCACAAGTCTCAGATGTACTAATGCCTTAAAAACAGAAAGAGGTGAATGTGCAGCAATGACTTTACTGACTTCATTAAATTTCACTCTCTAAAAGCTTGCTTCTGTTTCTCTGTCTTTTGTCTTCTGGAACATTTTCCTGGATATTCCCACAAAAACTCATAAATTTCCTTCATATAACAAATCATCTTTAATCACACTGATCAAACTTCATGAGAACTGATCACAGCTCCATTTGATCTCAAGTCTGGATATTTCAGCACACTGGAAGGAGGACAAATATTCAGGTTCTATCCCTGTCGAGCGTTTCCACACAGCAGTGCTGAGGATGATGTTGAGGAACCCATCTCAATCAGAAATTACAGGACTTAAGTCCCTCTGCAATCGCACTTTAAGATTTAAGCTACCGATCCACACCAAACGAGTTCTGCCTTGATGCTTTTTAAGAACTAAGCACCATTCTGAAAGTGAACCGAATCAAACAGTGTCTGCATGTTGTCATGTTTAGCTATGACCACTCAGCTAAGTTTGAACCTGAATGGGTCTTGCTTACATGGTTGTTAAAGTCATAATTGATCCTGATTGTATTCCAGTGATTCAGCCCAGTTTATTTGAACAAGCTTGGATCCCGGGCTTTGGTATATAACCAGCTCACCGTTACTCAGTCATTGTGACAAAGCAGATAATGTCAGTGTTAACATTTTAGCCTTTACTAACATTAGCATCTACCACGTACATTACTGTAGCAAACCAGATGCAGTTACAAGACTTTTATGATCGATGACCACACAGAAAGTTAGCTAGCTAACAAGTTGACATCAAAACACAAAATGGAATTTATCCATGGAGAATGATCCATCAAAACACAGCACGAAAACAAATTCTGATTGAAATCTGAAGTATAAAAATCACCAATATGGCTGCTATAGGGTTTCTCACATCACAAAAAGCCCTTTATACAATCTGAACACATTCGGTAAACGTTTTACTTAAATACAGTGCTAGCATGTTAGCCTCCAGCTAATTCACCTGCCACCACTGGCACTGCTATGTTAGACAAGTTTATGTTTGTGAGTTCAGTTTTAAAGCTGTCCAAGCTCATTCACACAAAGGTATTTGGAGGGTTCGCATTAGTGGGCCAAGCTACCTTCTTTTCTTTAGCTTCTCGGTCAAATGTATCGTAGACCGAGTCTTTAGTCACCATCTTTGCTTGCACTGGGATGTCCACCACCCCAACATAATTCTTTTTGGCCATGCGGGAGCTTGCGGTGATGGTGTAGGCATTACTGCGGTAGCATTTCATGGATGACATGCAGAATGTCTCCCGCATGCCACGTCTGAAGTTTGCATTGTAGACAGAATACAGGGTGGGTTTGGATGCTGTGGAGCTGAAGGAGATCCAGGAGATGGCTGTGAAGAAAAGCAGTCCCTGCCTGCTGGGCCCATCAGACTCCCTCGGATGCCACAGTTGGGCAAGATAGAAGGGTGTCCAGGTGAGGAAGAAAACAGAATTAAGCATAAGGAACATTTTGATGGTCTTGACTTTAGTCCGCGGGACAATGTTCATTGTCCGCCGCACAGTGTGGCCATCAGCACTGATCCTCCAGATGTACCTGACCACCCTCTGGTAGAATGATATGATCAATCCAGCAGGGACCAGAAAACCAATGAGAAGGTGAACTGCTGCGTAGACTATGCTGCCCCAGCTCTCAGGAAGGAAAAAGTCACAATGACTGTCTGTAGATGTAGATCCATAGAAGAAGAGGCAGGGGGAGACGAAGGCTGCATCAAATAACCACGAAGCCAGAATCATCTTCTTTGCCTTTTCTCTGGACACTTTGAAGCTGAGGGGATAGACGATTGTGTAGAAGCGGTCTATTGAGATCGAAAGCAGGACGTAGACCTGCACACCTGGACAAAGGTGCTGTAGATAGCGCACAGCCTTGCAAGCTGCTGTGCTCATTGGCCAACGTCCAGAGGCAACCTGCAAGAGGACGAATGGGGCACAACCGAGGCTCATGAGCAGGTCCGCGCAGGCCATAGACACCACAAAATAGTTGGTTGTGGACTGAGTCCGTCGGCTTCGGTGGATGACCAGGCATACGAGGGCATTTCCCAAGATGGAGACCAGCCATAGAACCCCAAATACCAAGCCTAGGACGGCAACCTCACCTGAAGTCAGCTCATCAGGGACAGAGGTAGTATTCAACTGGCCGGTGGATGTGCCCTCGAGGCTGCAGAGGGGAGTTGTGGGTAAGGTTGCCAGGACAGTTGAGTTTTCTCTCTTGGAGTAGTTAAATGACATCTGATACATGAACGATGGCAAGTAGATGGAGGGATTGACACCGACTGTGTTTGATGTCTGGGCATACACCATTGCTGTACTGCTGGGTCAGAGAGCAGCTGTGGAGACACAGACATTTGGCATTAGAAAAACCACAACCAAATTAATGTTTGGGAAATATTTTTCAACATAAACTGTTTATTTATCCCAACAATACTCCTGATTACCAGATACAATCGACAGCTCCTCACAATCCCTACACCAAGTTATTACTCAACAATAAATAGTTCAGACATGCAAAATAAAAAGGTTTGTTGGTTGTTTGGTGGTTAGATAGACTACTGCTGGTCATCTTTCAGAAAGGTGTGAGGCTCAAGAAGTAATGAGATTTGTTTTATTGGCGAGATACGTAGGTTAATGGCAAATTTTTTGATAGATACAAAGGTAGGTAGTTAGGAGAATGGGTCGTTGGTGTGTGAACAGATAGTCAAGTTAGTTGACAGGTACGTAGATTGGTATTCTGGTAGGTAGATGAGGTCATTGGGTAGAATAGCTGGTTTGTGAAAGCACCATAGGTTATTAGATTGGCAAGTCAAGTGGTTAGGAAAATTGATTGATTAATAGTTGGCTGAGTGGTATGTTGGCAGGTGTGCTAACAAAAGATAGAAACTGCTTTATCTCATGAGGCCCACCTGTCTCAATGTTGTAGCCAACATCAGGTGAAAATTAGTGACAGGCTAGTCATTCTTCGTTTAGATTTGAAAATCAAAATCGACTGTGCCTAATATTAGTTAATGCTAACTTGCATGCTAATGTTGATAGATTACTAGCTATCGATGTGTCCTGAATAGATAAGGTCAGCCGTACTACCCAAATGCCACAGTTGGGTTGCTAACTTAGCATGATCAACTAATGTGACAAAATAACCTTGTAATATTATTGCTAGTAAAATACAATCTCAGTACCAAATTACTTCACCAATGAAATGTTTATTACTGTTTTCTGGAGCACTACCAGGATGCAGGGGTGGATAGCCAGCTAGCTTTAATTTAGCTACACTAGCAGTTTCATTGCATTCAAACTCTGAATGTAGTTCAGTTAAAGGCCAAAGAAGTCATTAATAAGAGTTTGTTGATGTTGCACAGGGAGCTTAAATAGATTGCAGGGTTAGTCAGAATTAGCGTCATTGATACACAGCTCCAGAAGCTTGTTTGTAGATTGGCATTGAGATAAAGAGTGAAGGATATGGTCGGTTGGTAAGTTGGTAGGAAGTTTGAAAGTTTGGTTTGTTGTTTGGATATCAGATAGTTAGCAGTAAGTAAGTTAGCTGAGAGTCATACTGGTGAGTTTAAATAAGATAAGATAAGATAAGATAAGACTATTGATCCCACAACAAGGAAATTTTTGCGTTACCTCAACTTAGGTCAGAAGGAAAATACAAAAAATACAAATAAAATACAAACAAATAAAAAGATACGTAAGATAATACACTATATACAACGGTAGCATACACAGTAAGTGATTATGGTTTGTTCATGTCACAGCCATGCTCATCTCTGAGTTCTAATTAAAACATTTACAGAGGGTGATCTTTGCTCAGTAGGAATTCTACTTGGGACTTGAAATCATGGACAGGAGCGTTAATGAAGCCGTAGTTCTACTTCAGAAGTCACGTCTGGGGAAATGTAGAATCTCCAGATATTAAAAAAGTGAGGAAGCTGTTTATGTTTTCTTAAAATCCAGGAAATGTCAGAGGCAGCAGTGCTCAGGACTGTTTTATGGAAACACAGCTGCATGTTTTCCTCTCAGGTACAAGACAAACTCCACCACATGGAACTATTCATCATCACCGTCCTCATCTCCACCTCAGAACTTAATTCCCAGTCAGTGCTGCAGCTGATTTGATTAATCCTCCATAGAGAGCCGGCTCTCCTATGAGGTCGCTCTTTAAGGATGTGAAGAAGCTCTCAGAGGAGATTCTGTTTATGGCTGCCGTTGTGTTTACTCTTCTGGATTTAACCTTAGCAACCACATCCATCTTGACTGATGGTGGGTAGGTAAACGAGGGAAGCAGGACAACGCAGTTTAAACTAAAGCGTCACCAAAAGAGAGTAAACATAAATCACTCTGAATTATTTAGGTTTTTGGTGTGTTTAGCTTTCTGACATTTCACGCCCCAAATGATTTAGTATAAGGTGTAACTGATAATTAATGCAGACCTGTGCTTTTCCTTATTAACCATCACACACTAAATATTCCTAAAGATATTATTTTTAACTCTCAATCTGTGAGAAAATACACACAGTCACAGCAAGACTTCAGACACAAAACCCCGAGGCTTTCATTATTATATCTGGAGACTTTAACCATGCCACACTGGACTCTACTCTGGCTGCTTTTCACCAGTTTGTGAATTGTTCCACAAGGAGCAACAGGACAATTGACCTACTGTATGCTAATGTGAGAGATGCATACAGAGCCACCCCCCTCCCCCCACTAGGGAAGTCAGACCACAACCTGGTTTACCTACAGCCACAATACACACCCCTCGTCCAAAGGCAGCCTGTCACAACACGCTCCATCCGGAGATGGACCCCAGAAAAGGAGGATGCTCTGAGAGACTGCTATGACACCACAGACTGGGATGTGCTCCTGAGCCCACATGGTGAGGACATAGAGGGGGCGACACACTGTCTTACAGACTACCTCAACTTTTGTGTGGACACAGTCGCCCCTGCTAAGACGGTACGGTGTTATCCTAATAACAAACCGTGGGTAACACAGGAAGTCAAAGCTGTCCTCAACATGAAGAAGAAGGCTTTCAGGAGCAAAGTGAAGGAGGAGATGAAAGCAGCACAGCGGGAGGTGAAACGCTGCCTGAGGGAAGCAAAGGACACCTACAGGAGGAAGGTGGAGCAGAAGTTGGAGAGGAACAATATGAGGGAGGTCTGGAATGGTGTGAAAACCATCACAGGCCACAACACCAAGAAAAGCACAGTGGGGGGGGGGACTGTGGAGAAGGCAAACGAACTCAACAACTTCTTCAACAGGTTTGACCAGCCCACAACCCCCCCACCCTCACCCTCACCTTCACTACAGAGTCCTCTCCCCACTCTCCTGCCTCCCTCGCTTCCCCCCCTTCCTGACACCATGACACCCCCCTCCTCCAATCCCTCTCTCAGCAGCAAGACATCTCCCCCCCTCCCCTCCTCCCAAACATCTCCCAGTGTCACAGTGGACCAGGTCAGGAGGCAACTGAGGAAGCTTCGCCCCAGAAAGGCAGCAGGCCCAGACAAGGTGTGTCCTAGGATGCTAAAGGCGTGTGCTGCTGAACTTGGGGAGCTGCTACAACGAGTCTTCAACCTCAGTCTGCGACTGGGGAGAGTGCCCGCCCTCTGGAAGACATCCTGCATCGTCCCGGTCCCCAAAAAGAACCGGCCCAATGAGCTGAATGACTTCCGACTGGTGGCACTGACGTCACATCTTATGAAGACTCTAGAGCGGCTCTTCCTCAACCTCCTCCGACCACAGGTACAACATGCCCAGGACCCACTACAGTTTGCATACAAGGCGGGTGTCGGAGTGGAGGATGCCATCCTGTACCTCCTACACAGAGCCCACTCACACCTGGATGGGGGAAAAGGCACGGTCAGGATCCTGTTTCTTGACTTTTCCAGTGCCTTTAATACCATCCGACCCTGTATGCTTCAGGAAGAACTGAACAGGATGGAGGTGGACCCCTGCCTGGTGGCTTGGATCTCCGACTACCTCACCGACAGACCACAGTACGTCAGGCTGAAGGACATCACGTCTGACACTGTGGTCAGCAGCACAGGAGCACCACAGGGAACTGTGCTGTCCCCTCTTCTCTTCACCCTGTACACCTCTGACTTCTGCTACAACTCTGAATTATGCCATATTCAGAAGTTTGCAGATGACACGGCCATCATGGGGTGTATCTGGGATGATCAGGAAGAGGAGTACAGAAGTCTGGTGAGGAACTTTGTCGCATGGAGTCACACAAACCACCTGCAACTCAACACCTCAAAGACTAAGGAACTGGTTGTGGACTTCGGGAGGTCCAGAGAAGGTCCACTGCCGGTTCAGATAGAGGGGGAGGAGGTGGAGGTGGTCAACAAGTACAAGTACCTCGGGCTGTGGGTGGACAATAAACTGGACTGGTCATGCAACACAGAGCACCTGTATAAAAAAGCCCAAAGCCGACTGTACTTCCTCAGGAGGCTGAGGTCTTTTAACATCTGCAGGAAGCTCCTGAGGATGTTTTACCAGTCGGTGGTTGCTGGAGTACTTTTCTATGCTGTGGTGTGCTGGGGGAGCAGCACAGCAAAGAAGGACTCATCCAGGCTGGAGAAACTGATCAGGAGGGCTGGCTCTGTGGTCGGCATGAAGCTGGACACTCTGGTGACAGTGGCAGAGAAAAGGACATTAAAGAAACTGATGGACATTATGGACAATGCTGGGCATCCTCTGCACACGGCCATTAACAACCAGTAGAGTCTGTTCAGTGACAGGTTGCTTCTCCCCAAGACAAGAACTAACAGACTTAAAAACTCCTTTGTCCCACACGCCATCAAACTGTTTAACTCCTCTCTGGAGGGGAGAGGGAGGGGAAACAGGAGGACAAAGGAGGGGGGAACAACTAAGCTGTAGTGCCTCTTCACCTCACTGTACAATACCTTGTGCAATACTTTTGTAAATAGTCAACAGTGCAATAGACTCAATACTTGAAATGTGCAATTCACTTGTATTTTTATTTTTTATTCCTATTTATTCTATTTATCCCCTTTGTATATTTTATTTATATTTGTCTCTGTATTTATATATGTGTGTGTGTGTGTGTGTGTGTGTGTGTGTGTGTGTGTGTGTGTGTGTGTGTGTGTGTGTGTGTGTGTGTGTGTGTGTATATATATATTTATATATATATAACAATTCTGTAACTGTAACTTCGGTCGTTGCTGTGCTTTTTTTGGAAATCGAATTTCCCAGAGGAACCCACCCGAGGGATTAATAAAGTTCTATCTTATCTTATCTTATCTCTTATCAATCATGCAAAGCTACTCTAGAAGAGTCCAGGAATAAGAGTATGAAGCTGCAAATGAACAGAATAAGGTTACCTTTAATAATTACTTAAATAAGTCTCCAGCTGTAATTTAACCCTGCTGTAAATCTTTCATATTATAAACAACACATGCAGACATTTGAAAACAAAAAGTGTAAATGTAAATGTACATTTAAATTATTGATCTGGATTAATTCCACTCTGATATAAACACAAAGGACTCAAAGCGAACAGTTTACTTCATCCATAACCAGGATACTAATAATTAATAATGAACACAAAGCACTTTTTACTGAATGACTAATTAATTATTGTTATAATGTCATAAAATTACAAATGTTCATCATCATGCTCTCACACTGCCAGAAACTTTCTCAGTTTTTGTTCAAAATGTTCAGCAACTAAAATCTGATATGTTGATTTACATGAGTTTATTAGAGAATTACAAAACTCCAGATTTAATTTACTTTATTTGCTTTTCATACATAATGTAATTAAAAAAAAAAAATCAGTAACGTTTTTATCCAATAACTGATAATCAGCCGGTTAGGTGTCTGTTTGCCCTGAACATTAGAGTCAAAAAAGAAGTGATCGATTAATCGATGCATGGAAATAAATGAGCAGCTATGTTTTGTTTGTTTTTGTTTTGTTTGGGTTTTTTTTTTTTTTTTTTTTTTACATCAAAGTCCTGATTAAAACAGATCTGTGCAGATGCCGATCTGCTGTACATGGCCAAATGTTTGTGGACAGTTCGATGAAGGCTCTCTAACTGAAATGATTACCTCCTCCATTAAAATACGAATGTGTCTCAGAGGAGGCTGATGATGGTGCTGTAAACCCCGCTGTGACTGATTCCGGCCTGAAGCCCATCATGTCTACCTGCTCACCGCTCACACCAGCACAGTTTGATGAGCTGAGCAGCTGAGAGTCCAGCCTGACCGCTCATGGAAAAACACCGAGCAGGCACACCTGCTGCAGCTGTCCGCCGCGTGCAGCACGTCATGTCCTCTGAATAACGAGCTCAGGCTCAGGCCATGTTCTGAATAAATACGGATTAAAAACCAAGATAAGGAAACAAAAGCCTCCATCTTACGTCATTCTAGCCGCTCCTCCGGCTCCTTCCATCCATCAGCAGTCAGCGCGGCGTCACGGATCCTGCCTAAACAACATGTCTGCTGATGAAGAGGAGGATGATGAAGGATGGACGAGGCCGACAAAACCTGCAGGTGATCAAGTGTCCCGGAGTCCGCAGGTGAGGCAGATACGCGCTCAGAGGATGGAGAGACGCTTCATGATGGTGTCTGATTCACAGGAGGAGGAGGTCCGAGCAGCCAGCAGACATCACGGCAGCTGGAGGATGAAGCTGCAGCTGAGGAAGAGGAGGGTGGATGTTTTCTTCTCTGTCAGCAGGGGCGGACCGAGGCTACATGAGGGAATGATGAGCCTCAGCTGAAGACTGCTGTACAGAAGACTGTTTATGCCAATTATATAAAAAACTGAATTGATAATAAATTTAAAAAATACATGAATTTAACAGAAGTGCAGACTGGTTCCAAGTAGAGCTTCAACATGCAACAAGAAGAAACGGGAGTGAGACAAAACATTTTTTTGAACATGCAATTTATTAAAAACAACATTTGAACTGAAACAGGCTTTTTTTTTTTTTTTTTTTTTTTTTACAGCTGATCAAACGTTTAAGACTAAAACAAAAAAATAAAAGCAAAAACCCTAACCCTAATGGGGCTGCAGTCTATACCAGTAACGGCCTTAATTTGGATCGAGGATTGTCCAGTGTCTTGTCACCAATTGGCTCCTCCGGCTCAGTGCTTGAAAAATTTTGGGGGGTTTTCCACTTGATGTTTTTGTTCCATAACCCACAGGATCATTTAAGAAATTCCAAATGATTGTCTTACTGCGTCCAACCTCAGCAGTGATGGTGTGCAGCAAGAAACCCTGCTTATGCAGTTCAACAACCCAACAACGTTCAAAAAGGGAAGTTTTTTTGCCTTTGCCATCAGAAGGTGATGACAGTGTGAGCACCTGACAGAAAATGACAATGAATCCATATTTTTGCACAGATTTGGCCTTTTAAAGGCACGTGGTCCTAAACTTTTGATCAGCTGTAAAACAGCCTATTTCAGTTTAAGTGTTGTTTTCAATAAATTGCATGCTCAAATAAATATGTCTTGTCTTCCTCTCATTTGTTGCATGTTGAAGCTCTACTTGGAACCTTGTTAAGATCCAAACATGCAAAATATGATTTTTTTTGCGCCATTTTTCAAATGGTCCACAACTTTTGATATGGACTGTATAATCTCAGATCCCATAAACAACACTGGAGAGCTCTGTCCAGAAGAGTGCAGTCCTAGGAACGGCTGTTAGAGGACCCAGGCTTCAAGGAAGAGAGACAAAAATATAGACATTAACAAAAACAATTTTATGATTAAAATGATATAAATAAAATAATCCAAAGTATGACGTCCCTCGGCTACCTTGGGTGTGAGTCTTTCACTCTTGTCCTAATAAAGCCAAAAGTTTTGTTTTGTAGGGGTTTAAAGCAGTGTGGATGAGCGAGGGCGCTGGCTAACAACCTGTCCATCACAGCTCCAGAGTTTGCAACTGGGTTGCACTACAAAAACATCATATAAGTATCATTTATTAGTTCATGTTCATGGATACAAGCTGATGTATTTCAGTATTTTTCATGTCTGTCCCAAGAAGTTGCAACACTTTTATTTGAATCCAAACCCCCATCGTTATCCATGTCTCACAGATTCATCTTTAGTGCCTGAAAGTGAGACGTTTTTAAAGATCACTAAAACATTTTAAATGAGCAACTAGAGCTTGACCTATTTTTTAAGACAGATATTTAAAAAGTAAGCACTCATTTTTTTAATTTGTTCACGTTCTGCCTGTTTGTTCCAAAAATGTTGCCAACAGGTAAGTTGCAGAGTTCCCTCTGGTGGACAAACAATGCAACATTAACTGTCATAACATGACTGGAAGGTGTTGCTCTGACCTCTTCTTTACTTTTGTCATTTTCATATATTGGCTGTTACAGTTGCTGGTAGAGATAGATAGGCCTATTCACTGATCCTTATGTTGAGAGATGATCAGGCATCATGAAGACGAACTTTCCCTTTCCCATTCATTCATTGACACCCTAACCCCCTTCTTCTGGTCCCTTTTAATCAGTCAGTGACTCAAATTGGCCAATGAATCCCCCCTTCTGGTGGGATGGGGGCCTGAGCTCACACAGGGCAGGGCTGGTTCAGTGTTTGCTGTTTGTTGTTGTTTACAGCGTCCTGCAGCCTCGGTGTTTCCCATCGACCGTCCTCACTGTCAGCCCGCTATCTCTGTCTCCCAGGCCTTCAACATGTTGGCTCTATAAAAGGAAATGATGTCGTCCATCTGTGGTTATTGGTCCAATGCTGATGGGGGTTGCTTGCGCAGCATATCACCATGACAACCACTGTGCTGAGAAGACCAACAGGCCAGTTGCTATGGGAAACCAACGATGGTGCTAATATGAGAGAGGAGAAGGAATAATCATAACAGACAGTAAAAATGGTAGTAAGAAAATATTTCAGACACTCGTTCATGTAACCAGGTGAAGACGCTTCAAACTGGTGTTTCATGAATTAAAATGGTATCCAATTACTGCCAACAATAGAATTTAAATATTTATTATTTATTTATTTATGTGAGATACAAATAAAAAATTAATAAAAGTCATTATTTGTTATTATTGGCCAATGAAAAAGCTTTAACTATTACTTTAATTTAAAATATTTGGAATTAAAGTAACAGATTTGACCTGGTAAGTAACATTTACATTTAATAATCAAACATGTTGATGTGCTCTTGTATTTGGCAATATTAATCATTATTAATATTAATCAGCTGATGAAGTTTTTAAAATATTTAGTTTGAGTTTGGGTCTTATTTGTACTGAAATATGTAAAAGGTTTCTGAAAGTACGGAAGGTAAATAATACCAAGAAAATCTATCAGGGGAAATTTCTCAGAATCTAACGTTATGTGTAACTTAGCCAAAAATCACACTTTTAATTATTATTTAATAGTTGAATTATTTTTAAAGCATTTTTATTTGATGTCCTAAAATGAAAAATGTTCCATGATTTATCCTTCTACAGATTAACGTTTTATTTCTATATTTTTTGTTTTTGGTGTTTCCCTTTTTTCTTACCTTTTATGACCTTTGAGAATTTTACCCAACTTCCTACATATTGTGATAGAAATAAGACTAAAAATCATGTTGCACATAGATAAAAAAAAACCAAACAAAACATTAGTAACATTAATATGACAGTTTTAATACAGTGAATGTATTTTTGATTAGGATAACTGATGTTGGCCTAGTAGCAATTGGATTATACGAATCAGAGTAGTGTTGACACAATAATGGCAATAACAAACACTGTCTCTATCTTGGCTGCTAACATTGAAAGAAAATATTTGTTATGTATCTTACTGATGAATAAAATCAATCTTCTTTTATATTATACACAAGCAATGTTCCCTCTAATTTTTCATGTGTCTGAGCGAACACACAAACTCCCTGAGCGGTCCCTTGAAGCACTGTGAGCAACATCAGACGTGTGCACTGTGGTCACGCCAGCATCGAATCCATCCAAGTTACATGGTTTATTAAAATAATCAAATTACAGCGTTTACATTTATGTTACACTACTTTTAATTAACTGCTTTAGCCCACTTACAATGAAAATGTAAAAGAAATCTTGTTCATGACCTGTGTAGTATGTTAACACTACTGGAAGTAAAAATAACTTGAACTCCAATTTTGAAAACACAACTTTCTTTTTTTTTTTTTTTTTTATAAAGCTCTGACTTGTATTATGAGTCTGTGGTCTGGGAGAGAGTCCTGTAACTCTCTGTCTGCAAAATACAGTAAATAATGACCAATGTTGGGCAATAATTATATAGTTACTTCTTCAAAAAAGTAACTGAGTTATGCAAACAAAGTTTTTTGCAGCTGTTTACCTAAAAATGCAGCCAAGGCATTTTTTAAAATAAACGTTTCAAACTATTTACAGAACAATCAGCTGTTCTGCATCAAATTTGAAATTATTTGTGCCACTCCAAAAAATAATTTCTGTCCACTATGAGATAAAGGAGAACAGCCTGATACCTGCAGGCCTGACAACAGGAGGTGTATCACTCCTGTAACACCTGTAACATTCAGTAGTCGCCTCATTGTTCTGACACACACAACAAAACTATTGACTACACTACACACTAACACAAGATTTGCGCTAAACGTAGCAAATCTCTCACATCTCAAAACACTGCCGTCACTCCTAAAACTTCCCCCCTCCCTAAACAACTAAATGCCATGTTGCCATATCAATTTTTGATTGGTCGACATGGTACATTTTTCCACCAATAGGAAAGGGTGGGTTCTTTTGGTTTCATCTTTCCTCACAGGCGGAGAGGGCTTTCGAGCGTTTTCCTTATAAAACGCCGTTTTTACCATTTCTTCGCAGTAAATATAAACAACAATAGTGCTCAGGAAGAAAACCAAACATTGCAAATATTTTTATCATAACTCTGGTTTTCGTGGCCTATCAACACAATTTAAAAACTGGTATAAAGTCCACACTTTTCCCGCCAATTGTTCCATCTGTCCTGCTCACATCTCCAATGGTTGTCCACATTGTCATTAACGTGGCTTCTCTCCACATCAGCCACGCCCCTTTGCTAGCTAAAACACCGGTGTTGGCACATAAGGATGCTGTCATAGCCTGTCAGCAACGTTGATTAGCTGCTTATATACGAATGTGAATGGCATTATTGGCTGGACTATGGATAAGGTGGCATCGTTCTAATCCCATACGGTAGCAGCCAGTCACTTACTGACTAACACTGCAAAACAGAATTGTTAAAGTATTCTGAAACCAGAATATTAGTAGGGCAACAGAAAGGGGTTGTCATTGTAGGGTAAGAATGTAACAAAAAAATCTAAATCTGTAACAAACAAACACACAGAGCGATCGATCTATTTTATCGATCTATTTACAAGGGAGGCCCCGGTCACTGTCTCAGAAAGCACTCGGAATCCTACCGCAAAATGACCCCGACTCAGACCTCCGCTTGCCGCCTTTTTATTGAAAACAGTTACAATACACACAAGCACCTCCCATTTTAAACCCCCCCTATGGTTACAAAAGACAAGGCACTATGTGTGTATGTGTGTGCACGTGTAAGCACGTGTGTGTGTGTTTGGGGGTGCGTTTGTGTGACCTCCTGCCCACAAACGGATCATAAAAGCAGGAAGCTGTCACGGCCAGGCGGATCAGCTGCACGCTGATCAGCCCTCTCTGTTTCTCTCCCTCTCTTCCTCTTCTCTCTCGCCGGGGCGGAACTCACTGTGGGTTCACGCCCTCGGCCCACGCCCTCGGGAGATGAGACACCTGGGTCTCATTAAGGGGAGCAGCATTTAAGCGAGGAGGTGACTGCTGTTCGTCGCTGGATCGTTGTCTACCACGCGTTAGTGAAGTCAAGCTACAGCAAGTTTAGTTAAGAGTGTTTTCCTCTGTGCGTCTTTCTTAACCCTGTCTCCCTGTCTACAGAGCTTCCTGGATTTTTCCCCGTGTGATTCCCGTGTGGCAGTGTCGGAGTGTGAGCCTGTGATCGTGTGAGTGGATTTTCTGAAGAACGCGTGCTTTCCCTTGGACTTCCCTGGAGACCCCTTCTCCCCACACTCAGCTGTATATAACCCCCCCCGCACGTTCTTGTATATACACCTGGTGACTTGTAAATAAACCCTTCTTGTGAACATCAGAACCGGAGTCCTGCGCTTGAGTCCTGCTCCAAACCGTAACAGAAGCTCACTACACAAGAAAACAGAACTTTCAGATAGGATGTCCCTAATAAAACGCTTCAGCCTCCCCCACCAACAAACTGGCTGGAGACAAAGGAATGTCTTTGATCATGCTGCTTGAACTAAGACTTATAAATTTAAGTAACACAATGACAACATTTAACAATTTGACTCCAACAGTGGCACTTCTAGCTTTTATTTTATTTTATTTTTATTAAGCTCAAATCACTTATTCTGTCCTCCAGGTGTCCTGCAGGTTTTAGAGGTGTCCTTGAACTAACACAACTCATTTAAGTGGCTAAATTACCTCAACTTCTCTTGAAGTTCTCCAGAGACCTGGCAATTAACTAATCATTTGATTCAGGTGTGTTGACCCTGGGTGATATCTAAAACCTGCCGGACAACGGCCCCTGAGGACTGGAGTTGGACACCACTGGATTACGTGTTGCTAATTATCAGTTGAAAATGTAGAGGATGTTGCCTGTCTAATTTGGCTGTGCAGCTCTCTGTTATGAGCTTATTCAAATTCCTTAATGAACATAGGTGTAAAATGGGTCTGTGATGACCTGACAGGTGTTTTAGTGCCTTAGTCAAACCAGAAACAGTTAAATCAAATACTTAAACAAAGTGAAACTGAACTTTTCTTTTTTTATGTTTATTTGTGTTTTTCAAACCAACACCTCAATAAAAATAAAAAGTCAATGG
Organism: Rhamphochromis sp. 'chilingali'; assembly: GCF_963969265.1. NCBI lineage: Eukaryota > Metazoa > Chordata > Actinopteri > Cichliformes > Cichlidae > Rhamphochromis > Rhamphochromis sp. 'chilingali'. The sequence continues at coordinate 24,903,855 of NC_137934.1, forward strand.
AAACTTTGCTACAGGTATGAATATTTGCAGTGTGGTTATGCTGCTTAAAGACAACCATGTAGTTTTCAGTAGCTGAACCTGTTAAGTGTTAATTTTATATCATGAGGCTCAAATACAGTGATTGGAGTTTTCTAATGTGTGAATTTAGTTGTCATGACACTGACTGACACTATTTCCTCCACTAAGACCACAGAGTGGCTTTCACTGCATAAATCACATTGTTAAACATCGTCTCCGTCCTTTAGGAGACTGTTCAGGTCTCCGTCTGGCCTTTTGTAGTTGGTCTTCCAATAGTCTTCGTTGGCTCTCTGCAGCTTCTCTTTGACGCTGTTCCTCTAATCTTCTCATCATGTTTGATCTCTCTATCTCATTCTGGAATTGTTCAGTGATTTTCTTCATCTCCTTCTCATACTTTTCCTGGATTTTCTTCTCCAGTTCGTCTCTTTCTCTGCGTATTTGCTCCTCTTTCTCTTTCAGGACTCGTTGTTTTTCCTCCTCGATTTCTCTCTCAGCCTCTTGGAACATCTCATTGGTATAATGGCTTCCTCCGTTCTTCTGAATTATACTTCCGATCTTCATGAGCAGCTCGGTGACCTCAGCTTGGTCCTTCTTCTTGTTATTGAAGACGTGGTACTGGCCATTACATCTGGCCACGAGTTCCTGCAGGTCTAAGTTTTCCCCCAAGAAATCCTCTATAGACGTGTCCTCAAGTTGATCCCCACCAGTAAAGAGAACCATGCTGTATTTGTCTGCTGCCTGGCCAAAGGCTTCTTGAATTTTACCTTTACCTGATGGGGTACAATATTGTGTCGAGTCGCAAATTCTTAAGCCAGTATGATAACCTTATCCCACCAATGCTGTGGAGGTTCCGCTTTTCAGATGCAATTAAAATCAAATCACTCAAAAACATAATCTTGAAAAGTTCATTTAACAGTGTCATATGAACAGCAAAAACAGTACAAATACAGCAAGACACACATAGCAAGCAAAGTGAAGTGAACTCTGGGGTGTAGAGCCAGCGGAAACACACAAAATGGACAGAGAGGAAAAAAAGCTAGTTGGGGCATATCAACCCCTCCTCCAGCTGCTGGGTAACTTTACATTCCTTGCTTTTTACTTTTAATTTTCTACTAATAAGTATTTTCTCAACTCTACAAATGTCAATATTATCTCAGTTATCAATATAATATGTTTGTCAATACTTTTCTCCAATCTGTTGCCAATCCTACTTGCACTTTGTTCCTTTTTTAATCTCCAACATTTGTGTTACAAAACTCTCTGGCACTATGCCATAACTTTCCAAGCTCTATTCGAACACCTTGTCATCCATCATTTTCAGTTGGGTCCCTTTGACAGTTGTATTGCCAAAGTGGGTCCAAAAGTCTGCAAAACTGCAGTTAAAGGTTAACCTTCATGACAGTTTTGTTGGCTTTTGTTGCCAGAAGTAGGCTACTATATTTAATAAGAAAAGGTTTTTCTAGACTTTGGGTAACTGAAGCGAGAAAACAGAATCCCAGGTGAATCCTCAGCAGGGCCAGATTTGTTCACCATATCGGCTATAGGAGACGTGCAGAGAGAGAGTCCCAGGTGCATACTTAGGAGTGCCAAGTTGAATTAACCCAAAGTTCACCGTTGGCCATAACACGATCAAAGGTTACTTATTAATCCTGATTACTAGATTTTCAAACAGGATTGGTCCGCATGTGCTCATACAACAAGTGGCACAAACTTTATTAATATAATTGTAGATAATATTTGACCTAAATATATGGGTCTTGTGATTTGAACATCTATGTTAAATGCTTAACATGTTATTCCAATGTATAAAACACTCCAGTACAAATGTGCATATATGAGTATATATGATTACATAGTATATATGAGTATATGTCCAGTGTAGGTATATATGTCATAAAAAATCCACAAAATTGCTGTTGAGGGGTTCCTGCTGCTTCTGCTCCTGCAGACATTAGAAAGTCCATAGGAGAAATGTCAGCTGATTAAACAATTGTTATGAGATAATAATAAAATGCAGTGACAGCTCTTGGAACCATAAGGCAACAGATTTAAAATAAACTGTGGGAAATAAACTGAAACCAGAATATTAGTAGGGCAAAAGAAAGGGCTTGTCATTGTAGGGTAAGAATGTAACAAAATGTAAAAAAATCTATACACATAAAACAAACAAACACAGAGGAGTGTGAGAGAGAGCACCATGGCAATGATCTGAGCCACGCCGATGCACACACCCAGGAAGCGCAACACTTGCAGCTGCTTCGTCCCACGGATGAAGCTGTAGATCTTTGGCCCTTAGTCCTAAAACACGCCCGCGCACGTACAGTGACATGTTAATACCTTCTCCAGATACTGTATAAACTACGGTCGCACGTTTGCATCATGGTGCTGATCCAGTGTCCTTCCCTTATTATTTATTCCGAGTGTTATAAATATAAAGTAATAAGAATAAAAAAAAAATTAAGTAATAAATATAAAATAATGTATTTATGTATTTATGATGATTCAATTTATTTGACTATCCACAGCTTATTAAATGTTTAAACTGCAGAAATACAATAATTTTGCTGCTGTAAAATCAGCATTTTTGTCATATTTGAAATATAAATCTGATATAATCTGTTTCTTAATGTATTTTTTTTTAACACAGTTTATCTGGGCTTAGCAGTGTCTAGGAGTATACTTGCTTGTGGCCTCCCCGTGGCTATTACCAATAACAAGACTGCTGTAGATAACAGTTTATCACACATTACACACATGTTCACTTTCACTGGCCATTTGATTACATTTCTTTAGCCAATAAAACCATTTTCTATAATTTTCCTATAATTATTAGAATTACATTTAGTTTCCTCAACATGAGTGACTCCTTTCATTGTTTGATTTTAGTATCAATCTCTAGCAAGCACATGAGATTTACACAGATGATTCATATGACTCAGTGGTGTCACTTGGCAGACCAGCATGTTACTCGGGGTGGTGAATACAGGAAAAGGGAAAGAAAAAGGCCCTATACAAGAGGTGGTTACAGCTAGGCACTAGTGGTAAGATAGGAAATATCTTTCAGTTTTTGGAAGTCCTTCTTTCGCAACTTCACCCTAACCGTGGGTGGATGTTCAGAGCTTTATTAGGTAAATAAAACTTCTGAAATTCCCTACTCATAAGCAAATGTGTCAATGGCTGTTACTCCTCATACAGTAGGTGTGAATGAGCAAAAATTTCCATCTCTAGATGTGCAAAGCTGGTAGAGATGCACCCCAGAAGACTTGCAGCTGTAATTACAGCAAAAGGTGGCTCTAAAAAGTATTGACGCAGGGGGGCTGAAAACAAATGCACACCACACTTTTTAGTTTTTTATTTGCTTAAAATTTTGAAAACCGTGGATCACTTTCATACCACTTCACAAATATGTTCTACTTTGTGTTGGTCTATCACAGAAAATCTCAATTAAAAACATTTTAGTTTGTGGTTGTAAGGTGACAAAATGTGTAAAAAGTTCCTGGTTATGTTATATTCATACATTCATATATTCATTTTTAGTGGTTTTTATGTGGCTCTCATCTGAAGCGGTATTTCTTCATTTCTTCATGCGCTGTGAAAACAGAAAACGTGAGTGTGCAGCTGGCAGAGGAAATAAATTCCTTGTTCACCCGCTTTCAAATACCACAGCAGCAGCCTTCATCTGCTCCAACCCTGCTCCCGTCCTCATCCTCATCCTGACCCGGTTTCTGCATCGCTCCACTCACTGTAAAAGAACACAATATCAGACGCCTGTTCCTAGCAGTGAACCCCAGAAAGGCTGCCGGTCCAGACAGAGTACCTGGCAAGGTGCTAAGAGCATGTGCCCACCAGCTCACCCTCATCTTCACTAGAATCTTCAACTTCAGATAGACTAGTCCTTCAGCACATCAAGAACTACCTGCCCCCAAACCTCGATGCCATCCCCATAGCCGTCCACGCTGTGCTGAGCCACCTGGAACAGCGACAGAGCTACGTCCGAATGCTCTTTGTGGACTACAGCTCAGCCTCCAATACAATCATCCTGTATATTCTTATCACTCATGTGAATGAGTTTTGTGTGTGTGAATTAACCTGGCCTTGTCTTTCACATGCAGGACGTATCCTTGGCTCCCTCCCTTCAGTTTCACACACCTGGAGGTGATGAGCTCACCTGTTGTTTGTTTTTAGTCTTTGCTTGGTTGTTTAACTAATCATAGTTCCTCTGTACAGGAATGCTCTCTCTTTCTAGTACCTGTCAGTACTCTTGCTGCAGTATTTTGGATTAACTTGGACATCCTGATAATAACAAATTTCAGTAGTCCAGCCTAGAAATGATAAATGCTTGCTGGAGAGAACCAACAGAGACTTGAGACAAAAACCAACCAACCGTTGGATTCAAACCAGGACCTTCTTACTGTGAAGGGACAGTGCTTACCGCTGCACCACCACGCCACCCAGAGTCAGAACCAAAGGATTCGAACTTGTTTATAAAGTGGGTCCACATGAGAAATGCTCCAACATTAGTGTGTGTGGTATAAAGTAACATGTTTGATAGTGAAACACACTCGAACTAAACTTTGTAGCTCTGTGTGGACGATTCACTAAAGAACACGAATCGCAGACTGTTCTGTCTGCTCTTTTTTCTCCATGTTATATCAGCACATATATCACAGCCAGGCTGACCTCTGGCTCTCTGCTCTCTCAGATATGGCGACATGGTACCAAAGACCATTATGGGGAAGATCTTCAGCTCCATCTGCTCTCTAAGTGGCACGCCGGTCCCTGTCAAATTTAGCCGAATCTACCACCAGAACCAGCGAGCCGAGAAGAAACGACCACAAAGGGTGAGCACTTTATCCATCCATCCACAGACAAACCGTCTTCAGAGTGTAGCTGGAGGACAGCAGTGACCTGGGTTTTAAATGCAGGACTTCAGTGTTTTCATGAAGAACTTTTACTTTCTAAAGAGTTTAAAACTTTGTAAAATTAACAGAATGTAAAGAAATGGTTGACTTTATGTATGTTAATAGGCGTGGGCAGCACTCATGTAATCCCACACTTAACCACATGACTGTGCTGTGACTCTGGAAGCCTCCAGCCTGCCCTGAGGCACGCTAACATTATTGTTATATTAGTGTTAGATGAACATCTGTACAGACATGATGTTCCTGGAATACATACCTGATTAATTTTAGCAGTTGAAAGCGCTCAGACTGCAGCTTTAAAAACTAACACAGAAACTTTAGAAGTCTGCAGTCATTTCAGATCTACAGACCAGAATGTAATGCTGGTCATCACACTGAACCTTTCTGGTAAGACGCTGCCACCGTGTGGTGAACGTATTCGTTGCATATTTGCAGAGGTGTTTACAGAGAGCAACTGTGGATGTGGGTGTGTTTACAGCTGTGAGTGTTCAGAGAGAAATCCAGAGTATCTTTGAGAGGAAGCAGGGCACTTCTGAAGTAAGAGGGCCGGCTGCTGCAGAAGGTCACTCACACATCAGTGTGGTGACAGTAGTTTGTTCTAATTTTGAAATCTGAGTTTGTGCACAACCCACAGGAGAAAAGAGAGGAAGACACAGAGAGCAGGAAGCTGTCCAGGCTTTACTTCCTCCCAGCATCAACAAATGAGTTTTCTGGTTGTGCTGGAGACCTTTGTTTACCCCACTGGGAGTCAGAGAGAAACACCATGTTGGAAAGTTACAGAGAAGCAGCTGAATCATGTTTCTGTCTGCAGCCTGATGCCTGCAGAAGATCTCTGAAGAATAAATATTATCAGATTCATACAACACATCTTCTACTGAGCAAAGCTTTTATGTTCTCTCATGCACATCATCAGTCACTCAGCTTCTGTCTGCAGAAACCATCAGCATCACATACATGAACTTATTATCTGTGCAAATTAGAGTTGATGCTTCAAACTGAACCTAAAGAAACCGTAAAATTATTTGCAAATCTCAAACTCAATTTGTATTCACTCCAGAACATAGAAAACATATTTAAACATTAAATAAATGTTTAAACTGAAAAAGGTGGATACTGAAAAATGCTGGAGGAACATTGCGTAACTAATCAGGTTAGTTGGCAGCAGGTCTGTAACACGACTCGGTCTAAAGGGCGTTTTGGAGAGGCAGAGGTTCACACATGTACGAAAAAAATCTATGGAACATTTTCAGAATAATGTTTCTCACTGTGAACATCCTCAACAACACTACATGACAACATCACAAGATTCAGATCATCTGGAGAAATCTCCTTGTGCAACTCAGTTCACCGTGCCTTCCACACATGCAGGTTCATGTGTGCACCATCATGGCTCCATCATCAGTGCCTATGAGGCTGGCAGCTGGCACATCTGGAAAGGCTCCATCAGACCAGAAGAGGTGCTCTCCTCAGCTGACAAACCATCACAGACTGATGTTAGAGAGGAAACATAGTCCCGTCCTACTTCACTGCCATGTCGCTGCCATGAGATTCTACACAAGCTAATATTTTAATTAAAATGGTTCCTTTTCTCAGTTTAAACGTGTGATGTTTCTGTGTTGTGAATAAAATGAGCTCATGAGGTTTGAAAACCATCACATTCTGTTTGTATTTATGATTTAGACAGAAATACAAACAGACAGCATCCCAGCTGTTTGGAACTGGGGTTGAATAAATACATAAATGAAGCACGAACACTAACAGTGTGAGCGCTGCATACAGACTGTATGTAAACACATGGCTCCAGAGATCATGTGACACTATACTCCCATGCAGAGTCAGAGAGCAGGAATCCAGAATATGTCCAGCTGTGGGAGGTCTGGGAACGACTCCCAAACATGGACAGCTGGGAAAGGTCATTTCTGTGACATCCTGTTTCTGCCATATCAGTAACATCAGTGCTGGAAGTGCAACTATCCGATCCTACCACGCACACTGTGTTAGACTTCAGGGCCTGGCCTCTGAGTCCCAGTGTTTCCACTGCTGCTGTTCTACATCTGAAGCTGAGCTGAGTTACTGCGTCACACCTGAATTATGTTTGAATAATAAACATAATTCAGGTGTGAATTATGTGCTGCCAGAGTTCCATTCTTAATATGGAACATCTTAAAAAAAATGAAATATAATTTAGTGTTATTCAAAGTAACCATGACTATACAAGGCAGATGAGTGCAGGTTAAACAGGTGGGTGTGCGATGGACAGGTACAGAGCAGGTGATGGTTGGATTCAGCACCACATCACTTTTATACCAGCTTCAGACTGTCTGCAGCTGCAAACCAGCCACCACTGGAACAACTGCTCCTCTATGAGCATCAGCTGCTCCACCGCAGCAGATCCTGTTCCCCTGGAACTCACAGTCAGTCGTTACTGTGATGGCCAGCAGCAGCTGGAGGCTTCCTGAGGTTCAGACCAACCAGTTGTTTATTCAGTAATATTGAAAATCACAAAACTCTCTTACGCACAGGTGGCACATGGCCCCATATTAAACTAAACATAGAATCTAAAATAAGAGCAGATATTGCTATGCATCCCGTGGTGCCCCTGGAACCTTTAAAAATGTACTCGGGATGCTGGGAGACTCTTTTGGCCTGAACACCTTGAGGAGCTCTTCACTGAGGACTAAACACAGAAAATGATAAAAGATGACAGACGTCTCTGTGAGCGTGTTCTTTTATACAAACACTGAGTGATGCGTGTGTGCACGTGTACGGTTTAAAACAGGAACTGACGCATTTCTGAGTCTTCACACTGCACTGCTGATAGTACTGCCTGCCCCTCAGAGCAACCCCTGTGTGGGGTCGGGATGCTTCTGCTGTCATATATCCATAAATGTGCTGACTCAAGCTCCAGATATGAAGAGCTCCATGGTCATGGCCATCATGTCAGTGTTGTCACATGACTAAGTGTGAAAGGAACAGCTCTCCAGATGTGCCTTTCACACTTGGTCATGTGACCACACTGACACAAATGCTAGCCTATCCACAGCCTCACAGCAGGTTGTGAAACACACTGAATATAACCCACAGGGCCACAGGACAGACAGAATGATTTATGAGCCGGTCTTGTCTCTGTTTGAAGGGACAGGCTTGGGTTCAGGTGCGTAGGTTTGTGAGTAAAAAGCTCAGACAAAGATGAAGTTCAGTTTGTCGCACGCTGAATCACACGACTCATCAAACACAAGGAAACACGAGTTTGACGTGGTTTTGATCTGAGAGCGGTGTTCGATCAGAGAGAGTCTCAGAGGACTGTGTAATACGTGAAATGCTGTGAAACTACACAATGATCAGATGAGTGTACGATAAGCCGTGTGATATAAAAATAGACGTGGCGAGTAAAGTGAGCCGGTCTGCCCTCACAGACGCTGGCAGCCTGAATGAAACAGCGCTGGAGAGTTGAGGCCGGAGCGCCGAGACTCAGCGACCTATTAATAAAGCGTACAGTGGTAGTAGAGGTAGGATTTCATGCTCGCTGGATTTGGAGAGCTTTTCACTGCAAGCAGCTGACGCCCTGTATCCGTGTTACCGTCTCCGCTTTCTCCCAGCAGCTGCAGGAATGTCACAGGTTTCACTCCAAATCCAGAAGCTCCTCCCACATCACCCCATCTCAATAATCTGAAATATCATCACAGCAAACAGTTTGTGAGAGTTGGGTCGTCCACAGATGCTCTCACATGAGTATCAGAACAAAGCAGGGAGGTCACTTTAGTCCCAGCTGTTACAGTAAGGAGCCATTAAAGTGCAGAGGAGAAGCCGTCCGTCTCAAACAGCTTTAATATTTCGTTTTATTCCAGTGAAAACGCTGTAATAACAAACAATAAATATCCAACAGCATGCACAGACTCTCACACTTCCTGTGGGTGTACAGTCTCTCAGAGAGCTCCATAAATAATCCAATTCAAAAGTCATCTAATGTTCCAGTGGCTCCTGACACAGCTGTCAGGAAAATATCTGGAGTCCGTCTCCAGCCGGCTGTGTCCATATGTTTGGTCTCATTAGAGGCGGGGAGTCCAAACAGGAGGAAGTCTGTTCTCTAACATGTTCTCTGACTTCATCATCCCGAAGAACAAAATCAGCTCCTTTAGAGTTCACGATGTCTGACAGGAACAGCCTCCTCTCTTCCTCACCTGTCTCACTTGTCTCCTCCAGACCTGCAGTAAGTCACCATTCTGTCCATCCTCAGTTTACAGTCTGTTCTTCAGATGACTCACAGTTCACAGAGAGAAGCACGAACAGAGCAGCAGCTACACCCATCACCATCAGATCAGCTGTCAGACTGTAAGAGTGGGAACGCCTTCACTCTGACCAACTGGAAGCTGAGAGGCTGCACACATGTACATCTGATATCAACAATAATCCAGTGGTGCGGTTTAGAGGATGTGATAGAGCAAGACTGTAAAAATAAAAGATTATTTTCCTGTTTTCCTGTAGAAAAAGCACATGACCTGCCTTATTTAAACAGGAAGTCCAGAGTTTAACTTCAGGACTTAAATTTTAACATAAAACTGATGATGAGTCCTCTCTATCAGCTACAGGCACGCGCTGACACGCATTTTGTTCTGTGATGATTGGAGCTGCAGCGATGTCAGGAGGTCATCGGGGGGTGTGGCTTTGCTCTGAAGCTGCCGGTGCTCGTGTTCTCACTGAGTAAAGGTTGTCTGGTGTTGGACAAGCCGGACGAAGCTTTTTAGGCGGCAGCGTGAAGTCGCTCCATCTCAAACTGCTGTTTCGGTGTGGTGGCAGCCATGTTGGTGCAGCCTTTATTTGAGCGGCTGCAGCCCGACTTTAAAGCGTCCGCCGAGGCTGCATGTGCTGCTGTGTCAGGGTCGGGGTCATCCGGTGGCGGCAGTGTGGGCATGTCCGGCTCTGGCGACTTCCGTCCATAATAAAGCGCCCAGAGGAGTGTGAGAGTGAGCGCCATGGCGATGATCTGAGCCACACCGATGGACACGCCCAGGAAACGCAACACCTGCAACTGCTTCGTCCCACGGATGAAGGTGTAGATCTTTGGACCGCAGCCCTAAAACAAACACACAACACACATGTAAAAGGAGGAGGATTTAAGAGCAGCTGGGTCATCAGAGGGCGTGTCCTCTGATGTTTCTGTCCAGTGAGAAGCCGCTGTGGCTCACCTCTTGGTGGAGGTCGCTAAGGTCGTGGTAGTGGGCATGGCGAGCGCAGCCTGGATACTGATTGGAACAGCAGGAGTCAGGTGGCCACTCCATCTCAGTCATCTCCAGCCAATCAGTGAAGTAGATGACACCGCAGCATTTAAACTGAGGCCAGGTGAAGAAACATCTGTGAGTACACAGGTCACCTGACCACACCGTGTGTGTGTGTGTGTGTGTGTGTGTGTGTGTGTGTGTGTGTGTGTGTGTGTGTGTGTGTGTGTGTTACCTCAGTCTGAAAGCTGTTCCAGGTGTGTGTGAGCCACTGGTAACGCTGCAGACCGTAGTTTGGCATTCGAGACTTCAGGCTGATCATGTCAGAGCGCTGCACTGAGGGCTACGCACACACACATGCACACACACACGCATACACACACACCATGTCAATTACAGTGAAACAAAAGTAAAAATAAGATCTTAAACGGGTGTAGCTCACTGCTGGAAACATTACAGCTTGTTCCCCATGGAGAAACATGAGTCACACACCCGTGGCTCCTGATTGGTCAAAAACAGGAAACTGAAGTTCAGGTTCAGGATGAAGGAAACAGAGCTGCTCCTTTCATAACATATGAACATACGTCAGCTGGTCATTCTGGGTTTGGACCCAGGCTTTGTGGTGGTCTTTGAAACAGTATTTAATGTTCTGTTGGTTGTCAGTTGGATCAGTGTGGTTCACCGCTGTGCTGAGCAAGCTAGAGTTTGGTTGTTGTCAGTGTTGGGGTGTATCGGAATGCCTGTACTGGTGTTACATATCAAAATACAAAATATGAGTAACTGTATTCCATTACAGTTACCGTTTATATAGGTAATGATTAGAATACAGTTACGTTGTTTCATATGTTAGGCTATCCCCTCTTTATCCACTCTCTAATTTTGGTAATTAAACGCATTGCAGGAAAGGAGGCTCTAAGAGGCTCTAATGTAAGCGTCCTGTTAATGTTGGTGGTGTCACTTACACAAACACAGCCAGCAGTGCATGGGCAAAATGCATTTCTTACTTTGAAATTCCGACACCACGTCACATTTAAAGACGAAAGGGATGGGCGAAATCTGACCGAGCAATGCAAACTCTATTTGCCACCAACCAAGCTACTCTCAGTGTGAAAAGACTCCGCCTCCAACCTAAAGAAACATCCGGAAGTAAGTTCTTTTTTAAAAACTAACCTTAGCCTACTGCAACTACCTTGTTTTAGATGCGGTAGCTACCTGGGTTATGTGCCACTTCAGTATCTTCGATGCACTATTGCTGTGTGATTTATTAATTTACTGAAGGCTGCATTATAACTTGCTAGATGCTAATAATCATGTGCAGTTCTGAAAGCAGACAGAAAGAAAACATAGTCATACAGAAATAGTTTTCTACACAAGATCCCTGCAAAAAGTGCAGCCTTATCTAATCTCCACCCTACTGTTACTCATTTTATACTAAGATTTAAAAATCTAGTTGGTATTGCTTTCAGAACTGCACATGATTATTTGCAGCTACCAGGTTGCTAATGCTATCCATCAAGTCTAACAGTCTGAACGAACCTCAGCTAACGCCAGCTAAGAATGTTAGCTCAGTGGCAAGTATCCTTCATTCATGTAGTTTTAAAAAGCATGACAATATATCAAGTAATCTAAGGTATTCAGAATACGTTACATTGAGTAACTTAACAAAATACGTTACAAGCTACATTTTGGGCCTATATTCTGTAATTTGTACTGGAATAGATTTTACATGTAACCTTCCCAACACTGGTTGTTGTGTAGTTTATTCCTATGTGTACCCCGCTGTCTGAGCTATTTCACTTTTGTGAAATGTGTGAGTCTGTCGCCTGTTTACTCATTTTATCTTTGGTAGTCTGTTGTCAGCTGTGCTTTGTATTTACTTCCCCTGCCTCGTCCTGTGATTACTGCCAGCTGTTCCTTCTGCTGGCCTCATTACCTCCGGTATTTATCATCTCAGTCTACTCGTGTCCTTTGTCCAGTTCTTCTGCACTGTTTTGGCTTTTGTTTCGTTCTGATTTTACCTTCCTCCTCCTCTGTACTGCAAAAATTCCAGCCACTTTCCACATGACAAACCCACAGGCCTCACACACTCAGGACTTCAGGTTTTTACTGCAACCCCCCAAACAGGGACCAACCTGAGGTCCATGTGTGAGTGTCTGCTCGACTGATAAAGAAAAAAGTAAAACCTTCACTACTACAATACCCACAACCCCCTGCAGGCAGCTAATGCAGAGATAAACTGAGCCTGAGGTCAGAGTTCAAAGCCAGGCTCAAACTGCTGTGCTTCAAAGACAGCATTCAAAATGAAACTTTATAAACAACAAACGAAAGAACATATTCTGTCACCCCTAAAATCTGATTGGCTCATTTGAAAATGTTTGGAGATCACCTGAAACTTTGAGAACTTTGAGAAATCAGCAGGAAAAGCTCAGGCTGTAAGAAATGAGTCAGAAAGCGCTACTCGAGGCTCTCTGAGCTCTCCCAGAGGAGCAAGCCTCCAATATTTATTTTGTTATTGTTAGCGTGAGTCTGACACTCACTGAAACTACAAACTACTGCAGGTAATGTACCCTGCAGTACTGGAGTAGATGTATTTGAGTACTTTGCAGGTGGGTGTGAGGTGACGGGCGTGTCGCGGCAGCGCTGAAAGAGGAGCCGGACAAGTCTGAGATTCCTGATTATTATTAGAGACTGGAGTCCAGCCAGTGCATGAGGCGAGAAATGATCCGTTTAGGACGGAAACACTTGCATGTGTGCGACACCGCCGTAACTCCGTACTGACAAACTCGTTACTATCACGATCAGTCAGTGAGAAAAAGCTGCAGAATTTCACATGAACAGAGGCTCAGTTATGAATCACGATTATAATTTTACCTGCTCTGATGGTTTGTTGGTTAAACACATTCACGTCTGACTACATGACATGTTCAGGGATTCAAAGCTTCAATGTTCTCACCTCCTCGTAGGTCCACACAGCACTGGCCAGCTCCACACAGAAGATCACCAACAGACTGCCGAAGTACTGAAACACAGGCGGAGACGAGTTTAGTCTGATAATCAACCTAAAACCTTTCTGTCAAAAAGGCATGAAGCTGACCTCGTCCTCTCCCTCAGTGACAGCCCCGAGGTGTCTGCAGCTCTTAACCCTGAGCAGCACAGTAATGTGTGATGTCTGAAGCTGGTTTTATCTTCTTGTCCACCTGAATAACCTACTCACTCACAAACATGAGAGACTTCTACTGTTATGTAATCTCACAGCTAACTGAGGTGTGTGTGTGTGTTGGAACTGGCTGAGCGGGTTCCCATCATGCCCTGGGGCAGTCCCTGTAGCAGACTGAAGCTCCTCTCAGCAGCTCATCTTTCGGAGACAATCTTATCACCTGTTGGGAACAATGGGGCACCCAACACCTGGTCCCGCCTAATCAGAGCACAGAAAACAGGTGGTGTAGCTCAAACACACAGTTAGGTGGACAGTGTGACCTCTGTGGGCTCTACCTGAGAGTCCAGAGTAGGCTGTGTGTGTGAGACATCATACACCTGCACACCTGCTGACAGTGGTGGACTCTGGACTGAGCTCAATCCTCCCATATGGAGGTGTGTGAGGCGGGTGGAGCGTGTGGAGGTGGAGGCTGACCTCTTCACCTTGTTTAGCAGCTGGTGAGCAGATGATGCTCTGATAGGCTGCAGCAGAACCAGTTGATAAGAGATCAGTCTACCTGAGGAGTGTGTCATTATGATGAAGCTCAGGTGAGTCTGCCTCAGTGCTCATAGGGCTTCAGGTTCAGAGACATCAGCTCCAGGTTTCTGATGTTCCCACTTCACTGTGTACGCAAAATGCCACTGAACCTTAACCCCGCCACAGGAAGGTGGGAGCCGCGGGTGCTTGTGTCATGATATCAGTCTCAGTGTAGACCTGTCATAGCTAACACACTGATCAACAGTCACGCCAACACACACTGACCAACAGTCATGCTAACATACAGGTAACACACTGACCAACAGTCATGCTAACATACAGGTAACACACTGACCAACAGTCAGAGCAGCTAAAAATGTTTCCTCTGCTGGCTGATTCAAAACAGAGACTTCATCTGTGCTTTTCCAAATGTGTCAGAGCACTCAGAAACTGTTTCTTGTTAAATGTCAGCTGAATCCAGGACATGGACTTCCTGCTTCTGATTGTAAAATCTGAGATAAATGTCGCCTTTGGTTAAAGTAAAAATCCTTTCTGAAGTGTGTGATGTGAGCATTCGTACCCAGGAGAGCAGCAGCAGGTCACACCTGAGCGTGCCGCAGTACCCCACCATTGCCACGATGATGAGAAAGCAGCACACGGCAACAATGACGGGGTGAACAGCTGGAGAGTACGTGAGGACGGCAGCTTCCTCCAACCTGCATACACACACACACACACACACACACGAATTAGCCTCCATGCTCCGAGCTTCACAAAGCAGCTGTTTAGTTCACATCTGGATCATCTATAAGAGACAAGGTGTGTCAGATAAAGATGATTAAAACTTTCAGGTGCTGTCACCTGGTTGGCTCTGATACCTGAGCTGCAAGCCAGGTCAGACTCACCTGGTGTGGGCCGTCAGGGTGAGGACGGTGTTGAGAGAGTCACGGATCCACACCGCCACTCCCAGCACACATGCTGACATCAGCTGGACACACAGAAATAAACACATGGATATGTTTCTGCTGCCTATAATAACATCTGAGAATGTGAAGCAGGCAGCGAGGAACACCCGGCCTGCTTCACCCCAGCGCCGCCTGTCCCTGTACACAGAACTACCACTAAACACAATATTCTGTACACAGAACTACCACTAAACACAGTACTCTGTACACAGAACTACCACTAAAAGCAGTACTCTGTACACAGAACTACCACTAAACGCAGTACTCTGTACACAGAACTACCACTAAACACAGTACTTCATACAAACAACTACCACTAGACATAGTACCTACAGTTACTGCAGTAAAATACTGCATTGTTTGACTGCTTTAGTATAATGACTCAAACACGCTGATCATTAAAGGGCAATTACACTCTTGTAGTCGTGCGCGTGCCCGCTCCTCTCACCCAGAACAGCAGGTTGAGCGCGTACAGCAGGCAGCGCAGACACCTCACCGCGTCCTCGCGAGCCATCCCGACCGGAGCTCCTCCGCGTGCCGCTCATCTGAGCCCGGGGCACCATGGCAACATGCTCGCTGCACGCACACAGCACGGAGCGCTCAGGAACTGCGCGTGCTCCGTGCGTGAAACCCGCATTCCGTCCCCGCGCGCCCTGGCCCGCTCGGTGACCAGCAGCAGGTGGTCCTCACTGCGCACGCTCCGAACCGGTCACCGCTGTCCGCACACCTCCAGACTGTCACCGGATACACGAATACACACACGCACACACAGCTCCGTCAGTCTGCTGCGTAACAATCCGAACCGTCCGCTCCTCTGCTCCTCCTGCTGCTCCTTCTTCACTAATTAAAGCAGCAGCAGCTCCGCCTCCTCTCTCACAGTGTCCGGGGGGAGGACAGAGGAATGTGTCCGCCTCCAGCCGCACAACCGTGGGGTCAGCAGGCCGAGATTGAGAGGATGAAGCTGCAGGAAACACACACAGCGCTTGGAGTGTTTGTCCACATAGTTCTGGTCATAAACTCTTTGCAGTAGCACTTTTTGTCCCTAAATTATGTGGAAACTTACTTTAGGCTACCTTGTAATTATTTTCCACATACTTTCTGACTATTTGCACATATATTATTATGTTACACACTGCCGGAAACTGAACATAAACTCGTAGAAAGAAAAATGTATGACAAAAGAATGTGGACATAAACTTCCACGGAAATACAGTAAGACATGTCGTTTGTGTCTACATAATTTTGGCCATTTAGGCTGCTTGTTTGTTTTTCTGCTCACACTTGTAATCAAAATAATGTGAACGCATGTGACTGGCTGTCTAAATGGTAAATGGATGGTTCTTATAACACTAATCTAAAACAATATATATACCCCAAAGTATATAGGCTAACACGTGCACTCATTTTACAGTTATTAAAATCACTGATAAGAACTTATAATTAATATATGATCATTAAAATAGAATCACTGCTCGGTTCATGAATAATTATAGTCGCATGAAGTGGGATATGTTTAATTAACAGCTGAACATGTGTGAAAACACAAGCGTATGTGGACAGAAGTTACCACACAGCTTATATTGTTTGTCCACATACTTTAAATGTGTTAAATTAGTACCACAACGCACAAATCTAATATTTAATACATTAGCAAACATATCTGAACAGAAATGGTGAGATGGATTTATTCTTAATCTCTTTAGTTGTTTCTGTCCACATATTCTTGTAGAAAAGTAAATATAATTTTCAGCTGGTCATTAATGCAATTTTTCAGGTAAAAAAAATGTCCAAAAGCTTTGTGTAAATGTGCAGTCGAAATGAAATAGTTTACAAGGCTTGAGAAAAACACCCCTCTTGCTTTTTATTTTCAAATAAATAAATAAAGGATTACTATAGTAGTGCATAAAAGACGTAAAGAAGTGTAAATATAAATACAATTCCCATGATGCATCTGTCCTGTCAACGCCTGCCTGTATGTGAACCAATCAGAGCGCGGGCAGACGCTTGCGTCAGCATCTGTGACCTCCTTTTTTCTGGGTATTTTTTTCTGAGCAGACGTTGGCAGGCGGCGCCATATTGAAAGCAGAGAATTGTCGGCGAAAACGACTGACACCTTAAATTAAACACGATGTTGTACCTGGAGGACTACCTGGAGAGTGAGTATGGGACTGCACCGAAGCGGCAGCGGTGTCACAGGGCTCTGCTGCGCGTTAAATGGGTGTTATTTTCCGGCCAGGTCGGCTCCGGCAGTTAGCCTAGCCGTGCTAGCAGGTAACCGCCTTTTCTTCTCCTGGCAGTGATCGAGCAGCTACCCATGGATCTCCGCGACAGGTTTACGGAAATGAGGGAGATGGACCTGCAGGTTCAGAGTACGTACAACCCTGCCGCCAACGGCGCCACACACCGGGGACACGCGCGCTGCGGCATGCACACATAGCGGCAGCCCTGCTGGGACTGTCCAAGCAACAGAGCCGCGTCCCGGCGCTGATGACCGCCCAATGGCGCTTACTTAATTAGCACACGTTAGCAGAGGCGGCTAACGGGCTGAAACCCAGTAGATACCAGCACGATACTGCAGCGCAGCAACCACCTGCAGGGTCACATCCACCCACAGGGCCCCCTCCCCTTTATTACTGCCGATCCGAAAGTTCACATTCATGCACATTAAAAGTCAAGTTGCTAATAAAGCAACTTTAAAATGATTATCGCTGTTAGACGCTCACAGGAGGTCCTAATCACTATTTTAGCACTTTATAAATAAAAAATAATCAGTTTTCTTTGGTCTAAACTGAGATTATTTAATAGGATTTCTGTAAATATCTATTTTTTTAAGTTTAAATTAAAAAAAGGTTTTAGTAAAATATGTTTTGATAAATTATGAAGTTGCTGAACAAACTAAATAATTTTGAACTGAAATTTAAAATGAAGGATTATTAAAATAGTAATCATTTCCTCTAAAATATTTTGTTTCAATCACTGACACAAATTTAATTGGACTTAGAGTTAGATCAATTAAACCACTTTCTAAACGCTTGTGTGTGCAGCCAGAAAAAGAACAATGTTGTAACAATGGTATAAACGCGACTCTGAAAGGTGTAATAATAAATGAGTGTTAGGGATACTCTGAATGAGCCTGTGCTGGGCGCTAGTGCTGTGTGATACTGCAGATTTAAGTATTGATCTGATACCAAATAAATACAGGGCCAGTATTGCTGGACACTTTGCTGTCATTTTTCTATCTGTTTAAACCTCAGGATATTAACCCTTTAAGACCTACCATAGAACCAAGTCCACCAGAGCTTATCTATATATTTTTAGATGGTGTAGTGATATTTTTTGGGAGTATTTCAATTTGCTATAGTAACTACATGAATTGCAAAAAAGTGCAATAAAACTACCAAAAAAAATGTAACATTGTTTTTTGCTTGTTTGTTTTTTACACATATTTCTAGTTAGAGAAATTTCAGGGGTATATCCCTCAAAACTGTAAATGCAAAAAAGTTGCGCAAAATAGGTTCCAACCACAGGAAATCTATTTTGAGTGTATTCATAGTTTTATTTTTGACATACACAGATTTTTATATACTGTAGGAAAAATGAAAATAATTATTGTAATGCAAATTTGCAAAAAACAGCATGAGCTATTTCCAGCAGTGTAATTTGAGTTCTTAGCATCCCAGAAACTGTACAGAAAGCCATAAACTTAAAAATGAATTTTAAAAACCACCAGCGTATTCTATAGGAAAAAACCGTATTTTCTGCGAAGATGACGCCACTTCCGGTTTCGGGCAGGTAATGTTGGATGCGCTGATTGGAATTAGCAAAGCATGTTTCTGGAATACTATGTTTTTGTTGCTGCAAATAGATGATGAAACTGCTTCAGCTTTAGTCACATTGGTTCAGAGGCACAGATCTGTGACATAACAGGAGCACTCACTGAGTGAGAGCTGGGGAAATAAAGTTTTAATCAAACTTTATTTATACTGCACATTTATACTGCAGAGCGTATCCAATCACGAATCAACAAAATCTAACAAATATTATCCACACATGGCACACTCACTGCTGCAGGTTTCAGCTGGCAGGAAACACTCAAAAACAAATCACCTGAGGGAGTCACACTCAGGTTAGTGTGGACCAGGTGAGTCCTCAGCTCTGATTTCATTAGAACTACAGTCCAAAGGTGATCCCCAGGCTCAGAATAAATCTGCAGTTCACCAACAGAGAGGAAACACCTGAGGGAGGGCCGCAGTCAGACTTTGCACACGTGATGGTAAAATGCTGAGTGCTGCATTTTCTCATGTCCTTTCCTGCTTGTTCCTTCAGATGCCACGGATCAGCTGGAGCAGAAGGTCATCGAGTTCTTCGTCAACGCCAAGAAGAACAAACCAGAGTGGAGAGAGGAGCAGATGGAGGTCATTAAAAAGGTCAGAGGTGGCGGATTCTTCTTGTTTCTGTGTGTGTGTGTGTGTGTGTGTGTGTGTGTGTGTGTGTGTGTGGGTGGGGTGGGTGGGTGGGTGGTGTGTGTCTTGGGTTTTTGGGTTAAACCTGTGTGTGTTCTTAGGATTACTACAAAGCTCTGGAAGATGCAGATGAGAAAGTCCAGCTGGCCAATCAGATCTATGACCTGGTGAGTAAAGGTTTCCTTCAGGTGTCACTCAGGTGATCACAGAATGGCAAAGGTGCACATTTAGGCTTTAACAGCTTTAACGTGTAGAAATCTCAGAGGAACCCTCAGTTATTCCACACAGCCGCCACTAGAGGGCAGAAAGAACCTTGAAGAGCCACTAAAAAAGCACAAGGAGTTACTTTTCCTGCAGTCTGAGAGCATGGTCACTATCACTGAAAGATACCAGCTAAACTCAGACCCTTCAGTTATAAATCACTGATTGGTTAGATTGATCACTCATCTGTGAGATTTGATCAGTCAATGTTGATCAAGGGTTATGAGAATTTGCATATTAATGGCCAAGGAACTGACCTTCCAGCCCATTGTTCCTTCAGTGGTGTTAGTTTCAGTCATAATGCAAATGTACTGTTTATGAGATTGGGGAAACCTGCAGTCAGCTGAGACTGAAGAAGTCACTTGAATGAGTGACGAAACATTTCTCCCATTGAAAATGCTACGTCCAGATGAAAAGAATCAACTTTTGGGGGCATCTGTGTGATTATTAACACATCCAGACATCCATCAGCCCAACACTTAAAGATTATTCATGTGTCACAGAAAAGCTGCTTGATTGGTTTAAAATTGGTTTTCGTTGTTGACCTCATTGATCCTCTGTGTCTCAGGTGGACCGACACCTGCGTAAACTGGACCAGGAACTGGCCAAGTTCAAGATGGAGCTGGAGGCTGACAACGCTGGCATCACTGAGATCCTTGAGAGACGTGAGTAGCTCTTTGGTTGTATTCGGCAGGGGAATGTTAGACTTCCTGTAACGTGTGCCTGACTTCCTGTCACACATCTGTGCTCAGGATCGTTGGAGATGGACAGCCCGTCTCAGCCTGTCAACAACCACCACGTTCACTCACACGCCGCCACAGAGAGTGAGTACACAGCAACACCAGATCTGTTTTTTGTCTGCTGTCTGGATCATCGCCTGCATCTTTCCTGATCCATACTGATTGACCACCTAATCCATGCATATGAATCCCTGAAAGCGTCTTCAGAGGCGTGTAGTCGTTCATCTGAGAATGAGAAATAAAAATATTTTTTTGAGGATGATTAATAGTTGTTAAAATGTTAGAATACAGAAACATGCAGCAGTCATGCTGATGTAAACGAGGTGGGAGGTGTTCCCAGTTGCTGATGTCACACATCACGCATCAACCTGAACTGCAGTGATAACCTGGGTTTTAGACCACACTAACCTCATTCTCTGGCTTCGTCCTCGTGCTGTTGTTAGCAACTTTTAAAAGTTTAGCGTCACGATACTTGTTCTCGTTAGACCTTACCTGCTGAGGTCATTCGGGATCATTTGAGTTGATGCGGAAGCTGTGACATAAGCACAGTGAGCCTCTCTGAGTTGTCCACACTGATTTAACCGACTGAAATCACCCACTCTTGGCCACACCATGGTTCACCATGGTAACAGCAGCAAACATAAACATGGTGTCAGATTGAAGCAGTGTGAACCTCAGATGAATTTGGGGCGGGACATGATGATGGTATTGTGTTGTTTTCAGTTTGAAACAGGAAGTGTCAGCTAACTGCATGTTTGTGTGCTCTCAGAGAGAAAATATAGCGCTCCGAGCCACCACACCACAGAACACGTCCCAGAGAAGAAGTTCAAGTCTGAAGCTCTGCTGTCCACGCTCACGTCAGACGCCTCCAAAGAGAACACGCCAGGTAAGAGCCACGACCCTCACCAGAGCACTCTGACCGCCTGCCATGTGTTGCCTGCCTCACCTGTGTGTCCTCGGCAGGCTGCCGTACCAACAGCACATCCTCGTCCACCAACAATGCGTACAGCGTCAACTCCTCCCAGCCTATGGCCTACAACCTGAGCTCGCTGTCCTCAGGGCCCGGAGCTGGAGCTGGAGCCGGTGCCATCACCATGGCTGCTGCCCAGGCGGTGCAGGCCACAGCTCAGGTGAGAGAACATCCAGTTAGAGAAGGGGTGGAGTTTCTCAGGTGTTTTCACCTGCAGGCCAAACTTGTCGTTTTGGATCAGTTAAAATCTTTTAAAGGTTCTTTGAAAAAAGCGACAGCTTCCAGAAACGTTTGTTCCACAGAGAACGCATGAGCAGCTGATCTGTCTCCATCACCTCTGAAGTCATCTGCAGACATCCTGTTCATCATCATCAGTGCCTCAGCTCTGCTGCTTTGCTGTGTTAGTTGGGTTTCCGGTATAACTCAAACCTGAAATTTCAAGTAACTGTCAGTCTGAGATGAGCAGGTCAAAGAATTTTTAAATCAGACATCTTGAATCACATTTTGTTAGTTCAAGGACTGAAAGATGGTAGAAAATCTGACATCCGGCTACGGGATGTGCTTGTCTGTGTTACTGACAAACAAACAAAACAAACAAGCTTTATTATTTGTCACATACAGTATCATACAGAGTATAACATGCATGCATGCATGACCTAAACGTTTTACTGCTGATGTATCCATGTGAGCAGATGAAGGAGGGCCGGCGGACGTCCAGCCTCAAAGCGAGCTATGAGGCCATCAAAAACAACGACTTCCAGCTGGGCAGGGACTTCGCTCTGTCCCGGGAAAGCACTGCCGGATACTCCTCCTCCGCTCTTGCCTCCACCCTCACTCAGACCCTCACCCCCAGCACCACCTCTGACTCTCGAGGACGCAAGTCCAAGTAAGACCACCATCTTGGCTTCTTGCCTCCAGCGCTCAGCATGGATAAACACTCACTCTTCTTCTGTTTTACAGGAGCAGCATTAAGTCTTCCAACCATCAGTCATCTTCGTCGTCCTCCTCCTCCTCACTGTCGTCCTGTTCTTCGTCATCGGCGCTCGCTCAGGAGCTCTCCCAGCAGGCATCGGTGCTGCCTGAAGCCGAGGCCAACAGTCAGGTGGACTGGACCTACGACCCCAACGAGCCCCGATACTGCATCTGTAACCAGGTACACACACACATACACGCATACATCAGGTTTGCTGATGGACCAATCACTGACGAGGCCTCATAGAATGATGGTGACTCCTCTTCTGTGTTTCAGGTTTCTTATGGAGAGATGGTCGGCTGTGACAACACAGACGTGAGTCTTTTACCTTCAGGTTCTGACCCGTGGAAACGGGTGTCTGTGTGTATGTGCTGACCGTGTCTGTGTATGTCCTCAGTGTCCGATCGAGTGGTTCCACTACGGCTGTGTTGGCCTGACGGAGGCCCCGAAGGGGAAGTGGTACTGCCCTCAGTGCACAGCGGCCATGAAGAGGAGGGGCAGCCGCCATAAATAGACACATCTCCTTGTAACCTTCATTAGAGGCGGCTGAGGTCAGAGGTCACCAACAGCAAACTGCTCATCATCAGACACTGAGGATTTAAAGCCGTGTGGAGGAAGTGATGTCAGCTCTGAGAGAAATAAAATCTGGGTTCAGTCTAAGCCTAAAAACAACCACAGTTTCTGCCAAAACTAGTCTTTGTTATTCAGATTCAGTGAAGTTAATCTTGACATTTTAAACTGGTCAGAATAATTAATGAGTCTTTCTGTCAGAGCACAGATACAACCCAGGTTTTATATTTGGTTAATCTGGGATTATACTTGGAATAGCCAAGTTTGTAAACCAGGTCTTTTTGTCTCCTTCCATTATATGCAGATTTTTCCCAGAGCTGAAATTATTTCCCATGAGGCCATGCTCCCCTCTCACTCATTTAAAACTACAAACAGGATGGGTTGTTGGACTACAACTATGAATGCCTGTTGGAGCCAAATTAGATGAGTCTCATTTGACCTCCATAGTAAGCCAGAATGTATTGTGTGTGTGTGTGTGTGTGTGTGTGTGTGTGTGTGTGTGTGTGTGTGTGTGTGTGTGTGTGTGTGTGTGTGTGTGTGTGTGTGTGTGTGTGTGTGTGTGTGTGTGTGTTGGTTTGTGCCGTGTTGGTTTGCGTGTGTGTGACAAATGTTAAAATGAAGAGTCCAATAAAGCGATGTTTTGGTAAATCAGCTGGTGCGTTGTTGTTATTTGACCTAATGGGATCAACAGGAAGCGTTGATGGAAACAGTTTTCCTTCATTTTTGCTGTGAGCGGCTGTCACAACTGTAAACATCTGGTGGGTGAGAACTTCAGGCTGCCACGTAGTGCCGTTTATTCATTAAATCTGTGTGTCTCTGAAGTCCGTGTACAAAGATTATCCGCAAGTTTCTAAGCCTGAAGACCAGAGGTGGGTCGAGTATCCAAAAATTGTACTCAAGTAAGAGTAGCATTACTGGACCATAAAATATTATTACTCAAGTAAAAGTGAAAAGTAGTCTTCAAAAAAGTTACTCAAGAGTAAAAAAGTACTTGGTGAAAAGACTACTCAAGTAGCGAGTAACTGTTTGAAATGTCTGATTTATTTTTTAAATAAATGCTATCAGACAAAAATAAATATACAGATTTTAGTATTTTCAACAGGAATATATGTACAAAGATCAACAAAATAAGGCACAACAATTCTAATTTCCAGATTTCAGTTTTTCACAACATAAAGCTTTTTTCACCAATGCCTACAGTAAATAATATAAATATATAAACAGTGCAAACAATTTCCAGTGACACGATATGCTGTCAACTTTATTTTCATTTTTGCTCGAAATGCCACAGCAGCCTCAGAGAAAACATTAGAACGAGGCATCTTCAACATATGTACATACAAGGGAGCTCAGTTTACCATAAATTGTATGGGTGTGCATCTATTTCTGCATATTTAGCAAAAATGTGCCATTTCTTCACTCAGTGAAGTGATGGTTAAGCTTCAGCAGCAGTTTGCTCTCAACGTTCTTTCTGTGAAGCTGTAACTGTTCAGCAGTGAACAGGAGTCCTGCATGACTGAGAAGTCCTTCACAAGCTCCAGATGCAGGAAGAGCTGTACTGATTTTGATCGACAGCTTCTTGATGTGAGGAACGCCATGTAATAGATCCACACCTCCAGTGAATGGACATGAAAGGTACCTCTCCAGCTCCATTGCTTCTGGCTTTCCTGACCCCATGGATCCATCATCTTAGCCAGTTAGGCCGCTGTTTGTGCTGGCCTCATTCAGCTGGCCTCTGAGTCTAGGTGATGTCTGATGAAGTTGAGACCTGTGGAAGATGTATGGTTTTCAAAAGAATTAGGTCTGGTCATTATAGTGCTGTATACACTGCCAAGCTGCAGATGTTTGGCAAGAAGATTTGATCACACTGGAGATGTTTTTACTAACTCTTGTAGAAAAACAAAATCTTGTCATTCATATCCCGCACAAACAGTTTGCAATGAATTCCAGATTAAGTTTAAAATAAGAATGCGTGCAAGGCTAAGCAGTGCTAGCCAATGTTTGGCTGTTACTCTGGGAAAAGACGAGAAAGACAGTAGTGATGGGATTTCCGGCTCTTTTTAGAGAACCGGCTCTTTTGGCTCTGAACCGGCTCTTCAGGTTGTTTTGTTGCTTTAATTAATTTATTATTAACAATAATATAAAATTATGCACAAAAGGAATTACTAATGTTAAAAAAAAGTGGTTTTATTTATATATGTTTATATATAAATATATGCGGTGGCCCCTAGAGACAAAACACGTACAAACTCCAAAACACATTTCTAGCATTAACTGAACTTCCAAAACAGAGCTACCTAGATCACTTAAATTACACAATTGAAAGCATATGTGTTTTGTTTGTGTATTTATCAGTGTTGGGTAAGTTACTTTAAAATAGTAACTTAGTTACATTACTAGTTACTTCTCTCAAAAGTAACTCCGTTACTTCAAGTTACTTGTTACTTTCAAAGTAACTAGTTACTAGGGAAAGTACTTTGGTTTTACTCAGAATTCTCTTGTTAATGTGTTGCTTCCATTACTTTGCCAGTCTTCTAGCTTGCTTACTTGCCACAAGTGCACTGTGCCACCTACCAATAGAAAGGAAAAGATAATGTGCATATTTCCACGAGAGAAATCCCACGCCTGGACCGTCATTGACTGCTGCCATGATTCTAGCCTACGTCACAGAGTCATGTGCGCCTTTTACATCCAACACAAAAACTGCAGTCGTGGTGCTTTCAATTGTACTCAGAACTCGGAAAATCTGCCTTCTGAATAGGAAGATGTAGGTAACACCAGACTGCAGATGAGCTGCATACAGGGCTGGACTGGGACAGAAAATTGGCCCGGGCATTTTGACTAGCCCACCATTATAGGAAAAATCATAAAGCCTTTGAATGAAAACAAACACTGTTGTGACAGTGATGTACACTGTTTTGATGGTATATATGCATCAATCTATCAATCGTTTGTTGTAAGATTCAGATAATTATTTTTTAAAAGCTAGACATTTTAAATGAGAATAAGAAAGAAAAGTATTTCTTTGTGCCCCCCTCTCCCTGTTAATGCCCTACATGCCCCCCTGGCAACACTTTGCTAGACCCGCCCCTGCACAGTTACCAGCTGTCAGCTACTTAGAAAAGGATCCTGGGGTTATTAGTCTCTCAGAAACTGTTCATAACTTCCCTTCAACTCATTCATGTCACCTAAAAGGTAAACCTGTTTCTCCATCACCTGTTCAGCTCTGATGATTCAGTAAGGACATCTCCTGGTTTCATCTTCATGTTTCCCTCTCACCACATATCCAAACCGACATCATGACCAGCAGCTTTTACAGCTGTGGCTCCAGCAAACATCAGCTGATACTAGAAATTAATATTAAATAAATTCTAACAACAGCTGATCAAGCTTAAACGTGCTGCTGTTGTTTAGCGCGACATCCGCTGGTTTCCTCTTTCGGCGCAAAGTGGGCGATAAACACACAAGAGAGCCGATCAGCTGATCATTGATCAGTTTCATGATTGAAGTAGAAACGGGAGAGGGAGGGGGAGAGGATGAAAGAAGAAGAGGCAGCTGTGCAGCAAAGACACAGAATAACTCCAGCTGTGTGTCTTTTTCATTGTAGCTGAATTACGGGACAAACTGTTCCTTTTCACCTCAATAAGAAACGTGTAATATTTTCTCTGAATAGCAGACGGGAAGGTTGGCAACTCTAATAACTTATGAACAAAATAAAGTTCAACATCATTAACTTCATAGCACCCACCCAGCTGTATAGAAACTCCGTCATGCTAGCTAGCACGCAGTACGGAAAAAGTCAGAATAACGAAAATAAACTCCACCTAAACTTGGTTTATATCTGACCCAGAGAGACTGCAGGTCATAACTTCTTACCTGAAGTTCAGTTCACACTTGGACCGGCGGCCGCCTCGGGTCTCTTTTCCTTCTGCGTCCCTTTTTCTTCATCCACCTGCTGGCCTCCACCACTTGCTAATGTTATTGAATCTGTGGAAGCTCCGCGATAGCCACCACACGAAGTAACGAATAACAAGCCTATCTAAATCCCAGTAACGACTAACTCGTTCCTGATTTTGCCATAATAACTAGTTATCGTGCTCGTTACCACAATAATAACGTAGTTACTGTAACGCATTACTTAATAACGCGTTAGTCCCAACTCTGGTATTTATACACAAGAACTCATATATATGCAAATAATTTTAAAAAAAAAGTGTGAGAGAGAGGGTGAGAGAAAGAAAAAAAACAACCCACGGCTCGCGATAAGGAGCCGGCTCTAAGAGCCATTTCATTCGCGACCTACACA
The DNA here is from genome assembly GCF_963969265.1 of Rhamphochromis sp. 'chilingali'. Lineage (NCBI taxonomy): Eukaryota > Metazoa > Chordata > Actinopteri > Cichliformes > Cichlidae > Rhamphochromis > Rhamphochromis sp. 'chilingali'. Next base: position 24,930,932 of record NC_137934.1, read on the forward strand.
TCACTAAAAGACAGTGATGGAAGCCGTGACTGGAGCTGCGATGTAGCCTATATAATATTTAAATTGTACGAACGTGATAATTATGTGTATTGTAATAACGTGATATTATATTGTTCAAACATGAAAGGTATATTGTACTAACATAATAGTATATTGTACAAACATGAAAGGTATATTGTACTAACATAATAGTATATTGTACAAACATGAAAGGTATATTGTTAGAACAATATACTTTTCTATTTTTCTTTTGCCTGGGTGGCATTATTTTTTAAAAAGTAACAAGTCGAATTTTGCAAATGTAGCGGAGTAAAAGTACAGTTTCTTCTTCACAAATGTACTCAAGTAAAAGTAAAAAGTATTGTGCAAAAAAGGTACTTTAAAAGTACATTTTTCTCAAAAACTTACTCAGGTAAATGTAACGGAGTAAATGTAACTCATTACTACCCACCTCTGCTGAAGACCACAGAGCCAGTTCACATCATTGCTTTATAGTTTGTTTTTATTAGTTGATGTAGCTGCAGTTCCTCTACCGTCCGGCAGAGGTCAGCCAGGAGACTCTCGGGTCAAAATAGCAGATAAATATGTTTACATTTCTGTGGATAATTTCCCTTTAATAGCTCTGTGGGTGGGTGTGGGGGTCCCGTTGGAATAGGAACGTTTAGCCAGCTGTAGTTCTGGGCCAGCCAGTCTTCCAGATTTTAGAGTAGAAAGATGCAGTCTGAAAGTTGTTGGTCAGCAGAAACAGTGAGAGCTTTTTAACTCACATAGTCACACATCCGCGCACGCACACACACACACACACACACATATATATATATATATATATATATATATATATATATATATATATATATATATATATATATATATATATATATATATATATATCTCACGCACGTGGAGTGCGCGCGCCTGAAATATCTGGACTAGGAGGAGCTGACCTCCTGCAGACTCCTTGCAGAGAGGGGGAAAAGCAGCTTCCTCCTGTTTGTGTGCAGAAAAGTTGGAGGAGAGGACGGACCCAGGACCTGAAACCTGACGACGGAGCCTCCTCCTCCTGCTGCTGGCTTTAACTCAAACCAGATGGTGTCCCGCTACTCCACAGCAGCTCCAGCCTGATGCGTGGCTCCAGCACAGGAGGTAAAGCAGTTTAGACGGAGTAGGAGAAGATAATGAGGGGAGGACGGCGCAGATTTGACTTCGAGGCGTCATACAGTGTCCATTTAAAGGAGTGAGCTCGGAGTTTGCGGAGTTCGTGGCTCCTCCGTCTGATCTCAGGTCCGCGCACGGCTCAGCAGCACGGCAGTCACGGCCTCTCTTGCGCGCTCACCCGTGTCTTCGGGTGAGCAGGACTTTATTTTCTAATGAAGGATTCAAACTGCGCATGCTCTGTGCTGACCTAAGTGGGCTCAGATTGAGCTGACGGAGGTGATGGAGGTGACGGAGGTACGGTGAAGCTCGCCCTCCGGTGATGCGGTGCGTCCCGCTGCTCCGCCGGCGCTCCGGCCCGCCCCTGCTGCTGCTCGCGCTCCTGCTCGTACTCTGTGTGTACCTGATGGTGGGGGACGAGCCGGTGCGGTCAGATGTGTGCTACAAGGTACCCTCGCTCCAGATGTTGACCCGCAGGTTTGTGTGCACTCTGGAGGCTCTGCAGAGACACGCACAGGTGAGCATATCTGCGTCACACCATGACGTCATTCTGAGTGGCCCATAATGACCCCCACCAGCATCAGTTTAGTAAAGCTGCTCACCAAACTCAATTAAAACAAAAGCAAACATTTAAGGAGCATCTGCACTGAGCCAGTGAGATTCAGGCACCTGAGGGCTCCGCCCCACTATCCCATCACCAAATGTCAGGCTGTTTTTATTATTTCCAGAGTCTTAGATGACCGTCACCTTTCAAACACTATATTTTTCACTCCAGTTAAACTCTGTCAAACTGTACTCCACTTTATCATGTGTCAGAGTTTAGTGAAAATCATATTGTTTTAAAACTTCCTCAAATGTGTTTAGATTTCTCCTAAGGCGCTTTATTACTGTACTGTCTCATTGGTTCCACATAAACTTTATTATTGAACCCAAAATGACCCCAAAGCTCTGTTTTAACTAAAACACTTCAAATACATGTGAACGACCCTGAGACAGCAGAGTGGAGTGAACTCTTCTTAAAACGTTTTGATATCTGAATGGACTTCTGAATGCATCCACTGGAGGAGGATTCCTGCTGGGCCGAGGCTCCTTCTGTCTCATTGTTGCTATATTTTTAGACACAGACGGATGAACGACTGTGAGCACGAGGGTTTTATTTTACCACGGGGTGACTGACAGCTGCATGGACCAATCAGAGCCAGCCAATCCAGTTGGCATGTGTTCTGGGTATTTTAAGTGTGTCCTGGTGCTTGGTGTCCCGATAGAAATATTTCTGCCACGAGGATCCAGTTTCTGACAGATAACAAGAGTGTAAACATACACACACACTCGCATGCATACACACACACACGCACACACTCACAGTGTTTGTTTTGTTTTATGAGGGCTGTAAACTCCTGTCTGCTCATCCTTCACCTTTTACTGAGTGTCGTGTTCAGAGCTCAGAGGTCAGAGTTGGAGTAACGCTGAGGCTTTAATGAGCTTTCACTCCATCTTCATCTGAAAACTTGATAATGAGTTTAGATTTACACCACTCAAGAAGAGCTGTAACATCTTCGTAATGCTGTGGCTCAGTAAAACTTTATCGATAAAACATTTTGCCGACCCACAGGACGGGAACATCTGAGAAGGAATTTATTATTGAGTCTTTATGCATGAAGACAAACAAACTTCATCAATACATCTGAACGGTCTTCATTAGCGTGTAAGACGTAAAAAAAAATCCTTTAAATAAAGGTTTGAATGTTGTATTTCTGCTGTGTGTGTTGTTCGACCTCCGCAGAATTAAAGCGACAGCAGAGGAGGGCTCACCGTGCAGGTCACCCTGAACACAATGGTCTCCACAGACTTCAGGGTACTTCTGAGTATTCTTGCAGGATTCCTTCTCTTTCAGAGTATTTTGGGGTCTTTCTCAGTCTCTCAGGAGGGTTCTTTCCTGAGTCTTTCAGGTTTTTCTGAATGCTACAGGTATTTTGTGGTATGTACTGGTGTCCGGGTGATGCAGGGCCTGATTATTCCACCTCTAGGAAATTCTAGGCTCTGTCTTTGTGTCTTCAGGGTTCTTTGGTGTGTCTGATGTTTGAGAGGCCGTCCCTAGTGTCTTCATGTGTTATGAAACCTTTTAAGGTCTTTCGGGAAGTTTCTGGGCTTTTCTTTGACCATTCTTCAGGGTCAAAGGTCGATGTTGTTCTTGTGTCAGCTGACTCTCAGCTGTTGGCCATCAGCTGTTCATTTCTCTGGTTCCTCCCCACAGCTTCCAGTCAGACGTGAGGATTTACTGCTGGGAGCAGATTCTCAACATCTATTTTAATCCAGTCTGACAGGAGCAGAGGACCATGACAAGCACACCATGTTACCTCATGAGCTCTCAGAGGTTTGAAAAGACTCTGACTAACCAGAAAATACTGTCCAGTCCATGGGTGATGGTCAGTGGGTCCTGAACGGGTTAACGTAATTGAAACAGTCTGATCCATCAGCTGGACTCTGATTGGCTGTTTGGACAGGTTAATTAAAAATGTGTGTTTGTCATTTGGTTTAATATTTGCTATAATGACATAATTCTAATGTATTTATGTGTAAAATCATTTCTCTCATTTCTAATCCTGTAGCAGTGAACACGCTGGGATCACAGATCACGTTAAACTGAGTGAGACATTAAAACCGGGGAGGGGGTGAGATGAGGGTGTTTTGGGTCATGTGACTCAGTCCATCAGTCTGGAATGTGGGCTTGATGGTCTGATATTGCTCCTCCTGCTGAGTTAATCTGGAATTTTCTCTGTAAAAATCCCAGTTGATAAAGAACTGTCTGTGATCGATCTGTCTGGAGTCCAGACAGCGGAGCGTTGCTGCCTCGTTGTGTCAGCTGACAGGAAGCTGAAGGTGTTAGATTAAGCATAACAGGAAGCAGTGTGAGGCTGACATCACAGCCACTGACCCGACAGGAAAACAGCATCCCAGCCTCAGAGCTGCAGGCCTGAGCTGACTGCATTTCTTCTTCTTTGGTGAGAAGAAACACCTGACAGGCTGTGTGCAGACAGCCATCATCAGAGCGGCAAGCTGACCTTAGTCTGAGGGCTAACACAGCTTCATGGTTTAAATGTTCATCTCTGAGTGCTTCATGAACTGGAGCTCTACCATGCCGGGTGTCATTCAGCTGTGTCAAACTCTCTTAAAGCTATCACAAAAATGTTCTCCACACCAATTTGTACTTTTGTAAACTCTGTAACATATTGTATTATTTAAAGAGTTTAGTCTATTACTGTCTTGGAGCAACTGTAACCCACATAATTTCCTTAGGGATTAATAAAGTATTCTGATTCGTATTCTGATTCACACGAACTCCTTCCGCCCCCTCAGTTGCAGCTCTCGTCTCAGAGGACCCCCCACCGGCGCCGGGCCGTGGTTCTGACGGGGCGACACCCGACCTCAGACACCGAGGTCCAGCTGTACCAGAGAGTCCTGCAGCAGATGGACTACGAGGTCCACCTGTCCAGATACGCCGAGACGAGCAGCTTCCTGAGGAGCACGCAGGGTAAATATACATCTGAGGGGGTGCTGTGCTGGCTTCAGGTGCTGCTGGGAATATAAACACTCTGAATCTGATCCTGAATGAACCGTTCTTTAAACATTTCAACCTGTCAGAAAGACAAACGCGCGCACACACACACACACACACACACACACACACACACACACACACACACACACACACACACACACACACACACACAGAGAGAGAGACACACACACACACACACACACACACACACACACACACACACACACACACACACACACACAGTCTCTGTATATCAAGCATGTAAACAGTGTGAGCGCGCTCAGACGGCCCCGCCCTGCTGGAGCTTTAAACAGCGACATGAGCGAGCAGAGGTCAGGGTTTCCTGTGGGTGGAGGAGGGTGGAGACTTCCTGTGAAAGCAGATGGACCTCAGCAAGTGTTTGTGGAAAATCACTTCAGTAGTGCATGTCACGGCAGAGAAACATGAGCATGCACAAGACCGAAAAATGGCCTGTTACCACAGAGGGGCTTCCATGCTTCCTGTCACTCTGGGTTTAACCCCACCCACTTTGCCTCAAAAAAAACAGACCAGAGGGTCATCCAGCTGCTGATGTCAAATTCAGAGATGATTTATCAACAGCACTGAACATCATGAACAATTCAGGGAGATGTGAGGGTAACAATGATGATGCAGATTTATTCACATGTTCATTACCACATCAACTGAATCCTGTGGAGGCAAAGAGATCTGAACCTCTGATTGGATGATTCTATCAGATATTTTCTTAACACCCTTCATCAAAGATTCATCACCATGTTTCCTTTCATTAGGTCAGTGTTAAGAAACATTATATCAGTATCACCAGAGGCCTTGTTTACACCATCTCTGTAAGAACATGTTGGCTTTAGTCATGTATTATTATTTATTAATTACACAATAACCTAGCCTCTACCTGAACCTGTAGATCAGAGTAATAAAGACTTCACTGACTGGCTTATGTGATCAGAGGCAGGCACATTATTGTGTTGTCTGTGTCCCCCTATGTTTGAGGAGCAGTGAGACAGTAAAGCTTGAGGTTTAAGGAGAAGCTGAGAGAAACCTGAGAGCATGAAGTGAAGCTTTCTGCAGACCGAGGACGACAGGAAGCTGGAACGGGAAGTTCCTTTAGCTCATGTTTGGTCATAAAACAACACAGAAAGAGACTAAGCAGAAGCTCAACTCGTCTTCACTGTAGGGGGATGGATGGATGGACAGACAGATGGATGGACAAATGGATGGATAGACAGAAGGACAGATAGAGGGAGGGATGGACATCAGGTTTAAATCTGTGTATTATTGGTTCACAGCATGAGCATGGTCTCACTGTTGAAGTAAAGTTGTCTGTGTTGAACATCCTGCTTCGTTCTCTTTCTGCTGAAACCTAACAGCTCCAGCAAAAAGCCCACCGCAGAGCGTTTCCTGTCAACAATCGCTTCCACATGTTCCCGTTTTCTTTGTGTAAAACAAGCAGAAAAGGCCTCCGGTGGTTTTGGATTCTGTGGTCTTTCACAGTTAAAGGAGTTTGGGGCGAGCTGGGACTCGTGCAGGTGGCTCTTTTATTCTCTCTGAAAGTGTGACGAAGACGATGTCCCTCACAGGCTGCCGTTGATTTGAGTCTACCTGACTGACGTGATTTGTCGCTTTGTGAATAAAGCTCCACTAAACTACAGGTGAGGCTTCTGTGTGTCTCCATGGTTACAGGCATTGGTGGGTGGAGCCTCCTGCTGTGCCTCAGCACGTCAGAGCAGAGCTGTCTGAGGAGGATCTCCTTCTCTCACCTGCAGCGTCATCAGACGGTGAGCCCCTTCTGTCCTGTCTGTGTCAACTGACGGCATGTTTGATGACATAACAGCTAAACTGTGTGTGTGCTCAGGTGAACCTGCTGCCTGGGCTGATAGAGGCATTTTCAAACATAGGTGGAGGTCTGTGTCACTTCTATACACACTTCCAGCTGACAGGTAAGTCTGCAGCAGGTAAATCAAATCAGCTTATTGATCTAGATTAAATGTGATAGATCAGCTGATTGTGGCCTAAGTCGCATGATCTGTGCTCATCCAACATGAGACATTACTGCCAAATAAGAGCACTGCCTGGAACTGAGCTTTAATCTGAAGGTCTCAGCTAACCTCTTGCTGTTTCTCTCAGAGTCTAGTTTACCCATGAACCCTCATGCCTGTGGATCGACCAATCAGAAGGTGGAGATTCCTCTGGACAGGTTTGTATGTGACCAGCTGACAGGAAGTTGTCTGAGTTCTGTAAGGTAACGTTTCTTGTTTCTCTAAAGTTTCCCTGACAGCCAAGCCCCGCCTCCTGCTCTGGTTGCCATGGTGAATGTTTATGTCCTGGTAACCTCAGTGACCCCGCTGACTTCTTTCCTGCATGACATCAGCGTGGTAATGACCATTCAGCATCCGAGGGGCCGACCTGTGAAGGTAAAACATGTTCCTGTGTAGGACTTGCTAACACTTCACTGCTAGCACATCCTCTTTCACTTGCAAATCAGTTTCCCATTGGGGACGATAAATTATCATTGACCACTGCTGTTAGCCTTTAGCTCCTCCTCTTCCTGTCAGCTCAGGGACTTCCTGCTGCAGCACCTTGATCCAGCAGCCTCCCATCAGGCTTTGAGGCAGGTGAAGCAGGTGATAAGTAAAGTGCTGCAGGCGGCTGCAGCGTCGACCAATAAGAAGCAGCGAACCATAAGCAGGTGAATTCTGAGCTGAAACTCTTAACTTTACTTCCTGTTTCACAATCCAGATTCAGTACACACCTGTCTGTCTGCAGTTGCTTCAAACTGCAGCTAAAAGTAGGAAGGTAGAAAGAAATGAAGGTAGAAAAGTAGGGAGCGAGTAAGAAAGAAAGGTGGGTAGAAAGGATGGTGCAGTGTCTGGGTGTCTGTTTTGGTTTCAGCTGAAAACTTGAAAATGCCTCAGACTGGATCTGTCATGTCTACTGAGTGTGTGCAGTCTGCGCCCAGTGGTGGCTCATATTGTCACTACTGTGTGTTTCAGGTGTCTGTTGTGCTTCCAGCTGCTCACCTTTACTTTGTTCTTCAGCGGCTCTGTCACACCTGTGGTAGTCCAGGTAAGAGTCTGACCATTATCTTTTCAAGTTCAGCTCAGCCTTCCAGCTGGTCTTCAGAGACGTTCTGCCTCCTCTGGATGAAAGGTCTCAAACTCATGAAGAAGAGAAGAAGCTTCAAGCTGCTGAGACACCTGGAGGTTGAGTTACATCAGGGTGGGCAACTCCAGGCCATGAGGGCCAGTGTCCTGCAGGTTTTAGATGTGTCCTTGATCCAACACAGCTGATTTAAATGGCTAAATTACCTCCTCAACATGTCTTGAAGTTCTCCAGAGGCTGGTAATGAACTAATCATTTGATTCAGGTGTGTTGATCAAGGGTGATATCTAAAAGCTGCAGGACACCAGCCCTCAAGGCCTGGAGTTGCCCACCCTTGAGTTACATGATGACCCAGCAGAGCTTCCGTCTCTGACTGGACCTGAGAATAACCACACTTTACTGGACCTCAAACATACAACCAGCCTGAGGTGTTCAGGTGAATAACCAGCAGAGGGCGCCTTGACCTCAGCTGCTCTATGATTGGTCTGCCTCTCCTTTTCAGGTGGACACACAGTTAAACGTGTCAGCTCTGAGCAACGATGCCTTCGACCAACAGATCACCAAAGACCTGATCCTGGAGGACATGCTGGACTTCCTGCTGCCGCCACTCTCACACCTGTCCTCACACACACACCTGTCCTCGGAGAGGGAGGGGAGCCAGGTGAGTAGCGTGTTGTCATTAAAGGAGTAGGAGTTTTCCATGTCAGGAAAAAAATGAATGAATAAGTAATAATTAATGAATACTTAATGCAAAAGATAACAATAAATAATCAATAGATTCTCAATAAAATGTGTAGAAAAAGAATAAATATTTTAATAAACTAATAAAAAGCGTATTTTTTTGAATAATTAACCAAAACAAATAAAATGAAATAAATAAAAGCATTAGAAACACTGAGTTTAAAATGAATTAAAACTGATGGACATCCTACAGACATTTATTTGATTCATAAAAAAAAAAAAAGATTCTGTTTGTTTTTATTAATAAATGAAAAAATTAAATGTCACCCACCTGACTCTGTGTGTGTGTGTGTGTGTCAGTACGGTGGCTGTACAGGGACACTTGGCGTCTGTTTGTCTGAAGACGAGTTTCTTCTTCTGCTGCACTTTCAGTTGCTGATGAAGACCTCATCAGCGTTTCAGCCGGTTAGTTAAGCCCCACCTCCTTCATCATCTTCTTCTTCAGCAGTGTTAACTGTGTGTGTCTGCCTTGTTTGTCCCCACAGCTCTATCCCAGTGTTTCCTCCTCCTCATCCTTGCCTCGTGGCCTCTCTGACCTCCTGACCCAGATCGAAGGTTTCTACAAGCTGAAAACAAACAGGAGCTGCAGGTAAGAGGCTCACAGGTGTGAGATGATCCATTGTGTGTGAACTTAGATGTTCACTGAAGGGTTATGTCTGATGTTCCCACAGGACAGACGAACCGCCCAGTCAGCAACCAGCTCTGTCTTCCTCACAGGACGAAGGTGAGATGTGGATTTTAGACCTGTCCTGACATCTGGAAACACATGTGGTCACATGATGCTGCTCAATCTATACAACCTGTTCTAGGTGTCACAAGGCGACAGGCAATTACACCTGTAGAGGTACGCGGTCTGTCACAGGGCTAACACAGAGCCATTCACACCTACACCTGTGAGAGAAGCACAGGAAGAATGTGCTCATCGCTGGTCCTGGTACTGCTCATATCTGTCACACTAATGTAGATATGGACAGACTCACTTGTGCCTCCTGGTGGCGGTAGGACAAATGGCATTTGTTTGCAGATGGAAAAGCATCAGCTCACTGACGGTTATCTGCTTTAACGTACAAGTGGAAGTGAAGCTGTGGTTAGTGGATGCAGTTTGCAGAGGTTTTCTGATCCATGCAGCCAAAGTGTGATCACAGCATCCGCAAAGTTTTTTTCTTTAACGGAGTTCCAGCTTCAGCCTTAGAGGATGATGCTTGGTTTCTACCTGAGGAAACAGGAGATGGTTTTACCCCCAAACAGGTTCAGGGGCTTCCTAGCGGGACTTGCTCAGTACTCTACTGTGAAAGCTCTGTTCATTAGTGGTGGGTGTCATGGGTGAAGTGAAGTAGAACCTCGAGATCGAACGTCATGCTGATTCTTCTGTTTCAGGTCTCTGTGTGGACCCCCACCTTCGACAGATCTACACAGACCCCCCCCTCATTCTGAACCCCCCGTTCCATCCCCTGGTGAAGGAGTACCACGCAGAGGTGACCTTTGACACCATGACAGTTCGGATCCGGCCGGAGCCTGTCAGCTCGGCCTGCAGGATCCACCTGGATGAACACCGAGGACCCAGGTGAGACCAGGACTGTAAAAACCAACAGGTTACAGCAGAGAAGGTGCAGTCGAGATAGTCCTGAATGAAAGGAACCTCGAAATGTGACATTTGATTGGACAGCATGTTTAAGCAGACAACAGATGTACTTCCTTTATTAGATTCTTTTAACACATTTCTATTGAAGTAAAATCAGAGCATGAACTGCTTTATAGCATTCGCCATTTTGATTTGGGGCATGAAGCAAGCAGCAGCCTACTGACAGCAACCAGCTACTACTACTTCTCTTCTGGGCTTTAACTATGCTGCTAACGTCTGCTGGAGTCATGGTTTGGAAACAGGTGCCATCAAGGGAGGACTCCCTGTCATGCATTAGCATTATGCTGGGCTTTTATAAGGAAAAAGGAAGGGACACAAGAGTTGTTTTATTTCAGTTTAGATTTGTGATCCATGCTGGATATATGAAACTCAAATAAAATGTGAATCTGGCTTTGTAGCTCCATTTGCTCCTTTTCACAGAGGATAACCTTAGAGCACCTCCTTGCAGCCACTTTTACAACAGCAGGATTAACAAGAAGTTTCTTCCTTCAGGATGGCGAACTACCCGGTTGGCCTCGGCAACAGCAAGATCAGCATCCTGGTGATGGACGGCAGCCACCCGGAGCCTGTTATCATGTCCATCTACACTGTCCACGTTTACAGGGAGAGTCGGCCCAGCCTGCCCATGTTTGGATATCACGTGATGTGCAGCTTTGTGCAGGTAGGAGCTTTTCTGTTAGCTGGTGGACTGCAGGATGTGTGACATTCATTTCTTCAAACACAAAGTCTCCTTTAAGTTTGTATTTTGCTGTTTCAATGAGGTTGAAGGCATCAGTTATATCCAATGTTCCCTCTAAGCTGCGCGCGTGCGCAATTGCGCACTGCTGGCACGGTCTCTGCGCAGGAAAAATCTGCGTTGCGCACAAAAAAGAAATTCTAACCTGAATTGAAATTAATGTAAATACGTTAACAATTCTGTTTTGCAGTGTTAGTCAGTAAGTGACTAGCTGCTCCCGTATAGGATTAGAACCATTCTCTTATCCCATAGTCCAGCCAATCACGCGATTCACATTCACGTATATACGCAGCTAATCAACGTCGTTGACAGGCTATGACAGCGTCCTTATGTGCCGACACCGGTGTTTTAGCTGGCAAAGCGCCGTGGCTGATGTGGAGTGAAGCCACGTTAACAACGTGGACAACCATTGGAGATGTGAGCAGGACAGACGGAACAATTGACGGAAAAAGTGTGGACTTTATACCAGTTTTTAAATTGTGTTGATAGGCCAGGTAAAACCAGAGTTGTGATTAAAAAAATATGCAGTGTTTGTTTTTCTTCCTGAATACTATCGTTGTTTATATTTACTGTGGGAATGAACGGTAAAAACGGCATTTTATAAGGAAAACGCTCGAAAGCACTCTCCGCCTGTGAGCAAAAATGAAACCAACACCCCCCAGCCTTTCCCATTGGTCGAAAAATGTACCATGTCAACCAATCAAAACATGGCAATTAGTTGTTAAGAAACGGGAGGAAGTTTTAGGAGTGACGGTGGTTTTGTATGGCGTTATTTTTGTGCCACTATTCTGAGCGCACGTTAAAAAAAAATTGAGCGGACATAAAAAAAATTGCATGTAAAAAAAAAAACTGCAGTTGCAAGTGTTTAAGGAGAAATCTATTTTTCAGCGAAGAGATACGGTGGCCCTGAGAGGCCAAACGGACTGCAACTTCAGAAAACACTTGCAAAAAGAAAAATGCTGCAAAAAGAAAAATGCTACAAAAAGAAAAACACTTGCAAAAAGAAAAACACTTGCAAGAAGAAAAATGCTGCAAAAAGAAAAACACTTGCAAAAAGAAAAATGCTGCAAAAAGAAAAATTCTCCATGGAAATGTTTCATACAGCTTTGTTTGACAGAAATGAAGGAGAACATATTTTGTACATCTGTTTCTACATGAGCTTTGTGTGATTTGATAAGTATCTGAGGCTGAGACCACAGGACTGTAAAACATGATTTTTGGGCTTCATTTCTCTACTGAACAGTCATTTAAGATTAGCTAGTAAATAACAATTAGCTAATGTTGTTCATGAGACTAAAGTCATCTCACTTTGGTAATGTAAATATAATATGGCCAATATTATATTAATCATTATTAGTTATTACAGCAGTGAACATGAACTCTGTGCCAAACACTGAGCTTCAGTAAAGATTCAAGTTGCATTTATTTATATTTCCTATCACCTTAAATCTTCACTTAAAGACAAGTATCTGTGACAGTGTATCTATCCGGTTGTTCAGTCTGATGTCACTAGCCGTGTCTGGACCTAAACTCCGCTGCAGGTCCATATATCAAATGATCACTATGGCATTACTGAGAGTTGAAAAACTGTCTAAAGTCTTTCATCTTTAATAAAATGATCAGCGTTCTGCTCTACCAGGTGTAACAATTGAGTTTAACATCCAGGCATCCATGAAAACGGAATTTAGGACATTTAACGGAGTTAGAAGTTAGCAGGAAGTTAGCTTGCTAGCTTCTATCTAAATACAATATAGCATGTCCTGACTGCGGGGTTTTGGAAACAAATTAAAACGTACAGCTCTGTTATCACTTCCAGCATAAATGAAGACAGAAAACTAAACAGCAGTGACGTTTGTAGGGTTACTGAAGTTGGGCTAGCTGGTATATAATGATGTGCTACGTGACCGCTAGCGACACAGCTATGTTAGCATAATATAAACAAGCTAACTTTTTTTCCACTCGATAAAAGTTAACGTGAGTGTTCTCGGTGGTCAGGAACAAATGTAATCACATGGCAGGATGCTGTAAAAGGACCAAACTTCAGCCAGGAGAACAACTGAGATAATCCATCCACAATACGAGGTTAGTCATTCATATACTGCTGCATGGGCTGGGCTGTAGTTACATAGTAAGGTTTTAAAAACTGAGCTTAAATAAATGATTAGCGGTAATAAAAGCCGAGGGAGGTCAACAGTGATCACTGACTGTTTTAGGAGCTTTTTGAGATCAAATAGAAGAAAATACAAAGCATTAAACATGTTAACAACACAAAAGCCATATTAAACGCAAACTACTTTAGACCCGGAAGTAGGATTCGTCACGTCATCACTGAACAACCGGATAGATGTATTATAAGAGACAAATATTGTTCTTTTAATATGTTGGCATTACTAAATTTGGCTCAATGCTTACATATATGTGTAAAAAGAAAATGTACAAGCTGTGATAACTGTTTCTGATAAAATGAAGAGTAGACTGATATATGAAATATTCCTTTATTGGGTGAGAAAATCAGATCATGTCATAACTGCTTTAAGTCATACAGAATAGATATCAGAGCCTTAAACAGGCTGACTTCTGCTAAATGGGTCAAACTGGGCAGAAAGTCTACAAACACATAACATCATTATAGAATATGGTGTAACACTATAGATCAACTTACCTCAGAATATATAAAGCATATAAACAATTACAGCAATATGATGCAACAAACACTGCAGTGCTACTAATCCAAAATACTCAAAGCTTCATAGAACTGGAACAAACATTTATTTTTAGCTCCATTCTGCTGCTGATACATACTTTAGGTTTCTGAACATTAAAGTCGTTGCTGCCTTTCATAGTGTGTAACTTTAAGGCCCTGAGTACTTTCTCCCACACTGAAAACACTGGAATGATAATATTATTTGAACATTACCTAATAAGACTGATTCAGGACAGACAGTTAGTTATTTTAAACTTTCCTAGCAGTCCTTCACAAACAGGGAACAGTCTGTCTATTCTCTCCATCTGTCAGCTGCTGCTGGCTCTTCCTTCTCCTCTTCCTCACACACTGCTGAGTTTGTCCTGGTGGATCATCAGGGGTGCAAAGCCTCACAGATGATGTGCAGCAGTGTGTCCCTCAGTCTGTCCTCACTCTGGACATTTGCAGTTGTCACACATGGAAATCAAATGTGTGATAAGCTGCAGGATTCAAACACAAGTGTAACTTATAAACACATGTTCATACTTTTATTACACAATCAGAGAGAAAGAAACAGAGAGAGAGTGCAGGACAGACAGACAGGTGACAGTCTCAGGTGTATACACTGCTACAAACAGGAGGATTTAGTGTTTGTGTTATTACAAGTGCTAAACAAGAAGAGTTCCCAGATGGTACAGTGGACACATGTGTGACTCCTGTGATTAAAGCATCTTTCTTCCAGCTTAACGAGTGAACCGTCAGCTCGTTCAAACACACGTTAAAGTCCGTTTGGCTCGACACCACCGAACAGAGGCAGCAATATAACATAGCTAACATTAACAGTGCAGTGAATCCTGCTTGTGCCGTGATATTCAGGACTGCAAACCGAGCAGCATCACTGACTTTCAGCCTGTTGTGTTTGTGGATATATGACTGACTTTAATTATCCACAAAATCATCACATTCTCTGTAGGATTAAGGTCAACTATTGAACGGCATATAAAGTAAAGGCTTTAAAACAAAGTTAACCCAAAGTACAAACATCGCTAATGTCACATAACTTTGCCGGCATGTGGCCAACAGCAATGTTTTAATGTTCTTCATTATTAAACATTTGCACATAAATAAGTGACATAATATTCAGAACTTACTTTTGAAAGTTTACTCTTTGGCCGCTCCGCTTCCACTTCTTTGAAGTGTCTCCCTGTCCCAGTGCACTTGTTAGCATGTTTTGGTTCGTGCAACTGGTCCGTCCGCTTATTGTGTCCCCAGAAACATTTCCGTTGTGTTGTGTGTGCTTTTGCAGCGTTTTTCTTTTTGCACCATTTTTCTTTTTGGAGGTGTTTTTTTCTTTTTGCAGCATTTTTCTTTTTGCAAGTGTTTTCTGAAGTTGCAGTCCGTTTGGCCTCTCACGGCCACCGTAAAGAAAAGCTAAATTTGAGTGAACAAACTTCATTGCTGCGTGCAAAAAATGTATTTCAGTGTTTGCTATTATCCATACACACACACAATAGCAGCCCCTCTCGCTCAGGTTTTGCATTTGCGCTCGCTCGCAATGTGTCAGCAATGTGTTGCTTGCGCTCTCAACATTTCTGCCCATGCACGCTCAACTCTTTCTGTCTTACTTCCAATAGTGTTAACATACTACAAAGGTCATGAACAAGATTTTTTTTAATATTTTCATTGTAAGTGGGCTAAAGCAGTTAATTAAAAGTAGTCTAACATAAATGTAAATGCTGTAATTTGATTATTTTAATAAACCATGTAACTTGGATGGATTCGATGCTGGTGTGACCACAGTGCACACGCCTGCTGTTGCTCACAGTGCTTCAAGGGACCGCTCAGGGAGTTTGTGTGTTCGCTCAGACACATGAAAAATTAGAGGGAACATTGGTTATATCATCAGTCTGATCAGGTCTGCTGAAGCTGCTCTCGTCACGTTAGTCACCAAAGATGAAGCTAACAGAGGACACAGAGGACTTCCTGTTTCAGAATCCCAGAAGAGCCCCGAAATGTTACGTTACCCTGAAAAATCCAGACGATAACAATAAGGCCTAATTCCCACCTGGCTTCCCACTCTGTGATAGTTTGATTGAATAATCCCTGAAAGCTAAATGGTGAGAAACACAGCAGCAAGCTCTTCGATGCCGTTGATGGAAATGGAAACAACCAATCAGGAAATTTCAGAGAGCTTTGTTATCAGGATGTTCATCATTTACAGCAAAATGCACAAATTCTGGTCCAATTACAGCAACGTTTTGCCACAGTCTGGCTGAAGCAGACTGTGTGGAGTGAGGAGGTGGACCCAAGTGCAGAGAACACAAAGCGTGGAGACAAACTTGATATTTACTGAACACGAGCCGTTTGTTAAAGGCTGGTTTTAAAAATACCAAACAAGGGGCAAAGGCAAAACTAAACACTAACCTAAACTGGGTGAACTAAGGCTAAACATTAAACAACTCTGAACATAAACAGGAAACCCTGATATGAAAAACCTTAAACGCAACAACTTGGCATGTAGACCTGGGAACATGGCATGACAGCAGACGATCAGATGAGGAATGAATGAAAACACACACACTAAATGCACACAGGAGGTTATCAAGGGAAGTGGAAACAGATGGGGAAACAGCTGACTGGAATGAACATAATGACAACTAGGGATGGGTACCAGTATGTTCTGACATAAGCGGTAGTAACCAGACCGAAAAGCAGCGCACATTTCGGTGCTTTTTTCCTGAGATGTCATACACTTTGGATTCTAGCCAATCATTTTACCTTTCCCAGGATAGTAGGCAGGCCCAGGTACGTACGTTCTTTTAGAGCAGAGCTACGGATTAAACATGCTCAAGGCGAAGCAGTCAAAAGTCTGGCTGTACTTCACAGCAAAAGATGCAAACTCAGCAGCCTGCAACAAGTGCTTTAAGGTGATACTGTGCAAAGGAGGTAACACCTCGAATCTGATGAAACACCTGGCGTAGCATAGCGTTTTTTTTCCCAATATTTTATTTTAATTTTTTCAGCATAGAAAACCCCATCAACAAACAAATACAGCTCAGGCGCTGAGATGATAGGGCAAGAAATAGCACAATAATAATAATCTATAGAGAAAGACAAAAGAAAAAGAAAGAAAACATTAAAATTAGAAACTACCAGTATCCATAATGAATTAAATGTCATGAATATGTAATAAACAGGGAAATTGCAGTGCCATGGTACATGTTTATACAACGTGAGCTTTCTCAAGGTGAGTACAAAACGGAGTCCAGGATTTTGAGAAAACATTTGCTGCAGGTGTTTGTAGGTATCAAACTTTTTCCAGCTGAATGACTGATAACATGTCATTGAGCCAGACACTGAAGGAGGGAGGAGCAGCAGACTTCCATTCCTTTAGAAAAAGTCTTTTCGCAATCATCATTCCAAGGTCGATTGGCACCCGCACAGTCGCAGGGATAGTTCTGGAACGTACACAGCCAAAAACTGCAATTTCTGGATTGGGTGAGATGGAAATCCCATAAGCTTTAGAGTACCAATTAAATATTTTGGACCAAAAATTGATCAATGAGGGGCAATGCCAGAAAGCGTGAGCCAATGTGCTCTCTGATGTTTTACATCTGTCACATATGGGGGAAGTTGAAGGATAAATTTTGTGTATCCGAACCTTGGAATAATGTAGCCGATGGACAATTTTAAATTGTATTAATTGATGTCTGCTGTTAACAGAGCAGGAATGAATTTTTGATAGGCATTTGTCCTACATTGACTCTGATATTTCCATGCCCAATTCCTCCCTCCAAGCATCTCTTATCCTCGTAGTCTGCACTTCAATGCTGGAGCATTGAAGTGCACTTCAAACAAATGTACAATTGTAGAAATCAAATGTTTGGAGTAAGGAGGGCTCAGGAACACCTTAAAAAGGTTATGTTCGTGTGGAATATCTTGGTAATTCTTCATATTGGATTGCATAAAATGACTTGTAGGTAACAGTAAAAATGTGAATGCGGTAAATCGAACTTTTGCTTAAACTGATTAAATGATGCAAATTTTCCATCTATATAAAGATCTTTGAATTTGATTAAACCCTTCTCCTTCCAAACATAGTAGGATTTATCATCCCAAGGAGGCAAAAAGGCATGGTTATCACATATTGGTGCCTGCACAGAGGAGTTTGGCAGTTCAAAAAAACCTCTAATTTGGTTTAAAATCTGCACAGATTGTTTCAGAACAAACCCCAGTTTCTTAAGACTCTCAGCCCTCCCTACTTTTGAGAAAAGCAGGGCCTTTAGAGAGGAGTCCCTTACAATGTCAGCCTCCATTTTAACCCAAAAGGGGATGTTGAAATCACCAAGAACTGGGGATGTCTGTTGCCAGAAGGTCAAGGCTCTTAGATTTGCAGCCCAGTAATAATGTTTAAATATTGGTAAACTCAGACCTCCCTCCAATTTGGATTTTTGTAGATGTAGTTTTTAAATCCTAGGATTCTTGTTGTTTCATATGTAAGAAGTAATAATTGAGTCCAACTCCTTAAAGAAAGAGGAAGTAAGAGAAATAGGAAGATTTTGGCAAAGATACAGAAATCTAGGAAGAGAGACCATTTTTATGGAATTTATACGACCGACCATAGATAGGGGAAGAATTTTCCATGACTCGATGTTATGCTTTAATGTTGATAAGAATTCAGCAAAGTTCAAGCTAAAAATTAATTTGGGATCTTTAGGAACAGTTAATCCAAGGTATGTGAGATGGTCGTTAACTATTTTGAATGGAACATTACAAAGAAAACTTGGCAAACCGGTTTTAGATAAAGGCACAAGTTCACTTTTAACCCAGTTAATTGTATATCCTGAAATTTTGCTAAATGAGGTGACCAGATTAAGAAGGGATGGTACAGATTCTTCTGCATTACGCAGGTATAATAGTACATCGTCTGCGTACAAACTAATAACAGTTTCAACCCCTCCGACCAAGAGCCCTTGTATTTTTGGATGTGCTCTTATCTTAATCGCAAGGGGCTCTCATGCCAGAGCAAATAGAGCAGGGGACAGGGGGTAGCCCTGCTGAACAGAGCGCTGCAAAGGAAATGGCGCCGACCTCTCTCCATTTGTGAGAACTGAACAGATTGAATTTGCGTATACTAATTTTACCCAAGATATAAATATTTCACCAAACCCAAACTTCCATAATGACTCGAACATATAAAACCACTCAACCTGATCAAAGGCTTTGTATGCATCAAGAGCTAAAATTGCTGCTCCTCTTGAATTACCATGGTCAGAATAGATGGTGTTGAGAAGACATAGCGTTTTTTTTAAAAACCGAGAAATGCACCATATTTGATAGCTTGCTGCAAGACCTCACACCGAGCACGTCTACTGCGGGTGTGGTGCTTGTTATCGGACCTGGTGTTAGCAACATCCCCCAAGAACCCGAAGAGTAGAGTCCTGGCCCCTAGCCCTGCCAGTGTAGCAGAAATGATGACGGATGATGATGGCAGCAGCAGCCCGTTTAAGCACCGGCACCGTTTCAAAAGTACCGGTTTGGCACCGGTATCAGATAAAACCCATCCCTAATGACAACACAGGGGAAGTGAAACTAAACACAATGAACATGGGACACCAGACCTCTTCGAAATAAAACAGGAAACATAATGAGACACAGACACAACACAAGCTTGGACACACAGACATGAAACACAAAGGGCGAGGGAAATGTAAACACACCAGGTGAAGACACTAGGGTAATCTAATAAACAATGAACAATAACAGCCACCTAGGCATAATAAAAATGAACTTATATAACCTAATGAACTTAAACATAAACCATAAACATCAAAATATATTAAAACTCAAAATGCTGAGTCAAATGACCCAGGATAGGGGCACATGTATTTGTTGTTTATTATTTTGTGTTGATTATTACATCAGTTTCACAGGCATACAGAATTCACTGTTATTTTTATAATAATTATTTTATTTCATTCTGCCTTCCTTGATGCTTCACCCCTCCATTATAAGAATTATATGACTTGGGGGTTTGTCCGGGATTTTGTAAAACAAGGTTGGAACAGGTGTATTTTGTGTGTTACGTCTGATTTCAAACCTTCTGCTTACTCCAGTTAGACAAAGTGAGTTGTTGCCTGGATGTTTGAGCCCTTTTTGAGTTTCCAGTGTTTGCAAAGGTAGGACAGGTGAGTGTCTGCCTGAGCTCTGTTGGGTTGTTTTTTGGCTCTTTTTGTTATCTTTTATCTGGTTTTTAGAGTAAGTCAGGGTACAGATAAGGTGAAGAGATGAGTTTGGCAGGATCTGCTGGTCATTTATTGTAACTATGATTGTCAGAGAGCAACACAGCAGAGCAGGCCTGTCACAGAAAACTCTGTCTGTCTTGACATCTGTTTCCTTCACACTTTACTGCTTCAGTAAATCTGATTGAATCTGATCAGCCTGATAAAAAAGCTCTGGGCTTTGCTCCAGGTCTCAGTAAACCATCTCGACGTGACCTCGACACTCTGAGAAGAATGAAATGTTGGCTCCGTTTGTTTCTGCCTTTAAATTCCTCTCACATCCCTTTGCGGCGCTAACAGCTCGACGCCTGCGGCGAAGCGTGAGCAGGCATTCGCAAAGCTGATGCTTCTCCAACATCTGCACTCATTTCCATCAACTTCTCCTCTGTGACCTCAGATGGATGTTTCTCAGGACTGCACAAGAACATCTGCAGAATGAAGCGAAGTGTGTGAGGAGCTGCTGGTGTTCGGCTCAGGGTGTAGAGGATTCAGGTTTTCTGTCTCTAACGTTCAGATGATGTTCTTCAGGTAACCTGTAAGTCTTTTCTGTCACAGTTAAATCTCCAGTGAGCAAACAGCTCCCAGCTTTCAGTCTGTTCAGGAAGAAGACGGTAATCTGCTTTAATCTGGATCAGTTTCAGGTCCTGAACAGGTGATCTTACCTGATGCAGGTTAAAGCTGTGTGGGGCCCCACGTAGCCCCAATCCCTCTCAGATTCATGTTTTCATCTCCCTCCAGCTGCCCCCCTCTCATCCACCTTTGATCCACCTGTGAGCCTCAATTAGAGCTAAAGAGGGCGGAGTTCAGCGGGCTTGGTTGGCCCCTGAGAACACAGCGCTCATTGATGCTCAACCAGCAGGCTCATCAGGTCACCAGTAACTTATCCAGGATCAGTAGTCAGAGTCAGAGTCAGTGTAGATGTTTGCTGATATGTGCATGAATGTGAGCTTGTGTTTAGCATGTGTTTTCTATGCATCACACACTCAAAGACTAATAACTAAACTCAGACAGGAAGACATAACGGGAGAAATACTGAAGTGTGATGACTCTGTGGAGTGCTCAGGAGTGGGCGTTGGCTGCTTCTCTCTGCAGACAATCTGCAGCTCCAGCAGGTGGGAGCAGAGTCACACTGGAATCAAACCTGTACTCACATTTAAAAGTAAAACGTCGAGTCTGCTGACGAGAACTAAAGATAACACTGCATCAAAGCAAAAACATAAAAACAACAACAATAAAAATAACAAAATTAATAATAATTTTTATTTTTATTACAATAAGAGTTTTGAGGCCTCGGGAGTTTCTGCAGGTTAAACTGAGTGAAGACAAAGACTCACTATAAACACTCCTGCGTATGTGTGTGTGTGAGTGTATCATGTTACAATCATGTCTTCATTGGTTATCTGATGGAGCTGCTGAGCTTAATCTTTGTGTCTGTGCTCACCTGAAGACATGTGACCCTGGATCCTAAGCTGCTGCCAATCAGAGTCCAGAGACGTGTGCTGATTGTGAGGATTGTAGTTGTTGTTTGAAGCTCATTGTGAGTCTGAATAAATCACTTCTAGCTGGTCCCCCCACCCACCCACTCCTTCAGCTCCTCTGTGAGAGCAGTAGCTCAGTCCAGATGTGTCATCCAGATGTTTCATTGTTGCAGATGTTCATGTCCTGATTGGTCAGCTAAAGACAGACGAACACTGGCCGGCTCAGAGACATACAGTGTTTGTGATGCTGGAGCTCTGTGAGGACATCTCACCTGTGAATCTCTCTGAGAACACCTGTGCACACCAGCACGTCTCAGACCTCCGGCCTGTCTCTGCAGGCGGGTGAGCCAGAGCTGATGGATCAGTATCAGAAACATCATGCTCTGGAGGCTCTGCCTCCTCCCTCTCTGGACTGTGTGGGATGTGGAGTGGTAGCGTGAAGCAGCTTTTCATTCGTAACCTAAACAGAACAAAATGTTTTGGCTGCAACTCTCTGACCTTTGACCTCGTGTCTGCAGCATGATCCCATTAGGCCTGTTTGTTTCTGTGGAAATGCAGAGCAGCAGCTTATTTATCAACTTTCAGATGATGCTGAGCTCAGAGAACGACCACAAAGCCACTCCCAAGCCCTGAGCTGCACCCAGCTCCGCGCTTGCCCTCCGCCCTCACCTGTCATGATCCTGGGTTTTGTACCTGGATTTTTTCTCTTTTGGATTTTTGATTTTGGTTTATATAATATTCTGAGGTGAAGGTCCTTGTTTTGGTTATACTTTTGATATCTGTTTGTATCCCCAGATCTCAGCTTGTTATCGGAGGTTTTCTTTTTTCATTCCCCGTCCTCTTGTGTCTAGTTTCCTGTCCCAGTGTCCTTCTTTGAACTCAGTCTTTTCTCCATGTTAAGTTGTCTGTTTCCCTGTTATTTCACTGTGTAGCCCAACATGTCTGGTAATTTATGTTTGTCTTTCTCTCCTCCCCTCACACTGTCTCTCCATCCCTCGCTCTCTCTCTCTGTCCCTCGCTCTTACCTTGGTTTTTACTTTGATAGTCTCCTGGCCTGTGTGCAGGATGTTGTGTTTGGCTTCCCTGTCTTATTAGTTAGACTATGTTTAGCTGTGCTCTGTTCCCTCATTTGCCTTGTGTATTTAAAGTCTGCATCTTCCACTGCTCATTGTCGTGATCTTCCTCAATGCCGTGTTCTGCTATTGCCCTCCGCCCTCCACCCGCCTCAGAGCTGATGAGGCTTTTGAAGCGCTGGTCTGAGTCCAGCTGTCTCCACCCACTCATGTCCACCTCTGCTCCAGCTCTGGGTTACAGGCCTGCATGAGCCTCCCCACTGCATGTGCACTAATCAGGGCTCTAGACTAACTTTTTGACATGGGCGCACCGGTACGCCTAACTTTAAAAATTTAGGCGTACCGGCACAAAAGTTAGGCGCACTCAAATTTTTCAACCGCATCGCTTAACACCGCAGTTTTACTTGTGCACTTTCTTTGGGGGGGAAGTCCATACAGACAATATTAATTTCTAAATTATTAACTAACAAACTTGTGCTTAAAGTGCTTTGTCAATATTGTAGAAAATGTTAAAAACTTAATCATCATCTTGGCCTCCTCTGACGACCTGTTTGCTGCTGTCTGCTGCTGAAAGGCCGTGGGGAGAGGGGACACTTGGGCAGTGCATTTACTGCAGCATATAATGTGTTTTCTGGATACACTGTGCTTTTTCAGCATTCAAATATTGATGGCACCGTGTCAGAGCACTGGCTATGAATTTCAGACAGATCAGGCCTTAACTTAACAAAAAAGTTATCAATAGTTCTTTTCATCTTTTCTTATTACCCACAGCTACAGTACATCCACTTCTCTCAGGCCTAGGCTGCTCACTAGGGCTGAGTATCATCACTGATTTCTATAATCCATTCAATTCCGGTTCTCAAAGTCCTGATTTGATTCAATTTAGCCTCAGACAGTCAGAAATATTATAATTCTGATCATTTATCAGTACTGATACACATGAGACTTCATCAGAATTGTGAAAATCACAGCAGATGCCTTTGTGTGAAAGTAACTGAGAATAAAACACAGGAAAACATGAAGGAGATTTTCCTGGTCTGGCTTTTTATAGCAGATAACCTTAAAAATATTCTGCAATTTTGCATAATTTTAAGAAATTTAAATTTCTTCAGTATTGAACAGCAGAAATTAGGCTTTCTTGTCCGAGGTCATTTAAGTGAAAAAAGAAAAAGCGCTGTAAACAACGCTAGACTGGTGGGTAATAAGCGAATGAATAATGCAGAAAACAGATTTGAGACGGGAAACTGTTCCTGAAGTACAGAGAGAGAGAGAGCTGTGCAGGAAGTGTGATTTTTATCGTGGTGGAAGCAAAACAGCAAAAGTCAGAGGGAATTCATGACGACATTGATCAAATGTGAAGCGCAGTTTGCTGCTTCTTTTGCTGCAGGCTCGGTGAATTTTGGTTGGAGAGAGGCAAAACCTGCAGCTCAGAATCAGCGCAAAAAGACGTAAACACAGCGCGGACCCGAAGAATCGCTAAGCTCCGACAGCGTGTAGTGTTCAGGCCGTCGGGTGAGAAAGCCGAGAAAGACGAAGCTGATTCTGATGTGTTGGGTCCGCTCCGTGTTTAGGTCTTTGTGTGGAATCCGTTAATGAATTGATATCGCCTTATTCAAGCTACTCACCTCTCTCTTCCACCTGCACTTTCAACTGGACCACGGCCAATCAGAGAGGTCCCGCCCCTGACTATCTCTGACTGGTTTAGTCCACGATAGGGGCATAATGTGTGTCTGTTGTTGACCACACGGAGAGTTACAGAGATTTTTTTTTTTGTTACCGGAACAGTTGGTCGCACCTGTACGACCAAATATTTATTTTTAGTCGCACCACTGAAAAATTTGGTCGCATTTGCGACCAAATTGGTCGCACTCTAGAGCCCTGCTAATGGTTCAGTCCAAGCATCTTGTGTGAATGCCTCCACACCTCCACTTCTCCAGTTATGAACCCCATCAGCAGGCAGATGTTGCTGCAGATGTTTCTTTGAATGTATTTGGACTGCTGCGTGTGTGTTTGATTCTTCTCAATTGGTTTGGTCAGACCTCCTCCTCTCCCATCTCCACCCACTGCTCCGTTTGGAGGTCTGAGTTTCCCACAGGAGGCGGCGGCGGCGGCGGCTCAGATGATCTAATGAGCGCTGATCCGGATTTACCAAGATTCTCAGACCTGAGATCAGTTCTGCAATCACATGGGAGGATTATCGGAGTGTTTCTGCTCCTCTATGATGGATTCCAGCTGACACCACACAAACAGCCCACCCCACCCACACCTCATTCCTGCAGGCGGAGAAAAAACTCAGAATCCTCTTTTCATGTTCAGCAGTTTGTCTTTTTCTCTTTTATTTATTCACACTCACACACACACATTCCCACATGGTTAATACGCGGCATTCCTTTGTTACAACACTACCAGCGTTAGCTGTTAAATAAAAGAAGCAAAAACAGAGAACATGGTGTTGAACTACGACTCAAACACACCGCTGTGTGTAAATTAGTGTACGGTACTAGAACAAACTTTCGTGACAGTATGAATGCTTAAGGAACAGTTACCGTGTGAAAAGCATTTAGGTCTGAAAGCTTTTTTATTATGTGTATAAAAATCAGTGCCAGTGTGTGTGTGTACATTCTTAATCCCTTTCACAGTTATGATAAATGGATGTTGGTTGTCCTGAAGTGCAAATCGGTGCCATGTTATAACAAGTTGTCTCAGCAGCGTTAGAGTTCGACACGTCTGTGGCAGGTTTTTTTTTCTTTTGCTTCTCTTTGCCTTCATTCCTCACTGACATATTCTTTCTTGCATTTTTGCTTCTCCTTCCTCGTCTGTCTTTTGAACCTGAAACAAAGAAAGAATAGCACTTAATGTACCTTGACACAAAAAGCTTTTCTGTTGCTGAGGCAGCTATGCTAGTATTCTCTGCCTTGTCATCTTGCCTGACGTGGAGTCAGTCCATGACACGGGTCTGCTGCTTGGCTGGTTCTCCTGTGCTTCACAGAAAACTTTATTGCTGCTCCTGTAACCAGTACGGGGAAGATTGTTGGGCCGCTGTTGTGTCAGCGTTTGCAATGATTTGCAGTATCAGCTCATTGTGTTCCTTCATCACTGATCTGACTGAAGAGTGAGTCAGTCAAATATCAGCAGGTACACCTCTCGGTCCATGTTTCCATGTTACAATCCACCCCACCCCTGTCAGTCATTGTTTAGTTAATTGTATTAGCATAGTGGTTTGAAACTAGCAAGTGCTTCACTAAGTACTAATGTACTCTAAGTCATATCATATTTAATCTTCAGCTGTGTGAAAAAATTATTTTCCTGTTCTTGTTTTCTCAGTAATATCCGCATATGCCTGTGACAACCCCCATTTAAAATCAGGGATAGAAGTGGGTGAACCCTGATGTCTCATCCCTAATCGGTGCAACTCCTGCTGCTGCAACTCTTCCCATGTTATAACCACACCTGGTCTCCCCTGTTTCTATTCTTGTTTTATTAGAAATTATTTAAAAGTAAATAATGTACATCATAAACATCTAGTGTATGTGAAATGAACTATAGTGTGATCATTAAAAAATCAAATATTTATTTACTAAAAATAAAAACTGCACTGATTTCCAAAATGAAGGAAAATATTGTTTACAAACTGATGAAATATCAAAAAAATTAACCTGTTCAGGAATAATAATAAGGTTTAAGCATGAAACAGCACGTCACATTCATTATCAGCAGGAAATTACGGCACTCTGACACATTAAACACATTCATTTACAAATTCATTTAGTTTTTAATGTTTGACGAGTGTTTCAGACCTGTGATCTGGCGTTTGCTCTGTGGCACTCTATCAGCTCTGTCCTATCCTGTGGACACGAGATTTGAAAATGATTTATTATATTTGCATATTTAAACTCCCAGTTGATAATAAATAAAAAAATAAAATACAGTTTTCTTTTATCATCCAGGCAAAAAGCAAAAAGCCCTGCCTCTGAAGTTATAAAAATGATTCTGACAAAGAAAATCATTTTTTACTGCACATCATATCTGACATCATCAGGCTTCAGTAGCTGCTTTTACACAAAAGCTGACGCCATGGTTAAACTGACATTTGTGCTCTCTCGTCGCGTTGTGATAGAGTTTGAAGCAGAAATTAAATTCTGATCAGAAGGAAAGGCTCACATCTCTCTCAGTTTTAAAAGCTGTAGTTCTTGTTGCTGTTCTGAGTCCGAGTGAGGAAGAGGAGCGCGTGGCCGCGGCCTCGATGAAGTCAGAGTTGGGGGCGACGTGGCGGCGGCGAGGCCTCAAACGGTCCGCTGCTGCTGGAGGCGGTGTGTTTGGAGATGATCTCGGAGCAGCGTGTACACTGAGCACAGGTACGAACAAGAAAATCCCTGTTAAGTTTTCTTGTCGCACTTTGTTGCGAGCTGTGCCGCTGACGTGAGGAATGTGACGCCGCCACGACGAAACCTGCAACAGCAGCAGAAGAAGAAGAGCCAGCGTTTGTGATGGCGGTGGCTGTGAAGTCTGCGCCAGACCTGGAGGCTCCCACGGGGACTCTGAGGTGAGCGTGGATCGCTTTGCTTGACTCCTGACCTCTGAGCAGAGGAGGACGGGGACGGATCCACAGAGGAGGATGAAAGAGAAGCTCTGAGGGAGGAAGCAGCGAGCACATGAAGAAGAAGACGTGGTGTTTGACAGCGAGAAGCTTCAGATCTCAAACAGCAGATTTACTTTCAGAGGCCAAAGCTCACTGGGATGGACGCGACCTCTGACCCTGCAGGGAATCAAACTCAGTGATTAAAACAAAAGATGGTGCAGTCATGTGTTTAAGTTTTTCATGTGTAATTTTCTATGAGTAGAAAACAGAATCTATTCGATTTACCAATGTAACCAGCTGTAAAGTGTTTATTAAACAAAATAGTAAAAACTCGTTTCAGTTTCAGGTTTTAAAGGAAACTTCAGACTGACGCTTCCTCTGAGGGTTCCTTTGTTTCCTCTTCATCTGTGTCCAGAACATCTCAATTCCTCCACTATTACTGTTCTGGGTGGTAAAGTGTGTTATTTGGGGTGGCTGTAGCTCAGGTGGTAGAGCAGATCACCTACTTATCAGTAGGTGGTTTGATCCCCATCTGCTTTAGTCTGTGTGCTCTTCGATGCATCCATCGGAGTTTGAATGCGTATGAATGTTAGATAGAAAGTACTTACACGAAAGGGCATCGAAAAAAGTGCTTGTGATTAAGGCAATTTGTGTAAAATGCTTTGAGTGCTCAGATACAGAAGAAAAATGCTATATAAGAAGTTAATAAAATGTATCTATATAGCGCTTTTCACAGATAAAATTCTGTGAAATAAAAATCATAAAGTGCTTAATTTTCACAAAATTAAAAAGAATAAAAATACAACAAATAACAATATAAAACAATAAAATAAAGTATAAAAAAGACCCAGTCCATTTGCCATTTTATATTTACAGTTTGTAGTATTTGCAGAGTACTGCAGTCAGAAATCGCACACAGGAGGTTCAGAACTTCCTGGAAGTGCTGATTGCAAATTTGTCACAGTTTGATGTCTGTTGTTCAGGACTGCGGTCTGCTGGTCCAGCCAGATCGCTCCTGCGGTCTTCAGCCCCACAGCGAATCCCAGAGTCAACGTAATGCCTGCAGCTCGGGACACGTGTCAGGTCTGAGGTCCTGCCGGTGGACTGCTTCCTTAAGATAATACATCAAATTTAAGTCAAGTGACTTTTTGTTCTCGCCACCTCACCTGTGTGTCTCACCTGCCTGACAGGACGCTGGGTTGTTCCATGCCTCAGTTGTTCTGACAACAGGACGTGCGACTGGAGGGAAGTTTCCTGGCAGGCAGATGGTTGTTATCACCCAATAGTGGACCACCCACTGCTGCAGGACTGTATGAAGGACAGAAAGGTAAGGTCACCTGATCAGCTGATTTGAACCAGTCCATCTCAGATGTCTCAGTTTGTGGCAGTCGTCCTGATGGAGGTACATCACCAGCTCTCTCATTGCTCCTCAGCTGTTGTTTATCGGGGACTCAACAAATCGTGGGATGATGTACTTCCTGATGGAGAGGGTGAACTCCACCCTGGAGGACTGGGACAAAGCTCACGACACGCTGGTCTACAGGAACCTGAACAGAGGACGGACTCTGGTCAGCTACTCGTACTATCCTCAGTTCTGGCTGGAGAAGAAGCAGCGACCCACGTTCAGGGAGGCTCTGCAGCAGCTGCTCAACAGGTGAGGTCCTAACAATCCACTTTTGAGGCATGTTACATGAAGCCGTGAGATGTTTAACAGGTGACTTTTCTTGTTCTTGTCTGTTAAGGTCTCAGCCTCTGGTGAACTCTAACCAAACAGTTCTGGTTGTGGGAGGAGTCCAGTGGCTCAACACCAATCACCTGAGGACAGTCAGTGAAGTGCTGGACAAGTGAGGAGACACAGTGTAACACCACCTACATACAGTATAAACCACAGTGTTATCTCCATATGGGCTTACACTGATCTAAAGAACAGAGGACCTAACGCTGATCCCTGAGGTTCACCTGTACTCCAGTCCTGCATTTCCTGTAACATGAGAAACCCTTTCAGTAAAGACAGTAACCCGGGGTTTAGCGTTCGGGATTAGCAATGTTATTGAGGACTCTGGTTTCTATGGTAACGTGAGGTTACTTCTGTCCCTCCTCAGTAAATCTCTCAGTAACATCCTGGTGGTGGTGAAGTCTTTAGGGATGGGCTTCCATCTGCCTGTGGACGGGATCAGGTCTCTCAGTCTGGTAGGTTCCTGTTCCTGCTGTCATTCATACCCCTCTATGGGAATTAAAGCTGCTTTCTTTGATCAATATTTCAGACAGAGATACAGGACCTGTACAGGGAGAATGACGACATCATCACCACCGCCAAGCATCATGGGTACGAAGTGATTGACACGTTCAGCATCACGATGGGTCGATACAAAGAGTTCCTGCAGGGACGCTGTGCCTGTCACTTTCACGAGGTAACACAACTTGTGCTTCCAGTGGTCAGGGCTGCAGTCCTCACAG
Organism: Rhamphochromis sp. 'chilingali'; assembly: GCF_963969265.1. NCBI lineage: Eukaryota > Metazoa > Chordata > Actinopteri > Cichliformes > Cichlidae > Rhamphochromis > Rhamphochromis sp. 'chilingali'. The sequence continues at coordinate 24,960,433 of NC_137934.1, forward strand.
CTGATGTTCTGCTCTGTTTTCTCAGGTGGAGAAGTTTTGGTCCACAAAACTTTCCAGTGACAGAACGTCCACCGCGAACACGACCAGAACAGAGAGAACTGTACATACACTCGGCAGCCAATCAACCCTGCCAGACACGGAGCAGGAGGCGGGGTCTCAACCCACAACCTATCGTGTTAGAGGACCAGTGAACCAAGTATACTCTGAGATCCTTCTGAGCCGCCTGTGTCCCATTACCCGAAACTGAACACCTAGGAGGGGCCAGGTGAATCCTTCGGGAGAGTCACCTGTCCCCCTCCAGGACGTGGACTTCAGAGAGGGGTGGGGGACTCAATAGTGGAGGTGGATTATTCAGAATGAACAGAAGCCTCACTGTGCAGCTCAGGAGCACCAATCCGACGAGACGCTGAGGGTCTCAGACTCAGCTGCTGGCTTCTAATAAGCAGAGGTTACTCGAGATATCGCTCAGCTGGTTCCTGCTGCTCGCAGATGTTTAAAGTTTTCAGCATTTCAGTCCCAGCAGCAGGACTGTTAATCTCTGACCTTCTGCTGGGATTTTCCATTTCAGAACCAGAAAAATCCTCTACCATAATTCTGCTGACTGCACCAGCTGCTTCTCGCTGGCCCGTGTGTTTGACAGTGATATGAGTTAGCGTGGATTCAAGCAGCTGCTTCCTGATTCAGACTTAGCCTCAGGCCTCACTGATTGATCGATTCTGTATGTCAGACCAGTTTTAACTCCAAAGACTTGATGAAAGCTCTTCATCACGTGACAGAAGCATCTTTTATGACTCTGCTTATATTTCTATATTTTTCTACAGATGTATAATGTGTCTTTTTATAAGCTGAAAACAGAAGAAATTAATATTTTTTATGACTGTGCTCATTCTGCTCTTCATACAAAAAACAAAAAGTCAAACAAAAGTTTTTAATCCTGAACTGTGAACACATTCACAACCACAACCACTCAGTCTTTTAAACACCGTCTCACTTATGGCTTTATAACATTTAATAAAACACCAGTGGACAAAACTCATCTTTTTCTCTTTATTATTATTATTATTGTTATTATCATCTCTAGCTTCATCAGGACAGATTTTAGGTTGTTGAATAACTTTTGGAGGTCCACAGAGGAGGCTGAAAGCTCCAGAATTAGGAAATAAATTGTTTTTTATTTATTGCATTTTTTGGTCATATTGACAAAAGTTGCTTTAAGAAATTTTTCTTTACGTTTTTTTGACAAGCATTCTTCAAAAAAAAATCCAACAACAGAGTTATTGTTTCCTAAATATTGTTTATTTTTTATTTCATTTAGACTTTTTCGTTTTAGTTCAGTTTAGTTTCCAGGGAGAATTTACTCCTTTAGTTTTCATTATTTCAAAAATGTTTCGTTTTTAATAGTTTCGGTGTTATTAGTTAGTTTTAATCTTTATTAAGTACAGGCACTACAATATAAACTCTGAACTTTCTGAAAGCAGTGACTCTCAGCAAACACGTTTTCTCATCAGTTGTAATGAAATCTGATCTCAGATATTAAAAGCATATTTCCTCCGTATCGTTTTTGCATTTTGGTTTGCTTTCTAAGTTCACAAAATCGTTTCAGTTTTAATCTTTTAAAGTTTTATTTTTATATAACTAAAATGTTTTCACCAAACCTCATTCAAAAATCAGCCACTTTTAGATTTTTTTTTCTACTGTGTTCCGTCGTTTATTTGCTTTTCGGGGATCAGATGTCAGCACGAAGTTTTTTTTTATCATGAAGCCTCTCACCCATCCAGCCAGTTATAGCCCAGCTCTGACGTCAGCTGCTGAGTCCTGAGTTGGTCCAATGAGAACCGTCCGGGACTGGGACTGGTCCAAGGTGCTTCTACTCTCCTGCAGATCGAGGAAAGCACAGTAGCGAAAGGACTCCTTCAGCGGGATTCAGGAGCCTGCTCCGGGCCGGGTCGCTGTCAGCATGCGGAGCTGAGCAGGGATGGAGGCGCGGAACTGCGGAGTACGACACATGAACGCTCTGAGTCTGCTGCTGGTGTGCGTGTGCCCGCTGTGCTGCAGGGGCAGCTGGATGTAAGTATGTTACAAAATACACACACACACACACACACACACACACACACACACACACACACACACACACACACACACACACACACGCACGCTAAATAAAAGCCCAAAAGTTTTCTTCAGCTGTCTCGTGCCAAAGCGCGCGCTGGCACGGAGCCGTCAGAGTCATGCGTGAAGACGTTTATGGAGATGAAGCTCCCGGAGGAGCACACGGAGCCAGCTGGCTGTGAGCTGCAGGGCAGCGGAGAACTTGAGTGCAGAGTCCGCCTGGAAAACAGCGAATTCACCGGCTCAGCCTACAGGAGCATTAACGGTGTCGTTAAAGAGCGCCTCTTCTTTCGTGCTCATTAAAAGCTTCTCGCGCTCACAGAAATGCGCGCAGACTCGGTGTGACCTCTCTGTGACCCTCACACACTCAGCTGATGAGGTTTGGATCTCGTTTTTGGCTGAAACGCGCGGATTTTCCACGGTAATGTCCAAGAATCCGAATTTTGCGCGTGCACAGACCGTTTCTAATCCGCAGCAGCAGCGCACGCGCGCAAGAGACCTGCTCTACGCCAAGAGCCTGATAAAAGGCGCAGATGAGCGCCGAGCCGGGGGGGTTGGGCTCGGAAATCAGATGGGGGGCACACATACACAGCGACCACTTTCTCTAATATGTGTTTTATTTTAGTATAAATACAGCAAGTATTTACACGTTTCATATAAGCACACTCTCGAAGTTTCTTATCGATTTCGGCCCGAATAACGGAACATCTCAGGTACATACAAGCGTTCATTTAGATGTTACGCTGTATGATAAGCAACCCCGCAGCCAGGAACGCTGCACAACGTGACGTCAGAGTTAGTGCTTCACTTCACACCTGTGCAGGATGGACAGGTAATAAATGAATAAATCAGAGGTGTGCTGTCTGAACTTTTCCTTATTTTAAATAAAGTTTTGCTGATTTCTGTCGACAGGTGGCTCGGTGTGACGTCACCGGGGTTGGTGGAGAAGCTGGGGTGTTCCAACCTGTCTCTGAGCCCCCGGCAGCGCGAGCTGTGCAGCAGGAAGTCCATCCTGCTGCCGGGAGTCCGGGAGGGCGCGCGCCTCGGGGTGGCCGAGTGTCAGAGACAGTTCAGGCACGAGCGCTGGAACTGTTCCACCAATCAGAAGGTGCCCGTGTTCGGGCACGAGCTCACGAGCGGTGAGTAAGATCACTTAACGGGGGTGGGGACTCCTCCCTCTGATTCACCTGGACGCGTGACTGCTCAGGTGAAGCAGGACCGTCATGGAGCAAATACAGGCTTCACTCATCGACAGAGATGGGCAGTTACGCGCGTTCCGATTACTTTTTTCAAGTAATGATTATAGTAAAGGATTACTATTGTAAAAATGCAATTAGATTAGTGTTACTTTCCCGTAAGAACGCTGTATTCAGTAGCGGTTTTTAATACGGGCGACACGGGCGACATCGTGGTGGGGGGCGGCATCAGGGGCATCGGCAAAAAAATAAAAATAAAAAATTGCTCGTACTCATGCTGCCCCCACATCAGCCAGCGCATATTGGGAATGGCATAGGCACCGATCGGTTTTCTATCGCCCATTTGCTGGGAGTAAGGGCGCCCTCCGTTTGCGAGGTGCGCCTGCTGCTTGCGGCACAGGGAGGAGAGGGCGGGGCGGCGGGGGATTCACTGACTGGCTGGAGCAGCATCTAATAACCAACTCGCAGAATAAAACAAAACAAAAACAAACCAACAAACACGAAAACACCAGACATTGTGATACAGACTTATAATTTGCACCGATGTTTTTCCTCGGTGCGCCTGCTCGCTGCTGAAGTCAAAGTAAACTTTATTGTCATCTCCGCTACATACAGTCCAGTATATAGAGAGACGAGACGACGAGGCTCCAGTTACAGCAGTGCAAGTAAACAAACAATAAATATAAGAAGAGTAAGAAAATAAATATACACTTTAGGACCAGGGGTAAAGGGATCAATAACAATTTAAAATTTATAGTTTGATGATTTAAAGTCTCACACACAACCCGTCGAAAAGGGAGGGGCCGGCTGCTTCCAAATAGTGCACATTTCATTCATAATGATGTAAATCCAAGCCCATTATGTATTCATGATTTGAATCCTGGGTTGTGTGAAATCCCAGAAATAAACCCTAGACAAAGTGAATCTGTGAACTAAGGTGTAGGTGTGTTAGATCATGTTGTGGTGATCCTCGAGTTGGGGGATTTGTGTTCATACTGGAGTGCAAAATTAAAGCCAACGTAAGATGGACAAGAAAAGTTCAAAGTCATCAGGTGCTCAGTTTAGAAAAAATAGAAAAGAAGAGGAGGAGAAACGAGCAAAACATACAGGTAAGCAGATGTGTCATTGGATAATGGCAGGTCATCCTGAAACAATCAGAATCAGAATACTTTATTAATCCCTAAGGAAATTATGTGCGTTACAGTTGCTCCAAGAAGAAATGGTAAAAATAGTAACAGTAACAGACTAAACTCCAAACAATACATTATGTTACAGATTTTAATATTAATTAGTCATTGTCAGTTGTTGATTCATCCCGTTCTCATTGTATGACGAATTATGATGGCTGCTTGGTAGCTGTTTGCATACTATGCATACTCTCTCTCTCTTCATGTGTGTGTTTCTATGGCGAAATTCAGTGTGGTTCCGACAACAGTTTTATGTTAATGTACAATCCTTAATATGTTTTGTGTGTGTGTGTGTGTGTGTGGGGGGGGGGGTGTTCGCCCGGGGCGCCAAACAGGCTAGGACCGCCACTGGCTGTATTACTGGGTTACTAAACCCTGATTTTGTTTGTCAGTGTCTTATGACAGTGACGTAATAGCATGCGACGTCCGTGGCAGCAACAGACGTGTGCAGATCAACAGTGCGGGAGAGAGTGCGACCGTGCGGTGTTTAAAGCTTGGAAGTACTTACCTTACTTTGAGTTTGATTCTGTAAGAAGTGTCTGCTGTACACTCTGCGTGTGAAAAAAACTTCTTTCTACAGCAAAAAATTAAACTACAAATCATAGCAAGCACCCAGCACGCTGCCACAGGAATGTGAAATTCACAGAGAAATCCCCAGATCCTCCCCATTGACATGACCGCTGCAGCACTGGGAAAACCTGCGACGGCCCCACTCCTGCGAAACTGGTGAAAATAAGATTTAAGAGCGACAGGGCTAAGTGATGCTGAATCTTCGATTTTATTCATTTTTTGCTGTGTTTAACTTGCATTTATTTGAAAGAGTGATTGTAAACACAAAAAATAATTTATTTTATATGCTGGAATATGCAGATTGGTTTAAATCTGGTTTTCAAATCTGGTTTAAATGTAAAAAGAAATTCTTCTAGTCAGAGACAGTTGAATATAATTTAGTTTTTGCTTGATGAAATGTGCATAAAGTTAAAAGATTAAAACTAATAAAACAAGTTTTAAAAAGAGAATTTTCAATATTATATGATGGATTATGCAGAAAAAAATAGAATTAGGCTGAAAGGTCTATTGCTTTATTACATATTCAGGTTGTTTATCATGTTTTTAAAAAGTAACTAAGTAATAAAGTAACTAATTACTTTTGAAAATAAGTAATCACTAAAGTAAAGGGATTCGGAGAAATAAAGTGATTTGGAGAAGTAACTAATTACTGTTTTTAAGTAACTTGACCACCACTGCTCACTGAAACTTTATTTGTTCCAAAGCTCTCCAAAAGCAGCCACAGAATCCTACTGAACAGTGGCCGTTTTAGCTTGCTTCTGATTGGCTGAAATGAATCTGACTGAAACCATGTATTTTTTTCCACTCAGGCGTGTGTTAGCTCAGCTTCTCTGAGAATAGATTCGATTTTTGTATAATGTGCGCCAGGTGAGTTTAATTAGGGGACAAACTCCAGAGCCAACCAGTCGAGAGACAGTAAAAGAGGAAACAAAATAAGTCTGGTTAGGTGAGGCAGCGTGAGGAAAAGGGTAAATAGAGTAGGAATTTTTACAACAACAAGGCATTCAGTAACACCATCAAGGGTCACAGTGTGAGAGGTCAGAGGTCGCTGAGAGTAAAATCAGCTTTTACAGTCTGAGGAAAAACACTGGTTAACAAACTTATGTATATCTGTGATGGTCAGAGTGCACATAAACCCATAATGTAGTCACATGACCTCATTTCATTCAATGACTTGTAAATTAAATTCATCAAAGAGAGAAATTTTCTCCTTCAGTTAAATTTTCAGACTTCAAAGCAGAAAATTCAGGTTTCAGAAATCGTTTAAATCTTTTTCTGCAGTTCCTGTCTCTGCCTGTAGAGGGCAGCGCTCCCTTTAGCACCAATACCAGTCTTAGCGATAAATGATTTCTTCACTTCCTCAATGTGACCAGAATACTTCAGACAGCACGTCTGAATATGAGACTTTACAGAGACTACAGACTGTGAAACTCACAGAGACTGCACCTCAGTCTGAAAAACCCTCCATCCATATATCCATCCATTTTCTTCTGATGATGAAAATGTATGTGAAGTGATGATATGAAATTAAAATAAGCATAAATATTAAAACATTTACACAGACTTTAAATATTTTATTTTAATACACTTTTAAATATAAAATCTATTAATTATATATTAAATTATTAGATAGCCAGTGAATTTTAATTGACAGGACTTTGCCTGTGTGCTAACACTGACTGCTTTTAGTTTTGGACTGAAAGATAAAAGCAGCTGGAGTGTGACCAGTACAGAGTGGTTCTGCCTTCATTTCTGAGGGGTACTCTGAATCAGGTGAAGATTGTTAACCAATGAGCAAAGAAGCATCTGAGACGATGAAAGTATACCTCATGAAACCTCCTGAAATAAGTGTCATGTCTGCCCATTCTGTCACTGCAGGAACCAAAGAGACAGCGTTCATCTATGCGGTGATGGCAGCAGGGCTCGTCCATGCCGTCACGCGCTCCTGCAGCCAGGGCAACATGACGGAGTGCGGCTGCGATGCTCGGCTGCGGGGCGGCGGCTCAGCAGCAGAGGGCTGGCACTGGGGCGGCTGCTCAGATCACATCCAGTACGGGACGTGGTTCAGCCGCAAGTTCATGGACCACACCTTGAAGAACATGTCGACGAGCCACAGCAGCTACACGCTGAGCACCATGAACCAGCACAACAGCGAGGCCGGGCGACAGGTGAACGTCGACGACTCAAACTAAAGCTGAAAGTCTAAAGGTCCAAGGTGTGATTAACTTCCTGTTTGCATCCTGCAGGCGATCAACAGGACGATGTCCACAGACTGTCGTTGTCACGGTGTTTCTGGCTCCTGCGCGGTGAAGACATGCTGGAGGACGATGGCGCCGTTTCAGCGGGTCGGGACGTATCTGAAGGACAGATACGAGCACAGCATGCAGGTGACGGAGCGATCCAAGAGGAAGATGAAGTGGAAGGACCAGCGGCGTCTCCATGTGGACAAACACCAGCTCATCTTCCTCAACAAGTCTCCAAACTACTGTCTGGAGGACAGGCGGCGGGGCATCGCGGGCACCAGAGGGCGCCGGTGCAACCGGACATCCACGGGGCCGGACAGCTGTAACCTGCTGTGCTGCGGCAGAGGATACAACACACACGTGGTCAGACACGTCCAGCGCTGCGAGTGCAAGTTTGTGTGGTGCTGCTACGTCCATTGCAGGCGCTGCGAGAGCATGAACGACATGCACACCTGTAAGTAACACACCTGGAAACAGAAACACGTGGAACACGTAGCTTACCTTCATTCACCTCAGCATGATACCTGGTAATAGAAGAACACCTGGAATAAAAGAAGGATTTGTGGGAAGAGACAAATTGGACATCTGGATCTGAAAGAGTGTAAACATAAGAAGGACTGAACCTCTCAGGTGAAGACAGATCCTCCTTGGACCAATCTGAGGTCAGCAGTACTTGGTACATTTACAGCAGCACATGGCACAGCTTCACCTTCTCTCTTGATAACATCACCATTAGAGTAAACCTGCAGAAGAGTCACAGAAGAAATGGGTGAGCAGCTGCCTGAGGGCCGAGCAGTGAAGGTGAAGCCTTAAGTTTACCTGTCGATGTGGCGAGGAGCTCAGAGCGGAGCTGCTGCTCCATGTGGAAAGATCCAGGTGAGCCACGTGACAGCCTCCTGCATGCCTCCTGTGTGAGCTGTTTCATGTTCACCTGTGAGCAGCAGACCCAGGACAGGACTTTACTGCCTGAACGTTTAAATGTTTCAGACTGGACAGACTTCTCCAACGTGATGTTTCTGAAGCATTCAGAGTGCCACCAGGAGGAGGATCAGTGCTGCTGCACACTCAATCTGAAGATCTAAATGACTGAAGCACACCAGATGGACTCCTGATCAGTCTCACCAGTTCTGCAGCCCACAGACTGATTTCATATTTTAAAATAAAGATATTTATGTGTAAATAATTTTTAAAAGTTGATTATTTGGTATGGAATCATATTTTTATAATTTCTGTCCAAAAAGAATCAAACTGACATCAGAAGGTGAAATGATCCCGTAAATGTGGACGTGAAGAGTTCCTTGTTCAATTTCTGTTGGCAAACTTTATTAACAAAAACATGAAAACAACAGAACAAAAAGCTGTGAGTCTGTTTAAAGGTTCCACACAAATACGGTTTATTATACTTTGACTAATAAAAAATAAAATGCCTGGTAGAGAAAATGTTAGAGGAGATTTGGTTCAGTTTGTCTTTAACAAACCATAAAACTCCTCACAAGATATTCCAGAAACATTCCCAAAAAGGCATCCTGAAAGAAGGAAACCTTGTGAATAATCCAGAAACAGGAAATACTACATTCCAGCTGGAAGTACAGCAGTATAGCTGTACAGGCAGCTGATGATGTAGAGTAAAAGTACTTCATTACATCTGATCACAGAAGGCCCTGCCTATTCTGCCTCCACCTCACCCAAGAAGAGTCTTCTTTTTGATTTTTGAATAAAAGAATGATTAAAGACATCAGAAAGATGTAAATATAACAAGCATATAAAACATATTAAGCCTGCACAGCTTTGTTCACATGGATGTGTTTAAATAAAGTTAGGAGAAAGTATCCTGTCTGTCAGTTGGTGATGAACGCATCCATCACTTCTTTCATTTGACAGTTTAAACAGCAGGAACAAAAGAACAGCTGATGAAACATCAGACCGTAGAAACAATTTGAGAAACATTCAAACTGATCTGAACTGTGCACAGCTCTCTGAGCTCTGCAGCAGCTCGATTCTTTTCTGTTTCAGCCGTTCAGTTGCAAATTTGCTGCTGTGCTTGGATCTTTGTCCTGCTGATGACCCAGGTTGGTCCCAACTTTATCTGTGGGACAGATGGCCTCACACTGAAGAACCACAAAAGAAGTTCAAGGTGCACTTAGATCATCATCCCTTCTCCACCGTGCTGACACTTGATCCAAGCTGTTTGCTGTGCGTGATGGACAAACATCTACATTTGGTCTCATCTGTCAAAGGATGTTGTTCCTGAAGTCTTTGTTCAGATGCAGCTTTACAAACCCGATCCCTGCTGTTATGTCCTCTTACTGAGAAGAGGCTTTCTCCTCCAGCCCCTCTGAACAGCCATTCCTGTTCTGCCTTTTTCTAACCATGCTGTCATGAACTCTAACCTTTAACCTGCTAACTGAAGCCTGTAGAGTCTGAGATGTAGCTCTTGGAATGTAGTTTTTTATTTTTTTGATCAGTCTAACCCTGTAAATAATTTACTGTAACATAAACGCCTGAATGGACCACACCTTCAAACTGCTAAAATGTGTCCTTTGGTAGAGGAGCTCAGACCGACGATGACGATCAGTTAATCAGTGCATTGATCATCAGCACATGGATGCAGTAAGGCTGGACTCTGCAACAGACAGACACCACAGTGCCCTGAGTTTTAGGATCTGTGCATTCCCAGAGTGTAAATTAGGGGTGTAAATGAGGGGTGTAACGTCTGTAACATCAAAAAAATGATCGTCCTGCTCAGCTGATCTCTGAGCTCAGTGAACTTTCTCCTGACCAATTTCAGTTCTGACTGAATCCAACATGGAGTTCATTTTGTTCGAGTAGCACAGCAAGGACTGATCGTGTGTACCTCAGATAAACTATTTAAACTTTGTACTTATTCATTATTCTTATATTCAGGCCTTCAAACCTTCAGGCATAGTTGCAGGGTTCAGGTTTGGGTTGAGGCCGCGGTCTCGTTGCATGTTGCTGAGTCAGAGAGGGTCCTCACAAAGACAGGAGTGTGTGTTATCAGCAGTGTGTGATGATGAGGCAGAAAGATTTGGGGAAAAAGTGAAAACATGTTCTTATTTACACTCCAGGATTTCCTGCCATTCTTACTGCACATTACTGAACAGGGTATGCCAGGCACAGATCCAGGGGCCCACAGGGTCAGGGGTCACACCCAGGCTCCTGTGTGTGATCATCTGCTGCCCTCAGCTTCTCCTCAGAAATCAAACATCTGCATTCCTGCGTGTTCACATTCACACATTCATACACACAGAAACTTTATAGCGAGCATGTCGACCGCGGCACTGCCGTCGGTGTGAGGTCAACGCAGGAGTGACGATTATGGCAACCTGAGACCAACTGAACTGTGTATGTGTGTGTGTGTGTGCGTGCGCCGGTGTGTTTGTGTGTGAGTGTGTTTCTGTATATGTGTTTGTGTATGTGGGAGTGTATCTGTGTGTCTCTGTGTATGTGTGTGTGTGTGTGTGTGTGTGTGTCTCTGTTTTTAAGGTCTGAAACACAGACACACAGAGTGTTGATTTTGTGTGTGTGTGTGTGTGTGTGTGTGTGTGTGTGTGTGTGTGTGTGTGTGTGTGTGTGTGTGTGTGTGTGTGTGTCTCTGTTTTTAAGGTCTGAAACACAGACACACAGAGTGTTGATTTTGTGTGTGTGTGTGTGTGTGTGTGTGTGTGTGTGTGTGTGTGTGTGTGTGTGTGTGTGTGTGTGTGTGTGTGTGTGTGTGTGTGTGTGCATGTATGGGTCAGTGTGTACCTCAGACTCGGCAGTTTCCTTTGAGTTTGGTTTTTCAGGAAACACATGAGGGATGATAAAGGAGGAGGAGGCGGCTCAGAGGCGCAGGAGCTGAAAAGAGTTGGCGGGGATAAGTTGGAGGGCAGAAGAGATGGAGGTCCTGCAGAGCGTCCGGCTGCTGTGTGTCTCTCTGATGATGATGATGATGATGAGTGAGCTGAAGATGTCAGCTGCTGCACAGGTAAGCTCGTCCGCCTGTTTTTATTCATGGAGTTCGTTCAGCTTCAAACTCAAAAACTGAACTCGGCGGTTCAGATGTAAAAATCTACATGAGCTTCAGGATGTAAAAGTTTGGACACTGGTTGTCGTGCGTCAGCGTCTCTGTGAAACTTTGAGTAGATGAATCTGAGAGCCCTTCCTCACATCAGCTCAGAAAGAGCTCCATTTATTTTAGTTGTGCTGTCCTGTTTGAAGCTTCATCTGTGATAACTTCTGGTTTTCTGATATCTTACATAGCGATGTGTTCTCTGACTGAAATATTATGAGCTGCAGACTGAAGCACTGCTCACATCATTTGCTCTGACGTTCACTTTCTGGGGAGGGGGAGTCACCTGAGAGTGTGGACGCAGTGGGAATAGCCCCAACCCTCATTCAAGAAGCTTTACATTCACATAAACAATGTGAGAAATAACTAGTGTGGGGTACTCAAGCAGAATGTTGCCATGGTTACAGGCAGTACTGTGTAGTATTATGTGCTCTGTATAAACAGATCTTCAGTCTGATATGTGCTGGTGCAGCCAACAGCTGGAGTATGAGGTACCTGCAGCAGCCTGCTCAGGTCTGCAGAGCTGCAAACAAAGAAACACAGCAGAGACTGCAGGAAGAAGCCGCACATGCCAAAGACTAAAGCTCCGCCCACACAGGAATAGCTGTGCAGCAATGCGATGACTGTTGAACTTCAGTGAAGTTGGCGACTTATAGAGATGACACAGAGCGGATCGATTAGTGGAAGCCGCGTGTTTAGATAAGCTGATACTGGAAACTGAGCGGGAATCACATCAGAGGTTATCTCAACAGCCAGAGCCCGCTGACAAGCAACTGTCACCGAGCAAAGGCAAAAAGGAACCAGTTTATCTGTCAGCAGCTGATTCCCATCTGAACCTGCAGGCTGTAACAGGAAGTCATCATCGGCCCAGGAACTCCGTGTCCTGTTTGCCTCCTTTGACCGTTTCCTGGGTGGAGCTGATGGAGCAGATAACCACAGCTGCTATTACAGTTATTACACTTACTTCCTGTTCCAGTCGAGCCACCAGCAGCAGTCTTTGGTTTTCAGGTCCAGAGGAGGAGGTTTAATAGTTTTACAAAGTGATGAGTTGAACTTTTCCACACTGCTACCTTCTAGTTTACCTGCACGCTGACAGTGTGTGGAGCACTGAGCTCCTGATTGGTTGGAAATCGTCCTGCTAAGAGCTGCAGCCACACACTGCCAGCACAGTTTCACTCACACAGCGTAGACATTGATGAAAGACACTTTTCTTTTCTTTTTTTTTCAGAACTTTTGCTCCAACTCGACAGTGCTCCGCACTCGCACGATGTGCCACTCCTGCACCATCAGCCAGCTGATCCTATGCCCATCAGGATTCAAACCCACGCCCAGATCCAACGCCCAGGACTGCAAGTGAGCACCACATAGCACAGGTCCACTCAAAGTCCTCATTGTGGTTCAACTGATGGTTGAAACAATAAACTGTGATTAGCTTCTTTGCACAAATTCAAATACCTCCACAATTTCACATCAAACATCACAACTCACACAAGAAACTTTAAAAGATCTCCACATCACCTCTTTAATAATTTTCTATTGAATTTACAGTTAACAGTTCTGCTGTCGAGTCAGGGTTCAAAACAGTCCTTCTGCGTATCACACTGAGCCACAGAGCAGCCTCTCCGTCTGAATCAGGCTATATAAGGACCCCTCCCCTCCCTCACCCACCTCCACCTCTAAGAGGAGAGAGCCTTGCTGTCCTGGATCCCAACATCAGCAGCCACTTTACCTCCAGTCTGTCTGTCTGTTCTGCAGGTACTACATCAACACTCCCAGCATGAAGCTGCCCCTCAGTGGCTGCTCCTTCGAGTGCTACAAGGAGGTGGAAATAAAGAGCTGCTGTCCAGGTTACTGGGGCCCCGACTGCATCGGTCAGTACCGACACACCAGCTCGTCCTCAAAGAGCCAAAAAGCTTTTATTTAATCATTATGTTATATTCAAAAGAGGCTGTATGAATGTGTGAGAAGCATGTTGTATAAAGTGATTTGAGTGCTCATAGTAGAAAGGTGCTGTACAAGAATCAGTCCGTTTACCACATATAATGTTAAAAGGCTGCAAAATAACAGGCCTAACATTTGTAGTGGGGAGTCTATTGTATTAAAGAATGGAAAAATGATCCTGTTACCACAGGTGTGTAAAGTCCAGCACCGCAACGCAGTCTGCCTTTACAAATGTGTGAGAGAGAGCAGGTGTGGATGTTGCTGTGAGGCAGGCTGTGAACTTTCTTCAGCTTTCAGGCGCCTCAGCGGCTCAGACAAGAAGTAAAGGAGCATGCGAAGTTACAGAGCGGTGCCATCGAGTGCGTAAAAGTTGTGAGTGTAAAAGTCCTGCTGACTCAGGAGCTGCTGAGCTTCAAACCTCCTCCAGCGTTAACATCAGCACAGAGACTTCACAGCCGAGCAGCTTCTGTAAGGGTGATGTGAGGGTGGACGGGCGCTTTGGTCCATGTGCTACATTTAATTCAATATGTTTAAATTTAAAGAAGTTTAAAATGTAAATTTGTGACTGTGATAATTTTTGTATTCACTCATTGGTCATAGCATGCTAGCAGCAGCACACTCGGTCTGTCCAGAAATTCACTACAAGACTTCTCGGTGGTCTAAAGAAACTGAGCTCTGGCTTCCAGGTGACTTGTGTCACATTTTCAGTTCTGTAGGAACCAGATCGTCCTGCAGGAACCAGAAACTTCCTCCCCATTTCCTCTGGTCAGACGCTGTCAGCAGGACTGGAATCTGCTTACTCAGTGGACACCCCCCCCCCCCATGCGTCTCATGCCTGCTTTATCTGTTCAAAGCAGAAAAGTAATGCTCAGTTTTTTCTGCTCCTGAGAGCTGACACACCTGAACCTGGGGTCTTCTAGGACTTTGCTTGTCCTCCATCCACCCCCAGCTCCACCTTCACTGAAGACTCTGCCACTAGAAACGCAAAAAAGAAAAAAAAATCACTGAAACTCTTACAAAGTTTTCACAGAAAACCCCAAAGCAATCCTCCAACAAGTGGAGGAAGTCGTTGTTACGTAAAAGTACCTTTAAAAGTAAAAGTCCTGATACTCATGTGAAAGTATGAGTAATATCATAAAAAATACTTAATTATAACAAGTAAAATGTCTCCTGAGTATGAGAACCAGTATATATTTGATGGTCATCGCTGTGCAGTCATGTGAAAACAGATTTTTTTTTTAAACTATGTTCACTTTCAAATGTTTGGTATCAAACAGAAGTTATTTTCATTATGAACTGTTGATCATTTCTCTGGTCCAGCTCCGACCTTCCGGTCCTAAGTGACGCTGCCATAAACTGACTTAGCATCAAAGTAATGATAAAATAATACAGGCACATGTTCAAATACTTAAAAATATAAGAAGGATTTCTTCATAACTTTCAAAGAGGAAAAAAAACACCCAGGAATGAACGATCCTGGTATCCGTGCTTCCTGCGATGCTATCCTGTGATGCTGTGGTGGTTATTTGTTCTGTGAGCGGAAGAGGGGAAGGGAAACAGATGATGGTGATGTGATGACATGAAGGAGGATGGCAGGAAGTGTGTGTGTGTGTGTGGGGGGGGGGGGGGGGGTCTGTTTCCTCATAGAAAACACAACAGCAGCGCTCCACAATCATGAAGCGTCAGCTTCCTGTTCACACCATGTGCCCGTTCTCTTTCAGAGTGTCCTGACCAGGCCGCCAGACCCTGCAGCGGCAGAGGCATCTGCTCCGCTGGACTGGGAGGGAATGGGACCTGCAGCTGCCAGGTGACCTCACACACCTGTTCTCACCTTACACACCTGCTCTAACTGTACATCTCACTCTCACACACCTGCTCTCATAGAATAGATGTTTATTTTCGCTGTTACAAGAACAATGAAAGACAGTGTCACCTCACACACCTGCTCTCACATCACGTCACACACCTGGTGACAAAAATCAGCTGATTTGCAGGTAAATTGGAGTGAGAAAGCAAAGCTGATTGGAACACAGACAAACCAAAAAATAAAACAAACTACAATAACGTGAAAGCAGACTGACACAATCACTGTAATCTGCAGTCTTCACGTGAGTTTGTGTCCATATAAATGTATATTTAGGACGTAATCATATATCTGGGTTTATTGTCATAAAGAAGGCATAATATTAGAACCTTGAACAACACTCACTGTCCACAGAACCAACAGTAAATGACCTCAGAGCTTCTAGATTCTAGAGCCCTTTAGAACCTTAGATCTCAGACTGTTACAGGAACCCAAGAACCCTGTGAATAATCAAACCCCATAAATGTGTGTGTTGCATCGGTGGTTGGCTGAAAGGTTTAAATAATTAATGACCGTAAAAGCAGAACCCCTCCACCTTTGAAAAATACATCGGTATACAGGTTCCTGTAACAGGACCCAGCAGCAAACTGTTTGCATTATAAATCTGTCTCTCTACAGGCCAGAACCACGGCTCTCTTAAAGTTTACCCATGATGTCCCATCCTGTTTATCATTGTTTTTAATTGTGTGTGTGTGTGTGTCCAGGAGGGCTTTGCAGGAACTGCCTGTGAGGACTGTGCACCTGGACGGTACAGCCCCACCTGTAGCTCAGGTAACGTCATCTCCAGCTGTGACAGATGCACTGAGTTCTCAGGAACCTCTGACCCACCGTAATTCTGTTTACACTGTTTGCAGTCTGCTCCTGTGTCCACGGCCTCTGTGCTTCTGGAATAGTGGGCGACGGCCGATGCACCTGTTTCTCTGGATACACGGGTCCCAACTGTGACCAAGGTCAGTCCTCCTGCTGGTACCTTTACATTCACAGGTAACTCCACCTGCAGCAGGTGTCCCGCTGTGTTGTCTGGTCCTTCTCCTGATTTGGTAACATGTCAGCTTATCTTTTCCTGTTTCCTGTTACCTATACAGTTTCTGCATTTGCCTGCACCCTGTCACCTGTGCTAACACCTGTATTGTGTTTCAGAGTTACCAGAGTGTGCAGCTCTCAGCTGTCAGCAGAACTCTCGCTGTATTGAAGAAGCTCTGACGGGGCAGTTAGTGTGCCAGTGTCTACCCGGCTACCAGAGAGCAGGAGCCAAGTGTTTATGTGAGCTTATATGTACCCCCTTGGTGCTCTCTCTCTCTCTCTCACACCTCTAGTTCTCTCTCCCGTCTGTGGTCAGTGTAAATGTCACAGTCTTTGAGTCTCTGTGTGCTCCAGCTTTGTCTTTCTCACTTTGTCACTTTGTCTTTCTCAGCCATAAATCCGTGTCTGCAGCGGGTGTGTCACGCTCAGGCCTCCTGTGTCCACACTGGACCAAACCAGCACCTGTGTACCTGCAATGAGGGCTACAGCGGGGACGGGCGGGTCTGCATGGCCATTGACCCGTGTCAGACCGATCGTGGCGGCTGCGCCGCTGAGTCTGCCCGCTGTGTGTACGATGGACCGGGCAGGGTAAAACATTTTGGCTGACCTTTCACATCATGTGTGTAACGAGCTGTGGCCCACAGGGGGCAGCGGCTTGCTGTCAGATGACCTTGTCAGTGACCTCTGAATCTGCTGTGCTCTGTGCTCTGTTCAGTCCCACTGTGAGTGCCTCTCTGGGTTTGACACTCTGTCGGGTGGTGGCTGCAGCCTAAAGAACTCCTGCACACCTGATTCCTGCCACCGGAACGCCAACTGCAGCACCGTGGGACCTGGACAAGTTGAGTCAGTCACTTTACTTTACTGAATGTCTGCATGGACCAATACCTGAATCTGCAGGCAGCAAGTAGCAGAGCTGCAGAACTGAGCCGTCACTTGCTGCTCTGTCCCTCAGGTGCGCCTGTCTCCAGGGCTACATTGGTAATGGTAAAGTCTGCATTGGGAACATCATGGAGCGTCTGAATGACCTGAACACAGAACCAGGAGGCCAGTGGACGGGTCAGCTGAGCAATGCCATCACTCTGTTTGGTATGTGGATTCAGTTTGAGGTGATTTGGTCCATAAAAAGCAGAAAACTTTCACTTCCTCAGCTTTAGCTCTCTGTGCAGGGACACATGTAAGCTTTTCCCTCTGGCCTACGGTGTTCTGGTGTGACCTGCCCAGTGACAGATATATTAAATAAAACTCAGTAAATAAACTAGCATTCATAAAAATTAAACTGATACAGAAAAATTATTTCAAGTTTCTCCTTTAAGCACTTTTATTTACCACATCCAGGACTTTTTTTTATAAGTGAGTTTTAAAATGTTTAATCTGGGTTCTGCACGGTCGCCCCTAAAGTAGCCTTCCTGTTCGATCCTGCTCTGTTTATTCTCCAGAACACATGACATAACCGACGTATCCCATGGTAAAACATAGGAGCGATGCTCAATTACTGCTCCGCTTTATTGGCAATGACAAGTCGTCAGCTGATGCACAACTTGTTTTTTGGAGGTATTCAGATGCGATCTGTGTAGTGAGACATTTTACAGATGGTCAATGAAGTCGTCTCACATGAAAAGAACTAATGTTGATGATTGTGTTTGTGTGTGTTTTGCAGGATCTTTGTCGTGGCCGCTGCAGAATTTGGGTCCGTTCACCGTTTTCATCCCGATAAATAAAGGCTTCAAGGGAACGCCGGTACGAATCCCTTCAAATAAACTGATCCACTTTTATCAGCAGCTAGTTTTAGCTTCCTTTTAACTTTAGAGCCACTTTTATGTTTCTTTCACACCCTGGCTTTGTTTTGGGAGCTCATCGTTCTTTGAGCTCCAGAGGAAAAAACACAATTCAATCAAAACGGGTTCAGTCAGGATTCAAACATCTGCCTTTACTCCTCTTACTAGGTGAGGACTCTGATAGCGGACAGGTCCAAAGCTACATACCTGTGTAAGATGCATCTGGTCGCTGGGATGATGCAGTTTGACACACTGAAGAAAACTGATGTCTTCTACACACTGACGGGAAAATCAGCAGAGACGGACACATCAGAGGGGGTGAGAGGCTTCATCACCAGCAGATTGATACAACATGAAGTGTAAACATGTCAGGGCACGAAGCAAAAAAATTAGGAAATATAAAAAAGATTTGAAACAATTTGAGGAAAGTGAGTGATGACTTGTTTTTTCACATAAGAAACAAACCAACCCAAAGCAAAATGCTAACCCAGAACCCGAACTAGAACCTGACCGAGACCCAAACTCAGACCCTTTCCCTAAGCAATTAAACAAATAACTTGACTGAATCCTGTTTTTAAACCCTTGGAAACACAATAAAGATGACAATAAATAGAGCATTCACAGACTTGGCTTGCATCTGTTTATTGTAAGAATGAATTAAGATTTATAATCAAATAAGTGATGCACACAGTGGACACCAAGTCCAGTCTTAAGTACTTCAGAGACTTTTGATAACATGTGAAACTGTTACGGTCTTCACACTTCCAAATGTTAAAGTGGTAAGCCTCCAATGGCTTTGATAGAATTTTGTATTGTCAGATCTTCCTCTGGTTTCATTCCAGGACGCTCAAACCAAAATCCGTATCCATGGCGGCAGGAAGAAAGGTGTAATCATCCAGTCTAATGTTGTTGCATCTAATGGGATCATCCATATCATCAATAGGCTGATGGAAAGCGTGCCTCCCATCGTAGAAAGCAACACTGAGGTGGCAAGACTGAAAGATTTTAGTTTGGGTGTAAATGTGCTCAGCAAAGATAAACCTGTTCATTATGTCTCCATTCATCTCATTACATGAACACTTTGTTGTTCCACAGGAGAACCTGATGAAGATCGTTTCTGACTACGGCAAGTTTCAGACTTTCACCAGTTTATTACAGGTATAGACTTCTTTTCTTCAATAGCAGGAACATCAGGCCATGAATACATGCAGACGCCAACTTTTTTATTCTCAGTTTAGAAGTTAATCACATCCTGTAACTTCCTGTATTGAGTCAATAACAAGTTGAACACTGGAAGACATTTTATTGCATGTCCCAATGTCCCAGTCACATTCCTGCCCACCAGAGGATGGGATCATTACATTATTACACTGGATCAGGGCTTTGTGTCAACACTGACACAGAAGATGTTTGGAGTGTGATATTTCTATGATCAGTTTTAGGTTCTGAACACAGATTAAATAGGAAATATTGCACTGATTTGTGGTCCTGCAGGATTAGACGTCTCTGATGTTCATGCTGCAGGAAGAAATGTGTAAATATTAGCAGAGTCAGGACCGAGAGTCGCCTGAATCCCACCTCAAACACGGTGCATGAGCATTTATCTTAGTAACACATTCGGGTGCATGAGGACCTGGTTCTTAAGTTTCTAAATTGATCAAACTGGACAATTTGTGCTCACGGCAGAAAACTCCTCTGGCATCTTTGCTGGACCAGCCGGGACCAATCACTGTGCTTGCACCCACCACTGCAGCATTTGATGCAATGATAGAAGAACACCTGAAGTATCTCATGAGCCCTGACGTAAGGATGAACACAAAAACTGACAAATTTGTAGTCTGTCATGAATAATTCACCAGACGATTGGTTCTGAATCCTCAGGGTCACAGCAAACTGCTGGAGTTTCTCAGGAACCACATTATTCCGGCCACTGCGGTGAGAGCGACAGTCCGCTGACTCGTTAATAATTCACGTTTGTTCCCTCTGACAGTTTTTTTTTAATCTCCCTGTTATGCAGCTGGAGATCTACAATGCTGTGTCAACCCCAAGATACGTGACAATGGCCAATCAGGTTCTGACAATCACCGTGATGGAAAATGTAAGTGTGGATTTCCACCATCTGTAACCCCCAACATCACCCCAAATCTCTGTCACAGTCACTGTTGAATACTTAAATAATATCATGAATCTTATAAAATAACAAAGGAGGGTGGAAAGTGTTTGGTTCTAAGTATGCTATAATACTGACATTATTGTTCCAATATCCTTTCTGTGTGTGTGTGTGTTAGTGCTGTTCATGCAGATTTAGTCTCTTTAATAAGCTTGCAGATCTTTTTAAATATTGCTGAAATTTATTTCACTTTCAACTTGAACATTTGAAATCTTGACATTAATAGAGTTTATTAATATTATTAATAGAGTTTAAAATACAATCCAGATAACAAAAATCCCTAAAAGTGCAGCGTTTTTATTTCTGTAATCATTTTCTGGAGAAATGAGTGTAATCAGTAAATATTCACCATGGATCCTGTAAGGAATACAGCCGTGTGACTTAAAGCTGACTGAACATCAGCTCCTGGTTTCTGTGTCAAACCTTCATCATCTAAAGAAAAGTTGAATTCACTCCTATTATCCGCATTTTAGTAAGACTGTTTTCCACACTTTCAACATGAGCTCAGGATTTCTGTCCGGTCGTCGTTTCACTGTTTCAGGGCCAGATCTTGGTTAATGGTGCAGCCGTGTTGGAGGCAGCTGTGGAGGCAAAAAATGGACGTCTTTATGTGATGGATGGAGTTTTGACTCCGCCCTCCATCGAACCTGTGTTGCCCAGTAGATGTGACATCACAGAGACTAAAATCATCATGGTGAGTTTAACGTCTAATGACATGATCGATTGACCCTAAATGTATGTGCAGCGTATGAGGCTCAGTGTGAAAACAAAAGGCACTGAGCTCATGGAGCTCACATAGTTGGATCATCACACCATGCTACACTGTTGGACTCTGCCTCCATTGGATGAGTAAATGTATTTGATCAGTGAGGTGACTTTATCCCAGGAACAGAAACACGAGGACACTGCGAGATTCTGCCCCTTCACCTTTGAGCCCGCCCTAAAACACTGAAGCCCTTTGAGTGTGTTTGAGATATTTGATCAACTCATGTGTTTTTCAGGGTGAATGTGTCGCGTGTTCAAAGCTAATAATGACCCAATGCTCTTCTGGAGTTTTTACAGTAAGACTGAACTCACTGTGAAGCATCTGGATATTTATTCACTTCCCTTTCTTACTTTGAGCTGATTTAAAATATGATTATGCTGTCTTTATCCAGGGCTCTTCCACATTTGGATGTTCTTATATTTTCACCAAGGGCAACCCATCTGTTAAAGTCCCAGTGAAAGGCTGCTCTGCACACTGCAACTCAACGGTCACGGTACACACTTTAGTAAAACCAGGCAGTTTACTTCATGTTGGAACAGAAAGACACTGAAGCCTAGAAGATGTAACTTTGTAGAGGCCGTCAGAATAACCTCGTGTATATCCGTTCAGATTCCAGCGTGCTGTAAAGGTTTCTACGGTCCAGACTGCAGACCATGTCCAGGTGGATACCAGACGCCCTGCTCTGGACACGGGCAGGTCAGACATTCCCATAATTCCTTAATTACTTTATTTGGAAGAAGCTTTAGTGCTTTCTGTTCTTTGAACAGACTTTTTCCTGTTTGCAGTCCAGCGGTGACGGAAGAAAACTGAAATGTTTCAGTGTTTGCAGGGAAAGTGAGGTGTTTGGTTTATGGAGGAGGAACCTAAAGTGTGTTTTGTGCTTTTCAGTGTTCGGAGGGGGTTTCAAGAAATGGAACATGCAGCTGTGAACCAAACTTCAGCGGCTCACGCTGTCAGTACTGCTCCTCCTCCAACAAATATGGACCAAACTGTGACAGAAGTAAGTCTGACTCATACTTTGTGACGTCACACAGGCAGACATGATGTAAAGATGATGTACTTGTCTATCCTCAGCCTGCCCCTGTATCCACGGGCAGTGTGATAACCGTCCGGATTCAGACGGTCGGTGTAAAGTGGACTCGTGTCAGCAGGGTTACACCGGTCCTTTGTGTGATCGACAGACGGCCGCCTGCGGCGCTCAGGCTCAGTTTTGCCACGCACATGCTGACTGTGACTTCAGCCAGGGAACAGTCAAGTGAGTTTACCTGGATGGAGTCTGAGCTTTAACCCTGAGTCAGACGTCTGTAGTGAACAGTTATCTCGTACCACACATTATTCTGTACTGTGTCTTATTTTAGGTGTATTTGTAAAACTGGTTTCCAAGGTGATGGGATCACCTGTGTGGCATCTGACCCGTGTGCTCCACCCCACCGAGGTGGCTGCAGCCTGAACGTAAGTCTCCAGTTTTTATAGTGTAACTGTAAAAAACGCAGTCTGTTTCCTCACTGCTGCCCGTGCTGCATTCTGCCCCTTGCAGGCTAAATGTATAAAGACAGGCCCTGGGACTCACGTCTGTCAGTGTCTGACTGGATGGAGGGAGGATGGGGATGAGTGTCAACCAATCAACAACTGCAACAGTCCTGACAGAGGCGGCTGCCACCCCAACGCCACCTGTGTCTATGTGGGACCCGGACAGGTAAGGACACTGATATCAGCTGAGACGTGAATGTGGAGATGTCACTGACGGATGGTTTATCTCATTAATGTGCTCTTACCCTGGGAATGCACCACTTCAGTCCGTCCTTAGGGTGGCAGTAAGGAGTGCAGTATTATTAAAACATGAGAGGGCCAGAAAATGTGAATCCTGAAATGTGGTTGATTATTCAAACTTACACTGGCCTATTTAAACTGGGGCCGTGCGGACCCCGGGGGGAATATTTCTTTTATCTCAGTTTTTTAACACGTTGTCGGTCAGTTTGTTCTTAATGATGTCACATCATTGTTTTTGGGAACCCCCCAGTCAAAAGCACCCAATTTTGCAGTTTCAATAAATGGAACTATTTATTCAGTTAATGTTTGCCACGTGGCAGTTTGTTAGTCTCAGGATCTTGCTGCTTCCTTTTGTAGATGATGTGGTTCTGTCAGCTTTATTTGCCTTCTGTAAAGATCTGGCACCTCTAATTCTGAGCCCATGGTTCATGGTTCCTCAGAAAAAAGTGGGGTGCCCACTTCAGACTGGAATTTTGTCCTGCTAGACCTCAGTGGAGTGTTCAATACTGTTGATCATAATATTCTATTAGAGCGACTAGAGCATGCTGTAGGTGTTACAGGTACGGTGCTGCAGTGGTTCGTATCATACCTCTCTGATAGACTCCAGTTTGTTCATGTAAATGGAGAGTCCTCTTCACACACTAAGATTAATTATGAAGTTCCACAGGGCTCTGTGCTAAGATCAATTCTGTTTACATTATACATGCCGCCTTTAGGCAGTATCATCAGAAGTGATTTGTGATCTGGTCCACCAGCACCAAAGAGTGAAGCTGTCTCCGCAGCAGTAATGTCCTGTTGTTATCTGCTCCTGTTCAGAGTGACTGCACCTGTAAGGCCGGTTACCAGGGCAGCGGGCAGGAC
The DNA here is from genome assembly GCF_963969265.1 of Rhamphochromis sp. 'chilingali'. NCBI lineage: Eukaryota > Metazoa > Chordata > Actinopteri > Cichliformes > Cichlidae > Rhamphochromis > Rhamphochromis sp. 'chilingali'. The sequence goes on from NC_137934.1 coordinate 24,983,980, forward strand.
TGTGAACCTGTGAACCAGTGTGTGACTGCAGACGGAGGCTGTCACTACTTTGTGAGTAGCAAAAACCAAGCAAATCCACTGAAAGCATCTTTTCTGCTAAAATCATTATGGGTCATACCAACAGCAACATAAAACAGGTCTTTTGCTTTGATGTCATTTGCCTGCAGCGCTGTGATCAGGGTGTCAAAGCCAGATTTGACTCCTTTAACTATATCTTCAATTTGACCATACCTGGTCAAACTGGTCTGTAGATTCACTCCTAGTAACTAAACCAGCCAATCATCGTTCCTCAGAGCCAATCAGAGGCTCTGCAGAGCTTCACTGAATTCCTTTAATTTTTTCAAAGTAAAAGACGTCTTGTGCATGATGTCTGTCTTGTACTGATAAAAATGACCGAAGCTAGGCCCTCGGTGACCGTGTCCCTGTTTAACTGTTTGTGTGTGCAGGCCAGCTGTCTCCTGCTGTCCTCTCAGTGGACGTGTGTCTGCGATGAAGGATATGTTGGAAATGGACACGTGTGTTACGGTACAGTTGAACAGGTGAGTGATGGCCAGGTTCAGTCGGCAGGATCGTGTCTTTGCTTCCAGCTGACTTTGTTTCCTGGTGATTTCAGGAGCTCAGCATCCTGCCTGAGGCCTCAGACTTCTTCACATGGATGACTGTGAGTATGTCACGTTTTACAGATGCATTATGTGCAGATTGTCATCACTTTGATTATTATACAATAAATGAAACGTGCAGTATATCACAAACTCACACGTTTAGCACATGCTTCACATGCAGACTAGGCACCGTAATTATGCCACTGTAAACACAGTGTATCATATTCACTGATATTCATTCATACCACATGAAAACCCAATTAGAGCACATAAATATGGGTACAGAAAAATTATACATTTATGAATACTCTTAGCAATGTTAAGCTCACACTGTGGGGGTTATCGGTTCGTGCCACCATGCTTCATTTTTTAATAACCATGCAGTTTACAAGACTGACTTCCCCTGTGGTCTTTCATGTACCAGCAGCTATTTTTAATACCAACCTGAGCAAAGATTGTGTTTGTGTTCATACGCTCTGTTAGGATTCGGATCTGTCTCCGTCTCTGTTGGATCAGAACCTCACCCTCCTGGTTCCATCCTCAGCAGCCATCAGCAAAATGTCCTCAGAAGACAAAAACTTCTGGACGTTGAGGGGAAACCTGCCGAGTCTCATCAGGTTACAGCTCCGCAGGATTTAAAGTGACATCATTTTATTTTGGGGCTTTTATATGAATATATGTAACAGCTGTGCTGCGATCTGTCCCCTTCTGACAGAAATCACATGATCGCTGGTGACTACCCCTTATCTAGCCTCTGGAACATGTCGTCTGTGACGTCCCTTCTGGGAACAACACTTCGTGTTTCTACAAACGATGAGGTAACGCTTTCTGTGTGAGGATTTCTGCACACAGAGAGAATTTTGATCTTTCATTGAGCCCGTGCAGCTCAGGTGTTTCACATAAACTCCACACGGCCATCGCTGCTCATCCTCGGGCTGATCTAACTGCCTTTTGGCTGGCTCTCATCTTTCTGATGTTCTGTCAAATGCTTATAAAGTTACAGGTTGTTAAAATAACCTTATCTGGTATCAGGCACATAAATGTATAATCTCTGTGAGCCAAAATATTGCTCTTAAAAAAAGCAAAAGCACTGCTGCCCTTCAGTATGCCTCCTGAAGCTGGCCAATCAGAATGAAATAGGCTATCTTAAAGGAACATAAGCTATAGCTTGTTGTTTCAAGCAAAGGATGAACTGAGGAGCTGAGCAGACGGCCAGTACAAAAAAAAAAAAAAAAATGTTTGGACTGAATCATGTGGGCATACTTGAGTGGAGTCCCAGAATAAAAATGTGGACTTTCGTCCACTTTCAGTATATGGCTGTAAACTTGGTGCTTTTCTCTAATTTTACTTAAAAAAAATAAAATGGTTGTTTGTGCAGATCACTTCTGTTGGTGGAGCTCTCATCGGCACGTCAAACGTTGCTGCTACAAACGGACTGATCCATTTAATCGATAAGGTAAAAAGAAATACTACAAAAACAACACCCAGCAAGTTTTTTTGTACCCATTACCGATTTCAGCCTTTTTTCTTTTTTTTTTTTTTTAAAGGTTTTGGTTCCCGACAGAACACTGAGTGAAGGTCTGCTGGCCACGCTCGCTCTCAGGCCGGAGTTCTCACTCTTCAGATCGTATCTCATCGTACGACCTCTCAAACACGCTCACACCATGCTTAAATGTTCAATGTTTCCTTACATGTTGTGCTTTCTCTGGCTTTTTGTTTAGGATTATAACCTGACCAATGATATCGAACAGGCTGACGAATTCACCATCTTTGCTCCGACAGACGCCGCCGTCACTGAGTACCTGAAGAAAATGGCAGCCACTGCCCTGGTATACAATTTAGGCTTCAGTTTGTCTGCATTTTCATTTGAAGCTGAATCAAAAAGTTTGTATTTGACCCGATTAGTCTTTTTACTCACTGCTGACATTGTTGAAATTTTTACATATTTTAAAATGGATTAAGTGGGCAACACTCAGTTCTGTTATTTCATTCGACATTTAAAGCAGATGGTAAATATAGAACTAAACTCTGTAATTAAAGACTTTGACCTCGTCCTCGGGTTTATTTATTTACTTCCTTCCAATTAGTTGTGCTTTTATTTTGTCACTGAACAGGATGTGAAGACCACTCGTTACCACGTGGTGGCATCGCAGCGTCTGTTAAAAACAGACCTTCAGCTCGGAGGTTACAAAGAGACGATGCTTGGGTTTTCCTTCCAGCTCGGCATTTTCCCACGAGACGGAAAGGTCTCATCATGAAATATTGATTCTGTTGCATCTGATCGCATGACAGTCTAAACAACACGATACAAACCACCTGACCTGTGTTTTCCTCATGCAGCTGTTTGTGAATGATGCTCAGATGAACTCCTCTGACATCCTGAGCGGTAAAGGAGTGATCCACGGTCTGTCAGCTGTTCTTCAGATCAACAGAAATCGCTGCGACGATCTCACGTACACAAAAGTCATGGTAAGGTCCTCAGCCACCAGTTAAGTCCTGCAGATACTTCAGCGCCTCCAATCCAGTTCAATGAATGGAGAAACAATCGCATGATAAATATCAACGTTTTCTTTCTGCTCCAAAGGGGAACTGTGTCGACTGCTTATTCCACCAAAACAAGATCTGCCCCAATGACACCATCCCAGATGTAAGTTTTCGGACTTTTTCTGATCATCGTTAATCTTTCAAAGCTTAGACCTTTTTAACCACCAGGCTCTCTAAACAAACTTTTATACCAAACTAGAATCGGATAAATGCAGCTACTACAGAAAATCTGTTTGCAGATGATTCGATTTTAAGTTATGAAAGATGGAAAATTCTCCCCAAAGTCAAAAGAATTACGTTCAGTTTGTCCGACTTTACAAGACGTAGGAGAAGATCTAGAGAGGACTTCATGGTATTCCACTAAAGTAATTTCATGACCTCCCAGTGATCACTGACCACTTTACTGTTTGTGCTCTTGTGCCAGTTACAGATTGAATTTCTTTCAGTTTACTGTGACAGTACTAAAGTAACATTAAAAAAAAAAAAAAAGTATTTTAAGTATAATTGTGCTGAAAAGTAAATTGCTCTTTAACAGCTGTGGGAAAACTGGTATCATTTAGTTGTATTTCATATCGAATTTGACATCTTCAAAAATAAACCAGCGTTTTATTCAATGGAGCGTAAAAATGTTTTTCTTTTTGTGGTGTCGCGATAGAGGAATAACCGGGGACGGTAACTAAGATATTGACAACGCCACCTGGGGGAGGGCGTTACACCCCAGGAAAGATTTCTCTAGCCAATGTACGTGTTGCACTGGCTACCAAAGCCCACAGACTCGTTATTAACGGCAGAGGTGAGACAAAGGAAGTTTACAAATCAAAATTAAGAGGAACTACTAAAAACATAACTATAAAATCAGGAAGGCACCTAGGGTAGCAGGGTTGAGACGGCAAAATAGTTCATTGAAACACTTTAACAAACGATGATTAAAATGACCAGACTCCCTACCACGATGCTACCCTAAAACAATCACAGCATGATAAAAGAATAACTAAACAAAATAGTGGCGACCGGCCACTTGAGGCAACCTACGGGGGAGGAGTGCCCAAGGGTGCCACCAATTACTCACCCGTGTAACTTCACTCCAGACCTCACTGTCACTCACACTAAACGGTGCAATCTACCTATGTGTGTACACTCGCATGCGTCGGGAAGGGGATTCCACCTCACGTGCCTAGCCCCTCAGCAAGCGGCCGCACCTCCACTAAAGCAATAAAACAAAGCATAAAACGTTACACACATTAATAAAAGATCTACATAAAACAAATACACCCCAAAGTACTGTTCATTATAAAAGCATCACATAACAAACAAAACAGCATGACAAGACAGCAGCAGTATAGTGCAAACCTGCAACAAAAGAGGGAAACAGTTGTCAAAGTCCACCCTACTATATGCCACGTTATGATGAACACAAGAGTCCCACTTACCACAGGGCAATACTAAACTGAGTGGCTTTCCTTGAGAGATCTGCAGTGCTCAACTGCCTAATGCTCTCAGCCACCTTGGATGGACAAGACTGCCAAATGCCTCCTTCTGGTAGTGAAGCGCAGCTGTTTCTTATAAGCCTGCTAATTGTCAACTGGGAAGATGTGGATGTTAGTGGTGCGTTTGTGGACATCGTGTAAAATCCTACCCCAGAATCTACTTCACTACATTTTGTAAGTTAGGTGAACTGAAATGAAGAGTTTTATTTTCACTGCTCTATCGCTTCACGCGGATAACTGGTTATACTGTGTAAATATTTTCTTGAAACATGCGTTGTAGAAAATGCTGAAATTAATACTCAGCTCAGATGCACAGCCTGGTCCATGAGAAGCTAAAGTCAAAGTAAGAAGTTGGTGTTTTGCTCTGTGCAGAAATCGGTGAGGAGGACGAGAAAGTGCATGTTCACCCGCACGTTTGAGGGCGAGTGGCTCCCGAGAGTCGGCTGCAGAGCCACCTGCCTCCAGAAGAAGATCGTACGTTTCCTGCTCATTTCAGGGTAAGCATCCTCGGCAGTGTGGCACACTAGAACTCTTCCGTGCTTTCAGGAGCGGAGGTGCTGTGCAGGGTTTTTCGGGGAGCACTGCGAGGCATGCCCCGGTCCAAAGGGTCGGCCCTGCTTCGATAATGGAGTGTGTGTGGACGGGACAAACGGGACCGGAGTGTGTCGGTGTAACGAAGGCTTCAACGGGACCGCCTGTGAAACCTGCCAGAGCGGCAAATACGGAGTCCACTGTGACCAAGGTTCAGTACGTTTCATTAGTCAGCACATGATCTGTCATCTTCATCCTCACCTTCATCGTCACGTGTTGTCTGCTCAGAGTGCGAATGCAAGAACGGACAGTGTAACGAGGGACTGAAGGGCGATGGGACCTGCGAATGTGACGTGGACTGGAGGGGAGTCCACTGTGACCAAAGTAAGGCTGAATGTAGAGAAAAGTGAACGCTGTGATTTAGAACAACAAAATCTCATTTATGAGATCATTTTTAGAAATACTGTTTTTGTCATTTGTGCTGAGCTGCATCCGTGTCGTTGCAGAGATCGAAGCCAAAGCTGACGAGCAGTGCGGCTCGGTGAGATGCCACGGCAGTGCAAAGTAAGTCTGCACAAGTTTAACCGTTACTCTGCGTGCAGGACGCTGGAGGATTTATGCTTCCTGTTAAAACTTTAATCTGGTTTTATAGCTGTGTGACCGGCTCGTCCGGCCCTCAGTGTATCTGTGCTGCCGGCTTCAAAGGAAACGGGACTTTCTGTCAAGGTAACACATGTTATGAGCTCTGCAGGTCACTTACCTGCGGCTTTGGTCTGAGCTTTTTAAAGAGGATTCCTGTGAACCGCAAAGTTTACTGAACACTTTGTGACTCATGCAGCCATAGATCCGTGCGTGGTGGATAACGGCGGCTGCAGTCTGTACGCTCTCTGTAAGAGGACTCGACCCGGCCGAAGAGACTGTGTCTGTAATGCCGGCTACGCGGGCGACGGACTTGTGTGTGTCGGTAAACTCACTTGCCACAACTGCTCACACCTGCTCACAGCTGCTCTGGCTTAGTTATAGTTGGTACAAGGAGTCAAAACGATTTTTAAAAAGGAAAATTTAATTATTCCGAGTCAACATTAACTTGTTCAGATCAGTATATATAAATTTTTTTTTTTTTAAAAGCAAAAATTAGCTAAGAGGCAATCACACTGAGGATTACAGGGGACATGAAAGAGTGCAAAATACAATCGTGAAAGTTAAAGCAAAAGCATTGACAATAAATCCAGTAATACTAGAAGGATGTGCTTTGTAGTGTAATGGTCTGACTATGGTGGACAAAGTCTGCAGTAATGCAAAACTTAAAAAGCATTTTGTGAAAGTTCTGCGAAGTTAAAGCAAAAATACCAATGCAAAATATTCCAGATATTAGTTCTTCCAGCATCACAGCAAAAAAGGATTCCAGACAATCAGAAAAGCCTTCAGAGCCAGCAAAATGACTGAAATTAAGTAGCTCTGCTGATTTGCGTGGTTTGTGGTATTGTTGTGCTGTGAGGAATTTAAAAGCTCTGGCTCAGCATCGATCCTTGGCAGCAGCTCAAGTTATCAGACACACGATAAAAAGCTTGAACGCATCGTGAATCCGAGATAACCAGGTGGAGTTTTGTGTTTCTCCACAGAGATAAATCCCTGCCTGAAAGGAAACGGGGGTTGCCATGCCAATGCAGACTGCATTCACGTTGGACCGAACAAAGTAAAACTAGCTAACCTCTACAGTCTGACTTTAAGCACAGCTCTCTGCTGACAGTGGCGCTAAATGTGACTTTGTTTTCCTCGGCAGACTTCCTGTGTCTGCAGGGAATTTTACACCGGTGACGGGAAGAACTGCAACATCATCGACTTGTGCCAAAAGGTGAGTTTGTCTTCACTCTGGCTGGTTTCAAGCTGTGGGAAAGATGAGTGATTCAGAATCAGATGATTACATCATTCAGCTAATAATCACACATACAGCCCATAGTAGCACCAAATCACAGCAGCACTCATCTTGGTGCACTTTCCCTGTAAGAAAACACCAACTGCGAGGCAAGAGTTACACCCATAAGTCCTATTGTGAAGGAGGAAGCTTGTTAGGCTGCTCTATTCAGTGTTCCCAGGACAATAATAATGTCCTCGCCTCCTTTAGCACAGGAACTGTGGTAGTCGTGTTTTCAGTCAGTGCTCTGGCTCTGGTAAGGCTCACCTGGCTGAGCTGGTGACCCAGGTATGCTGCAGAAGAGCAGCATACAGCCACCTGTCTGCTGTCCTGTCAAGACAGCAAAAACAACCCTGAAAGCTGTCTGAGGCTGATGTGCTTCCTTTTCTGGTCACTGAAGCTGAGGTTGAGCGTTGCACATACAGTTCTAGGTTTTCATGCTGCTCCTGTCTCTGTCAAAGGTTTCTTACTTTTATGCTGTAAAGACCACATCAATTCAAGCTGTTACCCTCTCACGTGTTGATGCTGATGTTCCAGAACAATGGCGGCTGTCATCGGAATGCCCGGTGCAACATGACAGGTCCAGGCACTCAAAGCTGCACCTGCAGGCAAAATTTCATTGGCGACGGTGTGACCTGCAAAGGCACTGTGGCGAGGGTGAGCAGCTGAAATACAATGAAAGCGGCGCCGCAGGGCTTTGCACTAACTGTTGTCTCGTTACAGGAAATAGAGACACGTCGTCACACGGACTTTTACTTTGGTCTGATGGTGAGTAGTGCTCCCCTCTGTCGCCCCCTGCTGGTGGAATTGCATTAACAGAACTCTGTTTTCAGATAATGGAGATTTCCCTGCAAGGGCGAGGGCCATTCACTGTCTTCATTCCAGACCCCGAGGCCTTCAGGACAAACACTTCACGCGAGGTCAGACCTTTGGTTACTGCTGGACAAACATCAGCGTGTCTTTGAAGACACACTGTAATTACATCAGAGTCTGGTCAGCTCAGGATGAATCAGAAATTAACAAGTTTGTAATTTTATCTTTTAGATGAGACGGAAGAGAGAGCGGTACGCTAATGTCCTGCGCAGCCACATCGTCATGTGTCACACTCTCCTGGCTGCTGACCTGAGCCAACCACGAAACCTGACATCGCTGTCTGGACTCGTGCTGACCACCAGCATCACCCAGGTCAGCCCTCAGCTGGTTTAATAGATTTATATCTATATTTATGAATCCTGCCAATAAACAAAGGCCGAATCGATGCTTTATTATAAACAAGCATTCTTCAGTTTTATTTATGTTATTGGGACACTTTGTGTTTGGCTTTTTTTTTCAGGGCAGTGTCTTCATCAACCAGGCAAATGTGACAAAGAGCGATGACCTCAGTGTGAATGGAATCATCCATGAAATTGACAGGATTCTGTATCCTCCAGATGTGGACAAAGACAGTTTTATGCTCGCCCCTGTAAGTATCCATCAGGTCATTTTGGAATAAGGAATCAGGGAAGCTGATGCTGAATGGATCGACTGGTTAGAGCTTTATTATCATATAAAACAATGACCATTGTTACTGAATTATAAAATGATCACTGAATGCTTTACTGTTACAGTGACATGTTAGTTAATAAGCTGTCTATTATTTCATGACCTGTTTAATTACTGTTTATTAAATAACATGTAAAATGCTAAATATATTCTAAAATCTATTTATTGGTATAATAGCATTTTTTTCTAGCTCATTGAAACTGTGAGCAGCTGTCTGACTGTAGACTTTCTGGATGTTATGTTTTCTGTAATGTTTCATGCACACCTTCATTCTGATGGTTTCCTGCAGGATGACTCTCAGCTGAACCTGACCGATGTGGCTGCACGTCACGGTTATCGAACCTTCTACAAACTGCTACAGGTAACACGCTACAACTTCCCCTTCTTCCTTCTCACTGACAACAAGAGCTGCTTATAGAGAATTAGCTGGTTGTGTGTGTTTTTACTCTAATATTGTATTTTAATATTGCACTTTAAGGTGACTGTTGTTCTGAAGTGGTGCACCAATAACATATATTACAGCCAAAGTGCTTAAACCAATATATCAATGTTAACAGAGCAAAAGAAGTGTGTCACTGTTGTTCACTTTGTCCGATCATTGCTCAAACATGTGGAGCACAACAATACTATAACTAATATCAGCAAAGCTCATGTTAAAATGAGATACTACACAACAACAAGCAGCATTAACACAACATTTAGACAAGCTGCACAATGACATCACTTCCTCTGGGTTTTGTAACAAACGAACACCTAGACTACAACATCAGGACACACATGCAAACTCCCTCACACACTCACACACATATAATAATAATAATAATAATAATAATAATAATAATAATAATAATAATAATAATAATAATTTATTTTATTTGAGGGCGCCTTTCAGAAACCCAATGTCACCTTACAAAGAACACAATTAATAAAAGGAACAACAGTCATAAAATAAGTTAAAATTACAAAACAGAGCTTGACAACAGATAAAATCAGCATTAAAGCAAATAAGCCAGTTTAAACAGATGTGTTTTGAGCTGTGTCTTAAATACGGAGAGGGAGTCAATATTTCTTAGTGCAGGAGGAAGAGAGTTCCAGAGCTGAGGAGCAGAGCGACTGAAAGCTCTGTTCCCCATAGTGATAAGGTGTGAGGACGGAACAGTAAGATGAATAGCAGATGATGATCTGAGAGGGCGGGAAACAGTGGTGATATGGAGCAGGTCACACAAATATGAAGGCGCAGATTTATGGATACACTTGTATGTAAGGAGTAAGATTTCTATGGGCAACCAGTGAAGCTGCTGAAGAACTGGGGTAATACGAGCTCTTAACGGAGTGCAAGTTATGACCCGAGCTGCAGAATTTTGAAGGAGCTGGAGTTTATGAAGGGACCTTTTAGGGAGACCAAATAGGAGGGAATTACAGTAATCAATACGGGATGTAATAAGACTATGGACAAGGATGGCAGCAGCATGAGGAGTAAGGAAGGGACAGAGTCGGTTAATATTACGTAAATGGAAGTAAGCAGACCGGGTTATGTAATTAATGTGAGACTGGAATGAAAGAGTATTATCAAGTATGACACCCAAACTCTTAACCTGAGGGGAGGGAAGGGTAGGAGAATCTTCAATGTTAATGGAAAAACTGTGGAATTTGGTTAAGATAGATGGTGTACCAACAAGTAAAACTTCAGTTTTATTACTGTTTAGTTTGAGGAAATTGGAGGAGAACCAGGATCTAATCTCAATAAGACAGTCTGAGAGATAGGTAGGTGGGAGAGATGAATTGGGTTTAGAAGAAAGGTAGAGCTGGGTGTCATCAGCATAACAGTGAAAATTTATATTATATTTTCGGAATATATAACCAAGAGGAAGCATATAAATAATGAATAAAAGAGGCCCCAATACTGAACCCTGGGGCACACCAGCAGAAACAGGATAGAGAGTTGAAGAATGGGATTTAAATTGGATAAACTGAGTGCGGTCTGAGAGATAGGAGGTGAACCAGGCAAGGGGGGTGTGACTAATACCAATGGAAGCTAACCGGTTCAGGAGAATATTGTGAGAAATGGTATCAAACGCCGCACTAAGATCAAGAAGGATGAGGATGGATAGGAGACCAGAATCAGCTGCCATCAGAAGGTCATTGGTAATTCTTAACAGAGCAGTTTCTGTGCTATGATTGAGGCAGAAATCCAATTGAAATTGTTCATGGAGATTATGGTCACTGAGATGTAAATGAAGCTGGGCGGCGACAACTTTTTCAAGAATTTTTGAAATAAAGAGGAGATTTGATATAGGGCGAAGATTATCAAAGTTATTGGGGTCTGCACCAGGCTTTTTGAGAATTGGGATAACAGAAGCCTTTTTCAGTGCTTCAGGAACAATTCCAGTGTTCAGGGAGGAATGAATAATATTGGTTATGAGAGGTGCGAACGAGGGAAGACAGGCTTTAACTACAGGGAGTGCAGAATTATTAGGCAAATGAGTATTTTGTCCACATCATCCTCTTCATGCATGTTGTCTTACTCCAAGCTGTATAGGCTCGAAAGCCTACTACCAGTCAAGCATATTAGGTGATGTGCATCTCTGTAATGAGAAGGGGTGTGGTCTAATGACATCAACACCCTATATCAGGTGTGCATAATTATTAGGCAACGTCCTTTCCTTTGGCAAAATGGGTCAAAAGAAGGACTTGACAGGCTCAGAAAAGTCAAAAATAGTGAGATATCTTGCAGAGGGATGCAGCAGTCTCAAAATTGCAAAGCTTCTGAAGCATGATCATCGAACAATCAAGCGTTTCATTCAAAATAGTCAACAGGGTCGCAAGAACCGTGTGGAAAAACCAAGGCGCAAAATAACTGCCCATGAACTGAGAAAAGTCAAGCGTGCAGCTGCCAAGATGCCACTTGCCACCAGTTTGGCCATATTTCAGAGCTGCAACATCACTGGAGTGCCCAAAAGCACAAGGTGTGCAATACTCAGAGACATGGCCAAGGTAAGAAAGGCTGAAAGACGACCACCACTGAACAAGACACACAAGCTGAAACGTCAAGACTGGGCCAAGAAATATCTCAAGACTGGTTTTTCTAAGGTTTTATGGACTGATGAAATGAGAGTGAGTCTTGATGGGCCAGATGGATGGGACCGTGGCTGGATTGGTAAAGGGCAGAGAGCTCCAGTCCGACTCAGACGCCAGCAAGGTGGAGGTGGAGTACTGGTTTGGGCTGGTATCATCAAAGATGAGCTTGTGGGGCCTTTTCGGGTTGAGGATGGAGTCAAGCTCAACTCCCAGTCCTACTGCCAGTTTCTGGAAGACACCTTCTTCAAGCAGTGGTACAGGAAGAAGTCTGCATCCTTCAAGAAAAACATGATTTTCATGCAGGGCAATGCTCCATCACACGCGTCCAAGTACTCCACAGCGTGGCTGGCAAGAAAGGGTATAAAAGAAGAAAAACTAATGACATGGCCTCCTTGTTCACCTGATCTGAACCCCATTGAGAACCTGTGGTCCATCATCAAATGTGAGATTTACAAGGAGGGAAAACAGTACACCTCTCTGAACAGTGTCTGGGAGGCTGTGGTTGCTGCTGCACGCAATGTTGATGGTGAACAGATCAAAACACTGACAGAATCCATGGATGGCAGGCTTTTGAGTGTCCTTGCAAAGAAAGGTGGCTATATTGGTCGCTGATTTGTTTTTGTTTTGTTTTTGAATGTCAGAAATGTATATTTGTGAATGTGGAGATGTTATATTGGTTTCACTGGTAAAAATAAATGATTGAAATGGGTATATATTTATTTTTTGTTAAATTGCCTAATAATTATGCACAGTAATAGTCACCTGCACACACAGATATCCCCCTAAAATAGCTAAAACTAAAAACAAACTAAAGACTACTTCCAAAAACATTCAGCTTTGATATTAATGAGTTTTTTGGGTTCATTGAGAACATGGTTGTTGTTCAATAATAAAATTATTCCTCAAAAATACAACTTGCCTAATAATTCTGCACTCCCTGTAACACAGTAGGGAGAGGGTCAAGTTGACAGGCGGATGACTTAGATTTTTTAATGAGATTAGATACGTCAGTTATGGAGGGAAGAGTAAAGCTTGAAAATAACAGACAGGAAGACAGTGGGGGAACCAGGAAGTCTACTTCAGAGTCAGGAGCTCCTAAAGACTTAACTTGATGGTGAATGTCTGAGATTTTACAAGTGAAAAAAGAGATAAGAGAGTTGCTAAAATCAACAGAATACATCTGAGAGGGGAATGTGTCTGGAGGTTTTGTAATTTTACTGAACAATGAATAGAGGGACCTGGAGTTACCTTCATTAGAACTAATTAAACCAGAGTAGTAAGCAGATTTGGCTGAGGCAATGCAGTCCTTATAGAACAAAATATGATCATTGTGCATTTCTTTATGTACAGCAAGTCTGGTTTTCTTGAATAGACGTTCGAGTTGGCATCCTTTAGCTTTAAGGTGACACAGGTCGGAGGTAAACCATGGAGCTGAACGGGAAAATGAGACTGTTCGATGTTTAAGGGGAGCAAATATGTTAAGAAGGTTATAAAGGTTGACATTATAATGACAAACGAGTTCATGAGGGGTTGAGGAGCAGTGGATAGATGGAAGGTCATGAGCGGCAGATGAAAAAACAGCTGGGTTAATATTACTAATTTTCCTAAAAGTGATATTACGAGAGATACAGTTTTTGGAAGCGGTTATGTTTGCATCAAAAGAAATAAACATATGATCAGACTGGGGAAACAATGTGGCTTTACAATGGGTGGGGGTAATGCCAGAACAACAGACCAAATCCAGGATATGACCTTTAGAGTGGGTAGGAAATTTTATGTACTGTAGAAGCCCAAAACTTTCCAGGCAGGAGGTAAAATCTCTGGAAAGAGGGATTTTATCATTGTCCATATGAATATTGAAGTCACCAGCAATGATCAGATTTGGAAAAAGTACAGAGAAATGAGTGAGAAGAGCAGAAAATTCATTTAAAAACTCCTTGTTTGGCTTAGGTGGCCGATAAACAGTACATATGATGGTGGGGGTAGATCCAGGGAGCTGTAGTGCAATGTATTCAAATGAATGGGAGTTAAGGGCAGAGACAGGGAGTACTTTTCCAGTGCTTCCGGTGAATTATTGCGAGATCTCCGCCCCTCCCCGAGATGCGAGGTTGACAGGTGTAAACAAACTCAGATGGAGTGGAGTCATTGAGAGAAACAAAGTCATTGGGCTGTTGCCATGTTTCAGTCAAACAAAGAAAGTCCAACTTACGATCACAGAGGAGATCATGTACGAGATGTCCCTTACCAGTGACAGAGCGGATGTTTAATAGACCAAACTTGATGCTGGAGTTGCCATGCCTGACAGTAGGTTTAGTTGATTTAGCCAGGTGGGCCAGCACACTGTGGTCAACAGCCCGGTCAGTCTTGCAGGGAGGACGACGAGTTTTTGACCAGATGGAAAATATTGAGTTAGTGTCACTGATGTTGAACTTCCACGGAAGCCCTCGGTGGATATACCTGCGGCGGGCTGGAAGGCGATGTCCGGGTAGAAGTATAGAGCCACAGGTGGAGAGACAGCCAGGCAAAAACGAAGCCGCAAAAGATCTGTAGCAGAGTACTGGAGAAGAGCTGTCGCCGGGTGATGAATGATGGATAAAAAAAAATCCCAGGTGAGCACGAGCCACACCAACACCCTGTGGATCCGCATCTTAAGCCACCAATATACTCACACATAGATGGATGGAGTGGACTGTGGAGTGAACTAGCAGAAGGGCTGGTGTCCTGTTAGCCAGTTTTATTCGCATGAAATCTCATGTTTTTCAGGACACAGGTGTAATGGACCTGGTGAATGATATCATGTACCAGCCGGTGACAATCTTCCTGCCGTCAGACGGTGTCATGGCATCTCTGCCGCAGGAACAGAAGGACTTCCTGTTCCACCAACACAATCGACCCCAGCTGATGGAGTACCTGAAATACCACATCCTGCACAGCCAGAAGGTAAAACTTCTTTAGAGGGTACTTTTAGAGAAGCGTTAGACACTTTACAGCATGGCAGCTGGAAGAACAGCTCTGAAAGATTTGATAACTGGGATAAAATGTGAGGGTGCCTCAGGGAGGTTATCGCAGAACAAACATGGTGCTGTGGAGGTAAAAACGCTGAAGCAGGTCAGGTGGTTTCTCAGGTTTAGTTTAAAATGCCTTTAATCTCAGGTTTACGCTGAAGGACTGATCTTCCTGGACTCGGCTCGGAGTTTGCAGGGTTCGCCGCTCTCCTTCTCCTGTGGTGGGACAGACAACATTGTGAGTACTACAGTAAGAGAAATCTACAGAGAAGACAAACAAGACAAACATGGACTCCAAATAACCAACTGTCTTTTTGAACAGGGAGAAATCTTCATCAACAACAGGAAGTGTCGGATTGTTCAGAGACACCTCATCTTTAAAGCGGGCATTGCCTACGGGATCGACTGCTTGCTAACTCCTCCCAGCCTCGGAGGACGCTGTGATGAACAAAGAACCTTTGACCTTCCGGTGAATCCTCACTTTACTGTCTGAGATGCATCTGAATGCTACCTGGAACAACCAGACATACTGATTCTGACTGTGTAAACTGTTAATGCTGATGGTGTTGGAGCACGGGTTGTGTGTAACTCGTAGGCTTGAAGTGTACTCACACAGTGAAAGTAACGGTGAGAGCCTGGCCTAATCTACAGTCTTAGAGGCCTGCTGTGTTCATGTTTTAGTTTCTGGTTATTTTTCCTGTAGCGGTGAACAGTCTGAAAAATGATTTAGAGCACCGAGAGCCTGGCAGTGGAGTGTGCCACAACTCCACACTAGTGTGGGTTTAAAAAAGCTAGATGGTCCTAAAATCAGTCAAACATTTCCCACAGCAGCAGAAATAAAAAGATTTTTGCAGGTGAGCTGATGGTTCATTTGATCTTTTCTTTTCTTCTTCTGTGGTAGACAAGCTGTGGAGTATGCAGCTTTTCTTCCACTCGCTGTCCTGCGGGAGGCATTCGTAAGGTCTGAGTCCCATCTTTAACAAACTCACTGCCTCTGTCAGGCTGAGCCTCGAAGGAAACGTCTCTGTTTTTTGTGTTCAGGAGGTTCAGAAGTGTGATCTGCCCACCTTTTCCTTTGCTAAGAACACCGGCTGTCGCCCCATCTGCACCTTTAACATGTGGGAGCCAAAGTGTTGTCGTGGTTACTACGGACGAGACTGTCTGGGTGAGATAACAACGTCATCCTCATATTAAAACCATTTCTTCAGTCTTTCTTAAATTTTTTGAAACTTTTTTAGGTGAAATTGAACAGTTTTTGTTGTGTGACAGAATATTCAGCTTTTTATATCGTTAATTAAAACCAAAGAATAAATATCCTGATTGGCTGCGGTTAGAGTTAGGGTTGGTGCTGAGGTTATCACTGATAATGATTTGAGGGTCTGTCCCAGTGAGAGGTAGGGTACACCTGGATAGGTCACCAGTAGGGATGCACCGAAACCACTTTTTTGGAAACGAGTACGAGTACTTGCATTTCAGTACTCGCCGATACCGATACCGAGTACTTAATAAAAACATGATTTAAATTTACAGGTAACAGCTTTAGTCCTATAATTTAACAAAAAACAAACAAGGCATGGTTTGGAATTAAGAACATTTATTTAAAATGAAAAGCATGTTGTATGCAACATATTACAGAATAAATAATTATGAAAAAAAAAATTTAAACAGTGACAGTGCAACTCAAGTATTTTTTTCAGTTTATTGTAAACTCTGCCACTTTGGACAACACAAGGGGCATTAATAAACATCTTTGCTATTTAGTGCACAATATTTGAATAAACTAACAACATCCACCAACATAGAACTGTGGCAGTCAGTGCAACTGAGGTAGGTATTAACATCAAGTCTAAGATGACTCACTTAGTGGAGAGAAAAAGTGAGTGGCAGGGTTTTTTTTTTAAAGAAAAGTAGCTTTTCTGCATTATCAGCAGTCAGACTGTTTCTGTTTTCATCTATAATGTGTGACACTGAGCTAAAAAGCCTTTCACTTTCCACACTGCTACATGGGGCTGAGAGGTATTTACGGGCTATTTTAGCCAAAGTGGGGAACCTAATTTTGTTGACACCCCAGTACTTCAGAGGACTGTCTTCACGAGGGCTTGGGGCCTCTCCGAGGTATGTGTCGAGCTCAATGGCAGCACCTGCTGCCAGCGGCTGTGCTGCCTGGGGCTGCTCCTTAGCGATTTCGTCAAATACAGTGTCCAGACTGCTGCTAGTGCTGGCCTGGGCCTTGAGGAACAGTTTAGCAGGAGGTTCTGCAGCTTCTGCCCGACTCCCCTCTGCCTCAGCTCTGGACATCATCTGCAGCTCCTGCTTCAGGTGCAGCTTGGCCTCTGGAGCAGTGTTGTTGGCGAAGAAGCGATCTTTATACCTGCACAAAATTCATAAATGTATTAATATGTGGAAAAATAGGAGTGATTTTAGTTTCCCCTAAACCACTGTGACAAATGCCAGCCATTTGACTTTCTGGTAATAATAAGGGAAATGTATTTCATATTATATATATTGCATACATTTGTATTTGTGTATTTTAGTTACAAATATATAATATTTCAGATGTAAAATAATCTTACATTTAGTACTGTAGCTATACTCATTGAATACCTATAGCACACAGACTTTACCTTGGGTCAAGTATGGTGGAGATGAAGTACAGTGGGTTGGTCTCGACGTCACTGAAGCGCTTCTTGACAGCTGCCAGTAAGGTTGCTTTCATTGCCTTGACTCTGTGGTCCTAGTCTGTTTCTCTGTTTAGAAGTCTCACTAGCACAGTCACAGCTGGGATGACATCAGAGGCTAGTGCGTCGTAGCTGCTCACTTTTTTAGTTAGTTCCTCAAAGGGGGCGAGGATGGCAACAGTCTTCTCCATAAGAGCCCATTGGTGAGCGGTGAGATAGTCAGGGAGTTCGTGCTCGGACACATACACCCCCAGCACTCGCTTTTGCTCAATGAGGGACTGGAGCATGTAATACGTGCTGTTCCAGCGCGTCTGTACGTCCTGCTGCAGTCTCTTTATTGGCTGGTTGAGCTGTCCCTGAATGTCATCGAGGCGGGAGTAGGTTAAGGCGGAATGTTTAAAATGCCCAACTATTTTCCGTCCCACTGCTATAGCATCAGCTTTGCTCCTCTGTGCTAATAAGCGTGGGTAAATAAGCGTGGGTAAACTCTTTCGCTGAGCACAATTTGCCTTTGTTTTCGCGTCTTTGTTCACTTTGAAATAGTTCCACACGGCTGACTTGTCTCGCCTCGCCTTCTCCCAGCTCTGAGCTGCAGCCGGGGCCTGGGGGTGGGCACTCGGCGCCTGTGATTAACCCCTTACATGCCGCTCAAACATAGACAGGTCTCAGACCGTGGTATCGGTCCCCGGTATCGGGGGACTTTTAACGAGTACTGGTACTTTAGAAAATGTGGTATCGAGGCCGATACCAGATATCGGTATCGGTGCATCCCTTCTCACCAGTACTTCAGTGAGCATTTCAAAATGCAAATGATCTCAGTGACATCATATAAATGAGCAGGTTACGTCACTGATTGATTTGATTGATTCAGCTACTGATGGACTGCCTTCTCTGCTCTCTGTGCAGGGTGTCCTGGGGGGTTCAGATCTCCCTGCAATAACCGTGGGAAATGTGATGACGGTCAGCTTGGTAACGGTACCTGTACCTGCGACACAGGTTTCAGAGGCACGTCCTGTGAGCTGTGCAGTGATGGATTCTATGGACCCACCTGTAAAGGTGAGTAATAGACGGGGTTTTCTCTGCGGCGTCAGATTGTAACACTCTTACTAATCCTGACTTGCTTGTTTTTCAGCCTGTAACTGCTCAGAGCATGGGTCATGTGACGACGGGTGGAAAGGTACGGGTTTGTGTTTCTGTGAGGCCGGATGGACCGGAGACCGCTGTGACGTTCAGCAGAGTGAGTTCATTTCCTTCGTTGGCTTAGACTGAATTAGATAAAACCGATCAGTCCTAAAGACACTCGCCAGCTCTCAGCGCAGTTCAGACCAAACCCAAGAATAAAAATACTCAGGTATGAAAAGTAGATGTTTGTGCACTTTAATCACACTCATGTTTCTGTGTCTCCTCCAGCTGAGATCTTTCAATGTTCTCCAGCCTGCTCTCCAAAAGCCGTCTGTAAGGCAAACAACACCTGTGAGTGCCGGCCTTTTCATGAGGGTGACGGATTCACTTGCACAGGTAACAGTGGACCAGCATGAGGTGCCATCTCTCTTTTAACCTCTTTCAATCTCATTTAACCCGAACTCTTTCATGGCATGCATTTTTAATTTCTCTGTGCTATATTTGCTATACACAGTTGAGTAATGATGTGCAAAACTCTTTATTTGATGTCTGAATATAGCAGAATTTTTCCGAGTACAAAAAGAAAATGAGAAACAACAATTGTGCTCCTTTGAGCAATATGGGTCATTTAAAAGCCATTTGAAAGAGCAAAATTTAGTTTTGTGATCTAGACAACCCAAAATGTGATGTCCCCATATGTGGATGCCAGGTCCTTGGAGGTTAAATGACGGTAGCTGAGTGTGTACATCTTTCCCTGCAGTGGTGGACATCTGTCAGATCTGGAATGGAGGCTGTGCTAAGGGGGCCAAGTGCTCACAGAATGGAGGTAAGGTGAGCTGCACCTGTCCCAAAGATCACACTGGAGACGGGTTCACCTGTCAGCCCATCGACCCCTGTGCATTAGGAGACAATGGAGGCTGCCATGAACACGCTGTATGCACCATGACGGCTCCGGTAAGGACGACATGGGACTTGTTTTCTAAGGTTACACCATCAGGTCCTACTTACCTGTAAACTGTGTGTGTGTGTGTGTGTGTGTGTGTGTGTGTGTGTGTGTGTGTGCGCGCGCGCACAGGGGAGGAGGAAGTGCATGTGTAAGAACAACTACATCGGAGACGGAGTGACCTGTGAGGTCAGACAGCTGCCTATCAGCCGCTGTCTGCAAAACAACGGCCAGTGTCATCGCGACGCCAAATGCACCGACCTCCACTTTGAAGGTACACGTGAACGTCATTCAAGTGGAAGCTCATTGGATGATGAAGTATTGAGCAGGAGTGTTTCTTGCAGGGTGAATGCATATTGTTATTGTGAGCGAGGTCATGACGTTTGCTTACAGCAGCCGATTTAACCCTCGGAGCTCGAACCCTGACTTTTTTTGAAGTGGAGCAGAAAGTTTGTGTCTGTTGTGATGTGTTTACAAAGATTAATATTTTCCTGCTGATCGTCAAATCTTTCAATTCAAATTTCTCTGAGCCTCATTTGTGTCAGCAGCAGCTACACACCAGGGGTGTTGCTGCACAGAGTAGCGGGTATTTACTAAAACATACATGGAGTGTTTAAGAAATTGACTGTTGTTTCAAATGAATCATCAATGAATGAATAACTCTCAGAATATCTCTAATTATACTTGAATCATAACTTTTTGTACCTTCATGGAAAAAGAAGACATGGATGAATTCATTAATCTGTGTTCCTTTTTCTTCCCTGTAGGTGGAGCTGAGTGTTCCCTTCACTGATAACCTTGACATGCTGAACTTCTCCCTCACTATTTTTCGTACATTCTGATATTTATGTGTTGTGCAGATTCGATGCTCGGTGTGTTCCACTATCGTTCCAAGAAAGGTCAGTACAAACTGAACTACACGGCAGCTGAGCAGGCCTGCGCTGCAGAGGGAGGCCGCCTGGCCACGTACACTCAACTGGCCTACGCTCAGCAGGTCAGTGAACACATCACAGTAGCTCCCAGACAATTGACGTCAGCCCCTGGCACTCCTGCTGAAACATGTCGGCTGTGTGTGGCTCTGCAGGGCGGGCTGAACATGTGTGCTGCTGGCTGGTTGGACCAGGCCCGGGTGGCGTACCCCACCACCTACTCCAACCCAAAGTGTGGCTTCGGACACGTGGGCATCGTGGACTACGGCACCCGCAAAAACCTGAGCGAGACCTGGGACACCTTCTGTTACAGGATGCAAGGTGAGGGAGGAAGATGATGACACGTCTGGCTTCATGTGAACACGAGTGAAAGTAAATCTGTTTGTCAGATTTCTATAATGCAGACAGTGTGTTTATTAAGATATGAGCAGGTGAGGTGCACTTTATTTAAACTTTGTAAATACTTAGTAAAATTTGGCTGTGAGGGAAAAGGCACATTTGTTCCTTCACAGTAGCTGGAAGTCTGCACAGACTAGGTTTGTTAGTTGAAGCGTGCTCAGTGCCATGGTTACGTGCAGATGATCGGCCCGTATATCTTTGTTTCAGAGGTGAAGTGCGAGTGCAAACGAGGTTACACTGGGGACGGTTTCAGCTGTACTGGAAATCTGCTGCAGGTCCTGAGATCCACGCCGAGCTTCTCAAACTTCCTCACCGTAAGTGACGTCAGATCGCTCAGATGCCACTGATCATTGCCTGCACGTGTACAATCCTATCCCTCCTTCTGCAGCAAATCCTGAACTGCTCCCAGGCTTCCGAGTCGGGGAAGCAGCTCGTGCAGCGTCTCAGTAACCTGACTGTCCAGTCCACTCTGTTCGTACCTGACAACCGCGGCCTGCCCAGCAACCAGGTGAGCCATTCACCAGGGCCCTTTAATTTTGTCACACATACAGTTACATCGGTGTGCTCACCTGTGCGTTCCTCCAGACTCTGTCTCTGCGTGACATCGAGTTCCACCTGTCGGAGGGTCAGGCTTTCCCTCTGAGCCAGCTGAAGAACGGCAGCCGGATCAGAACTCGAGTCGGCAGTCTGACCGTCCTCGGAGTCGCCGACCAGCTTGACCCGTCGGCTCTGGTCAGAAACAAGCTCATGCAATTGTCATGCACCGCTACACTAACACGCCTCTCTCCTCCTGCTCACTGCGTCAATCTGAATCAGAGGAGACCAAAAGTCTTCTGCAGCACAGTGATCTGACCTAAACGTGCTCAGAGTGTCCCCCTCATGTTTATGGGCTACCTTTGCTAAAGCGCCGCCTTTCCAACTCATTTAGGTGTCTGAGAGAGCAAACAGAACTGTCCTGTCTCTGTGTGTATGTGTCTGAGTGTGTGTGTGTGTCTCTGAGTGTGTGTTTGTGTGTTGTTTCAGTTGTTTGTATGAAGTTCTAATCTGGTTTCGTTCTCTCAGTCGTTTCGTTACATCAACGACCACTTCGTCAGCGACTCTGACATTATGGCTGCCAACGGGATCATCCACGTCATTCAGGGACCCCTAAAGGCCCCGGCCCCTCACCCACAGGTGAGTCCGACCTGCCTCCATAATCAGAATGCACACTCCTTATCTGACCCCCTGAATTCTCTGATTGGCTCTGCAGATGCATGTGGCGCACAAAGCTGGGATGGGCATCGGCGTGGTGCTGCTGATCGCGTTGGTGGGCGGAGCCATCTTTGTGGGATACCGCTTCTACCGTAACAACACCAAACCCTTCCAGTTCCACTACTTCAAGGTCAGACTGGAACTTTGCACTGAGGCTAGGGGAGTGCTGTCAGTGTGACGCACCTCATCATGACATTTTTATTTGACGCAGCTTCACTATCGATCTTCACTCGTGTAACTCGAGTTACTCCTGTGGTTGCTCTGACAGGAGGATGACGGGGAGGAAGAAGCTCCGCCCACAAACAGCAGCCGCAACATCTGTAACCCGGTGTATGAAGCGGCGCCAGCGGCTGGCGAGTCCAGTGCGTCGGCGGTCACGGTGAGTCATCGGCGGACGTTTGTGCAGCTCAGAATGAAAGCTGTGACCAACGACCAGACTGCAGTCTGCTCTCGGTTTACAGCACACTCTGTTTCATTCAAACCTTTCAGGCTCTCACTCTGACGACTGAGAGGGGGATTTTATTCGCTTTAATGAGCAGTCAGGTGATTACACTGTGTTTGCAGGTGGACGACAAACACGAGGTGGAGAACGCAGGAAGTTACGACCTGCTGCAGATCAGCTGAGAGGGAAGTGGAACCTTGGCTGATGTCTTTACCCCTCGGTGGACTGGGACCTCTGTGGCCAGCTGGGTCTCCGACACTGCCGGTGCAGTCCCGTTTCAGGCTTCTCTCTGTGAACTGAAGGACTGCTTCACCCAAAACTTAAAGTTCGCCTAGCAGAGTTGGAAACAACACAACGATGCTTTTCATTTTCTCTGCAGTCTCTCATTTTTGAAATGATTCCTGTATAAAAAATATTTTACAGCAGATATGTTTAAATTAACAGATATAAATGAAAAACTGCAAATAAAGCCGAGCTGAATGGGAATGCTGTCGTTTCATGGCCTCCATCTGCCTGTCAGAGAGTCGTCCTCATGACTAAATACACTGAATGTGGATACTTTGATGTAGTGATGTCACTAAACGCACAAACACACACAAGTGCAATAGGCAGAAATGTAAAATATGAGAATCTGTGATGAATGGATTAATTTCCTTGAGTTTTTCTGTGATTGTCCCAGAAACACTAGGCTGGGTTTGCTGTTCAGGTAAAACAACCAGGTGTGAACCGGCTTCACTGACACAGCCGGGAAGGAACTCATAGTGGGACTGAACAGAACACTGCAGGATTCAGAGGTCACTGACGGACCATTGCCCCCTGCAGGCCACAGCTCGTTACACACTTAATGTGAAATGTAATGTTTTACCCGGTCGGTCGTACGCACAGCGGGCAGACTAGGAGCAGCTGGTTATAATCCAGTTTCCCTGCATGTGCACGTGAAAGGGGCGGTGTTGGCACCATCTGACTAATCTACAAGGGGCATTTCATAAGTCACATGACCTACACCAGAAACATACCAGTTTAAGTGAGCTGGACACTGTGGGGCCCATGTGGGTGTGACCACAGTGTCTGCTTGGTGGTTTCTGTTAATTATTCTGCACCAAACTTCTTTTACCACAAAGAAATGTACTTTTTACTTCACTCCTACATTTGCTTGACAGGTGTATCTGCTGCCACCTCCTCTTCAGCACAAACTGATATTTTCACTCACCCACTCAGATGGGTACGTGTCAGATAATAACACATACCCATCACAGTCTGCTTCTCAGTCACAAATCTGAGAACCACACGATACAATATTAAACACATTCAGAAGGCTGTGCTTTCAAAACATACAAACGTGAGTGCTACAAAACTAATCTGTGTGAATAAAAAAATGACCTCAATAAACAGAGAGCTGATCATAGTGTACTTATGTAGTGAAAAACAATTACATTTATATAAAAGTGATCTATGGTCAGTTTCATGCGACATACTGTGAGATTTACATGAAAAGTAAATACAGGAACTTCAGTTGTATTTATTACTGATATAATACAGAGGAACCCCAACAATCACATAACCCCCATGAGCATGCACTTTGGTGACAACTCCCATTTAACAGGAAGAAATGTCCAGCAGATCCAGGCTCAGCTAGGGGCGGCCATCTGAGACACCGGTAAGAGAAAGAAGACAGGACAAAGACATGCTGTGGAAGAGAGCCAGAGATGAACAATAACTAATGATTAAATGCAGAGAAGTGAGTGAAGAAGAAACACTGCATCATGGGAATCCCCTGGCAGCTTACACCTATTGCACCATAACTAAGGGAGGATTGAGGGTCACCTGATCCAGCCCTAACTGTATGCTTTAGCAAAAACGAAAGTTTGAAGCCTAATCTTAAAAGTAGAGATAGTGTCTGTCTCCCAAATCCAAACTGGAAGCTATTTCCACAGAAGAGGGGCCTGAAAGTTGAAGGCTCTGTCTCCAATTCTACTTTTAAATACTCTAAGAACTACAATTAAACCTGCAGACTGAGAGCAAAGTGCTCTAATTGGGTGCTACGGTACTATCAGGTCATTAAGATAAGATGGGGCCTGATTATTCAAGACCTTGTGAGGAGAAGGATTTGAAATTGTGGATTTAACAGGGAGCCAATAAAGAGAAGCCAGTATAGGAGACTCTATCTCTACTCCTGTGTAATCCATAACTGTAAATTTAAATATTATAGGTGGTTTTCAGGAAACACTTAAATGTTCCGTTTTATGCCACATGTCACAACTGGAGTGTGATTAAAGTGGTGGGTGGGCTCTTTCACATTTTGCCTTGTTTTAGTTTAATATTATATTAAGCGTAATGCTGAGGCTGTCATTTTTAGAATCTACATGGATGTTAAAATCACCCACAATAATTATTTTATCTGAGCTGAGCACTAAATCAGATAAAATCTGAGAATCTGTCACAGTAACTGGTTGAGGGTGAAGTTCAATAAGTCCATGACAGCATAAATCTGTACATGATGGCAAACACAGGTAAAAAACAAGAGGACGATGCAACGAAGTCTGAGGCTATAAATCATTGAGGATCATTAGAGAGACAAAGGAAATAAAACTAAATGCAAGACACAAGGAGCCTACCAAAATAAAACAGTAAGTAATATAATGGAGACTGAAGATGAAGACACAGAAATACAAGGGAGGCACAATAAACAGAAACTAAAGGAATTGAATATGAACAAAACTATAACCACAAAAAGAAAAAAACAAGATGGCGCCGGTGAGGTCGGCTGCCGTCACGACTGCTCCGACCACTTTTTCTTTGTCTTTGTTTTTTAAGTTAGTTTTCAGCGTTTCTAAATCGGCAAAATCATCACCATTGGGTACATTAGGTATGACAGTGACACTCTTGTTTCTATTGGTTTACAATGTACTCACAATTCGAAGTTTTTAACTCCGGATCCGAGCTGGCCGAGTGAGATCTTGAGGGAGAACAAAGGGAAGCGGCGGCGGCCTAGAGGGAAGCGAGCCGGCGTCAGGAACAGGCTGAGAGCTCGTGCACACCGCACACCTCTGCCTAGCATCCTGCTCGCCAACGTCCAGTCACTGGAGAACAAGCTTGACGACCTCAGGGCCAGGGTAGAGTTCCAGAGAGACATTCGGGACTGCAATCTCCTCTGCTTCACCGAGACATGGCTGAACCCAGCGGTGCCGGACCACGCCATCCAGCCGGCCGAGTTCTTCTCGGTTCACCGCATGGACAGGACACGGGACTCGGGGAAGTCAAGGGGAGGCGGCGTGTGTTTAATGGTGAACAACAACTGGTGCAACAGTGCGAACGTTGTTCCTCTCACACGCTCCTGCACACCAAATCTGGAACTACTGTCCATCATGTGTCGTCCTTTTTATCTACCTCGGGAATTTACATCGGTCATTGTAAGTGCCGTTTATATTCCACCACAAGCGGACACGGTCACCGCCTTATGCGAGCTGCATGAGGCACTCACACAGCACCAGACACAACACCGGGACGCTGTGCTTATTGTGACGGGGGACTTTAATAGCGCCAACCTCAAACGCGCAGCGCCAAACTTTTATCAACACATCACCTGCCCCACCAGAGGTGAAAGGACACTGGACCACTGCTACACTACGGTCAAGGACGGTTACAAGGCACAACCCCGCCCCCCGTTTGGCAAATCTGATCACGCCGCCATCTTCCTCATGCCAAAATACAAACAAAGGCTGAAACAGGAAGTTCCGGTTCAGAGGAAGGTCGCGCGCTGGACTGATCAATCGGTGGCCGCGTTCCAGGACGCACTCTATGACGCAGACTGGGGCATGTTCAGAAACAGCTCCGATGATGATGTCAACGTGTTTACGGAAGCGGTTGTGGGATTCATCGGGAAACTAGCGGATGATACCGTGGAGACAAAGACTATCACAACGTTTCCCAACCAGAAGCCGTGGGTGGATAAAACCATCCGCGACGCTCTGAGATCCCGCACCGCTGCCTACAACACGGGACTCACGACGGGGGACATGGACCCGTACAAAGCCGCGTCATATAACGTGCGGAGGGCGGTGAAAGAGGCGAAGCAGCGCTACGGGAGGAAACTAGAGTCACAACTCCAACAGAGTGACTCTAGGAGCCTGTGGCGGGGACTAAGGACAATAACGGACTATAAAGCACCAACACGGCCGTGACTCTGGCAGACGAGCTGAACACTTTCTATGCTCGCTTCGAGGCTGCATCTAAGGTCTCCAACAATGCTAGTGTTAGCGGCGCTAACGGCTGCAGACAGGAAGATACTGCCAGCACCGGAAACGTGCTCGTCATCTCCGAGCATGAAGTAAGGAGAGCCTTCAAGAGAGTGAACACCAGGAAAGCAGCAGGACCAGACGGCATCCCAGGTCGTATCCTAAGAGACTGCGCATACCAGCTAGCTCCTGTGTTCACTGAGATATTCAACATCTCTTTATCTCAGTCGGTGATCCCCACATGCTTCAAAGAGTCCATCATTGTTCCTGTCCCGAAGAAACCCCACCCTGCTTCTCTCAATGACTATCGCCCTGTAGCCCTCACCTCAGTAGTGATGAAGTGCTTTGAACGCCTGGTCAGAGACTTCATCATTTCTTCACTACCAGACACACTGGACCCACTACAGTTCGCTTACCGTCCAAATCGTTCCACAGACGATGCCATCTCTCATCTCCTCCACACATCACTCACTCACTTGGACACTAGAAGGGGGAATTATGTTAAAATGCTCTTCATAGACTACAGCTCTGCATTTAACACCATAATTCCCTCCACACTCACCACCAAGCTGGAGCATCTGGGACTCAGCTCATCTATGTGTCAGTGGATCTCCAACTTCCTAACTGGCAGACCACAGGCAGTAAGGATGGGCGGACATGTCTCAGCCTCCACCACTCTCAGCACTGGAGCCCCCCAGGGGTGTGTTCTGAGCCCCCTGCTGTACTCTTTGTACACATATGACTGTGTGGCCACTACCAGCTCCACCACCATCATCAAGTTTGCTGACGACACCGTCGTGGTGGGCCTGATCTCTGATAACAACGAGACGGCCTACCTGAAGGAGATTAGGAATCTGGAGAACTGGTGCCAGAGGAACAACCTCCTTCTAAACGTCAGTAAGACAAAAGAGCTGATAGTGGACTTCAGCACTAAGCAGGAGAGGAACTACCAGACCCCCGTCATCAACGAGTGCCCAGTGGAGAGAGTGGACAGCTTCAAATACCTCGGAGTTCACATCACGCAGGACCTGTCATGGTCCTGTCACATCAACACCGTGGTGAAAAAGGCCCGACAGCGTCTCTACCACCTCAGACGCTTGAGAGACTTCCAACTGCCCTCCAAGGTGCTCAGGAACTTTTACTCGTGCACCATAGAGAGCATCCTGGCGGGAAACATCTTAACCTGGTTCGGAAACAGCACCATGCAGGACAGACGAGCTCTACAGAGGGTTGTGCGATCAGCTGAGCGCACCATCCGCTCCGAGCTCCCTGACCTGCACTCAATCTACAGCAGGCGGTGCTGGACCAAGGCCAGGAAGATCGTGAAGGATCTCAGCCATCCCAACAACAGACTGTTCTCTCTGTTGAGGTCAGGAAAGCGATTCCGCTCCCTGAAGACCAACACAGAGAGACTGAGGAGGAGCTTCTTCCCGCAGGCGATACGGTCTCTCAATCACACCACCACACAGTCCTGACCCACACATATGGTTCTTACACACACACTGGACATTCTGGACTTTGTTTTCACTTCATCACTTAAATCACTTTAAGCATATTTGCACTGCAGAAGACATAATGTGGATTGCACAACACTGGACATTATATTCTTCATTTCCAGTTAATACTTGTACAGCTGCTGTTATTGTGTATATATTTATTTATATTTCTTCATACGTTCTTATATAGTTCTATATTGTGTATTTTGTTGTACAGTTATTTTATTTTCAACTTTAATTTATATATTTTATCTTATTCTTTCCCAGTTAAATTTACCCTTCATTCTAATTTGTGTTGTACAGTTATTTCATTTTTAACCTTAATTTATATTTTATTCCTTCCTAGTAAAATTTACCCTTTTTAATTTTTCATATTTATTTCCCTTTTTAATTTTTCATATTTATTTCCTATCTTATTCATAGCCTTTTCCTTTTTTTTTGTTTTCTTTAGGTCACGAGCAGTTGTCCAAGCATTTCACTGCATATCGTACTGTGTATGACTGTGTACGTGACAAATAAAATTTGAATTTGAATTTGAAGAACTAGATGTGCAATAAAAACATGAGAATATAAACATAAAAAAAGGAAATACAGTTGTGATATTTTTGCTGGTTTCTAGCTTGCTTTTAGTTGGTCTGGGAGCAGACGCAGGCTCTAAGGGGCAACTCTAGATAGTCACGTTTGGGAGGTTTTAATAAATTTGGCCAAATTTCTAGAAATATTGATTTCAGTGACAAAACATAATCATTACTGCTGACGTGAACTATATTTTTTACTGAATTTATGTTTACCCTTAGTCAGCAGTTTGAAATTTCTCACAGCTCCCTGCTGGGGCCCCTGGATTGACTCTGGTTGCTGGTGTCTCTAGCGTCACATGTTTTAGACTCAACTGAATCAACTTCAGCTTTGGTTTTCATTACATATATTTTATTAATAACTAAACTTCATTTCCATCCATTTAATATAATAGCTAGTCTGTGAGCTAACAGGAAAGGGAAATGGATTTGAAAATGAGTGGAACTGCCATGTTAAATAAATCTTTATTTCTCTTTTTAAATTGAATTTAAAAAAAATCTGTTTGCTAATTTGGGATTTAAAAATTGTTTTTTGAAATGAGACTTTTATTGAGAGTTTAATAATATTTTGTGAAATCCAACATGGATTTGAAGTATTTATTAATGGATTAATCATTCATTTTAAGTGTTTTAATTTTAAACTAAACTGTTAAATAATAAATTACTGTATTAAATAAATACAATTAAAAATTAATTTATAAATGCATATTTTATTGCACCCCTCTGGACTGGAATAGCTGTTGTCTTTACATTATAAAGCCCCTTGTTGTGATTTGTTGCTCTATAAATAAAGCTAAGTTGGCTTTACAGTCACATAAACAGCATACTCTGCTTCTATGATCAAGTGTAAATTCTATGATTATCAGTGTGTTGCAGCTTCACCCTGTGGAGTGATGGAGAACTGCTGGTAATCTTCACTTTAAATCCTCAGAGGTGGATGTGTTATTTTTACGTTTAGATGTAACTG
This sequence comes from Rhamphochromis sp. 'chilingali', assembly GCF_963969265.1. Classification (NCBI taxonomy): domain Eukaryota; kingdom Metazoa; phylum Chordata; class Actinopteri; order Cichliformes; family Cichlidae; genus Rhamphochromis; species Rhamphochromis sp. 'chilingali'. The sequence goes on from NC_137934.1 coordinate 25,013,721, forward strand.
ATTAATTTGACCATTATAACCTGTCAGGAGTTGGTCTGTTGATTCATGTTGTTGGTTACACACATATAAAAGAAGCTCTGAAAAAAGCTTGAATTACACAGTTTAAAAAAAAAGCAAAAAAAAAAGCAAATATGATATCATAAAGTTATAGCTTCAGATGAAGTGAAGACTCAAAGTTGCCCGTCTCAAAGTCAGAGTTTGTTCTACCTCCGTTTCTTCCCCTTTTCATCTCCACTTTACCTCAGTAGTTATTTTGCCTGTCAATGAGGTGATTTTACTCGCATCAGAAGAGTTGGAGGAGGCGGCTGGCACAAAGAGGTCTGGGAGTCTGCTTGGACTATGGAAGGACCCGGAGAAGCAGCAGAAAATAATGGATTTATAGACATGCATTTACTATAATTACCCTAAAACACTTAATAAGGACTTATTGGTGAGTTTGAGCCAAGTCTTTTCTACAAAGTTGCAGCTTTTGTTTTGGGTGTTATTTAAGGCATTTCCTGCTGTGCCTGTGGTTGGCATGAAAAGAGGATGATGCAGCATCTGTAACCCGGTTTATGAAGCTGCTCCAGAGTCCAACGCATCAGCATTTAAAAAAAAAAATCAAATCCAGATTCAGACTCAAAGACGCGACTGTATTTAAGAAAAACAAAGACGTGTCAAAGAAAACGTTTCTGATCCTTTTTATAGCAAGGATCAATGATCTGCTTCCACAGACCGAAACTGACAGATTGAAGAGATTTATAATAAAAACAAAAATCTAATTTAAAACTTGGAACCATGGCTGACCAACCAACCAGATGTAAAACTGGAACATCTGGACTGAATGTGTGATGAAGAGTAAAAGTCAGCTTGATTAAAGAGTTTATTTTCAGTCAGAATTTGAAAATCATCTTTCTGATCCACGACTGATAATCTGACACTCTGGTGAAGATGGCTGGCTTCTCTGAGTCGCAGTGCCAGCTGCCCCATGTGGCAACACCAAACAGGAAGTAGGTGCCATATTTCTGACAGAAGAGTGGTGCTCCAGCGTCTCCCTGCAGAGACAAAGAGTGAGTTTCTCCTGATGGTTATCAACACACACACACACACACACACACACACACACACACACACACACACACACACACACACACACACACACACACACGAGGGCTGAAGGTCTTCCACGTCAGCCATGTTGGGTCCATAAATATTTGGACAATGTTTTTGTTAATCAACATTGAAGTGAAGACTTTTAGCTCTAAATCAAGAGGTTTAACAAAATATTACAGTAACTGTTTATGAAATACAGACATTTTTATACTCAGCAGGCCTAACCTTCACAGCCAAGACACAAAATATGAATGATGAACATTTATTGATAATGAAGCAGCAAACTAGACCCTCAGTTGGGCATTAAATACCAAACTGAAGGCAGAGAGCCAGAAAGCATCTGAAAGTGCTGAAGTAAAGACCTGCACAGCATCACGAGGAGGAAACACAGCAAGTAGTCAACGGGGATTTTTATAAATTTGAGAAATTGTTCTTATATTTATGCTATTGTTCAAGTACTTATGGACCCAGCTGGAGCTACAGGCTCATGAACCTCAGACTTGGAACATTTCCTTCTGGAAGAAACACTGATTAAGGTAAAACCCAAGCAACTTTTGTAAAGAGTTAAAGAACAGCTTATGATTACAGAGAGGCACCACAGACTGGACATGAGATCGTGGAGTTTAGAGTCGATCACAGTCCCTAACAATGAGGAGTGTCCAGATCATCAAAATAGCTTTAGGATTTAAAAAATAAAAATTTGTTTATCCTCCCTGATAAATGTTTAAAATGGAAAATCCACAACCTGAAATCACCTAAAGCACCTCAGTGATGTCATTTCTCTTTCTTCACAAAGCTTGTGTTCAGTGATGCATCTTTAAGGGAAGAGGATGTTTCACTGATAAATTACATGGATGGATATCCATCCTGTATTAATAGCTTTACAGGTGGTCAAAACAGCTCCCACCAACACTGAACATTAATGGTATCCACTGCTGTGTGCAGTAGATGAAGTTGTGCCGGACAGCTGTGCTTTGAAAGGAACACCAAACCGATGTCGGGTTTAGTTACCATACAGGATGTGGAGCCTGCAGGATGTGAACAGATGTGAGAGTCAGTGACGAAGCCTCCCCATTTCTGCCTGCAGGAGGTTGCGTTGACGAGTGTGAGCCCAGCGTGATGCAGCCGGTCTGGATCAACACCCTCTACCAAATTAAGAAGGGTCAGTGTAAAGTACGATCAGGATACACAGGTCTGAAGTCCTGTCACATGACTCAGTCTGATCACACACCAAACTACTGGTTGTTCCTGTTCTGTACACTATGCAGGAGGAATGAGGATGTTACCTTTCGCTTTAGTTGCTCCCCAGCCAGCTGTGATACAAGACCAGGTGTCATCCAGGTCATCATCCTCATCAGGGACACAAACTGGAGACACTTCAGAACCTGTAGACAGAGTCAGGGCACAGTGAAGATTTCTCAGACACAGTGAAGACTTCTCAGAGTCAAATCTCCTGAAGGTTCAGGCTCACCAAGTCTGGCAGCACTGCTCAGGTGAAGCAGTGCCAGGTTAGACTTTGGGGGGAAGCCCGTTTTCTGCGGCGGGTTAAAGACTTTGTCCACCAGGATGGTTTGAACTGGCAGGAACTTAATGTCATGAAGCCCCAAAACTGCCACATCCTCTTTAGCCCTGCAGTAGTAGTAGTAGTCGTCGTCGTCAGTAGGAACATTAGCAGAGCTGACACGTGACAGATTACACTGCAGTACTGGAGCCAGTATTAATGGTAGCAGGACTACCTGACGCCGCAGTGTTTGGCGGTGATAACCCAGTGGGGGTGGATCAGAGCGCCGCTGCAGTAGTGGCGACCATTAAACTGTAGGCTGACCTGCCAGGGCCAGAGGAAGGGGCAGGACTCAGTCACATTCACCACGGACAACACGCCGTCCACGGACAGCGAGATTTCGGCGAGGCCGGGAGTCTGATCACAGCCGGAGCTCTGCTGCTTACCGCACTCCTCTGTTACCCCCACATGCAGGAAGGGACAAAATAGAAACACCTGAACTACATGTTGATACACTGACTGGTGGATCTTCTGTTGCAGTTTAAAGATGGTGTGATAAAAAAAAAAAAAAAAAAGAAAAAGAAAAAAGAAAAAGCTTACCTTCCTCTATGAGGTCATCTTCAGACACTTGAGCCTGATCACCTGGAAATGGAAGAAGTCCTTCAGAACAGACTCCACCTGCTGCAGGTGTAGAAAGGTCGTGGACTCTGAAACTCACCCATGGTGTCAGACATCCACTGAACATGCTGCTGCACTCTGGTGTACACTCCAGGTCTTTTGGCACGACCACAACCCACCCCCCAACTCACCAAACCTGCCAGCTCATACCTGGTGCCTGTGAAGCAGGACAGAGGACCTCCAGAGTCCCCCTGACACACATACAGGAACACAGACACCACACGAGTTTCTCAATACTCTCCAGATACATGCTGACTGAGGTTTCCTGGTCCACATGATGAACATTCCTTGTTTTCAGGCTGCACAGATGTTCAGCTTGTACCTGACAGGCATCCAGTCCCCCTTCATCCTTCCCAGCACAAAACATGGAGGGCCTGATCCTGCCTAGGTAGTACTGGTTGCAGGTATCCGAGGGCAGGATGGTCACATTCACTTCCTGCAGTCTGTTGACTCGAGGGCCATCTGGTGATGGAGAAAGAACACAAAGGCTCAGATCACACCTGAAGAACCCCAGCTTCCTGTGTACAGCAAACATTTCCTCACTCTCTCGGGTGGAGCCCCAGCCAGTGATGGTGCATTTCATGAGCAGAGGCAGCGGCGTCATCCAGATGTCGATGGGTCTGACGAAGTGGTTGAACTCCAGTGGTTTCTCCAGCTTCACCAGAGCAATGTCGCTCTCTTTAGACTCAGTGTTGTAGCTGTGATGAATGAAGATCATGGAGACTCCCACCAGCTAAGCAGAGAGATGGGAACATTTTCTCATTTCACATCAGGACGATTGGTTCCTTGGAGGTAGCACAGACAAAGAACCAAGAGAACACAGCCTGGAGCCTAACTCCGATCCCACCCAGATATCCACAGACCGAGGCTCCTCAGCAACCCAACAATAAATGACAATGAAAAGCAATCATATTATTATTCCTCCTTAAAACATCATAAGCTATGCAGTCAATGTCTTAGGTTATTACTGCTGTTTTTGCAAAGTGACAAAAATCCTTGTGCAGTGTGTTAGCACATGATGGTATGACCCACATTTTAAGTTTTGTTCTAAACCCTGGACACAGAGTCACTGCTGTCTGCAATGCTGCTCGACTGATCAGCCTTCAGCTGACGTTTTTGATGACAAACAGAGTTTACAGTTCAGTGCCTGACCTGCTCCTGAGGCTCCTCAGCTTTATCCAGGTCATGTTTTCCAGCAAGAACCATCCACAAGGATACTTTATTATGCCTGTAACACAAGTCATGACATAATACTTAGTACTGATGTATTATTGTACAGTCTTTACATTCCAACATAAAACACCTCGGGGTGACTGTTACTATTATACCATATAAATAAAGTTGCTGACTTAGTTTGATGTGTACTCAGTAAGATAAGATATAAGATAAGACTGTATTGATCCCACAGCAGGGAAATTTGTGCATTTCCTCAGCTCAGGTACAGATATCAGAAGAAAAACACAAAAAATACAAATAAAACACAATAAATACAAAATAAGTAAAATAATACACTATAACGGCACACACAGTATGTGATTATGGATAGAGGGTTGTGGAAATATGCAAGACATAAATTTCACTATTCTACCATATCTATTACTAAGTAATAGATATCTATGAGTATAGACAAGTACACACTAAATATACATATGTATACATACACATACACCTGCACATGTCCATACATGTAAAGGTACATTATGCATGAGTTGTGACCGTAGATGTCCACAATGTCCAGTGACTCATGACATTGTGATTGAGGAGTTAGAGTCAAACTGCTGTTGGGATGAATGATCTGCGAAAGCGCTCCTTCCTGCAGCGAGGGTGTTTCAGTCTCTGACTAAAGGAGCTGCTCAGCACACTCACAGACTCATGTAGAGGGAGATGTTGGTTGTTCATGATGAATGTCAGCTTTACTAAGATCCTCCTCTTGCCCACTGGCTCCAGAGGACATCCCAGCACAGAATAAGACCTCCACACCAGTTTGTCAGTCCTGCTCCTGTCCATGCATCCGCTCCCCAGCAGGCCACTGCATAGAAAAAGGCAGATGCTACCACAGTGTCATAGAATGTCCTTAACAGAGTCCTGCAGACTCCGAAGGACCTCAGTCTCCTCAGCAGGTGGCGTTGACTCTGGCCCTGCTTATACAGGACATTTGTATTTTTAGTCCAGGCCAGTTTATTGCTGAGGTGAACAACCAGGTACTTGTAAAAGTCCACAATCTCAGTGTCTTCTCCTTGGATGTTAACCAGTGTTTGTAGGGGTTTACTTCCTCCTGAAGTCTATGACCATCTCCTTTGTCTTGCTGGCGTTGATTTGGAGTGCGTTGGTCTCATACCAGCCAACAAAGTCAGTGATGACCCTCATCTATTCCTGATCATTCCTGTATGATATGCATCCGTTGATGGCTGTATCATCTGAGAAATTCTGTTGGTGGCAATGGTCCAAATTATAACAGAAGTCCGAAGTATACAGGCTAAACAGGAAGGGTGAGAGAACCGTGCCCTGTAGCACCCCTGTGCTGCAGATTACCACGTCAAACACAGAGGTGATAAACCTGATCCTGGATCTGTCCTGGTGTCAGAGAAGGTTGTTCTGAGCCAAAAACGCTCTAAATGTATTACATGTACTACTGCTACCATCTGACCAGGTCTAACACTGGAACCCTCTCTGAACATCTCAAACTATTCTAAACTATTTACAAAAAAAAAAGAAAAAAGAAAAAAGAAAAAAAAAAGCCAACTGCAGAGGCTGCGACAAAACAAACGTGACCTCTGACCTTACGAAGCAGTGGGCAGCAGAGATGACCCACAGCGGGCTGACGATAGCACCCCCGCAGGCTGGCATGGAGGCGAGCTGCAGGGAAACCTGCCAGGGCCACGAGTGAGCCCAGGCCTCCTGACCCCCGATGATTCGGGTTTCCAGCTCCTGCTCCAGCATGAAGGAGCGCACCCCGGCGAGGTCTGAGGGCAGAGGTCAGAAGAGAGCTCAGCTAATTATTTCAGATAAAAACTGTTCAACCGCCAATGTTACAGAAAAATGACCATAAATACATAAATAAGCCAACGGGTTTAAGGAGAAACTTCAAAATAAAAGCACAGGCAGCATGGTACAACATATAAAGAGTTAAAATATTTTCAGCACCAATTTAAAAACATGAAACATTTTTATTTGTCAGTGAAGATCTGGCAGGGTTTCACAGGATTTTACTGTTTTAATACAAACTTACATACTTTAAAAGTAACATTTCTAAATTATCTTTAAAAAAGCATTTTAAAAAAATGTTTAAATCATATGCGTATGATTCTTCCTCTTCAAAAACTAAAATATTTCCATTTTAATACTATTACAAGCCTATAACGATAACAAAATAAAAATATTTGTAAAAGAAACTTGTTTTTTAATATATATATATATATATATATATATATATATATATATATATATATATATATATATTTTCTTTTCTTTTCATGAGGTCATTTTATTTCTCATTTTACTGAGCATCTTTCATATCACCCATGGAGCGCCAGGACTGCCATAATGAATTAATTAAATACACCATTAAATAATTAATTAAATGTGGCAATAATTAATTAAAATTGGAATTAATTAAATAAATAAATAGTTATGACACATGTAATTGATTAATCATTGACACATTTAATTAATTATTGACATATTTAATTAATTAATTATTGACACGTTTAATTTATTAATTATTGACACATTAATTATTGACACATTTAATTAATTAATTATTGACACATTTAATTAAATATTCATGTATTTCACAGTTTAATTAATTATTCACACATTTAATTAATTATTTAATGGTGTATTTAATTAATTCATTATGGCAGTCCTGGCACTCCATAATCACCGGGTTCCCACGTGTAACGTAAAAACCTCGGACTCGTTAACGCGTGGATCACCTGTGAAGCCGAAGCGTGCGGAGAACAGCGAGCTTTCCTGCGCAGTTCCATTTACAGTGGGGTTCCGCTGATTCTGGATCTGTGTCGAACCTCCAGCTGCAAACAAAATATTAACAGCTGTAACGCACAGCAAACATAAAAACCATTTAAAACGGTTTTGGAGTCGCTGTGTCTTCAGGACACTCGAGGACACCCTCAGGTATAATAGTTGTAAACTCTGCATCCAAAAATAGTCCTACTAGCAGGTGACTGATCAGGCTGCACAAACACAAACCAGCAGTGTGTGTGTGTGGTGGGGGGGAGACTTGTCTCACCTGTGTAGACCGACAGAACACAGACGACCAGCAGCAGCATGTCTGTCTCACGTTCACCCTCAGAAGACTTACAGGCTTCACGCTGCTGAGCTTCACCTTCATCAGCCTGACCTGTGTGATTGCACACACCTGTACGAGACCCCTCCCTCCACTGTCAATCTGCAGCATTCAGTGTGACAACAGGTGGGAGACAGGTGAGTCCTCCAGTGTCTGTGTTGTCCCTTTTCCACTGAGGATTTCAGTTCGGACCCACTTGCATTAGAAGACTGGTACTGCTGATGTCAGCGTCAGTGGGAGGAGCTTCTACCAGAAATTGTAGCTGGAGCTGGCTTTGCGTGTGCACGCGTCACTGGATGGAACAGGCATAAAATCAAAGAGAGCGCAGTCCCGCTGATGGTGCTGGAGGTGAGTAGAGTGCGCAGCTGTTTTTGTGTGTTGCTGCAGCAGCCACATCACGGCGTGGGGCCGTTTGAAACAGCAGGTTTTTGTGCGTGACGCTGCTGACTGACACAAAAGCCTCTGAATATCCCACCATTCAGAAACGATAGCATGACATCAAGTCCGAGGTCTGAGTGGAGCATCAGGGCCCTGTTTCAGGAAGCCGGTTTAGTGCAAACTCTGAGTAAGTATACCCTGAGTTAACGAAAACTCTGGGTTTTCGGTTTCACAAAGCGAGTTTAGATTAATTCTGAGTGAGTTACTATGACGACACACTCCGTGAAGCTAACCTGCCCCCTAGCAGGTTTACTTCAACTAACCCTGACCTTCTCCGCCTCTTTGTCAGAAACCTGACTGTAGGAAGTGTCAGACATGGCGTGCTCCTTCCTTGAAGAGCCAGTAGATGTTGAAGCCCAAATTCTCCGCAGAGCTCTCCGCCGGGAGAGAGTGATTAGAGCGCGTTTGGACATTTTATCATTTCCTGATGATTTCCTGTGTGAACGTTACCGTTTTTCAGCACAATCTATAATTTATTTGAATAACATCCTCAGGCCTAATATTGCTCATGTGACACATCGCGGACATTGTCCCAGTTCTGTACATATTATTTGTATTGCACTTCGGTTTTTTGCAAACGGGAGCTTTCTGTATAATATTGGTGACGCTGAGCACGTTTCCAAGGCTACCGTCTGTCGGGCAGTCAGGAATGTTACAGTTGCACTGAAACGTCTCCTGTACTCGTTTGTGGTGTTCCCCGGTCATAGACCCACAAGATTTATCAAAGAGGGATTCCACAAAATTGCAGGTATCAGGATGAACAAAACTTAATTCATGATGTGGTGATACTTGAACTACTACTTAAATGTTACATTTATTCCCACGGTTCCCAGGCGTGATTGGCTGTAGAGATGGCACTCACATTCCAATCATTGCTCCTTCAGTAAATGAAGGAGACTATGTGAACAGGAAGTCTTTCCACAGCATTAATGTACAGGTACATAGTTCCCTGTAGCATTTCAAACTAACAAATTATTTCATTATAGTAATGGATGCTAATTTGTGTTCTCTGCACTGTGAAGATCATATGTGATGCTGCCAACATTATCACAAATGTGGAAGCCAACTGCTCAGCCTCTGTGAGTGGTGGTGGTGGAGGACCCCCACCTGTTTTTCGGGCCTCCACTTTTTTTCTAGTGGCTATAACGGGTCGCATATGAGCATACAGACTAAGCAAATATGTACTTGTAATGTGCTCAGATAATTTCAATAAGTGCTTACAGAAAGAAAATTAATGTAGCCTCTAACTGCAATTGATTTACATCGGACAAACAGACCAAGCACTATGGCTCATAATACAATTACACCTTACCTGTTTGGACTATATTTTTATATTTCATTTTTACTTGCTGCCAGGAACGTTTGGGGCCTGTTGGGTTGCACCTGCGCTCACATCACATCACAAAATAAAATGTATGAAATAAAAAATAAAATAAAATATAATAAAATAACGTGTTAAATGGGTGGGAAATCCCTAGATCAATGTTTAAATTAACACTCACGCATTGACTCTGTCGGCTATGTTTTGCCATGCATGCTCCCTTTCTTTTGCAGCTGAGGCTGTGTTACTTTTTTTCCGCAAAATTTGCATGTTATCTGCATATACTGCCATCAGAATTTCGGCCTCAAGCGCTGTAAGATACATTGACCGCGCCTTCTTTCCCTCCGTCTCCATGGTGACTCGCTTAATCTGCGCTCCACTGATCAGGGCTTTATGTATCCTCGTGCGCGCGCTTAATTTGGGGTTAAAGCAACTCCGCGTTGATTGAACTAATTGTTATCAGCCTTTCTGAAACCGAATATTCCGAGTTGGACAGTTCGGGGTTACTCAACCCCGTGTATCATTTTTAACTCTGAGTTTTCTAAACCGGCTTCCTGAAATAGGGCCCAGGTGTTGTCACCGGTAACACAGTAAAATGGACCGTGACAGTCATTTTATGAAGAGTTTCAATTTATGGTTCATGGCGCTTGCACACAAATTAGACAAAGCTAAACGTTCACGACAACCACGAGCTCAGACTGAAGTAACGACGTCTCTCGTGGTGGTCCTTTGACGGAGCGAGCAGTGTAAACACGTCTGCACAGACACGCCGTACACTGCTGCACAGACAACTGGATGATGACATGGTGAAATAAATCCTGCATGTAAGCTTTATGAACTCTTTCAGTGAAACACTGAGTGACGCGTTTACTGGCGCTCATAAATGTAAGTGATGATCCAGTGATGAAGGACCAGAGCTGTGCTCGAACCAGGACTCACCTGCTCCGGAGAGAGAGGCAGACACTTGGGTTTGCAGTTTGTTTATTAATGTGACTGACATGTATTTTACTTTATTTCCGGTTGTGTTATATGGTGCTCGCCTGTATTTATTATTGTGGCAGTGACAAACTGATGAGGCTCCGCGATTAAACGTCACTGAGAGCGGAAGCCCGGCTGTCACATGCTTGTCGGTCCGCCTCCCCCGTCCTCAGTCGGAGTCTGGACGCCGAGCAGAGAGCATGTCTGGGTGCGACCGAGTGATCTTTGAGGCCACTAGGCTGCTGTGCGCCGCCGGAGGAGCTCTGCGGCTCCCGCAGCTATACGAGGAGCTGCGGCGACTCTGTCGTGTCTCCGAGGAGCTCCTCTGCAAGCTGGTCTATGGGCATCCCCGCTTCCTGCTGGTCCGTGGGCCGGAGACGGATGGCTGGCTACGCCCCGAGGACTGCACGGTGCTGGCGCAGACGTCACTGCGCGTGTGCGTGAGCCACCGGCTCGGGGAGCCGTGCGCAGACTGTGACCAACTGCACCTTTGCAGATTCTACATCTACGGAACCTGCAAGTTCGGCAAGGGCAGGTGTGTGTGCATGCGTGCGTGTGTGTCTCTCTCTCTCTCTTTCTCACACACACACACACACACACACACACACACACACACACACACACACACACACACACACACACACACACACACAGAGGCTGAACGAAAGTTAAGGAAATGAAACAGAAACAAAAGTTTCCGCCGCAACAGAGACATCCTTATCTTCATCATCTTTATCATCCACACATCATCCTTATTACCATCTTCATCATTATTCTTATTGTTGTTGTTGTTGTTGTTATTGTCGGTGGTGGGTGTTGTCTCTAAAGCTGACAGGAAACAAGCTGACACCTGCTGCCAGACGTCACTGTGACGTCAGCAACCAGCTGATTGTCAGATGAGTTTTGTTTTCCTGAGAAATGAGACCACAGGAACAGGGGCGGATCTAGAGAAATTTTCTTAGGGTGGCAAAGAAATCAAATGGGGTGGCAAAATCAAAGCCTTTTTTTTTTTTTTTTTTTCTCAAACACATATGCAGGTGGTTACGTATGGTTAAAATCAAATGCAGTAAGTATACACGTTTTTCATATAAATATAGTCTATAACTTAATTATTGTCTGTAGCCCACATAATTACACACTTTAGTTACATAAAACATGTGAGTTTTGATGTTATGTGCTGTATAGCCTGTATAATAAATAAATATGTAGCCCAATAAGTATAAAATCCAGAAAGCTACACAACATGGGGCGGTTCATTTACAAACACAAGTCTAACTTAAGTTTCACACTGTTTTTTGTTAGAAAACAATCACATTGTTAGATGCTTAAATTACACAATGTCAGAAATCTGCACTGTCATGAAAATTTAAACCTAATTTTTCATGATTTGTTGGATTCACCCACTGAGGTCTGAAATACAAACGGCCATTTTTGACTCCTTTTGAGTTTACATTTGTATTTCACCCTCAGATTGTTTCGTTTTATTTTTTTCCCCTTGCCTTGTTTGGTATCATTCTTTTCAGCTCAACTGAATTTAGTTGTTTGTTTTTTTTCCACTGACATACTGCATTAGTATTACTGATCTGAAATCACACAAAGAACTTAAAATCCTAGTAGTATTTCTTTACTGTAAAAAAAACACAGACATGTTGAGTACATTTTTATAACTTGAAATGCAAATATAAAATGTACATTTTGTAAACATAAACAACAATTTATCTATAAAAATTATATTAAACTATATTATAAAAATGCAGCCAATACACCTGCCGTTTTGTTTTTTCATTTTTGTACAACCATTTTAAAATATTACTAAAACTAAAATGAGAGAACAATCAGGTATTGCAATAAGATGTGTGCCAGTAAAAAAAAAAAAAAAAAAAAAAAAGTTTGTCCACCAAAAGACAGAGGAGAACAGCACAGGGATAAACCTGCAGGCCTGACAACAGGAGGTGTATCACTCCGCTGGTTTTCTACTCAGTGTTTACGTTCCAAATGTGCCTTTGTGACATTCATTAGTGCCCTCACTGACACATAAAACAAAACAACGACTACACAACACACTAAGTATACACTCCACACTAAATGTCACAAATCTCCCACATCTTAAAACTCTCTCGCTCGCTCTCTCTCGCTGCCGTTACGTCACTCCCAAAACTCTCCCCTCTTCCTAAACAGCTGTTACGAGTTCAAAATTGGGGATGGAAACAAGAGGAAAAACCACAATAACAACACTGGTCCGGCCGGGTTAAGTCAAACGATGATTTTAATAGTCACACGCGTGGGAGATGGACACTGTATGCAGACAGCCTCAGATCTCAAAATGGTGGAGCATTGATCAAACTCTTATAGCCTCTGGTGTCCCCACCTTATCATAAAAGCCTAAACATTCACATGCTTTCTCTCACACGGCGCCTAAGCTACGACCTTGGCTCCCTGTTTATCTGCTCCTGCTGAGATGGGGCAGAAAACTCCAGCATGTTCCGTTCTCTTCTAATCAGACAAATAAGGCGATGACTTTCTGCGAACAGTATTTCGTATAACATCATAAAACAATATCATTCATCCACAATAAATCAGCAGTCTAATGTAATGCAAATCAGTTTAACGAATGCAATAGTTATCAGCTTCTTCTAATTCAGGAGAATAATGCAAACTAAGACTACATAATAATTCACAGCCTTTAATTAGGGGTATAACATGGCATAAAATAATATTATAATTTAACACAACCAAATCCCACGTGCTGACTTTTTTTTTTTTTTTTAAATTGGTCGACATGGTACGTTTTTCCACCGATAGGAAACATGTGGCTTTATTTCTTTCTTTACGGTTTTCGTGCTGTCCTTAGAAAACGCTTAAAACACACACAAAAACGTGACGACAGTATTTAGAAAAAAGCGTGGCTTATATATATTATCATAATTCTGGATTTACTGGCCTGTAATTAAAATGTAAAAACTTTGAAGTCCGAACTTTCAATGAGGGCTGAAATAGAGACTGAGCGTGGCTGCAGCTTGTTGCTATGTCAGCTTACATCAGTCATGTGCAGTGGGGCGGTCCAAGCCTGTTTGGCGCCCTGGGCGGACACTCCCCCCCCCCCACACACACAAAACATATTAAGTATTGAAAAAAAACAACTCTCAAATGACATCCTGTACTTGTGTACAACTTAGCTCAGAGAATAACTTCACAGCCTCGCCTCTGTCAGTGCGCCCCAGGGTGGCTGTGGCTACAATGTAGCTTGTCATCACCAGTGTGTGAATGTGTGTGTGAATGGGTGGATGACTGGATGTGTAAAGCGCTTTGGGGTCCTTAGGGACTAGTAAAAGCGATATATATATATATATATATATATAATTTTTTTTTTTTTTTGTGTTTACTTGCACTGCTGTAACTGGAACCTCGTCGTCTCGTCTCTCTATATACTGGCCTGTATGTAGCGGAGATGACAATAAAGTTTACTTTGACTTCAGCAGCGAGCAGGCGCACCGAGGGCTCTCGCGCTCACTTTTCATGTATAGAATTTCGAAAAAACATCGGTGCAAATTATAAGTCTGTATCATAATATCTGGTGTTTTCGTGTTTGTTGGTTTGCTTTTGTGATATCCTAAGACTAAGGAACCACGGAGACCATGTTTAGCTCACAGTTACTTCTTTATTAAGAGAACCGGGACATGCGCCCCACAGAGTGAAAGCTCTCCAACAACTGTTGCCCCCTGGTGGACAAATCCCTGCCACAACATAACATTCCTCCCCCCTTAAACTGGAACTACTCTGTAGTTTTAATCACTACAGAAAATACCCATAAACAAAAACTTCACCTTTATAAAAATGCAACAACCCCGTCCCCAGCCTTTATTTAAATTTCTTTAAAACCTTTAGTCCAACAGTCTTAGGTTAACCTATAACAGTTCACGGCCATTAACAAATGGGCTGAACCATTTGTTAATGGTGGAGGGGAGAACACTATGCAATATATTCAGTTTTAGCATTTATATTCACTGTAACTACGCTCAAACTGTTAATGCTATCTTATTTTAATAAACAACACTGTCATATGCAAAACTGGGGTGGCACTTGGGGTGGCAAGGGATTCTTTTAGGGTAGCACTTGCCACTAGGAAGTTTCACTTCCTACGTGTTTGCATCACCATGCTAACTGATTCTGCAGACGATCATCACAAACCAGCTTCAGTCCTGAAAACACTCACCTGCTACAGCATGCACCACTGATCCATTATCTATCTGTCTGACTGACTGATGGACTGATTGACTGGTATTGACAGCGGGGTGAGAGGAGCTGATGGTAAATGTACCTCCTCACAGGAAACCATGTCGATCATCCCACGACCTGCGGTCTGATCATAACTCCAGGCTGCTGAAAGAGTGCTCGCTGCAGCAGCTAAACGAGGACGAGCTCTTCCTGCTGCTGCTGCTCAACGACCCGGCGCTGCTGCCCGAGGTAACGCCCACACCTCACTCACCTGACGTCACAGGCTGTTCCTCAGGAGACGTGCTCAGTGTTAGCAGATGAAACGACTCTGCCCTTTACACAAGAAACGCAACTGTGCACAGATTCGTGGGACGCTCCTGAAGGAAAAAAAAAAGTGAATAAGAAAGTGATGAAACGCAGCATGTATGAGATCACCATGGCAACAGACTCACCATTTGTTTGCCTCACATGAGGACACAGAGCTTCTTTAGTCACGTAACATCCACAGAAGAAGAAACTGAAACTGAAAGTAAAACAAAAATCAAAAATGAAAAATGAAAATCGAAAGTTGGACATGACCGAGGATCCTCAGGTAACCAGAAACTAATGCAGGGGGGTCATTTTACACAGCGGGCCACATAAAGCGAACTTTGACCTTTTAAGTGGGTTGGACCACTTAAAAGGCTGAAGACCCGACTCCCGCGTACTGACCCGCCTTTCCCTGTTAATGCCCTACCTGGCCCCCTGGCAAAACTTTGCTAGACCCGCCCCTGAACAGTTACCAGCTGTCAGCTATGTAGAACAAGATCCTGGTGTTATTTGCCTCTCAGAAACAGTTCATAACTTCCCTTCAAATCATTCCTGTCACCTAAAAGGTAAACCTGTTTCTCCACCACCTGTTCAACTCTGATGATTCAGTAAGGACATCTCCTGGTTTCATCTTCACCACATATCCAAACCAGCAGCTGTTACAGCTGTGGCTCCAACAAACATCAGCTGATACTAGAAATTAATATTAAATAAATTCTAACAACAGCTGATCAAGCTTAAACGCGCTGCTGTTGTTTAGCGCAACATCTGGTGGTTTCCTCTTTCTGGTGCAAAGTGGGCCAAACAGGTGGGCCAAAGAGAGATGAGACTTGAGACAGAAAAGCCAATCAGCTGATCATTGATCAGTTTCATGGTTGAAGTAGCAACATGAGAGGGAAGGGGAGAGAATGAGAGAAGAAGAGGCAGCTGACAGCGTAAAGACACAGTATAACTCCAGCGTTGTCTCTTTTTTTCATTCTAGCTGAAGTACGGGACAAATCGCGTTCCTTTTCACCGCAATACGGATGTATTGTAATTGGTCCAGCCCAGAGTAGATCATGACCAATTGGCCAATCCACCACCTTCCATTGTTTACAAAACAAACAAACAACCCAAAACAAACATCGGCCCATTAAAAGCGAGAAATCACCATCCACCCATCGGGCAAATGGAATGCCCGATGGCCAGTCCAGCTGTGACTGGCATATGAATGTATCTCACGGGCTGTAAGTTTGACAACCCTTACTCTAATCATTTATGTATCCGATTTAGCTGAGTCTGCATTTACTTCATCACTTCAACATTTGTGACGTTTGTGACAAACACTGCTTTTAAGGGACTTTCAGTAAAAATGTGATTGACAGCTGGATCCTTAAAAAAATCACACACACTCTCTCTAACCCAATCATGAAGGCTCTGTATGTTTTCTCTCTCTCTCTCTCTCTCGCTCTCGCTTGCTCGCTCGCTCAGGTGTGTGTGCACTATAACAAAGGCTCGGGGCCTCACGGCTGCTGTAGTTTCCAGGGCGACTGCACCAAAGTGCACCTGTGTCAGCACTTCGTGCAGGGTGACTGCATCTTTGGAAAAAAGTGCAAACGGTTGCATGCCGTTGACGAGCACGGGCGCCACATGCTGGAGGAGAGAGGACTGAGCTGTGACATCATCCACAACCTGCCTTCCATCTACAGCAACATCCACCAGCTCAGAGCGGCCTCCACCTCCACCACCTCCATGGGTGAGACTGAAGCCTGAAACAGAACCTGCTGATCCTGAGAACCTTGACCGTCTAATCACTGTGAGGATAGAGGAGGAAACCTGCAGATCAGGAAAAGTCAGATCAGTATTAGAAATCTGCTCCATAAAGAGGAGAAAATAATTCCATAAATATGGAAGAAAAAAAGCCTTTTATACAAGCGAATACTGCCTCACAGACACAACAATGTCTCCTCACTGAAGTCATAATTGCCAAAAATATAAATAATGTTACGAAGCTGGTGTTTCAGTGTGATAATCTGATAATGCTACACAAATATGAGGAGGTTATCCATAAACATGACACAAGATTCAGATTTCATACATGGCGTTCAGTGTCTATGTGTGTGTGTTATTACCTGATTACATGTTACTGACGTGAACACAAGGAGGCGCTCTGTACCGTGACTTCGGCTCTTTATGTTTCAGACATTGTTCCTGAGCCGTCTCACTCTCTGGAGATCTGCCTGCACTTCTTCAGGAACAGATGCAAGTTTCAGGGTGAGTTCTCCTACTTTCTTCATGCGAGGATCTGATTGGCTGAGAGGAAACGGCACACAGGAAGTCTCTTTCAGCCTCCCGCTGTGCACTTAGTCGTGTGCATCCAGTAGGTGGCAGCACAGGGTAGAAGTACAGACTCCAACATGAAGCTGACTCACTCTTTATAAATAAAGATTTATTTGTTTTCTCACTAAAACCTAAAATATTTTTCGTGCCTTGCTGGCATCTGATTGGTTTCTCTGGAAACATACAGTTTAAAATATCAAATTTTCTTTTATTTAATCTTCTTCAGTGCAAATATTTAATGTATATACAGACATCATGTTCAAAAGAGTTGAAGTTTATAAATTATAATTTATTCAAATTTGTCTTCCTAGATAACGTTTTCTGTCAAATCTGCCAGTGGGGGAAAAATGTATTATTTTGTGCTCATTGTTTTGATTTCCTTTATTTTTCATCTGTACAGTCCTGTTTGATTGTGTTATTTATTTTTAATTATTAATATTTTATTATTAATATCATTTTTGTTATTTTGTGATTGTATGATTGTGTGATTTTTATGATTTCCTGCTGGTTGCGCTGAGTTTTCTGTGGGCGTGTTCGTGCTCATTGGCCTCGCCTCAGTCTTTCGGTCTCTCTGCAGACTCGTGCCTGCAGGTGCACTTCCACCTGCCGTATAAGTGGGAGGTTCTAGATGGCAGCACCTGGACGGAGCTGCAGAACATGGAGGACATTGAGCGAGACTTCTGTGACCCGTCCAGGACTGAGAGGTCAGAGGTCACAATGAGTGCAAGTTGTTGATGTTTTTCATGCATCAGCCACTCACAGCTGCCATGTTTTTCAGCGCTGGTGTTCAGACCATCGACTTCATCACGATGACTCGAGGGATGCAGCCTGTTCGCCGTCTCTCCACAGTTTCCTCCGTGAAGAAGCCGTTATACTACACACTGACCACCAAATGGCTGTGGTACTACAAGGGGGACCATGGGAACTGGGTGGAATATGGAAAGTTGGTGAGTTGGAGCACCTTTAGGATCACTGTGTGGGAGCGAGCTGTAGAGGAATACAGAAAATGTTTATTTAGCTCCAGGTCTGATGTCTGTCTCGTACGTCCTTCAGGATGAGAAGCTGCGCTCCACATCGGAGACATCCTGCACTCTGGAGAAGAAGTACCTGTCTGACAGAAGAGCTAAAGTCAGAGTGGTGAAAGGCTACAGAGAGTACATCATCAGCTTCAAAGGTACTACTTCCTGTCACCTGCATCCCAGGTGTAACTGTGAGTTAATGAAGTGGTCAGGTTAGGCCCAGAACAAGTCCAGCATCCCTCCATGTGGGGACTCACAGTTCCACAGTGAGTGCCACAGTCAGGGCAGGAAAGTCAGAGGTGACGATTCCAACAGAAACTTCCAGAATCCCAGAATGAAATTTTGGGAATGTCCCAGACACAATGGCATGCCCTGATTCAGCACATAGACACATCCCAGCCTTTAGGCTTCAGGTCCCAGTGTGTTCCTCTGTTACCGCTTCCTGATGGTGTCTAAGCATGTTCTCTCTCTCTCTGCAGACATGTACCAGAGGAACCACAAGCACAACACCAAGAGGAAAGTCCGCCGTCGCCCTCGCTTCGTCTCCCGGGAGGAGGTGGAGAGGCAGGTGCCGGTGTTAGGAAGTCAAATGTGACCCGATTATGTTGACTGGACCAGGCTGGGTGCCTTATCACAGTAGCAGGTGCTGCTGCTCAAGATTTCATCACTTCCTGGACGTCTGTAAATGATTACTGATGCATTCACTGAGCATGTTAACCACTTCTATTATTTTCTGCTTCTCTGTGTGTATGTGCCTGTGTGGGGGAAATTTATTCTACCTGTATTTCTATTTTTGTATGGGCTTTAGGCAATATAAAGCACCTTGAGGTCACTGTTGTTAATTTGGTGCTGTAAATAAAATGGAGTGATTCTTATTGGAGCCTTTTATTAATGTCTTTAGTTTGAGCTCTGTGGCTCTCTCAGCTGCAGGACGATCTGGTGTCAGAGACTCTGAGTCTACCTTTCTTTTTATTTGGTGTCCTCATCCATAATTTCCTTAAACCAACAGTTTGAAAATTGAGTCATGTGATCACAGAATCCTGGTGACCCCTCACAGACCCAAAGAAACGGCCGCGATCGTTAACTGAACTAAATATGAAACGTTACTGCAGTTACTGCAGACTCAAACTTCAGCACAGACTGGAACGCCCGTGACGTCGGTCCGTTCAGAGCAGGCTTCCTCTATTATGGCTGCACTGTTGTCGAGTATCAGCTGTTCTCTGTAGGAGTGCTCAGTTCATCTTTAAGGTGAAAATACGGAGGGTGACCTTCAACAGAAACAGCAGCATTCAAATAAACTGGTTGGTATCTTAATCTTTTCCAGTCTAACTGACCAATCAGAGCACTTTATTACTCACATTCACACACCTGAATTAAGTCAGCTGTTACCAAACACACACGCAGAGCCCAACTGACCACGGGATTCAAACCCACAACCTTCCTGCTAACCAGTGTACCGCTGTGCCCGTGGCCCAGGTCTGCATGAAGCATAAAAACATGAGCAGAGTCTGTGCGTTTGTGTGTGTGTGTGCGAGAGAGAGAGAGAGAGAGTGTGTGTGTGTGTGTGTGCGAGAGAGAGAGAGAGAGAGAGAGAGAGAGAGAGTGTGTGTGTGCGTGCGTGCGAGAGAGAGAGAGAGCGAGAGAGAGAGTGTGTGTGCGTGCGTGCGAGAGAGAGAGAGAGAGAGAGAGTGTGTGTGCGTGCGTGCGAGAGAGAAAGAGAGAGAGAGTGTGTGTGTTTTTGTTGGCTTCATAAAATAAAAGCTGAGCAGTTCTCTGCTGTTTCATTTTCATGGTCAGATCCGGCTGTCCTGGCCCTGTGCCGGTGCCGGTTCAAATAACGGTCCGTGTGTGAGAAGAAGCGCTTTGACTTGCAGGTCGGGTCAGATGATGCTGGGAGGGGCCGGCTGGACTGGTACCGGAACCGGACGCGCTGTGAATGTGACGGGTTCGGACAGCACCGACACCACCGGGCGGTGGAGGCTGATTGCTGCTGTTTCCGAGGAGGAGAAGAGGAGGAGGTGTGATTCTGCGGGGACTCTCCGCCTCCTTCTTCTTCCCCACGCAGGGAGCGCGCTGCGCGGCTTGGAGAGGCGTGACGCGCCCGAACCGCATCTCCAGGATGGCAGGTAGGTCTCCGCCGTGGCAGAGACTCAGTGAGAATAGCCCGGCTCGGCCCGGCCCGGCTTGCAGTCTGAATGTGATCCCGGGTCTGCGGCTCTGTGTGTCCGCGGCCGCTATAAGAAGCGAGGCTCCTTCAGCCGTGCACCGGAGGCAGCGTCGTCCTCACGGTAAACTGGGCCGTGCCGGACCGGACCGGAGCGTGCCGGGGGAAGGGGGAGGGGGGCATATCAGCCCCGGACACGAACATGCGGGGCGGATGCAGCCTCCACCTCGCGGACTCGGCGGGCGGGTGGAGGCTGTTAGCATCTGTCCGATAATGGGGTCAATCTGAGAGGAGGCCGAGCCGGGCCAGACCGGCAGAGGAGTGAGTGTTCTGGAAACGGAGCCGAGCAGAGCACAAAAACCCGGACTGACAGAGAATATACCAACCTGTCACTTTATTAGGCACAGTTGTGAAAGCCGGTCAGACAAACAGCTGGATACCTTTTAAATATTCACCGTCACGTCTTTGTGGTTTCACTTATTGATCGATGGTTGATTTATTGACTGATTGATCATTTTTGAAGGTTCTTTATGCAAATCCTTCAAACCGACATTTTCATGTTTTGCGCAAACAGAAAAATCCCCGCAGGTGGAGGCGAGCCTGAAGCCTCCTGCTTCAGCCGCACACCCTCGTAGGCTCCGGGGTCTGGGACAGTGACCCATTTGTAATCGTGCTCTGCAGAGAAAGCAGAGCTCCCTTTTTGCTCGGTACTGAGGGGCTGTGAGGAGCAGCAGGGATCACGTGACACTGCGTGTAATCTCTTTATTAATATTACCTGAGAGCTGTCCTCAGCTCAGCCTGGTTACGATGAGCTGACTCACAGGGAAGTGCTGATGTTAAAGTTGAGACGAGATCAGAAATATGTGCAGATTAAAGCCCCGCTAGCCTTCATCACAAACCTGGACAATGAAGTAATAAGTCAGTGGTCCAGATGCTCCACCCGCAGGTTGGAGCAGGTCTTCATCATCTTCACAGAGAAAGTGTTTCAGGTTCAGAGTTAGACTGTAGCCTAAGCCTAGATGTTCTGGGTTTATGTCCTCCACCCTTCCAGAATGAAGGATGTGAAGCTGCTGAAATCAGGTGATTCGGGTGTGAGGGTCCAGCAGCAGGTACATGTTTAACTGACCTTCTGATGGTGTGGCAGCCCTGATCCTGACCCCGCTCTGCATGCTGTCAGAAATGTCAGCTGTGATCTTTATTCAGACCTGAGCTGCTCTCGAAGCAACATCAGAGCATTTTTAGCGCTCCGTGTTTCAGTTTCAGAGGGGTTTTATCCAGGCTGAACAGCCCCAGTTTAAGGTACCCAATTCTTTACGAGTACAGTTTGAAATATTAGACTAACATCATTCTGTGTCTTTGTTGTCCCGTCCATCCACCCGACCTCCTCCCTGCAGCCTTCAGCAGAACACCCTAAAACCAAATGAATGAGCATGTTCCACAGTCTTTAGGTTGTGGGTTTGTTATGGGGTGGCTTTAGACGTTTTCATGCTGTCCTCCAAAATAAGACATCAGGACATCAGGACACCAAGCACCAAGCACTTCCACCACTAGAGGGCACAGTCACAGTAAAATGTTTGCTGCAGGGTCTACAGCACGTAAAAACCTTCAGATCCTTTAAGCAGAGGATTTTGGGGGATTTTACCCCTGAACCGTAAAAGTCCGATGGGGTATGTCGTCATGGCACTGGGGGGCAGCGAGGACACCCAAGTTTGTAAATGTAATAACTCAAGAATGAGGTGATGTAGGAGTTTGTTTATGACATACGTGCATCTACTTGGAGTCTTTTGAGTCTTTGCTGCAAGTCTTTGTCTGTTTTCAAAGCAGCACGTCTGCTTCACAATGAATGCTTCTGCAGCACCGCCTGTCCCTGGGTTCCTACTTTTTCACTGCTTCAGAGTCTTCTCAGCTTCATGCTGGACTGTAATGAGGCACTTTAGTGTTTTTCTTTCATCACTGTTACCTTTGCAGCAAAGCTCTCACAGACGGTGTGCATCGAGAATATTGGTCTCTCTCCTATCTGACAGCGTCAGTCCATAAACACTGGTTTCAGCATCAGACCTAAACATCCACAGCAGGCCAGCTGTAGTCTGAGTTGGAGCAGGGAGGAGGTCAGGGTGGATGGAAGGGTATCAGAACTTGCTGGGACTTTAGTTCGGAGACAAAAGCTAATGCGTCAGGCTGATAGTTAGATTTGTTATTTCAAACTTTGATGAATTGTTTCAACTATGAACCTTCCCATCAGAGGGTCACACACTACTCCACACAACTTTACAGCCTTTATTTTTAAAGTAACTAACGATGAAGGTAAAAAAGAGTTTTAGCTGAATCTTTCCTGATCCGTTTGATGATGTCATCATCCAGCAGGAGAATGTTCTCCTGTGCTCGGTGAGAACCCTGCAGGACACACATTTTCTGACTGCTGTTCTATGCTACTCAGGTCCTCCTGAGGGGCCTTCGGCTCTTTGTAGCGGGACCGCACCGCCGGTCCTTTGAGGACGATGGACGCTGTGACCTCGCCAGGCCCCAGCTCCAGCACCAGGACCAGGATGGAACGCAGAACCTCGGCCTGCAGACAAACACTAGGTGTGGTCCTGCTGGTGGCTGGCACATTGGTTTCCATGGTGACCTCAAGTTCACCTGCTGCAGGTAACCTTGCTAGGTGCTGTTAGCTGTTAATGTTGACCTCTGACCTCTGAGCCATCTGTACACAGCAGGAAATGAACATGGACTTCCTCAAAAGGACTGCAGTGCAGGAATCTTCTTCTGAGTCTCATTTTAGCTCCATATTGTCATCCTCCCACATTACTGACTCATGCACACACAGAGTCACATGACCTGCTGATGTCAGACTGTGGAGGTTTACACTGACATCAGCTGATCAGATGTAGGCAGCAGGAAGCTGCTTCATCACAAACAGCTCTCAGAGGTCAGCTGGTTGTGACTGTGTTGGTGTGATGTCACTTTTAGTCCTGAAACGTCACTCGACATTTCAGGACTTGTGTTAGAGATGACAGATTCGGGGAGTGTGTGTTTATTATAGCGCCCTCTGTGGATCACATGTTGCATTATGGATGTCAGATTTCAACCCATGGCTGTGTTTTAATTCAGACTGAAGAAGAGTTTGTCCAACCTGATGAAGACGTAGAAACTTGTTTCAGTGCACTGAAAGAAAAACCACAAACATCACATGGTCATACATCCACAATGAAATGTAGCTCAATTCCCTGGGCTAATTTTTTTATTCTCCACCTGCTCTTCTATAGAGCACCTGTGCCATGAGACGTCAGAGCTACGCAGATGTGAAATAAAACAGATGTGAGAGCTCAGCAAGCACATAATGAACGCTTAGTGAATAAAAAAACTGTAAATAAACAAAGTGAAGTGGGAAGCCTGAGATGGTCTAAGCATGGGCAGAGGATGAAGATGGAGGAGAAAAGGAACACCTCAGAGGAGGTTCATAGATGTAGTGAAGGAGGACTGCTGAGTTGTCAGTGTGAGAGGAGGATGCTGGGAGATGGAGGCAGATGATCCACTTTGGCACCCCCTAATGGAAGCAGGTGAAAGAAGAATAAGGTTTACTGCTGAGGAGATTATCTATAATACTATCGTGTCATATTTGAGTAGATTTATATTTTAGACTGCAAATCAGAAGGACCCAACGCTTTAAAATAAATGTGATGGAGTACAGAAGCAGATGTGCTGCCATAAAACACCTCAGCCACAGCTGTTCTGTGAGGGCACCTCAGAGTCAGGAATAACAGGAGATGTTTCTCAGAGCTGAGAGCAGTAAATACAGGAGCTCAGATAAATGCAGGTTAGCAGTTAGCCTAGTGCATCAATCTGAAGAGATTCTTTATAATTAAAAAATGATAAATATTTTCTGCATCTATCGATCTATCAGTCTGTCTGTCTGTGTGTGAGAGGGCGTCGTCTCCTGAATACCAATGACTCGTCTCTGTTCTGCATGTGATGCTGCCGCAAAGCACGGCGTCACCACGGCAACAAGGCCAAGACCAGATGAAAGAGACCCAGTCAAGGCTGTGTGTGTGTGTGTGTGTGTGTGTGCGTACGTCATAAAGACAAATGGTTTTAAAGAGACTGCAAGGGAGGAAAAAGAGGAGTGTGTTTCTGCTGTGTGAATGAATGCTGTAAAGAAGCTGAACCAGCTCAGTCTCATTAAGGTGATCTGTGTTTGTGACGCTTTGTCATTTCAGAGTTTATTCTTTATTTTGTGCTGTGATCAGTTTCAAATCATAATTCAAAAATACTAATATGTTTGTAAAAACGAGTGTGCCACTGGCAGAGGTCAAAAGAAATGAAGTGCAAATACTTCATTACTGTACTTACTTACAGATTTTAGGTATCTGCACTTTTTTTTTTCTGACGACTTTTTACTTTTACTCCCTACATTTTAAATAAGTATCTGAGATTTCTATTCCTTACATTTTCAAAACAGGCTCATTAGTTTCGGTTTACAGCCCTTTCTTTGAGCTGCTGTATTTCACAGGGAGAGAAAAGAAAGCTTACATGTTTTTGCATCAGATATTGGGTTTGTACATGTGAAATTATGTTTCTTCATATTGCGAATCATGCTGCTAAACAAACTGAGGTAGACTTAACTGAGTTATTTAAAGGCTGCATGAAAATCCTCTGCAAGTTAGTGCAGGATAAGCAGGTTAGTTTGCTGAACTGTGATGGATTTAATGTAGAAAACAATGATATAAACGATATAAAGACAGCATAAACAGTGTACTGTCAGTGTATGGAAATCAGCCAGAGCAACTCATGAAACATCTGCTCACATCTGGTTGAATTCAGGTGTGTAAATCCGCAAAGAGCAGCAGGTCAGCTGATCACAGCCTGTACATTAAGAAAATCTACTGGAGCTCTCAGTAGAAAGTATTGTGAGTTTGATTTTTTTCCTCACACTGAGCCACTAAAACTGATTTTTTAGTGTTCCCCCACCTGCTGAATCCACTTTAACCCGTGACTGTAGTCATTTCCTGTTTAGAGCAAAGTCACCCTCTACAATGCAGGCACCAGAAAACGGAGATATATTTTTTATTTTCCTTCTTTTTGTTCAGATTAAAGCTGACTGCAATTAGAATAAAAAACAGAATAAAGTTTGTGTTCCCATCTACAGATACTATTTTACCTTTATGTTAATATAGCACAAAGTTCAGTTAGATTTGCACAAAAATAGAAACGTCCTCCATAGATCTGCTTTTACTTTCTTACTTTTTACTTAGGTTTATTCAGGGTCCCTAGGTTCTTACCAGTCCTCAGGTTTATTCGGGTCTTCAGGGTCTTCAGATTTGTTCATGTTTATCAGTTTCTTTCAGGGTCCTTCAGGTTTATTCCCTCGTGTTTGGTAACAATCTGGTTATGGCACACGCTCACTCTTGAGGTATAATGTTGAGCTTTTAAATTCACGACTTCTGTCCTTCTGGCCCACAGTTGTGCTGGAATTCAACAGAACGACTGATTCTTCGTCACATCCGTCATCACCATCATCATCCTCCACCTCTTCTAGACCCTCACCTCCCAGCCACCCCTCAGACTCTGGATACCACAGTAACGGTGGTGGTGCAGGCTCAGCAGAGGACCCAGACTCTGGTGCTCAGGGGATCCACCTCCTCCTGAGACCTCCAGACCTCCTGTCCCCCAGTCTACCTCCACCACTTCCCCCACATAGCCAGCCCACCCTCACTCCTCCTCCCCCCTGGGAACAGGGGCCCTCACTGGAGGAGGCCTGGGGGTCTGGGGACTACCTGGAGACTCTGTCCTTCATGGTACCTGAAGGTGACGAGATGGCCCTCGCCACGCCACTGCCCAGCCACCCCTATGATGGGGACAATGGGGGGGACTGGGTCTCTTATGACACCTCCTTTCCTGCTCGCCCCACCCTCTCACTGTCATCCAAACTTCCCCTCTCCCCCTCCTCCTCAACCCCCAACATTCCCCTTCACACTCAGCCTGCCCATCCAGATGTCTTCCCCACCTGGGATGAGGACTATGACTTGGAGGACATGATCCCACTGGAGCCGACGGAGTTGCTGCTGCCTGACATGAACAGTCTGGAGTACTACACAAACCTGTTGGCTCGGGAGAGGGAGAAGGAGAGGGAGAGGGAGAGGGAGAAGGAGAAGGAGAGGGAAAAGGTAAATGAGAACGACTCCAAACCTGTCCTTACACCTACAGCAACACACACCCACCATCCTCCTTCTACCCCATCCTCGAGCCCCATTGCTCCTCTAGGATTGGAGCCTAAGCATCCCCCAAGACAGCCCACACCTCCCCTCATCCTTACACCTATCCTCACAGGTGAGGAGAAGACACCTGCTCCATCAGCCACCCCCAAGATCCCTTCCACCCCTACTGCTCTTGCTCCAAAACACAAAGACTATGTCTCGGTCCCAAGCAGGCACCCTTCCCGACCCCCGTCCAACACCACCAGCTGGGTGCCTCCCCCTCCACCACTGGGACCCCCCACCCGCCCTGAGAGGCCAGAGAGGCCCACAGTGGTCACTGAGATGCCAGCAAAGGCTCCTCCCACCAAAGCCGCAACCACTACTAAGGCTACCACGACAACAACCACCGCCATCATCACCACCACCCAAATCACAGCCATCAGCCTGACCAGAGCCCCTCCAGTCACCACACCCAGAGTGGCCCAGACACCACCCACCAGACAATACCTGTGCAATGTCACCAAGCCAGAAATGTACCTGGTCAGAGTAGGTAAGAGTCTTAGAAGGTCATGTGACCGTACCTCCAGGTGCTGCACATGTTCTGTCTAATCACTGATGTCTTCCATGTTTGTGTGCCCTGCAGTCAGCTCCAAAGGCTCGTCTGCTGGTTTCAGTCAGGTCCGAGATCTTCTGAAAAAAGACTTCAACCGCTCAGTGGAGCTGCAGGTACAAACAGAATCGCTGCTTCTCAGATCTGCATGATTCCGTCCTGCTGATGCTGACTGTGGTTTCCCCTCACAGTCAAGCTCCTGCTTCACAGACTTCACATGAAACAGGCTAATCCCAGCCCGTCCTCTAATGTTCTCGCTCTGAAGTGTTTGTTTTTAGCTCATTCGGCTGCAGTCACAAGAATCACTACTCTATCTGCAGTACTGGTCAGAATTTAGTCAAACACACAGACAATGATCGGCTAATATTTGTCTTTCTCACTGGATTTTCTTCCTCATTAGTTTGCAGAGGTGTGGACTCGAGTCACATGACTTGGACTTGAGTCAGACTCGAGTCATTAATTTTATGACTTTAGACTTGACTTGAAAAAATGTTCTAAGACTTGTGACTTGACTTGGACTTTTACACCAATGACTTGGGACTTGAATTGGACTTGAACCGGTTTACTTGAAAAGACTTGATATTTTACCCTAAATATAAAATTTAACTTGCATATTATATAGAGATTGAAAATGTGACGTCATTCACGGGTAGAACCGCAAAGGATTCTGGGAACTCGTGGCAAGCGGTACTAGCGCACGCTTTCAATTAAAATCAGTCACACAGCGATAAAAAGAAACACAAAAATGTCAAGAAGCCGTTGTATTATTAACTGCAATAGCCGGTCGCATGACAGCCACGGGAAGCCGACGGGTAAAGAGATCGGTTGTTATCGGATTACGTCGTTGAAGAGAAATTGTTCAAGCCATGTTTCCGAAGTAACAAAGACGCGACTGGATTGCAGCCATTCAAAGACCAAATATAACGTCCCAGAACTCTCCAGCTCACAGGTTAGTCTGCTCCAAGCATTTACACGAAGGTCAGTCTGCTGTTGTAGTTAATGCGTCATTTTTCTTAACATAATTGGTGATATAGGTTACAAGCAAGTCTGGTGCTGAACAGAAATTGTCGCGCTATGCTTCTTTGTTTATTGTGCATAAATAGTAAATTATCCTGACACAATATTGCGTTTCGCCTCTGTTATTATGGTACACTGACAAAAACATATACTTTTATTCACAGGATAAAACAGGTTTTTTGTATCACTAATTGTCCAGTAGGATTACAGCATACAATATTATTGTCACTGCTACATTTCTGTGATGCTACCAGAAATTATTTCCACTACTAATTAATTACCGTTGAGCTCAAAGGTCCTATTAGTAAACGGTTAAGGAATGTGTATTTATGACGACAATTTGTGAGACTGGTAAACTTATGATATGTACGATGGTCTTTCGTTCTACACGGTGCATTTCAAGGTCCTGTACCCATCCGTCGGTAAACTGTACCTGGGCTTGTTGCAGTGACCTGAAGTTACTAAACTTCATGAGTGTATGCACTCACTCCAAGAACCGTATAATTATAAATATGCATATAAATATGCTAAGATGAGATAGCTGACTTCATCTAACTAGCAAATGTTGTCCAGGCTACGTTGGTGATACAGTTTTTTTTAATGTGTATGATATTTTTGTCATGCGATTTTAAAGCCGGTCCTACAACCGCATCCAAGAATAACATGCAGCTTATCTCAGAACTGTCGGTGAAAATTATTCTTGGAGCTAGGTTTAATTGAGCTGCATTTTAAAGAGGTGCAATTTCACAATTTGTGTATATTTTCTAAGTTCACTATTTTGTCATGTGTTGAGAAAAACACAGATTTTAAAATTACATGGTCTAATATTTACATTTAGCATATAACTGCAACATTATTTTTTCGTTTGTTTTTTTTTAAAGACTCGAAAGGACTTGAAATTCAAAGTTTCAGACTTGTGACTTGACTCGGACTTTTACACCAGTGACTTGAGACTCGACTCTGACTTGCCTGACATTACTTGAGACTTGACTTGAGACTTGAGGATAAAGACTTGAGACTTACTTGAGACTTGCAAAACAATGACTTGGTCCCACCTCTGTTAGTTTGTCCAAAGCAACCAACCAATGACCAGAGACTGATCTCTGTGTGTTACTGTGTCACTGACGTTCTGGTTCATGCTTATGTGGAGTTTGCGTTGTGCTGGGAGCCAGTCATTTATTAACTTTGTAA
This sequence comes from Rhamphochromis sp. 'chilingali', assembly GCF_963969265.1. Classification (NCBI taxonomy): domain Eukaryota; kingdom Metazoa; phylum Chordata; class Actinopteri; order Cichliformes; family Cichlidae; genus Rhamphochromis; species Rhamphochromis sp. 'chilingali'. The sequence continues at coordinate 25,043,070 of NC_137934.1, forward strand.
TAGTGAACTCTGTTTCTAAGCTAATGTTAGCTTGTTGTTTACTGGGAGCAGAGGCATCGAGACACTCGGAGTATAAACCTGACATCCTTTAGATTTTAGTCTTTCACATAGAAATCAGTCCATAGACTGTTAGAGGCAGCAGGAGAAGGTCCAAGCTTTTAAATTACACAAAAATCAATAAAAACCATTTAATCCATGAAAATATGCCATCTGATGCATACTTTTCTTTATTTTTTTAATGCCTTCTCTTTCATTTATTCATTTACTTTACTGAATCCTTATTAGATATTAAGCTAAACTTAAAAATTGTTAATAACTTTCCACTCTTCCCTGGTTGTTTCCTTTTCAGTTCCTAAGAACTCCATCCAGTTTTGCCTTTCGTGTTGTGTCGGGACCGCTGATCTTCACTGCCATGTCCGTCATCAATGCCCTCCGCCGACCGCCGCCACGCTTCGGCCCCATTCCCACAGTTTCACCACTGTACACCATACCTGACCTCAGGTATCAGATCCACTCTGTGCTGCAGTTTGTTCCCACTCATGTTGACATCCGAGTCTGCAACTTCAGTGAACGGGTGGAGAGAGGGCTCACCATGGCGTACGCAGAGACACGGAAGAGATTACATGAGGGAGGGAACGCCACCGTACAGGTGAGTCTGCCTCGTGTGTGGTCACCATTTAAAGCCGTTCGCTTTTCTAATTTCTTTTACTTCTTCACACAGTTGCTGAACATCACCATAAGCGTGGCCTGGCCAGCGGTGGAGCAGAAGGTTCCCGTCGACATCACGTTTGCGGTGCGGGATGGCCGGGGCTACCTGCCGGGGTCAGAGGTCAGTGAACACCTGAGGAAGCTCAGCCTGGTGGAGTTCAGCTTCTACGTGGGATTTCCTGCGCTGCAGATCGCTGAACGTACGAGACGATACACAAACCCATCACATGTCACAGTAAACATTAAACCGACAATATGTAAAGCGTTTTTATCAAACTTCTGTTAACAGCCTTTCACTACCCTGAGCTCAACACTTCACACCACCTGCGCTCCACCTGGGTCCGTACAGGTAAGAAACCCACTCTCTTTTTTTTACATTTTGGTATGATGTTTTTGTACTGTGTGGATGATGGTATGTGTTAGCTTCGCTCTGACGAACTCCCCTTTGTGTGGTATCAGTCCTGCTGGGAGTTCAGGAGCAGCTGGTGGCTGAGAGAAGCTTTAAGGCTCGTCTGGAGAGACGTCTGGCTCTGCTGTTGGAGGAGGGACTGCAGGAAACCAGTAGGAGGCGCTGGAAGAGAGCCACAGCAGTGGGCAACAACAGTCTACAGGTACACGCACAAGGCAATGATGGCTGATGTAATGCCACCAGACAGAGGTGTGTGTACCTGTACAATGTGAATGTGCACTGAACCGGTTGTGTCTCAGGTGGTGCGGGTCTCCAGGCTGTCAGGGGCAGAGCGCCCTCTGGAGGTCTTTTACTTTGTGGAGGGTCCCGGTGGAGAGAGGGTCCCTGCTGAGGTGACCGCCGCCACTCTGAACCGTGTGGACCTTCAAAGGGCCGCCATTGTCCTTGGACACCGTGTGCAGAGACCGCTGGCCCAACGTGAGTCCAATGCTGAGTGTGTCCAAACTGCTTCTGATTGGTTCAGAAAGTGTCATATTGATAAAGTTTGATCTTTTTGATTCTGTTTCCAGCTGTGGAGACGATCTCTGTCCCTCCAGCTGAGACTCAGAGCAGCAGCATCTGGCTGATTGTCGGTGTTGTTGTCCCGGTTGTACTGGCCGTCTTCATCATCATCATCCTGTACTGGAAGCTCTGCGGTTCCGAGAAGCTTGAGTTCCAGCCGGACGCCATTAACACCATCCAGCAGAGGCAAAAGGTCAGAGGTCAACAAAAAGGACTGGCACTTTAAAATTAACAGGCGATGACACCTGGTGTTTTTCTGTCCTCTGTGTTTGCAATCTTAGGATTTTAGCCACCAACATGATGTTTTTGTTACCTTACTGACCCCTGATCCATATCCTCTGTCAGCTTCAGGCTCCCAGCGTTAAAGGCTTCGACTTTGCAAAGCTTCACCTGGGTCAGCACAGTAAGGATGACATCATGGTGATCCAGGAGTCCGGTCCACTTCCTGCACCAGTAAAGGAAGCCACGCCCTCCGATGGCGGAGACCTCAACACCCCCAAATCCAAAGGATCATCCACCAAGGTGTCGCGGCTGAGCCGCCGCAGGGGGAGGTTAGGAATATGTTGTGACTTATTAAACAAACTTGTTAAAAAATATAGAATATGAACTTCACTGGCTCGTTGACACGATTATTTTTCATTCAGAGAAATCGTCGACATCGAACATTTTTACTGAAGTATCTCAAAATTTTACTTAATCCGGCAGCTGTGGCTACAATGTAGCTTGCCATCGCCAGTGTGTGAATGGGTGAATGACTGAATGTAGTGTGAAGCGCTTTGTGGTCCTTAGGGACTAGAAAAGCGCTATACAAATGCAGGCCATTTACCATTTACCTGTTGTGTCCATTGTCAGGCTCAGCCCATCAGACGGCGACTCGTTAGGAAGCGACCAATCGAGCGGCAGGGAGTCAGCAGAAGAAAGCACCCGACCTGTGGCCACACCCAGCGAGGGGAAACAGCACAGGAAGACACCCAAAAATGGTGAGAGCCACAGTGACATAATCAGCTTTAGTATTTGTAATGAATAGGCTGTAAACAAAGGATGGAGGCTCTGCTCTGTTCAAACTTTGTCTTTTCTGTTTAATGCACTGCCTACTTGAAGGGAGGAGCAAAATGGGTACGTTACCATGCCAACACATTACCACCTTCTCACACACCGATCTCCAATCCACATTTCCTATCAACACGTGAAGCATTGCGATGCTGCAGAGACAAGAGCTCAACCTTTAAATTCACAGATTAAACAATAATAATAATTAATCTGTGACTGTGTCAAATCGATCCGTCTCCAGTAATCACAGTACCAGCGACAACAATACCTTAACTCATAAAGGGAAGAACAGGTCCTGGTTTATGAGGCGAGTCATCAGCAGTAAGCTAAATCTGAATACTGATCATCACTAAATGATGGAGCGAATTTTACTTTCCACTCTTACTTTATTAACTTCTCTTTTTTATTATTCTTGTACACTTGGAATATACATGCTTGTTGTCTAAATGTTTATATTCAGACTTCTCTATAGTTTGAAGGTTATTTCTGGTAAAATAATTTCTCTGACAGTAACAAACACAACCCTGAGTAATGCTGAAGATCTGACCGCAGTTGTCAGCCTCCTGGATGTCCTCTGCATATGACCTCTGACCTCTGTGCTGGGGGTCTTGGTCTGTCTGAGGGATTTCCCTCATTCTCTCTTTGTTTCTTCTGCTGCTTATTCTGGGAAAAAGTTTTTTTCTCCCACTTTTTCATCATTATCCTTATCATCGCCATCTTCATCTCCTTGTTGGTTGCTTGTCACTTTTTATCCTTCTGCAGTAACTGCAGCTCTGCACACATAAACACGTTTATTTCTGCTGTAAAGCTTTAACATGGATGTCTATGGGACTGACCTACTCGCTCTGCAAGCTTTCAGTAGATGGTCACTGGTGAAATGCATCCTGGGAGTCTGAGCTTTCACTTCTCTGTTGGTCTTTAAGTCTCCTTTCACTTTTTTCTGTCCTCTGACCTCTCCTTCCACAGGTGCTCCATCAGGCAGCGGCCCGGACGAACTGCTGTCCTCGTCCTCCATCTTTGACCATGTGGACCGCCTGTCCCGCGGGTCATCTGACGGCACCCGTCGTCAGGCCAACAAGGTGCAGCTCATCGCCATGCAGCCACGTCCGAGCCCACCGCAGCCACATGCCCCATCACAGCCAAGCCCCTCCCTCACTGAAAAGGTCAACACAGAGGTGAGTTGACAACAAAAATACATCCAGTCACAGCTTGCCATGAGGTCATCATCATTAACTGTAGTCAACCGTCTCTGTTCCTGCAGGTGGCGCTGCGGCACAAGTCAGAGATCGAGCATCACCGGAACAAACTGCGACAGCGTGCTAAGAGGCGGGGCCAGTGCGAGTTTCCCTCCATGGATGACATCATGGACGCATTTGGAGATGGTCCAGTTCAGAGTGAGGCGGCACAGCGACTCTACAGCTCTGCCCACGACCACATGGACTGCATCCTGCAGGCCGATGCTGCCTCACCCCCAACTCCCACCGACTCCAGGAAAAGGTCAGACCCTACCTGAGGTGAAAAAAGAATATTTCATTCTCCATGAACAGCTGCTTCTGTGTGACTAAAGCGAAAGCTGACTCAGTTCCCTCAAAGACAAACGTGTTCTCAGACTTCCTTGACGCATGCTCAGTCACACAGGTAAGGAAATCCCAGAAAGTTGATTCTGTTCATCTGGACATAGCATTACATTTGCATAATGACCAAAACTTGCAGCACTGATTTAATTGATTGTACAGTTTATAAGGTTGGGGGAACCTGCAGGCAGCAAAGACAGAAGAAGTGGATGATGATGAAATGTTTCTCTCACTGAAAACACTACATCCAGATGAATGGGACTGATGTCCTCAGAAGGACACATAGTCAATACTCTTGTCAGTCCTTCAGGGTTGGTGCATGTCTTTGATCCTGTAGGTAATATTCATGAACATGACCTCAAAGGGTAGCCAGGGTGAAGAAGGTGTGCATTTTGGGAATCTTAGCATTTTATCCCTGCTCTTTGCAAATGATGTAGGTCTTGGAGGCTGTGTGGACAATAGCTGATTTTTCTCTTTGGGCTCGCGGACAAAGGGGAAGGTGGAGCTTGAGATGGACTGGTGGATTGGTGCTCCATGCAGGAGTTGTACCGTACTGCTGCTGTGAGGTTAAGAAAGAGAGCTTAGCTCGAAGATGTCCGTTTCAACCTGACACAGGAGGAGCTCAGAATCGAGCCGTGCTCCTTCTCAGTCTGATCAGTGCCTCCTGAGCACCTCCAGACATGCCCAGTTGGGAGGAGGCCCTGCAGGAGACCTCAAACTCTAGAGAAATCATATTTAAGACATACCAACCGCATCCCTGTTAGCACCAAAGCTAAGCTCATTATTGTCCCATCTGTTTCCAGCCTGACTGTAAACTCTTGTGTTTTTTTGCCAGAGGGAGGCGCTCTCCTAGGAGTCGGCGGGCTCAGCCAGGACCTGGAAGTCTTCCTGACACAGACAGAGACCGGCTGCTCACCGATCAGAGCGCCACCTACAGGAAATACCCCGGACTCAACAACGTGGCCTACATGGTGAGGCAAACAAAATTTAACCATCAAATAAGCAAGGTAGGTGTGAGCTGGATATGTTGCCTGTTCTAAGCATTCACAGACACACATAATGTTTGAGTGTTTGGAGGTACACGGCTGATCTGATCTGTTACTGATGGTGTCGTCAGCATGACGTGGACAGAGCTGTACACTGTTACTGAACTCTGAGTGACACAGGAAGTCTTTTTGAGCCCTGTGGACTTTTTTTGTAAGACAGCAGAGCGCTGACTTGATGTTCTACTTCATTTCCTACAGTCAGACCCCGACCTGCCCCCGGACCACGGCAGCCCCTCCCCCACTGACGAGGTCTTTGACCCTGCCCCGGCCCCGCCACCCTACATGCCCCCCCAGCCCTCCATTGAAGAGGCCCGGCAGCAGATGCACTCTCTTCTGGATGACGCCTTCGCCCTGGTGTCGCCGTCCTCGCAGGGCAGCGCCGGGGTAAGCTCTGCCCTGCCCAGCCCCTCCCCTCAGAGCTGGCCCCCAAACCAGCAGTGGGGCTCTTACCCATCAGCCCCCCCTCACAGCCCCTTCTCTGCAGTGAGTGTGTGGACCTGCAGATGAAGCAGATACTTCTGTCAGGAACTCGTGCTCTGGTTTAATTCTCTTCTTTCTCTTCTTCCTGCAGAGATATGCAGAGCTGGGGATGTCCCCCACCTCAGTCCAGGGCCTCCTGCAGAGGTTAGTATCAGAATACAGAAGACTTGGTCCAGTCTGAGTACTAGGTCAGAACCAGAGCTCATTCTCTGTGTGTTTCTACAGGCAGGGGCTGAGCTCAGGAGGGTATGTGTCTACTGGAGATCAGCTGCAGGAGTCCATTTACTCCAACAGGGGGCAGTATGAGGACCCACCCTCCTCCTCTAGACCTCGACCTGTAGGAGGGAGCACAGGTACAGTCACAGCCATCAACAAATAACAGCTCACCGTGCGTTCAGTTTATATGACCTGACAGCAGGTATCTACTTTTCATGATGGGGGGTTCATAGAAGTCACTGCAGCTATATACATGACCGGCCCCCTGCTGGGCAGCGACAGCACTGAGGATGGCCTCAGTGAGTCAATAAATACATTCAGTTCTGTAACTTTATGCCATGAAATATACAGATTAAAGTAAAATGAATGAATCAAATCTGAGTCTAAAATATTCTCCTCTTATTTTCACTTTCTGACGTGTTTTAGATCCTGAACTTGTCTCAAACAGTCAAAATGTGCAGAGGTAACGCATAATTCAGCTGACTGGTCATGCGGTAGAGGCTGCCCTCTGGTGGTGCCATACACTACAACAAATATACAGCATTTCTAACAGTTTAGGAAAGAAAGAATTATCATTCTCTCAAGATTTCTGAAAAGAATCATATTGTGTGTGAATACCCAGAGACTGTAGATTAGGTTAGTTAATGTGGGACGAGGCATTTTTTTCTCATGACTCTGACAATAAAGCCAAAGGTAACAAACCTCACATGACTTTGTCTGTATTCAGTTTGTTTCCACACAGGCTGATGATTTACTAATGTTGTATCTGCTGACTGGTTTCACTGACCTCCAGGTGCACAGCTCCATCACCTGACCCAGGTGGGTCTGTCCAGTCAGATTGGAGCATACCCTGGGGTGGGTCGCAGCATGTCGGGCCCCACTGGCTCTAGCTGGAATCAGCAGCATTCAGACCAGGACCTTTCCAGGCCGGGAGCCAGCAGAGAGAGCGTGAGTGGTGAAATCAGTAAAGAAAATAGCTTGGTGGTGCACAGGTGGAGCTGAAATGTCTCACCCTTTCTCCTTTCTTTTCACAGGTGATGTCCTTTCCTGAGTTCTCCTCTTCCTCTGTTTTCCAGATGCCCAGCTCTTCATTGCGGGACCCGTCAGCTCCACCTCTCCTCCTGACCTCACCTACTCCAGAATATCCGCCTGAGGATGCATCACCATCCGCCCACACCTCCGCCTCTCTTATAAAGGCCATCAGGGAGGAGCTGCGACGTCTCGCACAGAAACAGGCGGCAGTGACCAGCTACCCGTAAACTGGTTTGGACCTCTTTGGATCAGGACTCAGCTGGTTTTGAAAGTTTTAAACCACATAGAACCTGAAAGGTCTAAGGGAAACCATGAAACTAACCAATTTACACTCTGGGCTCTGTTGAGCTAGTGTACGTCTGTGCCGGTAAACCCAAAACAAGTCTGGACCACAATCCATGTCTGAAAACTTGGACGTCTCTCCTGGAGACCTCCGGTACTTTACAGGGTCCTGAACTGTCTGTCCGTCACTCTCAGCTCTGTTTCATTAGACATGAGTTTGACTTGTATTTTCCACTGAAGTGCTTCCTAAAGAGCATCATTAATGATCATCCTTCCTGAACCTCTTGATTCAGTCGTTACTTTTTAGACATCTGGAGCAGCAATTCATTCCTGAACTTGTGGAGTAGATGGTCCTTGATGGTCTTCAACCCGATTGGCCTCTTGGTCTTCTGGAGTTTAGTCATTGGAGAGTTCATTCTGGCCTCCTCGAGTTCATGAGGGTTTTGAGGGGTTTGGTCCAGCCTAATATTGGGGGACAGTTGGAGCAGCTGCTTTTATTAAACCCAGTTCTAACTGCAAGATCAGTATTTGAGACCAGTCTAGAGTGAACTTTATGTTGACTGCACCAGCCAGCCTTAACTATGCCCGGTGGTAGCAAACTCGTTCACTCGAACATGCACATGAAGATGGGTGTTGCGTAACAGCAAGCATTCTTGCTAACTGTTTACTTTTGGTGTTTTAGTGGTTAACACATTTACTTGGGAAATAAAAGGTCACTGGTTTAATTCTAGTTGCTTGAGGAAGGGCCTTCATTGTAAACCTCTACCACATCAAACTTGTACAGCTGTTGTGACCCCCTGTGGTAAGAGAGCAGCTAAAAACAGCTTTTTTAATTTAGATGAAAGTAAATTTTAAAAAAAATTACTACAAATAAGAAAATTGAAACATCATTAGTTATCTCAAGGACACACTGATCGCCAAGCAGTCTAGCGTGATAGAACATGAGAAGCATGGCATTAGGACCTAAATAAGTCATTTTATTGACCGGGCATAGGCAGAAGACCTCCTGGGTAAAACAAGGATATGGTCATGTAATTGTTGATGCTCATGAAGCACAAGTGTGATAAAGTGCAGCACCACTAAATGCTCGGTCATGAACCAACTCAAACTTTAAGGCTCTCCAGTCAGTTCAAACAGATCAAGAGAGTCAACTCCTCGTTGTTGTATCTGTAACAGTCTGCATAGCTTGCTTGTTGTAAAATTAATTTATTGCTCATAGAAACAAATGCACAGTGGCTCCGTGCCTCAGAGGGTCCTGGTTTTGAGCTTGGGTCAGACCAGCTATGCAGTGGTTGTATGTTTTTGTTGTGCTGGTGAAGTTTTCTCCAGGAGCTCGAGTTTTCTCAGTGTTGATGAATGTACTAGGTCAGGTAGCTTATCTTGTTTCAAATCAGTCCGCTAAAAGAGTGTATAGTTCTCAACAATTTCATTTTCTGGTTTGAAGAACATGCCAAGATTTGCAAGAAGACTTAAGGCTGAATGGTGCAACTACCAATACTTCTCAGGCCTGACTTAGAACATCAGGTTATAAATACCTTCTTAAGTTAGTGCAACCAACCTTTGGAGAAGAACTTCCTTCTTCTAGTCTTTCAGAACTTCGTGATCGTTCCTGGAGTTCTAGAGTGAATGGATCTCCAGGGAATCTATCCGATGGAACCTCTGCGAAGTGCTGTCCTTAATGGCCTTCTGGTGGTTCATCCTATTGGGGTAGATGGTTATTCTTGACCTTTTGAGTGGATATTTCCCTCTGGACCAATTCCTCCTAAAGTTCTGAAGTGGATTGATTCTCTGGACCTTCTGTGGTGCTAACTGTCAGCCTCATACCATCTTGTCATTAACCACTAATTGCCTTCCACACTCCCATCAGCCACGGTGGTCAGGTGTCTGTTCATAAACCATATCAATGAGGTCTTTGCACTGTCGACAGCTGGAGGTGCCGCACAGTTCCTGCTGCACGGGGATGCAAAACAAGAAAAATAATATTTATAGCTATCTATAAGAATGAATAAATATATGTAAAGAGATAGAATCCCAATGAGCACAATATTAATGTAAGAGTTATTACTGGAGTATTGAGATGTTACATATTTTTTATTGCTTATATATGAAAGTATACTTTAAATGCTTTATTTTGATCAAAAAAAAGACCAAACTACTGTTCTATGGTTGTAATCCTCTTGTGTTTAAGCTCGCTGTAGATTTTGAGCTAACATTTGTTTCTCTGTGGAAACGTTGCTTAGCGTAGCCGCTCGCTCACTCGCTCGTGTGTTCATGTATCGGTGGCAATGAAAAAAAATTCAGCTAATGCATTGCTTTGGTATCGAGCTTTTTGTCGCTGATTTGTTGCATCCATCAGTCTGTGAGCAGAGCGCTGTAGACAAGTGGGTAAAAAGTGTTTGTGAGAGAGGGGAACTAGTCGTTCATCACCGCCGCAAGGTGGTTCTTCCTCAGACGAGAGCTGCTTCATAAACTCACTGAGAGATGTCTCGTCAGAACTGCCTGATGATCCTGATGAAGGGAAAAGCAAATAGTGATAAGGTTTATATGTCCAGGACTCCAGGCTGATCTTTTGTCTCACATGTAGAACACGTCAGGAAGTGCTCATTTCAGCTGTACTCTTCAGTGATACTCTGAGTACACTGTGTGGTTCAGGTGAGGGATCTGCCCAGGAAATTTCCCATTATGTTAGCTTCATTGTTCTCACATGAACTACAGACTTCATGCCAGGACATTGCAGGTAAAGGTGTTAATGTTTAACCTGCAGCTCTATTGGGCGATTAAGAGCATAAATAACTTTTCGTTGTTTCAGCCTGTGGCTGAATCCTCACACTCCCCTAAAAGGTTCGCACTGTTTCATCAGGGGAGAAAAATAAGGTTTGTCATTACTGACCTTTTATACTATTGAATATTTTTATTTTTATTATTGACCTTGTCCAGTGAGTGAAGTCTGCAGAACGTTCTGGAAGCTTGTAGAAGACCGCTTTGCAGACATGATTGTAGATCCAGAGAAATGTCTCTCCATGTGGACCTTCTGATATTGTCTCTGCATCTATTGTTTCAACCTTTAGTTTCATGTCCTGGTTGCATAGCTGAGCGGCTGGTTCCTCTCTTTGCTGATTGGCTGTCCTCTCTGTGGTGTGTTGGTGGTCGGTCACTCATGGTGAAGGTTTGTTTGCATCTGCTCTCTGCTCTTCTTCAGCATGTTCAACTAAGTTTGAGGCTTTAGCTATTTGTGGTGTTGCAGTTAATGTTTAGCATGCTGCCAAAAGATGTAAAAAAAGTGAAGAATCGTTCCACATCCAGTTAAGAGTGAGCAAAGAGTGATTCATGTCACAGTGCCATGAAAGCACCGTTCATCCAAGCACAGCCGGAAAAAACACACCATGAGAACCATCATGTTTTTGTTTTTTAGGAGATTTTTGAGTCTGAATGAAGATGCTTATGGATGGAGTGGATATGATGTTGAATAGAAACCTATTATATACGGAAAAGATTTTATCTGTGATTGTTCTGCTGAACAGACTCAAAGACACAACACATTCGTCATGAACCAGAAACCAACCGCAGAACTCTTTACCTGCTACAGACGATCTGATTGGACCTAGCACCTGTCAGTCACGCTGTAGGACTCAGCAATGCCTACAGGATCAAATGGTGCTAATTCAATGACTCAAGGTGTCTGAAACGATCAGATCACCCCAAAAATGGAAAATAATCCTGCAGGTGTCCGAATAGCAAAGAAAAGTCTTCTCAGCAAACTCTTCATAAACTTCTCCTGAATGTTTCTGTTTTCCAGAGACTCTGTTTTCTAGACCTGTGATCCTCAGTAAGAGTCCAGCAGATGAGCAGACGCTCAGAGGATGATTTTTCATGACAAAACTACTGATCAGCACTCTGAGACCTGCTGAAGTTTGCGGGGATCACGGTTGCTCCCCTCCCTGCAGGCCGAGCCGGCCCAGTTGCTGTCGTGGACAAAAAATATGAAACTGTGGAGGTATTGTACAGACGAGACAGGAGCTGTAACTTTCCATTCCGACTTTATTCATCTCCACACAACAACTGAACACATTGTGCCAAAAACCAGCAGAACCTCTCCTCCCGACCTTGGTGTGAGTGGAGCCCTCTGGTGGGCCACCACAAAACTGCAAAAACTGCTGCAGAGCAGATCAGCAGCTGCAGGTGGAGGCGATGGAGTCACGGCACAGGAAGCATGTGGTCAGCTGATCATTAGCTTTAGTGGGGAGAACTTTGAAAACAGATCTTTGAGACAGATCATTTGACAAACAGATCTTGCGCAGACTGCAGCTGTCGGTGGATCTCCTTCAGAAGCTTTTAAAACAAACCTGCTGCTGCATTGGCACATTTTTAAAACTTATCAGTTTCAACTTTGTTCTGTTGTTTTTGAACAGAGTTTAAAGGATCTGATAATTATTTGTTTCAAAATTTTAAACCGATTCTATGTTTTAGCTACTATTCCAGCTTTTCCTGTTATCTCAAACTGCCCGCTAAAATAAGAGCTTGGACAAGCTTTCCCCTGCCAAAATCAGTAGCTGTATCTGCACCAGCAATTGAAACTGTTTTCAGGTGTTGACCATTGACCTGCAGAGAGCTTTGCTTTCGCCAGGGTTTCAGATTTCCCCTCTGTCAGTAGTTTTGTCATGAATGAACTTCTGTACGGCTGCTCCGAGTCGAACCACATTCCTGTTGTTCCTCTTCAGGCTCCGTTTCCACGCACCGCCTCGCCGATTTACACACTTACACCAGGTGAGAGCAGGCCCCAGGTGTGGTTCAGGTAACTTGGTGATGCTGCTTCATGGAAACAGAGCCTGGGGGAGTTCTTTTAATGTCGAGTCAGTGAGCTGGGAACACTGCCAGCAGCCTCACCTGTTCCACAGTGGCCAGATGAGTGTGCCGCTAACCTGTGCGGGTCACATTGATAGGATCTGTTCTACCCTGCCTCTGTGTGAGCTGCACCCTGTGGTGTTTCAAGTCTGACAGACTGTGTTCAAAACATTAAAGAGACATGTTCAGATTCAGAGAGGCTGACGGCTTTTTCTTCATTCTTCGATGATTCAGTTTTCCTCTGATGCGCTGCACAGCATCTAATCTGTCTGATCCCTCCAATCGGCCAACGCCTCATTCCAAGACCACACAGCTCTGCATATGGAGGCCCATTTCTGGCACAATGACACTGACTCATGGGACAGAGTCACCAAGTTTAATAGCAATACTGTAATCTAAACAAACAGCTCATTTCTAGAAAGATCTGAAGTTTAGGAACAATTTGTTAAGAATAAAGTCATAAGCACACAAATCCTCATTAACATTATTTACATTTTAAATCTGGTGTCAGCAGGGATAGCTATCGCCTGCATCCACAGACTGTACGGGAGCGTCTCTTTCTCTCACTCACACACACACATCCTTCCTGGATGGTCTGTTAATACAGTAACCTCACAGTAGTCACATGACGCCATTAAAAATGCTCCAAAAGGCTCCAACAGCACAAACACAGTCCAGCGGTCCAGTTAGCAGACAGCTAACAACTACACCAGCCTGTGTGATCATCCACTTGCCAGTCAAAGAGGCCACGCCCCCTGATTTATACAGGTGAGTTTAGGAACCATCCTCCCCCTTGGAGTTGTTAAAAAGAAGGAAATTATCTATAAAGACATGATGAGATTGTGTATCAGGTTTTAAGCATGTTTATTTCTGCTGCAAAGTTTTAACATGGGAGTTTACGGGCACTGACTCACTGCTGCCACTGCTGGACCTCAGAGGAACTGCAGGGATCTGTCTGTAATTACTGTCAGTGCCAGCAGGGGGAGCTTCAGGACTAAAGTTTAAATATTTGTGCTCTAACTTTCATAAAGTGAAAATATTCCAGAGGTATGTGTGATGGGTTGAGATCTATTAGGTCGAACTGCTCAGAGATTAAATTATTGATCTTGTTTTTGACCATATTGTTTCATTTGCTGACTTCCTGTCTCTCATTGTGACGTTAAATGTTGTGGAGAGGCTCTTGTTTTGTTTTTCTTCACTCAGCTGCTGATGGGCGGAACTGAACCACTCCCTGCACACAAAGCTCCCTACCCCTCCCCCCGGGCTGGCTCTCTGGTGACGATAGCACTTCCTGAATCACCTGGACAGGTGAACAGCTACGGTGTTGACCTACCTGTCGGGCTGTGACCTGCTACAGGATGAAAATAGACCTCACCGGCGGCCTCAGAGTTGAAACTCAACATCTGTGTGAGTACTGGTTTTATTTGAGAGAGAACGTTAAGGGTTCGATTCCGCTGTTGGTTCCTGTGTGAGAGGTGAAGCTGAAGTGGCTGTAGTCATAATAAATCCCGCACTCCGTTTTAATCGCGCCGGTTCTTCCCGGACCATTTACCTTTGACTGGGCTCAAAACGATTCCGTCCAGTTCATTAAAGAAGGATTAACACATCTGTTAAAATATCTCCTCATCCAGAGTTTGTATGCTTGTTTCTTTAAGGTTTGAGGATTTCTTACGTGTAGTTCAAAAACCTCATTGTCTGCCTGAAATCTGCAGCAATGTTATTTGCCAAAAAAAGACTGCTTGTATTGGTGTAAATGATTTTTGGCCTATGATATATGAAACATGTCAAATATGTCCCTCAAATGATCTCAGGTTGTCTTGAGCCACCAACAACACTCTTGTTTTATCCAGCTAATAAGTCTCTTTGACATTAAAAGTGTGTTTTTTCAAGAGACACTTGGTTAAGATGGCAGCAGATATAACAAAGTAGTTCAATAAAGATCTTTTAAGTGGCCAAAAAGGACTGGATTGGTTATAAAGCAGGTACAACAACACAGGTTCATACTTACAACATAACTTAATATATAATTCCAGAGGTGTGGACTCGAGTCACATGACTTGGACTCGAGTCAGACTCGAGTCATTAATTTTATGACTTTAGACTTGACTTGAAAAAATGTTCTAAGACTTGTGACTTGACTTGGACTTTTACACCAATGACTTGGGACTTGAATTGGACTTGAACCGGTTTACTTGAAAAGACTTGATATTTTACCCCAAATATAAAATTTAACATGCATATTATATAGAGATTGAAAATGTGACGTCATTCACGGGTAGAACCGCAAAGGATTCTGGGAACTCGTGGCAAGCGGTACTAGCGCACGCAGGCTTTCAATTAAAATCAGTTATACAGCGATAAAAAGAAACACAAAAATGTCAAGAAGCTGTTGTATTATTAACTGCAATAGCCGGTCGCATGACAGCCACGGGAAGCCGACGGGTAAAGAGATCGGTTGTTATCGGATTACGTCGTTGAAGAGAAATTGTTCAAGCCATGTTTCCGAAGTAACAAAGATGCGACGGATGGCCTGGATTGCAGCCATTCAAAGATCAAATATAACGTCCCAGAACACTCCAGCTCACAGGTTAGTCTGCTCCAAGCATTTACACGAAGGTCAGTCTGCTGTTGTAGTTAATACGTCATTTTCATAACATAATTGGTGATATAGGTTACAAGCAAGTCTGGCGCTGAACAGAAATTGTCGCGCTATGCTCCTTTATTTATTGTGCATAAATAGTGAATTGTCCTGACACAATATTGCGTTTCGCTTCTGTTATTATGGTACATTGACAAAAACATATGCTTTTATTCACAGGATAAAACAGTTGTTTTGTATCACTAATTGTCCAGTACGATTACAGCATACAGTATTATTGTCACTGCTACATTTCTGTGATGCTACCAGAAATTATTTCCACTACTAATTAATTACCGTTGAGCTCAAAGGTCCTATTAATAAACGGTTAAGGAATGTGTATTTATGAAGACGATTTGTGAGACTGGTAAACTTATGATACGTACGATGGTCTTTCGTTCTACACGGTGCATTTCAAGGTCCTGCACCCATCCGTCGGTAAACTGTACCTGGGCTTGTTGCAGTGACCGGAAGTTACTAAACTTCATGAGTGTATGCACTCACTCCAAGAACCGTATGATTATAAATATGCATATAAATATGCTAAGATGAGATAGCTGACTTCATCTAACTAGCAAATGTTGTCCAGGCTATGTTGGTGATACAGTTTTTTTTAATGTGTATGATATTTTTGTCATGCGATTTTAAAGCCGGTCCTACAACCGCATCCAAGAATAACATGCAGCGTATCTCAGAACTGTCGGTGAAAATTATTCTTGGAGCTAGGTTTAATTGAGCTGCATTTTAAAGAGGTGCAATTTCACAATTTGTGTATATTTTCTAAGTTCACTATTTTGTCATGTGTTGAGAAAAACACAGATTTTAAAATTACATGGTCTAATATTTACATTTAGCATAACTGCAACATTATTTTTTCGTTTTTTTTTTTAAAGACTCGAAAGGACTTGAAATTCAAAGTTTCAGACTTGTGACTTGACTCGGACTTTTACACAAGTGACTTGAGACTCGACTCTGACTTGCCTGACATTACTTGAGACTTGACTTGAGACTTGAGGATAAAGACTTGAGACTTACTTGAGACTTGCAAAACAATGACTTGGTCCCACCTCTGTATAATTCATCTCTAAATCATGTTCTCTACAGTCTGTTTACCAATATAAGTAAAGACATTACACATAAAAAAACAAACAAACATTGAAACATTGGAAATCACTTCGTTACAACACCTACTTCAGTTTCCTCCACCTCAGCTTCACAGAGAAACTAACACACCTCCCTTGTGAATAAAGCACAATCTGTGTTTGTGAGAGCAAAATGATTTTAAAAAAAGCTTCAGAGAATGTAATAAAGTAAGCCTGACAATAATATGTTCTTTTTGTTTACTAATAACTGGTTTCAAATCCATAAATCAACTGCTCGTTTGAAACTCTGATTGGCAGCAGCTCACTGATCAGTCTGCTCAATCTCATCTTTTTCTGGAGGCGATTAATCAGTCAATAGATCAGTTTGATGGAGAAGGTGATCAGTAGTACTTTGGGACTTTTACTTTTGAAGGACTCAGCGGTGTTTGTAACGCCACCCTGAAGTCATTGGATGAACATCGGTTTTTCTACTCTGTAGACTGTAGACCCGCTGAAAGGTAAAACCAAACAGTTGTGGATTAAGCTTACTTGTTGTTCCTAGAGTATTTAAAACTAGAATGAGGCAGAGCCTTCAGTTTTCAGGCCCCTCTTCTGTGGAACCACCTTCCTGTTTGGATTCAGGAGACAGACACTATCTCTACTTTTAAGATTAGGCTTCAAACTTTCCTTTCTGCTAAAGCATATAGTTAGGGATGGATCAGGTGACCCTGAATCCTCCCTTAGTTATACTGCAATAGGTGTAGGCTGCTGGTGGATTCCCATGATGCATTGAGTTTTTCTTCTTCAGTCACCTTTCTCGCTCACTATGTGTTAATAGACCTCTCTGACTCTCTTCCACAGCATGTTTTTTGTCCTGTCTTTCACTGTATTTGATTTTGCACTGTATAAATAAAACTGAATTGAATAAACTGAACTGAATTAAGCGTGAGTGAATGTTTGAAGAAGCCTGCAACATTGCCACAGATATGATTTTAATATAAACGATGAAATGAAGACTCAGTTTACTAATAACCGGATTAAAATCAGCGGCGCTGCATGAAGCTGAAACTCTGCTCACAAATGTTCTGGCTCATGTATCTGCAGACGGTTGAACCTCAGACGGCTGAAAGGAAGACTTCTCATTTCAGGATGAGTGACTCTATGAAGACTCAGCTGGTGAGCTCCATCCATCTGCAGGAGGTGGAACTGCAGGAGAAACCTGCCGACGACAAGCAGGACAGCAACAATAGCAACAATGGTGAGTCTGATAATCGATAATCAAACATCTGGAGATGATGTGATGCCCTTGGAAACATTGGAGGGTCCTGTGAGGCCCTTTGAAACGTTTCCTAAAAACGTTGTGATGTTATTGTGAATGAACCTATCTGCAAAAACTGCAAAAACATCAGGAGAAGCACAGTAGGTTTCTGCCATGGGCAGGTTTTAACGGTCAGTTTCACTACAGAGACCTTCTTTGTACTTTATTTCAGTCCAGTTTTATTCCTAAAGCACTTAACAGCAGAAGTGCGATGCTTTATTCTGAAAGGTAAAGACTCGAATTCCTGTTCAAAGAATTTCCTTTGAACAGGAAGAAACCTCCAACAGAACCAGGATCAGGCGGTCCTGATCAGGAGCATGCTGGGACTCAAGTCCTCTGCAAGGAGGTTAAAGCTCAACTGTTTTAGGATCATATCAGTCCACCACAGAAGAACTAGTTCTCACCACCTCATTTCCCTCATTATGAAATTAAAGGTGTCTGTCACAGCCATTCTGAGCAAGAGGAAGGTGGTGATGTTAGTTGATGTATTGATTGATTGATTCTTGCAGCAGATAAAACGTTTACAGTGGAGGATGCCGTGGAGAAAATCGGCTTCGGGCGTTTTCACATTCTGCTGTTTGTCATC
This sequence comes from Rhamphochromis sp. 'chilingali', assembly GCF_963969265.1. Lineage (NCBI taxonomy): Eukaryota > Metazoa > Chordata > Actinopteri > Cichliformes > Cichlidae > Rhamphochromis > Rhamphochromis sp. 'chilingali'. Next base: position 25,060,894 of record NC_137934.1, read on the forward strand.
ATGGGCAGCTCCAGCGTGAGTAATGTTTATGCTCAGCAGCAAAATACTCAGAGTATTTAAAGTAATCAGGGTGCTCACTGTTGTGCTCGTGTTTGTGCGCAGATCGTGGAGGCGATGGAGATCATGTTGTTAGCTGTGGTTTCTCCGGAGATTCGATGTGAGTGGCGTCTGGATGACTGGCAGGTGGCACTCGTCTCCACTGTGAGTCACAGCACACAGACTGATCTGCTGATAATTTATTGATTAATCAATTAATTTGCGTCAACCAGTTAGGCTGAAACCTCTGAACTCTCAGAGGGTAACCCTGACCTCAGTGGGGCTTTCTTTAGCATGGCTTGACTTTATATGGTCAGCAGCTCTGAACAGGTCTCACTGATCGATCACGTTCACAGTCAGCAGAGCAGCTTCTTGTTTCATTACATCAGAGGCGTGTGAGCTCATTAACGTGATGGCTATATGAAAGTGCTGCAACACTTCTCTCTGTGTCCTCAGATGGTTTTTCTGGGCTTCATGGTTTGTGGAGTGTTGGGAGGATACATCGCCGACCGATACGGACGCTGGAAGGTCAGAAACAACCGACACGCAAGGTCTCAGCTGGAGTCTGTGCACTGATTGGTTGACTGCTGGTGTGTGTGTGTGTGTGATCCAGGTCGTGTTCGGTGGCTTCGTGTGGAGTGCGTACTTCTCGCTGCTCACGTCATTCGCACCGTCGTACGGTTGGTTCATCTTCCTGCGTGCCATGGTGGGCTGCGGCGTAGCAGGAGTGTCGCAGGGGTCAGCTCACACACACAAACATTACGCTGAACATCCTGCAGTCTGATTGGCTGGATGGTGGTAAGCTTCAGTGGCTGCTCTAATTGATAGTGTCTCTGTTCAGGTTTGTGCTGAAGACCGAGTTCATCCCGGCAAAGCATCGAGCCACCCTGCTGCCTCTGGCCACCGTGAGTTCATCCTTTCTTTGAGTTTCACTGGTTTCCACAAAAATAAAGACGAGGAAGTCAGAATCATGTTGACCACAAAGTACTGCTCCATCTGGGAGACCTCACAGAGCGAAACATCACAGAGGTCCTAATGAGTGTCCACACAGGAAGCGATCATCAGCATCACTTTATCACTGACAGTTGGTCGCTATCAAACATTACAGGCTGAGGTTGCCTGGGTAACCCACCGCTGTATATCAGTCAACAGTATTTGTGACTCCGTTGGTCGTTGCCTTTATTGCTTACCTGGAAGTTGATAAAAGTTTTACTGAGGGATCACCCACTTCCTGTCACCAGCTGTTATTTCGCTCGCAGTTCCTTCCTTACTCTGCTCTAATCCTCATTTCTAAGGTCATGTTTTGGAAATCAGATATTGTGATAGCACAGAAGTTGAGAGGGTTCTAGTGCCCATTACTGAGGACCTCACAGGGTTAAATCCAGTGTTTTATTTGACCTTCATAATAATCATGGGCAATAGCAGCTTGACGCAGATTTTATTACATGGAAAACTCAACATGCTCAGCATAAAAGATAAAAACATAAAAGATGAGTAGGTCTATTATCTTTTTAAGGCAATACAATCAAAGAAACACGTGTCAGTGTATACACGCAGTTATTAATCACAGTCTTGTGGAGATAATATTCTGTTTTTAAAGAGATGTGAGAAAGATAAAGTTTTAGATGTCCAGCAAATACAAAACATCACAAGGCGACAGCAGCAAAGCTCAGAGTCCGTCTCTAAAACACGTACATGTATCATAAATCACAGATAATGGTCTGTTGCCAGCCTTATTTTAATGCTTAATACGCGTCATGGAGAGAGCACAGCTCCATGGGTAACAGCTTCAGCTCACGTCACGTTGTTTGTTTGTTTTTCTCCCATGGGGTTTTCAAAGGCATCCTCAAACTCAGCTTAGTTACCTGTATGGTGTGATGTCATCAGTTCAGATCTCCCAGCATGCTCCCTGTTTGTGTGTCAGATATTCTGGATGCTGGGCTCCATGCTTATCATCATTCTGGGTATGCTGGTGGTTCCAACTTTGGGCTGGAGGTGGATGATACGGATCTCTGTCACGCCGAGTATCATCCTCATCTTCCTCTTTAAGGTGAGATATGCCCCTCACCTGTCCACCCTAACCTGTGCAGCAGTGCTGTGATCATTAGATTAGAAATGAATGCACATATGAACATTCAGTGTGGCAAATTAAACGAAGAATGAAAGATTCCTAAAGAGGTTTTCAAAGATGTTTAAGTCTTACTGTAATAATTCACAGTTACTAAAAGAAGTGAGGGATGATTTGGAGGTTCTGAAGTAGTTTGTCAGGTTTTAGGTTGTTGGTTGTTAAACTAAAAGTGCCAAAAGGAGAGGGGTGAACAAAAAAGAGAAGCGGAGGCACTAAACTAGTAGAAATCACATGAAGTGCCACTTAAAGCATAAGCTGGGGAAGACTAAGTTGCCACAATAATCTCATCAAGGCTAATGTGAGTTTCTGATTGCTGGATGTATTCAGGCTCGTGAACCCAGACTGACTGCTGTTTCTGTATGTATTGATTCAAATCAGTTTATTCCTGAGTCGGCTCGTTACAACGTATCAGCAGGAAAGACTGAGGCTGCCATGAAAACGCTGCACTGGATTGCTAAAATGAACCGAGCTTCTCTTCCGCCAGGACGACTCGTGGAGCCCGTCACGGTGCGTTAAGTGCAGTGAGTAAGACTTAAAATAAGTGTACCGATCTTCCTGAAAGTCGTTTGCTGAAGGAATCTTTCAGCTCCTGAAAATGTTTTGCTGTCAAAATGATTAAAAATATTTCAAAATTGTTTTATCTTAAAGTTTGTGATAACAGTCTACTGGAAAAACACTACACAGGGCAGTATGTGTAATTCACAGGGATGTCCTGATGGTGGCTCATAATATAAAGCAACTTGATGTGATTGCCATTGTGATTTGGCGCCGTATAAATAAAACTGTTGAATTGAGTTGAATCTGAGGGTATCACTGGATTCAGTCATAGGATATTCGGTGTGAATGTTCCTGTGTGTTTCAGAGCGAAAGAGGCAGCTGGAGAATTCTGCTCAGCCCATTATTCAGGAGGACATCTGTACTGCTCTGGTACTCATGGTAATGGTATTTTATTTTTTAGTGTTTTAATAAAAGCAGGCTACATAGCCGTCACAGTAAAAGGGCATCAAAGGAGCAAATTATCAGATAAAAGCAAAAGATCCAGTGAAAGCAAACTGGAGGTTTGCACAGGTTACATTTATAGACAGGAATAGTCATGAAAAACTTTCCTTCTTTAAGGAAACCAAATCAGAAAGTATGCGTGCTTTATATTAAAACATAGTAAGGTATCATAGGCATAGAGGAGAATACTGTATTATGTCTTCTGATTGGATGCCAAATAGGGAGATTTAAAGTACTAAGTTTATACAGACAAAAGTTGTCTATGAAGTGTTTCAAGCATTTCTGGAAACATTTCGTAGACAACTTAAAATGCTCCCAGCAGTTTTTTTCCCAACCATAGACACATCCGAGGTTTGTAGAAGTCATTGAATGTGGTTGTTATACCCAGTATGTATAATCCTTCTTGGACCTGTTAAGGACCAACTTTCATTTGTTTCACTGTCAGGTTTGTGGCATCGTTTATATACTACGGCTCAGTGCTGAGCAGTTCGGAACTGTTGGAGAAGAACCTGTTGTGTGTGATCGATGCTGACAAAGAGCATCAGGTCAAACATCGCCATGAGGACGGACTGTGTTACTGCATCCCCTTTGGTTACAGTGACTACCAGACTCTGCTTATCAGCTGCCTCGGAGAGGTTGCATGTGAGTCATCGTCAACGAAATGCGTTGAGAGAATTTTCAGTTCATCAGTTTTTCAGCCACACTTGCAGAATAATTCCTAAAACGTACTGCGAAGGTTTGCTGCTGTGCTGTTTCCGGATCAGGTCTACTCTGACTCCTCTCTTCTATCCTCCCAGTGGTCCCAGCAAACATCGCTCTGCTCAACGTGTTTGGACGCAAGATGACTCTGACCGTGCTGCAGCTGTTAGCAGCCTTTTTCTTTATGATACTCAACATTTGCTCCACTATGTAAGAGCCCCACAGATTGGACCCCCCTGACCGGGTCCAAGTGTATGACGTCATCTCATTAGAGCAAGTCAAGGTTTGTGATGTCATCTGGTCTGTTTTGGTCGTGCAGGTTTGGCTTCACGGTGCTGCTGTTTCTGCTGCGGTCTCTGGTCTCCATGAACTTTAATGTGGTTTACATCTACACAGCAGAGGTACGTTCACAGTCTGCTGGCTTCAACGGTGCATTTTTTAAGGACCGGGTCTGAGGTGACAGGAGTTTTGGTTTCTCAGGTGTACCCCACGGTGGCGCGCTCTCTGGGGATGGGTTTCTGTACGTCGTTCAGTCGCATCGGAGGAATGATCGCTCCGTTCATTGCTCAGGTGCGTTGGCTGTCCTGCTTAATGATCAGAGTTTTCAGGTTTTTGGTCCAGTCTATCATTGCTTTGTGTGTACTTCAGGTGCTGATGTCTCAGTCGGTGATTCTGGCTCTCTGTCCGTTCGCTGTGGCCTGTGTGCTCTGCGCTCTAGGAAACTTCCTGATGCCAATAGAAACCAAAGGACGAGCTCTGCTGGTGAGAATGTGATTTTGTATGAGCTTTGTTCTTTTTTCTTATGTCTAAATGCCGTGGTCTGACATGTTTGTTTGTTTGGATTTTTTCAGCAAAACTCCTGATGGTGTCTCTGAACAAACTGCTGCTCTTTGTTATTTCATTTTGGTTACATGTGTAAAGACTTTAAATATGATACTGACCTCAGGTGTTGCTGTGCCTTCATTAACAGCTCAAAGGGAATGAATGTTTGTTGGCATCAGTGAAGGAAACCTTACATTGTTCAGGTTGTCAGGCCAGTTATGAGCCCTGTTTCTCTGGTTTTTGTAGGATTATCTTTCACCTCCTCCTGCACTTCACATGAATCAGCTGTTACTTTATGCTTAAAAGATTCAACAGTATAACAATGTAACATTATTTCTGGCTCTTTGTATGTAAAGAATAATAATTACCGTATATTTTATAAACATATCCAGAAGGTACAGGTACAGGTACAGTAGGCTCTAACAGTAATTCTGTATGCTCATTAATAAACTCCAACTATTGAACAAAGTGTTTGTGTGAGATAGTCTACCTGTGGATGTTTTTTTTCCTTCATGCTACAGATGTCATGTTTTACTTTGATCATATAAAACTGAATTTAATGAGAACATCCTGTGAGTGCAGTGTAAATGATCTTCCTCTGGCGCCACCTTCAGGACAAATGATACAGGCTCACGCCTCAGGTGTGATATGAACAGCCTCTCAAGTGCAGCTGTAACGGAGTCAAAAAAAAGAAGCTTTATAACATGTTAATAGTTGGAGCATGTGCCAGATTTCGATGTCTCATTATGGAAATTTGTGATTGGAGAAAATTAATTAATTGATGTAAAAATAAATAAATAATCTTTTGTGGTAAACTGTAGGCAGTTCATGCTTGTCGGCCAAATAAATGCTGTTCAGATTAAAAATTTTAAAAAAGGTGATGATCGCAAAGTGAGCATGACCCTTCAAGTGACTACAGCCATATTAATGGTAAATTTGCTGGGTTAAGGTAAATGGGAATGAAGACAAATACTACTATAACTCTCGAAAATTCACAATTATTATTCATATGAAGATTACCATATTAAACTAACTATATTAAACTTGGAGCCACCTGGTCGACAAATAACGCAACTGCATTGTTAAGGTTCCTCGTGGCTGCACAACATGCCAGAGCAAAGGAAAATGATCCCAAAATGGAGACTGGTGCAGGTGAGCAGCATTGGTGTTTCTGTATGTTTAATAGTGAAAATGTTCTCACAGTAGTAATAGTTCGTATGTGTTTTTGTTATAAGCACTTCTAGCATGTACCCTGAAAGTTACAGCTCTAATAGTGGAGCTCTTTTGGAGCTCTTAATAGTAAGTTTATTTACAATTAGTACTTATGGTTAGCATGCTAAGCTAATACTCGTTAGCCAGTTGGGTGCTTACTGGCTGGCTCCTGGCTCTCATGTTTTGTACGGGAGTACATCACAGGTCAGGCTAACATGACCGGGCTGGATACAATAAAATTATATCTAAACGTTACTGTGTGTGTTTTCATTGAAAAATAATACATGAAAATATTTTATAAATTACCTGCACTATAGCAATATGTGCGGCTATATAAAGAGCCACCAGCAGGAAATAATCGCGGGAATAGTTTGTGGTATCGGTGGTTCATCTGCTGAGTAAAAAGATAAGAAAAGGAAAATGGATCGGGTGCTTGTCACAGTTGCTGCTGGCATTATGTACCTTAAGGCTGAAGAAGAAGCAGCGCAACTGAGAAGATCCGGGAGAGAAGAGCCAGAATGAAGATGAGGGGGAGGAGACGTGCCTTGATGGCGTGCCTTCTTCACTCAGTACATTTTTAAAAATAACTAATAGCCGAGGCTGCCTGTCGCCTGGGGGACGTCGTATGGTAAGGTCATCGTATAATGATCTTCCCGGACTACTCAAAGTTGCTGAGTGAGAAGCGGAATAAGTTTAATGAGTGCAAGAAGCTTCTGCACAACAAACGTATTGGTTTCTCCTTAATTTACCCAGCAGTGCTTGTTGTGAAAGCTCCTCAGGGATCCCGTTGCTTCGAGGACCATAAAAAAGCAATGACTTTCATTCGCCCCATGGTGTAAAACTGGTTTGTTTGCCTGTTTGTTTTTGTCGTTTTTTTGTTGGGGTTTTTTTCCCTTCATCTGTCGCTTTTGTTTATTTTTCTGGGTAGTAATTTTCTCCTGTTTTGTTTTTTGTTCTTTGTTTGTTTGTTTTTGTTTTTGTTGTTTGTTTGTTTGTTTGTTTTTGTTTTTCCTAGACCCCAAAGTACTGGAAAAGGTCGTGGCTCCAAAACTCCATTAATAAAACCTTATTAATGGAGTTTTTATTATGTTTAGAGAGAGATACAAATGATGATTATTACGTGCTCGCTTCATTTTCGTATTAAGGACAATTCTGGAGGTTAACTCAGACCTCTTCTCTAAACTGAATTGGACACAAGGTGGAGCGGTGAGTTCATACCCTTAGTGGATCTATTGTACTGTGTCCATTCTCAATGTTCTGTTTGTTAAACTGTATTATGAGCATTAAACTAGAACAAAGTTTGGTTTGGAATGTATGTTTTATAGATAAGACTGTAGATCCAGTATATTCGATTGCGGGATTTTTTATTTTTTTATTTACACATTAACAAGAGAATTCTCAGTAAAACCAAAGTTACTTTCCCTAGTAACTAGTAAAGCAGGGCGATATGACCAAAAATATTTATCACGATATACATTTGAAAATTTGCGATAACGATATAACTGACGATATAATTGACACTAGACAAAATACTTTACAACTCCACAACTTTATTAGTGAAAAAAAACCCATAAATGTATTTTCACTTAAACAAGCAGCTGTTTTTTATGTGCATTAAAGTTATATAAAAATGTAACAGTGCAAATGCAAATTTCTCGCTGACAGTTTAACCAAAAGGCATTTCCAGTGGAAACTGGCCGACATATCCTGAGCATAACCATGTATAATATGCACAAAACTTAAAAAGAGGTTATACACACACAATACGGTAATATTATGTTGAAGCACAGTACGTATCACTCCGCGAGGCTCCTGCCTACGGTAGCCGTAATGCTCCGACAATCCATCAAGCGGTACGGCTTCGTAGCTTAGCAAAGTCGGACTAAAACATTTGACAGATTTTCGAGCGTCGTGTACGACATAAAATCGTTTCGAGGTCAGTAAACACAACCAGAATTCATACATAAGGCACACGGGATTATAAGGGGCACTGTCGATTTTCAGAAAAATCAAAGGATTGATTTTAAGTGTGCTATATTTTCCAAAAAACACGGTAATAACGACGGCCCGCTAGCATGCGCTACCAAAAATAGTGCTTTGTTGTGTATCTGATGGATGAAAGCCAAACCAGTTCCACACCACTGAAGTTGCAGCATTTTTACAAACCAATTCTGGTTCATCCATTTCATTCAACGATCCGCTTTCGCCCTTCTCATTCTGCGTCGCCGGCATGTGCGTATGAAAACAAAGGCACTGCGCATGCGCGTTTTATCCATATTCTATCGCGATATTTCATTTTCCTATCGTTGCCCAACATTACACCGGTATTACCGTGAACAGTATGATATAGCCCAGCCCTAGTAACTAGTTACTTTGAAAGTAACGAGTAACTTGAAGTAACTGAGTTACTTTTGATAGAAGTAACTAGTAATGTAACTAAGTTACTAATTTAAAGTAACTTACCCAACACTGGTGACAGTGGATCAACTGAAATATTTGGAAGCTCCCATTACCGTTAAAGAGATAGTGGGAGTTATTAAACACCTTCCCTCTGATAAAGCACCAGGCCTGGATGGCTGTACGGCTGGATTTTATAAATCCTCTCCAGAAGATCTAGCGCCACTGCTTTTAAACACTTATAATGAATCTTTTCAAGAGCGTAGGCTCGCACCTTCACTATCTGAAGCCATTATTACACTTATCCTGAAGAAGGACAAGGACCCCACTGACTGTAAAAGCTACCGACCGATAAGCCTGACCTCCTATGATAGTAAAATTTTATCTAAAATTCTGGCTAATCGATTAAACTGGGTAATAACCTCTCTTGTACATGTAGATCAAGTTGGTTTCATAAGCTCACGCTCTTCAGCTGATAATATTTGGAGGTTAATTGACATTATATGGGCGGTTCAGGACAGTCATTCTCCCATAGCTGCGATTTTGCTGGATGCCGAAAAGGCATTCGACAGAGTCGAGTGGAGATATCTATTTGCCACTTTGGAGTGTTTCGGTTTTACTAAAAGCTTTATTAACTGGATTCATCTTATATATGTACACCCCAAGGCATCAGTACTTACAAATGGAATAATAGGGCTTTCTTTTGAACTAGGTAGAGGAACCAGGCAGGGGGATCCCCTCTGCCCACTCCTCTTTGCTCTGGCCCTTGAACTGCTGGCAGAGGCTATTCATAGGGAGCCCAATTATCCAGGTGTCAGTATAGGGAGAGACTGTCATAAACTGTTGTTGTATGCTGATGACATTTTGCTTTTTATATCAGACCCAGAAAAGTCTTTAAAGTCCTTGCAGGTAATAATAAATACGTTCTCAGCTATTTCTGGTTACAAGGTGAATTAGACCAAATCGAAGGCCCTTCCATTAACTAGTTATTGACCTAGGTCACTTTTTCAAACCGGTATGTTTTCCTGGCCTCAGAAGGGCATTAAGTATTTAGGCATTACCTTCCCGCCTCATCTGTCAGACCTAAGATAAATTTTGAACCTTTACTCAGCGATATGAGAATTAATGTTGATCGTTGGTCTCAGATGTATCTCTCGATGTGGGAAAGGTAAATGTAGTTAAAATGGTATGTACACCTAAGTTCAATTATTTGTTGCAGGCTCTACCATTTCATGTTTCTTTGAAATACATCAAACAATTTGACCAGCTTTGCAAAGCATTGATATGGAATAATAAAAAGCCTAGACTGAATTTGAGAAAATTGCAGAAACCAGTAGACAGAGGTGGGTTAGGGATGCCCAATCTACTTTTATATCATTATGCTTTTTCTCTTTGGCATTTGGCACATTGGTTTTTACCCCCTGAGAAAGCGCCTCCTTGGTTCTCTATTGAAAGTACTGCATGCTCGCCATTTACACCATTATATAGCTTATCAACTAATCTGTCCCCCCACATCCAATCACATCCGGTATTTTCTCATTTAAAAGAAGCATGGAAAAGATTGTCCAAATTATTCAAATTTGACCCACATCTCAACCAATCTGCTGGTATTTGGTATAATCCCAAACTTTCTATTGCCAAATTACCCTTCTTTTGGAAGCTCCGGTTTCAGAGAGGTATAACAGTTGATAGGTTTATGCTACAAACCTATTCGCTGGAACGTTCAAGACAATTCTACTACGCAGCAATAGCAAGACACGAGTAGGCAAAGTTCTTTGTGTCACTCATATATGATGGAGAGAACCATGACAAGCGCCGTTCCTTCGCTTGACCCCAGTCGCTCTCGTCCACACTCCCTCGTAACACTGCTCTTTTATTGAGGTTACATGAATATACATAGGTTCATTAACATATGACGTATACATACAAACAAAGAGTACCTTGCCTGTGCGTGTTCAGAGTGTGACCCCATAAACGACTTCCCTAAACCTGCTCGTCTGGAAGTTCAGCAGTTCATCTAAACAAAAGGCACTTAGACTAAAACAGATATAAATGTGTTTGCTATACCAGAAGGCACACAGAGTCTTTACAGACTGCTAAGGATCAAACCTCTATCAACATGCAATTGATTATAAAACTTTAAGCATATATGAGTAAATATTTCTAAGCATAAATGACAATCCAATATTATAAACCTGACACAGTGCTGGGGGATCTTTACAAAAACAGTATATTTAAATCATTTGAAAAACTTGCAGAAGAATTTGATTTTGTCACGGCTGGCGGAGGGAGCCGTGTGGTGTGGAGGAAAAGGAGGACCCAAGATGCAGCAAACTGATGATACGAGTGATGTTTTATTTACAAAGGTGGTGGTGGCAAAAACAGGCAACGAGGTATGAGTAATTTACAAACGGAAACTTAAACTGGGAGAAACTAAATGACAAACCTGAGACCATACAAAGGGGGTGCGGGGCAGAGGGACGCAGATGGACGCAGAGATACGCAGAAATACACGGATGAATGCAGACGAGCCGACAACCAACACAGACCGACACCCACTAAATATACACACACAAGGTAATCAGGTAATCGCACACAGGAGGGAAGAACAGCTGATCTGAATACACATGATGACTGGAGGACACAAGCTGAACACCATGACAACAGACACAGACCTTCAGAACAGAACAGGAAATCCAGAACACAAGCCTTCAAAGTAAAACAGGAAACACAGACTGATTTACAACACAACACGGGGACATGAACAGAGCACCAAGGACAGACACAGGTAGGGCTGACAATACACCAAACTACAGGTTCAACCCTAAACTAATACAAATCAGAATAAACACAAAACGCTGGGTCAACGACCCAGGACCATGACAGATTTACCTTGGCAGAAATTTTGGAAATACGTGCAACTAAGACATTTGACAGTTAATACATTTGGCTCATCCGCAAAGTTCCCTTTAAGCTGCAACTTTTTGGAGGAAATCAAAACAATCTTCGGGCGTGGACAAGAGGCATCAGCTTATTACAAAATGCTTTTATTAGCTTCCGATCCTAACACACTGTCCCTCAAAAGAACAAGGGAAATGGACTTAAATCTCAGCTTTACAGTGGAGGAATGGAATGGCATTCTTAGGAATCTGAAAAAAATGTCATGTGAACTGCGTTCAAGATTGGTTCAATTTAAGATTTTAAATAGAGTTTACTGGACACCCTCACGGTTGCACAGGGTGGGTCTAGCGACTGACGATGCATGTTGGAAGTGCCAGCAGGATAGTGGCACACTTTTACATTTGTGTAGGGTAATTTCCACTAAACCAAGTTCAAAAAGGGGAGTCTATGGCTGACGCGTGTTCCTGGTTTCCAAAAGAAATGCTTCCAGTTGCATTATGATTTGAAGACTGTTTATTTATTACAAGCTGAAGATGTAACAATGAACTCCTTCCTAAATTAGCATGAAAGTTCCAAAAAATAGCAGTTATCCAGAACTACCTGTGCACACAGTCAGAAAACCGTGAGACTCCTAACCTCTCTGTCCATGCTCCTCCCCTTCCCTCTCACACAGGGTTTCATGCTACTATTGCACTAACATACTTAAAGTGAGAGGTACCCCCTTTTAGGTTCCAATCCCAAAACAGTGACTTAAAATTACTTTATGTAAACACATATATTTTCTCATTTATTAATCCTGAAAAGATGACTTATGTAATGAATCTATGAATTATAAAACAAACATGAACTCAATTGTAAATAAAAATATAAAGCAGACGTCTGGAGTTTACAATTTGCTTTGGGGATGCTCCAAAGTCCAAGATTTTTGGATTCATATTCATACTGTAGTAGAGAAGGTTGTAGGCCAAGGGGTGCCATTTATGAACAGTCTTTATGTAGTAGGAGACCCTTCAGCTTTGAGTCACTTACCCACTCCTCTTGCTCATTGGGTACAAATGGCTATTATACTGGGGAGGAAGCTGTTGGTGACAGAGTGGAAGGCCTCATCGACTCCTACCTTCTCTCAATTCTATATTTCTCTGGGACAAGTGGCAGCTTGCGAAAGATTATCATATAGGCTGCTAAATAGACTGGACGACTATAATGATAAATGGGCCAACTACCTTTCATATACAGGTCAGTGACGTATCCGGCTAAAGTAGTTAAGGTTGGACTAAATATGATAGCTGTAATTGGGTCTATGTGAAATATTGGCATCGTTGTGTATTTACTTTATTTTGGATTTTGTTTTTTTGCATGAGAATATGTATTGATTCTCAATTTGTTTTGTTGTTGTGACTGGGAATGTCCATTCTGTTATCTTCTGTTGTTTTGGGTTTGTTTGTTTTTTTTTGTTGTTTTTGTTTTTTAATATTAAAATCTAATAAAGTTTGAGTCATAAAACCCCCCAAAAACTAATAGCCTGGTGTTTCTATGCATGTACTCCCAAATCTAGAGAAAAGGTTGCATTTGCTGTGTATAATATCTTATGGTGGTAGATCAATACTATAAAGCCTATACAGTTTAACGAATGTATCACTGAGCAGTACTGAAACAAGCTTTACTCTCCACATGACATATACTAAAAATAACAATAAATAATTCAGTACTGTTCAATAAATATATGTATATATATATAGAAAAACCTAATCCATATCTGTTTACATACTTTAAGTGTCTTTTTTCTTGTTTAAAACAGGAAAAAGCCCAGCAAAAATATAAACACAAATAAATAACAGTGTCCCCATCCTTTAGCTGATCTCAAACCAGCCTTCAGACTCAGCATCAACATGCTTGTGCAAATGCTCCCCAGGGAAAAACAACACGGTTGGAACCACGAAATTGAGGTGCTTGTAACCATTTACTGGCTGGTCTGTGTAGCCTCATACAGAGTGACGGCATCTTATTGCCTTCCCGGCAAAGAGGCATTCCGTTGCACAGCTGGTACAATTGATGGATGCCATATCCGGATTCGTCCACCTTGGGAACCATATCAGGTCCTACATAAATAGGAAACTGTTCCCCTCTCTTGTGCTGCAGGGCATCTGTGACTCCAAAGGTACATTCCTAGATGTGTACATTGGTAACTGCGGATCTGTGCATGATGCACTAGTACTGCGAAGATCCCCAATTTACAAACAGGCCATCTATCCACCAGCAGGCTTCTTCCTCTTGGGAGATGGAGGATACCCATGCCTTAAGCACCCAGTGGCAATATTGAGCCTATATCGTCAGCCTGTGTCAAGTAAGAACATAATTCCCTTTTCATTACACCTACAAACACAGAGTAGTGCTACATCAGTTACTGTGAAGCACGCAGAGCTTTAACAGAACAAATGCAATATTATAATTCTACCTATTACACTAATTGAAAGTTTACTAAGCACTTAATAAAAGTACGTACTGTTTTTCTTTTAAAACTCAGAGGTAGAAAAGTTCAATCGGTACCATGCTAAGGCCAGACATCCTCAAAACATACTGGCGCTCCATCTTCTTGCGAGCCCTTGAGATTCGGCCTCTGTTTGCTCCCAAAGTTGTGGGGGCCTGCTGCATCCTCCAAAATATCTGTTTGGCAACAGATGACGTCTGCCATGAAGAAGGAGAGGAGGAAGGGGGTGGCACAAGCAGGACCCGAAGCCAAAACAGAAGGCACAGGCGCAGACACGGAGCTTTCAGGAACTTGTATTCGAGCCAGGCTTGCTGCACAACTGTCTGCTCCTGAACAGCTGCCTGCATGTCTGTTTGAACATAACTACATCTAGGTAAAGGTTTCATTTGTAAGATGTAGTCATGCCTTATCAGAAAAAGTTAAATTCAAATCATATTTTTTTACTAATTAGTGTTAGTTATTAGTTAAATTAAGTTAATTAGTTAAAATCCATCTTTATTTGTTCAAATTGTAAGTAGTGTGCATTAGTGTTCTTTTTTTGTATATTTTTTATAAACCTCAACCGTTAACCGTGTGTTCACGGTTATATAGGTTGAATCCAATGTTAAATGTTATTGTAAGTGTTACACTTGTTTAAATGATTTGTTTTACTTTGACTAAAGAGATTTCCCAGTTACACAGGAAGCAAAAAAAATAAATAATTTTTGACATGTAAAGTGCTTTATTTAAAAATTTTCAGTTTTTCATTTTCAGTTTTTCAAATAGTGACATATATCGCTCTGCCCTTTCAGTAGCTGCCCTCTCCCTCTCTTTCTCCCTAGCCAGAGCCGCTCTCTCTCTTTTTTCCTCTCTTTCCGCCTGGTCTTTTAAAAATTGTAGTATAGCCTGGCTGTCCCCGGGCCGCTTCCTCTGGCTCTTCCTCGACACTTCTGTAGAAGGGGATGAGACCGGAGTGCTGACTGCACCACCTGTAGTGGATGTCAGGTTTGCTGCAACTACCAGGGGTGGACTTATTGAGTGTTGCCCCTGGAGCACAGCATCCATCATTTTGTACCACTGCCAGGTGGTCCTCTACACCCTTGCCTGTTGGTGGGTCTTTAAGCTCCTAAAAATATGTATTAATTGCTATATTATCACAGTTACGTGGGCTGTATTACTAAATTGCAAAGTACATTTTATTTAAAAAACAAAACAAAACAAAACAGGGCCTTGCATTTAAGGAATGGTAAACAAGTATTTTTTTTAAACCACTCTAAGGAATCAGATAGGAACAGGTACATTACCTTGTATTTGGTCTCCAGATTGTTCCACTTCTTTTTTGCTTGCTTGGCTGCTATGGCCAGGCCTGAAGAGCTAACAAAGTCCCTGAAAGAAAAGAATGTGGCACAGTCACTTCAATAGCTAGTTATCGTAAGATGTGTTCCTCTAATCCTTCCCTAGAACACGGGGAGCAGCAAAACCAGTCAAAATGAGTACTTGCTCCCATCAAGTCTTGCAGGAATTTCTCCTTCCTGTAAAAAGGCTCTCATTTTCCGCCCACCACTCAACGAGAGCCAGGGTTTTCTCACTTGTCCCTTGATTAAAATATAAAACATTAAATATTGCATTAGTATAATAATAATTCAAGCAAAGAAAAGCCTTTATAGGAGGGGAAAATGACAGCAAAACAATCAGGTGCTTTATTAAAAATTAATGTACATAGAAACGTAAAAATAATTTAAGGTTTTTAAACATTATATAGGATAGTATAACATTTGAATGAACAAATGGCTATTAAAAATACCAAATTGATTTATATCAGAACCTTTGGAGATAGCTGAAAATTTCCAAATGAAATGCAGAGATTAGGCCAGCATTCAAGTGTTCTGCATCCAATCAGGATGCAGAACACTTGTGCTATTAAAAAAAAGCATGCTAAATTGCATTTTTTTTAAAAAGCTGCGAAAGGTGAACCGCGTTATAGCAAGGGACCACTGTACTTTGAACTGGAAGAGTACTTGCATAATTAAAACTGCAAGTACGCAAAAGTATGCATATTGAGGCAGGGCCTTCAACTGTTCTCATCCTCACTCATGTTGCTCATGTTGGTTCTTACTAGCTGCATGCTGTTTACAGCCTAGGAACATTTTTCTTTTTTTTTATTACTTAGTTTTTAATAAAGGTTTTAAATATTTTACAACAGAAAAGGAAAACAACAAACAACCGAAAACAACAATAACAAAACAAGCAGTCGACTGAAAAGCACAGCTTTTTCCCACAAAGCAATTCTGGCAATGAGAAATGACTTTATATTCATGAATTGACAGCAGATCTACAGATGTAAGAGCAGCCTAGGAGAGGCATACAGATGTTTATATAGATGTGAGTAGGCTAGGAACATTTTTCAACCCCATGATTGATAGTATAACATGAAACTTGTGGTTTTTGTATAACAACATTATATGAGAAAAAATTATGTTTTTTAATTGTTATTGTTGTTGTTTTTTAAGTTAGAAATAAAAGCTCTTATTTCTTAGTTACCATAAGAAAAAAAATAATGCTGCCACTGTATGATCACATACCTGTTTGAACTTTTGAAGAAAGACTTTGACAGCATTGTGTTGTAGGAATGTAGATTAGTCTTTTGTTAACTAAGAAAAACAAGTAGAGTCACCCCAACCCTGAGGCCTGAATGTTGCAGTTGCGTAACACACTGTTGATAATGAGGTGTGATGTTGTCTTTGTACCTGAATAAATAGAAAACCCAGAGTAAGAGCAAGTCCAGTGTCCTCTTTGCATAGGCTTATGAAGTCACATCTACCTGACACTCTCAGGACCACAACAGCCACACAGCCTTTTAGCTGATGATGGTGGAGGTTTGGCTTCAAATCTCAGGTAAGCAGTCTAAGAGTAAAAGATGGTTTGATATGTGACGTTCACGTGGCCTTTAACGTAGGATGTCACACAGAGAGCTGCTTGGTGACAAACGGGGTTATTTAAGATTCTTCACACAGACCTGATGATGTCAAGACAGTTTCTGCACTGCAGTCCTTGTCTGAGTGATCACGTGATTGCTGATAGGTTCCCACATGAGCTCCTGTCTCTGTACCTGTGGAGCTAATTATTAGTGATGGTGTTATTTACACCTGTGAAGTCTGAGGTCACATGACCAATCATGCTTGATCCTTGCGATGTGATGAATGTCACAGTGATGAACTCTACTTCATCAATAACAAAGATGATCTGAGGCTGCTGCCCAGCTCCCGTTAAGCTTGTTAACTCACAGATTACCATCAGGATCCGCTCTCTGGCTGACAGTCAGGGGGCGGGGCTTGCCCCAATCTAACAACGCCCCCTGACCTCAGCTACACACTGTGTGTGTCAGTGCGCCTGTTTGACCAGCTTTATACGTTTCAGACACTGTGAGGACATTTGACCACACTGACAGGCTTGTGTCTGTGTGATTAAAGTGGATTAGTGTGTGCTGGGGAGCAGTAGCAGTTGGAGGCGAGCAGCAGGCGGCTGGCAGCTCTGACATGTGAGTACATTTCTGTCTGTTTCCATTCAGTCTGCAGACAGGAAGTAAAAGCAGACTTTTATTTTTTGAGTCACAGGTGTGTGTGTGGTGGGATTGAGTTTTTCTGAGTGCTGTAGAGTTGAGCTGCAAATAAAAAGGCTGCAGAAAGATTCAGAGTTTGCTGTAACCGTGTTTTACACTCAGCTGAATAAAGAACAAGACGGTGCTGAATCTTGAGAAAGAAAACCGAGCAGCTCGATGTCTCTTTGGTCAGTTTGAAATATCTACATCAAACTGTGGTCTCACCCTCAGCTGTCCGTCTGAAGCACAGATAATCAATAGACTAAATAAATCAATTACTTTCCTCTGTGTTAAATCCAGTAAAGTGAAACACACTCAGATCTGCTGCTGTTTTTCTATCTTTGTGAGGTTGTTTATTCTCACCTCAGGGGTCAGAGGTCATGACGGTATAGGTTATGAAAGCATCGTGTCACTGAGGGTCCTTACAGAGGCAGACAAACGTGCGTGTTGGTGCTTGGTACTGACAGCCATGCTCTGTGAGCCTCTTTGTTTCAAACACATACTCAGGCTGACGGCTGGTCATGTGACTACAGCACAGAGACATCATTATCATTTTACTCACTCTGAGATGATGATCAATAATCTGATCAGTTCCAGTGATCTGAGGTTTTGCTGTTTGAATGGTTTGATGTCTTTGCAGTGAACACTTTTAAAAGATATTTATTGATTAATGTGCTGAAATAGTTTATGGATTATTTATTGATGTTTTATTCTGAAATTCAAACAGAGCTGAAGGAAAAGGGTTTTCTAGTTTTAATTTCCAGTGCCATGTCTGTAGAGCTGCTGTGTTATTTTCAGCAGTCGCCTGAGTGTCTGTGAACGCAGCCTCGGTGTAGCAGGAGTTTATCAGCAGGGGGTCTGGACTCCATCCAGGTCGTCACACCTTCCCTTCAGCTGCTCTGTCACCTTAAGTCCAGGTTGTCACGACTACAGAGTGCACCCGGCAGCGGAAGCAGATTCCTTTATTCCAGAGCGCTGTTGCTGATGTCCCGTTTACAATAACTTTAATTAACTGTTAACTGTCAGGAAGCACTCCACCAAACCGCTTTGCTCAGAACGTGTTGGATGCACGACTGGACCTCAGCTCTGCACGCGACACAGCTGACCATCAGATTGAGCCGACTCTGTGAGCGTTTCAGGTACAATGGTTTAAATCGCGTCTCACACAAAGAAGTATAAAGGAGTATTAAGACCACATTAAGAAAAAAAAATATTGGTGACAGTTTTGAGATTAAAGACATAATTCTATTCTTAGGAAGAAAAAAAAGCAGAAAAATGTATAGATTACAGCTGTTTCAGGACAAAGCGCCACGGCTGCTGTAGCCTCTGAGGTAGTGAGGTCGTACTTCAGGATCAGTTTTAGTTAAAGGAAGAAAATGATTTGAATTTCAGCTCTGGGACACGATCAGCATGACGACGCTGAAGAGTTGGTCAGCTTTACACAAAATCCAACAGATGTGAGATCATCGATGGTCACAGCCTCGTGCAGTATACAGGATAGATGTTGTATCACAGCACGGCTGATCAGTTGGTTTCAGTGACTCATCTACACGAGGCATGTTTAAGAGGGGAAGCAGCTGTAGCAGTTTTTCTTGAAACAACTTTTCTCAACATTTAGACTTTATTTTCAAAATGATAAACAATATTTGTTTTTCCTAATGTCACCCCAATACTTATCACTACTTCGATACCCACACCTCACTAAATCCTGTTTTTCCACCTGAGAGACATCATTAAGTTGAGCTTTGTAGCTTCTAAAGAGGAGCTTAGGGTGCTTTCATGTGCTCCTGTTTTCTTTACTCAGTAAATCTGCAGGTAATTCGAAATGCTGTCGTTCACTCCTTACTCGATAAAACAGAGTCCAAAAGCACCCACTACTGATGTCTTTTTATCTACTTTTTAAATGTTCTGTTATCTTAAATTTGTTTTCTATGAAGCATTGACTCTTGTGAATTGTGTCTGTGGAAAACACCATATAAACACTAATGGTAGCATTAACTACAATCTGAGAGGGAGAAACTTTTCCCACCTACCTCTGAAGTACTCCAAAGTACCTCTAAAATAACGAAAAGGTACTCAGGACTTAAAAATTGTGAGAGTTCTGCTTTCCTTTAAAGCATCCAAGTGTTTTTCCTTTGTTTTCCGGTACCTGCACTTTAAGTATCACCATGAATCAGTAAGTACTTTTCTCAGGCTGTATCCGTATTTGTAATTGGGGGTGAGCCACAGGAAGACACAAACCTCACAAACAGCGCCTCAAATTTTTAGCTTTTATCCTTAATTAGGCATCATAGTCTGTAATTCCACTTCCTGTCCTTTCACCAGACAGAGAGCGAGCTGGAGATCACAGGTGACATCATCAGCAGGTGACATCCTTCCCATGGTGCCCTGCAGCCTCAGAGGTCACCATGGAAGACCAGTCTTTCCCAGAATGCCAAGCTCAGGAGTTGTTTGATGAGTTTGTATCAGCATCAACCTGCAGGGCGGCGCTGCGCTCCTTCAGCCAGCTTTGTGAACATCTGCAGCTGGACCCGAGCACTGCCGAAAGGCCACTGTACCGACCGATTAAACGCCGCCTTAACTACTGGAGGGCGAATGGTCTGTGGGCCAAGCTGGACCGGAGGGGGGCGCAGGAGGAGTACCAGAGGGCACGAGCCTGCAGCGATGTGACTGTACGTGTTTAAAAAAAATACAGCAGGAGCTTTGGTTCAAACATACTAAGACATGTTACTCAGTCATTTTATTAGGAACACCTTACTACTTCATAGATTGACTGTTCATGGCAGAGAAATTAAAACAGCATTTACAGATTTTGGTTTTTGGTCTTTGGTCTTAAAGTAATATGACCTTGATCTGTTGATATAAGGCTTTACTTTAAGGTTTAAAAAAAAGAAGGGATGAATGTGTCTGATCGTCTGTTATCTCCTCTCTCGCTGGCCAGTGTGTTATCATTGGTGCAGGGCCTTGCGGTCTGCGGACAGCAGTGGAGCTGAGCTTCATGGGAGCTCGAGTGGTGCTGCTGGAGAAGAGGGACTCCTTCTCCAGGAACAATGTGCTCCACTTATGGCCCTTCACCATCCACGACCTGCGGGGCCTTGGAGCCAAAAAGTTCTATGGAAGGTTTTGTGCCGGCTCCATCGACCACATCAGTGAGTCAGCATTCTGCTTCTGTCTGATCAGAGCAGCCAAACCATCTAGTCAGCACTTCCCGTTTCCTCTCTGCAGGTATTCGCCAACTGCAGCTTGTCCTGCTGAAGGTCGCCCTGCTCCTGGGGGTCGAAGTTCATGTCAATGTGGAGTTTAAAAAGCTGGTGGAGCCAGCAGAGGACCAGCACAGACACAGTACGGCCTAACAGTTTGAACAAAGGGGCGGCTGTATGAATAATTAAAGCCAGACAATGCTGTATGTATTGCTAGAAGAAAACGGAAGTGTGTTCACAGCTCACAGTTGCAATTTTTACATGCGAACTGAGTTAAACTGTCAGCCAAAGTGACAATGGGGGTATGTCTGTGAAGGTTCTCAGTCATCCAGGTCATCGTAGTCAAAGGAGCTTGCAAAGAAAAGCGTCTGGACTTCTTTAAGTTACTTGAAGACGTTTCACCTCTCATCCGAGAAACTTCTTCAGTTCTAAGGTCAAATGGTGGAGAGTCCCAGATATAAACCTAGTGGGAGTAACCCCCCACAGAGGGACAAAAGGACCCCCTGATGATCCTCTAATCGCCTGAGCCAAGGTGTGAAACTGGGTGTGGGTCCCAATCAGCCAGAGTTTTGGGTGAGTTCATTGTGAAACCTGGCCCCACCTTATCATGCGAATTCCTGAGATCAGATGGCCCAGGATGTGAGTGGGCGTTAAGGCGTCTGGGAAGGGATCTCAAAACTGGATTATAGATGGCAGAGAGTTGGTGTCGTAAACCCCCACCTCTGTTCAAAGATGGTCGCTCACAGTGGACATAGATGGCTTCTTTCACTCCTCTTTCAAACCATCTGTCCTCTCTGTCCAAAATGTGAACATAGGCATCCTCGAAAGAGTGTCCTTTATCCTTAAGATGCAGATGGACTGCTGAGTCTTGTCCTGTGGAGGTGGCTCTTCTGTGTTGTGCCATGCGCTTGTGAAGTGGCTGTTTGGTCTCTCCAATGTAGAGGTCTGAGCATTCCTCGCTGCACTGTACAGCATACACCACATTGTTAAGTCTGTGTTTTGGCGTTTTGTCTTTTTTTTTTTTTTTTTTTTTTTTTTTTTTCTAAATGACATCAGAAACAGCAGTATGCGACATTACGTGATGGCAGAGCTTCAGTTCATCCTTTGTCATTTTTTTTTTTTTTTTAATAAATAGGACAGGGGGAATGAATGAGAGAGAGAGAGGGGGAGAGAAAGAAAGAAAACCAAAGGGGAGAAGAGACGGTGAGAAGGGGGGGGAAGAGAGAGAAAAAAAAAAACAACTCCTGGGTCACCTGTATGGAGAAAAAACAAAACAAACAAACAAACAAACAAAAACAAACAGAGGAGACAGCAAACAACAAAGAGCAACATAATAATAGAGAAAACAAAGCACCATCACAATAAACTAGCTAGTCATAGATATCAGTATTTACTAAGTAATAAACGATATTGTGCAGCACGCAAGATAGACAGCGCACAGTGTGCTTTGAGGCAGCAGCCAAGAAAGCTTTAGTCCGCGTCTGTGAATACCCATGTGTGCATACCTGTGTGGATCAGCATGCTTGCATTCCAAAGGTTTCTCCATGTAATGATCTGCTAGGGAGTGTGGGGGGGCCACAGCCCCGTCCTCCAGGGTGTGAAGCGGGTATGGAGGAGATCAAAACTCCAGACATCCAGAGGCCCCCAGAACACAAGAGACCATGGAAGACCAACAGAGGGGCAGCCGCGCCACTGTCCCAGTAAGAGCTGAGGAGAGTCCCAGATGAGGGCTCGCCCAGCAGCCGCGGAGCAGAAGTCAGGGGGAGTTGCAGTGACGCGCCCGTGAGCTCCGCCGGCCCCCAGCTGCGCCTGAGTGACCGAGCCCTAGGCCGAGAGGCCGGGGGCACCCCACCTCCAAAGGGGCCCAAGCGAGCCCCAGGCCCCAGGCCCCGACAAGCGGCCGCCAAGGAGTGAGCCGGTGTGCACCCGGACGCCCACCCCCAGACACAAAGAACCACCAACACACCGACACCTGAGGGAGTCCGCCACCGGCAGGGGAAGTGGTGGTGGGTGGAGATAGGCCTCCAAACCTTGGAGGGCCTGAGGTGTCCCCAGAGAGGTGGCGTCTGATACCCAACCTGACATATAGACACAGACATACAGGCACACACAGACACAAACATCCATTCCCACCCTCATGCTCTCATATGCACTCACTCCACACTCAACCAACGTGGAGACAGACATAAAGAGACGCTGTACACACAATCACACTCCCCAAGCGTACTCTACAAACCGGGTCTAGGTACCCTTGCCCCTGGAGGGGGGAATTGCACCCAGACCCAGGTGGTGTTACCCTTTTCCCTGCGGTGGGGAGAGGCAGACCACCCCGACTCCGCAGCAGCAGGGAGGCCCCACACCCCAGACCGCAGTCGGACGGCCAACTCCTCCTACTAGCCCTCCCGCTCCAGCAGGCCGCAGAGAATGGGGGTGGGAGAAGACTCCAAACCTCCCTCCACCCGCTCATTGTAGTGTTGATGCATATGTGTTCTAAGGTGCAATTAAAACCCAGGAGGGCATGGAGCTACCTGCCAAGGAGCAGCAGGTAAGCGCATAGTCCCTCCTGCTAACCCTCAATGACTAAGTGTATTTAAAATTGAGAGGTGGGCAACGACGTCAGGGGTGAGGTATACACCCTGATGGTGATTTGGACTCCGTGATTGTGCCCACCCCCAAGATCCTATATGTATGTGTAATGAGAGTGTGAATAATGTGAATGTCTAAGTTGTGGGATAAAATTGAGGCAGAGGCAGCCAGAAGGGGACAGGGGGGGGGGGGGGGGGGGGGGGGGGGTAGCCTCCTCTGCACCCTGGTGACATACCCCCACTCCAAGGCCCTGCATGTGTGGGTGGTTGTGGAGGAGCGGGAAGAGGGAGGCAGCTGGAGATGGGGAGGGAAGGAAGGGAGGGGCAGGTAACCCCCCAGTAGGCACTCCCACCCTCCGCGACCCGCCAGGGAAGGGGGGCCCAGGCCCATCAGACCGGGGCCCAGTGCAGTAGCGCCCCCCGGCTCCACAGAGCCCTGGACAGTCCACCCAACCCCACCACAGAGAAAACTGCACCCACCCCACCAACCACACATCTTCCAGACAACATAAGACGGTAAACGCCCAGGCTGAGATCTTCCTCCACCTCTCCTGTATCTCCCCCTCCTGCAGAGAGTTCCTGAGAGAAGAAAGCTCCTGCAAGATGTGACCATCCCCCCCACCAGTTGAAGAGCCCCCCAGGCGGCTCGATGCACCGGCGGCACCCTGCTCCAGGGCCGGGCCCCCATGCACCCACCCGCCCACAACCCCGGCAACACACCAACCAGGACCCGAGCCCCCGAGGCCCGGCCCGGGCCCCAGCCCAGAGACGGAGCGCCCCCAAAACCTCACGCCCATCCCGGACCCACCCAGGGGCAGCCAGGTTGCCAGGTCAGTAACCCACGTCCGTCAGCACAGACCCTCCCCTAGCCCCGCTGCACGCAGCCGCGAGGAAACAGTCACCTGAGAGCCAACAGAGCCCTCAACCGGACGTGACCGCTACCCCGGGTTGAGCCCCCCAAGGAAGATGCCTCCGGGGAACCCCCCGACGCCCTAAGCCTGTCCCTACCCCCTCACCAATCACAACAGTGAAGGCGGGACCAAACTATGACCCCCCCACCCCCACTAGGTGATGGGGCTGATAAAAGGGGCCCAGAGCAATTGATCTAATGTGGTGGCAGAGGCTGTGTCAAGACTAATGTAATCTAATAGATAATTTCTATATTGGTTAGAATTAAGATTATTTTTATTTTTCCAGTTCATGAGGACTGTTTTCTTGGCTATGCATAGGGCAGTGAAGATCATATGGGCTATATTCTTTTCTGAAGTGACATTATCTAAGCTGCCCAACAAACACACTAAGGGGGAGGTTGGAATGTTACATTTCAGACATTTTGATAAGTCTTCACATATCTCGCGCCAAAACTTTTGCACTGGTGGACAGAACCAAAGAGCGTGGATGTAATTGTCTGGTGTATTGCCTTGACAGTGTGAGCAGTTGTTGGAAGATGTAAAGCCCATCTTGAACATCCGATGACCTGTATAGTGCACTCTATGAAGTATTTTGTATTGTATTAATTGCAGACTGGGATTTTTAATTAATTTAAAAGTTTTTAAGCAAATCTGAGACCAGAAGTTTTGGTCTAGGTTGACTGATAAATCTGCTTCCCACTTTGCAGTAGGAAGGGATATTGATTCATCTAATTTAGAAAGTGTTCTGTATATTTTAGATAATAATTTGGGGGATTTAAGAGTAAGAAAATGTGCTGCACTTAGTGGTGTTTGTAATTCAACTTGACTGAGGTTAAATTTCTTTTTTACTATGGATTTAATTTGTTGATATTCTAAAAACCTTGTCTTGTTGATCCCATATTGTTCAACTAGTCTGTCAAATGGAATAAATTCTGTTCCCTCTAATATATGTTCTAAGTATTTAATTCCTTTACAACTCCATTCTGGGAAATTAATCATATTATTGTTTTGTAATATGTCAGGGTTATTCCAGATAGGTGTACGTTTGCATGGGATTAATGAAGACTCCGTTATTTTTAGAAACTCCCACCATGCTGTTAGAGAAAAGCTGATGTTGATACTTTTAAAGCATTCATGTCTTTTGATGTTTGAGCTAATAAATGGTAGGTCTGAAATCTCTAGATCCTTGCATAGTGCCTGTTCAACATCTAGCCAGGGCTCAACTAAGAAGGTATGTTTTAACCATTCTGAGATGAACTGAAGCCTGTTGGCTAAGAAGTATTGGTGAAAATTAGGCAGATCTAATCCTCCTCTATCCTTGGTTCTTTGTAGCGTTTTTAAGCTAATACGCGGGGGTTTATCTTTCCAAAGGAATTTGGAAATATATGAATCCAGAGATCTGAACCAATCTTGTGATGGTTTGTTAGGGATCATCAAAAATAAGTAATTTATTTTTGGCAAGATCATCATTTTTATAGTGGCGACCCTTCCCATGAGTGATATGGGTAAAGATTTCCATCTAGTCAGATCGCCTTCTACTTTCTTTAGAAGTGGGATGTGGTTTAGTTTAGTTAAGTCTGAAAGCTTAGGAGAGATATTAATACCTAAATATTTAATATTTCCGGATTGCAGTGGGGCAGAGGAAGAATTATGGAAGGAGCAGTTAATGGGGAGAACTGTAGATTTTGGCCAGTTAATTGAATAATCTGAAACTCTTGAAAACCAGTTTATTAAAGTAATTACCTCAAAGAGGTTGGTTTGTGTGTTTTGCAGAAAAAGCAACACATCATCCGCATAGAGACTGATTTTATGTTCTATGTTCTTACATTTTATGCCCTTAATTGTTGTAGCCTGTCTAAATGCTGCTGCTAGAGGTTCGATAAAAATTGCAAAAAGTGAGGGGGAGAGTGGGCATCCCTGTCTGGTGCCCCTCAGGAGACAGAAGCTGGAGGATGTCTGGTCATTTGTTCTGATACGAGCCGTTGGGGAATTGTATAATATTCTTATCCAGTTTATGAAAGAGTTTCCAAAACCAAATTTGTGTAAAGTTGCGAATAAAAATTTCCAATTAACTCTGTCAAATGCTTTTTCTGCATCTAGAGATAATATTATGGCTTCGATGTTTTTATCGTATGAGTAGTCTATTAAATTAAGTAATCTACGAGTGTTTGTTGAGGAGTGCCGACCTTTTATGAAACCAGTTTGGTCAGGATGAATTAAGAGGGGGGTCATTTTCTCTAATCTCTTTGAGAGAGCTTTGCAGATTATTTTAAGGTCTACATTTAAAAGAGAAATTGGACGATAGCTTGAGGGAAATAAAGGGTCTTTGCCTGGTTTTAGCAGGAGACTAATGTTGGCAGAATTCATATTTGGTGGTAGTCTGCCCTTTTCCTCGATTTCCTGCAACATGCTGTGGAATACTGGTGCCAAAATTGTCCAGAATTCTTTGTAGAATTCTGCAGGGAAGCCGTCTGGACCTGGAGCCTTATTATTGGGCATACTTATCAGGGCTTCCTGGAGTTCACTTGGCGTCAGTGGCGAATCCAGTTCCATTGCTTGACTGTCTAGTAATTTTGGAAGAGTTACGTTGTCAAGAAACAGATCAATTTCATTTTTAGATGGGTTTATTTGTGGTGAGTATAAAGTTTCATAGAAATCCCTAAAAATGTTGTTTATTCTTCCAGGATCATATATTGTGTTCCCCGATAAATCTTTAGCAGCACATATAGTTGTTTTTTCTTTATTTATTTTTAGCTGGTTAGCTAGAAATCGACCTGATTTGTTACTGTGTTCAAAATTCTGCAAGCGAAGTCTTTGTATAAGGAATTGTGTTTTTTTTATTAATAGTTTCATTTAATTCTAGGTCTGAGCATTCCTCGCTGGACTGTACAGCATACACCACATTGTTAAGTTTGTGTTTTGGCGTTTTGTCTTTCGGGTGAACCAGTTTTTGTCTGAGCATGTTGCTGGGTCTGAAATGCACTGGGATGTCATGCTTGGAGAAAACTCTCCTGAGTTTTTCTGATACACCGGCTACATAGGGGATGACAATGTTGTTGCGTCTGTCCTTCTTATCCTCCCTCGCTGGTGTCTGGTCTTCTTTTCTGTGCCTCTTTGCTGACTTTAAGAACGCCCATTTAGGATAGCCGCACGTTTTGAGTGCTTCCTTTACATGTGTGTGTTCCTTCTTTTTTCCTTCAGGCTTAGAGGGAACATGTTCTGCCCGGTGGTGTAGGGTCCTGATTACTCCAAGTTTGTGTTCCAAAGGGTGATGGGAGTCAAAGAGGAGGTACTGGTCCGTGTGTGTGGGCTTCTGGTAAACTTTGATGTTGAGGTTGCCGTTCTCTTCAATGTGCACAGCGCAGTCCAGGAAAGGCAAACAGTTGTCCTTTGTGTCTTCCCTGGTGAACTTGATGTTTTTATCCACAGCGTTAATGTGCGCAGTGAAGGATTCCACTTCCTGTGTCTTGATTTTGACCCAGGTGTCGTCCACATATCTGTACCAGTGGCTGGGTACTCTTCCTTTGAAAGAGCCAAGAGCCTTCCTTTCCACTTCCTCCATGTAAAGGTTGGCTACAATAGGTGACACGGGGGAGCCCATGGCACAGCCATGTTTTTGTCTGTAGAAGCCTTCGTTGTATTTGAAATATGTAGTGGTGAGGCAGAGGTCTAACAGTGTGCAGATCTGATCAGGTGTGAAGTTGGTCCTGTCCTCCAAGGCTCTTTCAAAGGAAGAGTACCCAGCCATTGATACAGATATGTAGACGACACCTGGGTCAAAATCAAGACACAGGAAGTGGAATCCTTCACTGCGCACATTAACTCTGTGGATAAAAACATCAAGTTCACCAGGGAAGACACAAAGGACAACTGTTTGCCTTTCCTGGACTGCGCTGTGCACATTGAAGAGAACGGCAACCTCAACATCAAAGTTTACCAGAAGCCCACACACACGGACCAGTACCTCCTCTTTGACTCCCATCACCCTCTGGAACACAAACTTGGAGTAATTAGGACCCTACACCACCGGGCAGAACATGTTCCCTCTAAGCCTGAAGGAAAAAAGAAGGAACACACACATGTAAAGGAAGCACTCAAAACGTGCGGCTATCCTAAATGGGCGTTCTTAAAGTCAGCAAAGAGGCACAGAAAAGAAGACCAGACACCAGCGAGGGAGGATAAGAAGGACAGACGCAACAACATTGTCATCCCCTATGTAGCCGGTGTATCAGAAAAACTCAGGAGAGTTTTCTCCAAGCATGACATCCCAGTGCATTTCAGACCCAGCAACATGCTCAGACAAAAACTGGTTCACCCGAAAGACAAAACGCCAAAACACAAACTTAACAATGTGGTGTATGCTGTACAGTGCAGCGAGGAATGCTCAGACCTCTACATTGGAGAGACCAAACAGCCACTTCACAAGCGCATGGCACAACACAGAAGAGCCACCTCCACAGGACAAGACTCAGCAGTCCATCTGCATCTTAAGGATAAAGGACACTCTTTCGAGGATGCCTATGTTCACATTTTGGACAGAGAGGACAGATGGTTTGAAAGAGGAGTGAAAGAAGCCATCTATGTCCACTGTGAGCGACCATCTTTGAACAGAGGCGGGGGTTTACGACACCAACTCTCTGCCATCTATAATCCAGTTTTGAGATCCCTTCCCAGATGCCTTAACGCCCACTCACATCCTGGGCCATCTGATCTCAGGAATTCGCATGATAAGGTGGGGCCAGGTTTCACAATGAACTCACCCAAAACTCTGGCTGATTGGGACCCACACCCAGTTTCACACCTTGGCTCAGGCGATTAGAGGATCATCAGGGGGTCCTTTTGTCCCTCTGTGGGGGGTTACTCCCACTAGGTTTATATCTGGGACTCTCCACCATTTGACCATAGAACTGAAGAAGCTTCTTGGATGAGAGGTGAAACGTCTTCAAGTAACTTAAAGAAGTCCAGACGCTTTTCTTTGCAAGCTCCTTTGACGACAATGGGGGTATAAGGCCTGAAGTCAGACAACATTTTACCTAGAGTGAAAGTGTTGAAAGAAATCATTGGTGTAACCTTGTTGATGTTCATTAGAAAACACAGAAGCAGGTGAATAGTAGCCATCATCAGGGTCATAAACTGAGCTGCAGAATATGTGAGCGAAAGAAATGAAAAACAGACAGTACGTATGAAATTATCTTTCAGTCCTAAAAGCACTTAAAATGTAGATTCCTCAACTTTCTGTGTATCTATGTACCTGTCCAGAGCTGGGCTGGAGAATGGAGGTGAGTCCAAAGAATCACCCTGTGAGTCAGCTGGAGTTTGATGTAATAATCGGAGCAGATGGACGCAGGAACACGCTGCCAGGTACAATAACACTAACAGGTATAAAAAAAAGTAGTCATGTACATCAGCATCATCAGGTAAATCAACATCATCGGGCATCATAGGCAAGTACAACAAGATCATCAGGTACATCAACATAGTCAGGTACAACAACACTGTCAGGCACATCAAAATCATCAGGTACAACAACTTCAGTTCTTCTAAGGGTTTTTGTGTCTTCCAGTCCATCTGAAAGTTGTAACCTACTTTTGAATCAGTACTGCAGTGTAAGCCTTTTTCTCACAGTCTGATGGAGGTTAATCCACCTGTAAATCTGAACCCTGACTGCTATATAGAAACAGCATCATTATAACATTTCAGACTGGTATGACACTTCTCTGGACTATGTGCTGTTCGACACCCCTTTTCTAAAATGTGGACACTGTGTACCTGACCATGTTGTCCTATATCCGTGTGTGTGAACAGGTTTCAGGCGTAAAGAGTTCAGGGGGAAGCTTGCCATCGCCATCACAGCAAACTTCAAGAACAGAAACACCACAGCTGAGGCCAAAGTGGAGGAGATCAGCGGTGTGGCATTCATCTTTAACCAAAGGTTTTTCCAGGAACTACGGCAGGAAACTGGTTTGTTCCTAAAAGTTGACACACACCTGGAGTCTGCATTCAGAGACTCTAGGTGTGTGTGATGTTCACCTGTGTCTGCCTGTTTTAGGGATTAACTTGGAGAATATTGTGTACTACAAAGACGACACACACTATTTTGTGATGACGGCAAAGAAACAGAGTCTATTGGAAAAAGGAGTAATTCTGCAGGTAACACACACACACACACACACACACACACACACACACCTGGAGTCATTCTCTATCCATCCCTCCGTCCATGAGCTGAGTAATGAACCCACGCCATTGCTGTTGAATAATTTTAGCATTTCGAGGTGAATCTCATCCAAAACTTGCATCTTGCTCTCTGGGAGCTTCTTAACCACCCCAGTAGCCTCTCCAATGAAAATGCTTCTTCTGAGTCTTCAGACTTTCTTTACTCTTGTCAGTAGTCCTTCTCCGTGGCCTCTCTAAACTCCTTCCACACTGTTTTGATTTTGACTGTCAAAACCACAGCTCTTTCTAGCTTCCTGGCACCTATCTGCTTTTCAGCAGACCCAGAGGTCAACTAGAAAGAATGGCTGTGGCCCACATCTGTTCACATCTGCAAGGTTTTTGAACATGGCTCACTGCCCCCTCCTTATCCAAGGATACATGACAAATTCTCCTGGAGGTGAGAGTGAAAACCCTCATTTACATGGGATTTCCAATTCACCTTCACCACCTGTTTGGGTTTACCAGGTACGTCTGGAAGCCTTCCAGAGAGTTCTGAAGATAGTTACCCTGAACTGGGGTCAAGCGAAGGAACGGCGCCTGTCCGGTTCTCTCCCGTGCACGAGAAACATGAAGAACCTTGCCTACTCGTGTCTTGCTTTGCAGTGTAATTATATTGTCTTCAACGTTCCAGCGGATGGGTTCAAGCTACAAACCTATCAAGGGGGCTTTGGTTTTTTATTTCAGGGCAAGGTATTCATAGCTCTCAGGGTCACTGGGAACATACAAACCTTTCCACCACATTGAGGTGGCTGGCAGTTGTGGAGTAATTCTGCGTGAAGTCACACTCCTCAAACAAACTCACATAAGCCTGAATTAATAGTAGATGCCTTTGTTGTTTTTCTTTAGGATTTTGCAGACACAGAGCTGCTCCTCTCTCGAGGGAACGTTGACCAGAATGCATTGCAGGCATATGCCCGTGAGGCTGCAGACTTCTCCACCAATCACCAGCTGCCAACTCTGGACTTTGCCATGAATCACTATGGTCAGCCTGATGTTGCCATGTTCGACTTCACCTGCATGTATGCATCAGAGAACGCTGCTATGGTTCGCCAACGCCACGGACACCAGCTGCTGGTCACACTGGTTGGAGACAGCCTATTGGAGGTGAGACCGGTGGAGGTAAACAGGCTGCTGGAAGTGAGATACCTTGATTAATTACAGAGTCTTCCTGTCTTTTTGCAGCCCTTCTGGCCGATGGGGACGGGAGTCGCTCGAGGGTTTCTGGCAGCTCTGGATTCGGCTTGGATGATACGAAGTTGGGCTCAGGGCGCAGCTCCACTGGATGTCCTGGCTGAGAGGTGAAGACACACCTGGACAGGATACATCTGCTGTTCTCTCACACCTGGCCACATTATGTCTGTTTGTGTGTCTTTCCTACAGAGAGAGTTTGTACCGTCTCCTCCCTCAGACGACTCCAGAGAACATGCAAAAGAACATCACTCTGTTCTCTGTAGATCCAACAACAAGATACATGAACACCAGCCTTTTGACCATCACACCTGCCCAGGTAAACACAGAGAGGGAAGGGCTTTTTTGTCTCTGTTGATGATGTTTGGTTGGACTGAAGAATTTAAAGCTGAATCAATAAACAAGTAAGAGCTGCTCCTGCATGAAGGGATATTTTTTTTGTCTTCAGGTGAGGCACCTGGTTGACACAGGAGAAGAGGTGGGGCTAACCACAGACTGCAGTGATATCATCCGGCTCCCCTCCCCCAGATACCTCAGACAGGGTGGGATAACTTTACTCTGAAGATGTTTTTTTGTTTTGTTTTTTTAACTACAGTGTGATTGATGAATGTTAGAGTGAAGTTTTTTAGTTCACAGTCTGACCTGATGCCTCTCTGTCCCAACACTGTGCATGATTCTCAGCTTCTAAAAAAAAATTTATATATATATATATATATATATATATATATATATATAAAATTTTTATATAATATATAAAAACTTTTATGTGTGTGTATAAAAGCCTTGATGAACTTCATTACGTCATTTTCAGGAACAGATCTGACAAATAGAAGATCTGACAAACCTCCTTGGAAAGCCTAAGCCTTCAGCTGAAGAGCAGCAGCTGAGGAAGGATATTCAACTTCCTGTTTAAAAATGCTCTGAGGATTTCATTTGACTGGTCCCCTCTCTCTTTCTGTCTCTTCTCACAGAATCCTTCTCTCGATCCAATCAGCTGCTGACTTGGTGTCAGGAACAGACTTGTGGTTACCATGGCGTTAATGTTACTGACCTGACTACTTCCTGGAGGAGTGGCCTCGCCCTGTGTGCTCTTATTCACCGATACCGATCTGATCTGATGTAATTACTTTTAGTTAAAACTGCTCTGAGGACAGTTTCCATCACTCTGTGTTTGGGTTTTTAGTCACATGACTTTTAGTCACATGACTTTTGAAAAGTTCACTCAGACCTACCGTATTTTCCGCACTATAAGGCGCACTTAAAATCCTTTAATTTTCACAAAAATCAACAGTGCGCCTTACAATCCGGTGTGCCTTATGTATGAATTCTGGTTGTGCTTACTAACCTCGAACCGATTATATGTGGTACATGGCGCTCAAAAATTTGTCAAAAAATGTTTTAGTACCACTTTGGTAAGCTACAAAGCCGCACCGGGGCATTAGGGCTACCGTAGTAAGGAGCCTCACGTAGTAATCTGGGTCCAAAACTCCGTCTGCTTCAGGTCCCAAAGTCAAACGAACACTGTGGCGTCACTGAGAGTTAAAAACTGTCTAAATTCTTTCATCTTTAATAAAATGATCAGCATTGCTGCTTTACCAGGTGTAACAATTAAGTTTAACATCCAGGCATCCATGAAGACAGAATTTATTAAATTTAACAGAGTTAGAAGTTAGCAGGAAGTTAGCTCGATAGTTTCCACCTAAACATGATATAGCATGTTCTGACTGAGAGATTTCTGAAAAAAATAAAAGGTACAGCTCTGCTACCACTTCCAACATAAATGAAGACAGAAAACTACACAGCAGTGACGTTTGTAGGGTTACTGAAGTTGGACTAGCTGGTATATAATGACGTGTTACGTGATCGCTAGCGACACAGCTATGTTAACATAACATAAACACAGTGAAGCTGGAGGAAGAACGCTAACTTTTTTCCACTCAATAAAAGTTAACGTGAGGGTTCCCGATGGTTAGGGACAAATGCAATCGCATGGCAGGATGCTGTAAACGGACCAAAGTTCAGTCAGGAGAACAACTGAGATAATCCATCCACAATACGAGGTTAGTCATTAATATACTGCAACAACACGGGAATAGAGCAGCTGTGAGAGAATTCAACATTAATGAATCCAAATTGGACTTATCTGACTTTTTTTTTTTTCGCATAATGCGCCTTATAATCCAGTGCACCTTATAGTCCGAAAAATACGGTACTCAGAATCCAGAGGGACAAACTGTGTTGTGAGACATCCTGTCGGACTGAACAAAGAGATTCATGTCCTGTCAGAAACAACTTCCTGTGTCATTATGTGAGAAAACTTCATCATCAATAAAACAAGCTTCAAGAGCAGTGAAAGAATATGGTGCAAAAGTCAACAACTTCTAAATAACAGAAAGTTTACTACAGTGGGGCAAAAAAGTATTTAGTCAGCCACCGATTGTGCAACTTCCCCCACTTAAAATTATGACAGAGGTCAGTAATTTGCACCAGAGGTACACTTCAACTGTGAGAGACAGAATGTGAAAAAAAAGCCATGAATTCACATGGTAGGATTTGTAAAGAATTTATTCGTAAATTAGGGTGGAAAATAAGTATTTGGTCACCTCAAACAAGGAAAATCTCTGGCTCTCACAGAGAGCCAGAGAAGCTTTTCTGTCCCCCACTCGTTACCTGTATGAATGGCACCTGTTTGAACTCATCATCTGTATAAAAGACACCTGTCCACAGCCTCAAACAGTCAGACTCCAAACTCCGCCATGGCCAAGACCAAAGAGCTTTCGAAGGACACCAGGAAAAGTATTGTAGACCTGCACCAGACTGGGAAGAGTGAATCTACAATAGGCAAGCAGCTTGGTGTGAAAAAATCAACTGTGGGAGCAATCATCAGAAAATGGAAGACATACAAGACCACTGATAATCTCCCTCGATCTGGGGCTCCACGCAAGATCTCATCCCGTGGGGTCAAAATGATCATGAGAACGGTGAGCAAAGATCCCAGAACCACAAGGGGGGACCTGGTGAATGACCTGCAGAGAGCTGGGACCAAAGTAACAAAGGTCACCATCAGTAACACACTACAACGGCAGGGAATCAAATCCCGCAGTGCCAGACGTGTTCCGCTGCTGAAGCCAGTGCATGTCCAGGCCCGTCTGAAGTTTGCCAGAGAGCACATGGATGATACAGCAGAGGATTGGGAGAATGTCATGTGGTCAGATGAAACCAAAGTAGAACTTTTTGGTATAAACTCAACTCGTCGTGTTTGGAGGAAGAAGAATACTGAGTTGCATCCCAAGAACACCATACCTACTGTGAAGCATGGGGGTGGAAACATCATGCTATGGGGCTGTTTTTCTGCCAAGGGGACAGGACGACTGATCCGTGTTAAGGACAGAATGAATGGGGCCATGTATCGTGAGATTTTGAGCCAAAACCTCCTTCCATCAGTGAGAACTTTGAAGATGAAACGAGGCTGGGTCTTCCAACATGACAATGATCCAAAACACACCGCCCGGGCAACAAAGGAGTGGCTCCGTAAGAAGCATTTGAAAGTCCTGGAGTGGCCTAGCCAGTCTCCAGACCTCAACCCCATAGAAAATCTGTGGCGGGAGTTGAAAGTCCGTGTTGCTCGGCGACAGCCCCAAAACATCACTGCTCTCGAGAAGATCTGCATGGAGGAATGGGCCAAAATACCAGCTACTGTGTGTGCAAACCTGGTAAAGACCTATAGTAAACGTTTGACCTCTGTTATTGCCAACAAAGGTTATGTTACAAAGTATTGAGTTGTATTTTTGTTATTGACCAAATACTTATTTTCCACCCTGATTTACCAATAAATTCTTTACAAATCCTACCATGTGGATTCATGGATTTTTTTTTTCACATTCTGTCTCTCACAGTTGAAGTGTACCTCTGGTGCAAATTACTGACCTCTGTCATCATTTTAGGTGGGGGAACTTGCACAATCGGTGGCTGACTAAATACTTTTTTGCCCCACTGTATATCAACCTTCTGTGCTTCACTCATGCACATTTACACATGAATAATTTAAAAGATAGAACTGCAAGGTCATAAACATTTGTTCATGGAGTTTAGAGAGGAATGGTCCTTTAAAGGTGAGAGTTTTGCTTCTTCTGAGGTCTGAGTTGACTCCTGCCTCTCCTCAGAGACTTTGACTCTCTGGACGAGTCGTCAGTGGAAGAAAACACTCGACTCGGCTTTGATGTGGCTGAACGAGAGTTTGGGATTTCTCCATTGATGACGGTGGAGGAAATGTCGTCTGTGGAAGAGCCGGACTCTCTGTCGATGGTTATGTACCTGAGCCAGTTTTACCAACTGCTCAAAGACTCGCCGCCCCCTATGGGTGAGGCTGCAAACTGCTCCCGATCAGCCATTCTACTGGAAAAGGGCTGATAAAAAAGACGTGGTAATCCAACATGTTTGTTTCAGGCTGCCTGAGGCACATCACTGACCTGCGATCAGCTCTCATCGCTCCCGCCTCCCTCCTCAGCCGACTGGGAACCAGTTTGTCCAGGAAGAGAAACCCAAAGGTAGCGTAGTTCCACCTCCTCATACCTGCAGTCATCTGTGTGAAATTAAAGATGGTAATAATTTATGGTATCTGCAGGAGCATGGGGGGGCATTGGGTAAAAAGAGGAAGACCAGTCAGCGGAGTCGAGAGCAGCAGGAGGTCAGTGTCCACACTTCACTTCAAACTCAGCTCATGTTAAATTATTCAGATCTTCAACCAGAACCAGACATTGAAGGACAGAGAGCGTTAGACATTCAGATTGGAGATGGTGAGCAGTCCGGCTGTCCGGCCATTTTCTTCGTCTTATGTAGTTCAGGGTCGGGTTCAGATGAAGACTTTTCTTTAATTCATCAAGACTCACAACTGAAGACAAAAGCTTCTTTTTCACTCTGATGACCCTTTTCAGTCTCTGTACGCCATGTGACTCAGGTGGAGAAGCTTCCATCACCAAGGCCTGAGCTAGCCACTCTTTCTCTCTTCAGTCTGGACTGATGGATGCGGCCTCTTTGCTCATTTACACACCACACCACTGACGGCGAGGATGCCACAAAGCTGACACCAGCACAGTGTCAGGGCCAAAGGTGGAGCCGCTGATGTCACTGTCTGTGGGAGAAGCCACCTCAGGAAACTCACTACTGTTTGGCAACTGACTTTCCTCTGATGACTATGACCTGATTTTTTTTTTAATGGATATTTTGTTTTGCAGTCATGTGACCTGAATGGTGATGTTGAGAGCCAGTCGTTTGAGGAGGAGTTTGTGGGTGGGGCCAGTCGGTCCAGAGTTCGTTTGATGGCCAATCAGCTACAGGCAAAGCTGCATGAAAGTTCATCTACCTGCAGGACATCTTCTTCTGCTGCTGCTGATTTCCGTCGACAAGTGAGAGCGTGCTGATTTCTGATCAATCATATTGATTTCTGATGGTCAAATAGGGGTTGTGGACATGATGTGTGTAGTATTAATGTTTCTATAAACGCAAACACCCTGTGTTAACCAGCAGGGGGAGCTATCCAGCCTCCCTCCAGCCTCCCAACCAGCAGAAAGTCAGCCGACTGCATCTCCAGTTCACTTGTCATCATGGAGGCCGGTAAAGACCAGTAGAAGCCAGTAGAGACAGATGAGACATGTTGGAGTACTGATAAACTACATTTTCACTTTAAAGACTCATTTAAGAGGATGCAGGTGGCTGGATGGTTAAAATAAATAGATAATTTCCCTTTTTGCTGTTTGTTGATACTTCTGAGATCCTATTGTGAATCACACAGATGTTAGTTTGGTTTGTGAGAAGTTTCTCATGGATTCATGTGCTGGACTACGATGTAACTACGAACCAAATTGAGTTTTCGGTTTGAATTGAGACCCTTTAAAGACGATTTCTCTATGGTGTGTGGTAGACATCACCGATTGGTTCAGGTTTTGGTTCTAGCCTCCTGCATCGTCACAG
This sequence comes from Rhamphochromis sp. 'chilingali', assembly GCF_963969265.1. Taxonomy (NCBI): domain Eukaryota; kingdom Metazoa; phylum Chordata; class Actinopteri; order Cichliformes; family Cichlidae; genus Rhamphochromis; species Rhamphochromis sp. 'chilingali'. The sequence continues at coordinate 25,098,223 of NC_137934.1, forward strand.
TTTCTGCAGAGTCCAGACTGCAGATGGAATAACGTCTGCTGTCTCTGCCAGAAAAAACGAACTCTTCAGCAGGAGCAGATGAGTTTTCGATTCAAACAGAAGCTCAAGGCTCAGGCAGTTCTCGATGGGGACGAACAGGTGCCTGAGCAAGTACCTGAACAGGTATCTCTGATGGGTTTTGGTGTGTTTGTGTGCTGAACGTATACCCCTCCTCCCGTAGTGCTCTGGTTTGTTCGGGCCTCGATGTCCCCCGGCTGCACTCGTGCTCGTCAGCCTGAACATCCTCAGTGGATCGTTGAGTCCTGCAGGGCTGTACCGATCGCCTGCTTCATGTGATCAATAACAAAGTGAGGCTCATGAATGGCTCCTATTGAGCAGAGGAGCTGTTCTCAGATCAGCCTGCAGCTCTGATGTGTTTGCTGACTGAGCACTTTGTGCGGCTGGACTTTCCCTCCATCTGCCGCTGTGTTTTCAACCAGCATCACAAGCAGGGTTTATTTTCCTCTCCTCTGGCTGCCCCATCCCTGAAAACAAGTTAGATCTCCTTGAAGATTCACCTGGTCCTGAACGGTAGGATGTCCCACAGCTCAGATGTATCGTGGCCATAAACCCTGATCAGGGTGAAGAAGCTGGAGTTACTGTCATGCCTCAGATGTTGCTGCCAGCTTTGATATAAAACTAACCCCAATATTTCACTCCAAAGAGTACAAACACAAAGACACTAAATAAATCCTGGAGACGTGGAGAACTAATCAGATGAGATGGTATCAGGTCACATGTGAAAATTCCTGCTTAAACACCATAACGCTGAACGTGATGCTGGTAAAAAGCACTTGATATCCTATCACTCTCAGTGGTGGATCAAGGGCCTCATTTATAACAACTGCATAGTGTAAATCTAAAGGGGTCTCTACTGGTGTTAGTTTCTTCACACTCAGGTGTGTGGATCAAAAAACAAACTTTTGGAAACAGAAGTTACTTCCACACCAGCATCTTCCTTCCCTTCTTTAACAGTCTCACCCTCACATTTCCTTCCCTTACCCTAACCCCGACCCTTGGGTCATGGTCAGCTAAGGTTGTTTTCACACCTGCAGTGTTTAGTCAGTTTAAATCAACCTCTGGTTTATTCAGCCTGTCTGCACGGTTTGTTTGTGCAGGTGTGAACACAGTAATTGCACTTGAGTGCAAAACAAAACAACCGAACCAGCTACCAAGTGTATGTTACAAGTTTGAGCTAAATATCATCCTGTACAAACATATGTCCTTTGAGGCAGATGATGTCAGGGTTCAGGTCTCGCCGTCTTTCCTGGATATTAAAAGTGAATATATGGAGTTCATTTTCAGCTCACTGCACAGGTTAACTGCAGATGAAAAGATATGGTTCATAAATGAGGCCCATGGTCTGTGGCTGTAATGTGTCTGTGTCTGTCTGTCTGTCTGTCTGATCAAAGTGCCTTCAAATGTACACGGGTGGCGTGAGCTCACTGGCTGAGCAGATAACCAGTCGTATGCAGAGTCAGGAGGACGGTGGTGGGGTAAGACTGCTTCAGTATTCTGCGCCTTGTTCCCTTCGGCTCTTTGACTTTGTTTCAATCAGCTGAAGTGAAGAAGATGTTGTGATAAATCAGCTGATAACTCTGCCCAACTGATGATGGAATTCAGTTTGCTGAGACTTCTTTTCCTCGTTTCTTTTTTCTTGTGGTTTCTTCATTTCTTTCATTCTTCATGTCCTAATGTCTCCTTTCTTTTAGCTTTTTAGTCTGTCACCTTTCCTTCCATCCCAGCTTTGTTTCCTTTCCTCCACTTTCACTTCCTTTCCTTTAACCTTTCCTCCATCTGTTGCTGTGTGTGTCCCCGCAGGTCTCTGCCAGCTGCAGTCACGTCTGTTTCTTCTGTAAGCAGAGGGTTTATGTGATGGAGCGTCTCAGTGCAGAGGGCTTGTTCTTCCATCGCAGCTGCTTCCAGTGTGGTTCCTGCAGCAGTCCCCTCCGCCTGGCCTCGTACACATATGACCAGCACACCAGTCAGTAAACTCACACCCCCCCTCCTCCACCCTTCTCTGCTGTTGGGGTTTAGGTTTTAACAGGTTTCCATGTTCAGCAGGAAAAAAGAGAGGTGTTCACTTTCCTTCTGTGGGGACAAACAATGACCTCACAGTCATGAAACACATTTTTAGAGTCTCCCTGAGCAGATCATCGCCATTGACCCTCAGAATAAACCTCCAGTTTGACCCTGACCTCCAGGAGAGAAAACAGATGTCTGACTTTGAGATGAGACCATAAGAGACAGAGTTGATATGGACTTTCTCAACCCACACACTGAAAAACTTCTATTGATAGCCCTGGTGTCAAGGTGATGACATCACAAACAGGGTTGTGGCAGTGACAGAACGTTAGATTAAACCTGAGTGACAGAGCTGAACTCATCGGTCTCATTCCTGAGGCGTGGTATCAGACGATATCAGACTCATGACTAAGTGGAGGATAAAGCCTCTCTGTGTCCAGGACACAGATAAATAAAGTTCACAGTCGAATCTGTAGCTTCATTAGACAATGAGCAACAAAAACAGGGAGCAGTGTGACATCAAATAAAAAGATCCAATCAGAAACCAGAGAAGAAAAGATAAAACGGCCTCATTTGCAGATAAATTTGTTTGTTTTTGAAGACCGTTAATGTGTGTGGGGGGAACCTGTGTCAGTCTCCGCGGTATATTTGGATCTTTGGGGATAAAAATGGAAACGGCCTTATAAACGGGCAGCTTGATGCAGAGAACAGTGCTGCGTTGTTCAGCAGTCAGCAGTTCTCTGCAGACTCAAACATTGGCCTGTGGGCCAGATCTGGCCTCCCGATGAAGATCTGTAACTGTACCATGAGCTCAAGTTCTGCTCTCACCAGAGGCGGAGCTAGACATTTGAAACACCTGGGGCTTAGCCCAAGAGGGTAGTATGCATGTGGGATTTTTTTTTTTTTTTTTTGGGGGGGGGGGGGGGGGGGGGGGGTAGAAATGACTGAAAGATTAATAGGCTCTGTTTTGAGTTTTGTTCAAAAAAGAATGACTTCATATAGGAAAAAAATATATATCACATATGCAGGACACCTTAAGCTAGTTTTTTAATTAAGCAGCAAGGCAGAACAAGGTCAGGGCTGTATCAAGACACGAGGACTAAACCCCAATTCAACCAGACCCAGAACTGATCCAGAATTAAAACAGGACTACAACAGTTCAAAATCAGGACTACTTGGGATTTAACCAAGACAGAACAAGAATCAAAACTAGATGATAGTAGCACTAAAAATCATCATAGACCTGCACTACACTTATTTTTTAATTCTACCAAAGTAAACTATTTAGATTGAGAAAAGTTTATATAATTATTTATCTTTGTTGTGCAAACAAGCCTGCACAACTTAATAAATGTAAAATTTGAAAAATAACAAACCTAAAAAGAAACACTAGGTACGAGATACACGAGTACCTATGATACGGTGATACTTTTGGTAAACAACCATTTGACTAACATGTGTGTCTCACCTGCTCTTGTTCATCTCTGTTCTGTCCCCATTCTCCTCTCTCTCCCTCTCTGCTCCTCTCTCTCCCTCTTTGTGCTGACAATCATCAAATATACAGTTGAAACCAGATATTTACAAACTCTTCAGATAAAAACACTTTTTTAATTGTAACATCAAATCAGACTAAATGTTTATTTTTTTAGATTGATAAATATAAAAAAACATATTTGTTAACTTTAAGAGTAAAGAGAGAAACTATCTGTATTTCTTAATTGTAAATGGCACCAAATTGTATGCAAAACTGAGCCACACTTATGGAGCTCCACGATTCTTTTCCTGGTGTTTTGGTTGACATCTCTTGATTTTCCCATGTCAAAGAAACAGGCTCTGTGTTTTGCCTTATATGCATCCACAGCTGTGCCACCAGTTTACTCACATGGACTCTACTAACCTATCAGAAGCTTCTTCAGCTCACAATGGAATCGTCTGGAGTTTTTTTTATTAATTAACAAACTTAGTGTACATGTGCTCCTAAATTTGATCAAAGTGATAAAAATAGACAGCTCTGTCTCTCTTTATTCTGACATTTAACTAATTCAAAATATATTTCAATATTTATCTAAAACAAAGCTTTACTCTAAATTGATGTTGTACAGTAAAAATATTTTATGTTTTCTCCCTAAAGTGTAAATATCTGGTTACAAATGTGAATATCCTGCTGTGTACTGAAATCCCTCTTGTTTTGCATAGAAATATACTGAACAACATAGTAAGCATGATATATAAAATAACATTTACCCGAGTTTTTTCTTTGAAAGAACCCTCTAATGTCCATTCTTATATTTCAGTACATAACTGAAACCGATTTAGTCGGGGAGGGTAAGAACAGAAAATATGAAATAAACACACACGTAAGCTAAGACTCTCTAAAGAAACAGCATTGTTGTTGTTCGGCTTTTCATTTCGCCATTTGTTGATTGACTTGAAGAGCAAGTAACTAATATGGGTCAAGTGATCAGTTTGATATCAATCTTTCGTGATGCACCGTCATATTTACATTATTTGTACGGTACGAATGATTTGCTTTGGTACCTGGTCAAACTTAAGCTCTCCTTAGTATGGCTGGCTCCGTTTCTCCAACAGCGCACTCACAGGCAGCAGCTGCCTCGCCCCCTCGCTCAGTTGCTTAGTGCCTGAGCTCGGATCATACCAATATCAGGGGGGATTCACGCACAGTCGTAAATTCCCACAGTGTGCACTATGTGCTTCGAATATTGTGTGTACTTTTTGTTTTATACAGTTGTCAGCCAGGCATCTAACTATGAAAAAATTACCCTCCAAAAGACCCCGGGCTTCTGACAAAACAACCCGGGCTTAAGCCCAGTAAGCCACCCCCACGCTCCGCCCCTGGCTCTCACAGTCTGAATGTGTTTTCATGTGGACTACCTACTTGGACCCAGACTCACCTGAGACTCGGTCCATAAACGTGTACGGAAGGGTAACAGGTGGTTCTCCCGTGGCTGTGGGTGGAAGAAGGACCCCCTGAGTGTCTGAGTGGACCGGGTAATGAACAGCTGATGAAGCCCAGACCCCCTGCTGTGCATCAGGCCACCTGTAGTTTGAAGTCATTTTATTTGCAAGATAGATTTCATAAATGAAAAAGCAACAGAAACCTTCAGAGACATAGGTCCGCCCTCACCTCCGTACTTCTGTAACTCGTTAGCAGACTCATAATCGTGTATCAAAAACAATCTGATTAGTGTCTGAGTCTCAGATCTGCCGATTCATGAGTGGGGAGAAAATGTTTGACCCCAGCAACACACAACCTGCCCTGCAGACTCGCTCTGATTTTTCTGCCCATCACTGCAGTACTCTGATTACTGTCAGGTGGTGGTGTCATGTGATCGGAGCCCCGAGCCTCGCCGCCACACGTTTCCACACCACATTTTTAACCACACAAAATGTCTATTGTGGGTCTGACAGCTGAATTCTGCAGCTCAGCAGCCAATGAGAGCACAGTGATCACATGACCGATGAGTTTGAAGTCGAGGCGGGAGTCGGTGTGAAGGTTGCTATAAAAACATAAATTTTGGGAAGCCTTCAGAGACGAGGGCTGCAAGATACACTCCACATCTCTCTGTGTGAGATACCTGTGTGTGTGAGACACACACCTGTCCTGACATCCTGTCTGTCGTCCTCTGTGTCTCAGGGAGGTTTTACTGCATGCAACGCTCCGAATGTCACCTAAGTGCTCAAGCCGTGAGGAAGAGGCCGACGCCATCTGACAGAGCTACGTCACACCGAACGTCAATCGTAAGAACCACTTTTACTTTCATTGTGATATTATCTGTGTGCACCTGACCTGCAGGTGTGGGCAATTTATTAGTTCAAGCCCTGGAAGGTAGAACAGGTCATCAGATGCTCTTTAGGTGGTAATTTTAGTTGGAGGTCAGGGTGGTGGTGGTGGTGTTGTGTGGCTGGACCTTGAATGGAGTTCTGACAGGAGCAGCTACCTGCCTGTGGAACCGATCAGTTCAGGTGTTTCTGTTCACGGCAGGTAAGCTGTTCAGGATCATCACTGTTTAGCGAGTCAGTACGGAAGATCGATCATGCCAGAAATGTTCAGTTCAAAAATAATAAAAACACACATTAACAGAAGAAATAATGACAAAAGGAAAACTAGACCTTTCTTCAATCACCTGTATAAGTTTTTTTCAACCTTTAAATCCTAAATAGCAAATATTTCGCCTTTGAAAAATAAAGATAATGATTCTAATAATGATTTAATAAAGTTCATCTGCTAAACTCATTTTAGAAAAAGAATGTGAAAAAAACTATTTCTGTAAATTTAATTTAGAATCAGAGTTACTGAAAACTTTGAGTTTTAGAGTTGGAATAATTACAGGACTAATAAATAAACGCATATCTTTGTCTTTGAAGGGGTCCCAGAGCTCGGCGCCATCTCTGTCTGACTCTCTGATCTCAGCAGGCCGCCGACCATCCTCAGGTGAGCTAGCTTCACCTGTGTGTGTGCTTTCAGTGTCCATACGTGTTCACACTGAGCGCGCTCCTTAAACAGGAATCGATGTGGGCTTTAGTGTGTCTGTGTGTCTGTGTGTGTCTGTGTGTGTGTGTGGCTGCGTTGGTGTGTTGGCAGCTGCTTCTGTAATGGCGGCGACGCCGGAGAGGATCGAGCTGGAAATCTGGCACCGGTGCTCAGAGGTGGAGCTACAGGAGGAGCTGGAGGAGGTTTCCGAGGAGGTCCTGAACCTATTCAACCTGAGCACCGACAATCAGACAGGGTCCAGGTCCAGAAGGTCGGTATCCTCAGGAAATAGAAAAAAACAGCCTTGGCTTTAATAATGCTTCAGCCTTTCTGCTGAATGCTGGGAATCACCGCTCCATACGGGGGTCAGTAAACATGTCTTGGATGTAAAGAGCTGGAGGTCACACACGTTTTACTGTAAAAACTTCAATATGAAATATTTTGTGGTGTGAAAAGTACGAATTAATAAAGAAACTTAAATGTTTACATCAAAATAAAGATTACAATAAAAGGGAAGTTGTTTTTAAAAAATTTGTTATATTTGTGTATTTAGACCCCACAAAATTTTAAATGTTTGTAGGATTTTTTTTAAATTGTTTTGACTTTTGAATTTAAAATGTTGCCTTTTTAAAAAAAAATTCTAGTCTAATCTGTAAATATTTAATCAATCTAGCTATGGCTCTAATTTTTTTAATCATTGTGGCTGTGCTTCACCAAACAAATTAAAGTGAATTTAGTTTGTTTGGTTGGCAGTGTTGGTCCTCCATCCCAACTGTTTTATGTTTCCTGTTTTCAGTTCAGAGTCAGATATGGAGGAGGAGGCAGAGGGAGGAGGCTGTGTAACCTCAGACGAGACGAGATCTTCATCGAGAGAAACGCTGCAGCTTTACCTGAAAGTCCAGGAGGAGGAGGAGGAGGAGGAAGGCAGTGGCATGGAGTCCAGCGATGGTGAGTTAAAGTCTTTGTGAGTTTTTGGGTGTGAAGTAGGGGTCTTGAGTTTGAGATGTGCTGTTGTCTGTCTCCCCCTGCTGGTAGAGGGGGAGTACGACCCCTGGGAGATGGAGCGCCGTTCGGGCTTATGGCTCCTGTTAGAGGAGGAGACAGGTAGCACCTACCTGAACCTGCTAACCAAACTCCTTTTATAAAACCTCAGATTTTAGAATAACCACCATGTTTAACATGAATGTTTAACTCTGTGCGTGTGTGTGTGTGTGTGTGTAACAACAGCAAAATTTAAATTCTAATTTCATTAAAAATGGAATGAAAGGACAGCAGTGCTCCATGCGAGGATCAGAGGACGGGGACAGGAAGTTATTAAAACTCAAACACTGACCTGATGAGTGTGTGACACAAAGTTCAAAGTCAGCTTCCTTTTCGTTGTGAGCTCAGCTGCTGCTTCTAAAGGCCGTCGTTCTAATCTTTACTCTCGCTGCCTCACATTCATTCACATCAATAAACATTAATAGTAAAAGGTGTGTGTGTGTGTGTGTGTGTGTGTGTGTGTGTGTGTGTGTGTGTGTGTGTGTGTGTGTGTGTGTACAGAGTGCATATACACATTATTTCATACACTATCTCCTCCCTTCAGAGGCGGAGCTTGCTCCTTACAGCTCTGACACACCTGTTCAGCCTGACTCCACCTCTTCCATGAACTCATCTGTGACTCCACACCCTGTCGCCACCACCGCCAGCACAGCCTCCTTCATCACCACACCTGACTCCCCTCACATTGAGGATGGAGCCAGAGCGCCACTCAAACCTGCCATTGTCATGGAGACACCTGCTGCCAGTGGGCGGGGCTCATTTGACAACATCACACCTGAACTGCCGCAAAATAGGCCCCTCCTCCTGCAAGAGAAAGGGGAGGGGTCAGAGGAGGACCCAGGGACATTTAGGAGGAAGAGGAGGACGACGAGACGGCGAGAAGCTCATAGCCTCCCCCCTAGACTCCTCTTCCCCCCCCTGCAGCCTGGGGGCAGGGCTCTCCTCTTTAAGATGCTCAGAGAGGCTCCTCCCCCTGGGGAGATGGAGCTGGGAGGGGTTGGAGCCAGAAATCTATTAAAGACTGTGTTTTCTGGAAACAAGAATGAGCAGAAGAAGAAGGGGGGTGGGACTTTACCTGCAGAGAGGGCGAAGGAGAAAACAGCCAGTCAGAGATTCACAGGTGACCATAATAACAACACCTTTAGTCAGTGTGATGTCACTGTGATGATGTAATACCTGTACCTTCTTTGTCCAGATGTGAGAGCAGAGGTGTCAGATCTTGATTCATCCACCGTGTTGCAGAGATGTTCCCCGAAGCCCCAAAACAACGTAAGCACTCCGACCAATCAGAGTTCAGCATTATTCCAACCAATCTGAGACCTAAATCATACCCAGACTCACTAAGGGATAAGGATAGGGGTCAGACTAACACCTAGACTGGGTCTCTCACCTGAAGTCTTCTTTTGCAGCTGCGTTTGGAGTTGCTTGACCTGACCAATGAAATTCAGAGGGTTGCCATCGAGGAGGAGGAGAAGAACCAGGAGGTATCACCTGACACACAATGACCAGACTGACTTTAAACTCGACCGACATACCGACTTGTTGAAACTACCCGAGACTTAAATGGACGTAGATTCACGTCTCGTCTATCAGTTTGACTGTTTTCTGTCCTCCGTGTTTCTTCTTCCTGCAATCAGCCGCCATACGTTCCTCACGCTCTGGCTTTCAAACGATCATACGCCATCAAGGTACACACACCTGATCCTCTGAGGGTTGTGGTGGTCCAGCAGTTTCACTTCCTGTCCTGATGCTTACGCACTGCTGTTTCAGAGACGCCCCCTAAAAGACAGAGTCCCGCTACAGGACTCTGACGGCCAGTCTTCCTGCCCCACGGAGGTGGTGGGGGTCGTGGTCCAGCCGAAGGAGGCATCCAGTTTGAGCGTGAAGGAAACCATGTTCCAGAGGGAGCGTGAGGATGACGACGATGACCTGGACACCAGAATCACGCGACGGGTTCAGAGAGCCGCAAGGAGACAGGCCAAACAGGAAGAACTGAAAAGACTCCACAAGGCCCAGGTGAGGTTACCTGTGTCCAGCTGAGGTTACCTGAGTTCAGGTGAGATTACCTGATGATGCGTTCTGTGTCTTAGATGATCCAGAGGCAGCTGCAGCAGGTGGAAGAGAAACAGAGGCAGCTGGAGGAGAGAGGAGTGATGGTGGAGAAAGCTCTGAGGGGAGAAGCAGGTACTGAAAATACAGGCCAAAGGAATACCTGAACTTACTTGGTTCTACCTGAACTCAGGTGTGCTTCTACTTTAATCCACCTGTGCTTGTGTTTCTGTTAGATTACTGGGGAGAATCCAGCCAAAGCGCAGACATGGAGCTTCACCTGGGAGGTCAGTTCACATATCCGGTTACCTGTGGAGTACATATACAGCAGGTATTATGCGGCGCTGAACCCGGTTTTCTGTGTAGGGCTCGGGAAACTGGATAATCCGCCGCTGATGCAGCAGTGGTTCCAGCTGGTCCAGCAGAAGAACGCTCTGGTCCGATATGAAGCTGAGCTCATGATCTTGTGAGTATGTGACCTTTGACCTCTCACCTGGGCAGATTCCTGGGTTGTGATGGTTCTGGCTGTGTTTCAGCGCCCGAGAGCTGGAGCTGGAGGACCGGCAGAGTCGCCTGCAGCAGGAGCTCCGAGAGAGGATGGCTGTGGACGGTAACACAGACAAGATCAGAGCTCAAGCTCACCTGCTCACCTGTGTGTTTCTGTGTGATGATCACGTGTGTGTGTGTGTGTGTGTGTGTGTGTGTGTGTGTGTGTGTGTGTGTGTGTGTGTGTGTGTGTGTGTGTGTGTGTGTGTGTGTTCCCACGCGCATGCAGACCACCTGAAGGACGAGGAGCAGCTGGCTGAGGAGCGTCTGATCCTGGAGGAGATGCTGGAGGTGGTTGAGCAGAGAGACTCTCTGGTGTCCCTGCTGGAGGAGCAGAGACTGCAGGAGCGACAGGAAGACAGGGACCTGGAGCAGCTGATGGTGTCCGGAGGACTGGGACTCACCTGGACCTGAGGCGGTCAGACTTTCTGTCTCACCTGTCAGAGGTCTTTAAACCCACCTGGACGCAGGCAGGGATGATATGTTTAAAACTGCAAACTGTCGAGTTGACCTGAGGAGAGTCTGGTTTAGTGCAGGTAAACAGTCCAGGTGGAGAGAAACAATTACATTTATTAACTTTTTAAAACTGATTCATAAAAACTACCCACGAGCAGAAACAGGATGTCTTAGTCTGAAATCAGCTGACCTCTAATGTTTCCTTAGAAGTTAGTCATCAGAGCAGCTTGATGGATTAAATCCAGCAGAACCCAAACAGATACAGGATGGTCTGAACTGAACCATCCAATCAGGTGTGATGATGTCATTCACGCCAGAGAAGATGGGAAAAAACCTCCACTTTTCTGACTGCAGGAGTTAGTACTAATGCTAACAGCCTGTATTAGCTATAGTGATGGAACACTGACATGGCTGCTAGCCAATACCATGCTACTGCTACTGCTAACCAGCTACCATAACCCACTGTTGCTACCTGGAGTAAAAGTAAGCTAATCTAAATGAAGATGTGTTTGTGCAGCTTGTCCTGGTGCAGAGTTTAAATATCTCTAACTCCTCGAGAGAGAACACAAAGGTGGACTTCAGCTCTCAGTGCTGAGCTATCTTAAAACTCCATTCTTTCTACTGACAACAGGGGTAAACTCCTCTGATCTGAGCTCAGTAAACTCTTTCCTGAGGAGTTTACAGTCTCAGATGCTAGTTAATTAATTACATGCTGTGTGTCAAATGTTTGAATACAGTAGAATAGAATAGCCCTTTACTGTCATTGTACATGCACAACAAAATTGTGGAGGCTCCACCCCAGCAGTCAGGAGTAAAATATAAAAACTAGACAGCAAGAGTTCAAGAACTCAAAAGTGGGCTCAATAGGCAGGCAGACTAATAAATCAAATTAATTCTACTAGAAACTGGTTGTCTACAGGAACTGGACCCATTCCTAATATTTTAGATATTAAACCTGATATTAAAACATTTAAAACAGTGTATTTAAATCCTTTGAGGCCGAACCCTCTGGTCTCATATCACTGTTTTTAAAACTCTTTTATAAAGTTTAGGAACTCTTAAAATAAGCTAAGACTCACTAAAGATGTTTGAGCATTTCACAAACTTTAATATTTAATAAAAAAAATGTTTTAAAACATCCGATGAACCATGTGACCCAGCCTCAATGACATTTTTATCTAATTGATTATTGATTGTGCCATCAGATCACCTGTGTGCCTTACCTGCCACCTGATCAATAACATGTGTTCATGCGGCGATGATGGTTATTACTGTAACTCTGTGCTGTGAAATAAACCTCTCATTTCTGACATTCTGGCTCATTTTCTGCTCATTTCTGCTCAGAAATTACATTTTATTATTATGATTAAATACAAACACATTAAGCTTTTTTGAGAAGATCGATGAACCATTCCTCCCTTATAACATTTGATTGTTGAACATAAGTTGTGACTCCTCTACAGCTTTGTATTCAATGCACAGTGAGAGAAAGATCTGGAAGCTTCAGTCACAGAAGAGTAAAAAATAAATCACCTGGCCTGCAGGTGATGCTGGTTGTCCTCCAGCAGGCCTCAGTTTGTAAGTAAGTAAAATTTTATTTGTATAGCACCTTTCAAGATAAAAATCACAAAGTGCTTCACAGAAGCTTAAACATAAAAACAAAAAATTTACCAAAAGAAAGTTTAAAAAGATGAGTTTTTAGCTGTTTTTTAAAAGCGACAAATGAGTCCACAGATCTCAAGCTCAAAGCTGTACATGTAGAGCATCTGAGCCTGTACTCTAGTAACAAACAGCTGTTTGGATCACCAGATGTTCCAGTAGTTTGAACTTCCAGTCTGGCAGTTTCTGTGTTTCCAACAGAAACTGAAGACCAGATGTTTAATTCTTCTGAACAGCCTGAAAACCCTCTGACAGCATCCTGTTTCTGCAGATGTCAGTCTGATGTCAGAGGTTTCAGTTTAGAAGATTTAAAATATTTTGTCTCTCAGCGGTGCCCCGGCTCTCCTTCCTCCTCTCGAGCATGCTTGTGTAACTATTTCTGTGGCTTCACATTTCCCAACACATGATGGTGAAACGTTTGTCCTGTTAATGCTCCAACTGAAAGAGGAAGTGAATTACAGGCTCTGACCTCTGAATGTTGTCATCCTTTTGTTTTCTTCCTCAAACTGTCTGTTCAGTGGTGTTAGGTAAGCTCTGAGATTTCTATCGCAACACGTGAACCTTCTTCATGTTCGGGTCTGACACTGCAGCTTTACAAACATCAAAGTCGTCATCTGAAGGTAATTACTTTTCAGTGCCAAAAGAATTAAAAGCAGTGAAGACAGCACAGCACTGTGATGGTTATGTTTCCTTTATCTTAAGGTTTCCATCACGGAGTTCAGAACAGGTGGCTTTTATACCCAAAGTGAGTCTGGATGTCAGGTAGAGGAGAGTAAACAGAGACTTTTTGGATCTGAATGAACATTTAAATAAGTTAACAAGCTATGTCCTGACGCTTGGAGTGGTCAGAAACAGCACACTTCCTTTTAGAGATTTAATTCAAATATTTGAGGTAATTTTTCATGATATTGAGATACACTGATCACCAGATTAGGTGACCTTAAAAGTATAATTCCAGATGACTGATTTGTTAGCTCTTTGTTCCTGTATGTTCTCTGGCCAGTTACTGCAGGTCTTCTTTTTGCATCAGTGTGAATACTTCCTGACACATATCAGTGTGAGGGATGCTAAGCTCAGTGTGAAACACAAATCATCCTCCATGAATGCTTAAAGCAACACTTAAGACCTGCTTTTAAGTATTTCAGACATTTCTGTACCTTTTATGCCTAAAATAATAAAAACCCCAGCGATTTTCTACTTGTGCAATTAGAATAAAGTGAAAATGTAAACACTGAAACTACAAACAGCACACGATCACACATGACCTGTGTGACCCCAGCTGAGATCTGAATGAACAACAAGAATCCAAAGTTTACTCAGTTTATTTCTTTATAAAATCGTCTTGTTTTTCTGCTGAAGACGAAATATTTGAAAGGAATAAAAAGGAAAAAGAGGATTCAATTAAACTTTCATCAGAGAGAACCAGCCAAGAAATAACAGCTGTGATATAATATTGCTTTGGCGCTGAAGTTGATCGGTACTGGTCTCTGACTGGTTCTGGACTCGTTTCTGCTGTTACTGACTGGCGGCGTTGCTGACGTCCACCTTCAGGTCCTTCGAGACGAGTCCGGAGGTGACCGGGTGCATCCCCGCTCGATGAGCCAGAAACACTCGAAGAGCTTCATCACGAAACTTCTCAAAGTTAAACACCTCCCTGAAGATGAAGCACAGCCACAATGATTAAAACAGCAGAAACACAGTAAGAGAATCAGTGCTGCCTCCTAGCAGACACACCTCGGGTATCAATTTCAAAACCCTACATCACCGTGTTCTCAAGTTATCAGATTAACACGATTTTCAGAAAACTTGCTCTGACCTTGAGATTGAGGTCAGTCAGATTCAAACTTATCCAAGATTTTTAGTAGAAACTTATGGTCCAATTTGAAAACCCTAGATAACCTTCTTCAGTTATTGCATTGCAAGAGTTTTAGAAAACTTGACCTCTGACCTTGGCAATAAGGCCAAGGTCAGTCAGCTTGATCTCGTCTGAGAATTTTAGTAGATACAGCTATGGGACCAATTTGAAACTCTTATGTCATCTTGTTCTCGAGTTATCACACTCACAAACTTAGGTGTTCATGCCACGTCCCCGGGAGGGTGACGATAATACCTCATAAGTCTTTAAAGTGGAAGGGTAAAAATGGTAAAGGCACAGTAAAAACACAGAAGAAACAATAGAACAAACGGTAAAAACAAACATGAAGGTCAGTGATGTGGAGTTTTGTTCTAGTGAAACTACTGTTGAAGTGTAAGGACCTGAAGAGTGGTCGTGTAAACTTCATCCTGCCCTGGTCGGTCGCCATCTTCAGCGCTAGTGGAACCGCTTCCTCCCACCTGGACCTGACGCACAGCCTCAGCCACCTGGTGGGAGCACAGCCAATCACCAAGAGGCTTTAAGGAGGGGAAGGTTTTAAAATGAAAGTCCCATTTATACCTGCTGAAAGACTCACCTGAAGCGGATCTCTGCATTCATATAGGCGTTGAGATCGTAAATCTCCTGCATCTTCTTCACGTGAGTCAGAGGGAGCGGATCCTGAAGGAAGGAACAGGTGAGTGAACGGAAGTGGACTGTAGGGAGTTAATGTGGAGTGTGGTTACCTCTTGCAGTAGCAGTGACAGGAACTCGATGACCTGGTGGGATGACAGAGTCTTCACATCGGACCGCTTGAAGCTGTTCAGGTCCTGGTCTTTAGCCTGAACGGGGACAGAGGATGGAGCTTTGAGCCTGAACATAAAATCACTCAAGAGTCCTCACCAGATTCAGGTCTCACCTGGAGCCACTTCTGACTGAGAGCGTTGCAGGCGTCAGCCATCGTGGTATCGTATCTGAAACAACAGCCAATCAGGACAAAGGAATCAGATTGTTTTTAGAAATCAGAGACCAGATGGAAGTCTGAGTACTTACTGAGGTTTAACAGGAGGCATCCCAGGTGTGAACATCCAGGCGTTCCAGTCCACCTTGTTCAGGATGTCCACCTGAGACACAAAAACTCATCTCAAGGCTCCATCTTGACCTTTGAACCCACCTATCTATCACATCTGGAGTTTCTGCCTGATCACCCTGTAAATATTTGTCTTTTCTTGTAACAATCTGACCTCTGACCAAAACCTGCCAAGCTGATGTTCCTTCCCTCCAGTCACTGTAACTCTGCCTGAGTGTCCAGTTGTTCCTCACCTTGTCCTTGAAGTAGGCAAACAGGTAGTTTTTCCACTCCTCTGTGGTGACGCTGCTGTAGGCAAACCGCTGGATGTACGACTTCACAAAGCCCATGAACACCTCTGAGCAAAACAGATCAACAGGTGTGTCAGCAACTGAACAGGAAAGAGGTGAGTGTGCAGGAGTGTGCAGGTGTTACCTGGCCCTCCCAGCTGCTCCTCCAGGTAATACAGCAGAGCAAAGCCCTTCTCGTACGGCACGGAGGAGAAGGCATCGTCAGGACTGACGTCCTGCAGGCTGGGCACCAGGTTGGTCAGAGGGTTGTTGGCTCCAAAGGTGTTCACCTGAGATATGATGAGCACAGGTGAGTGGAAGGAAAACGTGCCTCATGTCAGACTGTGGATGTGACACAGGTGAAGGTGTATAATGTTTGAGTTCTCACCGAGTCCTGCAGGTCCTTCCAGCCTCCGATGGCTTTGAACTGCCTGAACTGTTCGCTCTCCAAACACCTGCCGATCATCCTCTCCAGGTAGACCGTGTGACCCTCGTTCAGCCTGAAGGTACAAACATGCTGACGTCAAATAATGACGTAATAATAAGCATCTTGTTGGAGCCGACAGTGGAAAATGCAATGTCTGGTTGCCTAGGTAATCCTTTACAGTACTTCCCACCACTTTGTGTGTCAATCAGCTGTAACAGTTGTCTGAATTTTTCCTTGTGAAAACCAAAGTAAATCAAAGATTTTCAAAAGGACGGTCTCAGCGAGCTATCGGGTCAGCAGTGGGGACGGGTCAGCCAATACGTTGCATCACCTGACCCTCAAACGCTGGTATTTCTTAATGATTTCTGCTTTTGTGAAGTCGAACCCTGGATGATTTTCGTTCAGCTAACCTCAGAGTGAATCTTTCCAGGTAAACCAACCCCACCATGAGTTGATCCCATTTCAGAGAACCCATAAGTTCCACAAAGTGTCTGTCCCAAAGCTGTGACTTCACTCTGAAAACCTACACAGTGCCTGGACACCTGAGCAAATGTGGGCCTGTTCTGTTGCATCGGGTTTTGTGACTTAGAGCATGTCTCAAAACTGGTTTTAAGATTTTATCTTCTGAGGCGTCCATGGGTTCTCTACACGTCTCTGCAAACACCTGAGACCCTTGAGCTGAGCTCCACCTGTTTGTTTGTTTACCAGAAATGCTCCCAGGTCTTGTTGGTCACCAGGTTTCCAGTCCAACTGTGAGAGATCTCGTGGGCAATCACCTGTAGGACACATGCACAGTCACAGACAGGAATGGAAGGTAATTTAATTATAATGCATGATCACATGGTGAGGTGGGAAGAGTCTTGTACTCACACCAGACAGAGATTTGTCTCCAGCCTGAAAACAGACAGGAAATAGCTGATCAGAACTAACAGTCTCATGACACTGACACATCATGAACAACCTGATTGGCCCCCTGTTTGTACGTACCAGCAAGGTGGGCGTGGCAAAGGTCAGACATGGGTTCTCCATGCCGCCGTAGGGGAAAGATGGAGGGAGAACCAGGACGTCATACTGACCCCAAACATACGGTCCAGCCAGTTCCTCAGCTGTCTTCAGCATGGCTTCGGTCTGAAAGACAAGGAACACCCGAACATCACTCCAGCTTCTCTATGTCCTGCATGTTCTACATTTTTTTGTGTTCTCATGTTGTACATGTTTGTATGTTTTACATGTTCTCATATTTTCATGTTTGTATGTTCTCATGTTCTGTGTCTTCTTTCCATTGTTTGCGTGGCCTCAGTGTGTCTGTGGTTCTCACCTCGGAGAACTCAAACGCTGCTTTGTCCACAAACTCTTTCTCCGACCAGACTCTGGTCCTTGGCCCGATCTCCCTGCCAACCAATCAGAGCACAGAGTTAAGTTTACCTGCTGAAGCTGATGCTGTGACATCAGAAGAGGTAAGACAATCTGTACCTGCTTTCCAGAGCTCCAGCCACAATGGCTATCAGGTAGGAAGGCATAGGCACCTGAGATCAGAGGTCAAACAGAGGACAGTCACGCCTGAGGCCTGGTGATGATGATGTCAGGTGATGAAGAGAAGAAAGAGACTCCCCTACCGTCTGCCTGAACCTGTAGATGATCCGACCACTATCCTGAGGATCGACTTCCTGTCCATCTCTCACTGCACTCATCACCGCCACCAGGTCCTTAGGGACAGACACCTGAGGGACAGGTACCCACACACAAGTACACACCTGAGAGACTAATATCAGGCTCTGGGCACTGAGGTGATGCTATGAATGTTGTTCAGGTGTTTTTTTTTTAACAATTATTAATAATTTTAATAATCAATAATATGTCAGTGGTGTTTGTTTACCTGAGCATAGTAGGTGTGCTTGATGGATGGGGTGTCCTGACAGGGGATCATGCTCCTGCAGTGATGAGCCTGTAAGACAGCACAGAGGGCACCAAGGCTATAAGCTGCATGTTGTGTTCAGGGGTGGTCTGTACAGAGGACGCTCTGCAGCAGACTGAGGCTTTAAACTTTACAAAGCAGTGAAATCAGTTTGAAGAAGGTAGAAAACGAGAATAACAGGGAAGTAGTTTGTTAATGGTTGCAGTTTCACAAAGTTTCAACAGTTCACAGAAAAACCACAAAAAGTGGAACTTTTCTTTCTGTTGAAGGTTTTCGTATGCAGCGTTTCAGGTGTAATCAACCAAAAATATGTTTACAGTAAACTTCAGTTTAAAACTTTTATTTTAACCTTTTATAACTTAAAAAAGGTTTCAAAAGAGAAAAAATCTAGAATTTCTCTGAATTCAAATTTAAACATGAAAATTTTAATCATTTATATTGGATATAGCTCAGGTGAGGGTAAATGGCTCACCTGGCACTGGCTGAACAGGTAGGGGTGCTTTTTCCCGGCAGTTTGCTCAGGCGTGAGCCACTGCAGTGCTGTTGCTGATGGAGACGTCTCATAGGTCACCTCCACGATCACATGTTGCCCTCTGATTGGACAGCAGACGTTAGAATTTAATTAGAAAAGACAGGCCATAAGGACAGAGAGAGTGGAGGGCGGAGTCACCTGGAGAGGTCAAAGGGCAGCGTGATCTCCAATGGGGTCCCCTTGAAGCTGTGTTTGGGCCCTAGGCTGAAGCGTGCCGGCTGCCCATTGGCCGTCACCGACACCACGCTCAGGTCACTGCTGTCCAAAGTCTGTGGTACAGAAAACCCCAGTTACCGAGCTGCTGTGTCAGCACCTGAACCTGCTGATAAATATTCACCTGTCCTACCTGCACAAAGGTCACCTTACACACTCTGTCTTAAAGCTGAGCCACGTCACACCAGAGTCCATTCAAAGAAAAACTTATTTTACTTGTGTGTCTATCTGTCTGCCTTATGGACAGGTGAGGGTTAACCTCTTAAGCAACCATGCACCCAAAGATGGGTGCAAAAGGGAGGGGATTACGGAGGTAGAAAGACAGAAAACCACTGGGGGCTTAATGTTACATTTACCTTTCTACAGGCGTCCGTCTTGCAGCTGCAGAATCAAACCTGAGCTATGAAAACTGTTAAAAACAAATAAGTGAAAAGTCTGCTCTCCTGCACACCTGTTTTACTAAACTTCAGTCTACGGCTTCAGCTGACTGGTGTCACGCCAAACTCCATCCAGAAAAGAGCCATTTTAAGTTTTTATGCTCTGAATATATTTACAGAACTGATTCAAAATTTGAAATCTGACACTCACGGGTGAGAGTCGATGGTGAAGTAACAAAGCGCAAGAATAACCACAGACAGTGAACTGAACCACAGTTTCCAGTAGGGGT
This sequence comes from Rhamphochromis sp. 'chilingali', assembly GCF_963969265.1. Taxonomy (NCBI): domain Eukaryota; kingdom Metazoa; phylum Chordata; class Actinopteri; order Cichliformes; family Cichlidae; genus Rhamphochromis; species Rhamphochromis sp. 'chilingali'. The sequence continues at coordinate 25,117,495 of NC_137934.1, forward strand.
GCAGGCTTCTGTGGAATTTAAAGAACTTAGCCTGGACACACCTGTTCTATCTGAAAGATACTCACCTGTCACAGTTTTTCCAAAACAACAGGTTAAAGTTAACGAGTTTGTTTTAATAAAGCAGTTATTAAACCCGATCAGTCCCGAAGCTCGAGGATGTCACACAGCGTCACAATTTAAATGCGACGTGAATAAAGATCAATAATTAAGTAAAAATTAAGTAAAAATGATTTATATCACAGTTAGAGTTTTAAAGATCGTAAATATGTGAAGCTTCAGTTTGTGAAATCACGTTTTAAAACTTTAAAACAGTAAGGTTAGTTTATTAAAGCTGAGTGACAAACTGTTTTTATAAGTCTGTAAAAACGCCTTAACACCAGACTCCATTTAAAAACAGCTGGAATTAAGGTACCGGTACTCCCCGAGGTTAAAGTTAATCATCAGGCACACCTTAACGCTTGCACGGTGCCGGATCACAGAGGAACACCCGAGGAACCGTCAGTGTGACCCGGCTCGTTACTTCTTCGTGCTCGCCTCTAAGCACGCACTCCCCTTAAATCCAGCGGATTTTAGTTGGACTCTGGTGAGCACTAAAGGTTCAGTTAGATCGAGGCTAACCCCCCGCGTCCCGTTGACGTTACCAGCGTAGAGAATCGGTCCTCCAGCGCCTCCACAGTCAGCGCCACCCTCCCTCTGATTACGTGCCTGTCGAAGTCCAGGTGCAGGTGCAGGTTCAGGTGCTTGGTGACGCACCTGGTGAACGAGGAAAAGGAGCACGGGTCAGACATGACGTTCAGTCCGGTTACAGCTGAGAGACTGGAGAGCCGAGCTGAGCGCGGCCGGTAATCTACCGGAACACGCTGCGCACGCATCCGGCCTTTTCACAATAAAAGTAATAAGTTACAGAAAGCAGCGATTTGTTCATAATAAGAGATCAAACTTGTGTGGATGTATTTGTTGGGGTAACAGGCAGTAAAAATCAGTAGAAACTAGTAAAATAAATAAATAAAAGCCGGCAGCCTTTGATTTTCTCCAGCAGCGGTGTGTGTGGGTTCATTCTCTCTTGTCCAACAGGGGGAGCTCTCTCCGGCTTCTGCCCGCTGATGGTGATGGAGGCTCGGATGGTGATGCGCAGAGCTGCTGCCGTTTTGGTCCGGTCGTGATGGACCCATTTGACGGTCCCGATTCTCCCCGACACGAGGAGCAGGAGGAGGCGGGGCGCGCGGAAAGCCGCAGCCGGTGGGCCCGCTTCTCCTCCTGGTTGGAGTGCGCGTGCGTCGTTACGTTCGACTTGGAGCTCGGACAAGCAATTGAGGTACGTTAGCCTGGCATCGCTAGCATAGCTAGTGATCGATATGATGAATGATCACTGATGATCGGAGGTTTGATGAGTAATTTCAGTTGAAAAACAGCCGCTCCTCTGTCTGTACCAAACTCCATTTAAACCCCCCGAATTCTTTGTTCACATGTGACCTGTGGAGAAACGCACCTGAACAGGTAAACACCAGGCTGAAAACATTCTCGTCTCGCAGCTTTCATTCAATCAGCGTAAAAATCTGACCGCTCGGTGTTCGCCTTGTCCTGCCTGTACCTGGTGTTGCTCCGTTTATGGTGGAGGTAAATAAAGATGAATGCTGTGTTAAAATGTGAATACTCTGTAAAGGACAGGTGGTAATGACTGAGACACTGAATGGAGGAGACAGTTAAGGATCCGTGGAAGGCAGCAGAAGTAAAATCAGCAGGATTCTGGGTTTGGTGGTGGGACTCAAGGAGTTGTGTCTGTGGATTAAAGACAGCTATGTTGGCCTAGAAGCACCAATCCGTGTTTTAAAAAACGCATTGTTTTCTCATTATTATTCTGATAGATTTTGTAATATAATACAAATAATAACAATATCAGACTGCTCTTGAGCTCATCATAGAACCAATCGATTACCTGAAGTGTTTCAAATATTATAGACTATACTTTTTGTGCAACTGCTTATCAGAAGATTGTGGATAACGAAGGGCGATATGCAAGTTTAATTAATCCTCTCTTGCTATCTCAGATCGGAAAAACTTAAAAACGTCAGAATTTTCTGCAGATTCTGAAATATTTTCCCCTGTGTTTACTTTCAGCTGGTTTATCCTCAAGATGTGAAGCTGACAGAGAAAGAGGTAAATATCTTCAGCTTCCTGATCACCTGTAAGTGTTGTTGATTACACTTTCACTGATTCTGTTTCGTGTTGACAGAAAACCAGTATCTGCTACCTGTCCTTCCCCGACTCGTACTCAGGTAAGCTGAGGTAATGCTAATTAATACTGCAGGTGTCAGAGGTTGGAGGTCAGAGGTCACGTGGGCTGTCTGTTATTTCCCAGGGTGCCTTGGGGACACTCAGTTTAGCTTCCGCTTCCGTCAGTCTGTCGGTCGCCGAACATCAAGGCTCAGAGACGACCTTTACAACCGTGACGCTCCCGTCACACTGCAGGTGAGACTCACCTGGTTCCTAAATGGCTGATTGCTTCAGCCTCACAGGTGCGTAACATTTCTGTTCTGTCTGTCAGAGAGAAACGGCGCATTTCTTCGGTTACGTCTACTTCAGACAAGTGAAGGACGTCTCTGTGAAGAGGGGCTACTTCCAGAAGGTCACCAAACACATCTGTGTTCACCTGTATTCACCTGCTCACAGGTGGTCATGATGGTGATAGTCATTTGACTCTGTGTTTCAGTCCCTGGTGCTGGTGTCAAGGTTGCCATACACTCACCTGTTCCGCTCGCTGATGCAGACCATTGCACCTGAGTTCTTTGAGAAGCATGAGCCCTGCCTTGAAGCAGGTAATCACATCATGCTTGGATCATATCTGGGAGGCAATCAGGTTTCAGAATGGCCCTTAACGTGTTTTTCCTCTGCTCATCCCCGTAGTTTGTAACGAGATCGACCAATGGCCTTCACCTGTACCTGGGCAGACCCTCAACCTGCCCGTAATGGGCGTTATCTTACAGGTGAGGAGAGAAGTGGCCTGGCTCACAGGTGACAGAAGGGATGTGGTTTACAGGTGTTTGTGTGTCTCATGTTTCAGGTGAGGATTCCTTCTAAATTCGACAAACCTGGGGGAAGTCCGGTGCGACAGACGGCTAAAGAGGTGAGGTCTTGTTGCTTTGATCTTGTTAATAATGTTTATTCTTGTTGTTGTTGTTGTTGTTAATAAAGTTTTTTGTATGCATGCTCAGAACCTGCTGCCGGTGCCGACCCTTCTGCCCACCATCCACGAGCTGGACCTGTTTAAGTCAGTACTCGTTAAGGTGTTCTATGTTTCTCAAGTGTAGGTGTGCTCTCTGATTGGTTAATCTCAGTCTCACCTGTGTCCTGCTCAGGTGTTTCCAGTCCATTCTAATCCACCTGCAGATGCTCTGGGAACTTACCTTGCTCGGGGAGCCGCTTGTCGTTATGGCTCCATCTCCCACCGTTTCTTCGGAAACAGTCCTGGCTCTCATCAGGTAACTGAGGGGTCACAACGAGCCCCCAGCATCCAATCAGAGTATGGTGTTTCTGTTGTTACCATGATAACGATGTGTGTCCACAGCTCCATCAGCCCTCTGAAGTTCTGCTGCGACTTCCGACCCTATTTCACCATCCATGACAGCGAGTTCAGGGAGTACACCACCAGGACGCAGGCGCCGTGAGTCATGCTCACCTGGAGCCTGAACACACCTGTGCTGTAAACACACCCTTGGGACACTTAAAGCCTAAGTTTAGGAAAGCGGTCGACAGATGTTCCAGCCTCACGTGTGATTACCTGTTTCTTCTTCTCTTGTTCAGACCAAGCGTCGTGCTGGGCGTCACCAACCCGTTCTTCATCAAGACGTTTCAGAGCTGGCCTCACATCGTCCGGCTGGGAGAGGTCAAGATGGCAGGTACGCCGTATTCCTCCTCTTCCTGCGTGTTCACTGTGAGCTTCCTGTTTCTGTGAAGTGCCATGGCTGTCAGGCGTGTGCTGTTCAGATCGTCTTCGCCGTTCTTGTTGTGACCTTTTTAATCACGTATGCGTGCTGTCTCTGATGTCTTCCAGGTGATTTACCGAAGCAGGTGAAGGTGAAGAAACTTTCTAAGCTGAAAACGCTTGACACCAAACCAGGTAAGCCGGTGGGGGCGTGTTTGTACCTGAGCTCAGGTAGATGTCTGTCATGCTGAAGGTTTGTTTTGGCAGGAATCTACACGGCTTACAAGACGTTTCTGCACAAGGACAAGATCCTGATCAAGAGGCTGCTGAAGGTGAGCACACCTGAGCACACCGCACACACAGGTAATGCAGAGTGTCGCTGACTGACTGTTTACCTGCAGGGGATCCAAAGGAAGCGGCCGTCGGAGGTGCAGAGCGCCATCCTGAGGCGACACCTGTTGGAGCTCACGCAGAGTTTCATTATCCCCCTGGTAAGTAGTTGCGCAATCAGCTCGCATTGCCTGTACTTTATGATGTAAGCATAACTTGTCCAATCACAGAGCAGTTCTCAGTAAGCAGCGTGTTTTGTCTAATAGGAACGCTACATGGCGAGTCTGATGCCCCTGCAGAGATCCGTTACACCCTGGAAGGTAAACAGGAAATGAGTGGTGGTGATGAGGTCACAGTGCTGTCTTGTGTTACACATTTCCTGTTTCCGTTCAGACTCCGCCTCAGATCCGCCCCTTCAGTCAGGACGAGTTCCTGTCCACATTGGACCATGCGGGCCCGCAGCTCACCTCTCTGCTTAGAGGTGATTGGATAGGACTGTACAGGTGAGCCTCACGGGTGTGAGTGATCCAGGTGTTTTCTGTCTTCCTGTCTTTAAGTTTCTACTTCCTGTTTCCATCTCAGGAAGTTCTTCAGGTCTCCAAACTTTGACGGCTGGTACCGTCACCGCCACCGAGAGATGACACAGAAGCTAGAGAGTCTCCACCTGGAGGTCATCTGCGATGCGGTAAGTTATCTGAGCGAAAATGCTCGACCATCAGCCAGCTGTGCAGCCCCTAATCCAGGTGTGTCCTCTGCAGGACCTGCTGGGATGGACCAAAGACAAGTCTGAGGTGGAGGTTGTGGATCTGATTCTGAAGCTCAGAGAGAAGCTGGTGAGTTCCAACAGGAAGTTTGTTAGACAGGAAAAAAGTGTCATGTAAAATTGTGTTACCGATAAAAAGCTTAGGATAAAAATTAATTTGAAGAAGTAAAACTTAAAACTGCAGGTGAAAAAGATTTTAGTTACCTGAGAGTTAAATCAAAAGTGAGATGGTTTGATAGTTTGAAGCTGGACTTGACAATGCGTTCACTGACCATGGACGCTAAAGCGTTCACTAACGCTGGGACGTCTGCCTGTAATAAAAGTTCATGTTTGGGGTAAAATCCATCATATTTGTGATGGAGATGATGCTGCCCTGGGCCACAGAGGAGACTGGGGGAAAAATATTTTCTGGTTTCTTGTTTTAAAGCTTAGAGATGAAACTTTGTTATGAAAATGAAGCTATGATAATAATTCAGGATCCTTATCTGGGTTTAATCCAAAGTGAGGTGGTGGCCTGCAACTAGGATCGTTTGCTTCTTCTTTGTTGGTTTCATGTCAAAAGTCTAGTTTTTGAGGACAGGAAGTGTGTGTGGCTTTTCAGATTAAAGCTCGACGTCAGCAGCTGCAGCTCAGAGACGGTGTGATGGACAAACTCGACTCTTTCATCTCCTCCATCATCAGCTCGCTGCCTGCCGACCTGCAGATTGTGCTCGGCACAGGCGCGTCACCGTGACGACAGCTAACCCCACAGCCAGGACGCACGCTTGTGTTCATCAGCATCTTCACACTCCACAGAAAAACCAACATCGGCTCAAATCTTCAGTTTTTGGAATATTTAAATTTTATTTAAACTTTATTACCTGTCTCCATCGAGCTGCTGCTCTGGTGTTTTGGTTTCTCTGACGGTGGAATCAGGCTGTTCGTGTTTCACAGAAGTCGTATTTTTCTATCATCTCCACAAACGGAATGTAACACTAAGAATGAAGCTCCACTTTCTGTTTGTTTGTAAACCTTTATTTTGAAATTAAAGTCTGAGCACTTCCTGTCCTCTGACTTTTATTCATGTTTGTTTTATTTTAATGTCCTCCAGGATTCAGACTGAACAGAAAGGCTTTAAGTTTCCTCTCATGTCATGGTGAAATGTAACTTCTTGTGGTCTGACGGCGTCATCATAAGCCTTTGATCTTCATGCTGCTGCTCTTTAATGCTTCAGTTTCAGACCTCGAGAAGGAAACCTCCTGATTCTTTCTCTTTCCTTATTTATTTTATATAAAAATAATTAAGGCTCCACATCTGAACGTCTGAGTGAAGATCAGTGCAAACACATTTATGAACATTTCTGTCTTTGTTCTGTGCACCTGAAGGCAGTGTTTGTAGATGTGGACAGATGTTAGAGAAGCTCAGTGGTGAAGTATTTGATCAGTGTGACGTGTGTATGTCTGTCAGAAACATGAAATAAAACAAAGCTTCAGGCTTCAAAAACACCTTTACCTGTAATCTGACATAGGTGTGTTCACTGTTCCTCACAAATCAACTTTTTCCATCGTGTACAGTTTGCACTCTACCTGTTAAGTGAATTTAGCTTCACCTTTTCAGACCAGAGCCAATCAGAGGCTGGTAAAAGCAGGAACTGCAGCTGTAGACAGGTGATCTCACCTGAAGAGGCTGGACCAGGCAAATCGTATTTAGAGTTGTGTCATCATCAAGGCACTTCACTGACGCTCAGACACAGATTGAAGCAGGAAAAATATTTTAATCTGAATCAAAAATATACATCAGCTGATTGACCAGCGAAGGTCACATGTTAACGTGTTTGTAGTGTTTGAAGTCACAAGACGCTCAGAGAGCAGCAAACCGTCAGAGAAACACCAGGAAGATGAAAAACACAATGCCCTCAAGCGCAGCACAAAGCCATGCCTTCAATGGCTCAGATGTCCAGGTGTTCTTCCTGCAGGTGAGTGTTTTCTTCCTCAGGTGCTCTACCTGCGTCCCACCCACCAGGTGCTGCCCTGCAGCCTCGTGACATCCTGCTTCTCCTGTGGGCTGAAATGCAGGATGGTGAGGATGGCAGTGAGCGTCTGCTGGCGCCCGTTGGCGTCCTGCAGCGTCAGAAACCGGTACACAATGTTCTTCAGGTACTCCATGTTGGCGCCCTCGCGGCTTTGGTCCCGGATCAGTTTTTCGAGGCGGTCCCGCAGGGCTGCCACCTCCTCATCATGGCGCTCGGCGTTTGTAATGAGTTGTGCCTGCAGCTGGCGCGTGTCCTCCTCCAGCTGGTTCTTCTGCCGCCGCAGTGCACCCACCTCCACCTCCTTACGTGCGAGCTGCTCAGCATACAGCAGCAGTGTTGACTCATTGGGTGTGGCCTGCCGCAGTGCCTGGCTGATCGCGTCGGTCTCTGTGTCAGGGCCATTCTCTTTAGGGTCAGCGGGTGTGTTATGAGCACGATTGGACCAGCTGAGTGTGGCGGCAGCGGCCCGCAGCCTCTCCAGCTCGCGGTCCTTCTCATCCAGCAACGCCATAGTGCGCTCACGCTGCTTGTGAAGCTCCGCCTCCAGTTGCAACAGTTCGTCACGGTGGAGTGCCTCCAGACGCTCCGCCTCCTGCCGGTGTGCCTGCTGCAGCGACACCGCCTGCTGCTGGCGCTCATCAAGCTGCTGGCGGTGGCAGACCTCGGCCTCGTCACTCTGCATGCGGAGGTTTATGTACTTCTCACGCAGCTCAGCAAGCTGGTCGCGCACTTCCTCCAGCTCCCGTGCCTGGCAGCCATCTTTGGCGTTCTTGTTCTTCAGAACCACTTGCGCTCGCACCTTGTAGCGCTCAAACTCATCCCTGAGCTGCCGCAGCTCCTGCTGATAGGCGAGAGCCGCCGCCGCCGCATCTGCACCCGGCTCCACCTCCAGGTCCTGGATGTTCTGGTCGGGGTTCCTCTGAGCCGCAAGGAGCAGCAACTTCTTCACCTTCTGCAGCTTCTCCCGCAGCGCCCCCACATCCAGTTGCTCGTCTGGCCCGAGGTCAGAGGTCACCCTGCTCGAGGCGGCGATGGCGAGTGTTTTGTTCTCCGTGTCAAGCTGCAGCACACGATCGCGGAGTCTCTGCGCTGCCTGCTGGTCACGCTGCCTCGCCTTCTCACACGAGCCCAGCAGCTCCGACAGCTCCGATACACGCTGCTCCAGGACCGCCACCCGAGCCTCTGCCGACTGAGCACGCTCACGAGCGCGCTCTTCTGCATCGCACACCTGCAACACGAACACAGACATGACCTCACTTCCTGTTCTAGTTTACATGGTCTGTTAGAGCTTAAACTGTTTAATGTGGTTAAACCAGGTTCACTGGGACCTGTTTGATTGGGACTTTGTTTGGACCTGGTTCTGGGCTCACCTTGCGGGTCTCGAGCTGGACCTGCTCCTGGACCTGGTTCTTCAGCTTGTTCAATTCTTGCTGCAGCTCGTCCACTCTGGGGTCGGGTATTCGTTGCTCCTCCTCGACAGCCTGCAGCCTCCGCCTCAGCTCGTCTCTCTCTTCCTTGACTTGGTGCAGGAGAGCCTCGGACTCCGTCCCCCGGTCCACGGCCTGTGATGTTACAAGCAAGGCGGTGCTGGCATCCTGGAGGTGGAGCTCAGCGTCCTGCCGGAGGTCTCGCTCGGCCTGCAGGAGCCTCTGTAGCTCGCGGAGCTGCTGAGCGTGGTCCCCCTGCTCCTGCTCGCGCTCGTGCTGCTGCGTAATGATGCGAGCGCGACTTTCAGCAAGCTGCTGCTGCAGGTTGTGCAGTTCCGCCTCGTGCTGTGTTGTCACGGAGACCAGATGTTCCTGCAGCTCTTCAACTTCCTGTTTCAGCTGCCGCTTGTCAGCCTGGAAGCTTGCTTCCATTCGCGACTTCTCCTGTGTCACCGTGGCCAGCGAGCTTGTGAGCGTGCTCAGTTGGCTCTTCAACTGGGCGACTCTGCGGTCTGCCTCCATGCTGGGAGGGGGTGTAGCCTGCTGCTGCTCTGTCCCCACGCTGCCACTCTCAGAGCTGCCATCGGGTTCAGATCCCTGCAGAACAAACATGGAGTCAGAGAATAAGACATGACATCATCAGAGCGTTATGGCGATGGTGATGTCATCAAGTTCTAACTGTGTTCTGGTGATTTAAGTTCAGTTGTCAAAGGAACATACCACCAGCCTTCCTCCCAGTTCTGCCTGGTCCTCCTCGCTCTGGTCGCCTCTCGTAGTCTCACTGGCCATGTCCAGAGACGCCGCCGTGTCCACGCTGTCCTCGCTGTGCAGCGAGCAGCCATCCTCGGTAAGCTCCTGTGTTGCGATGGTCGAACCCTTCTGGGTCAGGTCCAGGTCCTGGGTCACGCTTAGAACCTTAAGGCTGGCCTCCAGTGCCTCTTTCTCCTTCAGGAGGCTCTTGTAGGCCCGGACCACATCCCTAAAGCGGGTCTGGTACTGGATCAGCTGCTTCTTCTGGGACTCCACCGTGTCCAGCAGCTCCTTCCTGCTCGGACCGCCACCAAAGCTCATCCCGAACTTCTCCATGACCTCGTCCAGGTCTGACCAGGTCTGTCCAGGTGAGCCTCTGATCACAGACACCAGAACATGAACAGAACCTTAGCATTGACTTCCTGTTAGAGGGGAAACGGAGAACAGCTGTTCAGAGCACTCATCGATCAATTATCGATGGATGGTTTCTGCGAAGCTGAAACTTTGTGCTGGAACACAAAAGAAGAAGGAGGAGGAAAACAGTTTCTCACCTCTTTCTGTTTCTCAGTGTTTGTTTCTCCCTCTGATTGATTTTTCCGCCGCTTTGATCGTCTCTCCTCACACTGCGCCGACAAACCGGTTCGATCCGGATCACAAACTCACAACCTGTCCGTCACAGTTGGTCAATAATCGACCTAATCGATGAGTAAAATCCGACTCAAAGCTTCATCTGTCAACAGCCGCCATGTTGGATCGAACCGGAAGGGACTGAGACGGAGGAGGCGGGAGTTTACTACTTTGTTCACGGACGTCAGGAAAATGCAAAATAGGATGATTTTTATTTTTTTTTAGCTGATTTAAATTAAAAACTCACTGATTTAAATTAAATAAACAGCCAAACACAACCAATAAAGCAGATATATATATTTACCATTAATATGTTTAACATTTCTGAAAGCAATACAGTATTTTGAATTGATTGTTTATTGGGAGAAAACATTTTTTTTCTTATTTTGTACAAATTTTAGAAGATAAGATAACCTTTATTAGTCCCACACGTGGGAAATTTGTTGAACTATGATTAACAAAAAAACAAAATAATAGATTAAAAATAATCTATTAGAACTTAATTTTAACTTTGTTGGTTGATCATTGATTGAAAATATTTTCATGATTCTGTGTATTAAATTCTGCTCCTCCGTTCTTCAATAGAAAACGCTTTATTATTCTACACACATATATGTTTTTAGCACTGTCACACAATCAGTACGTGTGTATTTCACTTTGTTATGTTCTGTTGTATAATGACGTGACCATAGTGACATATATACATATAAATTAAACGTATTAATATAAATGGCTGTCCCGGAGCCGAAAGTGTTCCTCGCAGCTCATGAACTTCACTTCATGCGCAGAGCTCGAATGTACGGTGTTTGAGCGAACAGTGAACGCCGCGGTGTTTGCTATGCTGTTAATAAAGTTTTTTTTTTTAAGCGCAGCAGTGACGTCATTTGTTCCGCGTTGGCCTGGACGTGGCACCGAGAGGAGCTGCGCCCTCAGTTCGCTCTGCTCCGCGCCTTCTCGGCTCCATTCCGCTGCTGCTCCCGGATCTCCGGCTCTACCCGCTGTCAGTGTGTGACCTGCCACCTCCTCCTCTCCGCAGCCATGGGCCTCACAATCTCGTCGCTGTTCTCCAGACTGTTCGGGAAGAAACAGATGAGGATCCTGATGGGTAAGCGGGGGCTAGGCTAACGAGCTAACCGGCCGGGCTCCGGGGCGGCTGCAAGCGGCTCCGCGGGCTCACCAGCACCACACACCGACTCATTTTTACCAGGAACCCGCTCGCCGAGTCCTGCGGACCGCGGGCCCGATCTTCCCGTGCAGGGAGAAGCAAAAGTCCGGCTCGGAGAAGCAAGAGGCTGTTAGCTCGGAGCTAACGGAAGGAAGCAGGCTGAAAACAGTCCGTTAAACCTAGTTAAATTGGGGTCTAGACGGGGGTTAAACTGGGGTTAAAATGTTTTAATCTGGGGTTAAGCTTAAAACTGTACCGGTGTCATTTTATTAAGTCCATAAAAAACATTAAACCCGGTTTGATCTGAGCTTTAAACCAGCAGCTGGACTCTGATCTAAGTTTAAGTAATCTCAGATTAGTCTTTATTCACTGTATGAGGTTTAAGTAATCTCGGGTTAAACTTGAACCACTGTGAAACATTTAATTAATGTGGGATTAATCTTTGATGTGTGTTTCAGTCGGTTTGGACGCTGCTGGGAAAACTACGATCCTCTACAAACTGAAGCTCGGAGAGATCGTCACCACCATCCCCACCATCGGTACGTCATCAGGACTCAGGGACAAGATGAGGTCATGTGATCAATAATCAGCCGGCTGTGTAGTCAGGTGGTTTAAACATATTGATCAGATCTGATCGGTTTCAGTGTGGATTCGCCAGGTGTGCTTGCACTTGCACAATTTCCTTTAAACTTCTCATTTCAAATTAAAAGTCTGCGTCTACAGGTCAAGTGACCTTTTAGAATAAGAGTCACCTGTTAGTTTGAATAAATAAAGTACCAAAACAAGAAACACAAATGATGAAAGTGCAGACAAACACACACGATGGTGAAAACAAACGGTTAAAGCAGGTAAATACAAACTAAACTTATACACACCACCAACGTTTACACAGCTGTAGATATGTAACCATTAAAACTACAATCATGGAGAACTGAAACAAACTTTTATAGACCTCCTCTGTGCAGGTATTTCAGTGCTACTGCTTCACTCTAACATTATATACTGTTACAGTCACTGTTGTACTGTGATATTTACTGTTGGTTCTCAGCGGGCTGATGGGATGTGTAGTTTCCTGTCAGTGATTCCATTTCCTGTGACTTGGAATGTTTGAAGGTCGTTAAAAGTTTTTCTTTATAATTTGACAAAGAGTCACCTGTTCACAACTCTGTGTGTGTGTGTGGTTGTGTGTTCAGGCTTTAACGTGGAGACAGTCGAATACAAGAACATCTGCTTCACAGTTTGGGATGTTGGCGGTCAGGACAAGATCAGACCTCTGTGGCGACACTACTTCCAGAACACACAGGTACAGAAGCGGAACTCTCAGGTGCAGGCAGGTGTGGGGCTTTTCTCTCTCTGAGGAACGAGACGTTCAGGTTGATCTGCTTCAGTTATGTTTACGTGGACATACATGAGAGGTTTTCTTCTGTGACCCCTCACTGATCTGATCTGTCCTGAGATATTCATCTATAGTAAAATCCTCATTTATATCCTCTATCTCATCATATCTTTATATCCATACATTCTTTAGCAGTAAGTCACATAGAATAGAATAGCATAATTTATCAGAACAGTGAGTGCATATTTGAATGAAGTTGCAGTGGATTTGCTGTCCATTGAAATAATTCTATACAAATAAATCTAAAAGTATAAAATACATTGAAGAATGTCAAACATGTGTACGAATAGAAGTGACATTTATGTGTATATGCATGTTAATAAAAGAAATGAGTTATTGAACAGTCTACAAAGTCAAACATGAGACCTGCGCAGGTTATCCTAACACGGCTGCGTTCCCCCTCAGAAACACCTGAGGAGCTTATTTTAGATCCCTGACTCTGCAGCACGACAAACACAGCACAGACTTTCACTGGGCAGGATCCATTAGTCACTGTATTGATGTATTAATTGTATCGATGACTGATGTATTGATCACAGGGTCTGATCTTCGTGGTGGACAGTAATGACAGGGAGCGAGTCGCCGAGTCGGCGGAGGAGCTCTCTAAGATGGTCAGTCCCTTTGTTCACTTTACAGTTACGCATCATTAGACTCATGATTGTCATGGAAACCACTGACTGTATGTCACATGACTCTGTGCAGGTCCAGGAGGACGAGCTGAAGGACGCGGTACTTCTAGTGTTCGCCAACAAACAGGATCTCCCGAACGCCATGGGTGTCAGCGAGCTCACCGATAAGCTGGGTCTGCACAGCCTGCGCAGCAGAACCGTAAGGATCAATAACCCACCCGCACTGATCAGTACTACAGACTCAGTTCTGTTTCTCATGTTTCCCTCCATGGTTTATTGACTGACGATCTAAGTTCTCAGCTTTTTTTCTTGCTCAGTTCTGTAATTGTGAAATCAATAATCAGTCAATCAGTATACAAAACGGGAGACAGTGGGGTGACCTCAAATGAGCCCGCAGCATTGTTCTAGTGGTAGCGCTCTGAGCACATCAGCCAACCCCATATCGCGACAAAGCTTCATGTTGAAGCTGCAGTAATCTGCACTACCAGCAGGGGGAAATTATATATTTAAAGCCATGTGGGTAGTGAGCAAAAATAATTCCATTAATCATCAGAATCGATTAAGTTAGGTGGCTGATATGGATGTACATGTAAAGTGTTGATAATGTCTTTGTAATCGCGAGTATTTTCATGTTGGCTTGAAATAAAATATCTCCCTCTGTTGGTAATCTGTGATGTCAGTGCCAGTGGGCGGAACCCTTGGGTTTTAATTTTACAGTTGCATCCTAATTGGTTGTTAGAAAATCCACTCAGGGGTCTTGATGTCACTGTCACAAACTCATGGAGCTAAATCTGTTTAGACAGGTAAACTCACTTGTGTGTGCTCCCTGTACCTGCCTGCTCACCGATGCTGATCTGTGTGTGTTTCAGTGGCACGTGCAGGCCACCTGTGCGACGCAGGGCACAGGTCTGTACGAGGGACTGGACTGGCTGTCCAATGAGCTGTCGAAGCGTTAGACCACCTGACAGGAAGTAGAAAGCAGACTGATTTCAGCCGCTGATGTCACCGTGTACAGATGAGGAAGAGGAGGAGGAGGAGCGTGTCATCGCTCCATGTTTCTTTTTTTTCTTTTTTTTTTTTTCTTCTTTTTTTTTTTTTTTAAATTATACCTGTGTGTCTGTAGGAGGAAGTGATGTCATGGACTCTGAGCTCACCTTGATTTCCCATCATCCTCTTCTTCTGTTCTTCAGGTGTTTGTTAGATCTTCTTTCTTTTAATCCGCATGTTTTAACTCAGATTCATGTGACAGGGGGAGGGGCGGGGCTTACGGCAAGTGACAGTCACCTGGGCATTGGGGGCGGGAATTATGACAGGTGATGGTCACCTGGTCGTGTGAAGACTCATTCCATAGAGCCAAGTATGGCAGCCTCGTCATTCCTTATCAAAGTGAAGGAGAAACTGAGACCATGATGCAATAAAGGTTTTTTTTCTTCTCACCTGTGTGTTCTGCTTTCTGTTTGAGAAACTTTATTCAGCGTTAACGGCCCGATGAGATGTTTACATAGGCCTGAAGATCTCTTGCTGACCTTTGATCCACCAATCACATATTGGATTTAACTTTATGGGCTACTGGACTGATTTACTAAGTGCGGAAAATGATTGAGACTGTGTATCTCCGGGATGTTCTGTTTATATTTATTTATCATTTAAATATGAAGATGCAGCTGCTTCACTTAAGTAAAAAAAAAACAAATCAGCTGCGAGTGGGACGGCTCAAAGACCAAGAGGAAGGAGAACCGCAGGCCTGCAAACCAAAATAATCCAGTGTGAGCACTTTAGCATTAAGTGTGCTGCTAGAGACGTGAGGCAATCTGACCGTTCATGAAGAACGTTTGTCACAGCCTGTTGTCATTTATGTGACCGCCATAAAACAACAGAACACAGCAAAGTAAGCTAGGTGTTTTGTAGTCCATCGGACATCCGGCATCACGTCATTAAGTAGAGTCGACTGTGAGGCGGTCTTCACAGGTTAGGCTGTCCTAATCACCTCAGTGAGGTGAAGGAAAATGGGTCAGGAATAGGAGACAGGAGGAACCTTTGGAATGCCCCCCTGGTCTTGGTGTCTGAAGAGCACCTGGATTAAAATTGAGGCGGAGCTCAGACTTCTACTGTCAAGTCCAAAAAGTTTTGTTTAACCCTTCTGCCCTCCTTGGGCATCTTTGTGCATTTCATTCTTTTCAACTTTTTTTTTTTTTGATTTGCCAATCGATGTGTCTATGTTATAGCTTGTGGCATGAACTTTTGCAGGAAATGTTGGGTCAAATTTTTTTATAATCAAGCATTTTTAACTCTCACATGTCATCCATACTTTTAATGCATTGTAAACCTTTTTGACATCTTTGTGTCCAAATGTACACGGAGAAAATCTGCCATAAAATCCTCATACAGCAATAATTTTTCTGCTTTTTTTTTTTTTCATAAATCACTAAATCAACATAAGCCTTTTTCAAAATGATCAAATGTTAAATTATTTTCAGGACTTTAACCCTTTAAATGCCAGTTTAAACAGCTGAATATTTTTGAAAAAAACTCACAAAACTAAATATTTTCCATATGATAAATAGTATGGGGATGGGACGTGTTAAAGATCAGCAACAAAATCAATTTGATTGCATTAGTATTTTTTGTGTAGTGTGTGCGTGTATCTGAGAGTGTGTGTAAATCTGTAAACATGCACTAATAATTTGGGGGTGAATATAGGTCATCTTGGAGCAGGGATAGGCAACTCCAGGACTCGAGGGCCGGTGTCCTGCAGGTTTTAGACATCACCCTGGGTCAACACACCTGAATCAAATGATTACTTCATTACCAGCCTCTGTAGAACTTCAAGACATGTTGAGCAGGTAATTTAGCCATTTGAATCAGCTGTGTTGGATCAAGGACACATCTAAAACCTGCAGGACACCGGCCCTCAAGCCCTGGAGTTGCCCACCCCTGTCTTGTAGAGATGTATCTTTGCAGAGGGTCTTCAGGATAAATATGGCCTCCTGCTTTTACTGTATTCAAACAAAAACTCCTGTTAGCATGTTTATGCACCTGATTGCTTTCACAGCCAATAAGCTTGCAGCTTGGCTGAGGAAACCTTTCATTAGTAATGAGAGAAGGAGAAAGACCTGGAGCAATGGTGGCAGAGTGACAGACCTCTGCTCCTGCCCTCACAGAAAACACAGATGCTGTCACTGCTACCATCAGCTTGAGCAGAAAGAGAGATGTGTACTGGTTCTGCACAGGTCTAAAAAGAAGCTCTTCTTCCACCTGCAAGTGGATCCCGTCTATTTGTAGAGGGCACCAGGTCACATGCTGCAGGACCTGCACATCCTCACCCACACATGCATCCATCACACACAAAGCCTGTCTGTTCTGTTTCCATCGATGAATCAGATGTTGATTTCCATATAAATTACTCTTGGGGCCCCCTGGTGGTCACATGGCTTCATGTCATAACTGGCAAAAATGCAAGAATGTCATGCTTTTGCAATCAGAATTATGTGATGGCTCGCTGGTGCCCAACACATTTTGCTTTTTCAAAAAAAACTCGATAGAATCTAATAGGCTCCTCCTTCATGTGAATGTTTTTTTTATTTATCCATTTGTGTTTGTTATTTCAGGTATTATATATGAGTGAGTATATACAAGTAGATGAGTGTGAGAATGCCTGTGTCTTTGTCACAAATGTATAATGAGGGTGAGAAACTGCAGCAATGCCCCGAGGCAGACAGATGGAACCAGGACAACCGCACCAGCTGCAGCCCCCAAATGTACCAATGACCTGAGACCACACATCCCGGTGACTTCTGCACACCCATCCCAGCAGAAGGGAGGGAGGCCCCACATGAGGTGACAGCCACAGAGGACCAGAGGCAGTGGACAGTCGATCCTGCTAGAGGCCAACCACCCTGGTAAGCGTTGAGAGCATGGCCCCAGGCACCCAGGACCACCCGACACCCAGCCAAACTGAGCCACCAAGGGAGCGGGCCAACGACCACGATTAGAACATTCGGCCACGTTTCCCAGAAAGCAGAACAAAATGTTACTGTATGAGGACTTTATGGCAGACTTTGTGTGTCTACATTTTTGTACACGAAGGTGTCGAAAGGATGGAAAATTGGTGGGCACAAAGGTTAAACCATGTTTTCAGGGTCTGCTCACAGCAGGTCCTACAGGTAGGATGCTCAGCATTACCACCTTCACAGTTCCACTCGATCAGACCAAAAGTTTCATGTTCAAAAACTTTTATTTCACACAAACTTTAAACATCAAAAACATCATCGTCATGGCAACTCTGTAACCCAGCTGAGCTTCTACACACTGATTGGCTCTTGCTGGTTGTGCTGACGTTTGACCACAAAGACCTTCTGACCAGAGACCGTCACCGTGTACACAAAGTCGTCCAGGATCACTGCAGACACACACACACACACACACACACACACACACAGGTTAGTCCATCTGAAGTCACAGGGTTCCACCTGAGCTTTGTATCCCATCATGCAACATGAACAACATGCTCATCAAATACATGAAAACGTTGCTGATGATGATGCACCAGGTTTGAATCATGTGACAGTGATGACATCATTAACAGGTCTGAGAAAAACAAAGCAAAACACCTGAGTCATGTTTGTTTTTACTGAAGCTGATAAAGTGACCGTGCAGGTGTATTTGTGATACCTGACATGCGTTTGAAAGGTGGATCAGCTGATCCTGATAACCTGAAGCGACTTGCTGTTCGAACCATCTGCATCATGACACCTGCTGTGTGCTCGTCATTCTCCAGCTCGCCTGCAGACTGATCAGTAATCAATAATCAATCACTTTGATCCTCTTCTGATCAATAGACTTAACTCAACTCTTTAATCTATTTTAATAATCTGAGGATCCATATTTCCCCCTGTTTACAGCACTTTAATAATCCAGAATAATCTGAGAAAAGAGCAGAGTTCAGCTCGCAGTATCAAATGTGAATTCAGTTTAACCTGTAGAAATGTTAAATGAGCTTAAATCTAAATGGAGTCTGGTCTCTGTGTGACCAAACTAGCCTGAGCACCAGACTACTTGCAGAAATCACCTTATTTAACAATGAGCGTGGTTAAATAAAGACCAAACTGCACTCATAAAGAAGTTCTTTGTGAACTGAACATCTGAAAGCTCAGAGAGACTCACGGCCAGGACACCATCCTCACTGATGACCAGGTACCCAAGCTGGTCCGGGATCCGCTCCAGACCCGCAGTGAGCGCCGCTGTGGCCTGAAAGAATGACGACATCATCAGGATAACATTATGAAGCTAAAAGGAAGTGATGTTTGATGACTCATTGGTTCACTGATAAACGAAGATCAGCAGAACAAGAAGTGTGTTTCCTCAGGTCGAAGCTTCAGAGACTCACTAAACAGCCTTAGATCATTCGTCCAGTAATAATTCTGCATCTTCATCAGGTACGACCTGTGGTCCTCAGGTGCCAATGGGGTTACCCATTTAAAGATGGTTTCTTGTTTACCATGGTTACATTCGTCCTGCATACATGACACACACTCCCCGTTTCACAGGAACACAGTTGAGACCCCAGGGCGCAGGTAAACCCGCTTCGAACGTCACTCCCCCTCCTCTCTGTTTGTACCACTCCCTTCCTGCAGAGGGCGCTGTTGCTGTCCCGCAGGTATTTGCATTGAGCCCGATTATCAGTGATTATAACTCTGAAGAGAGCTCCAAGCTTCACCCTTGGAACGCTCTGGTTTTCATTTTTTGAAGGGAAGCATTTCCGCGTGTTTATCCTCCTTGTTCATAGAGAGGCTAAGAGGACGCTAACAGCGTTAGTGAACGGCACACAGCGGACAGTCCGAGATCCGTGAACGCCTCACCGAGGCCCTGAACGCTGAATTAAAAAACAAACAAACAAACAAAAAACCCAAAACGAGAATCAAAGTAAAACTTTAAACTCACCATGTTCGTCTTCTTCTGCTTCTACAGCCCACAGCTGCGCATTTCCGTCTTTATCGCAGAGCCTCACGTGACTGATGAGGCCTTCATGTGCTGTCGGACAAAAGAGACAGACACAGACACTCACGCACAGTTCGGGACTGACGGTCGGTGCTTGTCCCGATTATCAAATAAATAAGAATAAACGTTTGTGACATTTTAGGAATGTTTGGATTAATGTCGAGGACGTTGCTGTCTAAATATGACCTCATTGTTGCCCGATAAAGATGAAAATAAAATAAAACACATAAATAAACGAGTGATGTTCATATTTTTTTAATTTCTATAGGGGGCGCCATATTGAAGCGGAAGTGCAGGTCAGCTGATCCCTCACATGACGTGTCCCGTGAAGCTGAGTGTTTCTCTCCGGGAATCTCACCTGCATCTCCGTGATGGCCGGCCGCGGGAAACTGATCGCCGTGATCGGAGACGAGGACACGTGCACGGGCTTCTTGCTCGGCGGGATCGGAGAACTGAACAAGAACCGGAAACCGAACTTCCTGGTGGTGGAGAAGGACACAAGCATCACCGAGATCGAGGAGACTTTCAAGTAAGATGGACTCCACACACACACACACACACACACACACACACACACACACACCAAAATGTGTTAAAAAATCAGCCGATTTAACGCTCCTTTCACGTGTTTCTGTCAGTGTCACCTGACCGAAGGTCTCGGTGGTCCTCGTGGGTCAAAAGTCAGATCGGTTTTATTATAATTCGGACGGCACCAGCCTGGAACCGTATTAACCCCTCGGTGACTTCAAAAACACTGGTTGTAGGACAGGAGGCCGGCTGCTTTTTTTTGATGAAAATAAGAATGGATTCTGGTGTATTTGGGCCCAGTCTGTAACTACATCCAGCATCCTGAGTTTTCAGCCCTTAGATGATCTCGGATAGAGTGTAATGGATTGATCAGCCGATCAATATATTAATCCAGCTCTCAGCTAATCTCCATGAAATGAACTTAACCTGTTAAATGCCGTAAAATTAGAAAAGACTTCAGTCTGTTTCTGTGGATTCCTGAACCTGATTTCAGAAATCATTGTATTTTAATAGTTATTCAGTCTTTCTGACTTCATTAAAACTGCACATAAATAATCGCGATCTTTGTAAATGTAGCATGTTAGCTCTCACACCGGACTCTATTGAAGAACCAGAGCTTTTTATTAAATCTGTATGAAATCAGCATTTTCAATGAAGGATTTAATATCAGCAAAAATTTAAATACTTTATATTAATTATGATATTTTATAATATATAATCTTTTATGATTGCTTCACACATTTTTTCCTTTTGTTTAATTGTTGACTTGCATTTATCAGTTAGTTTCAGAGAAGTTGGTCTGGTGCTTTGGGGTTGTATTCCTGAAATTTTCCTTGATGGCCTCATGTGCTGTGTGACACACACCAGACTCCATTCAAAAATCAGCTGATTTCAATGATCACTGTTGAGTTTGGAAATGTTTTTGATATCTTAAAACAGACCAGCTCTTACAGAGATGTTTCAGATTAGGAATTCCTGTGTTCTCTACAAACTCATCTGCTCATCTGCGAATATCCTTTACATCTAAACCTCTGTAACCCACCGTTAGAGACGGATGATGTTAAATTGACAATAATTTGAATTGTCTGACTTCCTGTGTTAAGCTCAGCAGTAACAAACAGACCAGAGAGAAATGTTAGTCCTCCGAGACTCTCAGAAACACCACGCCTTCATTTACTTCCTGTTACACCTCCGCTGGTTCTTCTCGGGTTCTGAGGATGTTAAATTGTGACTGGACTTTGGCGTGGCAGCCTGACGGGGCTATTCTTTTTCTTCTCCTCTGCAGGAGCTTCCTGGCACGTAACGACATTGGTATCATCCTGATAAATCAGTTCATCGCTGAGATGATCCGGCACGCCATTGATGCCCACATGCAGTCGATCCCGGCCGTGCTGGAGATCCCGTCCAAAGAGCACCCGTACGATGCGTCCAAGGACTCCATCCTGCGCCGTGCCAAGGGCATGTTCTCTGCCGAAGACTTCCGATAGACAGCGAGTTGCGCTGATGCGGTTCACAGATTTGTCCTGATGTGTTTGTGCTGTGATGTTTACTTTTATTTCCAGGAAGGGATGTATGCCCATGTGATCGTTTTTAGGCCAAACCTGATTGAGTCATGTGACCTGCCCCTCCTCCTAGGTGTTTGTTCCAGATGTGTTAACTTATAAACGTGAACAGATGTGCGAATAAATGAATAAATAAACTTGTTGTTTAAAGTTATTTTTTGTTTAATTTGATGGATGCACACACGTCTACTCCTTGTTTCCAGCCTCAGGTGTGATGAGCTTTAAGGTTTAAACACCAGCAGAAATGGGCAGTGTCAGTCAGCAGCAGACAAACTCCTCACAGCGCCATCCGGAATTCTGTGTATTTTTGTCCTCCTGGTGTCTGTGTGGAGGTCCTTCAGTAACTTTCAAGACACCCTGGCCTAAACACCAGGATCCATGAACCCACAACTCAGAACATCTGTGAGCTGCAGCAGGGGTCACGACCTGAGAAATTCCCAAATAACTTACACAAAGGCCAGAGGTCATTCAAGAACTTGAGGATAAAGTTTGCTTGGTCTGAGCTTAATGAAGCTAACAGGAAGTCTTTGATGGGATTTTCATAATAAAGCTCCCTGTTATCCAACTGAGCCTCACAATGGAGGAGGAGAAATGAGCTAATCAGCAGACAGGTGTGAGTAAGCCAGATGTTTGATGCTGTTTATGATAGTTCATTTTCTGCCAACCTCTTCCACCAGCTAATCCGGAGGCAAGTGAGGCATTTCCCAACCAGTTGTGATTATTCATCTTAATTTCTCTAGTTGAGTAAATATCCCAACGTTACAGCAGAGCTGATTCAATAAGTTCTCACAAAGAACCATGTCTGCTCTTCTTTTCCTCCTAGGTGTTTTCATGACAAACGGCGAGCTAGCGGCACCATTTCAGATCAGATGTGTTCATCTAACCTTACTGTACAAGGAAGTTACATCTGACTGGATCACTTCCAAACTGGTTGCGAGATTCTTCACAACCTAAAACATCTGATTGGATCTCGTATTGTTGATACATTTTGTCACAGTTTTTGTCCTTGTGCATTACTTTTTATTTAGTTATCTCATTTCTGTCAGAAAAAAATGTTGTAAATGAAAATAGGTGAAAAGTATTGTTCAGTAGATTTAACACACTTTCCAGCCTGTCCTGGGTCTGCCTTGGGACCTCATCCAAATGCAGGAGGTGCCATGGTCAGATATCGAAGGACCTCAGCTACCTCCTTTCAATGTGGAGAAGTAGCGGCAGTACTCTAAGCCCCTCTCAAATGACTGAAATCCTCACCCTTTCTCTAGGAACAGCACGGCCACCCTTCAGAGGAAGCTCATTGCTGCTGCCTGTACCTGCAACCTTATTCTTTTGGCTACTCCCCAGAACTAATGACCACAGGTAAGGGTAAGGACAATGGGATATCGTCATCACTTTGAAACTGTGTTTTTGTTGCTTTTGATGCGCTAGAGCTAAAATCCTGAAAACTATATTTTTATCAGAGTGAAGCTGCTCTGTGTTCATCACATCAGACTTTAACAATCAATAAATCATAAACCTGAAGTCCTGCTGATCGATCACACACGTGTCTGTGAACTCTCCGTGTGCTTCAGTGTCTTTGTATCGTCAGCCTCAGAGCGAGTCCACATTAACCTGAAAGTCTGCACGCTTATGGGATGGGGCAGAGGCGGAGCCAGGCATTTGAAACACCCGGGGCTTAGCCCAAAAGGGTAGTATGCATGTGGGATTTTTTTATTTATTTTTTGGGGGGGTAGAAATGACTGAAAGATTAATAGGCTCTGTTTTGAGTTTTGTTCAAAAAAGAATGACTTCATATAGGAAAAAAAAATATATCACATATGCAGGACACCTTAAGCTAGGTTTTTAATTAAGCAGCAAGGCAGAACAAGGTCAGGGCTGTATCAAGACACAGGGACTAAACCCCAATTCAACCAGACCCAGAACTGATCCAGAATTAAAACAGGACTACGACAGTTCAAAATCAGGACTACTTGGGATTTAACCAAGACAGAACAAGAATCAAAACTAGATGATAGTAGCACTAAAAATCATCATAGACCTGCACTACACTTATTTTTTAATTCTACCAAAGTCCACTATTTAGATTGAGAAAAGTTTATATAATTATTTATCTTTGTTGTGCAAACAAGCCTGCACAACTTAATAAATGTAAAATTTGAAAAATAACAAACCTAAAAAGAAACACTAGGTACGAGATACATGAGTACCTATGATACGGTGATACTTTTGGTAAACAACCATTTGACTAACATGTGTGTCTCACCTGCTCTTGTTCATCTGTTCTGTCCTCGTTCTCCTCTCTCTCCCTCTCTGCTCCTCTCTCTCCCTCTTTGTGCTGACAATCATCAAATATACAGTTGAAACCACATATTTACAAACTCTTCAGATAAAAACACTTTTTTAATTGTAACATCAAATCAGACTAAATGTTTATTTTTTAGATTGAGAAATATAAAAAACACATTTGTTAACTTTAAGAGTAAAGAGAGAAACTATCTGTATTTCTTAATTGTAAATGGCACCAAATTGTATGCAAAACTGAGCCACACTTATGGAGCTCCACAATTCTTTTCCAGGTGTTTTGGTTGATATCTCTTGATTTTCCCATGTCAAAGAAACAGGCTCTGTGTTTTGCCTTATATGCATCCACAGCTGTGCCACCAATTTACTCACATGGACTCTACTAACCTATCAGAAGCTTCTTCAGCTCACAATGGAATCCTCTGGAGTTTTCTTATTAATTAACAATAAACTTAGTGTACATGTGCTCCTAAATTTGATGAAAGTGATAATAAATAGACAGATCTCTCTCTCTTTATTCTGACATTTAACTAATTCAAAATATATTTCAATATTTATTTAACCAAAACAAGTTTACTCTAAATTGATGTTGTACAGTAAAAAAATGTTCTTGTGTTTTCCATAAAGTGTATGTAAATATCTGGTTTCAACTGTGAATATACTGCTGTGTATTGAAATTCCTCTTGTTTTGCATAGAAATATACTGAACAACATACAAAGCATAATATATAAAATACCACCAGAGTTTTTTCTTTGAAAGAAGCCCCTTATGTCCATTCTTGTATATCAGTGCATTACTGAAACCGATTTATTTAGCCGTGGAGGGAAACAACTGAAAATATGAAATAAACACACACGTAAGCTAAGACTCTCTAAAGAAACAGCATTGTTGTTGTTCGGCTTTTCATTTCGCCATTTGTTGATTGACTCGAAGAGCAAGTAACTAATATGGGTCAAGTGATCAGTTTGACATCAATCTTTCGTGATACACCGTCATATTTACATTATTTGTACAGTACGGATGATTTGCTTTGGTACCTGGTCGAACTTCAGTTCTCCTCTGTCTGCTCAGTGTTGCCAACTCCTCAGTAAGGAAAATCGCTATTGGTTGTCCTAAAAGTCGCTAGAAGTCGCTAAATGACGTCATCGCCTAATTTGCATAATTGGTCATGCTAATCTAATTGTAACCTATGTTGTTGGAGAGAGAAATAACATCGTGGAAGAGACATAAAGTGAGTAAAAAACGTCCCAAATGCATTTAGAGTTTATTTAGAACTACAAATTAAATTTCTTTTAGCAATTATTGGTTTTTTTAATGTCACAATTCCAACCCTGCTCCTTTACCCGGGCTTGGACCGGCAAAAGTGACCCGAAATAGGCGCTCTGGTGGAGTTACTTTGTGTGTGTGTGTGTTTATAAGTAGTTTTAAACCTTGTGATCCACAAAACAGCATAAGAGTAAAAGAAGAACTAACTGCGTTACAGGACCCACTGCTTGTTGAGAAAGAAATTTAATTTGTAGTTCTAAATAAACTCTAAATGCATTTAGGACGTTTTTTACTCACTTTGTCTCTTCCACGATGTTATTTCTCTCTCCAACAACATAGGTTACAATTAGATTAGCATGACCAATTCTGCAAATTAGGCGATGACGTCATTTAGCGACTTCTAGCGACTTTTAGGACAACCAATAGCGATTTTCCTTACTGAGGAGTTGGCAACACTGGGTCATCTACTGATTGGAAGATTAGTGGTTCGATCCCTGGCTCCTCCAGTCTGGATGCCAAGTATCCTTGGGCAAGATACTAACCTCAAGCTGCTCTCTGATGCATCCATCAGTGTATGATAGCTAGGAAGCACTAAAAGCTTAGAAAAAAAGGTTCTTGGGTGAATGTGGTATGTTGTATAGAGGGCTTTGAGTACTCTGGGAGAGTAGAAAAGCACTATATAAGCATCAGTCCATTTACTTATTGATAACATTGCACTCACGTTCGACATAAACTGCTTCCTGTCACAGGGTGACGGGGTGACCAAACAAACATCTCCTTGGGGGCTGGAACATGACCTTCCCTTGCAGATGTTTTCCCAAAGTTCAGCACTGTGATCTGAATATAAAACAGGAAACACAAACACAGCGAGGTCTGTGTGCCATGGAGTATTTTAACCCTTTACTACCTCAGGCTCTGTGGCTTTTAAACCCCAAAACACAATACGCCAAAAATTGGTCCACCTCAAGGATCAGGTCCCCCGACACAAACAGAGTAATATAGTGTACGCTGTTAAGTGCCAGCTTGATTGCCATGATTTATTCATTGGTGAAGCCAAACAACCTCTGGTGAGGCGGATGGCACAACAACAAAAAAAAGAGCTAACTTGTCAGGCCAAGACTCCGCAGTCTTTTTACACCTACAGGCCAGTGGACACTCTTTCAATGATGAGGACGTAACATCCTGGACAGGGAGGAACGCTGGTTTGACTGGAGAGTCAAGGAGGCCATTTACATGAAAAGGGAAAGACCATCTCTGAATCGAGGAGGGGGCCTAAGGGTACATCTTTCACCATCTTATGATGTTGTGATTGCAGCCATTCCCCAACTCTCTGTGAATAGTACTCATTGCAATTGATCAGTGGTCTTTGATCAATGATCATGACAATTTGCATATTGATGATCAAGAAACTGGCCTCACAGCCCATTGTTCTTTCAGTGGGCTGGTTTCAGTCATTGTGCAAATGTACTTTTTATAATGTTGGGGAAACGTGCAGTCAGCTGAGACTGAAGAAATCACTTGGATGAGTGACGAAATGTTTCTCCCACTGAAAACGTTCAGATGAACAGAACAAACCTTTTGGGATTTACTTACCAGGATGACTGAGCATCCATTAAGACCCTTTACTAGTTGAAACATTTTAGCAGGTTGACTTGCACAGTATGACAGGAAGTCAGCATGTGACTTAGTGGGACAGAGGTGTTCATCAAATAGCTGATGAACCTGTTCTCACAGCAGGAATTACTGCAGGTGACTTGTGAGGAGGCGGAGCCTTATCACACACACAGGAATATCTCTTACCTCACAGTGACTTCACAGGAAGCTAGCGGTTAACATAAAAACACCTGAGTTCGCACCTGCAGGTGACTCAAATGTTTAATGATGTTTCCCACAGACACTGAGAACTGATGACATCGCAGTGAGATCACTGCGTGTGAACCAATGATCTCTTCCCCGTGAAGAACAAACAGCGCCGAGGTCGAGCTGCTGATAAAACCCACTGTAAATAGTGAAACGACTCATCACTCCCGTCGGCCTTCAGCTGGCCTTCAGCCGACCTTCAGGCGACACTGACATGTTTCTGTGTAAACAAAGAGCAGGTTTAAAAGGCAGCATGATGCCTTCAATGTCACTCTCTCTGATGAGGATGACGACTCTCTCTGCTCCACTCCAGAGGATGATGGTGATGATAATGATGATGGTGGTCTTTGTTTTGGTGACACCTCTTCCTTCTCCATGTGGACGTCTCAGGTAAGGTACAGGTGTCAGCTGGACTTCCTGTTTGTGTGTGCTGATTACAGAGATGTTTTCTGTTCTTTCCACAGACGTGAAAATGTGAACATGTCAAATCCTCATCTGGCCGATCACAACATCACCAGGTGAGTCTGACAGAAACTCTGGGTATTCCTGCACCAGCTTGTTAGAACTTTGAAGTAACATCAGGTATGAACATGTCATCTTGCAGATCCAGATAAACTCCCAGTCTTCTTCTTCTCTTTACTCATTTCACATGTTTGTTGTAAAGAAATCAGATTACTTGGTGGAGTAAATGTGTACCAATCGACCTGCTGATTGATTGTTAAATGATCAATGATGAATCAACATGTTTACTAATAATTTCCAATCATTCAGCTCACTGATCATCAGTTCATTAAATCTTTTTGACTGATCTTCAGGTGTGAAACTCTGACAGATACAAAAGTAACTGTCTTGATGCATGCTCAATCATCCTAGTAAGGAAAAGTTGATTCTGTTTATTTGGACGTAGCCTTTTTAGTGGGAGAAACACTTCATCACTCACCCAAGTGTCCTTTTCAGTCTCAGCTGACTGCAGATTTCTAACCTTATAAACAGTACATTTGCCTTAATGACTGAAACCAGCACCACAGACGAACAATGAGCTGTGACGCCAGTTTCTTGATTATTGGTTAATGGCCATGAGTGCCATTCACAAAGAGGTGGGGAATGGCTGCAATTACAACATTGTAAGATTGTGAAAGATGTACGTTTAGGCCCCCTCCTCGATACAGAGATGGTCTTTCCCTTTTCACGTAAATGGCTTGTGCGCACTCAAGAGTGTACACTACGTTACACTGTTTGTGTTGGGGGACCGGATCCTTGCGGAACCATTTTTTTGCGCAGCGGGTTTTGGGTTTGAAAGCCACACAGACATGGTGGTTGGAGAAAATGTGTCTCAGCTGTTCCGCTACTCCTGACACAAAAGAGATTACTAGGGTTTTTGCTTAGGCAGCAGTTTTGCGTCTTCTCTCCTGGATCGCCTGGAGTTTTCTTTAGATGCTGGCCACTGTGTCTGTGGGATGGTGTTTGCTCTATGTTGTAGTGTCCTGATGACACCCAGTGGATGATGAGAGCCAAACTTTAAGTGACGAAATGTTTCTCCCACTGAAAACACTACATCCCAATGAATCACTGAAAGGAGCCTGGAAACACGAAATGGTGGTGAGTCCAGGTATTTAAGCTCCATCGGGGGTTGTCCCTTAAGAGGGTCATTGACCAACTATTACTATTATATTGAGACCTTGCCTCATCACAAAGGTGTGGGTCTTTATCAGGGCTTAAATACCTGGGACTTTCCACTATTTGGTCTTAGAACTGAAGAAGCTTTTCGGATGAGAGGTGAA
Source organism: Rhamphochromis sp. 'chilingali' (assembly GCF_963969265.1). Classification (NCBI taxonomy): domain Eukaryota; kingdom Metazoa; phylum Chordata; class Actinopteri; order Cichliformes; family Cichlidae; genus Rhamphochromis; species Rhamphochromis sp. 'chilingali'. The sequence continues at coordinate 25,145,808 of NC_137934.1, forward strand.
GCTTAAAGAAGTCCAGTTCTTTTCTTTCCAAGCTTCTTAGGTTACCATGACCTGGAAGACTGAGAACCAACACGAACATACATTGAGATGAACAGAATCAACTTTTTGGGAAAAGTAACTATAGTTTGAGTGAACCTACTGAGTTACTTTCTGAGTAACCATTTAAACTTGTGATGATCAATATGTTAACTAGTCATTAGTTTCATGTGTTATGTGTGTTATTAGTGTTCATGTGATAAAAATATCAATTCGCACCGGAGCATCAAGGGTCTCAGAGAATAATCCACAAATACACTGGAATTAAGTGGGAATAAAGCGGACGTCCCGTTGAACGACTGAGTTGTCACACGATGTTTCTAAATGTTTACTTATATTTAATTGTGTTACAATGATCGCTGTGAGCGGTCAGTGGAACATCCACTTGTTTATCACCTCCTCAGTAAGAGAGGATTTGTGTTGAAGATGATGTAGCCCATAGGTGTCAAACTCTGGCCCGCGGGCCAAATTTGGCCCGGAGCCTAATTACATTTGGCCCGCGAAGCCATACCAAATTACTATTAGAGCTGGCCTACTGGTATTAAACAGCTAATATATATATTGTTTAGTATTAAGCTTTGCTTGTTCCACATTCAGTTTTTCAGCAAAACTTGTTTGAGTCCATAAGAAAAGATTCATTCTCATATCTGGAGGAAGATTTTTTTTTTCAATAAATATTAACGTTAGCCCGCGACTTTGTTCCAGATTTGAATTTTGGCCCACTGTGTATTTGAGTTTGACACCCCTGATGTAGCCAGTCTATTTCCTGTTTCAGACTCGAGGCTAAAAAAAAGTCACACCTGTGAAGCTGTTTCAACTCTGTGTGAAAACTTTAATGAGGATCAGATTGTTTAAAGTTTTATTTTTCACAGCAGTGCAGAGGGGTTCACTGAGATTGCTGTGCGGAACAACACAGTAAAAAACATGGGAACCCACATGGGGAACAGCACGGAGCATGCCATGGGGAACAGCACCCCCACGCTTTTGTGAGTAACCTCAGGTTGCACCTAAATCAAGTATTAGGTGTGAATCCAGTTCAGAGGGCCTCTGCTTGTATTCAAGACTGATTCTTCCTCTGGATCACCTGTAAGACTCTGACACACTCACTCACCTGCAGCCCACTCAGGTCTGAACAGGTGCTCTCTGTCTGTGTTTCAGGAAGCCAGAATCAGTGTATGTATCTGTCACCACATGGTCTGATTGGCCGAGAAAACACCATCAGAAGTAGGGAGAGAGCCTGCTGATGTTTTTTGTTTTCAAAAATTACCTGAGAGTCAGACACAAAGTCACAACAGGGAGGCAGACAGACAAACAGAAAAACAAACAAACAGACACATTGACAGACCAAAAGACAAACAGACAGACAGACAGACAAACGGACAAAAAGAAGACAAACAGACAACCAAACACCAACAGAAAATTAAGCAGCCAACTGAAAAAGACAAACAAACAGGCAGGCAGGCAGATTACAAAACAGACAAGAGAAAAAGACAGACAGGCAGGCAGACAGATAAACAAACATACAGATAGACAAACAGAAGACAGGCAGACAGACAGACAAGCTACCAAGCAGACAGACAAAAAAAATAGATGACAAAACAGACAGAGCAACAAGCAGACAAGCAGAAAGACAGGCAGATGGACAGAATGCAAACACAGACAGACAGCCAAACACTAAAACAGAAAACCAAACAGACAAAAGAAAAAGACAGACAGGTGAACAGATAAACAAACATACGGAAAGACAAACAGGCAAACAAACAGAAAGAAAAACAGACAGAGAGACAGGCAGTGTGGGATCTGAAAGACACGCTGATTATTTGGAAGAAGTCACTGAAGTACAACTCAGAAAGATCAATCAAAAAGAAAGAGTCTAAATAAGTATCAATAATTATTAAAGGTGTTCCTAGATAATTAATCAATCAGTTAATCAATTACCTGTGCCTTTCTTAGGATTCATGGGGCCACAGGTGCTCGGTGTGTCCTGGCCACCTGTGGGACAGCGAACCTAGTTGACAGATTGCAGGGTGGAGAGGAGAAGGCTGGCGACGCCACCGCAGACCCCTTTGGTCCTGGGAAAAAGTGAAGGGAGGCACCTGTTACTACTTTATCATCTTCATCATCATCAGCTCCACCTCACACTCACCTGTCTGAGAGAAAAACACAAGAAAACCTAACCTTCACACATCTGAGGATGCAAAGAAGTTAACTACAATTCTCAAGATCCATCTTACCAACAAACATCCAGTGACAGAGCTGCACGCCACCACAGGTGGAAACCAAAGAGAACCATCTTCAGTCTCACCTGTTTGAGTCCAACTGTGGTCACATGGTCCAGCACATGATTGACAGAGACTCGATGACTTTCAGCTCCTCCCAGTATGTATTTACATCTTATACTTTTATTTTGAAGGGGCCTGTCGCTGATCACTTGAAGTTTTCCTGTCGCCTTTTACGTGTCAGTTTGTGTCTCTGACATCAGAGACAGAAATTAAACAAAGCTATTAATTAACAAAGTTTGTTGGTGTTTCTGTGGAGCTGGTCGGAGTCACACTGAGCATGTGCAAAATGCCTACCTGTAAATGTGACAGTCTGAAATGTGTCCATGTAAAGAAAATCTGTTTCCAATAAAGTATTAAATAAAGTTTGACTCTCCCTGCATGTACAAAACTGACTACAGGCAAAAGTCAGAGGTCAAAGGTCAACTACACTTCTATAGCAGAGGAGTTGGCCTGTGCTGGATATTACCTACATCAATCTTTATTTACAGTCTATGATTGATTATTAAAAGTGCAGCTTGAAGCCCTTCTGGACAATCACTGTGATGCGTGGCTGTGATATAAAAGCTGCGTGTATCACGGGTCAATGATAAAAACACATTAAGGTTTTCTGACTTGTCACAAATTTGGGATTTAAAAGAATTTTTCATCCTGGCAGTTAAACTTCTCTGAGTGTCCCTAAGAACATCTCAGCTTCCTGTCCAGGTTCCAAGACACTAACCATCTTTGATATACAGTCTGAAGTGCAGACTGTTATATCTGAGTGTGTGTTATGTTGACTAAGCACAAAAACAAAGAAGAACATCTTTCATTTCATTTATTCACATTTCATTATGTTTTCTTTTTATTTCGGTTTCCTTGCTGGAGTTCATCAGAGGGTTTGTTTCTTCCGTTTTGACTGAGGTTTGTTAATAAAGCTGGTTCAAAATTAAGCAATAGCGGCACCTCTGGGTGTAAGAACGTGTTTGTCCTGGAGGTGGCAGCACAGGAACAGTAGAAACATCAGTGTGAGAGTCCACTTTGTGATTCTACTGTCACAATCTGAACTGTGGACTGTACCACACACAGCCCATCAGATTATCAGTATTAATCAGTATTGATTTTGCTGACACAGAGATGTGTTTTCCTGTATTCTGTGAGCATGTGCAGCTGCAGCTCCTCAGAAAGACTGAGTCACTGCTGATTGGACAATTGTCTGAAGGAGCTATCAGAAGTACGGGAGGAGGAGCAGCTGGTGCAATCATGATGAGGATGATGAAGGCAGAGTAAGCTTTAAAAACCAGATGAGCAGAGTGTGTGGAGATTAATTAAACTTTAATTATCACTCACTCCAGCACCTGACTGGAAACGTCTGAGTAACGTTCATGTGGGTCGGGGTCAGGCTTACTACACAAGACTGCTTAAATCCCACCCACACAGGGCGAGCAGACAGCAGCAGAGAGAAATTTACCTGGGATTCAGTTAGAAACATAATCAGGATCATTTTTGGTATTTAAATCACTCATTAGGAAGGACTTTCCAGTCCGAGAGTGGAATAAATGTAGTTTAATGGGAGTGTTTGCTGGTACAGTCGGCCACGTTACAGGAGTCAAGAGGTCAGATATGAGCTTTGTCATTCATGAGTAGTGACCGTGTTAGCAGTTCTGTAGGATCACTGCTGTGTGTACAGAGGTGAGCCTATCAGGTGTCATCTCTGAGGTGTGTGACTGTTGCTGTGTAATATATCTGAAGCTGGCTTGGCTTCAGCAACCTTTGATCAGGGGAATCAGTGAAATCTTAAACTCTGTCAGCTCCGTTCAAAGCGTCCTGTCACAGCAGCTGCTGAATTCTGGGTAAATGACGTGTGAAACTGTGTGAGCAGTGAAATGATTGGCTAAGCCCTCGAACCTCCAAACACAGAGTGATTTAAAAGTGTAAATGAGTCAGTGCAGGCGAACGTGAGTCAGGGGTGAGTGGATGAAACGCTGTGACTGAATCAGTCAGAGTTCTGATGGACCTGAATCGATCAGACGCTGTCAGCAAGGCTAACAGCTCATTTATTAGAAGAGATCAATAACAAACAAACATGTCTGCACCTGCTGTTTTCATATCAAATCAATCAGTTCATCCTGACACGATCAACAGCAACTGATTACAGAGGAAGAAGAGGATGAAGAGGACAGGCTTGTTCTCTCTGAATCTTTGTTCTCACTATAAATGGAACATCATGTGACTCGTTCCTGTCCTCACACCTCCCACAAACAAACAAACAAATAAATAAATAAATAAACCCAGCGGGTCTGATCCTGGATCTGATTCAGCACACACACACACACACACACACACACACACACACACACACACACACACACACACACACACACACACACATAGGGAGAGCCTGGAGAAAACCTGCAGACCCTCAGAGCCTCCTCTGAGAAAGAACCAGCTTTCATTGTCCTGCAAAGACAGGCAGGATGGGCTTAGACCACTCTTCTTCATCGAGTGGATCCTCAGCTTTCACCAAGACATTAGCCTTTCTCATAGTTTCACACATATGACTGACACACACACAGTCCTGAATCCATCTCTGCTTTCAGTCAGATTACTTCAAACTATGAGTAACACACTGTCAGAACTGAGATTGCACTTCAGTGGAACCAAGTTCAGTTCAGTTTTATTTTTTCATTTTCCAAATCACACCAACAGTCCCCTCAAAGCATTTTACATTGGAAGGTCAAGACCCAGAATTATGCAGAGAAACCGAAACAATCAGAATTCCCTCTTTGAGCAAGCACTTGGTGACAGTGGGAAGAAAACCCTCCCTTTTAACCGGAAGAAACCTCCAGGCGAACCAGGAGGGGCGACCATCTCCTGCAACATGTTGGAGGTGAGGGGAAGAAGACAGGACATAGACACGCTGTGGAAGAGAGCCAGAGATTAATAATAACTAATGATTAAATGCAGAGAGGTGTATAAATGCATATAAACTTATGGTGGAGCAAGTACATGGCCTGTATTTGTATAGCGCTTTACTAGTCCCTAAGGACCCCAAAGCACTTTACACATCCAGTCACCCACCCATTCACACACACATGATGGCAGCTACATTGTAGCCACAGCCACCCTGGGATGCACTGACAGAGGCAAGGCTGCCAGATACTGGCACCACTGGGCCCTCTGACCACCACCAGTAGGCAATGGGTCAAGTGTCTTGCCCAAGGATACAACAATCAAGACTGTCAGAGCCCAGGCTCGAACCAGCAACCTTCTGATTACAAGGCAAACTCCCAACTCTTGAGCCACGATCGCCCCAAATACAGGTCGAAGCAGGTACTCAGTTTTGCATCTCAGGTGTACATCATGACACTGCTAATCAGACAGGTATATATACCCACCTGCCGCTTTATTAAGTACACCTTGGAGTGGCGCTCCTTTTTCTTTCAGAGTTGCTATAATTCTTTACGCCACAGATTCAACGTGAAGCTGGAAAGGCTCCTTAGAGATTTTCTCTATCTTGATATGAACAACATCACAGAGTTAACGTAGAAACCATACATAAATAAATTTAAGGTGTGACCCAAAGACGATTAATGACGTAATTCATCTCAACCAGCAGAGCTTCATCGCTATGAACTGACAGTGAGGGCTGATGGAGTAACTGAGGTTCTAAGACTGTTTCAAAGGTTTTATGCAGATCAGTGGCAGCACTTGCTGGGCTCCATTAGGAAACAAATGAAATGCGTGAGTAGGGCCGTGTGCACCTCATTAGCATGTTTTCATGTCTGCAATCAGAGACTCGCCTGTTTGAATCAGGACCAGAACACACCCGCTGCGACAGATTCATCCACAAATGAGTTACAGCGTTGTTTAGATTCTCCAGATCAGTCATGTATGACACATTTGTGCAGCAGCAGCATGAGCAGGATAAAAGGACTCTGCTTCCTCTCACAGATGCTAATAAATGACAGCTCATTAACATGAACAGCGCTCTCATCATGAAGCTCTGCACAGTGAACAATAACATCATCTCCAACCAACACGGAGCCCTGGGTCACACAGGAGATCAGGCACAAACATTCAGCTGTAGCACACACACAAACTTCTCACTTGTCTGTTTCCACATGTGATCGACATGTATAAGATAAACACAATTATGACCAATTCTTTTTACATTATACATGCTTCCCTTAGGCAGTTCCGTCAGAAGGCATGGTATACAGATGACACCCAACTTTATCTATCCATGAACAGGGGCGGATCTAGAAGGGTGGCATGGGGTGGCAAGTGCCACCCTAAAATGATCCCTTGCCACCCCAAGTGCCACGCGAGTTTTGCATATAACAGTGTTGTTTATTACAATAAGATAGCATTAACAGTTTGAGCGTAGTTACACTCAACAGTGAATATAAATGCTAAAATGGAATATATTGCATAGTGTTCCCCCCTCCACCATTAACAAATGGTTCAGCCCATAGCAGGACCGGCTTTTTTCTTGTTTTCAGTAACAAGCATGTTTATGATTGTGCCAGAGCACATTTTGAACAACACCATGGGAATTTCGGATTTTACACAGATGGTTGGATGTTACACTGTGGAAATGGAAGGAAGGTGAGTGTTATGAACCCTCTGTGGTCCACGGACATGCTGCACCTCCAAATCACATGACTGATCTAAGCTGACATAGCAAAAAGCTGCAGCCACGCTGACTCTCTATTTCAGCCCACATTGAAAGTTCAGACTTCAAAGTTTTTACATTTTAATTACAGGCCAGTAAATCCAGAATTGTGATAATATATATAAGCCACGCTTTTTTCTAAATACTGTCGTCACGTTTTTGTGTGTGTGTGTGTTTTAAGCGTTTTCTAAGGACAGCACGAAAACAGTAAAGAAAGGAAGAAAAAGCCACCTCTTTCCTATCGTACCATGTCGACCAATTTTTAAAAAAAAGTCAACACATGGGATTTGGTTGTTTAGGAAGAGGGAAACGTTTTGGGAGTGACGGTAACGGCAGCGAGACAGAGCGAGTGAGTGAGAGAGAGAGAGAGAGAGAGAGGGGGAGAGTTTTTAGATGTGGGAGATTTGTGACGTTTAGTGTGGAGTGGATTCTTAGTGTGTTGTGTTGACTTGTGTAGCTGTTCTGTTGTGTAGTCGTTTTGTTTTGTGTGTCAGTGAGGGCACTAATGAATGTCACAAAGGCACATTTGGAACGTAAACACTAAGTAGAAAACCAGCGGAGTGATACACCTCCTGTTGTCAGGCCTGCAGGTTTATCCCTGTGCGGTTCCCCTCTCTCTCTCTCTTTTTTTTTACTGGCACTGGCACACATCATTTGTGGGGCATCTTAATGCAACACCTGATTGTTCTCTCACTTTGGTTTTAGTAATATTTTTAAATGGTTGTAGAAAATGAAAAAAAAAAAAACCCCCAAAAAACGGCAGGTGTATTGGCTGCATTTTTAGATAAATAGTTGTATATGTTTACAAAATGTACAATTATATTATATTTGCATTTCAAGTTATAAAAATTTACTCAACATGTCTGGTGGGGGGTTGTTTTACAGTAAAAAATACTACTAGGATTTTAAGTTTTTTGTGTGATTTTAGATCAGTAATAGTACTATTAATAGTAATAGTAGTACTAATGCAGTATTTCAGTGAAAAACAACTAAATTCAGATGAGCTGAAAAAAAGAATGATACCAAACAAGGCAAGGGGAAAAAAATAAAATGAAACAATCTGAGGGTGAAATACAAATGTAAACTCAAAAGGAGTCAAAAATGGCCGTTTGTATTTCAGACCTCAGTGGGTGAATCCAACAAATCATGAAAAATTAGGTTTAAATTTTCATGACAGTGCAGATTTCTGACATTGTGTAATTTAAGCATCTAACAATGTGATTGTTTTCTAACAAAAAACAGTGTGAAACTTAAGTTAGACTTGTGTTTGTAAATGAACCGCCCCATGTTGTGTAGCTTTCTGGATTTTATACTTATTGGGCTACATATTTATTTATTATACAGGCTATACAGCACATAACATCAAAACTCACATGTTTTATGTAACTAAAGTGTGTAATTATGTGGGCTACAGACAATAATTAAGTTATAGACTATATTTATATGAAAAACGTGTATACTTACTGCATTTGAATTATTTTAACCATACGTAACCACCTGCATATGTGTTTGAAAAAAAAAAAAGGCTTTGATTTTGCCACCCCATTTGATTTCTTTGCCACCCTCATGCCACCCTAAGAAAATTTCTCTAAATCCGCCCCTGTCCATGAAGCCTCTAATTTTCTGCTTCTTAATTCACATAAAACTGACGTTATTGTACTTGGCCCCAAAAATCTTAGAAATATGGTATCTAACCAGATTCTTACTCTGGTTGGCATTACTTTGGCCTCCGGTAACACTGTGAAGAATCTTGGAGTCGTTTTTGACCAGGATATGTCCTTCAATGCATATATTTAAACAAATATATAGGACTGCTTTTTTTTTCCATTTGTGCAATATCTCTAAAATTAGAAACATCCTGTCTCAACTGGTTTATGCATTTATTACTTCTAGGCTGGACTACTGCAATTCATTATTATCAGGATGTCCTAAAACTCCCTGAAAAGCTTTCAGTTGATCCAAAATGCTGCAGCAAGAGTACTGACAGGGACTAGAAAGAGAGAGCATATTTCTCCTATATTGGCTTCCCTTCATTGGCTCCCTGTTAAATCCAGAATTTAGCCTTCAACTTTCAGCCCCCTCTTCTATGGAACCAGCTTCCAGTTTGGATTCAGGAGACAGACACTATCTCTACATTTAAGATTAGGCTTAAAACTTTCCTTTTTGATAAAACATATAGTTCGGGCTGGATCAGGTGACCCTGAATTCTCCCTTAGTTATGCTGCAATAGGTATAGGCTGCTGGGGGATTCCCATGATGCACTGAGTATTTATATGGCTTTATACAGCTCTCTGCATTTAATCATTAGTTATTATTAATCTCTGGCTCCCTTCCTCAGCATGTCTTTGTCCTGTCTTCATCCCATCACTTTTTCCTCCAAGCTGGTCTATTGCGGCGAACAGAGAGCTGTCGATCGATCGTGAACCTCCAGGTCACTGGAGCTCACTCAGGTGTTCTGTCCACCTGGAGGAGAGCTGGGACTCTTGCCTGGTTTTTCCCCAGAGGAGTTGGAGTAGGTGGAGTTACAGATGAACATGAAAGTCCAGGGGAAAAGTTTGACAGGTGAACAGCTTGTTAATGATGAGGTAATTAAAGAGCAGAACCGTGTCACTTCCTGTCTCTACACGTTGGCACTTCTAAAAGAAGATTAGTATGAAGAGCCTTTCAGCCTCTGATCCCAGGTCAGAAACACCTGCAGGTTGGTGCCATTCCCATGGCTACAGTTAAAAAAAATAAGCAATGCTGACTCAGCATCCTCAGGCACCTTTAGGCTTCGCCTGCAGTGGGGTCTGACAGACACAGCTGGAGGTGACGGTCTTCATCCATCAGGCAGCAGCTAAAGGTCACAGAGGAGGAGGAGCCTTCCTCAGTCACACTGAAAACCTCTTTTTAATTTAATGCCCTTAAAGACATCAACAGTCACCTGACTGGTCACCTGATCTCATCTGAATGATGATCCATAAAAATCAGAACACCTGTCCATCACACACACCTGACAGCACACAGGTATGACAGCAGCAGATACAAAATACCACAGAAGAAGAAGAAAAAGCACCTGATGACCGAGGAAGGAAGGGAGGAGAGTCAGTATATCACTGCTGACTGTTAGCCAATCAGAGAGCAGGAACACCAGGAGGAGGAGGAGGAGGTGGGTAGCTTTTTATAGACGAGGAGACAAAAGTTTGTCAGATGAGACGTGAAGAGAGGAAGGAGCAAGAGATTCACAGAAGGAGAAAAATATTCACACAGGAGGAGGAGGAAGAGGAGGAGGATGATGACCAAACTCTGGATCATAGACAAAACAAAGAGACTCACAGAAGTGGAAGAGGAGGAACAGACGATGCTGCTTCAGCTCTGAAACGTGAGTTTGTTTCTTTGTCCACAATATTGTTAGGCTTTGATTAAAATAAACATAACATAATATCATATTATATCGCACAATATATTTAATAAAATATAACACAATTGTTTTAGATCATGTAACATAATAAAGTTGAAGTGAATCTGCTTACACCCGAGCATTAAAGCTGACGTGATGTTTGAGAATGAATCTGGCAGCAGGTTTCAGTTAATCCCATCAGTCTGCCTCTGGCGCCTCGAACAGCCTTTAATTATTTTAATGATGTTGTCATCATCACATGTTTGTTTTCTCTGCCGCACTTTAATTTTTAAATTTAACTTCTGTGTGCGGTCATAAAAACACTGATCATGCTCACAAACCTCTCTGACATCACAGCACCCCCACAGGCTGAGTTTTTTTATGACTGGTGAGGTCACCTCACTTCTGAGGACGACATCCATTTTTGTATCTTGTAGCATGATTGTGCCCAAACTGGTTTAGTTTAAAATTAGTTTCATTTTAGTTTAACTTTAAATAAGCACCGAATGATATGAGCAGAGACACTGCAGTTATAAATGCCAGATTTCCTCCTTGCTGTGACCCTCAGGATTTCATCTCACCACTGTGACATCATGCGAGGCTCACTCAGTTATCCATATGTAGGATCCAATTTTTTTCAGCTTTAAGCTATGAGACGAAACCTCTCTGGTCAGGTTTAGGAGGCGGTGTAACCCAGAACGATACCAGCGATGGGAAACTCCATAACTGTCAGTGGGTGGGGCCTGAGGTCAAGCTTTGTCACCTCTAAGGCAGGCGATTGAAGAATCAGCCAGTGGAAATGGTGGACAACACCGTGGGTTAAGCGGGCCGGAATGATCTGGACCAACTAATGGATTAGTTTTCCCTTAGCTACCACCTGGTGGTCTGTCCAGCTACAGAATAGAGATACTCGACCTGTTCTCACCATCGATCTGTGTTCATGGTGCAGATGTCCATAAAGCTGCAGTGGTGACACTCAGCATCTAGCTAGCAATAAAGAAGCGGAGCAACGTAAGTTCAGAAAACCACAAACTTTTCTCAACAAATGTCGGCAAACAGACAAACCGCTTCAGACACAGAGCTGTAGCTGCTGCGTTTACAGGCACACAAAATAACGCTAACGATCTGAGCAAGGCCACGGATTATTCTCACAGGTGAGGGCCGGTCAGTGAGTGACGTTTATAAACTGGATTTAAAGCTGACAAGTGATGTCCTCTTATTTAATCAGGATCGACACCTGATGTAACGCGATGCAGATGATTTTATGAAACATTGAGCAAAACTATGTGAAGCATTAACTCAGAGACTATACGAAAATATATCATTCAGCATCTCATTGCTTTATAACTGGATTTCATAACCAACATTAAACCTACGTGTGTGTGTGTGTGTGTGTGTGTTATCTGAGAAGACTCCACACTGGGCTCAGATGGCTTCATTTCCAGCACTCAGAGTTTTTAACCCTTTGCTGGCTCAGAGTGAGGTTGGTTAAAGCGTGTCTGTGATGATCGTGTGTGTGGTTGCAGGTTTGAGGCTCGTTGACGGTTTTCGGCGCCTCTCGCTGATTGGATGACTTGGTTTAATCATGTGGTGCTGACAGCCTGTGTACATTTTGTCAATGAAGAATTATAAATAAAGTTTAGTGTTTTTATTAAAAAAAAAATCATCAGAAAGGCTTTTATTGTGAAATTATGAGATGACCTAAGTTTAATCAGATTACAGATGTGACAGATGTGCTACATAATTATGACCCATTCATGGATTATGGATTATGGACTGTGTCATGTGACCTGGTGACATCATGACCTGCTGTCTTTATTATGACAGACTCACCAGGAGGTTTTGGGTTGGTATGTCGGGTCCTGTTTGGATGTTTGCAGGTGAGCCTAGTGTACCTGTTCAGGTAACGAGACGTAAACCTGAGAGCGAGGGCCACCGCAGCAGCTCGGAGGAAGCATGAAAACACAAAGACAATGAGTGAAAACCCACGCTGCATCCTCTCACGTCCATCCACCCGGAGCTGCTCCCTGCACATACTCTGCTCATCTCTGAGGCCCACGCCCTCACTCTTCCTCCGTGACACACTCTGATTAACTTGTGGAAACGTCTTCACGTCAGTTGCTATGGTTTCTCAGCGCAGAGATTTAACATGTCCGCCTCCTCCTCTGTTAGGAAAAAGATCTCTTATTTTGGAGGTGACGCTCCTCGCAGTGTTCTTCGCCTCCTCTCTCTCTCTGGCTGCTGTTACCTGACACGCAGGTGTGCTGCTGGCACAACAAACCTAACAAGAACCAATCAACAGGTTGATCACAAACCTGCCAGGACATCTTTATAAAGGAGCGTGCTGAAAACATGACAGACTCATCCCGTCTACCTGTCCATGTGTGTGTGTGTGTGTGAGAGAGAGAGAGAGAATCTGTGTGTGGTAGCTACATGGTGAAGAACCAGCTGCCGCTAACCAAATAAGTATGAATAAAGTTTAACTAAATTAGTGCTTCTCTAATGACAGCAGAAAAAGGTCACAGTCACATAGAGTCAGCCATGTGGGTGCGCTGTTTGCCTGTTTCTTGTCTTTAGAGGAGCAATTCTGTGACTCTGATGAAGCTTTTTCTCACAAATTGTCACATCTTTTCAGGAGCTAGCTCAAAACCATCTGACAGCAGCTTATCAATTATTATTGGTGAAGCATTGTTTTTATTCGCTTGTTAATGAGAGGAGGAGGATTTCTGCCAGAGGACGTTATGCACTAGGTGGCACTGTGTTTCAGTGTGTGGATGTCCCCACTGAGAACATCTGGAAGAAGCTTTAGCACCTTGAAGCTGGAGAAGGTCTTTAACAATTATGGTGGGCCTTATCTGCTACATTGCCATGGTAACTGATGTTGATCTGTATTAGCTTATATTCAGATAAAAGATCCACAGGTACAGACCGATAACTTGATACGTTTTTTGCTCAAATGCAGATGCACCTTTCTAGGAGGCGAGGAGTGAAAATGCCCTATGTGCAGATTTTAAACTCCTGTGTTTATTTTACCCCTCAGCTCACAGACTGTATATAAAAGATTTTTGTGACGCCAGCTGACAGCTAGGTAATTTTCTGGTTATCAGTTTTCCTTCACAGAGTCACACACCTGCTGATCAGTAACATCAGATAGTCCAATAACCTCACAGCAGCCACATTACTGGTCAGGTGACATCATTACAAATGCTCCAGAAGGCTCCAACAACACACAGTTCAGAGGTTCACCTGTCAGTCAGAGAGGCCACGCCCCCAATAATGCTAACTTGGACCTACAGAGAGCAGGTGCTGGAGACAGACAGGCTGTTGGTGTTTCTTTCTCATCATTATTGATTATTGATCGTCCTGCTGTGTTTGGGAGTCTGGGTGGAGGTAGGAAGAGGAGCTTTCTTGGACGTTGTCCTGCTGTGAGGATTACAGTGAACATAAACACAAAGCAAGCTCAGCTCCCTCCACCTAACATAGTTAATCTGCTGCACAGATGTTCACAGTTAGAGCCTGACCTCACTTCACTGTGCTGCTGTTGGAGGGCAGCCTCACACAAACTCAGTGTTTTCATATGCTGCTGAGTCAGGTGGGTCAGGCTCCACCCCTTGTGAAACAAACAGTTGTGAAAAAAACCTGTCTCAGGTGTGCAGATGATCGTGTGTTCACCTGTTGTAAATGGTTAAATGATAGTTAAATGTCCCGTGTTAGCTTAGTTGCCCACAAATCCTTCAGAAACATATCGCAGCTGATTATCTATCAGCTGATTAAAAAAAAACTTAGGTTAAATCGAGCCCGTTAATAAGCACACACACATCTCAGTGTGTGTGTGTGTGTTTACATGTAATGTTGGCCGCCATGGTCGGTGGTCGTCATGGTAACAGAGGATGAAGAGCAGGATGAGAGCGGCTCTAAGATGTGATTGTCTCTGAGAGGAGACACTTCAGCAAACAATAGGCTGACATTTAATAAAACGGGCTCCACTTCCTTATGTAACCACCAAAATAAGAGCAACACAAGTGCCCCCCCATCACCTGCACTGATGCAGACACCAGGAGTACTTTTAACTGCGGATGAATACAATTAATGTAAAGAGGTTATTGTTTGTTGTTTACAGTTGCAGAAGAAAACAACAATGATGAACAAAGAGAAAGACCTGAAGCAAATAGGTGCTGACACTGAAACTCACCTGAAACCACGGACGGTACAGGAAGCAGCAAGGTAAGTCTGCCTTACTTTGAGTACTTGGTTTAAATGCTCAGATTACTTCGAAGAAGCAATAACACAGTAACTGTGTCATGTCCAGATGTTGAGCAAAGCCCTGCAGTTGTGCTTAGGGCCTCCATCATGGACAATGTGACACCTGGTGCCCTTCCAGGTGAGCCAGACTTGAAGGAATACAACTACCTGGCCTTGGTTCTCGGGGTGCCACTGATCCTGGTAATCATCCTGGGGAACGTGCTGGTGTGTCTGAGCGTGCTCACTGAGCGCTCTCTGAAAACCGCCACCAACTACTTCATCATCAGCCTGGCGGTGGCTGACCTGCTGCTGGCCGTGCTCGTGCTGCCGCTCTACGTCTATTCAGAGGTCAGTGTGATTGAGCCGCCTGGGCTCAGGTGTGCTCTGAGCTTAGGTGTGCTCCCAGTTTTACCTGAAGGCCCTCTCTCTGTTTGTGTGCAGTTCTTGGGGGGGATCTGGACATTGAGCACCTACATCTGTGATGCTCTGATGACCATGGACGTGATGCTGTGCACTGCCTCCATCCTAAACCTGTGTGCCATCAGCGTAGACAGGTGAGTCCAGCTGTGGATTCAGGTCAAAGTAACAGGATCATTAGCACATCTGCTGCAGGTGTAATTAAGATTTTGAACTGTCTGAGATGGAAATATTTCCTCATCACAGAGTCATGTGACCTGCTGTGTCCCTCAGTCAGTTTAATAGATTTTAATGAAGAGACATGTTAAATAAAAGTGTGCTCTTCTTCTCTTCTCACATTGTAACTTTATTTCAGTCATGTCGCTGTAGTCACACTGCTGACACCTCATTAATGAGATAACACGTGACTTCATCCTGATATTTACAGACAGCAGCTGTTAATGAACCAACTGACACAAAGTGTTGAGAAAAAGAAATTCAGTGAGTCAAATATGCCAGAGATTACAGGCGCCAAACCTATTTTTACCAGTGGTGCTACAGTCTCTATTTAGAGCCTCTGAGCCGATAAGAGGCTGCGGTGACACCTCATACACACACACAATTTTGGATACAGCCTCATTCTGCCCACACCTGCAGTTTACCTGAGAGCTAATGAGGGGATCCAGTGTCCAGATTCTTAGTATAGAACATTTTCCAGAATTAATCAGAAAAAAGTACACACACACACACACACACACACACACACACACACACACACACACACACACACACACACACACACACACACACACACACACACACACACACACACAGTGGTTTGAAAGTGTTTGCCCCCTTCTTGAATTCCTACTTTTTGTATGATTGTCACACTTAAATGTTTCAGATCATCAAACCAATCTAAATATTAAACAAATATAATGCAGGTAAACACAACATGCAGTTTCTAAATGAAGGTATTTATTATTAAGGGGAAAATAAATCCCAACCTCCATGGCCCTGTGTGAAAAAATGATTGTCCCCTAATGCTAATACAAGGTTGGGCCACCCTTAGCAGCGACAACTGCAATGAATAACTGGCACTTTTACAGTGGAATTATTGCAATCCAGTCACAATGGAAAGGTTTCTAGCATGAACCACCTTTTTAAGGTCATGCCACAGCATCTGAGTTGGATTCAGGTCAAGGCTTTGACTAGGCCACTCCAAAGTCTACATTTTAGTTTTCCTTAACCCTTTAAGACCTACCATAGAACCAAGTCCGCCAGAGCTTATATTATATTTTTACATGCTGTGGAGCCATTTTTGGGAGCATTTCAAGTTGCTATACATCAATACAACTATTATAGCCCAGATTTTAATAATATGTATTCATTAAGTGCATAGTAATTACATAAATTGCAAAAAAGTGCAATAAACTACAAAAAAATTGAAAATCGTTTTTGATTTTTTAACATATATTTGTAGTTAGAGAAATTTAAGAGTCTTATCCCTCAAAACTGTAAATACAAAAAAGTTGCACAAAATAGTTTCCTACCACAGGAAATTTATTTTGAGTGTCTTCATAGTTTTATTTTTGAAATACACCAATTTTTATACACTGCAGGAAAAACGAAAATAAATATTATACTGCAAATTTGCAAAAAAGCAGCATATGCATCAAAATAAACTATTTCCAGCAGTGCAATATGAGTCCTAAGCGTCCCAGAAACGACACAGAAAGTCATAAAGTAAAAGATAACTTTTAAAAAGAGCAGTATAGGCCCTGAGGCCCTGATCGCAAAAAAGACTACATTTCCGCGAAAATGACGTCACTTCCGGTTTCGGGCAGGTAATGGCGGAAATGCAAAAGTTCGCGCTGACGTCTATTCCAACGTAGGAAGTGTTTTGAACAGCTGATCAGATCGGTAAAGCGTGTTTCTGGAATATTATGTTTTTGTTCCTGCAAGCGCTTTTTATGCAGTTTTTGCAAAGCTTTATGTGGAAGGAAACCGTGACCTAGGACAAGCTGATGGCATCAGATGTAAGTACAACTCCTCCGGTTTCATATGCAAAAAAAATTTTTGTGCTAGCTTACGTGGTTGCAGTGCTACTGGGATTTAAAAATAGTTACGCATAACAGAGCGTTCCCGCTCCGATCGGCTCTAAAGGGTTAAGCCATTCAGAGGTGGACTTGCTGTTGTGTTTTGCATTATTGTCCTGTTTCAGAACCCAAGTGCGTTTTAGCTTGAGGTCACAAACAAATGCCCAGACATTTTCCTTCAGGATGTTTTGGTAGAATTCATGGTTCCATTTAACACAACAAGTCTTCCAGGCCCTGAGGCAGCAAAACAGCCCACTACCAACACCATATTTTACTGTTAGTTTGATGTTCCTTTCCTGAAATGCTTCATTACCAGATGTAACAGGACACTCTTGTTCAAAAAGTTCTGCTTTTGTCTCCTCAGTCCACAGAATATTTTCCCAAAACACATCTTGGGGATCATCGAGATGTTTTCTGGCAAAACTGAGACAAGCCAGTATGTTCCTTTTGGTCAGCAGTGTTTTTTTCTTTGACCTCAGACCCATTTTGCCTAGTCAATACTTATGGTGGAGTTATGAACTCTGACCTTTACTGAGGCAAGTGAGGCCTGCAATTCTTTGGATGTTGTTCTGGTGTCTCTTATTACTTCTTGGATGAGTCGTTGCTGCTCTCTTGAGGTAATTCTGCCCCTGTAGAGTGCCTGTAGAGATGGATTTTGTTATATGTGGTCTGATTCTCCCTGTGATCAGTATAAAAACTAATCTCTTGGTTTAAGTCAGTCCAAATACTTGCCTATAAACCTAAAACCTCCTCTGTCTCTCTGCTATTGCAGGTACATCGCAGTGGTGGTCCCCCTGAAGTACAACAGGAACCAGTTCAGTGTTCGTCAGCTGGCTCTCATCACAGCGACCTGGGTGCTGTCACTGGGTGTGGCCAGTCCTGTCATCTTTGGTCTGAATCAGGTGCCGGATCGTGACCCGAGTGTGTGTAAATTAGAGGACGATCGCTTTGTGGTGTACTCGTCTGTTTGCTCCTTCTTTGTGCCTTGTCCTGTCATGCTCTTCCTCTATTACTGGATGTTTAGAGGCCTGCGGCGTTGGAGTGGGCGAAGCCGCTCCCAAGCAGGCCGGGCTGGTCGGCAAGTTTTCTCTTTACAGCTCAGCTCAGCTCTACGGCGAGCTAAAGCCACGACAGCTGGCAGTCAAGAAAAAGTGGTATATACAGCGCCCCCCGGGCTCAGCCCCACGTCTCCCTCCACCGTGTCTATGGCAACACCCTCAGTGACACCGGTAATGGAGGAACACCAGGATGGTATAGCAGTGGTGGCGGACAGTGACCCAATGACGACTCAAATGGACAGCCTGTCGGATGGTGACCCCACGGATAGGAGGGAGGGTGGCAGCCGTCGAGAGAATGGCCTGAAAGGCAGCGCTGCAAAAAAGAAGGGGAGGAGGCAGAGCAAGACCAGCAGGGTCAGCGGCCGTGAGCGCAAGGCAATGAAGGTCCTGCCCGTGGTTGTAGGTGAGTCTCATGTCCAGGTGTTAGTTCAACCAGGTCTTAGGTGGGACTAAATCTGAGACAGGAATCGCCTAGAACTATGGGGAGGACCAGCCTCAGAGTTCTTCCTTCTCATAGTTGTAGCTGATTCTCCAGTCCAACTGTGAGGCACCAGGACAAGGTAGTGACAGGTATAAGGTAGGACCAAGTCTGATATAGATCCAGATCTAAGGGAGGAACAGGTCTAAGGCAGGATCAGGTCAAAGGTAGTATCAGGTCTGAGGCAGGGCTAGATCTGAAGTAGCAGGTCTAAAGTAGGACCAGATCTTAAATAGTGGCAGGTCTAAGACACAAACAGGTAGAAAATAAGACCAGTTCTAAGCCAGTAGTAGGTCTGAGTAGTACCAGATCTGAAGTCGTACCTGGTTCTGAAAGAAAGAAAGGTTAGGAAAAAACAGCCTAAGATAGCTTTGGGTTTGGTGAAGAATAAAGGTGGTCACACCAAATACTGACTTTACAGTTTATGTACAAAAAAGTTGAACAAACTCTTTTTTTTCATTGTATACTGTATTCCCAGCTCTGAGGCAGATCCAAGTGTAAAGGAGGTCTACTTCTGAAGTGGGTGCAAATCTGATACAAATGGAGGTTTGAAGCAGCAACAGGTCTAACGTTTCCAGAGATATTTCTATAAAACTAAAGCTCTCAGAAGTGTAACTAGAACACATGGGGCCAGAACAGCTTTGAAGGTCTACATACATTCTTTTGACTCAGCTCTTACAGTGCATTCACACCAAACCTGTTTTACCTTACTTAACTCAAATAGTTTTTACTTTCTCTGTGTAAAAGCAAGATCTAAGGTTTGGACTTGCACTGTGTAAAAAACTTTATATTTGCTGTTAATGCACCATAAACATTCCCTCATTTGATGTTTTAGTGGAGAGTGCACATCTTCTTCATCAAACCATTAAATGAGCTCTGCTGTGCAGTGCCAAAAGAAGACCACCCAAGTCAGACAGAAACATCTGATCAGAGGATGGAGGTGATCAAACTGTGTATTGATCTGCAACATCCTTAACTTTGAAGGATCAGTCGACCCAAATAGAGCCAGTGCATCAGAAACCAGGTCTCATAAGTCAGGTTTACAGACAAGAATTCAATCTGTCAGAAACTTCCAACTATTATTAACAAGCAAATGAGCGCAGACACAGTTTCAAACATCATTATGTTCAAAGTTGTTGCATTAAGAAATGGACATTGAGATAAATGTGAACACAAAAGCTCATCAGCACGGCTTGTTGTTGTGTCTTTTCATCTAAACGAGAGCTGTCTCTGCTGGACGTCTCTGCACTAACCGTAATGTTTTGTTGAGTGAATCTCAGTAAAAATAGAAACCTCTTCTTGTATCTCTGTGGAAACTGCTTTAATTCACACCACAAAGTGTTTAACACTCACAGCTCATCCAAAACCATGAGGCTGAAGGTGGTGTGAAGGATTTAGTTAAAGAGAAAACATGCAATTAGAGCTTCAAAGGAACATCAAACAGATCAAGTGTTGAGTAAAAACAGAGGTAGGAGTCATTTTGGATAAACTGGTCTGCAGGAAGACTGGAGTCTCTGTGAATTTAAACTTCTTTCCCTAAAATGTAATTCACCAGGTTTATTCAAAATTCAAACTTAATAGTCATTGTTAATAGGGCTGGGCCATATTATACCGTTCACGGTAATACCGGTATAATGTTAGGCAACGATAGGAAAATGAAATATCGCGATAGAATGGGAGTAAAACGCGCATGCGCAGTGCCTTTGTTTTCATACGCACATGGCCGATTGTTGAGTGAAACTGATGAACCAGAATTGGTTTGTAAAAATGGTGCAACTTCCGTGATGTGGAACTGGTTTGGTGTTTGTCCGTCAGATACACAACAAAGCACATTTTTTTGCAGAACATGCAAGCGGCCATTGTTATTGTCATATTTGTCGGACTAAGATGCTCTTAAATCTGGGAGTAATCTGGGTCCTAAACTCCGTATGCTTCAGGTCAAACAACACTGCAGCATCACTTAGAGTTAAAAACTGTCTAAATTCTTTCATCTTTAATAAAACGATCAGCATTGCTGCTTTACCAGGTGTAACTATAAAGTTTAACTTCCAGGCATCCATGAAAACAAAAGTTATTACATTTAACGGAGTTAGAAGTTAGCAGGAAGCTAGCGGAAGTTAGCTCGCTAGTTTCGCTAGTTACCTAAGCATGATATTGCATGTTCTGACTGAGAGATTTCTGAAAAAAATCAAACGTACAGCTCTGCTATCACTTCCAAGATAAATGAAGACAGGAAACTAAACAGCAGTGACGTTTGTAGGGTTACTGAAGTTGGGCTAGCTGGTATATAATGATGTGCTACGTGATCGCTAGCGACACAGCTATGTTAGCATAACATAAACAGTGAAGCTGGAGGACGAACACTAACACTTTTCCACTTATAAAAGTGAACGTGAAGGTTCTTCATGGTTAGAGACAAATGCAATCGCATGGCAGGATGCTGTAAACGGACCAAACTTCAGTCAGGAGAACAACTGAGATAATCCATCCACAATACGAGGTTAGTCATTAATATACTGCAACAACATGGGAATAGAGCAGCTGCCAGAGAATTCAACATTAAGGAATCAATGGTACAGAAATGGAGGAAGCAAGAAGAATGAGTTTAATAAAGTTTGATTTATCTGACTGCTTTGTTTCGCTTAATGTGCCTTATAATCCCGTGCACCTTATGGTCCAAAAAATACGTACTGCACACTGCAGTTTAATGTTGCAAATAGGGTTGCCAACCGTCCCTTAAAATACGGAATCGTCCCGTATTTCGAAACAAAAGTACACGTCCCGTATTGAGCTAATAAGGGACGCACTTTGTCCCGTAATACAGTGAGAATCAAAAGTAGTCTATAAATGTTTATGGAATTAACACTTTGTTTGAAAACATAATTCCCAGCCCCTCTCCTGCTTTGTGACCAATGAGCTGACAGCACACTTATGACAATTCGAGTATGACAATTCAGATTACCGCTCATCTCATTGGTCGAGGAAAGGTCGCTTGCGGAGAAAATACCGGAAGACAACAGATGACCACAACAAGAAGCATGGCCAACAGGGGAACAAACGCCGACTCTGTGGTGCAAGTCTCGGATGACAGTACACCTAAAGCTGGGCAAACACTGTGCGATTTTTTTTCAGTCACGTTATTCAGCTCCTGCTCAAACTGCACGATTGACTCGCAGGGGTTAGAAGTTCGTATGTCACAATGTACTCTCACACTATACCGCCCGATGCTCTGATGCGACCTGAGTGCTCACACTGTGCCTCCATAACATGAAGGTTATAACAGAAAATCTGTCGCTCGCTCTCTCTGTCTTTCACTCACACAGACACACCACTACCATCAACTTTGCTAAATTGCTAATGAAAAACATTGATCAGGCAGCTGTGATTGAGCAGCAGTGTAAATCCAACTATTTTCACGGTTGTTGTGGTCGTGATAATTTTGTGATGCCACATCGAAAAGGCTCGGATGAGCTTTCCAAAGTTCTACAAGTTGTGCCTCCATCGCTTGTGTCCAGATCACACGCTGCACAGCTGTGCTGCTCCATCTTTTTCACCAACGTTTACGTTTGCGCGTGAGCAGTGTGAGCGCCTGTGGTGACACCCTCACGAGCGATTGATGATCGGGAGCTGGTCGTGAGGTGTTAATCACTTCTCGTTACCCCACGTATACTACACGACGCACGATGAAGGCCAAAATCGGTCCGATCACTCAAAAATCGGCTCAAAATGGGCCAAAAATCGCACAGTGTAAGCCCAGCATTAGAGCAGCAATGTTTGTTCCCCTCAGAGAAAGGGAAGAATGGGAAAAGGAAAACACCTGGCTGGAAAACGTTAATATGGGCATGTGCAGTGAATATCAGCGCTATGTGGCCAGAAGTGTGATAATATAATTTATTTTGTGTAATAAACAACTGCAAGGATAGATGATTACAACAAATTGATGACTAATACATAAAAGTAATACATAGGTGAATAATGATGATGAGTTATGATGCGTAATCATGGGAACAAGTGGGTTTACAAACAGGAGCAGCTGATTAGCATTAGAAAAGCTGAAATAATACCTCAACTGAAGCCAATTGTACTAAATGCACTAAATGTGCACTGTTACAAGAATATTTTTCTTTCTATTGTTTTCTATTATTTTAAGTTAAGCAGGACAGAGTGCTTTTAAAGAAAGATTTACTTATATTCTCAAAAGTTAAGCATGACAGGCTTCTGTTTAAGAAAGAGACCTGTTTTACTGTGTTAATGTTGTCATTTTGAGCTAAAAATAAATGGCTAAATGATCATTTGTTTCACATGTGTTCATATCACAAAGAATAGAATATGCATCTACTTAAATCAACTTCAAGTCAAATGGTTAAAAAAATAATTTCACACACAAAAAAAGAGCTAGAAAATTCACCACACTGGGAAGGGTGAAGACAACTGGGTCGCCCGGCCCTGGCCACGAGGTGTCCCTTATTTATTTTTCAGGGAGTTGGCAACCCTAGTTGCAAAGCACCTCTTTTTAACTTCAGTGGATATTATACATGGTTATGCTCAGGATATGTCAGCCCATTTCTACTGGAAATGCCTTTTGGTTAAACTTTCAGCAAGGAATTTGCATTTGCACTGTTACATTTTTATAAAGCTTTAATGTACATAAAAACCAGCTTCTTGTTTAAGTGAAAATAAATGGAAGGTTGTCTTTTTGCGCTAGTAATGTTGTGGAGTTGTATTTTGTCTCGCATCAATTATATCGTCAGTTATATCGTTATCGCAAATTTTCAAATATATATCGTGATAAATATTTTTGGCCATATCGCCCTGCTCTAATTGTTAATCTCTGGCACACTTCCACAACAAGTCTTTGTCCTGTCTTCCTCTCCTCACTCCAACCGAACACGGCAGATGGCGGCCCCTCCCTAAGCCTGGTTCTGCTGGAGGTTCCTGCCAGTTAAAGGGAGTTTTTCCTTCCCACTGTCGCCAAAACACTCGCTCATAAGGAGTAATATGATTGTTGGGGTTTTCTTTGTTTTCATTGTATTATTGTAGAGTCTTTACCTTACAATATAAAGTGCCTTGAGGCAACTGTTGTTGTTATTTGGGCTATATAAACAAAACTGAACTGAAACTCTCTCTCTGTGTCTCAGGTGTGTTTCTGGCCTGCTGGACTCCGTTCTTTGTTGTCCATGTCACCAAAGTTTTGTGCCAGTCATGCAACATTGGTCCCACACTCATCTCCGTGGTAACTTGGCTTGGCTATGTGAACAGCGCTGTCAACCCGATTATCTACACGGCCTTCAATGCAGAGTTCAGGAACGTCTTTCACAAACTGCTCTGCTGTCAGACGTGAAAGCAGATCAACATCCAACAGGAAGAAGCCCCAGCGTGGAACTCAACTCGACTCAAACACTCTCAGACTTCTTAAGGTTTTAATGTGTGCGTGCTCTTATTTTCAAAGTTTGGAGATGTTACAGCCCAGAGGCATAAAACCTGCAAACATGTTTCTGATATCTGACTGTTTCCGTGTTTAAAGTTTGCAGCTCATAAGAATTTACTTTGACTGTTTGTACAGTGTTTTTGTGACTGAAGCAGAGAGCTTCATGTGGACCTGGATGTTTCCGTCAGTTTTGTGGTGAAGCTCGTTGAGGACAGATGGTGTTTGTAGTATTCTGATCTGTGGCATGAAGGTGATGAAATGTAGCTGAGCAAACTTCTGTGTCATTTGAACAAACACAATAAAGAGATTAAAGACTGTTTGATGGGAGCAGCTGATCTGTGGGGTAACAGCAGATACCCAGCAGGATGTGACTGCCCTGGGGGTGGGGGTCTTGGCCAGGTGGGTTTTATGTCACAGGTGGAGGTCTGGCAGCTCATTAAAAAGATGCAGAAGAAGAGTCAGGATGCAGCCCAGAGCCACTGATTCATCAGAGAAGCTCCAGTTTGTTCACCTGTTCTCGTGCTCGTCGCATCCAAGGCATCGCCTGTCTGCAGGCTGTCAGTGAAGCTGCTCATTCACCTTTTGTTTTAAAGTAATGACACCCCTCTGTGTGGGTGGAACTGCCTGCACCTGTCAGAGCACTCCTGCAGATATCTGAGTTTGTGTGTCTCTGAAGTAGCTTCATCACAGTCTGATGTGATGACCTCCTTCATCAGAGTGGGGAGACCCCTTAATGACCAGAGGTAACCATGGTGATGGGGAGCATCTCATCCACACATGTAATAAACATGGGTGTTCAGAAGTCCATCTGGAAATCAGAGGGCTTTATTCTGCTCAAATGACTAAGTTGTGGAGCTGACTTTGCTTCATCTGTGTGTTGATTTAGTTTTACTCAATAAAAACATGTAGAGTAAAACAGAGAGCTTTTCTATCTCAGCTTTGAGCTTCATCAAGACTCTGCAGACTCAGGGTGTCTGTGATGTAGCTGAAGCATGAACAGCACACAGACAGCAGCAGCTCTTCACTTCACAGACCAATTCCCAGGCCGTGTTTTATTAACTGTCCCGTACAAACACCCGGGCCTCGGCCACCCTCTGCAAAACAAACTGAGAGCTGAAACACACACTCATGCTCAGCAGTGATGAAAACACCATAAAAACATGAACAAAGGCTGGAAATAAAAATGAGTGAAGGGCTGAAACACAGTATGCAAAAGTCTTGGGCCACCCCTCATTACTTTATAATCCAAGCAGCCAGATTTTTCTGTATTGTTAAAGTATTCTTGAGCAATAGCTCTGCAGCTTTCTAAAGGCTGCTTTTCACTGTTTTAGACCAGTCCTTGTATTGGAATGTTTTTTGTGTGTTAGAAGTTTGCGTGCCTGAACTTGCCACGGCACAGTGGCCCGTGGAAAAGGGATGGACTCGGTGTAACAAAAGAGTCTTTATTCACAACGCTTGGAAGCTAACAGAAAACTTAGACTATTATTAAGGAAATTAAACTAGACGTCTGAGGCAAGAGAAACTATGACCATAACAAAACTATGACTAGATAGCAGTGACGACTGGGTGCAGGGACTGGGCAGGGGAAACTTTGGCTGGCCAGGGCACTGAAACAGAGGAGAGAGCAGTCACGGGAATCCAACAGAGAGCTGTTAATCCGAGAATAATTACACTGGGCTGCCTTACGTGCTTGCAGGTGGAGGTTGCTTGGAGGGGGAAGACAGGAGACAAAGGTTCAGGTGAGTACTGTGTGAAATGCAGGGAGGCAGGCCAGAGAGACTGGCAGTTTGAAAGGGGAGACGTTACCGGCAGCTGCAAACCAGAATCCAGGAGAGCTTGTACGGAGGAGACTTGGTAGGTGGGTTCCAGATGCTGACGAGAAAACAGAGGAATAAGGTAAGTACACACGATGATACACCAAGGTACAGACGTGAGGCCGAGAACTGACTAAAGTTGGCAGATAATCTGGCGAAGACTAGTTGTGCGCAGGTCATAAATACTGCCGGTGTAATTGCCATCAGGTGAGGAAAAACAAAGACTCCACCCAGAGGGGAGGAACCGATGCAGTGGAAAACTACCCAGACCCTGACAGAACTCTGACCTCTGAATCAATCAAGCATGAAAAGGCTCCTAAATCAAGGATGAACCAGTGTTATGTCTGCATATAATAGACACCTGAGGAAAGAACCAGGTTTAAATTGTGTCTTTAGGCTCTTTATTACTAGCAGCATGTCACACAAACACAACAAGGTGATTCCACAAGAGCTGTTAGCTGACAACTTGGAATTGGTTTTCAGCATGGTGTGCAGTGTGTCCCTAAAAATAAGAGAGAAATATGTACAGAAGAAGTGTGAGGGCTAAACCTTTCTACAACAGATGAACAGGATCTGAAAGTCATTAAAAAAATCCAGCAAAGACCTGACAGAGGAGCTGAGAGATGATCTGGACCTTCAGCTGATCATCTACTGTTCACTCAAGTCTCGCCAGAATTGTTCTCAGCTGTCAAGAGGCTGTTCTTAATGAAGGGAAACAGGGAGGAAAGACTGAGGCATGAAAATGACACTAGAAGTGGACTGAAAATTAGAGGAACAGCTCTCTGTGTGCTGACAGAGGCTTTCAGGCCTGATAGTATATGAAGAAGAAGCTGCTGAGCAGCAGCTGAAGGAGGAGAGACACATCAACATGTCCTGTCAGGACTGATTTACCAGATATACAACTGAACCTCCACCGAGGTACTGCGGACATGCATGTAATAACACCTGAACCCTGAGGCCTCTGGAGGTGACCTAAAATGTAGTCTAGTTTCTGAAACCGTGAATGTTTACCATAGTTAACATTGTTAACATGTTGGGTAAGTGGGACTCACTGTGATCAAAAATCAGCTTTTACTTAGGCTTTAAAAACTGGACCTTCAGGGGAACATGAACACAGCTGGCAGATCTTCCCAGACTTGTACTAATGACCTCAATGCTGGATCACCTCCATGATCAGTACACAGTGACCTCCCTGCAGCAGGATCGCTGTTTCAGCTTCCTCTCACTTATCTCATATCCAAATGATCATTCAGGAGGAACAGGAAGCTCTGGCCTTGGTCAGACGACCAGAAACAGATCTGAGATCCACATAAAGGTCAGAGCAGCAGAACAAAGACACAGCAGCTCAGCCGGACAAATTAACCTTTAAATAATGCTGAAGGCGGAAAGATGAGGATGAGAAAGACGAAGGTGCAGGATAATGGTGAAGGGTAGGGGTGCTCCAGGTTTTAAAACAGGATTTAAATGTGGAGAAGAACAGCTGGACACACAGTGTTGATCACAGGATTCACACCTGAGTGTGTTCAGCAGGTCCTTTCCACTGTGAAAGCAATGAGTCACTGACATGAGTCAGGCCACAGAAGAAGAAGAAGAAGAAGAAGAAGAAGAGGAGCACCGTGTGTGGCGCTGACTCTCCCAGCATGGTTTGGTGTTTTGAGTGTTTGTAATCTGAGCTCATCGGTCAGGTTTCCCATCTGCAGACTGAAACAGTCAGAAATATCTGAAGCTTGCCGTTTGCTATCAGAATGAAACGTGATGGTTCAGGGCTGATCGGCGACTCTGTTCACTACTCTGCACAGAAAATGATGCTCGATGTCATCGATGAAGCTGTGAAATTACTCCCTGTTTGAGGAACCAAATGACACACGTTTTCTATCAACAGTATCTATGAACAGGCTGCAGGTATTACTACACTGAATGTAAACCAATGGCCTTCTGCTTCAGTCCCACTTACAAGACATGGTAATAGTGTAAGACATGGTCATAGTTTTCCTGGGGTAGAGACTATATGAATCTCTTAGGATTTCCACAACTTTGACAAAACACAATGAAAAGGCTTATTGAGTCCATTAATAATATTACAACCACAAAGTGCAACAATAAACACATTCTTTTAAAAAATGAATTAACATAAACACACTTGTCCTCCCATCTGCCTTTTTAACTGTATTTGTTAAACATAATAAATTGGTTTGTTTTTAACTGTTTTAATACTTGTTATGGCACTAAACAATTTACATGATATGTTTTTTTTTAATCAACTGACAATGTGACACCTCTTTTATTATTTTTTCACCTCCTTTACAAAAATAATTTAAACTTACTGTTTTAATGCAATCTACAAACTATATAAAGTGCAATGCTCCTTTTAATGGGGGGCTCTCTTACTGAGTTGAACCTAGGCAGTCACCATTAATGATAAAGTAACTTCATTAACTAATAGCCGGCATTAAAGTACAAAAATGTTTTCATAGCCAGAAAAATACCACATAGTATGAAAACTGTTGAGCTCAGCAGTAGTTCAGCAGTTTCTTGTTTGGTTTAGGTTAACTTACACACACACACACACACACACACACACACACACACACACACACACACACACACACTATTCTACATTAAGCCAAGCCTGCTAGCATTAGCATCAAGTAAGCTACAGCCAAAAATCACAATTCATACACAATTCTCATAACAAAGCACTTCTTTTACTAAGTTTTCCACTTAGTAAGCTTAGTAAGTAATCTCTCTAGTCTTCAATAATGTTAATGCATATTTACTAACCCGTGGTAAAGAACAGAAACAGCACACACACATTGAGCGGTGTTAGCTTCACAATACAAAGAGTTATTTTTCTGCTTCACACACTTACCACCTGTATGATAAACGCCCTCTAGTGTCTGGATGTGGAATAGCATGTTAATGCCCGAAACTGCCACAAAAGTGCTTGACTGACAGGTTAACAAAACAAACATTAATTTCGAAAAAAAATCTTCACAGGTGATTGTTTTTCTCTTTATCTTTTAAAGTATCATATTTTAACAGATTACTGTTTGCACAGAGAACCGATTAGGCTTCTTTTGTGTGCAGGTGCAGGTCAGGAATCAGTTTATCCATACACTCAGTGAAACTACACTCATCCCCACGGTTACAGCCTTAAAGCTTTCTTTTAGCGTGATTAGTGATCAAACATCTGACACGCACATGGATGTGTATGTGTTTGTAACTATGTTTGGATCAGAGGTCACTGACTCTGATTGGTTCCTCCAGCTGTTCTCTGACCGCCCAAAAAGGAGGAGGTGAGGATGAGGGTGGACCTCAGAGTCCTGATCCAGGTTCCCCGATAAAACTGCTGTCATTTGATTAATGAGAGCATGCTCGCCTCCATTCAAAGAGCATGCTCAGTAGCGACTGTTTCATTAAGTCCATTAAGAGTATCCCCACACCTGAGCTAGCCGACTTCATTCCTGCCAAAATAAAGGGCTTGAATGCAAGAATCACAGCTGTTTTAGACTTTCCAGATGTGGAAGCGAATGGATCAAACACGGCACCAGACGAAAAGGAAGAAAAATTGCCTCCTTTTCAGGCTTTCAACACTACCAGAACCTGGACAGATATGACGAACAGGAAACTGAATGTTCATGAACGTCAGTGAGGAAAACTGTACACGTGACAGCAGCCACAACCAATGAGACAAAAGAACTTCTGACATGTGACAAGGTGGTAACTCAACCCAAGATTAGAATCCTTGCAGATGGCAGTGACAGTTACTCATAGTCATGTGACATGTTCAGTCCTGTGACCTGTGAAACAGGACGTGTTCATTTATGGCTCTGTGTTTGTCTGTGTGCCCACCCCACTCAGAGCCTCCTGTAACACCACATTAATTAAACATTTTCTTCTTCTACAAACAAAACTTAACAATAAAGGAGTCAGCTGAGAGCTTATTGGCTCTCTGACAGGAAATACTGACTAAAACAGCGTCTCCAAGGATGTGGATGTTTTACTTCTGTGTGTTTGAAATAAGCTCTGAAAGCAGCAGCAGGTGGAACCAACAGGATCCTGCTGCTTCAAAGTCCTGCAGCATGTTGGCCTACTTATCCTGCTCATTAATGCCGGGTAAGCCTCTAATGCTCTCTCTCTCTCTCACACACACACACACACACACACACACACACACACACACACACACACACACACACACACACACACACAAACACACACACACACAGAGTGACAAGGCGCTCTGTTCTCTGGGGACAAAGCAGAACAACAGATCAAGGCTGAAACACAAAAACATGAATGTGTGATGACATGAGGATGAAATCAGCAGCAAGGTCAAGAGACATCGGCCGACTGTAGGCCAGCAGAAGAGAGCGAGGTGAGTCTGTGTGAGGATGAAGAGTTGGTAAGAGGAAAAAGTGAAGTGGCAGGTGAAGGGTTAACACAGGCCAACACGCAGCGATCTGAACCAACGGCTGTAAAAACTCTGGTCGTGTGTGTCTGTCGCTGTGTTGTTTTACTCCTTGTGATTTGTGTCATTTTATTCCTCTGTTCTCTTACACTTTCGATCAGGGATGTTAAACTCTTTCACATCCTGGGCCTCGTACGGGGGGGGGGGGGGGGGTCAGACCGGTGAAACTGGCCTTCCTGTCAGCGTAAAGATGTTTAACTGCACATTTAATCCCTGAGTCATCTGAATATAAGATAAAGAAGTACAACTCCGGTGGCACATTTCAGTTTCTCTAAATGACAAAGAAATGTTGCTCCAGGTTTCGATAGCACTGCCCTGTAACAGGAAGTTTTTTTTCATTTACAGAAAATGTTTGTTCTTTCTTTTCTTTTAAGCTGGGAACCCATCATGATAAAAAAAAAAAAAAAGACATTTCTATAGCAGATTGCAAAAAGACAGGAACTTTTCTGTCACTTTATCTGTTACTTAATTACTGTGGTGTACTATGATTGTGCGTGTGTGAGTGTGCGTGAGTGTGTGCATGTATGGCGAACATTAAACACTTTGTTCCATCAAGTTTGATCAAGCTTTTTCAGCCTGTGATGGGACCTTGAATCAAACTGAGGTGTGAGGTTTATGTTTGAGCACACAGGGACTGAAGAGAAGGAAGCTGAGCTCGTGGTTGAGGAGACCAATGCAGGAAACTGTTCACCAGCAGGAAACCTTCGAGGAGGACGTTTCAATCATAGGCCTTCATCATCAGTCTGTTTTTTATGAGACTCTACACATCCTCGAGGCTGCAGGAGCATCCCTGATGTAGATGGAGAGAACACAGCAGAGCCTTTCAAAATAAAACCTGGATAAGGTGCAGTGATGATTTTCAGCTGAACACGTATAAAGTCGTGATGACCTGATAAAGACATATGAGCAGCGGTGTCAGCCTCTGATCCTCCTCTCGCTGATCCGAATTTTAAAAAAAATACCACAGCTTGAGTTTCATCCAGTTTTGACTCCACAGCTGCAGCTGAAGGTCATAAAAAATATGATCATGTGACATTTTAGTGGACTGCGGCAGAGCTCAGGGCTCATATTTTCAGTTTGGTCACGTCTTGTTTGTTCACCGCTCTGAGGTCAGCTCTGTTTGACCACTGCAGAGTTCCACCTCAGGACCTTTTTGTCACATGTGAACACAGCAGACTACACTGTGACCTCTGAGTTCGTATTTCCAGCTCATAGATAAAATCTGCTCAGATGTTACGTTCACACAGTGATTATGAAACAAGTGAAATGAATCTGAGAACTCACACAAACAGGCTAACAAATCACCTCAACGGAGCTGAGCCAGATGTTTTATACTATAAGGTGATGAACAACAATATTAGAGAGAAATCCACAGCAGTTAGACGATGGTGTAGAGACTAAGGTCATTTCATCTCAGTCATAACTTCATATATCAAATATATTTCAAGATATATAGGTTTTTTTTTACATATTCCACTGAGCCACACTTGTTGCCTGACAGCAAGAAGTTCCTAAGTTCAATTTGACCAACTGGGGCCTTTCTGTGTGGAGTTTGCATGTACTCTGACTTCCTCCCACAGTCCCCTGGGTGTACCCTCAGACAGCTGGGATAGGCTCTAGCCCTCCCTACCTGAGAAACTTGGCTGGTTGTGTTGATTGTTGGTTGGTTGACTTTGTTGATGCTCTTTACCTATACTGCTCACTGACTTTGTGTTACCAGGTGGAGGAGGTCAAAGATGAAGATGTTGAGGTCCTGCAGGCTGCTGCTGTGGCAGGTGGCTCTCAGACTTTCTTATAATGTTGTTATAGGTAAGACAATTCAAAAACGGCTTTTCTCTGATATCAGGCACTTTGCCGTCGTCAGTGCCTTTTTGTCCACGGTGGTGCAGCGGTTACTAAGAAGGTTCCCGGTTTGAATCTCAATGTTGGATTAGGGTTTTTTGAGCATGATCTATGCCTGTGTGGGCTCTGTCGGATATCCTGGCTTCCTTCCAAGTCCTAAGACGTGCTCGATTGGGTAACTGGCAACTGTAAAATAATGGGAATGTGAGGTAAATACGGTGCAGCATGATTTGGTTAAATGTGGCTAGTAATCTAAGGTTGGTTTAAGGTGATGTGATAAAAAGATCCTGAAGTCCTAATCAGGACTAAAAAAGTAACTCTCTACTTTCAGACACTCCTGAGAAGTTTGTCTTTAAATATGTCTTTAGATAACAACAGAACCGGATCAATGAAACCATAATCAGTTATTGATCGTCCTCACTGCCACGGACACATCAGATATCCTCTGCTTCATCCTCAGCGAGCCTATGTCGGGAGGGCTCCGACATCTTCACCTCAGTCAGAGAGAATAGTCCAACAGGTGAATTCATCTCCAGCATCAACATCACTGCAGGTCCACGAGCTAACACCATCCGCCTGTGTCTGTCGGGACGCAACGCCAACTGGTTCTACTTAGAGGGCCGGACCATCAGACTCAACTCCTCAGTGTTCAGAGTCCTCGACCGAGAGGTACACCTGAACACCTCTCACCTGCAGCAGAAATACATCTTAAAATGTCTCACCTCATGCTGGATCTCTGTCTGACAGGTGGAGGGATCAGTGCTCATTGCAGAGCTAATTTGCTATGAAAATGACATCATACAGGTAAGTCATCTGAGGTCCTGTGCTGAGCGGTAAATACATTTGATGACTCAGAGTCGCTCAGGTGAGTCTGCACCTGTTTCAGGGTAACTACAGGATTTTGGTGGAGATTCTGAATGAAAATGACAACAAACCAAACTTCCTGTTGGAGACAATTCAGCCGTTCACCATCAGTGAGGTACAACCAGAAAAATTACCTTCATCTTAACCAGCCAATGAGCATCCATCACATGTACATCGTTTTAACAGGTGCCTCAGGTGTTTCCTCACCTGTGTAAACAGGATTTTTCATTGTTTTGTGTGTAGCTGACAGCAGTGAACTCGGTGGTTTTCACTGTGAAGGCTGTTGATGCAGATGGGGACATGATCAGCTACATCATCGACCCGTCATCAGTAAGAATAACGCCCACCAATTGCTGCTTGACCACGAGCTGCAGCTCTTTATTATCTCACCTGTCATCTGTCTGCCTGCAGCAAGATGCCGAGTTCTTCAGGATCGACCTGCCCAATACTGGAAAGGTAGTTCTGAACAAACCTCTGGACTATGAGACGAGAACTCACCTGCAGCTCATCATGTGGGCCCAGGTAACATTTAGACAGGTGATACATCCAGGTAATCAGGGTGAGGTCAGAGGTTTTATTTTACTGCGAAGTCATCACAGGACATTACACTCTAACCAGCAGGAATGCAAGACTATTCAACAAAAAAAAACAAACCCTGTGATATCTGATCGTCAAATTATCACAGAAAAGTGAAAATAATGTCACACCTCTACATACCTGACAGGAATCAAACACTGTGGACAAGTTCAACACATCTGCTGTTCTCAACATCAACATCGAGGATGGTGATGACCAGTATCCTCACTTCTTGCCCTGCACACCTGTGTCTCCAGGTGTGCCTGTCTGCATGAATCCCACCTACACAACCAACATCACACAGAAACACCAGGTAAATACCCGAGGAACCAGGTGGATGCAATTATTTACAAACTGGCTTCTGAAAACATTACCAGACCATAAAATGTCAATAAAAACAGCCCAATGTTTCTGGAGATGTTTTTCAGTATCACAATATTTTCAAGTCATTTAGATTTTAGCGTCCCAGCATTTAGGGAACAAGTTTTATACCTGTCCACATACCTGCAGGTATTTATTTATTTATTTTTTGTTTCAGGACGTGGGTCTGGACTTTTCCCCTGGCCCAATCACAGCAGAGGATGGAGACAAAGGGATCAATGCTCCTCTCACCTACACCATCCTCTCAGGTCAGACTCACTCACACTCACCATTAGACTCATGTACAAACATGTGTGTACAGGTGTGTTTGCTTCACCCACAGGTGATGATCAGGGCAGGTTCACGATCAACAACACAACAGGTGAGATCAGGTTAACCAGAGCAGCAGATGATCAACGACTGACAACAAACTACATGCTCACAATCATGGTAA
The DNA here is from genome assembly GCF_963969265.1 of Rhamphochromis sp. 'chilingali'. NCBI lineage: Eukaryota > Metazoa > Chordata > Actinopteri > Cichliformes > Cichlidae > Rhamphochromis > Rhamphochromis sp. 'chilingali'. The sequence goes on from NC_137934.1 coordinate 25,180,241, forward strand.
CGACATACCTTCCTGTTTTCTGCTTCATTCACAGCAATTGGCCACAGTATGTCTTTTATACTGTCTTCCTTCTCTCACCCCTACCTGTCACTGCTGATGGCTGCCCCTCCCTGAGCCGGGTTCTGCCGGAGGTTTCTTCCTGTTAAAAGGAAGTTTTTCCGTCCCACTGTTGCCAAACTCATAGCACTTATCATATGATTGTTGGGTTTTTCTCTCTATGCATTAGTGTAGGGTCTACCTTACAATATAAAGTGCCTTGAGGTGACTGATATTGTGATTTGGGGCTGTATTAATAAAATTGAATTGAATTGAATTGAAAACTGTGAGACATCTACTTTCCCTCTCACCTGTACAGGTATGCCAGGTGGATGACAGGTTGAAGTACAGTGTGGCGTCAGTTCTGGTCAGAGTTCTCTATGAGAACGCATTTCCTCCGGCCTTCAACAGAACCACTTACAAAGGTTTCATCATCCAGAGCTCTAGCCCTGCCTCCATCGTCTCCACCTATGGGAACCAGGTGTTGCAGGTCCAGGTGTCAGACCGTGACTTCCCTGATGTAAGAACACATGCTACACTACCTGTGTTACTTACATCATCATATCAGTGAGTCATCTCTACTGTCAAATCACAGGGCAGGAACCCAAATATCCACTATTTGCTCCATCCTCCATCCGAATTGTATCAAGTCACAAAGGAGGGGGTTCTGATCGCCAAGACAAACCAACTACGCGCCTTTGACAGACAAATCCTACAGGTGAGTTAGACATAGATCAAACCAACTCACCTGTTAAACACCACCAGTATCACGATTAGCTGCCGCTGCTAGCACCAACTCAATGTCTCATTGAGAGAGTGGATCCATGGTCTTATAGGTGGAATTTTTCCACCTTAAAATAATATCAGAAGTCTGAATAAGCAATAATGAGGGGTAGAGGCTTGATGGGCCTGACCTTCACCTGTAAGATGGGAATCAGGTGATTTTCAGTTTGTTAACTTTAATCCCAGGTTGGTTGGATGTGGTTTGAATTAGCTGAACCTGAAATTATTTTAAAGGGTGGATCTATCCTGGATGGTTTCTCTGTGTGTATCAGTGTCTGCAGGAGGTCAGTGACCATTACCAGGTCCAGTTTCCTTCACCTCCAATAAAATGATCAGTGTGCTTGGTAGAATAATGTTTAACATCAGGAAATTAGATAGTTTATATCTCACGATGATACATCATGTTCCGATTGAAATAAAACAGCTGTGCCTCAAATATGGAGTAAGCAAGAAACTAACAGCCATGTTTGGAACATCAGTGAAAGTGTAGCTGATGGTTAACTGCAGAGAGGTAGTTACGCTAATATAAACTTATGAGCACAGAAAGATGGAGGAACATCTGCTATCTGCTAAAGTGATATCAGTAAAGTTCATGTTGAGAGACAAACGGCACCATATGACAGGAAGAAGATGCTGAAAATAGACCAAGGTCAGCCCAGAGGTCTGAGGTGATCCTCAGTAACTCTTACTGCTACCTGGTTTAGATTACTCTGAAAAAGTTCTGGACCTCAGCTTCAGATCCACATTGATTCTTCTCTGGGACGTTCAATTTTTGGTGTCCAGCACCCAGTGAGCGGACAGAGTGCAGTTGCACCACAAGTTTTTAAAAACTTAAAGACATGCTTCACAGAATAAAAGGCTGAAGAGGCTGAGAATAAATACTTTTATCCAATGAAACTAGAAACAGAGGCCTGGAGCACATTAACTTGTTAAAACTGGGTTTTAGAACTTTTAGGTCATATTACAATAACTCTTGAACATTTGGCGGTATCGAAAAATTCCAATAGGTCCAAAAAGCATTAACTCTGTGCTTTTTCACTGATATTAGAGTCATTATTGTAACCCCAGGCAGGGCGCCACATCCAAATCTTGGCAAATAAAACTGAAAACAACACAGCAAACAGCAAAAACGTCTCTGTGGAGCTGCTGTGACACCATGCTTAGCAGATTACAGTAATGACCCTAATATCAGTGAAAAGCACAGACTCACTGCTTTCAGGAACCATTGGAATTCTTTCAACTGAGCAAATGGTTTGGGGGTTACGGGAGTTGCAGATGTTTAAAAAAAGGGTGCAAAACCCCTGTCTGATGGCAGTGACAGGTGGTTAAAAAGCAGAGCCTCAACCGATGAGGAGACAATAGGAAGACAGCAAAGTAGTTTTTTTTCACTGCAGTACAATTTTTCAGTTTTAGTGTGATTCTACAGAAACAAACTAAGCTGAAGAAAGAAAAGTCCCCCTGTAGTCAAAGAATGCTAAAAATAAATCTGTTTGGATTTGTAAGAAAACATCTCTGTGAAATAACAAGGCCTCGGGCTGCAGTGAGACATCTTTCAGGTGGAAGTGATCCAAACACCAGAATCAGCAGGAGGAGAGACTGAAGATCAGGACTAAAAGCTTCACAGTGTGAATCCCCTTCAGCTCTTTGAACACTTTAATGTTGGTCTAGAAAAATCAAACAAACACAACAGTTTTTAATCATTACTTTGGATGATTTTTGGTTTTAACCTTAAGGCTGACCCGTGAACAATGCTCTAATGTCCGCTCTGCAGGTCATCGCCAGAGATGAAGAGTCGGGAGAAGAAGTGTCAGCTTCAGTGGACATCGAAGTCCTGCAGAGAGGCCAAGCAGGTGAGCATGAAACCTGAGAACATGCGTTAATATGAACATACAAACACACATATTACAAACATGAAGCTGTGACATTACACAAGGTGTTATTTGACACTATTACTGATATTGTTACTCCTGCTCCACCTGCTGCCATTATTCCTTCTAATGAAGACTGTGAAACATTTCTTTCTTTCTAGAAAAAATAAGTAATGTAAGGAAAAAATTGTCCCCACCAGCATCTGCATTGTCAGTTCCTACGCCATCTCGGCCTGTCATTTTAGAAAGCTTTTTACCCGTCTCACTATCAGAGCTGGTAAAAATAGTTAATGCAATGAAAGCATCCTCCTGTTCACTCGACATTTTACCCGCATCGTATTTCAAAAATGTCTTCCACTCTATTGGTCCCTGTGTGCTCACCATAGTTAACACCTCACTGGAGTCTGGTAAAGTCCATGCTTATTTTAAAACTGCTGCTATACACCCCCTGTTAAAAAAAACCCACGCTGGACCCATCTCTCACTAGCAATTACAGACCAATCTCAAAAATACTGTTAATTGCTCAGATATTAGAGAAGGTTGTGGCTAAGCAGCGGTCTCTAAGTACAGGTCATCTTCCACGTCCCTGTCCTATGGTGTGCCACAACATTCTGTGCTGGGGCCCTTATTGTTTTTAATATATCTACTTCCTCTCCGGCATATTTTGAGCCCCTTTGAGGACATTCGCTACCACTGCTATGCAGATGACATCCAGCTATATATTTCTTTTAAACCAGAAGATGTTTCTAAGCTGCAGATTCTAAATGTGTGCTTAGAATCCATCAAAGGTTGGATGGCTGACAACTTCCTCCAACTTAATGAAGAAAAGACCGAAGTCCTTGTATGTGCTCCAGACAGACATGTACCTAACATAATGAATGCTCTTGGTCCTCTTTCAACATTTGTGAAATCGTCTATCAGGAACCTAGGGGTAACCTTTGATTCTGCTCTTACCCTGGATGTTCACGTCAAATCTCTGGTTCAGTCCTGCTTCTATCATTTAAGAAGCATTTCTAAATTGAGCCCTTTAGTATCTCATACTGAACTGGAGATTGTTATTCATGCATTCATTTCACCATGACTGAACTACTGTAATTCACTGTTTACATGTCTAAACAAAAACTGCAGTCTGCAGATTGTCCAAAATGCTGCAGCAAGGCTTCTGACAAAAACATCTAAGTACTCTCATGTAACACCGTTGCTTATACAGCTGCACTGGCTCCCCGTTGAATTCAGAGTCCATTTTAAGATACTGGTTCTGACATTTAAAGCTCTTCAAGGATAAGCACCAGCCTACATCATTGAACTTTTACAGCCCTATGTCCCTAGTAGGTCCCTGAGGTCTTGTGATCAGGGCCTACTTGTTATTCAGCATACAAGGCTGAAAACCAAGGGAGACAGAGCTTTTGCCACTGTGGCCGCCAGACTGTGGAACGCTCTTCCTCAGAACTTAAGATCTGCGGACTCACTTTTAAAAAACAACTAAAAACACATCTTTTTAGAATTGCATTTTGTTAACTTTTGTCTGTTTTTGTCTTATACCTTGTGAAGCACTTTGTGATCTTTTATTTAGAAATGTGCTATATAAATAAAATTTTACTTACTTACTTACAAGAGGGGACTGAATGCGAGCGGTCAAAGGTAACTGATCACTAATTCTTTGATGAGTAGGAAGGACATTGATCTGTTTCCTTTATTAGATAAACACACACACACACATTCACAGCTCCCATGATGCTTTTACTGAAATAACTTCTGTGTTTCAGTGCCAAGTGGTGCGTTCAAGGAGCAACAGTTGTTTGGAGACGTGGACAGCACGCTGGCAGGAGGAATCGCTGTGCTTATCCTCATCGTGCTGCTCTCTGCGATTCTGTTTCTGCTACTTTGGACCGTCCATAGGAGACGCGTGCAGAACCCTGAGGATCGCCCCGCCATCGCCTTCGGAAAACATCCCAATGTGGTACGAAGTAAAACCTTTAACACACCTGAGGGGGTGTTTGAATTTCACACACCAGCCGGACAGAGAGCATGAGGGTCTAATGTGATGTAATTCATCATCCACCCATCCACCTTTCATGGAGTTGGTGTTGAAGCCTATGACAGCTGCCTCTTTGACCCGTTTTATTAAACCACAGGTTAGAAATCTTTGAATAGTCTTTTGTTTGAAATTTCATGAGGAAATAAATGCTGTGTTCATTCTGCTGAACCGCCTGAAACATGAAGCTATGAGTCAGACTGAGATGTTAAACTGTTGTCTAGAGCGTTTCTGCAGCATCACATATTCAGACTGCTGTTTCTGAGGTTTGTTCCGCTCACAGGTTCAGATGATAAAATCTGTTGTGTCTCAGATATTAAACTGAGTCATGTGTGTCATCTCTCTGCAGAGGTTACTGTGGTTTCACATGGTGAGTTATTCTGAATGTGATGTCGCTTCCTGTGGTTTCAGTACTCGTGTCATGTGGTGAACAGTAGATCCTGAAGTCCTCAAACACAGCTTTCATTGATGTCATGATTTTACTATTTAACACATTGGTTCCTCTTTAGCTCCTGTTTATAGCAGGACTTTATGCGCAGTCTGACTCAGGTGAGAGACTGACCTGTGCTGTGTGATTCTCAGGTGAGCAGCCCACCTGTCTTCGTGGACGAGTCGTCACACGGCAGCAGAGCTTTTACTCGTCAGTCTGGCAGTTTTCATGGCAGACAAGGAGTTTACACCAGGAGGCCATCTCTGCTTCCTCCTCCATCATCATCACAGCTCAGCGAGCCTGGAGAGAGCAGGACCAGACCCCCTCTTCCTCCTCCATCATCATCATCACACCTGTTTACTGTTGCAGAGAAACATGAAGGTGGAGCTCACACCTGGGAGGATCTGAGGTTGCCAGTTGAGCCCGCAAGTATTCATGGTGAAGACATACCAGCAGTCAACACTGGGATGCCTCAGAGAGACGAAAACATGAAGACTGATTGATCAGAGGAGATGCCACTGGTGTCCAAACCCTACCAATCAGAAACCAGAAAGAAACTAGTCACATATTCAGCCAATTAAAGAGCAGGAATCCAAACTGTACTTTAGTCATACTCGTGATTCACTTTTTTTTTCTTCTGGCGGCCTTATTGGGGGTTTTTTGTGGAGAAAAAAAGTTCAAAAATAAAAACAAACTTTTAATGATGTCAGTCTTTTTATTGTTTCCAGAAGATTAATTAATTTTGTTCTGATAATCAGATCTCGACTTTAATAAATCAGGATTTTACAGACACATTTGTAAAATCAACCCAGCCATCTGTCCGTCCATCCAGCCATCATCAATCCAGGTATCCATTTGTCTGTCCATCCATCCTTTACTGTTAAAAGTCCGCTTGTTCATTGTAACTGTTTATACTACGTTACCCATGATGCACCTCGGTATCTGTACTTCCGGTTGGGAACGTGTTCAGTGCAGTTCTGCACAGATGGGAGGTGTGTCGGAGGATAACGTATTTACTTGCATTCCTGTGTGAGTTAATACTGTGTGCGTGCTTACCATGTGAGTATTGTAAGATGAGAGTGATGCTTGTTTGACTTTATCTGTGTAATTTGCTACGTAAGAGGCTAGTCCCGTTGCTATCGCTAAGATATGTTTTTTGACCTACTACAGGCAGGCTTGTGTTCAGCCCAGATTTCATTCCATATATGACTTACTGTCAAGCATTGTGGTTGTAGGTGGATGTAACTATTTACTATGTTTATTCTCTGAAGCGTTGTAATCTGCAGAGGTCTGGTTTGCCAATGTATATCCGAGCCAGAAATTAATTTATGGTCTTAGGGTGCCATCTAGTGGCCATGAGGTTATGGCAGATTGTATAACATTACGCTGGAAACCCACAGTACTGTAGAAGGGTTACACTGCTATCCATAGTGGTTAATACAAATGTTTGTTTTTCTGTTTACAGATGACCACACACACCCATATACACACTCACACCCCCTTTACCTGCATGTGAATACTGTAATGCCTCCCTACCAACGCTGTACATCCTGTTGATGTCATCTGCCACCTCCTTAGTAAAGTTATTTGAACTACATCACTGTGGAGTACCATTCCTTCTGACCGAGGACGACTCAGTTGAAGCGTGATCGGCAATCAGTGCAAACATACATTACATTTACCTTACCCTAACCTGTCACCTGAGGAGTCAGTCTTGTGTTCATGTTTATCAATCAGGACTATTGATCAGTTTCTTCTTTTTTTGGTTGTAAAAAAAAAAATCATCATCCCCTACTGCAGCTCTCGAGGTGGAAGCTAAAGCTCTTCACCTTCCTCACTTCTCCCTGGCTCTTCTTCACACTAAAAACAGTTATCATGTTTCCAGTGAGAGATCACGTGACCGGTAGTCCTTGTGACATCATCGTGTTGCAGAAAAAAGCATATTAAACACATAAAGAAAAATTTATAAAACGGATCAGTATTGATTACCTGCACTGATAATGTCTGATAATAAAACACATTTTATTTAATATTTTTCATTGGTATCCGTCAAATTTCTGTTGTGCTCTTTATTGTTTTATTCTGATTAATTCTTTCTGAATGGATATTGATTGTTTGTGATAAACAGGTCAACAAAAACTAAACGCTTGTTTTAAGTTTCCGGAAGGAGGAAGGGAGGATCCTGGAGACTACCAAAGAAAACAAAGTCCGTAAAGTTACCTGAAGAGAGGCGTAACTCGCCGGATGCCGCCTGACACACCTTCACAATAAAAGATTCAGCGTTTAGAACTGTCAGGATGTTTGTTTGTTGCGGTGTGGTTCTGTCCAGGGGCCTGTTCTTCGTACCTCGCTAAGTGAGTTAGCTGGATGAGATTGTTGACGATTTCGCGTGATCCTGGATCGTTCGGTTCCCCGAAGCCCATCCGGGACTTGCTGTCATAGCAACAGAGCCGTAAGCGTAAACCTGCTGGGGAGCAGGTTTACTTTATGTAAACAGGATTAGATCGCGGCCACGCAGGTATGTCCGCGTCATTCATACGAAAGCAACAGCGATATCCCACCACTGTTTCACCATAAATAAATAACATCAATGTAACTAAAGATAATGCAGCACTTGATCCTTTTATTGATTTCACACAGATACATACAGGTCATTCCCTAAAAAAGGGAAATGTACTATTAACATTCTATTACATGTGATTATTACAGATGTAATTCATATTTCAGAGTAGTAATTGTAAATTACTTCGTGTAATCAAGATGAGAGACCACGGCTATAAAAGCCAAGGTGGATTTGGGAAGTCTGTCGCAGCCATGTCCTGTCCGTTTACGCGAGCAACCCATTGCGGAAGGTGCAAGATTGATAAGGAGAGTCCTCAGAATTCAGCGTATATTGCGGGACAGACAGGATCCTTTAGCTCAGCGCGACAGTGTGCTCATAGAGAGAGATCGATTTTCCCGTGAGGGTATTATTCACTTAACCAACTTGTTGACGAGGGGGTGCAGGACCACCACCTGTCTTTTTTTTTGCTCTGCCCTTTTCTTGGTTGCTGTTATGAACAAACAAACAGATTATTCCAGGGTCTCTTTCCAAGAGACGACAAGCAATATAAGTGATAAATATTACCATTCTATAGAATATTCTTATATTTCACTTTTACTTGTTCCCATGTTCTAGTGGGTCCTGTTGTGGCTCTAATGTGATATATAATATGATATAATGTAATATAATATTGGATAATATGGTGTGATATGATAAATCTACCCTACCACCTACTGGTGTTGGCCAGAGGGGCCGATGGCGCGATATGGCAGCCTGGCTTCTGTCAGTCTGCCCCAGGGCAGCTGTGGCTACAACCGTAGCTGCCTCCACCAGTGTGTGAATGTGAGAGTGAATGAATAGTGGCATTGTAAAGCGCTTTGGGTGCCTTGAAAAGCGCTATATAAATCCACTCCATTATTATTGTTATTATTGAATTACTTACGAGTTTGATTTGTCAGCAACTTTCTGCCAGCCCTCTCTCCTTGCTTTTGCAGCCTTTGCAGTGTTCCCTTGCGTTTTAATTAAACTCTGAAACTCCTGAAATCCCTCACTCAAGAGTTCTTGCTCTGCTGCCGAAAAATACCGAGCGCGCTCCTTCGACATTTTCGCCGACCAATCAAAGGGTTGCCGATCAATGTTTCTACTATCGATGCGTAGCCCCTGTTGGGCCACCCAGTGATCTCACATTACTTCATCCAGCTATACTAATCGTCAACAACAGGTGTGTTCGGGGAACCGGAATAGCGAGCTCAGAGTTAGCGCGATGATTTGGTCTTGGATGTTTCATTTGATCTTGGATGTAGTAAGCGACGTACGAAGCACAGGGCCCTGGTTCCTCTCAAACAGATGCATGGTTAGGGTTCCTCGGGGATGGCTATTTAAGTAACTGTGCATCAGTTTGACTCTTTCTGTTTTTTTTAAATAACTTCTGCGGAAGCTTTATTTTGTCGAGAGCTGATCTGCCACCGGAAGCAGTTTTCCTTCAAGTTAACTTGACGTCATGTGATCGGACTGAGGACGAGTTTGTCTCGGGACTTTTCTCCGGCCCTTCAGCGCTCCGCCGCCCTCTGTTTGTTTGTTTTTGTTCCTTTCTTTGTTTGTTTGCTGACGTCACGCCGCAGAGGAGGAACACAGCGCGCAGACTCTGAACCAGGACCGGACCCGGCCAGGTGAGTCCATCCGCCCAGCGCGCACACGCAGTCATGTATCTGTGCTCGTGAACCCGCGCGGAGTGAAACAGTTCGATCAAAAACCAATTCCTCGACAATTTTTCACTTATTACAGTTATCAATTCAAAGCTCCGAAGTGTCAGAAGCGGCTCGTGCTCAGGGACCGTTTCCGCGGTCTGAGCGAATCCTCTCTCGCTCCCAGTCCTCCCAGCATGAGCGTCCAGCCCCGGCGTGTCCGCCTGAAGCCCTGGCTGCTGGCGCAGGTGAACAGCGGCAGGTACCCCGGTCTGCAGTGGCTCAGCGCGGACCACCGCCTCTTCCAGATCCCCTGGAAACACGCCACGCGCCACACGCCCGTGTCAGACGAGGAGAACACCATCTTCAAGGTCAGGTTAACCCTTCACACCTGACCTCTAACCTCTGATATAGCATCTGCTGTGATCATGTTTCAAGTTTCAAAAAACTTTTTTTTACAGAAAATAGTAACGCACACTCGTTTTCATATCTTTGTGAGGACCTCGTCTCATTTCATAATGCTTTCCCTAACCCCAACCATCAAAAATGAATGCTGAATCCTAACCCACAGCCTAATCCTAAGTAAGCTAATTGTAACCCTGTCACTAATACCACATGGTGACACATTTTGTCCTCATAGGTAATTGTTAGTCCCTACAAGTATAGTAGCATACCATTTTTTCTGTCCTCACAAGATGTCTAAACATGTACACAAATACAAACACACGCAGACGGACAGATGCACACATGTGCACAAACACACACAAAAACAGATACAAGGACACACACACAGACAAACCAAAGTAAAAACTACAAGCGGGTTCTTGAGTGACACATGTGAAGAGGAAGTAGGCGTTTGACTTCCTCCTTCCAGCGGAGTTTCGTTTCACAGTTTTTGAACAACTTCAGTTTGAACACAGGTGATGATGTCACTTCCTCCTCCTCTGCTGACTGCTTCCTCTTTTGTGTGTCAGTCTGAGTGTTTATTGACTTTGAGTAGGGTTGCCTATGATAAACACTGGAAACAAAGGGAAACTGCTGGCACAGCAAAACATCTCTCAGCTTGAGCACAGGTGAGTCCTATCTGTCAGATGTGAGTTATGCCCTGGTCTGTGTGTCCTAGGCATGGGCTCTGGAGACGGGGAAGTACCAGGAGGGAGTAGATGAACCCGACCCTGCCAAGTGGAAGGCAAATCTGCGCTGTGCTCTGAACAAAAGCCGCGAGTTTCAGCTGAAGTATGATGGCACCAAAGAGACGCCGGTCCAGCCGTACAAGATCTACGAAGTGTGCGAGCACCCCGGGAGCACAGGTGAGCTTCACCTGCATGACTGTAACCTTCTGATGTGCAATGATGACAGGAAGTGATGATCCCCGTTTTGTGTTTCAGACGGCGCTGAGGACGATGACGAGGAGGTGAGAACGATCATATGATGTAAACAGTCTGACATGTTCTCACGTGACTGACCGAAACACTTTGATCCTTTCAGATGCCGAACCTGATGGACCTCTCCATCAGTAAGTACACCTTCGACTCAGTGTCACCATGGAAACACTGTGGCTGTTGATGTAATGTGATGATGCCATGTCTCCTTAGACCCCAGGCTGAGTGACTCCGCCCCCTTTGCCTCCTTCCCGGCTCCCTCAGAGATGAACCAGTTCAGCCTACCCCCTAACGGGACATTTGGACCACCGCATATCCCAGTGCCTCTGCTTCCTGACATCACCATGACCTCTGATCTCCAGGGTCAGGCACACTTCCTCCATAATGGACTTCAGGATCTGAACGCTGCCACTGCGCAACCAGAGCCGGACCTAATGGAGGCCAGCGGCATGGTGGGCGTCGAGAACCAGGCAGAGCCTCAGAACCACCAGCCCTGCAAGTACGACCTGCTGAGCAGCGTCCCACGTGAGTCCTGACCTCTAATGCAGTTTCCTGTCACAGATTCAGGGCTAAAACGCTACCACACGTGGCGCTGCTCAGACAGTTTACCATCAAACCAACTCTGATGTCACACTTTAACAATACAGCACCACAAAGCAGAGCTCAGGGTTACCTTCACAGACCCATGAGGTTCACCTGCGCATTCACAGGTGAACATTAGGGCTGTGCTTTATGACCAAAATCTCATACCCTGATGTCATTTCTTGTCCCGATAACGATTTGTTTTGGTGGCTTTACTGTGGTGACTGTTGCTAATTCATGGTCCCCCCTCTACTGGCACAGTAATGGTCCTGTATCTCGTGTTGCTATAGTAACAGATCTGGACCTGAAGTTCCAGTACCGGGGCCGTACAATGGGCTCTCTGACCGTCAGTAACCCTCAGGGCTGCCGGCTGTACTACGGACACCTGGAACCGACCCCAGAGCAGGTGGACCTGTTCGGACCTGTCAACCTCCAGCAGGTGCTGTTCCCGGGAACATCAGAGATGCAGAACGAGAAACAGCGATTTTACACCGAGGCCTTGCTGGACGTGATGGACCGCGGCCTGATCCTGGAGATCTGTGAGCAGGACATTTACGCCGTCCGCCTTTGCCAGTGTAAGGTGTTCTGGTCTGGACCGGGCATGCCAGAACACGGCCCGTCCAACCCCATGGAGAGAGAGAAGAAGATCAAGGTCTTCAGCCTCAATGACTTCCTGCAAGGTGAGTTTGGTGTGCGGGATTGTTGACATGCTGCCTGATATGTTCTAACCGACATGCTTCTGTCCGCAGGGCTGATCTTGTTCCAGAAAGGCGAAGCCCCGAATCCGCCGCCCTTCGAGATCTACTTCTGCTTCGGGGAGGACTGGCCCGACAATAAACCCAAAGAGAAGAAGCTTATTATGGTGCAGGTGAGGGGGCAGAGCTTAAACTGAGTGGCAGTGCTAACGGTTTTATAACAAGTGCAAAAAAAATGAAGAAGCCTTGGGTCCGAACACGTCAGAACCAGAATCTTTATGAGCTCCACCCCTCCACCTCCAGTTAACCTTCACTACATCACTTACCTCCTCCTGAGCAGCCTCAGTACTTCCTATTGGCTGATGTTGCTGTGAAGAACCTGTCTGTCTCCAAACTCCTAACTAAACAACATGACCCGAGTCAGAGCTCAGTCCTGCAGATGCCAGGAAATAGTCAGTGTCAGCTCCCATTGGAAATTCATGAAAAGGCAAGGCAAGTTTATTTGTATAGCACAATTCAACAGCAAGGCGATTCAAAGTGCTTTACAGAGACATTAAAAAACAAAAACAAATAAAAAGCATGATTTAAAATAGAAAAAAAGAAAGGAATAGTAGATAAAACCAGTAGTTAAAATGTAAGTTTTGAAATTTGAGCTTAAAAGTAAAACAGTGGGGATTTGGTGCTTTATTCAAATGCAGCTGAGAATAGGTGAGTCTTCAACCTGGATTTAAATAAACTGAGTGTTTCAGCTGATCTGAGGCTTTCTGGGAGTTTGTTCCAGATATATGGAGCATAAAAGCTGAATGTAGCTTCTCCATGTCTGGTTCTTACTGGGAACTGATAAAAAAACAGGATCCAGATGACCTGAGGGATCTGGAAGGTTCATACTGGGTCAGGAGGTCACTGATGTATTTTAGTCCTAAACCATTCAGAGCTTTATAGACCAGCATCAAAACTTTAAAGTCTATCGTCTGACAGACAGGTAGCCAGTGTAAAGACCTCAGAGCTGGACTGATGTGGTCCACTTTTTTGGTCTTAGTGAGGACTCGAGCAGCAGAGTTCTGAATGAGCTGTAGTTGTCTGACTGATTTTTTAGGTAGACCTGTAAAGATGCTGTTACAGTAATCAAGCCTACTAAAGATGAATGCATGGACTAGTTTTTCCAGGTCCTGTTGAGACATCAGATCTTTTATCTTTGAAATATTCTTGAGGTGATAGTAAGCTGATTTTGTTATTGTCTTCATGTGTTTTTCTAAGTTTAGGCCTGCATCCATCACTACACCCAAATTTCTCGCCTGGTTTGTGGTTTTTAGGTGTATAGATTGAAGTTCTCTGGTGACCTGTAATCGTTTTTCTTTGGCGCCAAAGACTATTACCTCAGTTTTGTTTTTGTTTAGCTGGAGAATATTGTGGCACAACCAGTCATTAATTTCCTCAATGCATTTACCAAGAGCCTGTACAGGGCCTCGGTCTCCTGGTGACATTGTGATATATATTTGTGTGTCATCTGCATAGCTGTGATAGTTTATTTTGTTGTTCTTTATAATCTTTGCCAGTGGGAGCATGTAAATGTTAAACAGAGGGGGTCCCAAGATGGAACCTTGGGGAACTCCACATGTGATACTTGTCTGCTCAGATGTGAAGTTACCTATTGATACAAAGTATTTCCTGTTTTCTAAGTATGTTTTGAACCAGTTTAGTACAGTTCCTGAAAGACCTGCCCAGTTCTCCAGTCGTTTGAGTAATATGTTGTGGTCAACTGTATCAAATGCTGCACTGAGATCCAGTAAAACTAAGACTGACATTTTTCCACTGTCTGTATTCAGACATATGTCATTAAACACTTTGGTCAGAGCGGTTTCAGTGCTGTGGTTCTGTCTAAAACCTGACTGGAAGGCATCATAGCAGTTATTCTGTTTTAAGAAGTAACTGAGCTGTTGAGAAACTGCTTTTTCAATGATCTTCACTTAAAAATGGGAGATCTGAGATCGGCCTGTAGTTGTTCATTTGTGTCTTGTCGAGATTGTCCTTTTTCAGTATAGGTTTTATTACAGCAGTTTTTAGTGGTTCTGGAAACACACCTGACATTAAGGAAAAGTTGACGATCTGTAACAGGTCTGACTCTAAAGTCTTTGAGACCTTTTTGAAAAAACTTGTTGGCAGGACATCTAAACAGCAGGAGGAGGAGTTCAGTTGACCTAAGATGTCCTCCAGGTCTTTGCTGTTAATCAGGTGAAACTGTTTGATGGTGTTTAAACATTTTTTTAGTGGATACAGTACATACCCTATCTGCTGTTGATGTACCAATTTATTGTCTAGTCTTTTGGATTTTGTCTGTGAAGAATTTGGCAAAGTCATTGCAGGCCATGGTTGAATGAAGTTCAAGGAGGGTTTGTTAGCCTGTCAACTATAGCAAATAGGACCCGAGCATTATGACTGTTTTTGGTGATGATGTCAGAGAAGTAGGACCTCCTTGCACTCCTCAGGTGTAAATTATAATTGTGAAGTTTCTCTTTATAAATGTCATAATGAACCTGGAGGTTTGTTTTTCTCCATCTGCGCTCAGCTTTCCTACACTCTCTTTTTTCATTTTTCACCAGTGTGGAGTTTCTCCATGGAGACTTTTTCCTTCCAGAGATAACCTTCACCTTAATGGGAGCAATAGTGTCCATTACATTTAACATTTTAGCATTGAAGCTATTGACGAGCTCATTGACTGAACCTCTGGACAGGTCAGGTGTTAATGGGAAAACTTGGTAAAAGATTTCACTACTGTTTTCAGTTATACACCGTTTTGTGATCACTGCTGTTGACATATTTATGTGGGCTGAAATTATACTTTCAAAGAAAACACAGTAATGATCAGACAGGCCCACATCAGACACAGTAACCTTTAAAATGCTCAGGCCCATGGAGATCAGTAGGTCAAGAGTGTGTCCTCTATTATGTGTGGTCTCTGTTGGGTCAGTTTTAGCTCTGTTGATATATGTGATGCTAGCATGAAGCTGTCAGGTCACATGTAACAGGGAACAGGTTTGTGCTAATATTTGTCATCTTTGTTGTTTAAAACATACTTCACAAAGTTTGTACTGCAGTAAAACTCAGACATTTCCATGACAAATTTACTCTGATTACACAAACATGCAGGTGCAGCTCATAAGTAACTGGACATGATTTCCCTGAACTTATTGTATATTAGTACATTACAGCAGAGGTGGTAAAAGTACATTCTGTACTTACGTTGAAGTGCAGATACTTAAAAATACTGCAGTAAACGTTGAAGAACTGATTCAACGTCTTTACTCAAGTAAAAGTGAAAAAGTACACGCTGTGACGTGTACTCATTAGGTTAGGATTAGGACATCTCTATCAGCTATTATTATGCAAAGGTAAAAGGAGCCTGTGTTATATTAATACAATAATATAGTATTAGTAAATGAGAATAAATGAAAAACGCTATTCAAATCTGAAATTTATTTCTCATGAATGCACTCATCTTGAATCTGTGATGTAAACAAAGAATTTAAAAAAGGTAGTTTATGTTGCCTCCATGGTAGAGGCTGAGTTTGCCTTCAGGAAAACGTGTTACAGGTAAAGGGGGCTCAGCGGGGGGCGAGTCCCAGCTCACAGTGCAGGCTGTGATCAGCTGACCTGAACACAGTGTCAGCAGATGTTTCACAGTTGTATCCGTTAGTACAAAGGTGGAATTCAGTGTTGATCTCAGCGCCATCAGCTTAACTTCATATTAATCTCTGCTGCGCTTTATGTAATCTACATTACATCAGCACGCTAACCTGTTTATCTGCACTTCATGCAATGTTTGAATAACACACAGTTTATTTACTTGATTTGTTATGCAGCACGTTTCACAATATGAAAACTCATCACACACAGATGTGATTAAAATGATGACATCACATGTAATCATTAAATCTCCCTGAGCAGGCCTCACCTTTAAATATACCCTTTGTTCTTCCTCTTCTGTCTTCTTCCTCCACCTCTGACTGAAGTTACCTCTTATTCTTTTCTCTCCCTGAGAAGTTCAGCAGCTAGGTTGTTAGCAAGGAAACTCACTAACAATCTTGCATTTGAAATTAGCTGCCACTTAAAAAAGTGTCACTGCCTTCATGCTTCCCCACACTTGCACTGGCCCACAGACACCTGGAAATTCTACTTAAGTAAAGTAACAAAGTATTTGTACTTTGTTACTTTCCACCTTTGTACTTCAGTATATTTCTTGTTACCTCAGCAGCTCTTTCTGTTTCTGTGCACTTTGTTAAAGAGGTAACAGATACATAAATGCAGATGTGAACATAAATGTGAGGTCGGAGGTCAAATATGACATGATAGTCTTGCTTTCTACATGCTGTTGACACATGGCGCACATGTAAGAATCCAATTTTTTCTGCCCAAAGCACAAACCCGATTCTTTAGTAAAATGTTGAATATCTGTTCTGTAGCCTCTCCTGGTCACCTGTCTGTGGGTGTGCGACTAAACACATTTATGAATAATTCCCTCGAAGCGTGTAGTTTTCCCTCCACACCTTTCTCTCTGTGCACTTCCTGTTTTTAACCCAGCGTTAGGAATAAAGTTTCACTGTGTGGGATGCAGAAACACAAGCCAAGTCACCTTTCAACCTCCTGACTGCCTCATGTTCATGGAGCTCCAGACACCTGTGGATGTCTCACAGTGTTTTTTGTTGTTTTTGTCCTCAGGTGATTCCTGTGGTGGCCCGGATCCTGACAGAGATGTTCTCCGGAGAGCTGAGCTGGTCCACGGACAGCATCCGGCTGCAGATCTCAAACCCCGATGTGAAGGATCAGACGGTGGCACAGTTCAAAGAGTTGCAGAGGCTCCTGCAGAGCCAAAACATCCAAGGACCCTGGAACCCCACCGGCCCCTGAACCAGGGGCCCTGGACCCGACACAGACACTGCTTACTGCACCCTCCCCCAAACAGTAGGAAACCCTGACTGGAGGGAAGGGAAGGTGCAGCTGTACAGAAACTGAACATTTGAGACAAACGGGTGGAGGTCTGCAGGTGTATTCCCTGTTCTGTTGTCATGCCGACACCTTTCTGGGAGGTTTCTATGTTCAAATTTCAATAAAGGCCGTTGCAGTATTCTCACACCAGGTGTTTTTGTTTTTAGACCAGGTAATAGGTCTAGCAGGCCTGAGAGGGTCAGACTCCGGTGTTTACCTGTTCAGGTAAAACCTGAAGCATCAATTTAAATGCACTAAATGAGTGAGCCAGTGTTTTGATGCCTGACTGAACCTGCAGGTGTCTGCTTTTGGGCTGTGAGTAAATAAGAATTTAATAATCAGTAGTTTCAGTCTTGGAAAAATATGCCATACACCTGAACCTTCCTGCTCACCTGACCTGCAGCTCCAGAATCAGTATGACCTGTGTCTGTTTACATCAGAAATAATCAAATGTTTTTTGTATTTTGAATAAAGACGATGGTTTGAATGACCTCTGATCTCTTTACCTTACGCACCTCACCAAATGATGGAAAACATCAAGGAAAGGAGATAAGGACTTAGGAAAAGAGATGCTCGGCAATGCAGAGGATCTGACAGATTAGTGAACGTCACACTTGATTTACTGACGTGTCTGAATTACAAGCTCCTCGCCTCCCCAGCGTTCATGGCTCTGCATTCAAGCTGGGGATAAATGAAGGACTGGGGCTCCTTTCCTCGGGGCTTAGAGACTTCAGCTCCTGACAGTCAGTTTGAGAATTTCCTGCAAGAAGCCACTCAGACACTCCCCTGAGGTCTGAGGACAGGAAGAGCACTTCAGTGAGCTCCAGGATGTGGTCCTGAGCAGGTTCAGGTCTGACTCACGGATTTGTTCCTGCGTGACGGTTTAACCGCGCTTACATCACACCTGTGACGCATTTAAACTGAGCCTTCTGCAGACCAACAGCTCCACATACAGAGAAACTTTTTCCATCTTCTCTGTGCTGTAGCATGAGACCTGGAACGATGCAAACCACCAGCTCACTCACGCCCTCCGATGCCCAATATAGCTGCTGCACTGCCTTCACGAGTCTGTCACCGACCTTGGAGCGTCTCTGATGGAGGAGCAAAAAGATTTGCTCTGTTTGACTTTGAAGAGTTCTGTGATGAAGGTTTCTATTATTTTAGAAAGCCTCCGCACCCTTCTGAGCCAATTCATCAGGTTCCCAACCTCATTCCTTCCAACACCTGCTAACCAGAGCGAGAACCCAAACACCTGGCTACCATGCAGCTGTCTGACCAACTGGCACAGGTAAGTGAGGTGACAGTAATAACAGACACACTGGATGAGCAGTTTGTTTTTTTTAATTTGTTTACAACAAGGCTACATCACCAATGATGTCATGGTGTCAGTCTCTCCGCCTCATTACCCAGAGTTCACTCTGTTTCACTTTGTGGAAGAACAACTAAAATTCAACCAAAGTTAAAAAGGTCAAAGGTGACGCCAAATCCTCCCGCAGCACGCTGCAGCCAAGAGCATCATGGAAAATCTTTTGGCTCCTTTTATGGCACGGACAAAAAAAAAAAAAAAAAAACAAAAAAAAAACCCCCACCACGACCAAAGTCCAAAAATAAATCTCTAAAAACTGTTGACCAGGCACATCCTCCGATTCACGACCGCAGCTTCCTGACCCCGCCCACCTGCCGGACCCAGCCCCGCCCACTCACCACCTGCTGCAGGTGAGGTCAGGTGAGTTCAGGTGAGCTGGGGTGGACTCATTCTGTCCAATCAGTCTTCAATCTGTCAGTCCTTCAGAGTGAGCCGCCCTGTTCACATTCGAAGTCCTTCATCATCTTCATCCCTTTGGATCCTCGTCTGCAGACGCAGATTATTGCCGTCACCTCTGAATGCTCGTCAACAAAAAGATTTACCTGTGGGGAAAAAAGAAGTCTTAAACATATCAGAGAAGCAAACAAACTCAGGCTGAATACACACCTGAGTGTACTTGAGAACAGGCTCACCTGGCGGTGCGAGAAGGCTGCAGCTATCGGAACAGTCTGGTGAACTCTCTGATGGCCCAGCACACCTGTTTACACTCCTCAGCGCTGCAGAACAACAAATGTGAGGTTATCTACTTGTCACCTATGCAGGTGTTCCACACACTGAATGTTTATCAAAAACATTTAACCAGACCATGAGATCAATTTTACAGGAAATAAACTCCACAGTTGGAAGAGTTTTTTTTTACCAGTGCATATAGTGTTTTTCATACACCTGAAACCTCCCAATCAGGTCAGGACAAGTCCAGACTCGCTCAATCCGGACTCCAGTTTGTCTGCGTTCCACCATCAGACGAGTGAGTCTCGACAAAACCTGCTACACACCTCATGCACTCTTACCTGAATGCCTCACAGTCAGTAATGCCTGTCCCTGAACACCTCACAGTCAGCCATGCCTGTCCCTGAACACCTCACAGTCAGCAACGTCTGTTTCTTAATGCCACAGACAGCAACGCCTGTCCCTGAACGCCTCACAGTCAGCAACGCCTGTCTGTGAATGCGTTACTATTTTTTAACAAACAGACGTTGAAGCTGTGTTCAGTTTAACCCAACCCAAAAACAGCCTGTTCGTGTTGGTGGAAAAATGCACCATGTCGACCAACCAAAAAAATGATATGGCAACTAGAGATGGCACGATACCACTTTTTTATGTCCGATACCGATATCATAAATTTGAATATCTGCCGATACCGATATGAATCCGATATAGTGTTTTTTAATCAACAAAACTGTTTTTTAAACATCTTGCTGCATTTTGTATAAGTTCATACTCAAGTTTAAAACAACAACTACACTAAAGCTATTCTGTTATACCTGTATGCAAAAAAAAATATTTCATAGTTCAGCAATACTGATCAATCTAATAAACTTAAACCTACACCATCCTCCCTATTCTGGTATTTTAAAGAGTACTTAGCGTAAATATTAATCAACCTAACTAATAGGGTTCCAACTCCCAGCAACAACAAAAATAAATAAATAGAAAATAGGGAACCACCCCTCACGCTCCACCTCATGATGCTTAATCAACGTAATCAACCTTAATTTGATGCAGTGTGAAAAAAAAAATGCACAGAAATCAATTATTTTTCAAGAAATATTAAATAGATTCAACATCTTTCTTCAACAAAATTGCAGACTGCACAGATGGTACCTTCCCAAAGGAAAAAGTACTATAGCTTACTAGGGTATATATATTAGACTTAATAGTTACTATATACAGTAATGGACTTCTATTCATTTTGCATCAAATTAAAACTTTGGGTGTCAGATAATTATTTATTAAAAGCTCGACATTTGAAATGAGAATAAGAAAGAAAAGTATGTCTTTGTGCCCCCTTTTCCCTGTTAATGCCCTATCGGCCCCCCTGGCTAAACTTTGCTAGATCCGCCCCTGCACAGTTACCAGCGTCAGCTACGTAGAAAAAGATCCTCGAGTAGAAAGTAAGATTAAATACATTCTAACAACAGCTGATCAAGCTTAAACGTGCTGCTGTTGTTCAGCCGCTGGTTTCCTCTTTCTGGTGCAAAGTGGGCCAAAAGCAAACAAGAGACACGGACTCGCGACAGAAAAGCCGATCAGCTGATCATTAAGCAGTTTCATGATTGAAGTAGCAGCAAGAAGAGGCAGTCGCTCCATATATCGCTTGGTAAGCTTAACGCAGGAATGCTTTACAAACATTCAGAGATGGACTTACACACTTGCTTTACTTCTCTCGGGGATAACTTTGTCGGAGATGAAATGCCGGGTTGCTAGCGAAGCTCCACATGCTATCCAGACCACCGACAGGTCCCGCATGCCACAGCCGCTCTATCATGTGATGCATACTGCTCCGACGTGCTAACGTTCTGAGGTGAGTTACGGCGTGTTGCAAGTTTTGTGAGGTGCTTTCGTGATATTTAATGGATCGGATTACATTTTTTATTTTTCTCCGATATCCGATCCAGTAATTTAGGTCAGTATCGGACCGATACCGATACCTAATATCGGATCGGTCCATCTCTAATGGCAACATGACATTTGGTTGTTTCGGGAGAGGGGGACGTTTTAGGAGTGACGGAGAGAGAGAGAGAGAGAGAGAGAGAGAGAGAGAGAGAGAGAGAGAGAGAGCGCGCGAGTTTAGAGATGTGAGAGATTTGTGACGTTTAGCGTGTTTGGAGTGTGTAGTTAATGTGTAGTGTAGAGGATAGTTTGGTGTTGTGTGTCAGTAAAATGACACGACTGCTGAATAAAAACAATGATACACCTGCTGCTGTCAGACTTGCAGGTATCAGGCTGTGATGTTCTCCTTTATAGTGGACAGAAATTATTTTTTTGGAGTGGCACAAATAATTTGTGTGGCATCTCATTGAATGCAGAACAGCTGATTGTTCTGTAAATAGTTTGAAATGGTTATAACAAAGGGTAAAAGGTAAATGACTGCAAATAACTTTGTTGTTTGCAAAACTTGTGCAGAGGATTTTAAAATTGACAATTTATATTTACATTTAAAGTTATGAAATATTATCATTAAACATGTTTGTTGTTGTTACATTAAAAAATATAACTTTTTCTACTCTGATTTTATGTTTATGTTTTTTGTCTGATTTTAGATCAACTGCGTTAACACAGTATGTCAAAAATGAAAACATGACTGTAAATTCAGACACGCGAGGTTGTGCTGAAAAGGATGAGACCAAACAAGGCAAAGTAAATAGTTTTTAAAGGTAAAATGTGGAGGGAAAATCAAGTAGTTAAAAATGGCCAATTATACCCTGGACCTAAGAGGGTTAAAGGTTTTTTTTTTTTTTTTTTTAAAGTAACGCAATAGTTACTTTTCAAGTAATTAATTACTTTTAGAATATTGTAACTCAGTTACTAACTCAGTTACTTTTTTGAAGAAGTAACTAGTAACTATAATTAATTACTTTTTCAAAGTAACTTGCCCAACACTGGTTATCTCACCTGGTGACCTGTTTATGGAAGTCAGTCAGCTGTTTATGGGTGACTGTCACGGCGCCGCCTGACGTCTCCTTCGGTAAACCTTTCAGGGCGCTCTCTAACCAGCGGCAGAACGTCTGCAACACAAGGACACCATCATCAGCACCTAGAGTCACCCGACACCCCCAGCATGCACACAGGTTTGAGATGCCCTACCACCTACTCACCGGCCGGTCGAACACCATGATCTCCCACAGCACCTCGGCGACGTCAGGTAGCGTGTACGGCGGCAGACAGAAGCAGCATGAGTGCATCAGCTGAGTGACGAGCTGCTGGCCGTGCTGCTCCATAGCCTGACCAATCAGACGCTTTCTCACCTCGAAGTCCTCCTCGTGCTGCAGACCCACAGGTGTTAAGGTGAAGCAGACTCCTGTGACATTACTGGCGTTTACAGCACGTTTCCATTAGACTTACATCGTTGGCGACTCCTGTGTGGATGAGGTCTCGGACAAACTTCATCACGCTGCAGTTGGCGTCTCGGTGGTCCAATGAGGTGGCGGCGATGGCGCACTGTATGATGTGAATGATGATGCTGCTGCTGAGCAGTGTGACAGGACTTCGCTGGACGAACCTGAGCAGAAGAGGATAACGGGTGAAAACGGGCAGAGCTACGGAGCGTGGTACCATCGGGCTCAAATGGGCGGAGCTTCAGACTCACCTGGTGGCCAGCCTGAAAAGGTCATCCACAGTGTCAGGGTGATTCCTTAGACCGTTCGGCTGCTCCAACAGCTGGAAGGTCGGCATGCAGAGAGCCTGAGGAGGAGGAAGCCACACCACCATCATCATCACTGACCAGCTCAATGAGCACATAACAGAAAGGTGGAGCCTCAGTGCCCAGGTGTGCTCACCTGTAGCATGTCGAGTAATCCCTGTCTGCAGCCCTCCTCCATACCGTACTCATCCACCAGGATGCTGCCCAGGTACAGGAAGCAGGAGTGTGGATACACCTGATACACGCCCACCATCTGACAACAACACACATGTGATCGTTTCATTGGAAACAAAACAACACTGCATCACCGGGGATCACAGATTCTCTCTAAACCAATCAGAATTGCTGACACTTTAGTCACAGCGCCCCCTGGAGTCTGGCAAACTGCTTTGAATCTGTTCACAGATGATTATTTTGTGTGACAAGTTTCAACAACAAACTTCATTTGATTGATTACTGATTGACTACATCATGGTGCACATACTCAAACCCGACTGGAAAAGCTCTGATCAGCTGTTCTGGAAGCTCAGAGTTTATTTTTAAACTCAGAGCTTGTTGAACCTGCTTCCTGCTCGCTGTCCGATATGAGGTCTCACCTGTGTGACAAGCGGCTGCAGCAGGGAGGCGGAGCCTTTCCCGACACAGCGCACAGCGAACCTGAGGCAGCGACAGCAGCGCTCCACGATGCGGTTATCAGCCTGATGAGTGTTCAGAGTCTCCGACAATACGGGCCAGATCTGCAAGTCACATGACCAGAGGTACCTCTATCACATCTATTCAAATCACTCTATTCAAATCAGACTTCCAGGTGAGCGCAGGTGTGTTACCTCCTGGATGACTTTCTGACACGGGTGAGTCTGTCCATTCTCGACGATCGGGTTTGTGTGTCTGCAGAGAAATGATGTGTCCACCGTCAGCTGTTTCATTAAAGTTATACTGGAAGTGAACAAACAGGAGAACTCACCTGAAAATCACAGCCAACCTGTCGAGCCACACCGTCGGATCAGCTGATTTACCGTTTGTGGACTGCTCAGTCAGAAGCTAAAACACAAACAAGTAAACACATAAGTGAACAAACAAACAAACAAACAAACAAACAATCAAACAAACAATCAAACAAACAAACACACACACACCCCTCTGACCTTCTTCAGAGCAATAACCTGAACAGCACACAGGTCGCTCAGACACTCTGCGATCTTCTCCAGGGGAAGTCGAGCCAGGACCAGAGCCGTACCTGTACAGGTAATAGTACACTGATGTGATTACACATGAGCCTGCTGCATCTACACCACTCATGAGGATAAACCTGTGTCAGAGATTTAAACCTTGTACCTTCTAAATGTGACCATAGGTATCTGATAAATTCAAGGCAGGTACAGTACAAATATGTGATGATGTCAGTGCAGGTACCTTTGAGCAGGCCGACGGCAGCCTCTGTGGAAAGGGCGAAGGAGTCTAGTGAGCGAGCGATGTCCAGCAGCCCGTGGAAGTGCTGAGCCATGTGATCTCTGCACACGGAGCAGATGTTGTGGATTGCCTTTGCTGCCGCAGATGCCAGCGGTTTCTCTCGCAGACCTTTCATCAGGTAGTTCAACACAGAGTCTGACAGGAAGTACAAAATATTATTCAGTATTCCCAGACGCACCTGTGAAGCTACGACATCCTGAAAGGCAAGGAAGTTAAAACATGGCTGACTGCATCATCAGGACACTGCCATTGTTCAGGATCATTCCTCCATACCAAGGAATCTGGGATTCCTGTCCACGACCTCGCTCATCTCGCCAACCAACTCGATACTCGTGTATCTCACCGCCATGTGAACGCTCTCCGGAAGTAACACAATCTGCTGCAGCACCTCCGTGAGCGTCGGGTTGTTCTCCCTGAAATCAGACATGGAGAACATGTTTACTCGATGAACGCGTCTGTGAGAACTTCCCGTGGCAGTGACACAGATACTCACGGGTCGACGCTCTTTGCGATGGAAGCCATGATGAAGAGGACGGCCTCTGTGACCTCCCAGGGAGGATTCCCATCTTTCAGCGTGGAGTACAGCTGAGGACAGGAAGTGATGTTAATGAAAGAATAAAGGTGAAACAGATCCCACCTGTCAGCCTGAAACCACCTGAGGATTAGTTACCTGAGCGAAGCACTCCACGGAGCCAACCAGGAAGATGACATCTTTAACAAGGTCAGACACCCTCATCCGGAACTCGCCAAAGTCGTCTGTGTCCTCCGGGATTCCCTCCTGTGGACGGAGAAAAATTCAGACTAAGATTTCATGACCTGAACACCTGAAGCCAACACCTGTGGGTGGAGCCAGAGCTGGAAGTCTGACAGACGCTGACATTTTTAGTTTGTTTGTGTTCCTGACTTCACATTCAAAGTGATTCACTGATTACTGATCACTCACGGTGAACACACCTGTGTGCATTATTGTGGACCACCATGGAGACAACAAGGACAGGTAATACAGTCAGGGTTCAACTTACAGCAGTGTGTTCAAACTCAGCATCATAAAAACTTTACACAGAAGGATCTGGAGCCAGACTGCAGCATGAAAAGGTTCAGGTTCTGGTTCTTACATGATCCGGATCGAGCTGGCAGTGCCGGGCCAAACAGTGGAGAAGCCTCTGGATGTACGGTCTGAAGATGGCGTGCAAAGTCGGGTCGTTGATTTTGTACAGGTGTTCCCCAAGACGGTACCAGAAGTTAAAGGAGATCTCCACCACCTGGACCACAGAGAACAGAATCACACACAGAACCATAACGCAGACCAGACAGGCCGACATCCGAATTAGAACACACAGGAGCTTCATATGCCATGTCATATGCAATGCCATGGGGTGTGTTCGTACCTCGTACTGGGGGTGTCCTGCACAGATCAGCAGCAGCTCCAGGGTCCTCAGGTCTCCCATGCCCTGTCCTGGACTCCTGACCGTGGTCTCCAGGAAGGTCTCGCAGAGCTCTGTGAAGATCCTGCAGTAGTTCAGCACTCTGAGGATGAGAATTGAACACGCGTGTTACTGACAATATGTAAACAACACATGAATGCCACAATCAGAACTAGATTTGTCCTCACTTGTCCAGATCTTCTCGGGCTACTGCCATGTGATAGGCCGTCTCTAGTGTCAGGACGCCCTGGAAGAGCTGCAGCGCCAATGCGACGTTGGTCTCCACGTTTTCTATGGCGTAGAGCGCAGAGCACACACAGTCGGAGGACGCCTCGTGGAGGTTGGTAGAGGTTTCGTCCCTCTGCTGTGGAGACAGTTTGGGGTAACATAGAAATATTCACACAATTCAAGATCGAGGCTCACGTGATCATCAGATCATTGACATTGACGGCACTCTCACACTTACCAGGACCTGGAAAAGCACCATGAGCAGCTGGTTGCTCGCCATGAAGTTGCTGTCGAGGACGCCCAGGTTGAACCAGCTGCCCAGACAGCGAAACACCTTAATAAGCATCTTCTCATCATTCCCCGTTTTCTCCACGCAGGTTGTCTGAGGACAAATAAAGTCAGAGTCCTGTTTAAATAAAGATTAGTGACATCATCAGTGACATCTCCGTTTTTAGAGTGATAACAGTTTCCGCCACATTATCATTATGGTTTTATTACTAGCCACACCCCTACCTTAATGACAACATGCAGCTAATGTGGCAATCATGTGACAGTTAAACAGCCACTGGCCTGGTGAACAGATACGATCAACATTCAGTGGTGTTCAGACAGAAATATTACTGAGCTGTCTGACAGGTGAGAGTCAGACAGGTGTCTCACCAGCAAGGTAACCACGGTGCTTGAGTAGTACGCCAGGTCCTCGATGATCTCCGTCCTCCGATTCGCTCCGATCCTAAGCGAGCGGCTGTGAACTTCCTCTGGGAGCACGGTGAGGATCTCTATGAGGAAGAGCATCGAGCTGATGTCATTGTTGTACCTGAGAAGACAGAAGAACAGGTTAGTCACTGTCCAGCTTCAGAGAAAACATTGTGTTAGCCGATTTTGTGAATTCTTACTTTTCTATCAGTGTATGAACACATCCTTTCCAGGACGCCATCTGCAGGGCAAGGTCAGCGATCGCCAAAGCCAGCTGAGGGAAAGGGTGATGGTCTGAGTTACTCAAGTAAGAACTATCACAAACAAACTTCCTGTTTTTAAACCCTGATGATGTCACTGCAAGTTCAGCTTACTTTTTACAGTTAAACCCCCGCCCTCCTACAAGGTGTGATAACAACCACACAGATGTATTAAAGCAGGTGTTAACCAGCTCAAGCCAACATTAAACATCACAGGTAAGAAATATTTGATGATTCTGATTGGCTGATTCTGTTACAGGACACATTCCTCTTAACTGAAGCGATAATCAGCTGTTTCCAGGGAAACCCCACTGAGACAACTTTACAGCCGAGTACAAAAGGTGAGGATCAGTCAAGAGTCAATGAAGTCCTATTGACTCCGATGCTTATACCGCCGGAACAGGTGCAGTTACCTGGGTTACAATGATGGGTGACAGGTCCTTGAGGTTTTGGATGTGCGTCAGCAGCGAGTCTCGCAGTGCATTGTGGGTCTCTGGCGGGAGCTCGTAGAAGCTCGTCTGGATCTTCATCTTCATTGTCTGTGCGGCGAAGTAACACGACTCCACGTCCTGTTTGAGCTGCAGCAGCTGGTCTGACACCTCCCAAGCATACATCTGAGGAAGAAGTGATGTCATAGCGAAGGATGGGAGAAGAAAACAATCGACACAGCATAACATTATGATATTTTGTCTATACAGGGACACCAAACAAAAATAAATAAACTAATTAAAATATGAACAAGAGGACTTCTGACTAAATTGAAGGAGGCAACTTTATCAGGTAACTGCTGTATTATCTCAAACAGATTGCACATAATTGCCAACTTGACTCTATTCAGTTGCAGAGTGACTCGTATTACGGCAACATTTATGCAGGTCTTAGTGAAATGTTGGTGAGCTTGGTAAGAAAATAAATGAAGAGATGATGTTACATTGTTGTATAAAACAGGTACTAACAAAGTTTAACTTTGACAACATAATCTACAGTTTAAAGGTGGTGATTGCGAATATTACTCTAATACTCGCACACTGTAAAATGTTAAAAAAAATCTTCAGTGAATTATTTTCATAAGATTGAATCGTGGGCTGTCTGCTGATTCTGCTCCTTATCATTAATGCCCATCAGCCACTCGGGAGAACATCTGACCAGAACCAGAAGCCTCACGTTTCCAGCTAGTTGACATTACAATGAACCGTTTGATCTGTTGTCCCCAAAAGACCAACCACCTGACTGAACCTGGTTCTCTTCAGGTGTTCTCCTCAGGTCCACCTGAGACGCTCGAATTAGTTCTCACGTGACTGAAGGCTGTGAGCTGGGGCTCCACAAACACTCCACTGAGCATGCTCACTGATCAGCTGACTGCTACAGGGGGAAACTTTCACCTGCATAACTTCAGCCCTCACGCACAGTGGCTGACCTTTTACCCCAGGTCACCTGACTGTGACCATGCTAACATGCTACCAGCTGAATAAAAACAAACAAGCCGGAACCGCAAACAGGAAGTCCAAACACAGGCAGGGGAGCGCTTCATTTACTCACCTGCAGCAAGGTGACTCACTCACTCATTCACACACACACTCTCTCACACAAAGACACACACACAAACAGAAAGAAACAAACAGACACACACACACGTGCGCAGGCAGGCAAAGTAACATACAGACAGCTAGCAGTTAGCATAGCAGCTAGCTCGGCATGTTTTCCTCCATTCATTTTCTTTAGCTTAGCTGTTATGCTAACGGAAGCGGTGGCTCCTCTGAGACTGCGCACTACACTTCACCTGTGCGTTTTCACACAGGTAAAACCCTGAGATCCGCTTCACACAGATCCCCAAAAACACGAAGCGACCTCCGCCCGCCCGGGCCTCTCCCCCCCGCCCTCTCACCGATCTCTGCAGCTCTCCCAGCCACAGCGAGGCGCGCTCCTTCCCGGCCGGGTCCGGGTCGTGGTACAGGGCCTGGACCGCCTGGTACACCAGCGCCAGGCTCGGTTTGCCGCCCTCCATAGCTCGGGTCAGACACAGGGACGCGGTGAGGCAGACAGCTCGGGGTCCGGGTGCTCGGATCCGGGTTCAGGGTCCTAAACGCTCCGAGAGCCGACCGCCATCTCACAGGCTTTCCGCTGCAACGGCAATCCCGGTCCCACCGGAAACACGGGCACCAAAAGAAGTTCCGCTTTGTCCTCCCGGAAGAAGACTTCTGTGAGAGGGCAATTAAAAAATAAAATGATGAAATAAAATGCAGCATATTAAAATAAAACAAAACTAGGGACACAATAATAATACGATACAATAAATTACAATGGAGTACAATAAAAATTAATTTGAATTTAATGACAACTTATCATAACCATCCATCTTCTGCTTCACACCTGGGTTTGGGTGGTGAGGGCAGTAGCCTGAGCGAAAAAACCCAGACCTCCTTGACCCCAGTCACCTTCACCAGCTCATCCAGGGGGAATACCGAGATGATCCCATTTCAGCTGAGAGATTTTATCTCTGAAGTGAGAGCATCCCTAACAGTGGCGGTCCTAGCCTGGGCGAACAGTCCCTCTGGCGCCCCCCCCCCCCCCCCCCCCACACACACACACACACACAACATATTAAGGATTGTACATTAACATAAAACTGTTGTACACACACACACACACACATATGAAGAGAGAGAGAGAGAGTATGCATAGTATGCAAACGGCTACCAATCAGCAATCATAATTCGTCATACAATGAGAACAGGACGAATCAACAACTGACAATGACTAATTAATATTATAATCTGTAACATAATGTATTGTTTGGAGTTTAGTCTGTTACTGTTGCTATTTTTACCATTTCTTCTTGGAGCAGCTGTAACGCACATAATTTCCTTAGGGAGTAATAAAGTATACTGATTCTGATTGTTTCAGGATGACCTGCCATTATTGAACTTTTCTTGTCCATCTTCCATTGGTTTTAATTTTGCACTCCAGTATGAACACATATCCCCCAGCTCGAGGATCACCACAACATGATCTAACACACCTACACCTTAGTTCACAGATTCACTTTGTCTAGGGTTTATTTCTGAGATTTTACACAACCCAGGATTCAAATCATGAATACATAATGGGCTTGGATTTACATCATTATGAATGAAATGTGCTCTATTTGGAAGCAGCCGGCCCCCCTCCCCTTTTGATGGCTTATGTGTGTGAGACTTTAAATCAGGGGTGTCAAACTCAAATACACAGTGGGCCAAAATTCAAAACTGGAACAAAGTCGCGGGCTAACATTAATATTTATTGAAAAAAAAAATCTTCCTCCAGATATAAGAATGAATCTTTTCTTATGGACTCAAATAAGTTTTGCTGGAAAACTGAATATGGAACAAGCAAAGCTTAATACTAAACAATATATATATTAGCTGTATAATACCAGTAGGCCAGCTCTAATAGTAATTTGGTATGGCTTCGCGGGCCAAATGTAATTAGGCTGCGGGTCAAATTTGGCCCGCGGGCCAGAGTTTGACACCTATGCTTTAAATTATCAAACTGTAAATTTTAAATTGTTATCAATTCCACCATCAGGCCGGGGTCTTTCTGTGTGGAGTTTGCATGTTCTCCCCGTGTTTGTGTGGGTTCCCTCCGGGTACTCCGGCTTACTCTCACCGTCCAAAGACATGCAGCTTGGGGATAGGTTAATTGGATAATCCAAATTGCCACTAGGTGTGAATGTGCGAGTGAATGAGAGTGCGAATGATTGTCTGTCCCTGTGTGTTGGCCCTGCGACAGACTGGCGACCTGTCCAGGGTGTACCCTGCCTCTCGCCCTATGACAGCTGGGATAGGCTCCAGCGCCCCCCCGCGACCCTGAAAAGGATAAGCGGAAGCGAATGGATGGATGTTATTGATCCCTTTACCCCTGGTCCTAAAGTGTGTATTTATTTTCTTACTCTTCTTATATATAGTGTTTGTTTACTTGCACTGCTGTAACTGGAGCCTCGTCTCTCTATATACTGGACTGTATGTAGCGGAGATGACAATAAAGTTTACTTTGACTTCAGCAGCGAGCAGGCACACCGAAGGCTCTCGCGCTCACTTTTTGTGTATAGAATTTAGAAAAAACATCGGTGCAAATTATAAGTCTGTATCATAATGTCTGGTGTTTTCATGTTTGCTGGTTTGTTTTAATTTTGTTTTATTTTGCGAGTTGGTTATTAGATGCTGCTCCAGCCAGCCAGTGAATCCCCCGCCGCCCCGCCCTCTCCTCTCTGCGCCGCAAGCAGCAGGCGCACCTGGCAAACGGAGGGCGCCCTTACTCCCAGCAAATGGGCGAGGGAAAACCGATCGGTGCCTATGCCATTCCCAATATGCGCTGGCTGACGTCGGGGCAGCATGAGTACTACGATGCCCGTGATGCCGCCCCCCACCACGATGCCGCCCCGGGCAACCGCCCGTGTCGCCTGTATCTAAAACCGCACCGGCTCCTTTTAATGTGGAGGAGTAGCAGCTCTACTCTGAGCCCCTCTCAAAAGACTAAACTCCTCACCCTGTCTGTGACAGAGAGGCCAGCCACACTTCAGAAGAATCCGAATAGGGTTTATTGCCAAATGTTGAGCAGATTGAGCAGCCCTACCACCGGGCCCCCCAAGCCAACAGAGCTCCATGGATACTTGGGACCAGGGGCGGAGCGTGGGGGTGGCTTACGGGGCTTAAGCCCGGGTTGTTTTGTCAGAAGCCCGGGGTATTTTGGAGTGTAATTTTTTCATAGTTAGATGCCTGGCTGACAACTGTATAAAACAAAAAGTACACACAATATTCGAAGCACATAGTGCACACTGTGGGAATTTACGACTGTGCGTGAATCCCCCCCTGATATTGGTATGATCCAAGCTCAGGCACTAAGCGACTGAGCGAGGGGGCGGGGGGAGCTGCTGCCCGTGAGTGCGCTGTTGGAGAGACGGAGCCAGCCATACTAAGGAGAGCTTAAGTTTGACCAGGTACCAAAGCAAATCATTCGTACCGTACAAATAATGTAAATATGACGGTGCATCACGAAAGATTGATATGAAACTGATCACTTGACCAATATTACGTTACTTGCTCTTCAAGTGAATCAACAAATGGCGAAATGAAAAGCCGAACAAATGCTATTTTTTAGAGAGTCTTAGCTTACGTGTGTTTATTTCATATTTTCAGTTCTTACCCTCCCCGACTAAATCGGTTTCAGTTATGTACTGAAACATAAGAATGGACATTCGAGGGTTCTTTCAAAGAAAAAACTCAGGTAAATGTTATTTTATATATCATGCTTACTATGTTGTTCAGTATATTTCTATGCAAAACAAGAGGGATTTCAGTACACAGCAGGATATTCACATTTGTAACCAGATATTTACACTTTAGGGAGAAAACATAAAACATTTTTACTGTACAACATCAATTTAGAGTAAACTTTTGTTTTAGATAAATATTGAAATATATTTTGAATTAGTTAAATGTCAGAATAAAGAGAGACAGAGCTGTCTATTTTTATCACTTTCATTAAATTTAGGAGTACATGTACACTAAGTTTATTGTTAATTAATAAAAAAAAACTCCAGACGATTCCATTCTGAGCTGAAGAAGCTTCTGATAGGTTAGTAGAGTCCATGTGAGTAAATTGGTGGCACAGCTGTGGATGCATATAAGGCAAAACACAGAGCCTGTTTCTTTGACATGGGAAAATCAAGAGATGTCAACCAAAACACCAGGAAAAGAATCGTGGAGCTCCATAAGTGTGGCTCAGTTTGAATACAATTTGGTGCCATTTGCAATTAAAAAACACAGACAGTTTCTCTCTTTACTCTTAAAGTTAACAAATATGTTTTTATATTTATCAATCTAAAAAAATAAACATTTAGTCTGATTTGATGTTACAATTAAAAAAGTGTTTTTATCTGAAGAGTGTGTAAATATCTGGTTTCAACTGTATATTTGATGATTGTCAGCACAAAGAGGGAGAGAGAGGAGCAGAGATTGAGATGGAGAATGGGGACAGAACAGAGATGAACAAGAGCAGGTGAGACACACATGTTAGTCAAATGGTTGCTTACTAAAAGTATCACTGTATCATAGGTACTCATGTATCTCGTACCTAGTGTTTCTTTTTAGGTTTGCTATTTTTCAAATTCTATATTTATTAAGTTCTGCAGGCTTGTTTGCACAACAAGGCTAAATAATTATATAAACTTTTCTCAATCTAAATATTGTACTTTGGTAGAATTAAATAAATAAGTGTAGTGCAGGTCTATGATGATTTTTAGTGCTACTATCATCTAGTTCTGATTGTGGTTATGTCTTGGTTAAGTCCTCAGTAATCCTGCTTTTGAACTGTTGTAGTCCTGTTTTAATTCTGGATCAGTTCTGGGTCTGGTTGAATTGGGGTTTAGTCCCTGTGTCTTGATACAGCCCCGACTTCGTTCTGTCTCGCTGCTCAATTAAAAAACTAGTTTAAGGTGTCCTGCATGTGTGATATATATATTTCCCTATATGAAGTCATTCTTTTTTGAACAAAATTCAAAACAGAGCCTATTAATCTTTCAGTCATTTCTACACCCCCCCCCCCCTCAAAAAAAAAAAAAAAAAATCCCACATGCATACTACCCTTTAGGGCTAAGCCCCGGGTGTTTCAAATGTCTGGCTCCTCCTCTGCTTGGGACACAAAAGTCCTCCACTACAGCAAGGCGATTTACGGAGGGGATCGTACACGGAGGAGTACAAATAAAAATAAATATGTTCACAAACATTTACACTTGAAATGTTTGTAATTACTAAATTAACATGCTGAACCTGGATATTGAAGAACCTACACACATTTAAAATCATCACATTTAACCCTGAGTGTGTGTGCGTGTGCAGTCACACTGTTTCAGATCAAACAAACTTTAATATCAAAGATAATCTGAGTGAATACAAATACACTTTTGATCATTTCGTTTATTAGGGGAACATGAACAAGTAGCAGGTACAATGTTAGTTTCATCACTGACATCAATGTTAAAGAGTTTTACCAGTGGCAACATCTGCTCAGCTTCATTTCTGATTTTAATGAAGCTGTTCAGGCTTGGAAGTTACAGACAGATCAACAACAGCTGATGATATGAGCTAAAGTTCTTATGACTGACATGTTTCTGATGCTTCCAGATTTATTTTTTTTGTAACTAAACCAAACCTGATGCAGGCTGTGGCGACTACTCTCAGGTAGACTGACAAACCTTGGGTTCATTTCTCGCATTCATCTCCCACTTCCTGTGACCTCTGACCCTGACTAATGATGTTAGTATAAATGAAGCCCTATAAGGAAAAGAGATCCTGGATAAAGAGACGTTCAGGGACCTGATGACGTGCTCGGAGCTCTAATGATCGAGTCGAATTTAACTGCTCTAAAACCCAAAGAAACACGGCAAGTCATCTGTGAACAAAATTTAGGGCATTGATTGATCAATAAGTCATTTTAGTGGGGCATTTTTATTCACAGAAAAAAACTGAGCTGCTTGGAGTTTGATTCAGTTTCAATAATCAGAAGTTTGGAAGTTAAAAACATTTCTGAAGTTATAACTGTAATAACAGGATAATAAATCTGATGAATAATAGTGTGCCTCAATGCTCCAAAAAGGAATTTTATTAAAAAATAATAATTAAACCAAAACAGCTTCTGAGTTTCATTTAAATGTTTGAAGTAAAGTAATGATTCACACAATCAAATTACTTCATTGATCAGCAGGTTCTTTTTTATTTAACAGACATTAAAGATGAAAATAAATAATACAGGATACATGAACACCTGAGGCCACTGTGACCTTTAAGTGTTACAGCACAGACTCACAACAAACAGAAACCTAACATTAAACAGTGAAAGCAGCAGACATAATCTCCGGTCTTCATACCTGAACCACCAGGAGCTTAATCAATAATCCATAGTAGCAAGTAATCAATAGTCAATACATCAGTGATTAATCAGTCTTTTAAGGCTGCAAGTCACCTCCAAACTGAGGTCGTATCATACCCATGCTCCATGCAGCTCACAGCCTGGTTATGATACAGCCCCCGCTCTAAAGGTCAGCAATCATTACAGCCATCGATCAATCGATCAGTCAATAAATGTGTCTCCTCTTCAGTCTGGTCCAGGATGAAAATGGGCAACAGAAGTGGAGACAGTGCAGTTTCTTCTTGTCCGCGACGTTCTCCGGACTCTGAGCAGGAGAAATGATGAAGGTTGGAGGACAGCTCCTTCTTAAAGGCTCAGTGTTCTTCCTCCTCCTCTTCCTCACAGTCTTCCTCACGCTGAACCCCTTTAACCGTTTCAGTGGTCGTGAGTCTTCTAATCTGACTGTGTGACGATGTTTTAAGGATTTGGAGGATTGAGGAGGATCACCTGGTCAGGTAAATCTGAAATATCCGGATTACATCGGAAGTTGAGCACACGGAAAAACAAAAGACTCTTATTGGATTTAGATCCGTCAGCCACCTGCTGCTGCTCTTCATCATCAGGCGTCTTCATCGCCCTGCAGTGGGCCTGACAACAGCTTGTGTTTATTACACTAAAAACTTTATAAACCCATCACAAACCATATCACACAGCAGGGACTTACCTCTTCATCTGTAAGAAGGATTTTTAGAGTTGGCAGCAGAGCAACAGTCAGCTCTGTTGCCTCACTAAAAGAGATCTTTGTTTGAATCTGTGACCTGTCCAAGTGTACCTCGCTTCTCACCCACTGACCTCTCCACAACAGTGAGCTGGTTGGCGGGATGCTAATGTTTCTAGTTATTACGTGTAACCAAACTTAAAGAGTACAGATAAATCATTTAGCATAATTAAAGTTTTACTGTCATGTTATTGGCTGTTAATATGATTGCTGTTGTAAGTATGTGTTGATCACTAACAATTTAATTAATTAAATCAATCATTAAATTAAGTTTGTTTGGAAAAAGAGGGAAAACTCATCCACTGACCACATGGTTCTAGGTTCAATTCCTTGGAGTTAAAGGGCTAATCCCAGAGCCATTTACCAAAATAATAAATAAATATTTAAATAAGACGTGCATGCGACTGCGGTCACCTTTAAAGCACAAAGTTTTTTTTGAGCAGTGAGGTGAACTCGGGTGGATCTGTGTGTTCACAGAGAAAACCTTCTGTAAGCAGATTAAGGAGTCAGAAGTTCTTAATCCTGAAAGTTTAGAAAAATCCCAGCAGCATAATCTTTGCTGTAAGTGGTTTATGAGCGTATATAAGAGGCTGACACAGCGGCAGCAGCAAAGAGCTCAGGGTCACAATGGGAAAACACTTCCACCTGTACGAGAACATCTCCAAAGTCAGTCCCTTTGAGGGGCCCCAGTATTACCTGGCCCCTGTCTGGGCCTTTTACCTGCAGGCCGCCTTTATGGGTTTTGTTTTTTTTGCTGGCACTCCTTTAAACTTCATTGTTCTCGTGGCGACGATGAAGTACAAGAAGCTCAGAGTCCCACTCAACTTCATTCTTGTCAACATCTCCTTCTCCGGCTTCATCTTCGTCACCTTCTCTGTCAGTCAGGTGTTCTTAGCCTCCATGCGAGGTTACTTCTTCCTGGGTCACACGCTGTGTGCTCTGGAGGGTGCTGTGGGCTCCGTGGCAGGTAAACCACCCAATCCATCGGCAGGATGTGTACAGGTGTGTGCAGGTGCAATGGTGTGTTTCTCCCTCCTCCTCAGGTCTGGTGACCGCCTGGTCTTTGGCGGTGCTTTCCTTTGAGAGGTACCTGGTCATTTGTAAACCGTTCGGAGCCTTTAAGTTTGGCTCAAATCACGCTCTGGCTGCAGTGGCCTTCGCCTGGTTCATGGGCATTGGCTGTGCCTGCCCACCTTTCTTTGGCTGGAGCAGGTAATGTAGGCATCAGGTGATTCTGGCCGTGTGTGTCCTGCACAGGTGAGCTGACTGTCTGTGTTGGTAGGTACATCCCTGAAGGTCTGGGCTGCTCCTGTGGACCCGACTGGTACACTCACAATGAGCAGTACAACACGACCAGCTACATACACTTCCTCATGGTCACCTGCTTCATCATGCCTCTCTCCATCATCATCTTCTGCTACTCCCAGCTGCTGGGTGCTCTGAGAGCAGTGAGTCAGTCAATCAATCAATCAATCAATCAATCAATCAGCCAGCACTAAGTGATTAACTGAGTCTCTGTGCTGGTAGTGTGTTTGGAGCTTGAGAACTTCACTCCATTAAAGCTTAGCCTTGTTGTTTCCTCTGCAGGTTGCAGCCCAGCAGGCTGAGTCAGCCTCCACCCAGAAGGCGGAGAAGGAGGTGTCAAGAATGATCATCGTTATGGTGGGGTCCTTCGTCACCTGCTATGGCCCGTACGCCCTGGCAGCTCTTTACTTTGCCTACTCCACAGATGAAAACAAAGACTATCGACTTGTCACCATCCCGGCGTTTTTCTCTAAGAGCGCCTGCGTCTACAACCCACTCATCTACGTCTTCATGAACAAACAGGTGAGCACACTCAGATAACACAGTGCAGAACGCAGGGTTTAGTTTTTCGCAGCTTTTCTCTGACAGTTTGAGTTGTCCCTGCTACTGAAGTGATGATGAGTTCTTCTGTTCTGTTCTCAGTTTAATGGCTGTATCATGGAGATGGTGTTTGGAAAGACAATGGACGAATCCTCCGAAGTTTCCACAAAGACTGAAGTGTCCACAGCTTCTTAATGCTCACACCAAAGTGACACAAAGAACTTTTAAGAGGGCGTGACTGAGCTGAAGAGGACCTTCACAGGTCAGAGTTTGGAGGACGAATGTTTCCTGTATTCTCATCGTTATGTAAATAAAGTTTATACGTACACACGATCAGCTGATATCTATGTTCCTGTAGAACATACGTGTTTAGATAAAAGGCAAAAATAAACATTAAAAACAGTGAAGTGTCTTTCTTTAGACTTTCTGAATAAAACGTTCACGAAACCAAACTCTGAGTTTCACTTTTTTTATTTTTTTTTTATTGATAAACAGGTAAAAATGCGACAAAACTCAGACTTTGTCTGTAGATTTTTTTAAGCTTTAAGGCAGGGGTGTCAAACTCAAATACACAGTGGGCCAAAATTCAAAACTGTAACAAGGTCGCGGGCTAACATTAATATTTACTGAAAAAAAAAAAAAAAATCTTCCTCCAGATTTATGGACTCAAACAAGTTTTGCTGAAAAACTGAATATGGAACAAGCAAAGCTTAATACTAAACAATATATATATTATGGTAGTTGTATAATACCAGTAGGCCAGCGGGCCAGAGTTTGACACCTATGCTTTAAGGCATCTTTAAATCTTTATAAAAACCATTTGTTATTTGCTCCAAAGTGGCAACGCTCTGAAGGACGAAGCGTAAAACGTTTACGTGAGATTTTTTTCCAAATGACCAACACAGCTACGACAGTAAGGCGCTCTCACCTGAAATCACATGAGCACTCCTTTTAGTCCAACTGTGTCCCAATGACATAATTTTCTTCAACACTAAATGAAATAAAAGTGGATTTTAGTGAAAATGGCGGGTCAGTGTTTTACGCTTCTGTACTGCAGAAACTCGTGAGGAGCAAAAACACATACGAAAAATAAAAAAGTCTGGCCTAACAACCTGGCAGTAACTGTTGAACATCAAAACTGTTTTTTCTTCTTTGGCTCTAAAAATAAATTATCTCCATAAAGTTTCCACCAAAATTCAGAAGCAGTTTGTTCCAGCGACGCTTCAATCATGTGACCTTCTAGAACTCGTCGTGTCGCAGTAGCGCCTCTCCAAAGTCTGTCACCTGACTTCCGACAAACACCTCATGCTTGTCCAGAATCTCTTTCTTGCTCAGTTTTCCATCCTGAAGACACAAAAATCAGCTGTTACACATGCAAGCAGGTAAACCGAAAGCTGCGAGGGGCGCATTTGGTTCAGCCTCACCTGGTCGGCATCAGACTCATGCAGCAGATGTTGGGCTTCGGCCTCGGCATGGTCATAGTCAGAGGGAAGGATCCAGTCCATCGTCTCCTCTTTGTCCATCTTCCCATCCTTGTTTTTGTCTCTGAACTCCGAGAACTGCTGACGCTCTGTCGCCACCCACTCAGGCTCCTCCTCGCCGTCCTGAGACATGTACATGTCACCTACGACAATTCAATTCAGTTTGTTTATATATAGCACAAATCACAACAACATTTTCCTCAAGGCAATACAATAATACAGAGAAACTCCAACAATCATACGACGCCCTATGAGCAAGCACTTTGGTGACAGTGGGAAGGAAAAACACCCTTTTAAAAGGAAGAAACCTGCAGCAGAACCAGGCTCAGGGAGGGGCAATTGGACGTGACAAGAAGTGACCAAACTTAGAAGAGGAACTTAAATCTGTTATCTGTTTGGTTACAGTCTGTTCACACACGCACGCACACACACACACACACTCCCACCTAACAAGCACTCTGATTGGCTAATCATAAAAAGGAAAGCTGCAGCACACAGAATAAATTCAGCCGCAGGTAAATTTTGTGGTATTCAGCAGCGAGCTCGTCACAGTGCTGCCCCCTGCTGCCTGACATCACAAAAAGCATGCATAGGCTCCATGAGACCATCACTGTCTAGTCCGTCTGTCAGGAGAAGGTAAAGGCCTGACCTCCTGACCTTCAGATCAGCTGCTTCCTGTTTCCTCTAATGCTCCACCTGATCGATAAAACCTCACCGATATACTCCTTCAGGTCGATAAACCCGTCTCCATTCTTGTCGATGTCTTCGATCGTTTCCTGTGACAAAAAAAGAAAGTTAAATATTTGAAACGAAACAGTGGGTCACATGACCCCACGACATCAGTCTCACCTGCACCACGACGTCCTTCATGTACTCGTGTTCTTCAGGATGAAGAAAAGCGGTAAACTCCTGTTTGTCTGCGATGAGGTCTCCATTCCTGTCTGCGACCCGGAACCTCCGCTCGTCCCTCGACGACATGTAGGTGTAGTTGTACTCTGGTTCCTTTGGAGGGTCATCTGGAACCAAGCAATGAGAGACCTGATCAGATTGATTACAGCACAATAACATTTATCAAAGAAGACCTAATAACCTCAGATGGAGTCCTGACCCAGATAACTGCCGTATGTCACGTTCCTGTACTCGTCCCAGCTGATGCGGCCGTCGCCGTTCAAGTCGAAGTCTTTCCACTGATGCTCCACGCTGTCATAGATGTGCTTCCTCTGAGCATTTCTGATCCAGGCCTTCAGCTCCTCCTCAGAGACGAAACCATCGCGGTTAGTGTCAATTTTATCCACGATGATGCTGCAGAGACACGAATTACCAGAGCGCAAAGCCAAAAACAACATCTTTATGAGAGGCAACAAAAATAAAGACTAGACTTGAGAAATATCTAACCTAACTGAACCCAAACTGAGCTCACAGGTCCAGGAAATACACTGGACTTTATTTTAATTGTATTGAGTTTTCTGTGAACACAGCTGAGCTGAGTATGTGAGTTGAAATTGTAAAGTTTCTCCTGCGTCTGCAGCAGCTGGAGGTGGAGACGATTCGACCAGTGAGGACGTCTATTTCCTCACGGTCAGCATGACACAGCTACAGGAAGTGATTGTCTGAATTTCTCATTATGCCCTGTGGACCCTGTCCCTGCACAGCGCTCAGCCACAGTCTGATCGGGCTGTACTTCAATGTGGAGAGCCGAGGCCGGCCTGCTTCTCTTCATCACTCAGAAAAACCAGGCGAAGCTTCAGATGACCTGAACTCACCCGAGTCTGCGTTGGCTCTCCTCTGGAGGAAGTTGCTCAAAGGTTTTGGCCTCCTCTTGACCCAAAAATGCTTCGTGGTCGTAGTCGAAGTTTTTCTGGTCGTCATGCTCAAGGGCGCTCAGAG
Organism: Rhamphochromis sp. 'chilingali'; assembly: GCF_963969265.1. Taxonomy (NCBI): domain Eukaryota; kingdom Metazoa; phylum Chordata; class Actinopteri; order Cichliformes; family Cichlidae; genus Rhamphochromis; species Rhamphochromis sp. 'chilingali'. The sequence continues at coordinate 25,220,944 of NC_137934.1, forward strand.
GCTCCTCATGATGGACCCGACTTTTCCTCTCTGTGGGCTTACTGCTGCTGCTGACCACCACAGCAAGGATGAGGAACACAAGCACTGGACGCACCATCCTGACACACACTGTGACACACATACAAAGACACAGACATACGCACGCGCACGCGCACAGAAACAAAGTTTACGTTTTAAGCTTTAAATTCCTCTTTGAATATTTTCACTCACAGTCAGCTTCTCTCGCAAACGTCAGTCACATGATAATAAACTCTGGTTTTACAAACATCACAGTTTCTGTTTAATATTCATAAAACTGCTGATTGCCTCAAACTCGCTACAGCTGTTGGAGCATCAGCTCACCTGCTCTCCTCTCACCTGTGCGCGTGCTACTCTTACACCTGGCGACCGCTGCTCTGCTCGTTCCTCACACCGAGCCCCGCTGTCTGCGACCCCGCGGAGCCGCCTCTGGGCCTCCGCAGCCAATCAGAGCCCGCGTCAGACTTTTCCCTCGACCTGATTGGTCCACCTCAGTTATACGTCATGCTCCCTCGGTGATGTCAGAGGGTTGCTGTCCGCGGACTCTTTTCTCATTGGTCCTTCTTCACGAGAGGAAAGAAGGAAGCACGCATGCCACGTCCGCAGACCCGCGCGCTGACATACAGGGGGCGGGGCGGAAAAATCATGAAGTTTAAAAAAGATGAAACTTTATTTCCTGCAGATTCTTTCATTCACGTTTATTTAACTGCAACTTTAACACGTGACCCCCACTGTGGTTATCCCCAATAAAACTTTATCTATAATCTCACGTACAAACAGCAACATTTAAATAAAGTAAAAGTAGGGGAGACCGGGGATAGTTGTAACGTGGGTCAGTTGTAACACTTCCAATTTCTCCAATCAGGGCTAAGTTTCAAATGATGTGACTCATCCTGTGCATGCCCAATTCAGTTCTGCTATCACATGTGAAAAATCAGCACATTTTGTCAAACACAGACAATTTAACATGAAAAAAAGTAATTTGTATGCCAAAAAGTAAGTTTTTCTACTTTATTTCAATTTCTAATAGCATTATCTGCTTTGCAGTTAAACTCATCAAACTTAAATTATGTTATTTGTATGTCTATGGGGATATATTCTGTGTAGGTCTTTAGTGCTAATGTTTTAGCCGTTGCCTGTAATGTTAGCTAGTTCATGGCTATAGGAGTTCTGGGTCAGTTGTAACAGCAACAGTCTGGGTTAGTTGTAACAATAATGCAGATGTTACAACTTGCCACACTATTACTTTAACTTATATTAAACAAGTTGGGGCAACGACATCAGCAGAGAGAGGTTCACTGGTCGCATTTGTATATGCGGTAATGCCATTGGCAACACAATTCCTCCACTGTTTGTGTTCCCACGCATACATTATGCAGACCACTGTGTCAGAGATGGACCAGTAGGAAGTACTGGTAGTGGAAATAAGTCAGGATGGGTGCAAGAAACAGATTTCCTCATCTTTCTGAAGCACTTTGCAAACCACACCAAGGTAAGCCATGATAAAAAGTAATGGAATTGCGATGCTGGTGAACAACTACATTTTTTCAGCTTCATTGTTATGTTCAAAATTGGTGCAAGAGTTGTAGGTTATAATGCCCACTGATCCAATGAGGCCAAACTCAAGGAAGACCAACCAAAATTAATGAAATATTCAGTTTCAGAAAATTCCATAATTTGTCTTTTTTGGGGGGTTGGAATATGTTCAAAAGCTAGATTTCTGCATTCTGTCACACACACACAGAGCTACATAAATGGATGTAAGTGCATTCATGTGTTGAATAAACAAAGATTACATGTTAATGTTTTGTTAGTACCCTTATTTCATTGTGTTACATTTCACCCCAGGATATGTTACAACTAACCCAGACTATGGGGTTAATTGTAACATTTCACTCTTCGTGTTTGAGACCATACCATGCAATGGGTAATTGTGCTGCAGAGAAAATAACTGCACTATTTAATAGCAGAGACATGTAAATACTTTGCATTACATTTTGAATCCACTACCTTAAAAGAGCTTCAATTTACAGACAGAAATGTCAAAAATGTTACAACTATCCCCGGTCTCCCCTACTAATAGTAAAAATGTCTTATGACCTGTTTGTCGCTGACTTTTTAATTTATGTGATTCTTTTTATTTGGCTCATTAAAATCAAAATTTGTTCTTTGACCACAGTCAATTTCTGACATAGCATCCTGTTTTTTAGGGCAGGGATAGCTCAGTAGGTAGAGTGGTGGCCCCATGATCGAAAGGCCGGTGATTCAAATCCACTGAACAGCTACCCTGCGGTACCCCTGAGCAAGGTACTGTCTATACACACTGCTCCTCGGGCGCCCAATGGTTGCCCACTGCTTCACTGAGTGAATGGGTTAAATGCAGAGAGGAATTTCCCCAAGGGGATCAATAAAGTATACTTTCTTTTTTTCCAAGTTTCGTACGAAAATGATGAGCTGTGATCTGATATTGTAAGTTGTTTTAAACTTAAGCAAAGTGCAGCAGTAATAGGTGAGGCCCTCTGTGAGAGACTGTAATCAAAAGGTGGCGCCGTGTTGCATTTAAGAACGCCCTCCATCGGAGTTCACTTTGAATGGTAAAATCCAATGGCAGACTCAGAGCTTCAGGGTGGAGCTGAAGCATGCAAACATCATCCCATGAATCTCTGGAGAGAAACACGATTCGTTTCTGCACAAAGATTTCCTTAAGTCTGGCACCCACATGGAGTCGTCTCGTTATTTAGTGTTTGCAGTGGGTCTGGGGTCTGCTTGTTCTTGCTTTTCTGTACTGCAGATTCTTCCATAATCAGCAGACTGCAGCCAGGTCTGAGGAGAGGCAAACAACACCAACTGGACTGAAGGTCACCCATCAAAGCCCTCATCAGACCCTAACCCTGACCCACCTCAACTTCTATCACCACCTCGTGGCCGTGCTCAGGCACTGCACTCTGGATGAACCCCATGTCTGAAATTTCTTCCAGCCTGCAGTAAACTGCTCGCTATTGTCAAACCACCTTGGAGCAACACAATCATTATACTTCCCCTTTCACTGTCATTTCACAACATTACAACAGTGTTGCAGAATTAGCCACTAACCCTTCATGTTATCAGCCCTGCAAAAGGAGACACACAGCTCTGTGCTGATTCTGCGCTGCATCAGAGAGCTGGTTTTCCTGGAATGCCAAACTTTATCCACACATCTTAAAACAATGTCAGTGTCTTGGAATAAAGGTGTTGGCAAAAGTAAATTGTGATGGCTTTACTGATTATCCATCACCATGCCCTCAACACTGCCATCTTCCGCACTGCTCAGAGGATAAATCAATAGAACCACCCCATGTTTTCAGCTGTGGGATTGTTCCCAAGCTTCACTGTTGAGTAACTTGGAAGGGGAACTAACTCATCTTACCTCACCTTTTACCTCCATATACATCATAATTAGACCTTTGGCATATACTTAAACAAAATCAAAAGCTCAACAATGATTAGAATGAGTCCAAATAATTTAAAGTAAAAATTTCTGGAAACCTGAGATTCTGAACTTTATGTACATGAAGATTACATCACATTTTTTCTCTTTCATAGGTAATTATTATTTTTTAATTACCCAACAGCAAGAAGACGCTGGAGTTATTATATGTTAATAATGGAGCAGAGGTCTAAACCCTTATTGATGCTGCTGAGACAGGTGTAGTGCTGTTCTTTAGGTGATGCTGCTAAATGACTCTCTACACATGTAGTCGAACCGATGTTCTAAATCCAAAACATGCTACATTTTACATTTTAGAAACATCCTACATTGAGAGTGCATGGCAAGAACGGGACCAAAATGGAGGATTTTGTAAATTCTCACTGTTATTCACAGTGGGAATGTGAACAATACTGAAAGACTTTCCACAGACGTGGCTTCTGTAAATGTGCTCCTGACTCCCGCTCAGTTCTTGTGGTCAGTGGTGTGACAGGTAAACAACTCCAACACTCAATATTTACAAATGCTCCACTGTAAAAACGCTCAGTCACTGGGTTAATATTTAACAGCACCTCAAATGTGCCAATGAACCAAATTTCCTACTTCTTAGATTTGGTCCTCAGAGGTACATTTTTGGTGGAGAGCCAGACCTTCTTATCAGCCTGATATGTGGGAGCTGAAACATGACAATCTGCCAAACGTTTATTTTGTTCCACTGACCTGAGGATCTGGATCTCCAGAGGTGGCAACAACGACGCACGTGATTCTGGATTGAAGGGAAGGGAGTTCCCCTTCCGAGACAGACAGCAACGGGGATTGGTATCCCAGGGAGGCCTCGAAGGGAGACACTCCAGTGGCTGAAGATGTCATTGAGTTGTGGGCATTCTCCACCCACACCAGCTGTGAACTCTAGGTGGAGTAATTTAAAGAAGACACACAGCGAAGACCTATCCAAGAACCTCCAGTTCTTGGAACCACAGCCTTCCACAATCACAGCCACCTCGGACTAGGGATGGTGAGGGGGACGAGGGTTCAGATGGGTGCATTTTGAACAAAATCATCTCCAAATTGCAGTAACCAATAATGTGAGAGGAGGAATGTTGTCCCATGCTCAGGGACTTTGCTGACATCTACAATCATGTCTTAGCACTGGAAAAGAACTGCCAAGGTAAAATTGAAAATCTTGCGAGATTACAAAATTTCTGAGGAACAAAGTTCAGGAATATCTGCTGAGGCTCACCAAGGCCAAGCTAACAACAACGGCATAGCTGAAGAACGTGTGTGTGTCTTTAAATACATGTCATCAATATTCAATATTCTTTCAGTGCCAGCCACCTTTCATACTGATAAGCTGTAAGCTCAGTGAAGTTTGTATAATACTGGTTATTAGTTTTAGGGGCCAAACACTTTTTCACACTCTGCCATGTAGGTTTGGATTTTTTCCCCCCTTAATCATAAACACCTTCACTTAGAAACTTTGTGTTTACTTATGTTGTGTTTGTCTTATATTTATAATTCTTTGATGATCTGAAATAGTTCAGTTTGACAAACATGCAAAAAATAGGATATCAGGAAGGGTGCAAAAACTTTCATACTACTGTAGTGATGTGTCAATTAAAAAGCGATATTGTTCTCTTTAGCTAAGCAGTAGTGATTTGACTTTGGTAGCTCTAAACAACTATTGTGTGTTAGCTTCTGGTGAGTTTTTAAACGTATTTTGGATTGTTCGTCTATCCATAAAAATCTTGAGATGTTTGAAACTGGTGACTTCAACCGAGCAAAAGAGGATTTCTAAGGAATTGGCGAGAACAGATTGATTTTAATTGCAGCAATTCTTCTAATGAGTGACATAGGTAAAGTTTTGCAGTGCGGAACATCATACCCTACCGCTTGTCTTTGGGAAGTATGCTCATTTGTCCTAGCACAAGTAATTCTACACAAATCCAAAGTTGTGCAGCAGGGCCAGGAGTGCCAATATCAATGATGTCATTAAATAACGGTAAATAATTAAAACTGGAGATAATTAAATGTTTTAAATGAAATTAATTAATATTTAATTTATATATTTGTTTCCAATTTGAAATAATGATACATAAATGACATATTTAATGATTTAATTAATTTGTTTGGGCACTCAAGGCCCTCCGTATTTGTTGATTTCAGCTTTACATTTAATACTATAATCTCTCTCATAAACTGGTGCTCCCCACCGGATGGCCAAACACTTTTTCTCCACCATGCTGGTCTCCAATGTTCCCTCTAAATTTTCATGTGTCTGAGCGAACACACAAACTCCCTGAGCGATCCCTTGGACCACTGTGAGCAACAGCAGGCGTGTGCACTGTGGTCACGCCAGCATCAAATCCATCCAAGTTACATGGTTTATTAAAATAAGCAAATTACAGCATTTACATTTATGTTAGACTACTGTTAATTAACTTCTTCAGCCCACTTACAATGAAAATTTAATATATATATATATATATATATAGATATATATATATGGGGTGCAACAATACTCGTATCGATATTGAACCGTTCGATACAGTGCTTTCGGTTCGGTACGCGTATGTATCGAACAATACAAATTTTTAAAGGTAAGCTAGCGAGACAGAAGTTGCAACATGGCAAATTGAACCTCCCCCACCCTCATTCAGATCTGGCGTTTGGGACTATTTTGGTTTTCATGTGACGTATGACCCTGAAGGTAAGCGCGTCATGGACTAAAGTAAAACAGTATGTTGGATGTGCCACGCAATGCTCAGTTACATGGGTGGGAAGTAGTGCGTTAGCACAGTTGGCTCGTTAACGTGTTGGCCGTCCAGCCCCACGCACGGGCAATCCGTGGTAGCTCGTTAACGGAGATTTGCGGTGTTGTGGCGTTAACGTCATTTCAACGAGATTAACGCTGACAGCACTAGTGGGAACACAACGAATATGACTGCACATTTACGCCGACATCATCCTAGTGCAAAGACAAGTGGAAGCAGACAAGAACAACAAGCAGGCATGCTACAAACTTTACCCGAGTCATTTAGACAGCTGTTAGCACATGATTCTCCTTATGGGGACCTGATATGTTTAATATGCTGCTGAGAATATAGCCCAGAAGAAGCGTATAGCATAGGTTTTATTTTGGAAAGAGCCATTTCTCTGTAATAAACTCTCTTTTCCAAAGATGAGTGATTTCTGGATCAGATAGATTTATTTTTTTATTACTTTGTTGTTTCAGCAACATTAAATGTAAAAACTCTACTTTTGAGTTAAAATATATATTTACAATTTTAATAAATGACAAATTAAAAAGGCATGAACAATTTTTGTATCGAAAAAGTATCGAACCGTGACACCAAAGTATCGAACCGAACCGTGAATTTTGTGTATCGTTGCACCCCTAAAAAAAAATATATATATATATGTGTGTATATATATATATATATATATATATGTGTGTGTGTGTATATAAATATACATATATATATATATATCCCATCCTCGTCGCCAAGAAATACCAAGGGCTCAGAGAAGAGCTCGAGAGGATGTGGAGGGTGAAGGTGACGGTGGTCCCCGTGGTAATCGGAGCGCTAGGTGCGGTGACTCCCAAACTAGGCGAGTGGCTCCAGCAGATCCCGGGAATAACATTGGAGATCTCTGTCCAGAAGAGCGCAGTCCTGGGAACAGCTAAGATACTGCGCAGGACCCTCAAGCTCCCAGGCCTCTGGTAGAGGACCCGAGCTTGAAGGATAAACCGCCCAAAGGGGCGGGCTGGGTGTTTTTATGTGTATATATATATATATATATATATATATATATATATATATATATATATATATATATATATATATACGTCGTCGCCCGGATCAACAAGGTCCGCGTCAGGTGTTGAGGAACCAGGGCACCCTGACGACAAGTGGGCTACTGGAACAAGAAGGCATCGGTGGGCAAGAGACGAAAACAGGGCGTTGTTGGAATGCTACTACGCAAGTAACCCCGGCGGAAGGGGCTACACGAATAGGACCTATGGATTTTTCGATACCCAACATCCGCAATGACGGCGAAACAACTAGTAGCTCAGTGTTCCAACATTCGAAAGAAGGGACTGCTCTCACAGCTAGAGATTGACGAGGTACAACACAAATGCTATGGCAAGGAGGAGTCAGGACGCCAGGTCAGGGGGGCGATATCATCACCCCCACCCGAGATTGGGTACATAGCCCCAAGTGCGATAGGAGAAGGATCGTTGAGTGCGAGAGGAACTAACCTGAAAAATAGAATCATGGCCAAGCTTGAAACCTGGATCCCCCGTAGCCGGTTACCAAGATTACGTGAAGTACCCTCAGAAGGTCTGCTAGATGATGTTCATGCAGCACTACGGACGATACCTACAACCACGATTACCGACACTAACAAGCTGATCTACAATACGGCAGCAGTGATCAGTGAGATGCTTGGCTACAAGTTGAACAGCCACAAGGGGCAGTACCCTCCATGGAGAAGGAGGCTAGAGGGCAAGATCAAAGTAGCACGGAGGGAGGTTAGCCAACTAACGGAGTTGCAGAAAGGTGCGACAAAGAAGGTGCATAAGAAATACAGCAAGCTGTCCATACCTGAGGCCTTGGAAACTGCCAAGCAAAGACTCACAGCCTTGGCCAGCCGCTTGAGGAGGTACACCAGAGAGACAGAAGGCAGGAGAATAAACCAGCTGTTCTCCACAGAACCAGCAAAGGTGTACTCTCAGTGGCAAGGGAACAATAATAATAAGAGAACAGCACCACCAAGGCTGGAGACGGAGCAATACTGGAAGAGCATATGGGAGAAGGACGCAACCCATAACGGCAATGCTCAGTGGCTAGTGGATCTGAGGGCAGACCACAGCGACCTCCCTGAACAGGGTCCAGTAACCATCACAGTGGCAGATATCCAAGAAAGGGTCTCCAGTATGAAGAGTTGGACAGCACCAGGGCCCGACATGGTTCACGGCTACTGGCTAAAGAAGCTGACTGCACTCCACGAGTGTCTGGCAGCACAAATGAACCAGCTGCTAGTTAACGAGAGACACCCGGAATGGCTAACCGAAGGTCGGACGGTCCTGATCCCCAAGGACCCCAAGAAGGGACCGGTCCCCTCCAACTACCGACCCTGCCTCAGTACTACATGGAAGCTCCTGTCAGGCATCATATCGGCTAAGATGAACAGCCACATGGGTCAATACATGAGCGGGACACAGAAAGGAATTGGCAAGAATACCAGAGGCGCAAAACACCAGCTACTGGTAGACAGAACAGTCAGCCGAGACCGCAAGGCCAGACTGACCAACCTGTGCACTGCCTGGATTGATTACAAGAAGGCCTATGACTCAATGCCCCACAGCTGGATACTGGAATGCCTAGAATTGTACAAGATCAATAGGACCCTAAGAGCCTTCATCAGGAACTCAATGGGGATGTGGTGTACAACACTAGAGGCCAACTCCAAGCCCATAGCACAAGTCACCATCAAGTGCGGGATCTACCAAGGAGATGCTCTGTCCCCACTGCTGTTCTGCATAGGCCTGAACCCCCTCAGTGAGATCATTAACAAGACTGGCTACGGATACCGACTACGGAACGGAGCAGTTGTCAGCCACCTCCTGTACATGGATGACATCAAGCTGTATGCCAAGAGTGAACGAGACATCGATTCACTGATCCACACTACCAGGCTATACAGCAATGACATTGGAATGTCGTTCGGACTGGAGAAGTGTAGTCGGATGGTAACAAAGAGAGGGAAGGTAGTCAGAACTGAGGGGAGGCAACATTGCAGACATAGAGGACAGTTACAAGTACCTGGGGATCCCGCAGGCGAATGGGAACCATGAAGAGGCCGCTAGAAAAGCTGCAACCACCAAGTACCTGCAGAGGGTCAGGCAAGTCCTGAGGAGTCAGCTGAATGGTAAGAACAAGATCCGGGCCATCAACACGTATGCCCTGCCCGTGATCAGGTACCCTGCTGGGGTAATAGGCTGGCCAAAGGAGGAGATAGAAGCCACTGACATAAAGACAAGAAAGCTCCTTACCATGCATGGAGGGTTTCACCCCAAGTCCAGCACCCTGAGGCTGTACGCTAAGCGGAAGGAAGGGGGCCGGGGACTGGTGAGTGTCAGCACCACAGTCCAGGATGAGACAACGAACATCCAAGAATACATTGGGAAGATGGCCCCAACTGACCGAGTGCTCAGTGAATACCTCAGGCAGCAGAAACCCAAGAAAGAGGAGGGAGACGAGGAACCATCATGGAAGGACAGGCCCCTGCACGGTATGTACCACCGGCAGATAGAGGAGGTGGCTGATATCCAGAAATCCTACCAGTGGCTGGACAAAGCTGGACTGAAAGACAGCACAGAGGCACTAATCATGGCAGCACAAGAACAAGCTCTGAGTACAAGATCCATAGAGGCTGGGGTCTATCACACCAGGCAAGACCCGAGGTGCAGGCTGTGTAAAGATGCCCCAGAGGCAATCCAGCACATAACAGCAGGGTGCAAGATGCTAGCAGGCAAGGCATACATGGAACGCCATAACCAAGTGGCCGGCATAGTGTACAGGAACATCTGTGCTGAGTATAACCTGGAAGTCCCGAGGTCAAAATGGGAGATGCCCCCAAGGGTGGTGGAGAATGACCGAGCTAAGATCCTGTGGGACTTCCAGATACAGACGGACAAAATGGTGGTGGCTAACCAACCGGACATAGTGGTGGTAGACAAACAGAAGAAGACGGGCGTAGTGATTGATGTAGCGGTTCCGAATGACAGCAATATCAGGAAGAAGGAACACGAGAAGCTGGAGAAATACCAAGGGCTCAGAAAAGAGCTCGAGAGGATGTGAAGGGTGAAGGTAACGGTGGTCCCCGTGGTAATCGGAGCACTAGGTGCGGTGACTCCCAAGCTAGGCGAGTGGCTCCAGCAGATCCCGGGAATAACATCGGAGATCTCTGTCCAGAAGAGTGCAGTCCTGGGAACAGCTAAGATACTGCGCAGGACCCTCAAGCTCCCAGGCCTCTGGTAGAGGACCCGAGCTTGAAGGACAAACCGCCCGCAGGGGCGTGCTGGGTGTTTTTTTTTTTATATATATACATATATACTAGGGGTGCAACGATACACAAAATTCACGGTTCGGTTCGGTTCGATACTTTGGTGTCACGGTTCAATATTTTTTCGATACAAAAAAAATGTTCATGCCTTTTTAATTTGTCATTTATTAAAATTATAAATATATATTTTAACTCAAAAGTACAGTTTTTAAATTTAACCCTAACCCTTGTGCGTGTTTTTTATTTTGACAGCGAATGCGCACCTGCGGACCACTTATGTGCAGCCCTGGTTATTTAGCTCGTCATATTGCAGCCACAGAAATTATTTTGTCCATGAAACCATAAAGCTGCACTTTCTTTTTGCCTTATAGTCTGATTTGTCATAACTTCTCCGTTTTGTGGTAAGCTTTTCTTTGGCTGTCACTTCTTCACCCTGACCTGTCTTATTTGGCTCAGCAGAACTAAAATATATATCCTGCTGCTTTTACACATGCACTCACATAAGCTCAGCGATTCTCTGCGCGATCAACCTCTCACATGTTTAAGCTTGCTGCGGGAGATTTCACTTGTCATGTTTGCATAGTAAGCTAACGATTAATAAGACGATGTCAGAGGAATTGGTGCGCAAATTATCATCACTCACCAATCAGTGCTGTCGCTCTCTATACACAGTTCGCACGATTGCAAAGTGAAAGCAAAAAAACAAGCGCAAATTCAAACGCGATTTCAATATGTCACATATTGACAGTGGCTCACCGATGCCAATGACATAATTACCCAGCTACATTTCTGAAAGAATGCAAAAGCATTGACATATATTTTTCCTTCCTACAATAGCACGACGGGCAGGGAAGAGATAGATTTTGGTAGCCCGACTGAAAAAAATCGCTAGCCCCGGGACGTCGGGCTAGCGATATTGCAAGCCCTGTATCTGATTGAGGAATCACTCATCTTTGGAAAAGAGAGTTTATTACAGAGAAATGGCTCTTTCCAAAATAAAACCTATACTATACGCTTCTTCTGGGCTTTATTCTCAGCAGCATAAGGAGAATCATGTGCTAACAGCTGTCTAAATGACTCGGCTAAAGTTAGTAGCATGCTTGTTGTTTTTGTCTTTGCACTAGGATGATGTCGGCGTAAATGTGCAGTCATATTCGTTGTGTTCCCACTAGTGCTTTCAGGTTAATCTCGTTGAAATGACCTTAACGCCACAACACGGCAAATCTACGTTAACGAGCTACCGCCGATCGCCCCGTGCATGGGGCTAGACGGCCAACACGTTAACGAGCTAACTGCGCTAACACACTAGCTCCCACCCATGTAATTGAGCATTGCATGGCACATCCAACATACTGTTTTACTTTAGTCCATGACTCGCTTACCTTCAGGGTCATACGTCACATGAAAACCAAAATAATTCCAAACGCCAGATCTGAATGAGGGTGGGGGAGGTCCATGTTGCAAGGATAGCTTAACTTCTGTCTTGCTAGCTTGCCCTGCGCTCTTCCTTCTGACTATGCTGTCTGTGTTGAGCGCTCAGTGGATCTGCGCTCGACAGTGCAGCCTAGGCGGAGTAGTCGAACGCAGATTCACTGAGCGCTCAACACAGACAGCATCGTCAGAAGGAAAGTTGATAAAATAAATTACAAATGTTGTATTGTTCGATACATACCGAAAGCACTGTATCGAACAGTTCAATATCGATACGAATATCGTTGCACCCCTAATATATACATATATGTGTGTGTGTGTGTGTATGTATAAGCTCTGACTTGTATTATGCATTATTATGAGTCTGTGGTCTGGGAGCGAGTCCTGTAACTCTGTCTGCAAAATACAGTATATAATGACCAATGTTGGGCAATAATTATATAGTTACTTCTTCAAAAAAGTCACAGAGTAATGCAAACAAAGTTTTTTGCAGCTGTTTACCTAAAAATGCTGCCAAGGTGTTTTTTTAAACAAACATTTCAAACTATTTACAGAACAATCAGCTGTTCTGCATCAAATTTGTGCCACTCCAAAAAATAATTTCTGTCCACTATGAGATAAAGGAGAACAGCCTGATACCTGCAGGCCTGACAACAGGAGATGTATCACTCCTGTAACACCTGTAATATTCAGTAGTCGCCTAATTGTTCTGACACACACAACAAAACTATTGACTACACTACACACTAACTACACAAGATTTGCGCCAAATGTCGCAAATCTCTCACATCTCACTCCTAAAACTTCCCCCTTCCTAAACAACTGGTCATGGCCATGTTGCCATATCATTTTTTGATTGGTCGACATGGTACATTTTGCGACCAATAGGAAAGTGTGGGGGGTTTTTGGTGTCGTGTTTGCTCACAGGCGGAGAGTGCTTTTGAGCGTTTTCCTTATAAAACGCCGTTTTTTACCGTTTCTTCCCGCAGTAAATATAAACAAGGATAGTGCTCAGGAAGAAAACCAAACATTGCAAATATTTTTAATCATAACTCTGGTTTTACGTGGCCTATCAACACAATTTAAAAACTGGTATAAAGTCCACACTTTTTCCATCAATTGTTCCGTCTGTCCTGCTCACATCTCCAAAGGTTGTCCATGTTGTCATTAACGTGGTTTCACTCCACATCAGCCACGGCGCTTTGCTAGCTAAAACACCGGTGTTGGCACATAAGGACGCTGTCATAGCCTGTCAGCGACGTTGATTAGCTGCTTATATACGAATGTGAATGGCATTATTGGCTGGACTATCGGATAAGGTGGCATCGTTCTAATCCCATACGGGAGCAGCCAGTCACTTACTGACTAACACTGCAAAACAGAATTGTTAACGTACTCATTTTAATTTCAATTCACGTTAGATTTTTTTTTGTGCGCAACGCAGATTTTCTGTGCGCAGAGACCGTGCCAGCAGTGCGCAACTGCGCACGCGCGCAGCTTAGAAGGAACATTGCTGGTCTCTCTCTCTGATGGCTGCTGACGTTGATGGGCCTGGAGCAAATTCTATTGTGACAACCTGCCCACTGTGTGGACAGGTTGCTGTTAGTTAGCTTTGCTGTTAGTTCCAGAATGAATTCAATTTTATTTTTCACTGGGCTTGGACCTTGTAGATTCACTTTCATTAACATCTCAATGTTAAACTTTATCAAGTCAAGTCAAGTCAAAGTAAAAAAAAAACTTTATTTAGCCCCCCAAAAACGTTATTTATCGTAACAGCTGGAGAACAGCCTCCCTCCCCTGCCAGTCTTTCACTCTTAGCTTCACCTCCTGAGCTCTGCTCTTTAGGCCTGAGACTCCTATTTGTCTACTCTGCTCCAGATTTCTGTTTATTGTTCCAATTGGTTCTCCACCCTCTGGGCTCTCTGCTCAGTTCAACTAAGCTTTCTCCACAGCTCTGTAGATCTTTGGCACAAACTATCATCAAGTCAGTTTGTGACTTTTAGCACTGCTTCTTTCATATTGTTTCTAATGCGGCCCTCACTCAGTTTTGTGGAAGTGACTCTGACAGCTTACTGATTTGACAAAGCTATATGATTACTTCTGCCACGGCACTCTCTGGTATGTGCAGAACAGCTTGCTTCTCTAACAGAAGAGATATTAAATTGTGCTGTAGCTGTTTTCTAACTCACAAAGACAACTTTCACCATTTTCTTCACTTACATCCCCTAACGCCCCCTTATTTTCAGCATGTAACATTTGTTCTTGTGGAGCACCACTGCCATGGGTTAGATAATCACAACCAACAATTAATTTCTGATTTGAATTTCTTCCAACATCACTCTCCTTCAGAGTTTGTTTTGGTAACCAATTTTAATGAAGGACAATGTCTGTCTGTACCTCATGTGCTCAAAACAATTTTTCCAGTTCTCCTTCTGCTCACCTACTTACTATACTTCAGCTGCTGTGTGACCCCCTCCGGGTAGAGGCCCTCCACCCCTCTTCACACAGAAAGCACAGGTCAGCTGACACAAGGCAAACATCTGCAGCCACAGCTGCATGAAGAGGTGAATGTTTTCTGTCAGGACCCTTCATGATCATACTGGATAATAAAAGAGTTCAATGTCTCATCGTGAGAAAACAAAGATCTCATCAGAGGCTCAAACATAGCTCAACAGCGCCAGTGACAACATACCTGTGATGAACTGATTGTTGAACAACTGGAGGTTTTCTCCGGTCCAAAGCAGAACCAGCTCCAGCCTCCAGAAGTCCAACATGGAGTTGCTGTCTCCAGTCTGGATGTGATCCAGTCATGTAGTTCAGCAGGAAGTTCAGATGCAGTTGTGCATACCTTCATCTATGATGACATAAGGTAATCTTTATCGTAGGAGCCTGAACTGGAAAATTGATGAATCAACATAACAAATTGAATGTGATAGGAATATGATTCTGCTTTCTCTGACTTGTATGGTGTTTCATAATCCTTGTATCATTAGGATGTTACAAAAAAATGTACACAATCCATTTTGGGGGGGGGGGGGGGGGGGGGGCAATTTGAAACCTATAATTTGCTTAATTTTACATATTTTATTGG
Source organism: Rhamphochromis sp. 'chilingali' (assembly GCF_963969265.1). NCBI lineage: Eukaryota > Metazoa > Chordata > Actinopteri > Cichliformes > Cichlidae > Rhamphochromis > Rhamphochromis sp. 'chilingali'. Next base: position 25,236,021 of record NC_137934.1, read on the forward strand.
TGCAATTTGTCTCACTGCGCCTACTTCCTGTGGAAAAACAACAATAAGGAAAGGTTGTGAGATGCCCAAATTGCAATATCCTGTACAATGTGTTGTAAGTGGAAGAAAATGGATGGAAATGGATTTAAAACACCTCTTAAAATCCATTTTTACTTCTTGGAATATGTATGACCCTGATTTTATTGTTTTAAATTTTATTCTATCCATCCATTCGCTTCCGCTTATCCTTTTCAGGGTCACGGGAGCCTATCCCAGCTGTCATAGGGCGAAAGGCGGGGTACACCCTGGACAGGTCGCCAGTCTGTCGCAGGGCCAACACACAGGGACAGACAACCATTCACACCTAGTGACAATTTGAATTATCCAATTAACCTATCCCCACAAGCTGCATGTCTTTGGACGGTGGGAGGAAGCCGGAGTACCCAGAGAGAACCCACGCAAACACGGGGAGAACATGCAAACTCCACACAGAAAGACCCCGGCCTGATGGTGGAATTGAACTCAGGACCTTCTTGCTGTGCGGCAACAGTGCTAACCACCGTGCCACCGTGCTAATTATCATAAATTTTATTTTTTATTTCTATTTTTATTCAATGTATCATTTTGGGGCATGTTAAGTGTACAGCACTTTGTTTTCAGCTCGGAGTTGTTCTGAAAGTGCTATGTAAATAAATTGTTTGCTTGCTTGCTCATATGTAAATAGGACTGTGTAGAGCCATTTGTCAGGGCAATTTTCAATTATGTTTCTGAATCACATCTGATATTGTAAATTTGTGTTCATGAGGTCCCTGAATGCAGGTGAGTGACCAATCAGGTCCCTCTTAATACAAAGATCTTTGACCCGTGTAATTTCCATGACTGTAGAAAACAGTTTTCTGCAGTAATTGAAATTAGTCCAGTTTACTGAAGAACACCTCAGGCTGTCAGGTTAAAACAGTCGGTCGTGTTTTCGTAACATAAACACTGGCCCTCCTCTCAGAGCCTACGCTCTATCTGCTATTCCCGAACAGAGATACGGAAGTTTCTCCGTGACTGCAGCTGCCAGTCAAAGCTCTCATGATGGCGTTACAACCCAATTTAACATAGTAGGAATTAGAATCAAACTTATGGGAAAGGAGACCCCTTGGACATAAATCAGCGTGATGAGAACTATTGATAACAAAAGAAAGAATCTTTGGAAAAAATGTATCTGAGGAGAATTAATTTATTTTAGACCGACCCCAGTCCTATCCGCCAACATGGAGGAGGCGGGGTTTATGACCTATACTGCTGCCAGACACCAGGGGGCGATAGAGACATATCTGCCATGTTTTCTACAGTCATTCTGTAATTTTCTCTGATTGGCTGTGGACACTGAAAAGCCTAAGCATTATGACATGTGATCGAACACACATGTGTGATCTTCAACAAATCTGCACCTGTATACAGACTGAAAACAAGCAAGCCAGCCTGATGAAGGTTTGATTACAAACCTGCAATGTGTACGTCATCCAAAAACACACCCTCAACTATGACCGATCCCATCACCCTTTGTAGACAGAGAGGAAGGGAGAGAGAACAGTCTGATGAACACCCCTCCTACTAACTTACAGGAGACTGACCCCGGCCAATCAGTGCCAAGGGACCAGAGGATTAAAACGATCTCCAATCTGGGAGCGGAAGGCCCCTGGCGGAGAGGGATCACCTCCCCCTGCCCAGCCACCCCAACCTCTTGTGGAGCTGAGTAGCAATGTGGTTGATCTCGCAAAGACAGAATCCAACCCCTCAGAAACCAGTGGAGGCAAAACAACCAAAGTATCCATACCACACACTGTAGCACACTACAGACTGACCCCCATAAACCTAAATATACTGAGGTCCAGTGTGCAGACCAGCCTCCAAACAAAACCAGCAGAGAATTCTCCTCCTGCTTCACCGCCCTCACCAAAACCTTCATCTGAGACTCCAATGTTGCCAGACTCCCACCTTTTGCAAAAAAGGGAGTGCAGATTGACAGCTTTGCAGGAGCAAAATAGTGCCAAGCAGAAGCCGTGCTGGAGAAAGCAACCTGCAGCATGATGGTGGATAAATTTGTCTTATCCTTTGGCCGGAACAACAGGTCACAGAAGGATTAAAAAAAAATGCCGGTGACTGAGCTGAAAGGGGCACTGAAGACAGCCCAAAAGAGATTTCCGGAAGCTGAAATCTTTATCCCGGTCATCAGTTTCTCCAATGCCCTTCCCCACAAAGAACACTTTTAAGGTTTGGAGGAACACATTCCTGTATATCCTGCTTTTAACTTTTGCACTGAGACAGTATTAATTGGATTAAAAAATAAATGCAATGTTTGTGTTTCAGTATTAGAATGAATATGTAAATCGAACATCCCCATAAGCTCGAAGCAGTGGGAGGGGGTGAATGGTGTAGTAAACCTTTCTAAAGAATTTCACCCTTCCACTCCTCAGCTGAATAGGGGTCGCAATTTAATTCCCACAAAGGGCTACAATAAAAATCTATGGTTCCAATGTAAATATGATATCCAACAATATCATAGAAGGGTCAAATTGGCTATATATTATTGGAATAAAAACGATTCGGAACTTCAGCCTTTTACCCTAAAATCTGACTGGTCTCGCCACATAGGTCAGCATCCGCACCTGGTGAGAGCTGTACTGGGATTATTTCCAAAACTATTTTCGAATAAGTTGCATCAAACCTAACTTAACTACAGCAGAAACAAAAGCTTTAAAAAAATCTAGGAAAACAAATTATTCTAAAACCAGCAGACAAGGCGAGTGCTGAAGTGATTTTGGACAAAGAGAAGGAGAGAGGCTACAGGCAGCTGAATGACAAAACGTACTACTTCAAGTTAAAGAAACCAGTTTATTTAGACACAATACCAATAGTTGAAAAGGTAATTAATAACTTGTATCAGAAGAAGCACAAGAAGTATTTATTGAGCCAAGGACAGGGCTCTTCTATAACTAGAAGCCCCCATTGAATCCTTTCTGTTTACAATTGACATTGATAGCCTCTATACAAATATAGACATTAAAGAAGGAATAAATGCAGTAAGGAGAATTTTTCAGAAATTCTCACAAGAGAAGACCAGACAAATTATTACTGGAACTGTTGGAAGTCATCCTAATGAAAAATGATTGTGAATTCAACAGGGACTTCTATTTGCAAATAAATGATGGTGAAATGTTTGCCCCTGCATACGCCATACATCATGGCAGAGTGGGAGACCTCTGTCTTAAAAAAATATGAGAAAAAAACATTACATTATTATCGGTTTCCTGATGATATTTGGGGAATGTGGTAACATTCTGAACAAGATTTTGAGGTGTTTTTAAGGACTCTGAACAACCATAATGCCTTGATTAAGCTTAAATCCATTATTTAAAAAAACTCAATTGATTCCTTGGATACAACCACATTTAAGGGGCCAAATTTTCTGAATAACCATGGACTGGATGTAACAGTATTTTTCAAACAAACAGATACACATGTCCTCTTGTTTAAGACAAGCTTTCATCCAAAGCATACATTTGCTGGACTAATTACGTCCCAATTATTGAGATTTCACAGGATCTGAACTCAGCAGACTGATTTCAGGAAAGCTACTAAAATTCGATTCTCGGCATTGTCCACAAGAGGGTACTGTCGCTTTTCCTTAAGGAAGTGTTTCAAATCCATGTTACAGATCAGGCCCATTGATGTCTCTCCTCTTCTCCCAGTGGTTACCACGTTTGTTAGGAACCACTTTCAGAAACTTGTTCAGGACACCAAAATGTTTTGAGATTATAAGTTAATTGCAGCCTTTAGGAGAAATAAAAACCCAAGAGATGATCTTATAAAGGCCAAAATCGGACCACTCTCTGAGGCTAGACCCAGACCTCAGAGGCAAATTTTTCAGCACCGTAAATAGTTGCACAGTTTTTAAAATGACAGTGTTTTCCTTTCACAATGTAAGGGTAATCAGCGTTCTAAGAACTATGTTTAATCAATAACTTGTAAGAAGTGTGGAACACAATATGTAGGAGTGTCATGGTACTGGGTTTTATTGAAGTTTAAGTTTTATTCTTGGATTGGTTGTTCTTCGTGGTTTTGGCTCTCTTTATTGTTTTTGCCTTTGCCTTCCCAGAGTTCCACGTTTCATGTCTAGTCACCCTTGTCTCCATGTTCCTTCTGTCTCCCCAGTCAGTTATGTCTCCACGTCCCAGTGTCAAGTCTACGTCTTTGTGAATGTTTCTTGGTTCCTGTTTTACTTTGACACTCTTGCGTCCCCTGCTGAATGTTTTCAGTTTTGCTATGTTTTCTTTGTTATTATGTTTTGTTCCTCGTATCTAGTATTTGAGTTTTCACAGCACACTTAAGGCTGCCTCTTTCAGTTAAACTTGTGATTAGGCAACTTCTCTCAGGGTTTCATATTCCCGGTTCACTGATATGATCTTTAGCATAATCCAGTCTCTTTTTTTCTGTACTTCTTGCTTGTTTTGCAGGGAGGAGAGAATAGACTTTACTGCATTATTTGTGTAATTTTTGCCCCACACAAAAATTAAGTAAAATGAATACAAATGGGTTCATACTTACCTGAGTATTCTTACCTTCTGCTTTTAAGTACTTGATCCATAAGTAATAAAGGTGAATTCAGTTTGAGAACTGTTCATTATCATTATGGGAGAGGGAGGGGTAGTGTGTTGCATGCAAACACGTCTTTATTTGTAAATAGAGATAAGTTCACTATCATATGTACAGAAATAACAGTAAATAATTTGTCTGGAGGAAGAACAGTGAATATTTGAGGGGGGTTCCCTTTAATTACGCATTTATACAGGGTGTGTGATACGCGACAGCACACGGGCCCCTGTATGCCAGTGGAACCTGTCAAAAATTGGTCAAATGCAACAATGAAGGAAGATGCACCTTTAGTGGATTTTATTTTTATTTGTTTCTGTGGTAAGTTTATCAAAGATTCACACATTTTCTCTCTGAGATTACTTAAATTAAATAAATGCATTTTGAAGTTTTATTCTTCCTGCAGTGCTAGCACAAGTCCTGATGACATCTAACTTTTCCATAGCTCTTTATCTAATCTGAAAAATACCTGTTTTACAACAGGATTTCATTTGCATTCAATATGAAAATATACAAGAACTTTTATTACTTTTTTCTTAAAAGGAATAAAATATTCAGACACTCGAGTGTAGAAAAACTTTTTCTCAGACGCTGTAAACCAGATGACAGGGAGAGCTCGCTCTCACTCCCACTCACAAAAACCACAATCAGAACTAATTTCCTGTAGATTTCTTTCCTCCCCTCCATCACATCATCTTATGCTACATAATGACTGAACTCAACAAAGAAATCAAATCTATTACTTACCAAGCAACAAGAGACCATTGCAATGCATGTAAAACAACAACAACAACAACAACAACAACAACAAACAGTTACAAACATCAGACAGATCACTTCTCAGTTCTACCAATAAATTCATAAACAGAAAGATGGAAAAAAATAAAATACAAATTTAAAAAACAACGTGTTGTTGATCAGAATCAGAATCAGAATACTTTATTGATCCCTGGGGGAAATTATTTTTTGTTACAGTGCTCCATTTTAAACCAACATTAAGACAAGACAGACAATACGCTAACTAAGAATAGTACAATATATACATATATATACATACATACATACATAAGTCACTTATAAATAAATATTTGGAAAAGAAACATGTGTAGTTGTAGCAGCAAACAGTGTGTTAAGTGGATGCGTTGTACAGGGAGATGGCCACAGGCAGGAATGATTTCCTGTGTCGTTCAGTGGTGCTTTTCGGTAATCTCAGTCTCTCACTGAACGAGCTCCTGTGACTGACCAGCATGTCATGGAGTGGGTGGGAGGTGTTATCCAACATTGTCTTTATCTTGGACAGCATCCGCCTCTCCGACACCACCTTGAGGGAGTCCAGCTCCATCCCCACAACATTGCTGGCCTTACGGATCAGTTTATTAAGTCTGTTGGCATCTGCGACCCTCAGCCTGCTCCCCCAGCATGCAACAGCATAGAGGATCGCACTGGCCACCACAGACTCATAGAAAATCCTCAGCATTTTCTGGCAGATGTTGAAGGACCTCAGTCGCCTCAAAAAATAGAGACGACTCTGGCCCTTCCTGTAAAGTGCTGTGGTGTTTTTAGCCCAGTCCAGTAATCCAGTAATGATACAGACATTAGCATCTACATCCTCTTGTTTTGTTAGTTCTTCATTGGAGTACAAGTGGTTTGTCATCATCAGAATCTATCTCAGTGTGTTCATTGGATATACTGCATTTCTCAACAAGTCCCTGCTTATTTACTTCCAAGGACACACTGTCCAGCCATCAGGAAAAAAAGGGGGATGGTATGAAGAGATGGGAAGAACAAAAAAAAGACTAGATCTAAAACCACACTGTGTCGCTGTTTATCAGTTATGAAAAATCCAGCACCAGTGAGGTAAAAGGCCATTTTTCTATTTCTTCATTTGTGTTTTGCACACGACATTTTTTAAACAACAAAACATCACAGTTCAGAAAATAATAAAACACACTCCTCCCCTTTAACTGACCCTGACCCTAAAGATTTATCCATTAGACATATTTCACAAGAGTCTTTGGCAGAAACAAAAGGCCATTGACTAGAACAGTAAGAATCATAGATAGGCTTCCCTATCATTTTCTTCTTAACACTTATAATGTGAGAGTGAAATCAGCCACATTATTCCACTTTACTCTTTTCTATATAACTGATATCTTGATGCATGCTCAATCATCCAGGTAAAGAAATCTCAAAGAGTTGATTCTGTTCATCTGGACGTAGCGTTTTCAGTGAGAGAGAGAAATTTTTCGTCACTCATCCAAGTAACTTCTTCAGTCTCAGCTCACTGCAGGTTTCCCCAACCTTATAAACAGCACATTTGCATAATGACTGAAACTAGCACCACTGGTGAAGAATGGGCTGTGAGGTCAGCTTTTGATAATTATTATGATCAAAGACCATCCATCATTGGCCGTGAGACCACGACTGACGAAGCATTTCTCCCTCTGAAAACGCTACATCCAGACAAACAAAATCAAGTTCTTGGGGTTTATAACTGAGAGCGTGATTACAGAGAGCTTTTATTACATTATTGAAAAAGTATGAATTTCTGAACTAATTATGTTGTTAATTCAGAATAACACTTTTACAAAAGTGACTACTTACTATGAAATACAATAACTAACACAATTTCACACCTGTGAAGGTATTTGGTTTTATAGATACATGTAATAGTTTGATTTGTCAGTTAGTGAAGCTACTTTAAATTACTTTACTTGTGACACAATGTTAGCTGTGAGTTCATGAAACTTCATAGAGTATATAAAAGGAGTACATATACTGTCAAGTCAAGTGTTGGTTTAAGTAATTATCATCTTGTTTTGTGAAACCAAAGTTATCAATTTGAATGAGAGACTGAGCTGAAGGGCACACAATAGTTCTACATGAGATCCTGTTTTCACTGGTTGACAAAGCATAACATGCTTTTTCTTTTGACTCTAAATTGGACTACAGTTTATTTGACAAACATAATGTGTTACTGAAGGCAACTTCAAGATAGTGATTGACTAATAACCTAATTGGGAAAATATTTATCGAGACCATATACACATCTCATTTCTTTCGGTTAATGGCGTTACACCGTGCTAGCCATGAAAAAGAAGGTTCAAGGCACTTCCACATTAGCCTCTGTTTTCATACATGGGAGCTTTGTAAACTTTTAATAAAGTCTACGCTTACCTCACGTTGTCTGCTTGCTTTCAGCAGCCATAGACAAAGGTCATGCTAAGTCAAACATACATTCAAGTGACCTCAAGATTATAAGAATCAGAAACTGTACAGACAAAGGTCTAAACCCAACCCTAACAAAATCCTAACAGTGTATGTCAGCATTTGTCTGTGTAAGTGTGTAAGATGCTGTACTAAAAACAACACAAGTATTCTAACAAGATATAATTCCTTAGGTCCTATTGATCTCACTATTCAAACTTTGTTGCTGAAAAACATACTTTAAAGGCTTTTGTGGGATAATCATCTACTTGTACAATATCTCGTGCAACTTTATGCAAAATATATTATACAAGACAAGAAAAAACAAAAATATAACGTACATAAGTATTTGGTGAATACTTTGTTGAATCACTTTTGGCAGCAATTACAGCCTCAGATTTTTTTTTTAGTATGATGCTCCAAGCTTGACATATCTACTTACAATTTCTCCCATTCTTCTTTGCTGAATCTTTCAAGCTTCATCAGGTTGGATGTGGAGAACTGGTGAACAGCCATTTTCAGATCCTTTCAGATATTCAGTCAGCTTCAAGTCTAGCCTCTGGTTCAGGACATTCACAAATTGGTCCCAAAGCCACTCCCACTCCTTTGTTATCTGGGCTGTGTGCTTAGAGTCTTGATCCTTTAGGTTCAAAGTGCTCTAAAAGGTTATCATCAAAGATTTCCATGTAGATTTCTGTATTAATCTTTCCCTTAACCCTAAACTAGGCCTTACAGTTTTCCACCCTGACTCCTGCTGGCAAAAAAAGCATCCTGACAGTATGATGCTGCCACCACCATGCTTCACTGTAGTAATTATACTGACCAGGTGATGAGCAGTTCCAGGTTTACATAAGACATGACACTTTGCATTCAAGCCAAAGATTTCAATCTTTGTTTCATCAGAGCAGAGAATTTTGTTTATCATGCTCTGAGAGTTACCTGGATAGTGCCTTTTGGCAATAATACTGTTCAGATTGGCTGAGCAGCCAGCTCTGGGAAGAGTCCTGGTGACCTTCAATGCTGCAGATGTTTTTCTGTACCCTTCCCTGATCTGTTTGTCAATACAATCCTGTCTCAGAGATCTACAGACAATTCTTTGGACTTCATGGCTTAGCCTGGTTTGTCTATTAGTTCACAGTGGATGTCAGTTTACATTCACTGAAAACTATGGGACTATATACAAGTATGTGTAAATAAACTACCAGTCAAAAGTTTAGACACATCTTCACATTTAATGTTTTTTCTTTATTATCATGTTTATTTACTTTGTAGATTCTCACTGAAGGCATCAAAACTATCAGTGAATACATGAAATTATGTAGTAAACAAAAAAGTGTGAAATAACTCAAAACATGTTTTATATTTTAGATTCTTAAAAATAGCCACTCTTCATGAGAAAGTCACCTGAAATGGTTTTCCAACAGTCTTGAAGGAGTTCACAGAGATGCTGAGCACTTGTTAGCCCCTTTGCCCTCACTCTGCGGTCCATCTTATCACAAACCATCTCAACTGCGTTTAGGTCAGGTGACTGCGGAGGCCAGGCCATCTGGCGCAGCACTCCATCACTCTCCTTCTTGGTCAGAGAGGCCTTACACAGCCTGGAGGTGTGTTTGGGGTCACTGTCATGTTGAAAAATAAATGATGGTCCAACTAAACAAAAACTGGATGGGATGGTATGTCACTGGAGGATGCTGTGGTAGCCATACTGGTTCAGTGTGCCTTCAGTTTTGAATAAATCCTCAACCAGCAAAGCACTCCTACACCACCACACCTCCTCCTCCATGCTTCATGGTGGGAACCATGCATGTAGAGACCATCAGTTCACCTTTTCTGCATTGCACAAAGATAGGGAGGGTGGAACCAAACATCTCAAATTTGGACTCATCAGACCAAAGCAGAGATTTCCACTGGTCTAATGTCCATTCCTTGTATTGGCCCAAACAACTCTCTTTTGCTTGGTGCTTTTCCTTAGTAGTGGCTTTTTAGCAGCTATTTGACCATAAAGGGCAAATAGCAGATTCATGCAGTCTCCTCTGAACAGTTGATGTAGAGATGTGTCTGGTACTCGAACTCTGTGTGGCATTTATCTGGGCTCTAATCTGAGGTGCTGTTAACTTGTGATTTTTGAAGCTGGTGACTTGGATATATTTATCCTCAGCAGCAGAGGTGACTCTTTGTCTTCCTTTCCAGTTTCATCATAGTGCTTGATGGTTTTTGTGACTGCACTTGGGAACACATTCAAAATTTTCCAGACTGACGGACTGTCAGTTCTTAAAGTAATGATGAACTGTTGTTTCTCTTTACTAGTCCTTGCCATATGAATTCTAACAGTTGTCAAATTAGGGCTGTCAGCTCTGTGCCAACCTGACTTCTGCACAGCACAACTGATGGTCCATTTCATTTCAACCATTTCAGGTTATCGCAGCCCTGTCAGCAAAGCAAATGGTAGCTACTTTCAGAATTCTAAAACATAAGATATGTATAAAGTTATTTATCCTTTTTTCGTTGCTGCATAATTCCATATAGCTTGACTCATATAATAGATGTCTTCAGTATGTGTTTGCAAAAATAAAGAAAAACCATTAAATGACAAGGTGTGTCCAGACTTTTGACTGGTAGTGTATATATGTCTTTAATAAATTTGTTGTAATATATTGTAAGGTAAAGACCCTAGAACACAGGTGTCGAACTCCAGGCCTCGAGGGCCGGTGTCCTGCATGTTTTAGATGTGTCCTTGATCCAACACAGCTGATTTAAATGGCTAAATTATCACCTCAACATGTCTTGAAGTTCTCCAGAAGCCTGTTAATGAACTAATAATTTGATTCAGGTGTGTTGAAACGGGGTGATATCTAAAACCTGCGGGACACCGGCCCTCGAGGCCTGGAGTTCGACACCCCTGCCCTAGAATAACAATAACCAACCCCAGAATAAACCCAACAATCAGTCAACCGCCTATGAGCAAGCACCTGGGAACTACAAATAAGCCCACAGTCTGAGAGTGAAGTGCTCTGCTGGGGTGATATAGTCCTGTAAAGCTCTTTAAAATAAAATGGGGACTAATTATACAAGACCTTGTATGTGATGAGAAGGATTTTAAATTTGATTCTGGATTTAACAGGGAGCCAATGAAGAGCAGCCAGTATGGGCGAAATACCCTCTCTTTCTAGTCCCTGTCAGTACTCTTGCTGTAGCATTTTGGATCAACTAAAAGCTCCTCAGGGAGTTTTTAGGAAATGCTGATAATTACAGTAGTCCAGCACAGAAGTGATAAACGTGACTTTCAGCATCACTCTGAGAAAGAATGTTTCTAATTTTAGATATGTACCACTAGTCTAGTAATTTCTTGAGCATTTTATTTTGGAAATGTTCCATACTGTACCTGCAGTTGTACATTTTAACACAGAAATTAAAATGTGTAAATCTGTTACATAATATGTTTAATTTTGTTACCAACAAGTGCAGAAACCAACAGCTGCCTAGAACAGTAGAAAAAATACAATAACATTTTGGTTGATTTTAAGGTAACTTATTTTGCTCATATACGTTCCTGAAAATGAGTCCCTATCTAACGTTACTTCACAGTAGGTTTTCATAATAAATGTACACTTTTCTTGAAAGATAAAGTTATGGCAGAAAGCTGCCCCTCCCTATATCTAGCTTTTGCAAGACTGCTCTTCTACTTTAAAGGGATTCTGTCTTCCCTGCTGTCACATGGTGCTGCTCGCAGGGAAGGTAAAATTGCGTACTGTCCCAACAAAAAAAAATGTAATTGCATTAAATATAACAAGCCAATACTTCACAGTGTAGTTATCACCACTTAAACAATTTCTTTTACAGTTTGTAGTTAGTAATTGTCTGGGTCATTGTTGCAAATACACTAATAATTTACAGCTAAGTTAATAGCTTGGTTTTTGGGAGTTTACTGGGAAAATAAGGGGCCTGTCTGTAACCAATACCATGACTTTAATTACAGATGAAAGTATTCATTTAAATAATAAGAAAGTTACCTATATTGCCAAGATTTTTATCCAGTGTCTTGTCTAAAATCCTTCAATTATCAACTTTAGCTTGAAACCACTTGCACAGCAAGATATTAAGATATTTAGTGCCAGGAACTTTATTCTTTTGATCTCTACACATGGTTTTCAGTGGAAGAAACCTTGCAACACAAATGACTTCTTCAGTCTGCGCTAACTGTAGGCTTCCCCAACCTTTAAACAGTGCAGTTACATGACAAAAACAAGTACCACCATTAATATGAAAACTGCCATTACCACTGATCAAAGCAGACGAGTACTATCACAGAGCTGGGAAATTGCTGCAATCACAGCGTTTTAACATGGTGAAAGACATACTCTTATGCCCCCTCCTTGGTTCAGCAATGGTTGTTTCGTTTTTGGTGTATTATGTTTTAGAGTTTGATTTCACAATGGTGAAAATAAATAAATAAATAAATAAGAAGAAAAGCTGTCCAATCCTAACAAACACCAGTTCATCAGTGGTTTTTGTTTGGTCAGCATGTTGCCAGCTTTGACAAATGCTCCACTGGGACAATCAATTCAGTTATATTTTATTCCATAGCACCAAATCACAAAAAACAAATCTATGCAGGGTCTCTTTGTTATGATGTTCTTCAGCTTCCCTGGCCACTGTGTGTATGGGAAAATGTTTGCTCTGTTGTACTGTCCTGATGACACCCACATTGTGGTCATGCGGATAAACAAAGTCAAACTTGTACTACTGATCGGTATGCATGGGTATGGATTAGTAATTTCACAGTCTGACAATGATTGCCTGTAACGTTTTTATATCTAGACTGATGAACTTGATGTGTTTGTCCACCAGATTGTCATTTATATCTGGACCAAAGGCTCAGCGGTGTTCCAAGATAGGATATCAGAGCTCTTCTCCATTTCATTCATATAAAAGTTAGGCACAATAGGCAAAAACCCAGGAACCGATAGCTTCTAGATGAGAACAGCATGAATAGTCACAGATGAGACAGCAGAAGTCTGAGCTACTTGCTGCATGGTGGAAACGGACAGATGTATGCTAAATTCACACCAAGCACTTTGACTAGTGGGTGATGAATGTATCTGACAGACAACTCTCTCAAGCAGGGAAAGCCATTCTTAAGAAAGAGTTGAGCTTTCACGGCAAGACAAATCCAGCTAGTGTAACTAATAACAGGGATAAAATATGCATCGTGAAACAATTTTTGTGGTTGGCAACTTCAGATGAAAGTTGCAGCCTGCCTCAGAAATGCAAAGCCCCCAACATCCAATACAAGCATGAAGAAGAGGAAGACACACGTGTTATTCTGTAAAGATAGAATCACCATTGTGGCAACAAGGGTAGGTGCACAGTTTCATTGAACTAGACAGACTAGGATAAGCACATCCTGGACAAAGAGGAAGACTTGAGCAGGTAGTCAAGGACATTGAAAAGTGAAAAGTGAGCGACCATTGCTCAACTGAGGAAGAGACCTAAGAGCACATCTTTCACCATCTTGTATTGCTCTCTTTGCAGCCTTTTCCTAGCTAGCTGTGATTGATACTTATGCCACTGATCAATGGTTGATTGTGAAACTGAGGTCATGGCTCATTGTAAGGCAATATTGCTAGTTTTGGTCATTATGACCTTGTATTTACTTGGACTATTGACCATGCACCAGGACAAGATCTCTAGTGTCTTAAGCAGGATATAAATCTCAGTCAATGTCTAAAACTCAGGAAGCGGCTGTTGGATGTAAATACAATAAATCATCCTCACAGTTTTTAAAAATAAAGCATTATGCACCAATATTCAGAGATGGAACCTGGAAATGTTAACATGAGATCCTTTAATGTCTTGACTTGTGGATCTGTAACACAATTTTATATGACAGCTTGACAGAAACATTAAAAGAAGAGCAGGGATGATCCCAGAAATTCCACACAGAGTTGATATGCAGCCTCAAGCTCCCCCCACCACTGTTCTTGCCTCCTCTGATTGTTCGAGCCTTTGAGTATTATTGAGGTAAAGGCCAAAGTTCAGTAAGAGGAAGCTACATTAGTTTCCTTCATCAAGTTTTCTTCAGAGTGGTAGCGGCGATGGGGCGGTGCTTGGTCTGACTCAGAAAGCTGCTATGAATAGGAGATGAGGAGTATGAGAAGGAGGGTGAGCAACATGGCAGACGGCAAAGCAAGGCTGCAGCCACCAGTGGTATCGTCAGTCAGGAAGGGCTCCGCAGAGTCGTACACTGAATCATCTGAAAATGAGTTAACATCAGAACAACATTAATTAATATGAGCTGCAAGTAAACATATCACAAAATGTTTTAATTTATTCACAGACCTCCATCCATCCAATTTTTGTACATCAGGGTGGGGACGGGGCCTGTCCAGTCTAGCTGTTGTACAATTACTCTTTCAATTATTTTTAGTTAAAAGAAATGTTAGAGATTAGCCTATAATTAGCTTAGAGAAGCTAGGTGAAGTGATAGCTTTTTAAGTAAGGGGTTAATTACTGGCACATTAAAGGCCTGTTGTGTTCAGCCCATTGATAGCAAAAGACTGATTATATTTAAGATCAAAGCCTTAATTAGGGCGTCTTTGAGTGGTTTTGTAGGACTGGAGTGTAATAGACACACTGATTGTTTGGATAAAGTAAATACTGAAAAAAATAAATCAGTAGTTTTGAAAGTTACTGTATATAATAATATATATATGAGATGGCCCTGATTTTTTTTTTCTCTAATAATTACATTTTTTGTGAAGAAATTCATAAAGTCATTACTAGTTCAGATCAAAGGAATGTTTGGCTCATCAGAGCTCTCACTTTGAAGAGAAACCTGGGGCTCTTATTTGTTTTCCACTGATGAATGGTAAGATGCTGTAGTTTTATGGAGGGCATTTTCAAAAACAGAGAAATTAACGCTTTTTCCAAATCAAGATTTTCCTAATTAGTGAGATGGCCTTTCCTCTCCACCTTACAGATTATTTGCTTTAAGATGCACATTTGAGTTATACCAGGTAGTTAAGCACTTCCTTGTTTGGTTTCGGCTCTATATGCCTTGGTGTTGGTAGAGTATCACTTTCTGTTCCTGTTACAAGGCACAGTGCTGTTTTTGTGTAGCTTATCTGTGTAGCCAATTTGATTAAAAATTTATACATAAGGTCTTATTTCATAGTGTAATCTTCATATGCAATATCCAAAGTGCTCACTCACTCACTATTGATTCACTCACTAATTATATTGACAGTATTTACTCCCTGTGCCTCTTCACCTGTCCCTCCTGCTCTTCCCTGCTCATTGTGTCAGATATTTCGTTACTTCTCTGACAACAATACTTAGTGACAACGATACTTGTAATAAATGTAGTCTGTTTGCAGCTCTGGAGGCCAGGATCAATAAGTTGGAGAGCAGGCTTTGCACCCTTGAAAAACCCGTAGCTAGCCAGGCCCCTGTAGCTGGTCCAGTCCGACGTAGCGTAGTCCCTGTTACGACCCCTACCCCCCACAATTTCAGAATTTAAAGCACTTTAAATTGTTTCACATCTTGAGCTTTAGAGGAAAGAATAGCAGCTTAGTGAGCTTGTGTACATGTTGCATTTTAAATATGAAACTTGAGTTCGGTTAATATTCCACTGAGTTCAAGTAGTACTTCAGTAATATTTTCTAATAACTCAATGGTGTGTTGTGATTGTAATCGAGAAATCTCTTTACTTTCATAGTCAAATCAGGGAGAAGAGGTGTAAAATTATACAACAATATGAAATAGAAAAAAGGAAAGAAACTTACTTGTTGGCTTGACGTAGATTTTTAGCTTCAGACAAGGCTTCCTACCCAAGTTTGGATGCGGTGATGCTACAAAGGAAACAAAGGCCATAGAAAATCATGGAGAATTTATGGTCATGAGGTAAACTACAAACATTTTACCCCAGATTTGGTTAGTAAGAAGACTGCTCCAAATCCCCCAGGGGCTTCTCCAGTCATAGGTCATGAAAACGTTTTTGGTCAATCTCGTTGGCATGTGCAGATTCTAAATACTTTTGATATTTTAACTTTGAAGTACTTGTTTCCAAAGGAAACTGCTTTGTTTAGATGTTTATTTGCAAACCTCTCATGCTGAATTCTCCAGTGACAATAGAGAAAAGGTTTTCTTAAGATGACCTTTCCATGATATCCTGGTTACAAGTGTTGCAGCACTGGAGAGCAGAGCACCACCATTCCAGAGTATATTAATTCCTTTTTAAAGCTTTTCTGTTGTCATTCTGGGTTTTATTTGGCTTTTGAGCAATCCCACAAGCAGAAGCAATACATCACAAAAATTGTTCCAAGATTGTTGAACTATTTTCAAAGTGCTTGTGTGGATTATTTATTTGCATTGTTGTAACCCTGCCCAGTAGTGGAAATTGTATCCGCTGAGTTTTCCTAATGTTGAATATGGAGGCGTCATAGAGCTAATGGTGTGTGTGTGGTGTAGTGTGACAACAACCTTTCCATGGAGGGATTTTGCTTTTTTCAATCTGAAAACTAAACTTTTTTTTACTGGTATGTCGGCTGGTTATCGAGCAACATGAAACATACGTAAGGCTCAGTTAGCTAATGTTAGCTAACATCAAATGATGTCATAATCAAATTATTTATAATCAAATATAATGTCAGTTAAGATTGTTTGTATAGTTTCAAACCTAAATTAACAGACCATTACAAACTTTCACCAATGTCTGTAGTAAGTGGTAGTGCAATTACACAAGGTAATGCAACATGTGGGAAAAAACTAGCTTGTTGACATTGGTCTGCTGCCACAACATAAAGGCAATTTATTTTTAGGTAAGGTCATATGTTTAGGATATTTACTCCGCTATAGATTTAGTTTTATTCTTTTCTAAAAAAAAAAAAAAAAAAAAAAAAAAAAAAATAGTATTTTTATTACTATTAGTGTGGCTGCACTGTTGGAAGTGTGTCAGCAGTAACATTACTAGCATGTTGCCTCAGCCACTACAAAGTAGAGGTGGGCAGATCAATCCAAACATTGATAGTAACGACACCAACACTGGCAATTAAGAATAACCCCACTGTATCTCTAGACTATCTCTGAGACCTCCATCTTATCCAGCTAAAGGAAATGTTGGCCTAGATTGTTACATGTTCCTGAGCTCTTGTTTAATGAAGAGCTAAAGGTGTTTATTTCACACCTCAAACATTTAGTAAATAATTAAGCAAATAAAAGTAATCTGCAATAAATTACAGGTAGTAATAAAATAAACTACTCTTTTATGCTACGTCCACACCTACACGGGTATTTTTGAAAACGCAGGTGTTTCGTCCACACGTAAACGGCATTTCGAATCACCGAAAACGGAGATTTCTTAAAACTCCTTTTTTGCGTTTATGTGTGGACGAGGAACACAGAGTTCGTCACGCAACGTCAAAGGTATGTGCCTTTTTTTCACATTACGCTGTGCGCTACGTTATTGTTTACATGAGATGAATTGCAGAATGGCAGATAGTCATATTAACAGTATTTTGTCTCTATCTTCAGGTTTTACACCTTACATATACACACGCAGTTACTGTCCCTCTATTTAGAAAGGCAGAGGCGTCACGGTGTGATTATTTTGCGTGTAGTTGTTTTTTTCCTGTGTAATAATTTTCAACATTGCAATCAAATCAAAAAATGCCTCTCTGTGCAAAATAGGTTCAAAAACATGAAAAACTGTGGGATACTGTTTGTCTGTGATTTAGACAGGGGGAACAAATTGTGGCAGGATGAGCCTGATGTTATTTGTATCCTGCTGTAACTTTACTGTATAAAGAGCTAACATCTCCAAAATGTCAGGAGTAGTTAGTCATTACAACAAGTGTTTGTGAACTAAAAATCAAGAATGTGGGATACGGTTGTCCCGTGATTTGGAGAGCCCAGCGCGTGCTCCTGACGAAGGGAAAACCAGTTCTGATGAGGAGACCTACCTCGGCACTTGTGCAGGTGAAGCCAAAGGGCAGACATGCTTCACCATATTTTCTAGTCTTTGGCTTAGAATGAAGTTGGTTTGCAAACATATTCAGCGATGCTTCATCTGCTGCTTTGCGTTTGTGTGGGCGCCCCGTGCTAGCAGTGTCCAAGCCTTTTTTTTTTTTTCCTTCCCCTTTTCATACCTCGCCCCCCCTGCAATGGCTCTGTGCCCCCCCTAGGGGGCGGGCCCCACACTTTGGGAAGCTCTGATTTACTCAGTGTAGCAACCAGTCTGTTACATGACTAAGACTGGATGTATGATTCTTTGTGTGACAGGAAGGAAAATCTGTGTCTACATTAATATTTTTGAGAGTTGCCTTTTTCCCCCAAAGCTAACAGCTGATTCTTCCTGTCACTGATAGTAAATCATTCCAGCTGATCTGACCAGAAAAATAATAATTCAGACTCCAAAATAGTTTCAAATTGGCAACTTCAAGCAGGAATCAATCTAGCTTGCACAGCGAGCCTGACCCTAATAACACGGTAAGTAGTAATATTCAGTTTAGCAATATAAAACAGACAGTATGTACACTGCTATGTACTCACAGATATAGTAGTACTCATGTCCTGGCCTGAACTCGAAGCCCAGGCTAAAGGGTGTAAAGAGCTGAAACTTCTCAGAGAACTTGAGTGGCCCATTGGGGCTCTGTGGTCTGTTACATTCCCAGCGTTTAAAACCTTTTCTGTGGTGGTCGCAGGACATGTATCCGTCATAGTTCACCATGTACAACACATAATGCTCCATGTGCACGGCTGACTCCGCCGCCTCGTAGTGAGGACAGTAGATATCCAGGTAGTCATTGATTGCCACCTCCACTGTGTAATCACCCTGAAAAAACCTGAGGAAGAGAATACATTTGGTCATTTCTTTTTTTATTTAAGAAGATAAGAACACAGAATCCAGAATACATGTTTATGTGACATGAATAATACGTGACTTACAGAGCTGTAACGGTGAAACTACAACCTGCAAGCCTCATTTAAGCGTTCAGTTAGACAGCAAACTTTATTTGTTTATTTACTGATTTAATCAACTTTTGGAGATTGTTTTGTGGGCTTGCATTTTAAAATCTGAACATTCTTTTAGATGTTCAGTATTAAATAGTTACAAATGTTTGTTCCATACACACATAAAAAAAACATTGAAATGGTTGTCTAAATCAGGCTCAGTAAACTGTGAGTTATAGTTAAGTGATTTTTTTTTGTAAAATTTGCCATAAACAAGTCAACAAACAAAACAGACCACTCTTTTTTAGTCTTTGCGTTTTCGAACTTTAATCTGTAACACAATGGGGACAGTCTGAAGATTTCAAAATCAACATATTTAGGGACAGTATTTTGAATACTCGAAATACTTTTACTGAGGATTTAAAAGTAAAGTTTTAATAACTGTATCAGAACATTTTGTTATTAAACAGTGAGCAAACAAGTTTTTTTTAATTAATAATTAAAAAAAAAAAAAGGTAATATTTCATTTTTAAATTAAATATTTTGTTAAACAAATAACAAACCAATTAATTTGCTAATCATTCACGCTTCATTATTTCAGTATCCAATATAAAAACTTGAAAAAAAAAACCCCAAAAAACATCCAGGTTTAGGTCCCTATCAGTGTCCTGGGAGACACCCAAGGCACTCTCGAGGAGAAATTATGTTGTTGACTGTATCAAAGAGAGCCTTAGGATTAATTTTTCCTACTGCAAGTAGTTTAGAGAAATACAAGGCTCAATGCATTTTTTGCCATGCCATTAAAGATAGACAAGAGACAAGTGAAGTGTGGAGACCTCAGGGTTTTTTTTGTGGTTTTTCACAGGTGATCAGTTTTATGGCAAATCCACCAAAAACTGTTGTTGGATTCAGTGATGCAAGGAGGAGATTTAATTCTTCCGCCTTGTCTACTCTGTCTACATTATACATGCTCCCCTAGGGCATATGATACGATATGATCATATGATTTTCACTGCTATGCAGATGACACCTAACTTTATCTATCCATGAAGCCAGATTAAAACAGCACCTAGTTAAACTGAATGAATGTCTTAAAGACATAAAGACCTGAATAACCTCTAACTTTCTGCTTTTATATTAAGATAAAACTGAGATTATTGTACTCTGCCCCAAAAATCTTAGAAATGTAGTTTCTAGTCAGATGCTTACCGTGGATAGCATTACCCTGGCCTCCAGTAACACTGTGAGGAATCTTGGAATTGTTTTTGACCAGGATATGTCCTTTATATACACGTATTAAACAAATATGTAAGACTGCTTTCTTGAATTTGTCAACATCTCAAGAATTAGAAACATCCTGTCTTAAAAACTAGCTCATGCATTTATTACTTCTAGGCTGGACTACTGTAGTTCATTACTATCAGGGTGTCCTAAAAACGTCCTGAAAAGCCTTCAGTTGATCTTAGTTTTGCATTTCAGGCTACAGGCTTTTCTTGCTTTTAGTGAATAGGATCTATGCAGACTGAAGGAAAGTCTAGAGACACTGCTTCTTCTTTATCACTAAAAGAAACTAATGATTCAATGTAGAGCTACTGTGCTGCAAAAAAACCCCAAGCCGTCACAAATCACATATTGATGATCACAGATCTTGTATTATTGTGGAGCTTGCAATATAAAGTGCGTTGAGGGAACTGTTGCTGTGATTTAGTGCTATATAAAAAAATTGAATTGAACTGAAATGATTCATTACCACAAACACGACTGCTTTTTTAATCTGTTACTTGTATGGTTTATTTAAATGCAGACACACAATGGAGACAGAACAAAAGTAAATAGCAAAATAAGCTGTTTGGCATTGGCAAAGAAGATTTGGCAATTTTTTCAAGGGTGCAATCCACATACTCAACTCTGCTGTTCAACCCCAAAATGCGTTTTCTTTACAAACGTGCCACCATTTAAGGGGAAATAAGTAGACTTTTCAATGGCAAAAATCTCTTACCTAGGGACTACATTTCACAAACCTGTAACACATGGCATTATAATTATTTAAGGCACTTTAGGGGGCCACTTCAGAGTTCAGTGACTTAAGTTGAATCATAGCACTGATTATTCCAATATCACCTGAAAGTAGCAACAAAATGTAATCCTGATTAAATTTGGGAGGCGCATAAAAGCAGCTATTGTTGCAGAGAGGAAGGCAACTTTCCTCTGCCTCACCCTCTTTGTCTTTTCTAACACTATTAGCAAAGTGCAGCTTAACTCATTTAGCTGAAGGATCAGGTGACGCCAACAGCTCACAGAGCAGGAAATTCATTCGCCGAACTGTGCCCCTGCAGCTCTCACATCATCACTTATCTCTCTAATGGAGTAAGGTTCTTGGTCTGTCCCAATGTGATCACTGGGGTCACTACCACAATAATCAGCATTATCTTAAAAGCCACAATGATTAGTGGATTAATTGGTTCGAAAACCAATAGAAAAATCATCAGAAATTATTAGGAAAAAAACATTACAGCAACTTTAAGAATAGTGGGGAAAATGGCTGGTTTTCCTGCCAGATGTCTTTGTAAAGTCAACCTTTACAACTTGATATTTCTAACTCTGACAGTTTTGTTTTATAAGTTCCATAATTACAAAATGAATAAGAGCTGGCAGTCTGAGACTGCTTAACTCTCAAATCAGGATATTTTGTGATGAGAGATGTGATGTGATTTTTTCTCCAAGATGATGATTTTTGAAAAATTACTTCATCTCAATATGCAAGACAAAAGAATATGGAAATTGTCACGTAAATGAATCCAAAACCTTTTATCCCCAGTAATCCCACTAGAATTTAACTAAACAGCAATTCTGTTTGGTTGGATCCCTAATTATTACCAAAGCTGTAAAGATTAATCAGTAGTTCCCAGCAGATCCTAGCATAGATTGCTGTCATTACAGGAAAAGTGTGCAATTGTGAGGAATTGTTGAAATCCTTTTTCTCCTATTTATTAGTTAGGAGCATAGGTTAGAGATTTGTCTCTTTTTTTGCCTTTTATTTTAGGTTAGGTGGGAATAAGGAACACAAGATGTTTGTTTGTTGTTTTGGCACCGGTCAATGCTGAAGCCAATAAACTGCTTCATTGCATCTTTATTTGTTTGGTATTGCTGGCCTCATGTCTGTTTTATATCGAGGTTATGTAATAATGAATTACTATGCAGTAAATATGTGTGTAATGACCATCGGGAAGGTAAAGTAGTCCACCTGGATAGAGAAAGAAACGTCTCTTGTGTCGTGAGGTATTCATCATCATCATCATCATCATCATCAACTTTATTTATAAAGCACTTTAAAACAACCACAGCTGACACAAAGTGCTGTACATTGGAACTGTAAAATAAAATTACATGAGATATAAATAAAAAACAAATAAAAGAAGAGTGAAATCATTAATTAAATAACTACTGCATTAAAAAAAGAAACTAAGTCTCACTGAGGTTAAAAGCCAAGGAATAAAAGTGGGTTTTAAGACGTGATTTAAAAGTGGACAGTGAAGGGGCCTCTCTAACATGCATGGGCAAATTATTCCATAATTTTGGAGCCACAATAGAGAAGGCCCTGTCCCCTCTGAGCTTCCTCCTGGATCTCGGTACCTCCAGGAGCAGCTGGTCAGCTGACCTGAGAGACCGACAGGGTATGTGGGGATGAAGAAGCTCAGAGAGGTAAGGCGGGGCAAGACTGTGTAGGCATTTAAAAACAAACATAAGAATTTTAAAATTAACTCTAAAAGACACAGGCAGCCAGTGCAGAGAGGCCAGCACGGGGGTTATATGCTCTCTTTTTCGAGTTCCTGTTAGGAGTCGTGCAGCCGCATTTTGAACCAGCTGCAGACGTGAGAGCAATGACCGACTGACCCCCACATAAAGTGAGTTACAGTAGTCCAGGCGGGAAGAAATAAAAGCATGGATCACTGTTTCAAGGTGCTGCCTCGAAAGAAAAGATTTTAGTCTTGCCAGTCGCCTTAAATGATAAAAACTGGACTTCACCACTGCTCTGATTTGGTTGTCCAATTTAAAATCACTGTCCAACTTAAAACCAAGGTCAGTAACAACAGATTTAAAATAGACTTCCAGGGATCCTAAAACAACAGAGGAGGACTCACAGGGACCACTTGGTCCAAACACCAACACTTCTGTTTTCTTTTTATTAAAATTTAAAAAGTTTCGAGCCAACCAAGCTTTAATGTCATCTAGACATGTGAAGAGAGGTTTTATGGAGATGGCATCCTTGCGTTTTAGTGTCAAATAAATCAACCAGTTTCTTTCCCCAGATGAACTAATTTCAGGTCATAATAAATAATAATGTACTGATGTTTATATAGCAGTTTTCAATTTTTACCGACTAGATAAAGCACTTTAGAGCTATATTTTTTAATTAAAAGTCATTAAACAGTTAGTATGCATGCCCTTGGTTTCTCAGTAAGCTCCGCCCCTTGCACATCACATCAAGTTTCAAAGCACTATGACGGTGTTTGCTTTGCTGTTCTCATGAGAAGTTTTTGTTGAATCTGTGCTGCTAATCGCTCATTGAAGTTAGTGATTACTAAAGTTCATTTCTGTGTTAGCTGGCATTGCTCACTGTCGAGTCACCCACCATATTTCGCTTAGAAGCTTCTATGCATTTTTAAAAGTGTAGTGAAAAGAGAAAAAAAAAACACTCGTTTCTTAATTTAAAAAAAAAAGGCCAAAAACATAGGAGTAAAAGCAGAAAAGATATCTATCCAAAGAAGTCGCAGATTGCCCCGGAACAACGTCGTCGACCGGTAAAGGACTTTGCAGACGTCCTGGATTCAACCGATAAGCGACTGTCCAGCTTCTACATGAGCATGTCTCTGATCGAGATTCTAAACCGTGAATTCCAATCCCTGAGGGAATCTTTAGAATTCAGCCAGCAGCAGGTGGAAATGTCACTGAAAACACCATGCTACAGACTCGGTCAAGTCTCTAAGTGAGAAAGTCACCCAGCTCAGTTAAGAAAATGAAAAATTAAAAAGACTGCCATCGGTCTTCAGACCCGTAGCATGAGAGATAACCTGGTGTTTTCAGGTATCCCAGAGTCTGCTTGAGAGGACACAGAAGTTACTATAAGACCCACCCGAAACTTCCGGAGGACACCGTGAAGAACATGGGCCTGGTGTCTGGAATCTGCGTCCTTTTGTGGCCAAATTCGGTAACATTTCAGCAGAAGGAGCCGTTGGCGAGTTACAGCAGGGAGCTACAAGGAATGGACTTTAGTGTAAACGACCAGTTTCCCAGAGAGATCATGGAGCGACACAAAGTCCTGTTCCCTTTCATCCCTCCTGCATCGCTTTTGCATGTTTTTCTTTCTTCTCCCTTCTCTCACTGCACCGATCGGCTGTTTTCCTAGTCAGTTACACACAGAGCACCCTTGACCTTTACACGTCTGCACGGCATGATCAGGTACATTTGCACTCAGTGCCAGCACATCCACTACGGCCTCACGGCACACATAGACATGGGGAGACCTCAAGTTTGGGCTAAATTAAGAAATGGACAGGCTCAATACAGCAGGAGCTCAGCACAATTGTCAGTCCGCAAATATAGTTAAACAATACATGAGCGAATGGCGCGTGCCGTTCTCTTCACCCCAACCATAGGCAATATACTTTCTTCTCACATATCCATCACTCTTACTCTGGATTTTTTCCTAGTCAGCAGCTCACTGTTGAGTGACATTTCAGACACTGAGATACACTCGATAGCTGTCAGCGATCATGTGTCTTTAACTTTAGTAAATAAGAAGGTCACTCCGCCAATTAAAAACGGGAAATTTAATAGATCATTACTTAAAAATGAAGATTTTATTAAATATTTTAAAAAAGAGTGAGCTTTATATTTAGACTAATGACCTGCCTGGAACATCAGCATCTGTTCTCTGAGAAGCAGGAAAAGCTGTGATAAGATGTAAAATAATTTAATTCACATCACAGAAGAAGAAAAGAGAAAACAACCATATTCAGGAATTAGAAGAAATAATCAAATCATAGAAGAAGACGATGTGTCCTCCTGGGAACAGGAAATGCTGAACAAAATACATAAAACATAAAATACATAAAACACAACTAGAATGAAATGACATTATCAATACCCCCCCCCCCTTCCTCAATCTTAGTAAAATCACTTCAGTTGTAAAATTTTGAACATGGTAACAAATCAGGTCAATATCTAGCCAACCAGTTAAAAATAAAGAAAGAAAAAATGACTTTAGGAGCTGTTAAAGACTTATCTGGGAACGCACTATATGACCCTGAAAGAATAAACATCACCTTCAGGGACTTTTAAAAAACTTTATATTTACTACAGATGAACCCATCTACAGGCAAAATTGATCTTTTTCTTGATAACAGACGAATAAATAAATTATCAGAAAGTCAAGCAATAGCACTGGCCACAGCGCTGACATCAGGTGAAATCCAGGAAGTCCTGAAAAGTACGCCCAATCACAAGGCTCCAGGTCCAGATGGATTCTAGCAGGATCCTACAAAGAATTCTGGACATTTCTGGCACCAGTATTCCACAGAATGCTGCAGGAAATCAAGGAAAATGGCACCACATTTGAAGTCTAACATTAGTCTCCTTCAAAAACCATGCAAAGACCCCATATTTCACCACCAGCTACTGTCCAATATTCATTATAAGAACCCTGACCAGACTGGTTTCATAAAAAGGAGGCACTCATCAACAAACGCTTCCATAAACTGGTTAAAAATATAAATAATATTGTAAGTTGTTTGCTTTCCTGGTAGATGGACCTGGTCTGTCTGAGTAGACTTTTACCAACAAAAATAGAGACTCGCTTTTCATTTATTTATCCTGCCTCCACGTGCCTGTATTTGTCTACTCATCTTAGAATTTATGATGCCGGCATTTGTAACATAATAATAGGAGTGTGGAGGTGTGAATGGAGCAATGCTATGGTGTCATTATTATAGTTGATTAAAATAAATTCTAGAGTCTTACAGTTAATTTACATGTGAAAAAAGTTGCTCATGAAACAAAATTGAAAGCTGCAAACAAATGTCTGAGATTTATTGGCTACTCATGAAATTAAAAAAGTCTTGAAGTTATTAAATGTTATATATTTAATAACATAATTCTATAAACCAAGCATGCATGTGTTATAGTTTTTCATTTGAGAATCAAATTTTGTGATGTTTTCATGTGATTAAATTGAAGAAAGTGGAAACAGACCCAAAGCAGGTGATGCAGAAAGCGAGTCAGGGTTAAATCACAGATTGAGGCATATTTAGTCATTTTAACTTTCCTGGTATTTTCTTTTATATATATTGCCAAAAATATTCACCCATCCAAATAATTCAGGTGTTCTAATCATTTCTGTGGCCACAGGTGTATAACATCAAGCACCCAGGCGTGCAGACTGCTTCCATAAACATTTATGAAAGAATGGGTTTGAATGGACTGAGTGGTCCTGTGATGGGATGCCACCAGTCATGAAATTTCCTCACTACTAAATATTCCACAGTCAGCTCTTAGTAGAATTATTACATAGTGGATGTGACTGGGAATGACAATAACTTTCTGCAGAATCAATTGCTATAAATCTCCAAACCACAAATATATACAAAACCTGACATGTTGAATTTACCATGAGTAAAATGATTAGAACAATTGTTTTTTTTTTTTTTATAGCTCTGTTTAGCTTCTGGTTTAATTACTTTTTACGAACATATTAATAATCGGAATAATTAATGATCAAAATTTTCAGTAACTTTGACATTAGACAACAGCTTCAAGATTTTCTCCTTTTTATTAATAATATTTCTGAGATCATATTTCAAATCCAAAATATATTAAGAGTTATAGAATTAAAAAAAAAATTTAAGTTTGAAAGCTGACTAGATACACTATTTAGAATAATTTGAAATAAACTATTTGAAAATTTTTTTATTTTAACTGTGATTTTAGCTCAAATCTCTTCCTTTGAGGTTTTAGACATTCAAGTTATTCCCTTAAAAATATGAACGTAAGCTCTCCATTTTCTTTCCAAGTATTGAAAAAATAACATTTAATAATAATAAAAAAGTTTAGACTGTTAATGCAATAATTCATTTCATTATTTCAAATTTTGTTTTTAATTACTTTTATTAATTGCGAGGACTCCTATTAAGTAACAGTCTGTCATGAAGTCCATAAAATTTATTTCATTTTTTCGCTCACTGGAATTAGGGTCGCATAAACGTCAATAATTTATTGCACTTTTATTTGATTAACTTGGACTTTGCGAACACAAACAGATAATTTGGGTAATTCCGAAAAACATTCTCACTGTTTTCACACAAAAAGTAAATGACCACAGCCCTCTGTGCATAAATCGAACCTGAGATCTGATGAGGAGTGACAGTCGTCCAGTTTTCCTTCATCTCTGGGATTTTGGGGAATGATGGTGCTATTGTTGAATGCAGAGTGTGATTGGTGGAGCATGTCAACTGCTGACAGCTGGCACAAAGACAGTGGGTGGGAGGGGTTGTTCAAAGTGGACCATTGCCCAGCCATTTTCTCAACCCCAACTTTTCCAGGTTAGAAACAAAAAATCCTGTCTGGCTGAGCCTGAATGTCAGCTAAATAAAATGAAATCTGAACAATACATTAAATACAACATTTAGAATCTGATATTTTATTAATTTACTTTAATTAGTTTTATTAGTGTATTTATTGCTTTCTGGTTTTAGTAGCTTTTAAAAAGTGCAATTTATTTCATAGTACCCTCACTTTTTCAAGAGTTTTTAAAATAATAACAAACTTTATAAGTCTGGTTTTACTCTTTGACCTGTGATTATGTGCGTCTTTGTAGGAAGAAAAAAGGAACTGTTCCATATTTTCTTACTTTTCTCACTATTATCTTACTTTTTCTTGTTTAAATGTTAAATTATATAAATCATCAATTGTCAAAGTATGTGTCAATAAATGGTGTGGGCTTAACAGAAGTACATCTTTTATATAGTTTCAACATCTACAACTTTGCTAATTATAGTTTAAAATAGTAAATAGTAAAATTTAAAAATAACATTTTCTTCTTCAAAAGTCTTTTTATTAGACAAAAGGTTTCAATGCAATGTATACAATAACACAAAATGCTTCAGAATTTTCAAAATTTCAATCTTGTTCCCACCCTGACCCTTAAAACAACAAATAATTGGCAGCCTGCTGCCCAACCAAACTAAAAACAGAAAAAAAACAAAAAACCCCAAAACAAAACAAACAAACAAACAACAACAGACTCATAAAAGAAAAGA
This sequence comes from Rhamphochromis sp. 'chilingali', assembly GCF_963969265.1. NCBI lineage: Eukaryota > Metazoa > Chordata > Actinopteri > Cichliformes > Cichlidae > Rhamphochromis > Rhamphochromis sp. 'chilingali'. The sequence goes on from NC_137934.1 coordinate 25,264,112, forward strand.
AAGAAAAAATAATAAGAAGGGGGGGGGGGGGGGGTTCCTTGGACTACTCAGTAACAGTAGTTGTGGGCCTTTCAAAGAAGTCCAGAAAGGGGGACCACAGTTTATAAAATTTATTTTTAGACCCACAAACTGTATATCTAATTTTTTCCAAATCCATATAGGACATTATATCTTTTAGCCATAGTGTGTGTGAGGGGGGAGAAGAGTCTTTCCACTTCAGCAATATAGCTCGCCTGGCCAGCAGTAATGAAAAGTTTAATGTTCTGAGTCTGGAGTTGGACAGATTCAAATTCTGGACCGCACCAAACAGCACAGAGTGGCTCTGGTTCAATTTGATGCTGCAGGACATCAGACAGCGTATGGAATATAATGAAATAAATATTTTGTCGTTTCCTTAATCTGTCTGTGTGTGTGTGTGTGTGTGTGTGTGTGTCTTTACTTTACAACAAGACAAACAAAACAACAAAACAACAAAAAAGGTGTAAAAACATTATGTGCCAATTTTTATCATAACCTTTTTTTTTTACATTTATTCTTTAACAATATTGATCCTGAAACCTTTTATTGATTATTATCATTATCTTTCTGGAAGACAGGTACAAAATCTGTACCTTAGCAAAATTACAATTACTCTTTCAGATTGTTTTTGATCTGTTTCACTTTTGGGCTGCAAATAAGGTTAATTTTATTTGTACTATTGACTTGGCTCATATCAGATATTTAATATTTATTTAAACTGCCACACTTTTTTCGTTTTTTTTTTTCTTTTTGTCTCGGCCTGTGGATTGTCTTGATTTCAAAGGGCTGTAACGCCAGAAAACACTGGGTGATCTGGGCTTGGCATCTTTCATGCGGTCGAGCCACTGCAGTGGGGCATGATCTGAGCAGAGGGTGAACGAGTGTTTCAGGAGGTAATAGTGAAGGGAGTCGACCGCCCACCGGATTGCCAGGCATTCTTTCTCCACTGTGCTCTATTTGCTCTATCGCTCCGTCAGTTTCCAGCTAATGTACAGGATAGGGTGATCGACCCCCCCTTACCTGCCAGGAAAAAACGGCCCCCAGCCCTCTGTTCGAGGCAGGATAAAAGGGAGGGAAAAGTTAAGAGTGTGGAGCAGCAGCTCCCAGCAGAGGGCCTTTTTCACCCACACAAACACCGCATGGGATTTCTCTGTCCACTGGACCAGATTTGGGGCACCCTTTTGGGTGAGGTCAGTCAAGGGAATCTGCCAGTAGCCTTTGATTAAATCCAGTTGCGTAAAAAACTGTCCTGTGCCCAACCACTCCAGGAGTTCATTAATCCAAGGCATGGGGTAGGCATCAAACTGTGACACCTCATTCACCTTGCATTAGTTGACACAGAACCGTATAGATCCATCTGTCTTAACTACATGAACTATGGGGCTACACCACATGACGTGGTTCATTTCTATCACCCCCATTTTCAGCATTTTGGTCAATTCTCTCTGAAAAAAAATGGTCTTTTATGTCCAGGTAACCTGTAGGGCAGTGAACTACCCACCAGACCAGGCTGGCTTTCGAAATGGTGCTCTGTGAGATTCCTACAGCTGGGCAAAACGCTGTTGCAATGCAGCAACATCCGCTCTCTGGGCCTGTGTGAGATGGTTATCACAATTGAGGGAGGCAAGAATGGTGGAATTTCGCACCTCCAGCCCCAACTTATCTCTCTCCTTAACCAGGCTCACCAGAGAAGGGGTTTTAGCCTCTTGCAATGCTTTTAGGAGGTTGAGGTGATAAATCTCACCGTGTGACCACAAAGGGCCCTTGCCATTTGGCAAGTAATTTTGAGCCTGTACAAGTGAGTAATACAAACACTTTATGTCCCAGTGAAAATTGCCTGAGTCTAGTCCATCTGTTGTACAGGACTGCTGACGTTCCTGGGCCTGGAGCAAATTCTAACATGACAACTTCCCCAATGTGTGAAGCTTTGCTCGCAGATCCAGGATGTAGTGAATCTCATTTTTTGGACCTTCGTCCCAGTTTTCCTTAATTAGGTCCAACAGGTGGTAGAAGCTGATCCAAACCGATTTAATGCCCAATAATTCCTTCAGCTCTTTAAGTGTGCGAGACAATGTGCCCTGGTCAGTTAGGCTACGTTCACACTGCAGGTCTTAATGCTCAATTCCGATTTTTTGATTAAATCCGATTTTTTTGTCTGCTTGTTCACACTACAAATAAAATGTGACAGCAAACGCTCTCTAGTGTGAACGCTCAAAGCGGCCCGCATGCGCAAAACAAGGCGTCACACACAACGCGCTCTGTATAGACCCAGAGCAAACAGTATTGTTTGACTGATGGCCCTTAATATAAAGACTTCGGACTTTACGTTTCCCAATTTTTGCTTTAAGTTATTTTATTATTTACATAATAATGTAAATAACCTAATAATTATCCTTATTGTTCTTTTAGAGGAGCGGTGCTTCAAAGGATAGTTGCAGATTTCTGTCAGAATCTGCAGATTATACAGTACAAATAAAATGTTCACGTTTCTCCAACGTTGTCTTCCCAACAGTTTCACTGACATCTACACGGGATGGCCAGGAAGCGTTCACGATGTCTTCTCGGGCGCTTCTCCGGAGCTGATAATTGGCGTCTGTCTTGTGTCAGTGACGTAAAAGACGGATTTAATGCAACATGACCGTTCAAACAGCAGTCGCTTTCTAAAACATCGGATATGTATCGGATTCAGTACCACATACCCGTTCACACTGTCATACCATGATCGGATATGGGTCGCATAGGGTCAAAAAAGTCGGATTTGATGCGCTTTCGCCTGCAGTGTGAACGTAGCCTAAGTCTCTTTCAAGATACCGACTCGAGAGATGACCTAAAACAGTGCCTGCGCCACACTCTGCAGAAATGTTGCACAGCAGCACTGCTTTGGGATATTGTGTTGCATAATCCACCAGAACTAATACGAAGTGATATGGCCCAATGAGGTCCATGCCAATGTGCTCAAACGGACATTATACTTTCCAGAGTCTTATCATATCCCATATGCCCTGCCATCAGGTTATAATGAGCCACCTGAAAAATAATTTCCCAGGCCCATCGTCCAGTCTCTCTGTGCAGCCTTTCCACGAACTGCGCTAGGGCCACCAGAGCCAGCATCCGTGCACCTCCTTCCAACGGTGCGGGCCACAGCCACCTCGCTGCCATGTTGTGCAGCTTCTGGCTTCCGGCTTCCAGTGCAGTGTTATATTTTTAAGGCTGGCGTGTTTTGTAATGTTAAGTTGGTGGGACCCAAAGTGATATTTTTTTTCATGAGGCCCCAAGTCTCTGGTGGCACCCCTGTATGTTACCAGCCACAATATTGTGTATCTTTCTTTCTGCCTTTGTGCTTTAGAGGCAAACTCAAGTTTGTCCGCTTCTTTATACATGTGATTTCATAAAGTCCATTGCAATAGTTTCTGCAGTCTCCCTCCAAGAATTTAGTGATATCTGTGAGTCCTTTTATTATAGCTAGGATTATTAGTCCATATATTTAGGTGTTTATTATTCTCTCTGATCCATTTAAAAATACAGCAAAAAACCTAGCCTGAAACAGGCAACCCCTTAAAGGGAGCAGCCAGAAGACAAAGAAAAAAAATTAAGAAGCAAATGAACAGTTAAGGTCCTCATTGAAAAGTAACAGAATACCTTGTAATCTTCTAATTTTAAATGTTATTGGCTTATAAACTAGCCAATAATTCTGACCACTATATTTGTGTTATATAGATCATGAACAACCTTTTGTATATGGAAACAAGCTGATGCCAGGACCCTGACATCAGAATGAAAGGAAGTAATGAATGTTTTGGTTTTTGGAATTATTTTACTTTTTACTGTAAAACTATTTAAATATGTATAAATTATCTGAGCCAGTTTACTTCATCATCATCTCACATGTCCCTAGATTACACTAAAATTTAGCGATCGAAGTGCATTATGAAAATAAAAGCGAATAAGTCTTAACCCAAGCAATTTATGAAAAGCTGTGCATAATAATTTAACCTTTTATTGACCAAGCATCATTTAGGCCGTCTGGACATATTTGGTAATTTTGGCTGTAAAAGGGCCAAAAATCATATTATAAGTGAATTCTTTTGCCCCTTTTTTCAGAATAACCTCAGCTTTCAATATCTGGCAGTCATTTTACATTATTGTATTGTTGTGACAATGGAACAACAGTTAAAAGTGGAAAAAAATAAAAATCTGACTCTGTTTTTTCAGATTTATAGCTAAGTGGAAACTGATATTCAACAGGAACAAAATGTAACACAACATCAACTTTAAATATGAACTATACTAAATATGTACAATAAAGTTTTTGGGCCTAGGTCACTCAGTTTTTTAAATATCCAGGCCTTTTGGGGGCATTGCCACTTCGCCACACTCGTCACTCTGCTCCGTGAGTCATCAATTCTTACATGTGATTGGACCGTCGCAGCTCGTGCTTCCTAATGATGCACCGTAAAGTTTCATAAAGCTCGTTTTCTCGTCTTTTAGTCACCGTTTGAAATGTCTCTCTTGCCCAAATGGTCGAGGAGTTACGGTAGTTCGAAGCGCACATGGTCAAACCTAGGCGGAGTCAAGTTTTCCTTCTGTGTTGAGATAGCAGTATCTGTTGTGATTGGTGTGGGGGTAGGGACAGGCTTAGGGCGTCGGGGGGTTCCCCGGAGGCATCTTCCTTGGGGGGCTCAACCCCGGGGTAGCGGTCATGTCCGGTTAGGGGCTCTGTTGGCTCTCAGGTGACTGTTTCCTCGCGGCTGCGTGCAGCGGGGCTAGGGGAGGGTCTGTGCTGACGGACGTGGGTTACTGACCTGGTAGCCTGGCTGCCCCTGGGTGGGCGTGAGGTTCTGGGGGCGCTCCGTCTCTGGGCTGGGACCCGGACTGGGCCTCGGGGGCTTGGGTCCTGGTTGGTGTGTTGCCGGGGTTGTGGGCGGGTGGGTGCATGGGGGCCCAGCCCTGGAGCAGGGTGCCGCCGGTGCGTCGAGCCACCTGGGGGGCTCTTCAACTGGTGGGGGAGATTGTCACATCTTGCAGGAGCTTTCCTCTCCTCAGGAGCTCCCTCTGCAGGAGGGGGAGATACAGGAGAGGTGGAGGAAGATCTCAGCCTGGGTGTTTATTGTCTTATGTAGTCTGGAAGATGAGTGGATGGTGGGGTGGGTGCAGTTTTCTCTGTGGTGGGGTTGGGTGGACTGTCCCGGGCTCTGTGGGGCCGGGCGGCGCTGCTGCACTGGGCCCCGGTCTGGATGGGCCTGGGCCCCCTTTCCCTGGCGGGTCGCGGAGTATGGGGGTGCCTACTGGGGTCAGCGGGGGAGCTGGCCCCAGGGAGGGGTCACTTGCCCCTCCCTTCCTTCCCTCCCCATCTCCAGCTGCCTCCCTCTTCCCGCTCCACCACAACCACCCACACATGCAGGGCCTTGGAGTAGGGGTATGTCACCAGGGTGCAGAGGAGGCTACCCCCCCCCCTGTCCCCTTCTGGCTGCCTCTGCCTCAATTTTATCCCACAACTTAGACATTCACATTACTCACACTCTCATTACACATACATATAGGATCTTGGGGGTGGGCATGATACACGGAGTCCAAAGTACCATCAGGGTGTACACCCCACCCCTGGCATCGTTGCCCACCTCTCAATTTTAAATACACGTAGACATTGAGGGCTAGCAGGAGGGACCATGCGCTTACCTGCTGCTCTCTGGCAGGTAGCTCCAAGCCCTCCTGGGTTTTAAATGCACCTTAGAACACACATGCATCAACATTACAATGAGCGGGTGGAGGGAGGTTCGGAGTCTTCTCTCACCCCCGTTCTCTGCGACCTGCTGGAGCAGGGGGGCTAGGACTAGGAGGAGGAGTTGGCCGTCCGACTGCGGTCTGGAGTGTGGAGCCTTCCTGCTGCTGCGGAGTCGGGGCGGTCTGCCTCCCCCCACCGCAGGGAAAAGGGATACACCACCTGGGTCTGGGTGCAGTTCCCCCCTCCAGGGGCAAGGGTACCTAGACCCGGTTTGTAGAGTACGCTTGGGGAGTGTGATCGTGTGTACAGCGTCTCTTTATGTCTGTCTCCACATTGGTTGGGTGTGGAGTAAGTGCATATGAGAGCATGAGGGTGGGAATGGATGTTTGTATCTGTGTGTGCCTGTATGTCTGTGTCTATATGTCAGGTTGGGTGTCAGGCGCCACCTCTCTGGGGACATCTCAGGCCCTCCAAGGTTTGGAGGCCTATCTCCCCCTACCACCACTTCCCCTGCCAGTGGCGGACCCCCTCAGACATCGGTGCGTTGGTGGTTCTTTGTGTCCGGGGATGGGCGTCCAGGTACACACCGGCTTACTCCTTGGCGGCCGCTTATCAGGGCCTGGAGCCTGGGGCTCGCTCGGGCCACTTCGGAGGTGGGGTGCCCCCGGCCTCTCGGCCTGGGGCTCGGTCACTCAGGCGCAGCTGGCTGCCGGCGGAGCTCACGGGCGCATCACTGCAACTCCCCCTGGCTTCTGCTCCGCGGCTGCTGAGTGAGCCCTCATCTGGGACTCTCCTCAGCTCTTTCCGGGACAGTGGCGCAGCTGCCCCTCTGTTGGTCTTCCTTGGTCTCTTGTGTTCTGGGGGCCTCTGGATGTCTGGAGTTTTGATCTCCTCCACACCTGCTTCATGCCCTGGAGGACGGGGCTGTGCCCCCCCCACACCCTCTAGCAGATTATTACATGAAGGAACCTTTTAAAAAACAAAAAAACAAGCGCGTCCATGCTCACAGGTGTACACACGGGTGATCACACCCACAAACTACACCCTTTTTGGCTCCTACCTCAAAGCACACTGTGTTCTGTTGATCTTATGTGCTGCACAATAATGTTTAATATTTAGTATTTACTGTCATATTCCCATATATCATTGTGATGTTGTTTATTCTATTACTCTTGTTCTCTTCTGCTTGCTTTCTTTTTTCTTTCTCAGCAGGTGATCCAGGTGATTGATATATGCATTTTTTTTTCTCTGCCCATTCTGTTGGTTTTTGTCTTTTGCCCTTCTCCCCCGTCCCTCTTCTCAGCTGTTTCTCTTTCCCTCTTTCTTTCTCCCCTTCTTTCCCCCAGTCAAGTCTGTCCCGTATTCAGTAAGTGAAAATAAAATAAACAATAAAAGGTGAATCAAATGGACCATTACGGCAAGGCTGGGATGGTCAGTTTGGTAAAGTAAATCCGTTGGGCATCTTTCTTTGCCTTTAGACAACAATTCTGATGGCAAAAGAGCCAAACGGGACAGGCCAAAAAAAAAAAAAAAAAAAAAGAGATAGCAGTATCTTGTGAACCCTTTGTGCTACCGTAATACACCAAATATCCCTGTAAAGTGCAGCTTCTCTTCTTTTCAAAACCGTTCCCATTTTCACTCTAGCGCAATCGATGACGGAGTTACAGTCGTTTAAAGAGCACTTGTAAAGCGGGCCCATGGTAACCAGTACTGTTGATGGTTCAAGGCTGTAAGTGCAGTGCCAAAAGTCTTTGTCCTAAAACATTTCTTATAAATGCTGCCTCTGCAAACACAGTTCTTCAAACTACTAATGACTTCCGAGGGGGCCAGCAAACACCTCGTCAGCTCCTCAATGGGTCCTCCACGGTCACTTGCCATGGTCTTATCATCACCCCAACACAGCCTGGATTATATTGCCCAGTGGCTGCTGGGAGTTCTGCTAATCTGACTACTCATTAACATTTAACAAAAATTCTGCCAGGGGACACAATAACAGAGAATTAATTCTGAGACGCTAGAGATCATCTCTTTTTGCACTGCATCTTGATTGGTTGAAGCCACCATTGTCATTGTTTGGCCCACTGACTGGCCAATCTAATGCAGCATTTCTTCTGCTGCATCAAATGAGCTGAACCTGCCATTTAGAGTAAAGGAACAATCTTGACTTACTAGATAGTTGAAGTTCAGTGTGACGTTTTTGCAGTCTGTTGATGATTTAAGGTGCCATCTGCTGCACATGGAGGTGTTTGCTCATTGTGTTTTATCAGGTCCAAAGTCAACCCAGTTGTTTACTGGGACATTTTAGAGCTCTTCGTGATTTCATCCAGTGACTTTGACACTCAGTGTCAAAAGTACAACCAAATGTTTTGCTAAATATCTTATAGGGAGAAGAATTTAAATTATCCATCCAACCCACCTGACCTAAGACAATTTAGTTTTTGGATCATATTTAATAGACCACAGGTGTGTGAGGTTGTAAATATTTTCCTAACAAATTTAAATACACAAGAACCAAGTTAGTAGGATAGCCAACAGGAAACCAGTGATTTGTGGAATTATTTTTGTGACACTGCACAATCATAACTTTATATTTTTGTATTGTCTCAGTTTTTTCTGGGTGGTGCACTAGAAAATCTCTGTGCACTCAACTCACATCCAGTTACGGAAGAGCCTGTGCTGTTTGTCTAGCTTATAAAGTTTTTGTGAAGATTATTCGATCACTTTGCAAATGGTTAGAGTGATGTACTGTTTTTGGGTTTTATGATGTTTCCATAAAGCTGAACTTGGTTAAAACTTTCTACACTTAGCTGTAACAGCAGCTAAAAACAGCAGGTAATTTATTCAGCATCGAACCGGGGTGCAATGATTAGCTGGACAAAACCCTTAAATTGGTTTGTGTTGCCAGTTTCTCTGACTTGAGACAATTGGTGTCTTCGAAAAGTACCTCCTGTTTGTAAGATGGGAAAGTTGATAGAGTAAAAGAGAAGAGAAGGCAAACAGGACAGTTATGCATTCAGAAATGGAACAACGTTACACTACAGGGAGTGCAGAATTATTAGGCAAGTTGTATTTTTGAGGAATAATTTTATTATTGAACAACAACCATGTTCTCAATGAACCCAAAACACTCATTAATATCAAAGCTGAATGTTTGTGGAAGTAGTTTTTAGTTTTAGCTATTTTAGGGGGATATCTGTGTGTGCAGGTGACTATTACTGTGCATAATCATTAGGCAACTTAACAAAAAACAAATATATACCCATTTCAATTATTTATTTTTACCAGTGAAACCAATATAACATCTCCACATTCACAAATATACATTTCTGACATTCAAAAACAAAACAAAAACAAATCAGCGACCAATATAGCCACCTTTCTTTGCAAGGACACTCAAAAGCCTGCCATCCATGGATTCTGTCAGTGTTTTGATCTGTTCACCATCAACATTGCGTGCAGCAGCAACCACAGCCTCCCAGACACATTTCAGAGAGGTGTACTGTTTTCCCTCCTTGTAAATCTCACATTTGATGATGGACCACAGGTTCTCAATGGGGTTCAGATCAGGTGAACAAGGTGGCCATGTCATTAGTTTTTCTTCTTTTATACCCTTTCTTGCCAGCCACGCTGTGGAGTACTTGGACGCGTGTGATGGAGCATTGTCCTGCATGAAAATCATGTTTTTCTTGTTTTCTTCCTGTACCACTGCTTGAAGAAGGTGTCTTCCAGAAACTGGCAGTAGGACTGGGAGTTGAGCTTGACTCCATCCTCAACCCGAAAAGGCCCCACAAGCTCATCTTTGATGATACCAGCCCAAACCAGTACTCCACCTCCACCTTGCTGGCGTCTGAGTCGGACTGGAGCTCTCTGCCCTTTACCAATCCAGCCACGGGCCCATCCATCTGGCCCATCAAGACTCACTCTCATTTCATCAGTCCATAAAACCTTAGAAAAATCAGTCTTGAGATATTTCTTGGCCCAGTCTTGACGTTTCAGCTTGTGTGTCTTGTTCAGTGGTGGTCGTCTTTCAGCCTTTCTTACCTTGGCCATGTGTCTGAGTACTGCACACCTTGTGCTTTTGGGCACTCCAGTGATGTTGCAGCTCTGAAATATGGCCAAACTGGTGGCAAGTGGCATCTTGGCAGCTGCACGCTTGACTTTTCTCAGTTCATGGGCAGTTATTTTGCGCCTTGGTTGTTCCACACGCTTCTTGCGACCCTGTTGACTATTTTGAATAAAACGCTTGATTGTTCGATGATCACGCTTCAGAAGCTTTGCAATTTTGAGACTGCTGCATCTCTCTGCAAGATATCTCACTATTTTTGACTTTTCTGAGTCTGTCAAGTCCTTCTTTTGACCCATTTTGCCAAAGGAAAGGACGTTGCCTAATAATTATGCACACCTGATATAGGGTGTTGATGTCATTAGACCACACCCCTTCTCATTACAGAGATGCACATCACCTAATATGCTTAATTGGTAGTAGGCTTTCGAGCCTATACAGCTTGGAGTAAGACAACATGCATGAAGAGGATGATGTGGACAAAATACTCATTTGCCTAATAATTCTGCACTCCCTGTAGTCTCCTTAACATTGTGACACCGGCTGCCTACCATATTGAAACTACAATGGACAAAAACACACGTCTTAATTCATGACATGTTCCAGACTTGTTTTATGCAGGTTGTTAAACAGGAACAGCCTTTTTAAAAAATATCCCTTCATGAAAAAGTTTGGAATTTTAATTTGTGTGTATTTTGCTTTCAGGAGAAGAATTTAAATCAGTGATCTAAATGTGATTTGAAAGGTTTCTGCCATGCAATTTACTGAAAATGGAAAGAAATCAGAACTGAAGAAGAAGTAAAAGAACTGTTTTTAGGAGGGGAAGATCAGATAAATTGAGTAATCGGTACTTTGGATGAGTCAAAGCTTTGAGCACAGTGCCAAAACTCTCTTCCAAAAACTTTACTCCCCTCCTCGTCACAGATCTGCAAATACCTGTTTATGCCACACACTAGTTTGTTCTTGTTTCTGTGCCAAAACCGCCCCTTCTCTATTTTTGTTTGCCAACTTCTCTCAAAAGGCAACTTGCGCATCTGCTGGGTCCAGAAGCCACCACCAATATTCGATGGGGCATTCCCCAAACTGCATCCTCTGGCCTAACTTGTTGAGTCATTATCAAAAAACCTCTGTCATTCATATTTGGGTTTGATATCCTTGCCAGTGAATTGTATTTAGTCTGAAGCATTTGTAAATTGACAATCTGGCATTCATAATAAAGTCTGAAGATTAGACAGATTACAGGAGTTTCGCAGAAGAAAACAAAAACAGGTCAGTGGAAGAAGGTTGCAAAATGACTTTCTATTTAAATGAAGAAAAAAAAAGATTTTTCACAATATTCACATTTTTAAAAATATGCTAGTATTTCTGAGTCTGTTTCTCTTCTGTTTTATTCATAAAAGAAGCTCTGGCACTCCTTGCTTGTTTCAGGCCTTCACTACTTATGTTTGCACCCATTTAAGCTATTCACTGGAATTGAACAACTTGAATTGCAATAAATAAGTGGAGAAATTGGGGCGTTCTAGAGTTTTTGACTGGTAGCATGTGTGTTGGGGCAGTTTATCATAACAGACATAAAACAAGGGGTGGGTTTTGATAATCGATTTTCCAATTAAAATCGATTTTAGCTTGAATAAAGCAATATCGATTCATTAAGTCCTGAATTGATTTTCAAATATAAATGTATTTTGCCAGAAACGCCAGAATCTCAGGTTAAACCCTCATGAATTCAACAACCAACAAACAGTTAAAAGAGTAAATGAGAGCAGGTAAACAGATTCCGCAAAAAAACGTAAACACAAAGCACTAACCCGACGCATCGTAATCTGTGAGATTTCGTTTTTTCTCAACTGACGGGCAGTGTTGGTCAAGTTACTTAAAAAAAGTAATTAGTAACTAATTACTGATTACTTCCCCAAAAAGTAATCCCGTTACTTTACTGATTGTTATTTTCAAAAGTAATTAATTACTTAGTTACTTAGTTAGTTTTTAAAAACACGATTTACAACCTGAATAGGTGATAAAGCGATAGATCTTTCAGCCCAATTCTACTTTTTCTACATAATCCATCATACAAAATGTAATCAAATGGAAAAGTCCCTTTTTAAAACTTGTTTTATTAGTTTTAATCTTTTAACTTTATGCATCAAGCAAAAATTTAATTATATGCAACATTCTCTGACTGGAAGAAATTTGTTTAATATTTAAACCTATTTTCTACACATTCCAGCACATAAAATAAAATATTTTTTGTGTTTACACTCACTCTTTCAAATAGATGCAAGTAAAACACAGCAGAAAATAAATAAAGTCAAAGACTCAGCGGTCCTTTTGCTCTATTTTCACCTGTAACGCAGGAGCTGGGTAGGCGGAGGTTTACTCTGGTGCAGGTGTGCCGCGGCAGTCAGTGGAAGAATCCGCGAGTTTTTCTGTGAGTTTCCCATTACGTGGTTGCGCACTTGGTGCTTGCTCGGAAGTTTAGGGGGTTTTTTTCGCTGTAAAAAGAAGTTTTCTTCCCACGCACGGCGGACACTAATGTTTTTGTCACTTTTTATGGAATCAAACTTAAAGTAAGGTCAGTACTTCCACACTTTAAACGCTGCAAGCTCATATTCTCTCCCGTACTGATATATTATCCATTGTTGATCTGCACACAGCTGTTGTCATGAACATCGCACTTGCTTATGTCACTGTCATGAGACATTCTCACAAAAATCACGGTTTTAGTAATGCAGTAACGCAGCGTTCCTACGGGAAAGTAAAGGTAATCTAATTGCTGTTTTTGCAATAGTAATCCCTTACTTTACTCATTACTTGAAAAAAGTAATCTGATTACAGTAACGCGTTACTGCCCATCTCTGCTGACGGGACGTACACAGACACGCCGTCGGGGCTCAAAGCCGACAACTCACAGATTCTCTTGCTGCAGGTTTCATCACCCTCCAAACCAAAACCAGCAGCAAAAGAAGATCAAAACTACACTTCACATTTTGCTTCACATAAACATAGTCATTAATTCCCTTACTTTTGCTGTTTTGCTTTCACCACAATAAAAATCACATTTCCTGCACAGCTCTTTCTTTCTCTTTTAGTGTGTACTTCCAGAACAGTTTCCCCATCTCAAATCTCAGTTTTTGGCATTATTCGTTTGCTTATTACCCACCATTGTTTACAGCGCATTCGGTTGGAATTGAATACATTCTAGAAATCAGTGACAATACCCAGCCCTACATAAAACATGCATCATACAGTGTTGGGAAGGTTACTTTTAAAATGTATTCCATTACAGAATACAGAATACATGCCCCAAAATGTAGTCTGTAACCTATTCCGTTACGTGACTCAATGACAGTAACGTATTCTGAATACTTTGGATTACTTAATATATTGTGGCGAGTTCAGACAAGGAGGAGACGGAGGTATCGTTTGGTCTTGCTTCCCGTGAGCTAGCCAGGGAGCACAGCCGTTTATTACATTTGCAGAAGAACACACTGCCACTAGCTAACTGCTCAGCGCGGCAACCACAACACACATAGGGCGCCCTCTGACCCCGGAAGGACACACCGTCGCAGCGAGAGGGCGTCACCCGTCACCATGGCAACATACACAAAACATAACTGTACAAGCAGAACCCCGAACAGCCCTGACCCGCTACAATATTATCATGCTTTTTACAACAACGTGAATGTACTATTGCTGTGTGATTTATTACTATTACTGAAGGTCCGCGACTCCGAACTGTAGTAAAGGGACCTTTGACTAATGCTGGGCTCACACTGTGCGATTTTTGGCCCATTTTGAGCCGATTTTTGAGTCGTGCGATCGTTTTGGCGATCGGCCCGATTTTGGCCTTCATCGTGCGTCGTGCATCGTGTAGTATACGTGGGGTAACGAGAAGCGATTGACACCTCACGACCAGCTCCCGATCATCAATCGCTTGGTCGTGAGGGTGTCACCGCAGTTTGCCACACTGCGCACGCGCAAACACAAATGTCAGCGAAAAAGACGGCGTAGCACGGCAGTGCAGCGTGTGATCTGGACACAAGCGATGGAGGCACAACCTGTAGAACCATCCGAGCCCTTTCGATGTGGCCTCACAAAATTATCACGACCACAACAACCGTGAAAATAGTTGGATCGACACTGCTGCTCAATCACAGCTGCCTGACCAATGTTTTTCATTAGCAATTTAGCAAAGTTGATGGTGGTGGTGTGTCTGTGTGAGTGAAAGACGGAGAGGGAGAGCGAGCGACAGAATTTCTGTTATAACCTTCATTTTTATGGACGCACAGTGTGAGCACTCAGGTCGCATCAGAGCATCGGGCCGTATAGTGTGAGACCCTGCATCGTGACCTATGAACTTCTAACCCCTGCGAGTCAATCGTGCAGTTTGAGCAGGAGCTGAATCGCGCGACTGAAAAAAATCGCACAGTGTAAGCCCAGCATAATACGGCGGGGTCCCTGTCGGCTGGTAGCCGAAAAATAGCTCTACTTTGTTGTGTGGGTCAACTTTTCTTGCGACAGACAGAGAGAGGCGTTGAAAGGCTGCTCCAACGGAACTTGTTGTTTTCGGAGGAAAACATGAACACAGTGTACAGTCGAGTCTTAATAGCTTACTTACAACTGGGCTCGTCAGGCACTCTTCTTGGCTGCAGTGGTTATTATTATATTTACATGCTTCCAGCTCCCGTTTTTGCTCGATGACTGCTCGTACCTTTCCACTCCCCTTTTTCTCCCTCCTAGCGCTCACAGACACATAACGTGTATGGCAGTCCATTCTCCCAGCAGCACGGACTACACTGAACATGATGCTACATTCTTTAGAGCTATGCTTGTAGCATTCTGCCTGTTAGCTTAGCACAACAACAACAACAACGAAAAGGCGCTCTCTCACCCAGGAAACACACAGTCGCAGAGAGAGAGAGCGTCGCCCTGTAACCATGGCAACCGTAACGCTGCCGCCTGGAACAACAGAACGTAGCTGTCAAACAAAACCCAAACAGTCCTGACCCGCGACAAAATGAAACTGGAAAGTACCCCAGTGTATTCCATTTATTTCAACAAAGTAACTGTATTCTGAATACCACCTTTTTAAACGGTAACTGTAACGGAATACAGTTACTCATATTTTGTATTCTAAATACGTAACGGCGGTACATGTATTCCGTTACTCCCCAACACTGGCATCATAGGAAGTTCAGAAAGAGAACCAGGGGCAGGAAGGACCACAGGTCACTTATTTAGCCAGCCTAACCACTGAAGAAGCACAGGCAATAGAAACAGGTAAATCTGATTGTATAGAACACCCAACTCTGGGGACCAAACAACAAACAAAACCACTGATGCAGTTGGGTTGGTTTGTGTAATTGACGTATTTGGGACGAACCCAAATCTGAGGGAGGGACTCTGTAAAACTTTAAGTCTATTGTACCCTGCAATCGAGCGCACTGACATGCCTAGCTAGGTTGTGGTGTACAAAGGGTTAGGGTGAGGGTTTGGGGGAACACTCACAGTGGGTTTGGTGCAAGCAAAGAGAAGCAATGGATTAGAGGGGTCATTTGATCCCGCAGTGTAGATAGTATTGGAGTATAGATGCTATTGGAGTACCCAGTGGGATGCCTGATGAGTTTAAAGCAAGAAATCATATAGTTGCCGGGTTTGAATCACTTTTCTGGTAACAATCAAAAAAAACAAAACAAAAAAACAAAAACGTAGATTGGCTTAATTACTCGTACTATAATCAGCAGAGATTCTTAAATTGCACAAGGGATGACCTGAAGGGGCTCTTTGAGCTGTTCCAGCCCACCTCACTGATGGCGTGGCAAAATAGAATGGCTTTAGACATGCTTTCAGCTGAAAGGGGGGGCTTTTGAGGATTACTGTTGCACATACATTCCAAATAACACTGCAGCCAATGGAAGCATAACAAAAGCTCTTGCCGGTCTGGCCTTGCTGTCGGAAGAATTGGCAGAGAATTCTGGGAGAAACGACTGATTGGATGCAGAGTTATTTTGGAAAGTATAAGGAGTTAGTCATGATTATAATGATTTCTATGGCTTTCTTTGCTGTATACCCTGCATTAGAATTAATTTATTAATTGATAATCATTAATTGATTACTCATTACAGCACTAACTAAAGAAAATTCTCCACCCCCAGTGTGTGTGTGTTTGTGTGTGAGAGGAGATAGTCAGGCAGCGATAGGAGAAGGCAGGTTTCCATCCCTAGGTGAAGCTGCACCCAAGATGGAGGAGAAGAAGAGCGCCAAGAAGTTGGGACAAGCTTGAGCGCCTATAAGCAGGGCTAAGTCTAAACCATGGCCGTCCCCAACTGCTTTCGTCCAATCAGATAATAGCACATTTTTCATATTTAAGAATGCGAACGGCTAAGTTAGGACACACTCTTCCCAAGGTTGGCTGCAGGTTACTGAAAAGGAAGTACCCTCTATAATATCAAAACCAACCTGGATTACTTACAGGAATGCAAGGGTTCTTTTGTCATGAGTTTAGAGGGTAAGGAGCAAGCATCCAAATGCAGGATGCAAAGGGAGGCAGAAAAATACAAAACCGAAAAGTATAAACTGAGAAAGAAAACATAAAAACTGGACAACATACTAACACAAAAACAGTGGGATGAGGAGAACAGTGAAAGGACAAGGGGAGGCAGTGATAATGTATATACACAGAAGGGTAATTTTGGGAAGTGGAGACAGCTGGGGTGAATGAAACCGTTCAAGTAAAGCACAGGGTACGACATAAAGGCAGCAAGACTAAAAGAAAAGCACAAAAACACTGACTTTCTAGGTAAAAGAGTGAGTGTGATAACAAACAGGGAAGACAGACACAGAAATGAATGAACTTAATACAACGGACTTGACACAGGAGGAAGGAACACTAGGGTGGGAATTAAACTCTACAGTAATTTAAAAGTTCGAACAAGACTGAATAGACTAAAAAAATGCGAATACAAGAAGTAATATAAGCATTACGCAAACCTGGAAAATCATAGACTATTTAAATCATAGATGTCAAATTTGGCCCGCAGCCTAATTACATTTGGCCCGCGAAGCCATACCAAATTACTATTAGAGCTGGCCTACTGGTATTATACAGCTAATATATATATTGTTTAGTATTAAGCTTTGCTTGTTCCATATTCAGTTTTCCAGCAAAACTTATTTGAGTCCATAAGAAAAGATTCATTCTTATATCTGGAGGAAGATTTTTTTTTTTCAATAAATATTAATGTTAGCCCGCGACTTTGTTCCAGGTTTGAATTTCGGCCCACTGTGTATTTGAGTTTGACACCCCTGATTTAAATAAACCAAATTAGAAAGTCCAAAAACTCATGCGTGTGTTTTGCCAGGCTTTAGAAACAGCCACTGAGTTGTCAATCACCAGGCTGACCCTTCACCCCGACTTCTCTGGGTGGACTCTCAACAGCTGTTCATCTGCTCCTTTCTTGTCATTGTGTCCTCTTTTCATTCAGTAAGAGAAGGTCTGAGCTGCTCAACCATTTCCATAATCTCCATTAAACACTTCAAATCGGTGCTTTAAGAGCGCTGCCATCTGCATAATCCCATTAACTCTGGAGCTGCAGCACCACAGCCAAGACAACGCCACTGCAGCCAGTAGGAGCTCCAGCTCAGGTGGAAGGAAAAAAGGCAGATTTAGTTAGTGTCAGGTTTTTGAATGAATAAAAGACAAGCAAAGGAGAAGCCTGACAGTTTAAGGCGGCAATGGAGGCTGAGCCAAATCTGCTCAAAGGAGACAAAATAAAAATCTTTTTAATCGGAAAACCTCATCCTGATGTAAATCCGTTGGTGCTCCCCCTCTGTCTAGGGAAAAGTCCACTTACACAGTTTCCTATCTCTGCTTTCTCACCTACTCTGATGAATGAGAAGGAAAAACAGATTCAGTTTCTGATGACAAGGAAAATAGGTCAGATTTAATTCGGACTAAAATCTGGGTGTTTCACAGCTGTACTGACACCCATTAAAACAAACAAACAAAAAAAAAACCTGTCTGATCAAACAACTCCACTGGAGTCCGAGCAAATCTGAAAAGGAAAAAACAAACAAAAAAACAAAACAAAACCCTGACCTGTCAACAAAGCCAAAATAAGTTTAACGTTTTCTCCAAAAGACAGCAGAGGGTAAAGATCCTGGAGAGGCCTGAGCGCCCAGAAACAAACAAAATAAATCATCTATCACAGATCAAAAGGTTGACGAAAAGTCGCAAAGTGGTTTAGTGATTAATAAACCACAGATGCATCCAGAGGAAACACTAATGAACCACACTGATCAAAAATAACTAGTTCTTTTTGCAGCTTCTTAAGTTTAACAGAAGTCAATAATACATCAAGTACTGCCTTTCTTTTTTTTAAATATATGACTTTTTTTTCAGGAAACAACTTCACACACTCTAGAAAAACTTCCAACTATCAACAAAAAACTATTAAAACATGTTTGTTGCATTTACCACTAATAGATAATTATGGGATGCATCCACGTATCTCTATAGTGTCTAAAAAAAATCCAGACTTTTTGTTTAAACATTAAAACTTTTTCTCAGATTATAAATACTAAGTGTTCCTGCTGTGCATCTAGAAGCAGACACTATATTCAAAGTTTTACATTAACTGGTTTCATAAAGCACCTTAAAACATCTGCTGGTGTAACTGGCAGTTTGTGCATAACACTGAATTGAAATAAATAAATAAATAAATATTCTCTTAAATCAATACAAAACTGCCTCCATTGAAACTTTATAACTTCATCACAAAAATCTATTAATATCCATTATTACAATAAATAAAATAGCTATTATGCTGAGTCATGAAGTAAACCATACAAAACAATACATATGGCAGCAGGACGGTTGTGTGGTGATTAGTGCTAATTCATGATAAAAAGACCCTCAGTTGGAATTCACTGGGTGGGTGGAGATTTTCTGTGTGCAGTTTGAACCCACACAGACATCTGCAGGACATGCAAAGGCATGCATGGGGTGAGGTTAATCGGCAATATATACAAATGGTGGTGGTGGGTGTGTATGTGTGGGGAGGGGGGGGGAGGGGGGGGTTACAGCCAATAACCCTATCTCCTCCCTATCAGCCTATCAGACAAAGTCAACAAACCATGCATTTAACTTTTGCAGCACGTGGCAGACACCAGCTCTGATGCATAGCAATTTAATAAGATGGTGGAACAACTCACCTCTGTAGGTATAGAGTATTTCTAGCATTTTTTTAAATATATAATTTGACACAATTTTCACTCTGATCACGGTCATCCTGCCCATGCAGTGTGATCTCCACTGTAATGGGATTACAAGCGCTAAAAAGTCAGATTCTCATTTGACATTTCTTTATTTGTGCCACAGACTGTTTCAAGACATAGTGCTAAAAACCAGAGAGAGAAGATAAAATGTTCTCCCTGCTTCATTCTGGTCACAATCTTCATCATCACCTCAGTACATACATCTGTTATTGCAGATGGCTGTTACTCTGTTATCTTCTACCATGGTTGAAGCAGTGGTTGTTTTTGTAAAGATGATGCTGTGCATTATGGCCAAACACCCCCACTTTGGCATCATCTGTTCTAGGGACACTGGGCCTCATTTACTAACAGTATGTAAACAAAAATGTTTTGTATAAATTGTGTATATAAACATTTCACACAAAATTCCCTGATTTATGTATTTTTATACCTGAATTTGTTCATACTTTAATAACAAATTTAAAGGCCTCTCTGACCATTATTACAAACAAATGTAAGTCGGGCTGCCTTAAGAAATTAAAAACACAAGTTTATAAAATGAATAGGCCTACTCCTACTACAGCTACCACTACTGTTGTTGTTGTTGTTGCTGTTATTATTATTATAATTATTATATTGTCTTTATTATATTTATGGTTTTCCAAAACACCATAAACCAAAAGATGTTCAGAATTTACACAAAAATGCATGTAAGGAAAAAGAAATACTATCACTACGAGAGAGGCCACCCTGAGAAGAAAGCGAATTTGTGCTGCTTGCATGTGTAATAGGGCTGCAACGACTCATCTAGTATTTAGAATAATTCGATTACAAAAAATTGTCGACACAAAATGATGCCTTTGATGCTTCATTTAATGCACGGTTCTGTCACCATGAAAACACAAACCTGAACGTTTCAGCCGAAACATTGTTTAGACCCACACAGTTTTAAACAAAAACCGTGTTAAGAGAAGAGCAGCAGTGATGATGAGGCTAGCACAGTTTAACATGGAGCCGGATTCGGTTTAGACACTGCAAAGAGCGAAGAGGCGATGCCGTTACCAAGATGTTGAGCAAGACGGTAAGCTTTGGATGCTAGAAAAAAAGAGCAGCGCTGTTCCTGTAACCACTATTAAAACCTTTAATGGAAACCCATACAAACAAACAAACAAACAAACAAACAAACAAACAAACAAAAAACCAAAACAAAAAAAAAACAAAAACCCAAAAACAGAGTTGTTCATCAAACCACCTGATCAACAAAACTGCGCAGCTCCATCCACCACCAATTGTTTTACACAGCAAAAAAAATCTGCAGTAGCCCTTCAGAATCATGAAAATATGCAGACGAACTGTTAACTGTTAACAGCCATACATGAAAGCATACCTGCAGCAAGCAGGGACGAGTCTACAGGGGGGCACGAGGTGTGCTGCACCATATTTATTTCAACCTTTTCATAACTTCTTGATGCATGCTCAATCTTCCAGCTAAGTAAATCCCAAAAAGTTGAGTCTGTTCATCTAAACTTAGCGTTTTCAGTGGGAGAAACATTGAGTCACTCATCCAAATCTCAGCTGACTGCAAGTTTCCCCAACCTTTTAAGCATACATTTGCATAATGACTGACACTACTACCACTGGCGATCAGTGGGCTGTGAGGTCAAAAGGGAAAGACCATGTCAGAATCGAGGAGGGGGCCGAAGGTTACATCTTTCACCATCTTACAATGCTGTGATAGCAGCCATTCCCCAACTCTCTGCGAACAGTACCCATGGCCATTGATCAGTAGTCATGACAATTTGGATATAAATGATCAAGAAACTGACATCACTTTTAGCAGGTCTCTTTTCATCATGAGTGACTTGGAAAATTCAGTCAGTCTTGAATATTTTTGGATTGTTTTTATACTCTTGGATACTAACACATAACTACATAACTTTCCCAAATCACTTGAATAAAAATAGAATAAGAAATGGAAAAGAATGAGAATAAATAAATACAATAGTTTTGTTTTATAGACAATACACAACTACAAACTTTTGTTGTGATTTGATGTTATATAAATAAAATTGAAATGGAAAAAAAAAGCTCAATTACCTCATTCTCACCCAAAAATTCTAAAGATCTGCAAAAAATTATTAATCAGTTAAAGCTTTGTACCTCTTTACTCAAATCCCATTATGACCAAACTGTTCAAACATGCATCTCACCGTTTTAGAACTTATTTAGTAAATATTACTCTGTTTCTCCCTGATGTACTGTAATCACACCACTACTCAAAAAAATAAAATAAAATAACTTAGACCCCTTGTTAACTAATATTTCTAAAACAATTCCTAATCTTTCATTCCTCAAAAATGATTAGAAAAAAAAACATGTTTACAAACAAATGAAAGAACATCTTTGATCCCACAGTCTTCCTGATAAGTACCAATCAGGATTTAGAACTGGCCATAGCACAGAAAGAGCTTTTACTCAAGTCCTTAAGATCAACATTGACTCGCAGAGTTTCAGTTTTAGTTCTTCTTGGTCTCATTGCACTCAACACTTCTGATCGAGACATTCATCGTAAGCTTAGTGACTCAGCTGGTTTAACCAGTGTTGGGAAGGTTACTTTTAAAATGTATTCCACTACAGATTACAGAGTACAAAATACATTTTGGGCCATGTAACGTATACGTAACCGTTACGTTCCTCAGTGAGAGTAATGTATTCTGAATACTTTGGGTTACTTAATATATTATCATGCTTTGTACAACTACATGAATGTGCTATTGCTGTGTTATTTATTTCTTTTACTGAAGGTTATTCACCATACCAATACCAACTAGATTTTTAAATCTTAATATAAAGTGAGTAACAGTAGGGTGGACATTAGGTAAGGCTGCACTTTTTGCAGCGATCTCATATAGAAAACTATTCCACGCAAATATAAAACAGGTCCGCGGCTCCGAACCGTAAAGGCATAAAACCGTAAAGAGACCTCTGGCTAATACGTCGGGTTCCGTGTCGGGCTCGTAGCCGAAAACTAACTTTACTTTGTCTGGGTCAACTTTGTACATATATATATATTATATATTTACATGCTTCTTTAATTTAAAGGAGTACAGCCACTGGCGTGGACACCAAAAATATAGAATTCATAGCCTTATGAAACAGGAAAATACCGCCGTGCAATCCATTCATTTCAACAAAGTAACCGTATTCTGAATACCACCTTTTAAAACGGTAACTGTAACGGAATACGGTTACTCATATTTTGTATTTTAAATACGTAACGGTGGTTCATGTATTCCGTTACTCCCCAACACTGGGTTTAACAGGTGAGGTTTGGTCCATTCCTCTTTAACCTTGTCATCCTCCTAATCGGTACTGTTATAAAGAATCATATCCAACCAGACCTGCAGATCTTTGACCTTTCCTGTTCTTTGGAACAAGCTGCTTGCTGACCTGAGATCAATTACATCTGTGCATAGATTCAAAAACAGAGTCAAAGCCATTATATTTACCTAAGCTTACACTTAGGTTCTGTTTAATAATTCTTTTTTTGGTTGCCCTCACTGCCTCAAGGCATTGTAAACCTGCATAGGTTTTTATGATTTTATCTTCTGTGTTTGGCAAATAGCATTGTAACCTTTCCCGGACTGATAGGCAACAACAATTCCCTAATTTAAGGTTATTGCTGATGTCTTTCTTCCTGACATTGTGTTAAACACTTGAATGCTCCAGACCAGCAAATTGCCAGATCTTCTGCTGATAATCAGTTATTCAGGTGTATTTGATTAGCAGGACCCGGCTGCAATTTACCCTTCTGTAGGTTAGCTTTTCATTAATATTTCTCACATTAATGTCTGCTCTAGTTTATTTCTAATGCATTTATGGAAGTGTGTAGGTTGTGATAAATCTAAGACCCTGTGGTTGACTATGTGTCTGTATGCTGGAACATGTATACTTATCTTTACAATGTGGCTTTCATTCAAAATGTGAATCACTTTGTAAATGTCTCTTTTTGTGATCAGCTCTGATGATGTCAAGTTTTGTTGTTCATCTGAGGTTATATTTACCTAATTTTATTTAATTTAAACCTGCTTAGGACCAGATTATTTTATCATGTCCTGATACATCATTTAAAGAGAGTGAACTTTCTCTTTATCACTTTCATTTGACTGTATGCTGAGTTTTCAGTGTCATGAAGGTGAAGGCAGCTCTTTTTCCTTTTTACCTGCAGTGATACAGATGCTGCATAGGTCCATTGTGCTGAACAGAGAGCTGAGCATAAAAGTGAAGCTGTTGATTTACCTCTCTGTTTGAGACAGGGTCATTCAGGAGGCACTCAGAATAGAGCCACAGATCCTCCACATCTCGGTGACACAGGTTCGGGCATTTCACCCAAAACATGCTGAAGAGAATTACATCTCTCAGATGGCCTGGAAATGCCTCGGTGCTCCCTGGATGAACTGGAGGGAGGTCTGGGCTTCTTTGCTTAGGCTGCTGCCTCTATGACAGGGCCCCATATAAGTGGCAGAGCATGGACCAACAGAACAGACAAGTAAACTTTAACTTTCTATTAAAGAAATACATTTTGTGTCACAGAAAATGTATAAATGTTTTTATACATGATCTAAATAGGTCTTCAGCATTGTACAATATAAAGCGTCTTGAGGCAACTTTTGTTGTGATTTGGCACTATATAAATAAAATTGAATTGAATTGAACATTGGTGGAATTGCAATTAATAGAGCTCATATAAGGTTGAGAAAGTTGATAATTACTCTTGTGATACTCATTACTTATGACTGGGGTTTTAGGTTCTGTCAAGTCGGACAACACAAAGAAAGCCTGGCCATGTTGAACTCGTTTCATAGAACATATGCCTTGAGTCCCGATGACATGTAGAAAACACAGCCTCACACTCGCTCTCTCTCTCTCTCTCTCTCTCTCTCACTCACATGGACACACACACACACACACACACACACACACTCACACACACACGCACACTCAGAATGTTTCCTGCTCTGATTGGTCTGCTTTCAATGATTCATGAGTCATCTCTGAGCAGGAATTCCAGATCATTCATAATGAATAACAGCAAACATTAAAGAAGGTTTCTGCTCTGTCTCGAACTCACAAAGCTCTGAAGAAATACTAAAATAACACAAATAGTGACCTGAGAGACCAAAGAACATGTTGCAAGAAAACACTGGGAGAAAAGGAGAGCTCAGACTGTTTGGCTGCAACCAATTAAACCAATTTGTTTGACTGAGTAAACTGGACAGTGAGTAGACCAATAGATAAAACTACATAGAGCCAATCAAAACTCGTTACACTGATTCTACTACACAGAACCAGTGTGTAGTGGTAGCTATTGCTAGCATTGGTTGAGAACGTTTTTCTTTTTTTCCTAGTGTATCTATTAAATAGAAAATACAGAAAATAGTTTTTATAATAGGGTTTTTTGAATAGTGTTTTTTTTTTTATCATCAAAATAGTAAATCTTAACTAAAACCAAGATTAGTATTTCAATTTCTCTTTTTTATATAAGCATCTGCTCTGTTAAAATGATAGCTAACATGCAACTAACATTTCCTGTATCAAATATCACTGGAGAGAGTCCACTGTGGATCATGCTTGTGACAACTCACGGAAAGAAAAAAATAAATAATGGGACACAGCAAGGGAGTGCAGCAAGAAATATGGTTGACAGAGATATACCTCAAGAGATAGACTACTTATGAACTATTCATAAAATTGTCTGTATAGGTTCTCAGTCATCCAGGTCACGGTAGTTTAAGGAGCTTGGAAAAAGCGAATGGATTTCTTTAATTTAAAGGAGTACAGACGCTTTCTTTCCAAGCTCCTTAGACTATTCATAAAATCAGTCCAACAATTGATCATGTTTAATTACAGCATATAAACTTGTTATTGTGGTTACATAGCCTTAGAAAAGAGGACAACTCAACAATGCATCATTTGTTTACTCTGATATGTAAACACCGCACTAACACTGATTACAACTACACAGAATCAGTTGAGTCCAGCCAGCTGCGTGCATGAACACGCATCGACAAAAAGACGCATAAGAGTGAAACAACATAAAACCATCCTACTGATATAAAAACACATTGTTGTGATCTCTTCCTCAGATCACCTGGTCTAAAATAGGTTAATTTAACCTAGTTACTATGGTGATTTCCCCTGGTTAACGATGTTGTGTGTGCACAGATCATTTCTGTATCAGAGCACACGTAGGCTAAAATACAGTAAAGCAAAGCTTTGATTTATGGGAATATTTGGGACTGTACCTCTCTTGGTGTGATGACCAGGATGCTCATTCTTAGGAAGACTAATAAAAATCCTGAATTTTCTCCATAGTTTGTGTTATTGTGATTTGAACATCTAGGTCATAGAAAAGCGTTTGTATTTAAAACATCCTTAAATGGGACACTGGGATTATTTTGCATTGGCTGAAACCCTGATGTTAATTTGCATTTATTGTTTGCAACATGGAGAAGGACTCAAAATAAGAAGGAAATGAAAAAAAGATTTATTTTAGGGGTTAAAAACTATACAAAATTTAAAGTTTAAATAAATAATACAATTCAGATTTTTTTTAGAGGATATTACAGTTATTACCATTTTCAGATGTTATAAAGTGAAGTCATTCGGGGATAATACAAATGATTTGCAAGAGTAGTGAATAGATTTAAATAACTGTCTTGTGGAGGTAATTTGCAGTTTTCTGGTAGAGGTTACAGTAATGGGCACAGACAGTTGTCTTTATGCTCACCATTAAGTTAGTTTGATCAGTTTGTCATCAAGTGGAATTTAAGCTTTAGGTGCTCTTCAGTATCTCTTCTAAAACTCCACCTTCATGCTGTAAGTAAGATAAGATAACATTACAGATCTTGAAGAATTCACTTGGCAAAATCCATAAACAGTAGCACATTAGCTGATTTCAACCTGCCCAAAAAAAGAATACAAGGGAATTTGGGAGTAATTTTGAGACAAGCCATTTCCCCCCACTGCACTGCTACACACGATGTTGGGGATTCCCTTAAGTAATTCCCCTAATTTTTAACTTGTAATTGTGATTTCTTACTTAAGTTTCAGTTCTTCTGACTTTCTGCCAGAGTTCCTTCTAAAATGTAAATATAGGAACTGAATCCTGAAGCTAAATGAAATATGCTTATTCGTAAAACTTTTTTCACTGAACAAGTTGTTTGCGGCAATGCTAAATGGTGTCAGTGGAAAATAATAAAAATGAAGAGTTGGAGGAGGCTGGATCCAGACTGGCCAGAGATAAACTCAAAGACATTAATTAACGTTCAAGACAGCTAAAAGATATAGAAGGAGAAGGATGGAAAGTTATACATGAAAATTAAGAGAAATTCTGTGTAAAAAAAAAAACAAAAAACAACAAAACAAAAAAAACCCGATTTAGATATCTCCCCATCCCCCAACCTACCGCCTTCATTCTACCCACCCTGCTGTTAAAATTCAAATGCTCCTCATTAAAATCCACCTTCGGATCCATGTCAAACAGAGATCAAGAAAGTAAAACATATCTGCTCTATGCTGGTTCCCACTGTTGCAGAGGTTTTCGATTACAGTACTTTCTGAATTGAATGTGGTCCTTTAAAAAATCTGAAATTAAAATCGATGTTTGAGCTTTTAATGTGAAATAGAAAAGAACCATACTTGGAAATCATGTTCGTCAATGTGAAAGTCAATAAATTTGAAAAGTGACAATTTGCTAAAATGGTAAATGGACTGGTTCTTATAAAGTGCTTTTCTACTCTAAGGACTCAAAGCGCTTTTTACAACTTGCCTGGTTCAACCATTCACACGAGTACTTTTTCTACGTGCTTTCTATCTAACATCCACAGACATTTATGCTCTGATGGATACATCTTGCACTAGGATATATGATATAAGGATATATATCTATATATTTAAAAAAAAAAAAAAAAAAAAAAAAAAAAAAAAAAAAAAAAAACCACTCCTTACTCGCACTGCGGGCAGTCGTTATCATTCAAGCTCAGGTCCTCTACCAGAGGCCTGGGAGATTAAGGGTCCTGCTCAGTATCTTTGATGTTCCTAAGACTGCATTTTTCCAGACAGGGATCTCAGATGTTGTTCTTGGGAGCTGCTGGAGTCACTCACCTAGGTTGGGGTTTCTACGCCGAGTGCTCCAATTATCACTGAGACGAGTGATGCCTTCACCCTACACATCTTCACAGCATCTTCCCTCAGCCCCTGGTACTTCTCGAGCTTCTCGTTTTACCTTTTCCTGATGTTGCTATCACTTGGTATCGCTACATCTATCAATATGGCTTCCTCTACTTGTCCACCATGACTATGTTTGGCTGGTTAGCCATCACAGTTTGTCTGTCTGTATCTGAAAGTCACACAGGATCTTAGCTTGGTCATTGTCAACCACCCTAGGGGGCGGGTCCTGTTTGGATTTACTTTCCCCAAGTGGACCATTATGGTTTTTGCTATACTGGTCCCCTTAGTAGTCATAGTTTATTAGATTTTTATAAGGTTTTTTCAGTTATTACAACCAGAATAGACAGGACTGGGGACTGTAAAGAGAAAGAAAAATGAAGGGAAACAGTAGGGAAACCACAGAAACAACCAACATATGCAAAAGTAACAGTGAATAATAAATATTAAATGTTACTGAGTAGCACACAGTACTAATAATACATGACATGTGCATCATGCACAGATGCACCTGTTTGTACACCTGTGTGAACACTTGTGTGCACACCTGTGTCTGTGAGTGCGCTTGTGTGTAAATAACTAATAGTGGGTGGACCATAGCCTCCCAGGACATGAAGCAGGCATGGTAGACACCCAGCTCCCAGACATCTGAGAGCCCCCGGACGGTTACCCAGCAGCCATAAGGCCAGAGGGGGCCGCAGCAACGAGCCCACAGGCTCCACCGGCAAACAGCTATGCTAGATCAGAACCACATCTACACGATCACACACATAGGCGCTCAGCGTCAGCACATCCACTACAGCCTCACAGCGCACACAGACATGTAGGACACATGCGCAAAAGTGCATACACGCTTCCTCGTTAACTATACTTACATAATTTAAGAATACATTAAATTATGTATACTTAACAAAGAGTTCTGTATTGTAAGTGTATATGGCCCCTCATTCTTTCATGCTTTTTTAGTGACTCTCTGAAGACCTAGATTGCTCACTTTGAACTGGATGAAGAAATCGACAAGCTCGATACAGCAGTTGGCAGTCCACAAATATAGTTAAACAGCACATGAGCGATTTTGGACTTTGCGATGCGTGGCATTCCCTTCATCGAAACCGTAAGGACCTTGGGACTTCCAGGTCACACTCAGAACAAATGTTCCTGTATTCTATGCCAGCCACTTAGTTATATTACTCCATGGATGCCCAGCCAGCTAGTATCTTGTGCCCCACTATTATATTGTGGACCATAATATTCTATTAGAGCGATTAGAGCATGCTGTAGGTATTACAGGTACTGCGCTGCAGTGGTTTGATTCATATCTATGTAATGGGCTCTAATTTGTTCATGTAAATGGAGTACATGTTCCACAGGGTTCTGTGCTAGGACAAATTGTGTTTACATTATACATGCTTTCCTTAGGCAGTATCATCAGAAGGCACAGCATACATTTTCATTGGTATGCAGATGACACACAACTTAATCCATCCATGAAGCCAGATAACACACACCAGTTAGTTATACTGCAGGAATGTCTTCAAGATATAAAGATCTGGATTACAGGATATGTCCTGCAATGCACATATTCAAAAAATATGTAGGACTGCTTTCTTACATTTGCACAACATCTCTAAAATCAGAAATATCTTGTCTCAGAGTGACGCTGAAAAACTAGTTCATGCACTTATTACTTCTAGGCTGGACTACTGTTATTATCAGGATGTCCCAAAACTCCCTGAAAAGCCTCCAGTTAATCCAAAATGCTGCAGCACGACTACTGACAGGGACTGGAAAGAGGGTGCATTTGGCTTCCCTTCATTATCAAACTATATCCTAAATATATCCTATCCTATAAAAAATAAATAAATTTGATTTTCTAAGATAAATGTGAAAACAACACACTTGACTGTTTGTTCAACATATATTGCATTATTTTTGATCAAGCAAAATTTAACTCAATTTTCAATTGACTTTTATTTAGTGCAAAATCACAACAGTCACCTTATGACTCTTTAGACTGCAAGATAAACGCTTACAATAATACTGGGAGAAACCTCCTTTAAATGGCAAGAAGCCTTTGGCAGAACCAGGCTCAGGGAGGAGCAGCTATCTACCACGACCAGTTCGGGGGGGGGGGAGAAACAAGACAAAAGACATGCAGTGAAATTAAATTCACTGGTCACTTGATTTTACACCAAGTGATCACGCTGGTTTTACACAGTTTTCTTTGCAACCTCTGCAACAGTCATGACCAGCAAGTCAGATCTAGTCAGAGCTCAATAATTAAAAAAAAAAACATTACATTTTTAATACATTTGGAGCAAGCTTTTGATTAATTTGTACTTCATTTGTGCTGCTGCTTTTTAAAACAAAAACATATCCTAATATCTGGCTTTGACTGCGGGGTGATGGATATTACTCCAGAAGAAAAAAAACCCCCAAGAGCTCACCCTCGGGCCAAATTAGGGTGAGCTCTGATGAGAAGGATTTTAAATTTGATACTAGATTTTACAGGGAGCGATTTCTGTCATTACGCTTGCTGAGTCACTTTGAATCAACTAATGGCTTTTCAAGGAGTTTTTACGGCAGCCTGATGATAATGAATTACAACCAAAAAATAAATACATGAACTAGCTTTTTCAGCATCACTCTGATACAAGATGTTTTTAACTTTAGGGATTTTGTGCAAATGAAAAAAGCAGTTCTACTATTTGTTTAATATGCACACTGAAGATATATTTTGGTCAAAAACAACTCCAAGATTTCTCACAGTGTTACTGGAGGCCAACATAATGCCATCAAGAGTAATTATCAGGTTTTACACCATGTTTCTAAGATTTTTAGGGCCAAGTACAATAACCTCAGTTTTATCTGAATGTAGAAGCAAGAAATTACAGGTCATCCAGGTCTTTATGTCTTTAAGACATTACTGCATTTTAACCAGTTGGTGTGTGTTATCTGGCTTCATGGATGGATAAAGTTGTGTCATCTGCATATTGGTGAAATTGTATGCTATACCTTCTAATGCTGCCCAAGGGAAGCATGTATGATCTTAACAGAACTGGTCATAGCACTGTGTGCACTGTGTAAATAGGGGGTCCTCTTTACACACTAACAAATTGCCATCTATTTGACAGATACAGTATAATTTGAATCACATCTTTGCAGTATCGTTAATACCCACAGCATGCTCTAATCTCTGTAATAAAATATTTTGGTCAACAGTGGGGAATGTTGCACTAATGTCTTACAGGGCAATTAACACTTGAAATTAACACTTGCATGAAACTGGGGTTTGCGCTGCATTATTTTGGTTAGCAAGACTGCAGCCTCATGCTTCTCTTGGAGTCTGCTGATTTTTGAGCTACATAGGCTACGTTCACACTGCAGGTCTTAATGCTCAATTCCGATTTTTTGATCAAATCCGATTTTTTTTGTCTGCTTGTTCACACTACAAATAAAATGCGACAGCAAACGCGTTCTAGTGTGAACGCTCAAAGCGGCCCACATGCGCAAAAGAAGACGTCACACACAACGCGCTCTGTATAGACCCAGACCAAACAGTATTGTTTGACTGATGGCCCTTAATATAAAGACTTGTTTCGGACTTTACATTTCCAAATTTTGCTTTAAGTTATAAAGTTATTTTGTTATTTACAAATGGCCTAATAATGATGCTTATTGCTGTTTTAGAGGAGCGCTGCTTCAAAGGATAGTTGCAGATTTCTGTCAGAATCTGCAGATTATACAGTACAAATAAAATGTTCACGTTTGTCCAACGTTGTCTTCCCAACAGTTTCACTAACATCTACACGGGATGGCCAGTAAGCGTCCTCGGGCGCTTCTCCGGTGCTGTTAATTGGCGTCTGTCTTGTAGTCAGTGACGTAAAAGACGGATTTAATGCGACATGACTGTTCAAACAGCAGTCGCTTTCTAAAACATCAGATATGTATCAGATTCAGTACCACATACGAAAGTGACCCAGATCGGACTTGAAAATATCAGATTTGTGCCGTTCACACTGTCATACCATGATCGGATATGGGTCGCATAGGGTCAAAAAAGTCGGATTTGATGCGCTTTCGCCTGCAGTGTGAACGTAGCCTACTTCACACTCTCTCTTTATTGAAGTGAACTAGCTGCCTTTTTGCAAACAAATTAAAATGCATTGTTAGTAAAGTATAATTATAAATAAATATAAATTATATAAATATAATAAAGTGAAATTACAGAATCACAATATCAAATCTAGCCTATAAAACAACCTACAAAATGTCAGCCATCTAAATCCACTTGTTATATTTTACTGCTGAGATCCAGTGCAACTCCTTTCCTCCTCCCTGTTTAGGATTTCTATGACTGCAGTAACAGAAATCACTTATCCCAGCTGTCCTGAAGTACAAATTAATCTTAAAGACTGGAACACAGCAACTATTACTAATGAACATTGATTTTACTGCACCTTTACATTTTTTATCAGTTAATATAGATGATAATCTTGAGCTCATATAGCATTCATGCATTCTTCATGCAAGGCAAACAACAAGCAGTTTTTATTCCAGCAATGTGTTGTTCAGAATTCAGCTGTGAGTTTAACAAACTTTTGTTAAAAATTCTAAATATGTCAACAGGTTATGGCACGAAATAGAAAATGCAGTTACAATTCAAAATTTACTTGATCAATGCATCTTTGTTTATTATGTCTATTGTTTTCACGTATGGTCACATAGTCTGTTGCAATGAATTATGGGACGGCGTGTTGTCCTCCTCTTTCATAAAGGATGGTCCAGTGTATCCTATGCTAAAGGAAGCACTGAAGCTCCTTTCCTTAGCATTTGGAGAAGAGCTCTTATTATGGCCGGCACACAGATACATCTGGGTCATGTCTCTCAACCTTCCTAAGCAAAACTGACTATTAAAGCGCGCCCTCAGCCTTCCTCGTGAGGTGCATGTCCTTCCCTCACACTGTGTGTTCTCGTTTTTTACTTGTAATTTTCTTTTACTTCTTTTCCCCTGGCCTGGATTTTTTGAGTCAGCAAAATAAGCAATAAAACCGCCTACTTTAGTTAATTCTTTTGACTCTTAGTTGTGCTATTGGGTCATATCATACTTGCAACATAGCCAAACCTGACATGGAGATAAATACAAATGAAAGCTATTGCAATAACTTGAATTCTCAACTGACGTTTTAAAGGAGGATTTATTTTTTACTTTATCAAAATCAAATGTAGTTTTATTTTTGAATTTATGAGCATCTGCCAGGCTAGGGAAAATCATTTGAACTATTTATTTGGAAATATTTAGAGAAATTCTTCAGCTCAAAAATATTTTGTACTATTGGATTTACAGAAACAATTTCTGCATTACACCGCAGACCCCTATCCAAGTCTATACAAATGCCAGATTTTCTCTCTTTGGAGTAGTCATTCATGTTTCATTTGATTTTATAGAAATATTTTTTAAGATTATTTTTAATGGTAGTAGTGATTAGATTTTCCTATCCAACAGATATCAAGCGGCGGCCTGTTCTTTCACTAAAATGAAACACAGTACAATATAAAAGTAGATAATCCTCAACGAGCCGAATGAGAGACTGATGCCAAGGAATTCTTCCTTCAGTAAGAAACAATCCTATGCTACCTGATGATTTTTCATTTGTTTAAAATAAGAACTTTTTTGGTATCCTGACTGGTAAAAACACAAGATTGGATTTTCTTCTCTTGTAAATGCTCATACACAAAGACAGAATGTGTAAATCATGTTACAGGATAGGACTCTCATCCACCGAGTCATCCTCCAGAAACAGAGATGAAACTCATCTGCTTCTTAAAAAAAATTTTCTACAACCCATTTGCTGTTAAGTAATGATGCAATTAAAGCCAAAATCTTCAGTTTTGGTTGCTCGTCTCCTGATCTGAACCTGATCCACAGTTTTTCTGCTGCTTTTCAGTGTAAATTTAATCAGCAACAGTGAAAGGTTGCAGCTCTTCACCCACAACCTTGTTTCTTTTTTTCCCAAGCCAGGACTTCAAAGTTACCCTGGTGCGTGTGTGTGTGTGTGTGTGTGTGTGTGTGTGTGTGTGTGTGTGTGTGTACAGATCCTATGAAATATGGGTCAGACATTAAAATGCATGAGCTGGGAGCAGAAAGCATGATGAAGTGCTGAGACACAAAGAGGATAGAATGTAAAAATAACTGGAGGAGCAGTTGACAGAAGCCTCTCCCTGCTGACGCCACACTACCATGCCATTGGTCCACACAACCAACCAACCAAAAGAGAGAAAAAAAAAATTGAGGCATGTTTCCTGCTGCATGGACAGTTGGCAACGCTCTCATCACTGCTGACAGACCTCAACATTAACCTGGAAGAAGTATGCCAATTTCCTGGCATACAAAACAAACGATAATGTTTTTATTATTAGGGCTCCAAACACCAGGCTTTAATCTTTCATGTTGCAATGGTCTAGTTAGACCCCGACGTAGGCTGGGTCTAACTAGTGTCCACTGATGAAATTATAAACTGAGTGTAACTAAAATGTTTAAGTACAACAAATGATTTTTGAGGTAAAATACACATCTGTCTGACAAACAGCAACACAACCCCAACCTTTACTGAAGATGAAAAAATAGAGTACCTATAAAGCGCCAAATGAGACCCATTGTACCGACACCATCTCATTATGTGACATACTTTAGACAGCACCGTGGCTTCAATACTGACCTTTTCAGTGTATTTACATTACTTTTTCTTCACGGACGCCACTTTTTTCACTTAATTTGAATTAGCAAAGCACTTTGCAAAGATAGAATTCTAAATAAACCTGTACTATCAATTTGTCAGTCTCTGTTGTAACATTAAATGTTTCTGCAAGCTGAAACACAGAAGACCAGACTTAAAGCTTAAGCATCCTAGACTCTGAATGTATATGTGTAAATAAAATCTGTCAAATTTTAAAATATTTTACAATTACAGTCTCCATTTCAGAGCCTTGATTTATGCAGAGAACAGAATACGAAGCTTGGTACCTTTGGTAGCATATTGAATATGTCCACATATTCCAGTATTCTGAAGTTTTGGGATTTTATTTTGTTAATTCTAAACCTTTTTAAACCTACACTAATTTTCTAGTGTTCCAAGTAACATGACCCCCACCTGTGTGTCCGGCTGAATTTTGAGGGAATTGTCAAAAACTGAAAACCAAAACATGATCTGCAGATTCCCCGGTTCTATTTTACTGAATTTGTAAAATATGATGAGCTTACTACTGATTAAGAATGTAGTTTGGGGAAGTTTGCAGTTTTACTCATTATGGAAAATATATTTCTGCCGCCGCCCCCCTCCTGGACACTGGGGTAAAGGCAACAGCTAGGGGTTAGGGGAGACAAGGAGACGACAAGGGGCTGAGCCTAGACTTAAGTGACAAAAGAAAATGGCTGCTGCAGAAATAAATTTCTGTTTCACTGAACAAAACCTCCCCTTTCTCCTCCACCAGGCAGAGAGAAGGACTAACAGGCAACAACCTAACATGAAAAAATATATGAGGGAGTATTCATGTGAATTAAGGAAAGAAGAACCTTGGTGCTCAGATAATCTATGCCTTTTTTTACTCTAATTGAGCACTGAAAGTGCTTTCCACTAAGGGTGGGCGGTATAAACGGTATAGGCTAGAAACGATATAAATTTGGCCAACGGTAGAGATTTTCACTATACCGCTCTACCGCATGTTGATGGCGTCATCAAGCTGCGCCTGTTTTGGTCAAAGTTTGGTCCGTTTATAGCATCCTGCCATGCAATTGCATTTGTCCCTAACCACCAGAAACCCTCACGTTAACTTTTATCACGTGGAAAAAAGTTAGCATTCATCCTTCAGCTTCACTGTGCTAATGTTATGCTAATGTAGCTGCTTTGCTAGCAATCACGTAGCACAACATTATATACCAGCTAGTCCGACTTCAGTAATCCTACAAAAGTCACCGCTGTTTAGTTTTCTGTCTTCATTTATGTTATTTTTTCAGAAATTTCTCAGTCAGAACATGCTATATCATGTTTAGGTGGAAACTAGCGAGCTAACTTCCTGTTAACTTCTAACTGCGTTGAATTTAATAAATTCTGTTTTCATGGATGCCTGGATGTTAAACTTAATTGTTACACCTGGTAAAGCAGCAACGCTGATTATTTTATTAAAGATGAAAGAATTAAGACAGTTTTTCACTCTCAGTGATGCTGCAGTGTTCGTTTGACTTTGGGACCTGAAGAGGACAGTGTTTAGGACCCAGATTACTTATTACGTTTACTACATAAAATTGGTTCGAGGTCAGAAAGCACAACCAGAATTCATACATAAGGCACACTGTCGATTTTTGAGAAAATTATAGGATTTTAAGTGTGCCTTATATTGTGTAAAGTACGTTATACAGAAGAAAATATATCGCAAATATATCGTTACCGCACATGCTTCAAATTATACCGTGATATGGATTTTAGGCCATATCGCCTATTCACATCAGTATGAGGAGAGAGTGTGGTTACAGAAAACTGCAGCAAATCTACACAAAAGGATTCAGTGAGCTGAGAACACAACAGACCAAAAATTACAACTATTAAGTCAGGTTGAACTAGCATCTAAAGTTTCATAGCAGTTATATTCTATGTTTAACAAGAGGAGCTTGTCTCTCGTCTTATCCAGCAACAACGTTAATGGATTAATCTTTAGATTATTCATTTTTCCTCTTTTAACATATCTTAATTTATAATACTGATTGTACTAACCTCATATTAATAATAATTGCCTTTATTTATAATATTTTTATAATAATAAACATAGGCAGCATTTGTGTTATTGATGAGCTTTGGGGATCCTGGTGACTGCACCTCATCAGCTGAATACTGTTGTTGAAAAAGCGTGTACTGATACATTTTTACATTTGTTAAAGAAATGTTTAAAGACCAACATTGCCAATAAGTTACTGCAGCTCAAGTTAATGGTTCAGTATTTTAGTGCTTCTACAGCAATCGAGGTAACTAGCATGATTGACAATGACATTATTTTTGGAGCTTCACAGGTCAGACTTTCAGAAGTACCCCTCATGTCATATAGACACTATTTAAACACAAGTAGTTGGCCACAGTTCTTGTTCTCTCTCCACATGAAACTATACGACAGTCACCTCTCTGTAACTGAGGTAGAACAGGTCATCTACTACCAGGAAGGTTGGTGGTTCGATCCCTGCATGCCAAATATCCTTGGAAAAGATACTAACTCCAAGTTGCTTTATGCATCTGTAGTTACTATAGCTCTTCACATCATCCTTGTTCTCAAACTCTATAGCAGTACATTCGTCAGGGATCCTCTCAATCTCCTGGACTGTCTTAATCTAGTTAAAAAGCCAACTGCCCTCTTTCCTAGAGCTCTTCACATCACAGGTATGTCATCTGGACCAACTGTCTTTCCACTTCTCTTCATAGCTTCCCTCACTTACTAATTCCATTGTGAGTGTATGGTTGTAATTATGCAAACTGTATCATGATGCCATTTAAAGCAGGTTCTTTATTCTTAAATTTGTTATGTAGCCTGTAAAGGTTGCACAGTGTACAGGTTTATTCAAGAAGGTCACATATGTGTTTGTTTTTTTTTTTGTTTTTTTTTTTTGTGTTTGATCTGAGCCCCCCCTGTCAGAGTTGGTCGCCCATTCACTCCACATGCTCCATTTCTGATTCTGAACTTAGGCCTCTGTCACACAGGCATAGAGGCCAATTGGCGACTGCCTGGCAACTGTTGCTTGCCAAAGAAAAATGAACATTCCCTTGGCTGGTTGTGAGTGGTTAAAAAAAAATAGTCGCTTGGTCAGCTAGAGGACATATCTTCATGATAATACATGAAATGACTCGAGATTCCTCAGTGTTACTGGAGGCCAAAGTAATCTCACTTAAAGTCAGTATCTAGTTAGATACCTAGTTAGATACCATGTTTAAGGCCCAAGTACAATATTCTCAGTTTTTTCTGATTTTAGAAGCAGGGAATTTGAGGTCATCCAGGTCTTAAGGTAGATAATAAATGTGACGTCGTCAGACTGCATGCCACCAACTGACTAATCAGTAGCGTCACTCGATGAGTCATGAGAGCTGAAGTGAAAGGACATTTTTGAAACCCGGCATTGAGGGAAATGGCTACAAAAAGCCCACAGTTGTCCCCAAGTCTGACAAAAAGTCACAGACTGAGCAGCAGGTATGTCGTCGCCTCGACGTCCACTTTTGTTTTAGCGTTCGTGTTGCATACTAATTACACCACGGGACGTTCGGCAAGTGTTATTTGATGAAAAAATTTTACTTATCAGTTGACAAAAAAGCATTTGATTATTTCGATCAGTTTTTAGCCAGTAAAGACTGAATATTGCAGTATTCCAGCCTCTCAGATGACACAATTTCCTGTTTTTCTTTGTTCTCCTGTCTTTGTGTCATGTAATTGTAAACTGAATATTTGTGATTTTGGAATTGTGAATGGATGAAAAGACATCAACAAGGTTGCACTGGACATTTATTGTTTTGATGTTTAATTTACAAAAAATTGAAAGAAAAACCAAAACGGAGATTAATAACGTGAACTGTTAATAAATTACTAGTACAAATGTTAGCACACATGTTCCTCTGATTACCTTAGCAAATGAATGTCAGATTTTCTGGAAGGACAGAAAATATGACTTAATCTTCTAAAAAACTAAAAGTTTGATAACGAATGATATTTGGAGATGAAAACACTTCGTTATCAATAACCAAAAGAGCCAAGAGAGGAAATGCTGAGGAATATTTTCTTATTTTTTCCTATAAAATTGTGGAAATTTCTCAAACATTTTCAGATTCTTGCCCCCCAAGATGTGGAACTTTTGGGGATGTCTTTTCAAAAAAACTGAACAAAAGCCTTGATGTCATTCTTGGCTCAGCAAAGCTGCGATTCCCCAAAACATGCCAGAATATCAACTCTGGCAAAATTTCAATCACATCTGGAACATGTGGGAAAAGTGCACATATTTGTACATGTAATAAATTCCCTTCTACAAAGAAAGAAGTGAAGGCGTTTTGTTCTGTAATTTTCCATCGTCACTGAAATCTTTCTCTGCAGTGTGAACACGCCATATTGTCATTGGCCAACCTTGTCTCCTAGATGTCATGTTTACTGTTACACCTCAACTGTTTAAGTGATATTTAGATCAAAGTTAAATTCACAGAACTGTACACTTTGAGACCTTTCAAATTAAAGGAATCACTTAAAATATTTTGGTATTCAAGTGAAAGCATAAATTATAATAAACTGGCCAAACTGGAATATTACTCCTCAATTATTAGAGGAATATTATAAGGACACTAAAGCGCAGATCATGCACTTGGAAACCTGAGATATGGTCCTCCAGATGCAAACAGCATGTGCATATGGAAACATGTTATGAGGCTGGAATCTAAGAGCTTTTCCTGCTACAGGCTCTCTTTGAGAACTGAAATGTGAGACATGTTTCCTCTTCAATAACATTTCTGTTCAGCATCTCTTAAACTCTTCATTTTTTAATTTACAAAAGTAAAATCTGAACATTTTTCTTTCTCTTACACCTCAAAATGAAAATAAATCCCTAAAATATTACAATGATTTGCGAACACTGCACGTTGCTATTGCTTTGTTCAGATACCATTTAGCCAATCAGAAGACAGAATGGACAGTCATCAATGCTCTGCTGCCAGGCACATAATACACCTAAGTCTTGAAAATGTTACTGAAAAACAACTTGAGAAATTATTCCACAGTTAGTCAAATCAGGGTCAGTTTTACCACTCTGGACATTTAACACATTCATTTAGGATGTCTGTTTCTTTTCTCTGTCTGTATTTTGTGGTAACTGCAGTTATTTCTAACATTAAGGTTATGTGACCTTTCTCAGAGAAAGACATTTCACTGTCTGCAACTTTCATTTTAAGTTATTCAGTCCATATATTTTTTTCAAAACTTTAAATTATATAACAAATTTACTTTCCCCAAACGTAATTTTTGTACAACCATCAGTGAAAAGCACATTAAGATTTGAGTTCACATGTAATTTCGTGTGTGAAAGCAAAAACATCAAAGGAGATGAAAATAGAAACTGTGATTATTTAGACTTGTATTTAGATCAAAATTGTTTTTGACACAGGCAGACTTTTATAATACCCCTATCATTACTCACATCTTTAAAACAAAATTGTGACCAAAATTTCAGTTTTTTGATTATCGTGTTTACTGTAATCCAATATTTGGATTACAAGGTGTCAACTTTAACTTGTCAACCGCAAAGCTGCAGTGGATTCTCTTGTTTCTCTTGTCTTGTTTTTCATTGAGGAATGACTGATTGAAAAAAAAAAAAGTTATACTGACAACAATTATCATGAATCATGTTGTTAATAAATGTCAGAAAATGTTTAAAGCATTTCATATGTTCAGATATTTTGTCCAACCAACTGCTGAAAAGCGAAAGAGATCTAAGGAGGTCTGTATAATCCTGCAGAAGAAAAGATCACATCTAACAAAACAGCTGCTGATTACACAGCAGAACACAGAACACATCTTGTTATTGCAGAGTCAAATGGTTTGATTCCTCTGTAAACTAAATATTGAAAAAACCAAAACAAAGAAATTTAGAGACCCCTTGAACCGAGAATAGCTTTCACTGGCATTTTATTTTTTTTAACGTTTTTTTCTTTGAGGTTGCTGACATTGCGGCAACAAAATTTATATTAAGCTCCATGGACAGTCGTTAGAAATTACATGTGCACATTCTACAAAATTCCTTTAGTTTATCAGCTCAGCCTTCACTCTCGGCATACACGAATTATTTGATATATATTTTATGTAGCTCATTTGGCATTGTGCTCTCTGTCAGAAGACTAGGAGAATGGATGTTGGATGACGGTAGTATGGATGTTGAAAGCGCACCTGCGGTTTATTTATTAAAAATCTTGATCTACTGAACAGTGTCATTTGTTTGAGACAAATTTTACGATTCTAACCGTTTTGCTCCCTTTTGACAAACGTTTCTGTTACAGCCCCAGAAAGTTTTCAGATGCGGATAATGGACTCACTTTCTGGCTGTGTGACCTCGGACAGTTCAACATGCAGCCCTGCCATGCTGCTGCTACTCGCTTTCATTAACAAAGCTAACATTTGTTAGCTTTGTTAACATAAGCGTTTTGTTTTGTTTGCTTTTTACAAACTATGTCCACCGACTGCGCAAAGGATCATTATAATATTGAGTCCCATTTATTTCCCCTCCTTTAATGATGATTTCTGGCACTTCCCGTGTTCTACTCAATACCCACTCTGTGTAAAAGCCCAGTCTGGGTCTTACCTAGGGTTGGAGCTGTTCCAGTAGACCGCGTACCGGTCGGAGTTCATGCGATCAGTGGTAACGGCGGAACAGATTTGGAGTAGCAGACCGAGCAACATCAGCGGCGGCCGCCCCGAGCGCTCCATGTGCAGCGGCGCTGCACGCTGCGCCCAAGCGAACATCCGCGTCTCTTCTTTGAGCTCTGAGCGCACTGAGACCCGCAGAGAGAATTCCCCGAACCAGGGTTTTCAAGGAAAAGCAAAGAGAATTTGTGCACTTTATATCCACGTAAGATCAATACTCAATATTCACTGGCTGCATATTCCCGCTCTCAAAGCTTTAACTGAATTTATTTCCAAGAAAACAAACTGATAATAATCCATTTCATATTGATATGCGACGACATCAACTGCCTCTTGTTTGAGGAAGAAAAAAAAATGTCCACGGCTAAAGCTTGACCGCAAAAGCCGTTAAACTGTCCCAAATTCGGGTCCAATGGGACAAACTGTCCCAAAGTTTCATTTTCACTCAAACAGAACCAAATGAGCATCACACCAGGGCAGCGTCCACACAGCCAATCAGTCCATATACGTCTTGCTCTCCAGCTTTCTGCCTGGAACTCAGTCCCACTTTATTGCGCAGTGCACAAGTCTGGAGAGTCTGCTCACTCCCCGGAGTTCTCATTAAGGATTCATGCCTTTTTTGCGTCTTTTATGTAATGCTGAATACTTTTACAGTCTGCTGCTGTCTAACAAACTTTGAAATATGACAGAGGAGCTGCTCATCCACTTTTCCCTTTGCAAAGACCTCACTAGTTTTCTAGGTTTGTTTGGAGCTGCTTTAAGTTAAAGACCTCGCCGTCAATCCGCAGTAGAACTGGACCCGCTCTTTCTCGTCAAAGAAAACTTTTCGAGGTAAGCGCTCTTCTTTCGCTCTCTCCACAGTGAGCCGTGTCGAACGGTTTGGACCAGACACAAAAAGAACAAAGCAGCGAAAATTTAGACGAACCAGCAGGAGGAGCGTTCGGTTTGGTTACCGGGGCTCAACTACTAACTGTTATTCGGAATGACTCCCAGAGGGCGGAGCTTCTGCTTCACAGCGTTCTCCTACTCACAGCTCACTCTTTCATTGGTTCGGTCATAAAATGCTGCATTGATATCTGAGACAGTGTTTGAACATGATGCTCTAAAAAACTATTAACGATAAAAATCTGATGTATGTCCAAAGTCAGTGGCATTTGTTTTCTGTCACTGCTTAAAAACATGCATACATTGTGGACATGTGCCCTAGCTCACCTGTGAATGGCTCAAGCGATGGCAAGGCTTGCTCTGGAGGGTCAGAAGATCCAGGCCAAGTGAATATTGTCGCTGCTCTTCAGTGCATGCCCATGCTCACCTGCCTGTCCACCCACCACCAGCCGCCTCATGGATTCAAGGTTTTCTGGCATCCTCCCCCTTCCCCACTAGCTTGGATCTCAAGTAAAGGTGTTCTCTTGATAATCCTCTGGATAATATTACCTAACTCATCTCCTGGATTCTCTGCCCAGTCTAACTTGTAATCTCCTCTCACAGATCTCTCCTGGTCTCTCGTTACCATCCTCCGCTCCTCATGTGTGTCTCTCTCCATTTTAATTGGATTCAGTTGAGCTCAGCCTTGTGTTTAAGTAAAATTTGTTTCTATGTTTGCTTTTCTTTAAAGTGAGTAGAGCTCACCTAAGTTAATTCATGTTCAAGTTCTCGAAGTGAATGAAGAATCTCAAGCTGCACTCCACTGCTCTCTGTCCTGCCTGTGTCTGGCACTTGAGTCCTACACATGTTGTTTGCTAAAACTTGACTATATAATCTATCCACCATGTCAGCAGACCTGGTCGGAACAGCACTGGATAAGCAGGGGTGCCTTTTAAGAGAACACACAGCTGCCCTGCAATTCGTTGGAGCCCAAGATGTGCTCATGACTCAGAGGCTCGACTGTTTTTGCTCAGGTAGTTGAATCGATTAAGTCAAAATTATCCACTGTCCTCTCCTGCCGAGCTCAGAGGGGTGGTGCCGGCTGCCCTGACTTTTATGGGGGCTGCTTTCTGTGATACTGTGTCCCCTATGTTGAAAGCATTTTCAGGAGAGGACTGTTGTTGCGGAGGGTTTCTGCTTTGACATGGAGAGAAGCTTATTTACTGTCTCAGCCAATTCCTGTGTGT
This sequence comes from Rhamphochromis sp. 'chilingali', assembly GCF_963969265.1. NCBI lineage: Eukaryota > Metazoa > Chordata > Actinopteri > Cichliformes > Cichlidae > Rhamphochromis > Rhamphochromis sp. 'chilingali'. The sequence goes on from NC_137934.1 coordinate 25,306,935, forward strand.
TCCTACGAATTGAATGAATATGAATGAATGAATATGAATGAATATTCTTTATTGTCATTGTCACAAGTACAATGAAATTGAAAGATGTCTCCGGTCAGTGCAACATCACGAAAGATAAATACTTAAAAACTATAATAGATAGGATATAAAAGATAGAAATACATATAAAATACAGTATTCTCATACAGTAAATACACCCAAGCAATCCAGGCCTAAGGCCCCATACAGACACTCAACATACGACCTAGTTGATATATCACTCAAACAATCAATCACTCAGTCAATTTGTTAGCACATCCAACAAAACATGTCTGAAAGCATTCCAACATCAAGGGCACAAATGACAACAGGGGCAATGAAAGTCATCTACTTTTAGTAGCATTGAGACATGATATTGCAATTGGGTAGAAACTGTGTTTGAGTCTGTTAGTCCTTGTGTATGTTGTTCTATACCGTTTACCTGAAGGCAGCAGTTCGAACATGGAGTGTCCGGGGTGTGAGGTGTCCTTTATGATGTTATGGGCTCTTTTGAGGCAGCGGGAACTGTGTAGGTCTTTCAGTTTGAGGAGAGGGCAGCCGATTGTCCTTTGGGCAGCGTTGATTACTCCCTGGAGTGCTTTCCTCTGAGCCACTGTGCAGCTAGCGTACCATATGCCTATGCAGTACGTTAGTATGCTTTCGATGGAGGCTCTGTAGAAAGACACCAGCAGTCTCTGTGTGATGTTGTTCTTCCTAAGCACTCTCAGAAAGTACAGTCTCTGTTGTGTCTTTTTCAGTAGCTCAGAGGTATTCACACTCCAGGATAAGTTTCCCTCTATGCTGACTCCCAAGAAGCGGAAGTCTGCCACCCTCTCCACATAGTCGTCGCTGATGATTAGTGGTTGGATTTCTGTCTTGTGTCTTCTGTAGTCAATTATGAGTTCTTTGGTCTTTTTCGTGTTTAGGAGAAGGTTGTTATCCTTGCACCATGAAGACAGCCGCTCCACCTCATCTCTGTAGGCAGACTCATCTCCCCCAGATATGAGCCCCACCACAGTAGTGTCATCTGCGAACTTTACAATGGTGTTGCTCTGGTGGGCGGGGGTGCAGTCGTGTGTATAAAGCGAGTTTAGTCCACTCCTTAAATTGTTTATTAAGGAGCTTAAGGGGACTTTTGTTGCTGAACATGCCTGTTCTTTCCCCTTCCTCATAAACTTTTGCTTTAGCTCTTGTAGCATTCAATTTTTTAACCTCTTCCAAGCGTTCGATCTCTCTGCACTGCATTTCCATTGCTTGCTGCCTTTCCAAGTTTTCATGTTCCAGTTTTTGTAGTTCAGCTGCTTCCCTTTCTTGCTCCTCCATGACTGCTAATATTTCTTGAAATGCAGCTACTTCAACCTCTGCTTCCATCGCTTGTTTGTGAGTATGACTGACCTGAACCACTTTTAGACCTTCGCGATTTTGACCTTGCTTTAATACTTTCAGATCCTAAGCACAGCCCAGCATCGGGCCTTTGGCTGTTTTTCAGCTCTTTTAACAATGAATGAGGAAAGTGATGTACATGCATCTATTTTGTGCCTTGCGTCTGCAGCAGGGGTTCGTATTTGGTGTATTTGTTCATAAATGGTTTGTACATCTTCGCAGGTGACATTTGCATTGTTAATCAGCTCATTCAGTTCATTCTCTGAAACTTCTTTTCTTAATATTACTTTGCTTCATATCTCCGTTTTCCAAAAACAACTGCATATATGTATTGGAGATTTTCAAGTTTCTTCTCTTGAAGCTTTTTACCCTTTTCAGTTTGTAAAAGCGAAAGAGTAACTAACGGTCTGCCGTTTTATAAGTTGCTCAGCATCATTTTCTTCTGCTTCAGTCAGTAGGTGGAACAGCACAGTGCTCTTCATGATCATTGTCAACCATCTTGTTAGTCTAGTTAAATGTCAGTCAATGCATTATGTTTAAATTTCAAAATACTTCTTTAAACTTATTATATGTATCTCAAGTATTACTTTGGGATTACTGTTACTGTATACTTTAGCTGTAATGAGCTTCACTCTTAATACAGATGTACTTTAACTTAAAGAACTTTGTAAACTTCACATATAGTTTGACCTTAAGCAAACACACAAAACTCTTTCCTAAACTACAAAGCATCACTTTGAAACACTGTAGAAATTAAGTAACCTTTGACAAATGTGTTATAGAAACTTATTGTGGATCTTTAAACTTGAATTTAACCACTCTTATTCTACTTTAAACACTACCGTTTGTTAATTTTCACATTAATCCAGTTACCCAGCGTTGCTGCTGCTGTGCTTGGCTGTTTGTGAACAGTGAGCTTGTGTGATGGCGCCCTCTTGCGTCTCACCGCTGTACTGCCACTCACTGCTGCAGCTTCTACCAGCAGCTTCTCACCAGTGCGGGCTAGGGCGAGTTTTTACTGTATCTCCAAAATGACAACACAGCACTGCTTCTTCAAGAAAGGCGCTTTGCTTTTTTAATTAATTTTTTTTAACACTGTGAAAACTACAAACATAAAACGCAAATGCTTTAGGCACTTCAGTCATTTAAAAGTAACCTCCCACTTTGGAGATCCTAGAGGAATAACCTTATAGTCTTGTGCATTTGAAATTAACGTATAAAATAATTAGAACACCATAGATTATAAATTTGGACAATATTACAAGACAATTATAACAAATCCCTTGTACAGCTAGTGGATGAACTAGACTGTTGCAGATGTCTCGCTGAAATCCTTTCCGTGTTTTTCAAACACAGGCCTCACAGTCTCTTAAAATTCACACCAATGTCATCAGTTAATGTGTTGTCAAATTTGTCTACTTATGTGGTGTGAATCCCAAAAACATTAATGCCAATGGTAATGCATCTACCCGTGTCATTGTAGTGTAGTGGCATACGTATTTTGGCATTTTGTCTTTTCAGGGTTTGGTTTTCTTACAATGGCCTGAGATGCCGGATGATATACTGCCCCAAATCGGTCTGTTATGCCTAGTGCTCTCTCAACTTTGATAGATGCTTATTATTGAAATGTGATGCATTACCTGTTGATTCTTGGCGCTCCATATCTGGCTATTGATTCATTCCTCAGCCACTTTATTACAGTCTTTGCATCTTCTTTCTCGCAGGGAATTGCTTCCACTCATTCGGTAAATCTGTCCACCATTACCAGTAGATATTGGTATCCCTTTGTTCTGTGTTCTCATGTCAGTAAAATCAGTGGCAATGTCCTTGAATGGGGCATCTGGGACCAAAAATCTTCCCATGGAACACCTGTTTCGAGTTGTGGTCATTACAGGTGACACACTCAGCTTCGTGGTTACTCACAATGTGCTACCACAACTCCTCCATATTTCTTTGAGTTAGCTTTTTATTGACACGCACTTGCTTGATTAAAAGCTGGCAGAGTTTTGCTGGTGCCACTATTCTTCCATCAAGACCTCCATTTTTTTCTGCCTGGTCAGCTGCTTTGTTTCCTTTAGCCACACATGCTGAGTTTCATTGGTGTCTCTTGCATTTCATGACAGCCACCGTCTTTGGAAGAAGGACTGCTTGGGTCAGTTCTTCCAGTTGTTCCTTGGCAAGTGGCTAGTTTTTGTCATGTTTCTTTATTCTCCCATGAATTATTCTTCATATTGATGTAGACATGCAGGCATGGTGTTTTAAACAAAACCTCACCACTTATTTATCTGCATATTGGACACGCAGCTGGATCAGTTAAGTATGTTTTTAGAGAGACTATGTAAATGTAAAAACTTAAAGTTTAACCATGCGTCTTGGTTTGGCTGTATCTGTTTTTTACTATGTCATTTACCATGAACAGTTGTTGACTGCAAAATCTATGCCTGCCTGTAATTTCTTATGTGTGTTTTTTTTTAAACACTGTTCTTAAGCATGTTGACATGTTTGCATTACTTGAGATGAAAAAATACACAGCAAATCCAGCATGTCCAAATTAACACTGTCGGATTTGATTTCAACACTATTAAAGTGTCTATATGGGTCCACACCAGAGAGTGTTAATTTAACTCTTTTTGGAGAGTTGGTACGTTAACTCTGATTTAGTGTTAAACACCAAATCTGTCTGGAGTTGATAATTTAACACTTGGTGTTAAGAGTTTATATATTAACTCTCAAAGAGTATTTTAGTTTAACCACGTAAGAGTTATCTTCTAATTCACTCTAAAAAGCGGGAATTTTACTGTTCTGAACTTCTAGAAATTTCTTTTGGAAATAAACATTTACTAAAAAGACGCAATGGTTTTTGAAAAACATTTATTCTGAACTGTGCACCACAATTTCAAAACATTTTCTGAAAGACGTAACAGTATACATGTTCTCACTTTCATTAGAATTTTGTTTATCAAAAGGTCTGACATGGTAAATGCAAATAACAGCGTTCTCATCACTTATTTCTTCAATACAATATGCATGTCCTTCATTCATCCCTTTGTGGAACTTCAACGCACTTCTGCTCTCCCCCATATTCCATCTTCACAAGCATATCCTGTGCGGAGATTGAATAAAAATTAGTTGACACTAATTAATGGCACAAATAATCCAGTAAACAATTGCAGCACAGTAAAAAAAAAAAGGAATCCTCTTTGAGCCATTACTTGTGTAAAGTATTTTCCCAAAAGACAAGGACACAGGCAACAGGTAATACTGAACTAAATGTAAAACCTCAACCTTTTTCATTTTTACCTAAACCGTGTGCACAAAACTCTGGAGGGATCTATGCTAACGTAGAACCCAGTCAGGACGTCAGCTACTGCTGTTTGCTCGTGTTTTTTTGTTTGTTTTTTATGGGCGATCGTTTTCAGGCTTCAAGTAGCACCATTATACCAACATTTCACATTCTAGACATTGTTTTAGGTGTATTTGACCAAAGGTTTGACTGAAAATTCACATGCAAGCTTTTTTTCAAGGCTGTGGTATTTGCCCGCAAACAATACCTTTCAGCTAGCTAAAACAGAATATTATGCTATCAGCGAGCAACATGGCTAATGCCTTTCACACAGCTTTGTCTCAACTCCAAAGAGCCACAGAAGTAAAAGCTCATAATAATAATTGAAACAATCTTTGAAAGAATGACTTACCAAGCATGGCAAACAACTCAAATATGTAGAGCAAAATGTTCTGAAACGGCTTCACTTCAGCTTCGATTGGAGCCGTGCTGGGGGCGGAGTCTGTGAATTTACTCTGTTGGTGTCATAGCCCCTGTAGGAGTTCAGAGTTAAGAGGTCAAGAGTTAATGTTTCCATTGTAACACCTCCAGATTTGACAGAGAAACACTCATTTTTAACACTCGATTTTAACTACTATCATTTTACACCTCAGAGTTACATTAAAAGAATGTGACTCTGCTTAGAGTAAAATTAACTCTACTTTTGCAAGAAGACTATTAACACCAAAACATTTAACACTTTTGAATTTGCTGTGTACAGAGTAATTTGCCTCTCTACTTGCATTTGCACATACACATCTGTGCATGTACACGATAATGCACAAATAGTAACTGATGTCAAAGCCGTGAAAGCAGAGACAGGGGCAACTTCTAACACACCGGGGTCTTTTCAGTCTCTTGTTAAAGAGGACAGGTTTATTTATAATGGGCATATGCTAGTAGACATAAAAAGCAGCCACCCTCTCACCTTGCCTTTGTTCCAGCCTTCAACAGGAAACACACCCACAAAAATGATAGAGCAGCAAGTTCAATAGCTGTTGGTCTAGCTGACTTCAAGAGACAATCACAAGATGGCAGTAATGTAAAATATCAATGTCAGTCGGCACTATGGGATTGATGTCTTTCTTTAGAATTCTCCGGGAAGGCACTTGCTTGTGGTCAGGGAATGAGTATCTCCTGCTTAATTCTCATATCTGATCCTATTGAGGACAATGATTTAGAAAATAGATTTAAAGAGCAATTTGCAGGTTGACAACCTCAGTGAATAAATGAGTAGAAAAATGAAGGAATATGTAAATTTACCAATCAAAAATTCAGTCAGTTTTCTGCTGAAAAATCAAACACTGTCTGATTCCAGCTTGCCAGTCCAGTGTACTACTGGTGCACCAAATGAATCCAGTGACGTCGCATTTTGTACTGGCACAAGATGGTGCTATACACGCACTAAAAACTTTCACTTAATATATGTAGGGTTTATTTTCACTCCCTCAACTCCCTTGTTCATTTCAGCATTCAGAACCAAAGTGAAAATCTTTTTCATTTCTACATTTGTTTTAAAAATATGAATGACGTTTTGACCTGAACTAAAGATCCCACTCAAGCTTATTGACAGCTGGCTTTTAAAAATACAGAAATTAAAGTCATTAGCAATGTCCTACCAGATTATAAAAAACTCATACTCGTAATAAGAGAGGAGAAGACAAAGAAACTGGAGAGCACCAACAACCAGTTAAGCTTGGTACGGAGTGGCAACCCTCCGTCCTCCATGACAATGTCCCACAGGAGTCAAGACACAGCAAACCTCAGACTCAGCCATATACACTACACACAGACACACTCTTGTGTATATATGTATGTAATCATATATGTATTTATACAGTAGACATGGAGCTGAAAAGAATAACATGCATAAAGATTTTTGCACATACATTTAAAAATATATATAGTTGTACAGATAAGACTTAATATTCATTTCCCATATTATTTCATCATTATCCTCCTAGGACCTGGCGACATCACCTTTTGGGTTAATTAGACCAAAATACTAAATCTTGCTCTACAAGGGCCTGATATCCACTTACGAGGACATTATACTGCAACTGTTCTATCACAATTTTAAATGAATATCCTCACATGTGGCTCTCATTTTTCTTAGAAACAAAAATTAGGTAAAAAAAAAATCTGGTAATTCTTTGTTTTTACATTCATCAGGTCCCAATCAGCCCAAATATCAAAGAGAAATTAAGAATGCATGCCGTGGAAGAGTTCGGGTCTTAGGAGGTTAAACCAGGGCACTATCATACACTGGGGGACTTCCATTGATGACACATAACAATAACATAATGATAACAATAATATTTATATTTATAACAAGGTGCAATAATAATTAATGTGCAATAATAACAGTGTGCAATACACATACACTTATTATTCTTTTTTATACTAAGTTAATATACTGTGTTGTGTTGTTTGTTACGTTGTGATGTGTCATATCGTGTCGTGTTGTGTTATATGTAGTGCCGACGTAGGACAGTTTTTCCAATTTCATTGTACTACTGTACTATGTATGACTGTGCAATGACAATAAAGAGTTATCTTATCTTATCTTATCTTACATACATGCTGGTTAAGCATGATTCCGCTGCACCCAGACAGTGTTGATATTTTTGTGTGTTTTTTTTTTTTAATTTTATTAGCTGATGCAGTTTGTGGTGTGGCTTCTACAGAAGAGATATAATTAAATGGAATTGACTGCTGAGCCACTTCCTTCTTGGAAATGAGTGTTATGTTACATAAAAACAACAAGCCTTAACAACCAACCTGTCACAGCTTTGTTCTTTCCCACAGAAGAGAATTCCAGTGAACTATTAACATGGCATCTGAATGGTTTCCAAACAAGTAATACATGTTCAGTCATGTAAGGTCTTTTTTTTCACAGCCACCTTAAGCTACTGGTTGTTGTGGGTCTTTCTACATAGTTTTTTTTTAAATTTAATAAATAATAGCATAGTCTATTGGGGTGAGAACAAGACACTTGGCCATCGAAGAATATCCCGTTCCTCTGCTGTGAGAAACTCTTGGTTTGTTTTTGCAAAATGCGGCGACCTTCCAGTTACAGATGCGCTTCCCAACCCACTGAGCCACGGTCGCCCCTTTGTGTGGTTGTGTAACTAAACATCACATTAATTCAGTCCACACAACTATAAAGCTGGTAACGTGACACAGAAACATATTGTGGGTTCTGCAATTAATCATAAGGATTAATAATTAATTAATTAATAATACAGTGTGCTTGCTTTTTTTTTTTTTAATTCTAACATATGCATTTATTTATAATGTTTTATATACATACACAGATATTTTAGTCTTTTTGCCATTATAGTTCATTTATAAAATACTTGGCACTTTTATTGATAATGTGGTCTAGCAGAACTAAGTGTTTTATAATTTAGCTACAGTAAAGTATATTTCTACATGAATCATCACTTCATTGTTTTCAAATAATGTTGTAAAACTACCAAAACGACACAAAATTTACAGGTTCTCTAGTCTTCTGTGAAAGACATCGTCTTTGTTTGAATGGCTCATGTAATTTCTCATTGTAATCTACAACAGGTTTCTTTAAACTATAGAGGCAATGTTGTAAAAGCTCGAGTGGGGAGGGAGCTTAGAGGACAAAGGAAGAAGATCAGGGACATAACAGAGAAGCCTAACCTGAAAAACCAGACAGACACACCTCTCCGTCCTTACACCCTGTGTTTTCATGTTTGTTGTGGAACCATTCTGGTTCCATTAAAAATTTCCCAACATTACTTGACGACTTACTGAGAAATTCAGCATGTGTTTGTTTTTGGCCATGCACTTAATTATACATGATTTTATTCAGTCAGTCGTTTTATTTTTATTTCATTTTTTTCATATTTTAGCTACTGTGATAAAGCAGATTCCCAATGTATTATAATTAATAAATTCTTCTTCTTCTGATCATGACCATTATGAATAATAAATAATAATGATATAATATTTATAAATTACAAATACCAATGGCCATAGGTTACAAAAGAGCAACAGCAATCTTAGTGTAGTTAATGGAGGCACAAAATCTGGATTTGGTGAGGAAACTGATTCTGAGACAATTTTTTTTACCTTAATTTTGACTGTTTGACTCAGTGTGTGATCAGCATTTGGCACAAAAACCTTTTGTTTATGTCCTCCCAAAGATTCAGCGGACTTTTTGGCAGCAAGAACCCCCCCCACCCCCACCCCTCCTTTAACTTAGTCATTCATTTAACAGTGAATGTCTAAAAGCATGTCCATACAGGAAGGAATTCACTTTTGCATATTGCTTTGATGGGTAGTCACCAGCAGACATTCCAGACTCTGGCTGCCTAGTTGACTTTCTAATACGTTTACCATCCTGTTATAGGTCAGTGAAAAGTGTTTTTTATTCCCATTGATAGTCTTTTGTTAATTGTTTTTCATGCAGAATTCATGAAAGTAGATGTTTAAGATAGACATTAACTGACGTTATAGACACTTTTATTTTCTGGGACCATGACTCATACAGACACACCTGTTTTCAAGTGAAAGAAAACACCACCCCGTCTCTGTCTGTGACTGTGTCATTTGCAAAGGTATTTGGCTATGCAGAGTGAAGCACTCTGAAATGAGGGAGTGTGCAACCTACGCAAATGTGTATGTGTGCAGTCTTCAAAAAAATGCAGCGGCATCTTTTAACTTTACTTTAACACTTAGTTTCACTTTAGCTTTTTGTATCTTATAACTATTGTCTTCTCCGGAACTCACAGAGGGAGCCACCACAGCACAAGCATAAGTAGCTCACCAGCCTGTTGTTTGTGGTACTATCCCTTGATGACAGTAAACAGCTCTTCGCTAACTGGTAGGTGAAACACTTTAAACCCAGTCAACTGAAGCACTATTTTCTCAACCAGTCTGAAACATATGACTCTATCCTATGATTTCTGACCCACTTCAACCAGCCCCTGTACAGAACACAACAATTCACTGCCAGAATCCTCATGCATACTTATAATTGCTTCAGCCAGCTAACATGCATGTAATGATCTAACCTGGTACAAAGGACGAAGAAAGGAGATTTTACTGGACTTTGAATGTGTGGTTGTTTTGCCAGACATGCTCATCCACTTTAAGCTTATAGAGAGGCAACAGTAGTTAAATAATCACTTCTCTGAATACACAAAAGATCAAACTTTGAAGCAGATGTGCTATAGCAGTGGAAGATCATACCGGGTAATGCTCCTGTCAGCTAAAAACAAGAATCTGAGGCTACAAGCAATATGTGCTCACCAAAACTGGACAGCACAAGACTGGTGATACTGGTGTAGGGGATACGTTCTAGGCCTGAGTATTATAGCTCAGTATTGTTGCTAACCATGCCTTTCCCATTGCTGTCCATCCTTGTGCCATCAAGTTTTGTAGCTTGTGGTTGTTATTTTATTGTGTATTGTTGTTTAGTTTAAAATTAATAGATGTGAGTGTATTTATCGATCAATTAATTAATCAAATAATTAATTGCTTTTATTTCTGCTGGGCTCCTTATGGGAGGTCAGCATGAGAACAGAAAACAAAGAGAGCACACACATATCCACATCACAACACCATAAACCACATGATAAGCAACTGGGGTGGGTAAGGGGGTGAGAGGTGGTATTTCAGTTGTTCATTTCTCTGTCACTGATTTGCATAGGTTGCTGCTTCCCACCTTTTTGTTGTTAAACTGGTCCCGATTTCAGTTCTCGAATCTCCCCTTGATTGCACACCTAGAAGGGTTTCCTATACAGTGTTAATAGTGTAAACTGATTTTATTTTGCCAGATGAATTACTGAATTATTGAATGGACTGGTTCCTATACAGCACTTTTGTACCCAGTTTTTCTACTGCACTTATACCAGGAAAATACAGGAACAGGAACAAACGTATTGCATGCAAGGGTTTATCACAGTGTAGAAAATTTCATATATGCATACTCCTTTACTTGAGAGTGCTTTACTCTGCATAGCCAAATACCTATATCTCAATACTCGCTGGTTGAAATTTGTACCTAGTCATCTTGTTCCTTTTGTCAAAATTACAACCTTCTGGCAAAACTGTAAAAGCTTTAACATGAACATACAATAAACTACAAATCTATTCACTGACAATCTACAAACGCTGTGAAACTTCCTGGAACAGGACGTGAGAACACTGAACCTGGTTGACTGGCCCCTCCCTGTGTTTTGACAAAAACAATCTAACCATGCCAAAAACTCTTCTTCAGCTGCTTTTATTTCTGTATTCTGCAGCCAACATTCTTTTTTTTTCCCCTAGCTAAACCAATCCAAATTTCCAACGGCAGTATCTGCCCTAAGGTAGGAACTCAGTGCTATTAAAAACTGGTTTTGTAGCATGATGACTCATAGAGACACACCTGTTTTGAAGTGGAAAAACACCACAACTTTCCTGACTATGACAGTCTTGGGCGGTTCCAAACACTTAAGTTGATTATGGAGTTCCACAGAATTGCTCTCACATTTCAGTTGCTTTTTCCGTTAGATAAATATCAGAAGTAAAACATTTGCATGATCTCCCTGCACTTGTATGGGATTTGCTCCCTCCCTCCCTTGTCTTAAGCCATGTTTTGAGTTAACTGGTGATTCCGAATTAGTTAATCATATGAGCTAGATGAAGATGGGTAAAATCTGGCTTGTAGTCTGGAGTGCTTTGGGTGATTACTAAGACTAGAAAAATGCTATTACCTGAGCTATAGATGATTCTATACATTGTGTGAATATATCAGCACACCTCTTCCTGTTGGAAGAAGCCAGGAGGTTATCTTCAGGCTGTAGCACTTTACACAAACAAACCATATCTATGGTGAATATATGACAATAGAACACAGGCTTAAAATAAAAACAAGGATTAACAAGGTTCATATTCAACAAAGGCCAGTATACACTAACAGAAGAAATCCAAATCATGAGCGGGAAATAATCATGGCAGCATATAAGGATATATATATCTGAGTGCCAAAAATAAGGTATATACCTAAAAGAAAAAAACCCTAACCAAAAACAATGACATACATGTTTAGACTATATGACTTGTCTGGGTGTGGCACATATTATCAAACCCAACAGTGAGCACTGTTGTTCTTTGCTTAATATTTTCATCCAACAAATTCAGGGTTGCTCTAAAATCATGTATTTTGTTCTAATCTTTTCGACACATTCATTCATTTGGACCTGGATAAGCAGTAATGACTTGGTAGTAGAGCAGGTCATCTACTGATCCTGGCTGCTCCTTCTGTGATGCGTCAATCGAAGGATGCATGTGTGGGACTGTCAGAGCACTTAAGCATAGATTAAAAAATAGGAAAGTTGTAGAAAAGTGCTGCTGAACCAGACCATTTACCATTTATTTAAAAACAAATAGTTCATAGTATGGACAGTCCCTGTCTTTAGAGAGGATATTATTTTCAAAAAGAATTTCACATTTTGACTGGTAAACCCACAGAAAAAACTCTTTCAAATTTGAATGGGAAAAGTCTAAGAAATCATGAATAATTAATGTAAGTGTGGACAGTGAATTTAATCTTTCAGAAGGGTCTGACTTCTCATGGAGAAAAAAATAAACACATTTTTAAAAATCAGACTGCATGGAACCTCAGTTAACACTTTCCAAGTTCACTATATTGACATATTAAGGAAAACAACATATAATACAAATAAATACTTAAATTAATAAACTGTGGCTGAAGTGAAAATTACCTGGATTACTGACCCAGTGTTTTCTGTTTACACAATTTTGAGTCTATTTTATTCATTATTATCTTCTCTGTGTGTGTCTTCTATTTTCTAGTTCAGTTTGCTTGTGCTCTTGAGTTTATCAGTATTTCTAGTTTATGTCTCCCAGTTAAGTCAGTCCTGTCTTTAGGTTTGTTTGTCTCGTCCTTTTTGTCCGTCTCCCTCCGTTCAATCTCCTTCTCAAACTTCACCTGCTCTGGAGCAGGTATAGAATTACATCTATTGATCTCAGACAACTGACCAGTCTCTTTGGAAAAAAGTGCCATCATTGCTGAAAGACTCCTCAAACCTATGATAGTAATAAGTTATGAAGGTGTCGACTATATCAGTGTCATATTGATAAGTCTGTTAACTTACACATAGGCCAAAAATAGTAGCTCTTTTCTGTTCTTAAACATAGCACGCAAACATTCGAACAGGTTTTTAATACTAAACTACTGTCCAACTTTTTTATTATTAATAATTTTATTATTTATTACAGACATTTATACGGCTACAAAGTTTTATCTGCCCTTGTAAAATCAGTCTTTCTGCTGGCACAACACTTATTTATAGTTACGGATGGCCACATGCTGCCAACGCCAACTCTGTCATGTAAATGCTTAGAATAAAACCTGGGTTAACTTAGCATGTTGTTATCCAGCTACATGAAACAGTTGATTGCTGATGTTGTGATAAGTGAATCCAGATAACACTGGCATTAAAGTTACCTTGAGTTACCTTTACATGCTTCACCTTACAAGGCCCTGGCTTTGCCCTCACTTCACACACTTACACAGGAGTCTTTACATGAACAGTCATGTAAAAGATCGACTATCTATTTTTCTCTTGAATTTGATGCTGTTGGGGGGGGGGTCATTGTGTATTTGAGCTAGAGAGAGGGAGAAAGAGTCCCTCCTCCTTGATAAGCTCTGTGATAAGCCACCTCATCTCACTTCAGCTGTCACATTCAGGAAGCATAGCCTCCAGAACTCTGTCGGTTCACTTGATCGGATAACATTCGTTTGGAGTTTTCCCCGATCATGACTCGGGCTTCTTTTCCCGTGTTTGTGTTGCTGGTGTTTGCGGTGAGTTCAGTGCTTTTTTTTTTTATTTAAAAAGTAAAGAAGAAGACAAAAAAGAAAAAGCTATTTCACCACTTAACAAAACTGGTTTTGAAATGTCTTTGTTTATTTTTTGTTATCTGAATTCTGGAAGATGTTTCAGCAAATGAGTTGTTGCTATTATATAGAAACACAACATAATTTTCTCATCCAACTCACTGATAGTAGTTATAACTAGGTGTAATTGAAAATGTTTAGCCGTCATTGCATACTTGGCCGTGCATCTTCTACTTAGCACTCCCTTCTCTGGAAGCTTGAAGTATTCCATGTGAAAATTTTCTCTAGATGGAGTGATTGGGTGTGTTTCTCCTGTGATGCCAATACTTTACCAGCTAGAAAGCTGTTTACCGACTTACGTTAGATTAACTGGTGATTCTAATTTCAAAACATTAGATTAGAAAATGTAAAGGTCGAGCCATTTACATTAAAGTTACTTTCAGCTCCTTTCCACTTAGATTAATGAGAGGTATGACATACAGGGGTGTATGTGATGAAGTGTGCTGGTGTTGTTCCTATTATTTACTGCCATTGGTCAGTTGTGATGCTGATCCTGGACCAGTATTATAATGACAATATAGTTTTTAAAAACTATCACTAATAAACCAACATTAATAACATACGACATACAATGCAATGACAAGCCTGAACTAGCATTATTTTCATATCACAGGAACAACACAAACACGAGGATATCAGACATCAGATACACTTAAAATGTTTTTTTTTTTCTAGTTTTGGTTTCATTATCTTTTTGATGTCTGTTCAGGTTTCCTTGTCTGTCTCTCTGTTTAACCATTTAACATTACTTTAATGTTTTGACACTTTTGACACTCATATTGTTAATTGTGTAGTTTTGCACATATCGAAGGCAATACAAGTGATACTGAACGCATCATTGACATCAGGATGATTAAAACAGGGCAGAAGTCCTCTATATGTTTTCAAAGACAAACAGTCTGGCAAGGCTTTCTAACGTTGATCCTGACTAATAAAGAACAAGTCTGTGTAAACGTGAGAGCAAAAATAAACTATATCAATATAAAACTGGGTCCTAAGAGTGCTGACATATATTATCATTAATATGTCCCTGACAAATTTGAGGAGCTAGAAAAGTGAAGGACAAAAAAGAATGCGGCCAGCCTAAAAAAATATGTGCTGTACATGGACAGCATCTTAAAGCTATGTCTAAAGAAGTGGGAAAAACTGACGCAAGGCTTAGGAGAAGAATCTCACACTCCATTTGGTCCATCTATTGGTCACTGAAGCCTTTTCAGAAATGGTCCTAGTGGAAGGGTGGCTGTTAACAAGGCATTCTTAAAATAGGAAAACAGGGAGAAAAGGCTGAGATATTCCAACAGCGAGTGTCTACAGCCATGGTTAAACACGGTGGAAATTCTTGTCAAAATTGATGGAACTATGAAAACAGAACAGAATTATAGCCAGGACCATCTGAGTGGCTTCATTTTTCTGTATGACAGTTATATTGTATAATTTTAGTGTACTGTCAGTACACTAAAAGGATACATGGATAGAAAAACCCACAGTGAATGATGAAATAATTGCCAGAAAAGTCAACTTTTTTGGAAAGTTGGAGAAATGGAGAGTTTATTGAACCATCTGACAAAACTGTTTAAATATTAATAAGATTTTAACTTCCATATATGACTTTTAATTTGTATTGTATTTGCTACATCTGGCATTTTTTAAAATTACTTAAAGTGTGTTGTGCCACTTTTTTTTAGGTTTTTCAGGAGGGGGAAATCAAACTGATAATGTAGAAGTTTTGAAACTCACAAAAACTGTATGTATCAAATATGTCACACTAGGTATTAAGAGGTTAGAGACTTCAACATCATCTTGACAGAGAATGAGACAAAACGCAGTTAACAGGCAAAAGAGACAAGCATTGTTCTTGAAAACTACTTAAATTACAAGAAAGTTTGCCTAACAAAGTTAAAGAATAAAGGTGGTCATACTAAATATTAATTTGATTGTTAGAATCAAACAAACTCTAATTTTGCCCTAAATGTTATTGTCACGGTCTGCGGTGGCAGATCGTGTGAAGTGGAAAGAGAGTGGACCCAAATTAAAACTAACCGGGGCAAAACTAAACATGAGCAGATGAACTGATGATCCGACGAGGGACAAAGGGAAACTCACCCAATAAATACACAGCAGGATGATCAGGGAAGTGGAGGCAGCTGTGGAACGAGGAACCAATCAGACTTAACCAGACAAAATAAAACAGGAAACACAAAAGAATGAGACTAAACGAACAAGAAACTAAGAACTATTCATATCAGGAAGCGAGGAAGCACCAGCAAATAGGATGACAGATCACTACAATAAAAGTAAACAAGGTCAAAAATGCCCAAAACATAAACTCTGGATCACAGACACTAAAGCTATTATGTAAGAGTATTGAAGTTTGTTGTGTTGTGTCTGTTGTGTTATAGCTCCAAGCTCTTGCTGTACAGAATCACAACTCTGGATCCAGTTTGGTAAGAAAAAAGAGAGACTGGGTTCTTCCTCCAAAGCTTCTTAAGGAAAATTTCGATTACACTAAAGAGAAGGCGATTGCTAAGGTAAGTCACTGATACTTAATTTCACTTTAATTCTGTCTCCTGATTATTAAGCATAAATGCCTGTCATAAACAAAAAATACCCATGTATCAGTGAAGTAATTCAATGTTTAACCATGACTTTTTAGTGCCACCAAGATGGTTTTTCTTCAGGTATCGCCTAACCTTTTCTGAAACATTTTATGTTATAGATAAACCATCGACTGTAAGAAACCACTGGGCAATCAGTCCTCTGAACAATAGCATTAGCATTTCTAGGTGCTGGCTCAAAATAGGGATCCTATTGGATTTGGTTGTGCCAATTGTAAGAGGGCTTTCATGAAATATAAAGACTGTCTAATTGTTTGTGAAGGGATCTTTAAACCCCCATTATTTTCTTGCTTGCTGACAGTGATTTCAAATGCATTCAGATTATTATTTGAAAGTTATGCAACCAAAAACATATAGAAGAGAACACTGAAGAATTGTAATAAACTTATTACCTATAATTAGTGTGCATGTGTCAGCCATCATGCAGCCTGCTTTAGTTTTCCATACTTTAACCTCTCTTTCTTACTTTCTTTCTTTTATTTCCTTATTGTATTATTTAATTTAGTTTAGTTAGTTACTGTCTTGGAGCACCTGTGACCCCCTAATTTCCTTTATGTATTGAAATATTTTGATTTTGACTATTAGCATACTGTTTAAAAAATGTTTTATTATTTGACAATTTAACACCACCAGCTGTAAGAATAAGAATAAATCAGTTTCACACATAATAAGAATTCATGTTAAAAACAAATTATTTAAAGAAATAGACAACTTCAGTTTTTTGGTGCATATGTGGTGAAATAATGAAGTCTTCCACCTTGTGTTTCAGATTCGATCCGATCTTCAGTTTGGCTCAAATCTTCTCTACTCCCTGGAAGGTGTTGGGGCAAACCAAATTCCTTTCCATGTCTTTGTGGTTGACCAACATTCTGGTGATGTTCGTGTCACTAAATTGCTTGACAGGGAAGTGATCGATACTTACACCGTGAGTCCTCCT
This sequence comes from Rhamphochromis sp. 'chilingali', assembly GCF_963969265.1. NCBI lineage: Eukaryota > Metazoa > Chordata > Actinopteri > Cichliformes > Cichlidae > Rhamphochromis > Rhamphochromis sp. 'chilingali'. The sequence continues at coordinate 25,324,154 of NC_137934.1, forward strand.
GTAGTTCTTCTTTGGTATGGAATAAGATTCAACAGCTGTCCTCAATACATTAAATATTAAGATAATTCAAAATGGACTGCCATTTATATACGCCTTTCCTCGTCTTAATGACCACCTCAGACTATAAAAAACATTAAGCAATACATTCATACAGTGCTTTAGTCTACATAGTTTAAGAATTATCTACAGCTGTGGTGGACGTTTACAAATACTCATCATCGGAATGAATGTCATGGTAATTTTGGGCCATTTCTTTGACCTTTTCTTTTTATGTACTCATGTGGTACATGTATTTTTGACTTTTGCTGCCATGATGCCAGGTCTCTCTTGGAAATTAGATTTTTAATCTCAATGAGATTTTTTTTTTTACCTGGTTAAATAAAGGACTAAAAAAAAATCCAATGTCAATCATTTTTCCAAATGATTGTACAGCATTTCGGCTGCACAGTCATTGTACAGGCTGACTGACTCATTAACTTCTCGTTAGTGAGTTAGTCATGATTGACTACAACAGGTAGTTTCTCTTTAACAGCATAAAAAGGATTTTTTTGAACCACTCACTGGATTCACTAAGAACTCAGAACAATGGTAAAGTCCAAGGAACTTAGTGAATAACTAAGGAGGAGAATTGCAGATCTACAAAAGTTAGGAAGGTCACCTCTCACCACTCTTAAACAACTACAGATTCCAAGGTCATCATCAAAATAATTATATACAAGTACAAGTTTTTGGATATGCCACCACTTTGCCAAGTTCTGGAAGAAGATCCAAGCTGTTACCCTCAGATGAGAGGACATTGGTTCAGATGTTCAGGAACAATCCAGGAACCTCTAACACTCAAGCCTGCCATAAACTGGAAACTGCTGGAACACCAGAGTCACTGTGCACAGTGAAGTGAGTTTTACATCACCATGGACTGAGAGGGTGCTGACCAAGAATGAAGCTCCTGCTCCAAAATCTACGACTTCAAAGTTTGACACAGATTTATATCTGCCCACATGATCAAGCCAAAATTGCGCTTTATTGCCGCAGACGAGACAAAGATTAGGCTATTCGGTCTTTCAAGCCCAGAAAACCCTGTACCAGCTTTTCAGCATGGTGATGATTGCACCATGTTCTGGAACTATTTGCTCCCAGTGCTGCTGATACATTGCACAAATGAATGTGGACTGTGCTTAAAAGCCTGTATATATAATTGGGACCACTTCAAAGAAATAATTAAAAGTTCCAAACGACCATGGCACTCATGCCTATGATGAATGCATGTAAACATGTGACCACAGCTGTCGACCATATCAATGGCCAATTAGAAACATGTTAAAGGTTACAGGATACCATTTCAGTCATAGTTGTGTAAAGAAAGATGAAGTGATGGCATTTTATAGAAAAGAAGAAAGACCAATTTTGCCATGATAATATAACGTTCTACAAAGATATTTTTTCTGTTGCTCACTGTAATATATAGTATTTGCTCTGATATTAAATTGGTTTCACTAACCTTTGTCACCTAAACTTGTAAAATGCACCTTTACTGGTGGTAAATCCATACTGCAAGGCGTTGTAGTTTATGTCAAGCTAAATAACGAACAACAATGGTTACATTTCTATCTACTACTCTTTCAGTTGTCTGGTGTTGCTATGTACAAGAATGGCACAATTGCAGAACAAAAAATTGACTTACGAATCAAGGTTGTAGATGAGAATGACAACTCTCCAGTATTTCCAGATGTTGAACCTGTTGAAGTAGATGAGCTCAGTCCTAAAGGTCAGTGGTGTGAATCTCATTCAAATTTGTAATGGTAGTGAGCGGTGTAAAACGAAATGATTGAATTATAAATTAAACAAAAAGGATTTTGATTTTTCTAGTGTTTGTGTAATTGAGTGATCAAATTGCTAAAGTCTTTCCAATGAGCTGCTGAAGGTTACAGACAGCCTGCGTTCTGCAGTTCATGTTATTTCACTATTATTATTATTTTATATTTATTTATTGTCTGATCTTGTAAATAACAATTTTCTGTTAACATTTGCTCATTATGTAAAAAGCATTATTTGGCACACAACAGTTAGGAGCTCTTCTTGACAAGTTTGTATCATTGTTTTAAAACCAGGGCAGGACACTGCACAATATCAATATGGAGAACAGAATGTCTGTTTTTCTCATGTACAGTGTCAATGAATGTGAAATTAAGTTTTGTTTAAAATTTAAAATTCAAATTAAATTGAGTTTTGTTTTGTTTTTTCATTTAATGCTACAGATACCTTGGTTACGACAGTCACTGCATTTGATGCTGATGAACCAGGAAATCTCAATTCTCAGATTGCTTATAGCATCATAGTTCAGAATCCAGCGGAAGATATGTTCTACATAGACAGACAAAGTGGATCCATCTTTGTTAAAAGGCCTGTTCTGGACAGAGAGGTATGAACTATGTATGTTTGACTATATGATTCAAGAAAGTTCTTTTAATAACATGGGATAGTGGTGAGATATATAATCACTATATATGGCTATATATAGGGGAGGGGGAGGGGGGGGAATAACTATTTATCAGAAAAAAAATTTTGTTTATACACTGGAGCATATAGTAAAAGAGCATATAGTAAAATCAGTGGCAGCTGAAGGGGCAGGTTTTATCAGTAAACCACAGTCGTCGACACAATTGAGCTTGTTTTTTATTTTGTGTTTCGATGGCCTGTCATATTCATTCCTCGATCTCTGTGTCCTCAGAAAGGGCCTTTAGAGACATTATTATGGAACAAGCTTACCAAGCCAGAGCAAACATCCAAGGGCAAATATTCTGGATACAGTAAAGGCAGAGGGTCCTTGTTACCCTATTTAACAAATCTGTCAACCTTTTGACCATTCCATAAATAAAAGTCTCTATTGTGTTTGTGTTAATGAAACTCAAATCCTTTAAGTAATTACAAGATAACAATGATTATTTTCATTCAGTCCATTCAGTTAGATACTATGACAAAAATGATGAATGAAACATCTTGATAACATCCCAAGTCTCTGTTCTAACTCCAGTATTGTACAAACTAGAGATGGACCGATCCGATATTACGTATCGGTATCGGTCCGATACTGACCTAAATTACTGGATCGGATATCGGAGAAAAATAAAAAAATGTAATCCGATCCATTAAATATCACGAAAGCACCTCACAAAACTTGCAACACGCCGTAACTCACCTCAGAACGTTAGCACGTTGGAGCAGTATGCATCACGTGATAGAGCGGCTGTGGCATGCAGGACCTGTCGGTGGTCTGAATAGCATTTGGAGCTTCGCTAGCAACCTGGCATTTCATCTCCGACAAAGTTTTCCCGAGAGAAGTAAAGCAAGTGTGTAAGTCCATCTCTAACTGTTTGTAAAGCATTCCTGCGTTAAGCTTAACAAGCGACTGCCTCTCCTGCTGCTACTTCAATCATGAAACGGCTTAACAATCAGCTGATCGGCTTTTCTGTCGCGAGTCCGTGTCTCTAGTTTGCTTTTGGCCCACTTTGCACCAGAAAGAGGAAACCAGCGGCTGAACAACAGCAGCACGTTTAAGCTTGATCAGCTGTTGTTAGAATTTATTTATTATTACTTTCTACTCGAGGATCTTTTTCTACGTAGCTGACGCTGGTAACTGTGCAGGGGCGGATCTAGCAAAGTTTAGCCAGGGGGGCCGATAGGGCATTAACAGGGAAAAGGGGGCACAAAGACATACTTTTCTTTCTTATTCTCATTTAAAATGTCTAGCTTTTAATAAATAATTATCTGACACCCAAAGTTTTAATTTGATGTAAAATGAATAGAAGTCAATTACTGTATATAGTAACTATTAAGTCTAATATATATACCCTAGTAAGCTATAGTACTTTTTCCTTTGGGAAGGTACCATCTGTGCAGTCTGCAATTCTGTTGAAGAAAGATGTTGAATCTATTTAATATTTCTTGAAAAATAATTGATTTCTGTGCATTTTTTTCCACACTGCATCAAATTAAGGTTGATTACGTCGATTAAGCATCATGAGGTGGAGCGTGAGGGGTGGTTCCCTATTTTTTATTTATTTATTTTTGTTGTTGCTGGGAGTTGGAACCCTATTAGTTAGGTTGCTTAATATTTATGCTAAGTACTCTTTAAAATACCAGAATAGGGAGGATGGTGTAGGTTTGAGTTTATTAGATTGATCAGTATTGCTGAACTATGAAATATTTTTTTTTTTTGCATACAGGTATAACAGAATAGCTTTAGTGTAGTTGTTGTTTTAAACTTGAGTATGAACTTATACAAAATGCAGCAAGATATTTAAAAAAACAGTTTTGTTGATTAAAAAACACTATATCGGATTCATATCGGTATCGGCAGATATCCAAATTTATGATATCGGTATCGGTATCGGACATAAAAAAGTGGTATCGTGCCATCTCTAGTACAAACGTATTTGTTTAATGACTATTTTGATGTCTTTTAATTTCAGACATGTAGTAAGTACATTCTGACGATAAAAGGTCAAGATCGAAATGGACATCCAGAGGGAAACACCGGAACTACCACTATTACCATAAATATCCTTGATGTAAATGACAATCCTCCCAGACTGGAAAAAGATCAGGTACCTCTCTTCCTTACATTTCTCTATATTAACATATACAGCAGGGGAAATATTTATTTGACCACCTGCTGAATTTGTGATTTTGCCACATAGAGAGAAAAGTATTCATTTTTAACGTGGTTTCATTTTAATGGGAGAGGCAAAATATCAACCAAAAATCCAGAAAAAAAGAACATTACATAGAATTATGAATTGATTTATAATAATAATAATAATAATAATAATAATAATAATAATACATTTTATTTATAGGCGCCTTTCAGACCCTCAAGGTCACCTTACAATAACACGTGAACAATAGCCAATTGCATGTCATTGCGTGAAATAACTATTTCGTTGGCTGAAATCAAAAAGTTATTTCAAATGGCACAGAAAACAAATAATGTGCAGGATAGGACTGACAGAACAGACTGAGGAGGCTCACACAACACGAGTGAGGATGTGACCAAGAACAGAGTGGCACAGACAGTATATACATAGGAGGAGATTAGGGCAAAGTGAACACATCCGGACACAGCTGAACTCTAATTTCATGTTATGCATTTCACTTACAGTATGAAGGAAGCATTGAGGAGAACACAGAACAAGTGGAGGTGATGAGAATCAAAACAGAGGACCTGGATCTAAAAGGCACAGACAACTGGGAAGCTGTGTTTGAAATTGTCAAAGGCAATGAGGCTGGGTATTTCAGCATTAAAACAGACCCCAACACCAATGAAGGCATCTTAATGCTTGACAAGGTACAACCTTTTTAATTAAGAAGAAATTATGTGCTGTTACTCAGCTTTTTTACTATCTGGCAAATGCAAAGTCAAACTCTGTGGCAAATGGCCCTCTTATGAATGAGGTAAGGATCAGAACCTTGATCACTGCAGGGTGATGATTGTTTCCTATGGTTGACTATGCTGCCATTCACAAGAGTGCTATTCACATATATGAAGATTTGTTTTACTTTGGTTTCACATTTCATTACTTTGTTACAGAGTTATATAATGTCATTCCAATAATATGTTACTTTGGAACGCATTACACCCTACAATGTGAACTTAGACTCAAAGTATTCCAAAATTTGATAAGTGTCTCTTATCGATAAAGCTCGGAGTCGTTAAATTTTGCCTTCCAATATTTTAAGCTGTCATTGACTTGCTTATTCAGCTTGCGTCAAGTCCCTGTTGTACTACCCTGTAGTACTTGGCTGGAAGACAAAACTATTACCACTGTATGAGGTTTACTGGCCATTGCTATATGACTACTGCCCATTACTTTAACAATTTTTTTCAGAACATTCATAACACATAGCACAGGAGCATAATTTTGCAGGTTAGTTTATATAAAATCCATAATACCTTTTGTTTTACAAAAAGCAAAAATGCATCAACAATAGCAACACTCCAATTATAGATGCATATAAAACACTGTATTGTTTCTTATGTGTCATCAATCATTTTAATTATTTTTTGAGCTAAAAGATATGTTCTTGTATCCGTCATTTACAGGCTGTGGATTATGAGGATGTAAAGAACCTTGAACTAGGCTTAGCCGTCAGCAACAAGAATCCATTAGTTGGAAGTGGAGGCAGTGGAGCAAGTGCAGCATTTGGAGGCGGTGGTGGAGGTGGTGGTGGTGGAGGTGGTGGTGGTGGAGGTGGTGGTGGTGGAGGTGGTGGTGGTGGAGGCGGTGGTGGAGGTGGTGGTGGTGGAGGTGGTGGTGGAGGTGGTGCCACTGGTGCCAGTGGTGCCAGTGGAGCAAGTGGAGCAAGTGGCGGAAGCAGTGGAAGATTTAAAACCTATCCTATCAAAATCAATGTGAAGAACCAGCCGGAGGGGCCACGATTTGATCCTAAAATCAAAGCTATTCCTGTCTCAGAGGAAGGGAAATCCTTTAACATTAAAAATGTTATTGCAAGCTACCCTGCAAAAGATGGGGATACTGGACAACCAGCTAAGGCAGTCAAGTCAGTCCACATACATATGTGTCAGCTTCTCTTTCTGTGCACAATAATAGTGATACTCATAACTGGTCTATTTCTGCTGTAGATATGCCAAAGGCTCAGACCCTGACAACTGGCTAACGATTGACCCAGAGACAGCTGAGATCAAACTGAACAAGATGCCTGACAGGGAATCTCCATACCTGGTCAATGGGACATATACTGCCAAAATACTCTGCATTTCAGATGGTACGGCATGAATGTTGAAGAACTCTCTGGAGAAATATCAACGCAAAAAAAAAAATAAATAAATACTGGATTATATATGTTTGTTTCTGGTTTTACACCACAGACATGCTTGGTAAAACAGCCACTGGTACGATAGCCATCCAAGTGGAAGATTCTAATGACCACTGCCCCACCCTGACCAGCAATTTCCAGACTCTGTGCACCACAGCAAATGCTGTAATTGTGAATGCCAGTGATCAAGACGCATATCCTAATGGCCCCCCTTTTCACTTTGAGATTATCCCAGAAAACACAAAAGGGAAATGGAATGTGGAGCATCTAAATGGTGAGATGATGATTTCAGTTTTTTTGGGGTGTTTTTTTTTTTTAGATGTAGTAGTTAAATAAAGAAAACAATGACAAAAGACAAAAAAAGGTCAATATACTAAAGTGTTGTTGTTGCTGTTGTTTGCTTTGTTTGTTTTACAAATTTTAAAATTTTATTTTGAGATAAAAATGTGGATTACAATCTGTCATATACACTCTAAGACTAAATCTATGAGTAATGCATATACATACTTATTTCACATTTTTCTGGTTTCTGACAGACACTACAGCTATCTTGCGGTCTCAGGAGGCTTTTTGGCCTGGTGTTTATGAAGTGGAATTTGTGGTGAAGGATCAGCAGGGACACGCCTGCCCTGAACCTCAGAGAATGACGGTCCAAGTTTGTACCTGCGAGAATGGAGTTGTGTGTGGAAACCAAGGCAGCAATGGTCGTGGTAGAAAAACAACATCATTAGGACCTGCGGGCATTGGGCTAATACTAGCGGGCCTACTACTGCTCTTGAGTAAGCATTATGTGATTTTTTTTTTTATTTGAGAATTTTGATAAGATAAAAAAGGACAATGAAAGAATTATACTGATACTCGAACCATAACAAAATGTAACTCTCTTACCTAGAAATTTAAATAAAACACTTACTGACTACTTTATAGGTAGACTTGGTCAGCTTTTAATTATATAAATATATAATCAGCCAATCACATCACAACACCATCTATAGGGAATCTATGGAGAATAAAGGCAGGTTAGGAAAAGAGGCATAAACTGGTACTAGCAGGGTTTACCTAATAAACCCTGTGTCTCTCCCAATAGGAAATACATAGCCAAAAGTAATTACAGACCAAACTATTCTACACTTGCTACCAATAACTACAAAAATTAAACAGATTAGACTTTTGTAACAATTTAAAATCCCCCAAAGCTTACCAAAGCTTAAAGGAATCCCAGTAATTACATCTATTTTAGGGATTTTACACATTCTGAAAAACTGTTTCACCTTCTTTTGACCTCACACCACATTTGTAGCTTTAACTTTAAATAAAACTTTTTTTTTTTACAGTCATTCCTCTGCTACTGTTATTCTGCTTATGTGGATCTGCTGTAAAGTTTCCAGACCTCTTTAGTGACATGCCTGACTTTGAGACCAAGTCACACCTTATTGACTACCGCACCGAAGGGCCGGGAGAAAACACGGTGAGACTGCAACTACCTTAAGTGTTGAAAACGGGAATAATCTCGGCATCGATGATGATGTCTTTGTGAAAGCTCCTTCAAAGTGATTTTTAATCACAATAAAAAACTGTTCACTGTTCTAACAATTGTATGACTTTTATAGGAAGGGCCACTACTTGTGACTATTGGCACAGTTAAAAATGGAGCAATGGCACCAGCGGGAGGTTTTGGTTATGAGGCATCTCTCACTGACATTGATGGGATGAAATTTGGCACCTATCAAGATGGTTTTTCAACTGACTACAGACAAGAAATGAGGGGTTTCACTGATTTCCATTCAGAGTTTGAGACCAGAGAATCAAGGCAAGGTGGATTTTTTGATAGCATTGCCCTGCCACGTCACTTCCTGGCACAGTATTACTCTCAGGTGAGAAATTAGCTGACAACTAAATGGACAACTAAATCCAATTAAATGGAAAGTTTTAACACTAAATGTGATATGTAGTAGCTTTACTAATGATGTTAGGTGAACACACGTGTTAATGTTGCAACTAATAATGTTTATGTGGATATTATTCACTTTTTATTGGCTGTCACTGTCGTCAATAAATATGTCTTTCGTTATTTTTAAAGTGTATTGATTTTTTTTATTGATTGATTTTTTTTTATACAGAAGACAGTCAGCGGAGAGGACAACCTTGGCGTGAAGGATGGTTTGTTGGTGTATGATTATGAGGGCCAAGGGTCCTCTGCTGGCTCAGTAGGCTGCTGTAGCCTTTTGGAGTCAGACAATGACCTTCAGTTTCTTGATGACCTTGGACCAAAGTTTAAGACTCTCGCAGAGGTGTGCAGTGGCAAGACAATTTCTTGTGATGACAAACAAGCGCTACCCATTACCCCTAATGCCTACATCAATACTCAAACCTCAGTATCAAGTTTGATGAGTGCACAAAAGCTCTCCCCTCCACCCAAACTGGAGCCTGCCATCTCCAAAGTGGAGCAGAGTGTGGTCAGGAAGACAACGGAGCACTCTGAAATTGTAAAGGAAAGTACAGCCAAGGTGAAGGAAGAGATGAACACAATGAAAACAGGGTTAGCAAATCAAGGCCAGATGCTCCTAATACAGCAGCAGCAGCAGCCTGTGTACTACACCACCACTCCTGTGTTGCAGCCAATGCATTATGTAGTCCAGCCACAGGTCCACAACACTGTGCTGCTGGCTGAGGCACCAACCACCAACCTTCAAGGCATGGTACTGGTTAACAACACACAGTCTGGACCTGCCCAAGGAGTATTCGTTCAAGGGCAGACACTAATGTCCAGTGGACAAGCCCAGGGCCCTGCAATGGTGCTGGTGGAGAATGGTGACACCCATAGTTGGAGTGATGGCCTGATCCAAGCTGGGAGCTTGTCTGGGTCCCAGACCATGATGGTTGTCAAAGGCAAGGCCCCTTCAGGGTCAACGAAAGTGCTAAAGGGGAGCCAGGGTCGTCTTGTTCAGGGAAGTACTCTACTGTCAGAAGGGGTCTCAGGATCTAAGAAAGTGCTGACAGTTGGAGTGCCAACTATGACCAAAGAGCAGCTGGTTCAAGAGGGAGGTCTTTCAAAGAAGAGTGAGGTCTTTGGCTCTGAAAAGGTCATCTACAGCAGGAGCAGCCAATCTACTGCCTTAAAGGCAAATCAGTAGAGCATTCACTGTAGTGACCCACCTACTGGTTTTTAAGGTGACAAGAGAAAATCATTAAATGGCAGATGAATTCCTGGACAACAGACGACCCTTTTTAGTTTCAAAATAGTGCATTACTCTTATGCTTTCAGTATTTTCATGGGAAGCCTGTAAGAGCAAAGGGTGGTGGTGAAGGGTGGTGGCGTGTGTGTGTGTGTGTGTGTGTGTGTGTGTGTGTGTGTGTGTGTGTGTGTGTGTGTGTGTGTGTGTGTGTGTGTGTGTGTGTGTGTGTGTGTGTGTGTGTGTGTGTGTGTGGAGGGATATGCAGCTTGTGCAGCTTTTCCTGGATGAAATGTAATCATTTCACAGATTAAAGGATACCCTTATTACATTTTAGTAGATGTTGCACTTTGAAATGTTGCTACTATCAAGCAAAACTTAGACCTGTGGGAATAATCAAACCATTCAGTAATCCATAATCTCCTTTGGATGGTGCATTTATGTCATTGAAGAGATCACTTTCACATTACTCATCACATCATAAAGCTGATAAATCAGAATGTGTTTTTCCAATTGGAATGAACTTTGCCTCTAAGAAGACAAGTGGACTCAAATCATGACAACAGAATGCTCACTACAATATCAGGACATCATCTTCTCATGTAACTATCAACTTTACCTGCTCTTCTTTGTTCTCAAGTTAACACTGTATTATGTGTGTGGGTATAATTGGTATCAATTGTTACATTCTCATGTTATATTTTAGGTCATCACTGCTCTCATTGTCTTGTTTTATTTTTATACCTATATACAATCTGTGTGTTTTTACACTAATAAAATAAAAACATTAAAGTCTTTTAGCTCATTGAATTTGATTGTTATTGCTCAGCCTAGACTGATGGGTACTGCAGAATGAACAACCCAATTTTGTGAACACAATAACTCAAGAATGATGTGATGTGGCATTTAGAAAACCATAGGTGCGTCTACTAAAAGTCTCAGACAAGTTCATATCTTGCCGACAGAGGTCAAGTTTTCTGAAAATCTTGCGAATTTAACAATTTGATAAAGACGTCATCTATAAGTTTCAAATTGATACCATAAGTTGCATCTGTTAAAACTCGCAGATTTCATTTCTGAAAATCTGGTGCATGCTATAACTCAAGAAAAGTTATGATACCATAGGCATATCTACTAACAGTGAACTTGAATAATTTGGTGACCTTGACCTATCAAAGGTCAAATAGACCTTTGACAGATACAATCATGTGTGGTCATATATACCATCATGTCAATGCAGGAAACAATACACTGTGATTACAAGAGCTTTCAAACATTCATGCAAGGCTTAATAAAATAGGTTTGCTTCTGGTGATATAGGTATTTCTGGGCTGACCCCCCAGTCAGAGAATTATTTTTAAATCTTTGGGGTTTTCTATTACATTGGTAAGGATTTGTGGCTGCGTTGATATGTAAAACCTGGGGTGTTATGTGATTGTGAAGAATATTTTTGCCAATAAAAACATATAAAATTCTAAATTATGACCAGTGTTGTAGAGCGTATACTTTACAGGGAATTATGCCACCTTTCTGCTGGATGTGGTGATCCAGCCGATCACCAGGCGACAAGCAGGTGGGTTGATTACCACAGGTATGCATGGGAAGAAGGTGGAGTAAAAGTAAAGTGTGGTTAACTAATGTGCACACGTGCACACACACAAACACACAGGAGGACTGGTGGGCTATGACAGAACCCCCTTCTCCTAATGGGAACATGCTGGAAACCAACCATGTTTATCAATGTGGAGGCGGTGAAAGGCCCAGAGCATGGCCTTGTCCAGAGCAGCTGCCTGTGGACTCCAGGAATCTTCTCTTGTCCACAGTCCTCCTTACGATGTACACTGGGGGGCTACCAATGAGCTGGGCAGGTCAGGTGAGGTGAGATGGCGGCACAGGAGACTGGAAAGGGTGAGTTTTAACTGAGATACATGAAAAACACTTTGAATGCACATCTTGCATGACAGATTCAGCTGCACAGAGTCAGGGTTGATCAGAGCCTCTATTTTAAAAGGTCTAATAAGGTTAGGTGAGAGTTTGCATGATTCAGTGTGTAAGGGAACATACTTGATAGAGAGCCATACTTTGTGATCAGGTTAATAACGGGGTTCAGGAGTCCAACGATGGTCTGCACATTGTTTATTTCGCTCCTCGGTCTGAGCAGCCCGTGTCACCCTTAGAGTTGCTGACACCAGCTGAGATGGTGCTGAACTGACGACACAGAGCACTTACTTTCAATAGAAGAAAACAGGGGTGGCTAAGAGCCCCAGGATGATTTGAAGCATGAGTGTCCAGTGGGTGATGAAGTCAAAGAGTTGTAAGAATACTCTGTCCACACTAGCTGAGAGATGCAGGTCTGATAAGACTTGTTGCTGCAAGAAAGCCATTACTAAGACATCAGAATAAGACACAGAGGCTTGCCTGGGCGATGAAACACCGCCATGGACTGGAAGATGTTATTATGGACTGATGGAGCAAAATGTAAAACATGGAGGAGGAAGTGTGATGGTCTGGGCCTGTTTTGCTGGATCCAGGGTCGGTGACTTGTACAGAGTGATAGGCACCCTGAACCAGCTCCATGCAATACCTCTGGCATGTACCAAGTTGGTCAAGGGTTCATCCTACAGGAAGGTAATAACCCAGAACATAAGTCCAAGCTATGCCAGAACTACTTCAGGAAAAAAGAACAAGGTAAGCTTGAAAACAAAGAGTGGCCAGCACAGTCTCCAGACTTAAACCTCATCAAACTATGTTAACATTTTGTTTTTGTGGCCCGCAGTAAAGGTGTTTGCTGCCTGGCTGTGGTGCTCCTTGTTCGTTTGGGTCTCCTGAGTGACCAGAGACCAGAGAGACACTCTGAGCCAGAGAGACTGAAGTCCATGGCACCACGGAAAAAAGTGAAATTGAAATTGTAACAGGTTGATATAAAATTGTGAAAACTTGGCATCTTTGTCTTCCTTCTCATTATTAACCTAGCAAGGGCGAGTGGGGGATTTCTTTTTTTATTAGAGATTATGTATCGGAATTTCAGGAGCGGGACCACGTCTCCAAACACGCTCCCTCCAGTTGTCATCTATATAGGTTCCCCCAGTTCTGTAAGCTGTTCATTCTCGTTTACGTGCCCCACCCTCCCTCCCTCCTTGTTCTCAGTTCTTTAACTTCTTCATTTCTATTTAGTACATGGGGATCTGCCAGGCCCGGGAGCCGTCGCAGGTGGACGCGATGGAGGAGGCACACTTGCACACAGGAATTTTTTTCATCCCACATACAATTTGTTTACAAAATACCGATACTAGTTTAGGTCTGGTTGAAACACAAACCACTGGGTCAAAGACCCAGAATCATCACACTTATGCTTCAGCCAGCTACACAAAGGGTTTGCTTTCTTGCCTCTTTTATTAGTTTTTTTTCTGCTTTACTATATCAGTGTTAGTCCCTATGAGACCATTGATTCTTGCAGCATTAAGTGTTGTGATTTTTTGATTCAAGTGAAGTGCTTTTTGAACTTTTTGAAAGCAACTGACTCACATAGTTATGTTGAGATCCCAGTCTCAATAAACATATTCCGCAATGCTTCCGCTTGTTTGTGATGCTCCTACGAACTGACCAGTAGCCATCAGGTTGCTGTTAGAAGCACTGCATTAAAGAAGAAATAAAATAAAATGTAAAAAATAAAAAAAAGAGAAAAGCACTGTGTGTTTTGTTTTTTGTTTTGTTTTCTACAAACAAAAAAACAGTCATATTCAAAGTAATCTCAAATTAGACTCTTGCACTTTCTCCCAGTGTTTCCTGACATGATGATACACTTGCCATCTGCTGGCATAATGCAACACAACAAGAAAAAAAAAATAGAAACTAGACTTCACATTAACCGTGGACTATTGTTTGACGCACACAAAAACAAAGAACTAAAAGAAACTAAGCACGTTTTCTCGATTATTTTAGTTGATTTTAATTTGTTTCGGGAACGCTCAATACAGTTTCAGTTAGTTTTCCTTTTTTCACAAACCCTTGTTTGTATTTATTTGAGTTAAAAAAATGTTTATTTAGTTCTAGTTATTTTGTTGTTTTTCATTAATGATAATAACCTTACTAGTCAAAACTTGAATCCTACAGTGCCACCTTGCCAGGTTGAAGACAGGTTAAAGCTTAAGCCCCCTCCCCAGAACAAACCATACATGCATCAATCATCTAACCTTAATCGATATTTCTATTATCATGACAAAGATATTCTATTTACTACTTCTAATGATTTTATTCAAATATAGAAGTTAGTTCACAATGATAAAAATACCAAACAAAAGACTGTCAAACTCTCCTTTGTTTTTTAAGTACTTGGTAAGCTTTCAGTTCCACCCTAATATAGAAAGACTTGGAATTTGCCACTTCATGTTTGACGCTCTGTACCTCCAATATAGTGGCAACCTGGAGCAGAACAGCCTCCCAACATTCCAGCCGGATGAAGGCTAATGAAGCGTTGAAGCTTTCCATCCAATTGGTTTGGGAAAAATGTTCATTTCTCAATGCATATGTGAGAAATTAACATTTGTTTTTTGTGGTCTATTCATCGAATTTATTTATTAATGTGTAATTACTAAAATTCGTACTTTTGTTACGTCCTGCAAGGCAGATTATGTAGAGAAGAGAGTGTGGACCCAAGAGCAGACACTGAAGACTGACTTACTGAGAGAGAGCTTTATTTACAGTAGGAGGCAACATACAAACAAGAGAAGAGAATGGCCATAACTTAAACTAAGAAAAACCTAAACTAGGAATGCTAACAAAAAGATGCAACCAGAGACAAAGATCTAGGAAAAACCTGAAACCTGGAGGGAACAACAGCAGGACGAACGCAGATGAAACACATCAACTCCGAAAGTTGGTGGATGATATCACTCTCATTGGTTTGATCCAGAATGATGACAGTCCGCATACAGACAGGAGGTGGACCAGATGTTGCACTGGTGCAGGCAGAACTACATAGAGCTGAACCAGTTCAAGACTGTGGAGATGAAGGTGGACGTTTGGATGACCAAATGATTCCTCCAGCTAGTGAGTCAGTGATGTAGCTCTCTATTGCCTCTCTCTCAGGCTTTAGAAAGTCTATACAGCCGACTGGCGGGCAATAGAGCACCAGGAAATAAGTTAATACTGCAGTCATTGGGACGGTGAGGCAGAGGAGAAAGATTCAGTAATGGAAATACTGGGCATAGTGGACCGCAGACAGGTTTTGTAACACCAGGTACTGCAACCAGAAACGCAATTCTTAGCCCAATCGATTTGCAGATTATGATGGCTAAGCCAGGGACAGCCGAGAACCAATGGAGTACCAGGGGCATGGAACAAAAACAGGTTGACCTCCTCCACATGATTGAAGGACACAGGCTCTGAGCAAGAGTCTCAGAGCCTTTGATCAGCACAGCGCACGAGTGAGTGTGGGTCATATACAGTAATTTTTCTTGGCAGGTAAGACCAGGCAGGGAAACATCTTGAGTGGTGAACCCTAGTATCCCCACAGTTACTGACAGGCAGACTCTTTTGGCTGCGACGGGCAAGTATCAATTTAGTGTCCTCTTTTCCCACAACAGAAACACTCACCCGCCAGCAGTCTTCTCCCCCGGTTGGAATGGGATAGCGTAGCTGGTCCGAGCTGCATCGCCTGCTCCTCCCCGTCAGTTTTGAGTACCACCTGAGCCCATTTTAGCGCTTGTCCCATCAGCAGCTCCACCATGAATGAAACCTTGGCACTGTCTGAGGAAAAGGTGCGATTCTGCTGCCTAAAAACAAGCGCACGTTGGGTGAGAAATCCCCCACTTTTCTCCAACTCTACCGAAAACTTATCTGGTGTCTGCAGTTGCTGCTACCACGGAACAGGGGGAGGAGAGGGAGGAAGAGGACAGGAGGCAGCAACATGTAGCGTTGATGGTGGAGGTGAACAAATTCCAACATTGGAGCACTGGGTCTGAAACACACCTTAAAACTCTAAACATTTTCTCATGGAGATGCAGTTGGCAAGAACGGGGCCCAAATGCAGGAATTTCTGATCCAAGACAATACATTTATTTACAGTGAGAATGTGAACAATAGTGAAACACTTTCAAAGACATGGCTCCAACCTTGGATAATTACAAACGCTCCACTCCCACCATGACACACTCCTCTCTAGGTTCCTAACAACACAAGATGTACTGTAGAGGTTAGTTTAGTGTACTCAGTCACAACACGTAAAGATAATTTCCACTCAACAATCCAGCATCAACACAATTAAATAGTTGCCACTAACGAGGGTACTCAGTGGCAGCTGGTGAGTGTTGATGGAAGACGGGTGTGGCTGGCTTCAGCGTGGGAAATACCTTTTGGCCTGATGATGCCCATAAACTGGCACGCATGAATGAACACACGCACGCACGCACGCACGCACGCACATAAAGGAGGAAACAGGGGCCCGGGAGGGGAGCCAACAAAAAACACAAAAACAAACAAGAAAAGGAAGGGAAGTGTTATCCATCCGCCTGGTGAGGTTAGTGCAGGAGTAAATAATTTCACATGTTTAAATTATCTTTAAAATTGTAAGGTATCCTGTGTTACTATGCGTTTTTTATGTTTATGAGCTTATAAGAACAATTGGGTGTGGCTTACTTTGCACTTGGCAGGTTACACGCATGCGCTCAGTGAATGCCACACCTGCACGAAACAGCCAGGGTGTTGCCTTTGTTGAGTGTGTGTAACGCCCACGTGTCTTTTGTATCGCAGTAAAAGTTGTTGGCGTTGGCGTGATGTTTTTCTTTTCCAAGTCTTAAGTAGATGCCAGTGAAATTGATAGTCGTTTGACAGCTTTTATCCAGACAGTAAGAAACTCTCCATGCCGCTGGGAGACTCCCCTGAGACGTTTCTTCAGTCATGATTCGGATTTGTTGGCCCGTGTTTGTGTTGCTACTTTTTGTGGTGAGTCCAGAAAGACTTTTGTGTCGATTAGAAAAGACTTTCATATGGAAAGTAGTTTTTTTTCTATGAAACAAGCTTAATTCATAATGTGATTCTTTTGTTGCTTTTATTATTTAGGTTTTTCATCTTTTTAAAACATAAATCAATCAAAATGTATAATAGATTAAAGACAACAAATTATAGTCAAGCATTTTTAAATCTAATCACAATTATGAATAGTAAAATTAGCATCATCGTGATTTCAGCAGGCAATATGAAGCAAAACCGGTGCTAAAAAGCGATCGTCTGCTAAAACGTGATGCCGTGTCAAGGTAGTTATCCCGGAGATAATTTGTAATAAATAAAATCAAATATGTGTTATAAATAATATCAAGCTGAACCTGCCGCAATTTCCTCCCCCTGTCCAAATCATTGACAAATGTGGTTTGAGAATCTGGTATATTGAGCGTTAGTTTAGAAAAGTCGACTTCCCGCAGACGTGATTATGCGCTTATCAGGCAAAACGTCCTCAGTTTGCTGAAATAATCCCCTCCGGCACAACGTGACAACAATAAATGTATAATTTTCTGTCGTGACCCAAACAAATGAACGGCAATGTAATGACATTCGTCTTTAACTTTTTTTACTAAAGTAAAATATCAGCCACGACTGTTGGTTGGAATTGAGGCGGAGTCGACTGGATCCGCTGTCCTTGCCCAGGGCGCGCTCCAGAAGGGGAAACAGATTGTGTCGGGGCAGCTTCACTGGCAAGACCCCGGTGTTTGCCATAAAATGATTGCTCACATTTAAACTGTTATAAATGACTTGCTTGATCTATAATCTGTCAAAAAATAGATCAAACACATCTCTCCTAAAATATATCAAGTAATTTTGAGGTAGAGGGAGCATCCCTATCAGAAGCTCTAATCAATTTTTGGAAAGTGACTGTTACTTATCCTGTTATTTATCCCGGCAAAAAGTGCCATTGACATTAAAAATGTATTTTTCGGGAGAGAGCTGGCTAGCAGAAGTTGTAACAAATAGAGCAGAACTGTGATGTGATAGGTTACCAAGGAGGACTGGATTGATTATAATATGGTTAAAATGATGCAGTCATAAAGATACTTCAAAAAGGAATAGTTCTTCTATTTTATATCTAACCCAGGGGTCTCAAACTCGCGGCCCAGGGACCACTTACGACTGTGTCACCCCTACTGTATATTGCTGTGAAAAAATATAATGCGATTTGGCCCTTTAGGTGTTTTTTCTTTGGGAGGATTTGTTTGTTGCTGAGTGCAATGTTAAAATAAGTTCTGTAAAAAGCAAAAAGTATATATTTTATATGAAGGCAATATGAGCAGAGAGTACAAACATCTTGAAGGACCGGGTGTGTTAGTTCAGTGACAGTTATTTGTAAAGAAAACAATTCTCACTAACAGTCAAAACCTAATGTGTACTCTTATGTCTGCATTTGTATTTTGTTAAATACGAACAAAATCATAGCAGAAGTGCTGGACCGTGTCTAGGCAGAAAGAGAGTATCAGTTTGTGTATTTGGTAATTCACTGAAAGGCTTCAGTTAAGAGTGAGGGGAAAAAAAGATTTGCACTCATGTTTGCAGTTTTCTCTTGTTATACAATATTTAAAGTTTAAAAAAACAAACCACTGCATTTTTAGACATATTTGTGGGTGTATTCTTGGGGGTTTTTTCTTACTATTTGAACACGTAAGCAGCCCTCCAATAAGAAGACTGCGCAAGCAGTGGCCTACAGCTCATTAAGTTTGAGACCCCTGAATCTAACCCATTCATAAATCCTGTTCACTAAGGTCTGTTTAACAGTATAAGTAAGCATTGTAGACTACAAAACACACACAGAAAACTCTGAAATCACTTTTTTTCAGTCGCTTTTTGGCACAACACTGGCTTACACTCTAGTTCAGCCTCTGCATTAACTAGGCCAGCTTGGACACGCCTGAGCTTTTTTCCCCCTTTGTACTATTTTACCTTTTTACCGAACTAAAGTTGTTTGGTGTTGCTTGAATCAAGATGTGATTCGGATGGAATAGCTATTGGCATTCAGACCGCAAACTCAAAAGTAAAAAACTCTCAGGAAAAATTCTGTTGTTCATAACTGAATGTTATTATTATCTATAACTGTTGATTCTTCACTTTACATTCTGAAAAACCATTAGGTCACTATAATAAATACATTTGGTTTCATAGTTATAAAAGTGTGGGAAATAAGGTTCTGACCTCAGAGAGATTTCTTCAAGTGAATAGAGAGTTGTTTTTAAGTGCTCTGAATGAGTTATTTGATGGCAGTAAAAGTATACAACCACTCCTTACTTTTCTTCTCATTATTACCTTACATGCTTCAACTGAACCTTTCCAGTAGTGGCAAGAGATGTGTCAGCTTTTGTGTGTGGGAAAGCTAGCAGCTTTATAGCCCCTGCAAGGTGTGTGTTTTTACATGCACAGTTTAATAGCATCTTGATTTATGATTAGTTCACAATGTAGCCTGCAGAGTTTGTTGGCTGGCTGAGACGCCACACATGCATGCATACACACACATATTTACATACATGTGTGTGTGTGTGTGTGTGTGTGTGTGTGTGTGTGTGTGTGTGTGTGTGTGTGTGCGGCGAGCATGTATGTGTGACAACTCAGCCAGAGCAAGAATTTTTGAAAGTAAAGACCTGAAACTTTCCTGCTGTGAGTGAATTATTCGCCAAGTCATATTTTACCTGCTAAAGACAAGAAGATTGACAAACAATTGCAGACTGTTGCTTTTAAGGTTTTTCAAACTGATATATAACAAAAACCTGATCTTTAAACATCTCTCTAGGTTTTAAATTACAGACAGTAATTCCAAGAAATGCTTGACAAGGATTAAAAATGGGTGTTCTTGTTTTCTTTAAATGGCTGGTGATTTCTCCAAACATATTTAAGCGTATGTGTTGTATTTCAGGTCCAGGCTGTTGTGACGAAAGCCAAATCTGGAGACAGTCTAATAAGAAGAAAAAGAGCCTGGCTTCCCCCACCACTGAAATTGGAGGAAAATGTGGACCACACACAAAAGACTTCTCTTGCCAGGGTGAGTCATTGATTTAGTTTTTTATTCCTTTTTATTTTGATGATCTTTTAATTTTTTATTTTAATTAAATTGATTAAAATAATTTTTATTAGAGTTAGAAAATCATGATATACAATATATTAAGGTTTTTAGCATTAACATACTAAGATATGAGGAATCTATAAGGAATCTGTGTTGTCTTTGTTGTTGTTATTGTCCTATGATTATGACATATTTGTGAATTATGCTATGCTTAGCTTTTCATCTCATTTTCAGATTTATTCAGATTTAGATGATGGTAAAGGAAATCTCAAATACTTCCTGAATGGCCGTGGCGCAAACCAAGATCCCTTCCATGTGTTTGTAGTTCACGAAAGAACTGGATTTATTCGTGTGACCCAATTACTTGACAGAGAGTTCATCAGTATGTACAATGTGAGTGAGACAAAACGGTTATTTTCCATCATGACTTCAGTGCATTCCGTATCAACAGTTTACATAAATATTTGTAACGTCTTAATTAAACCTAACGAGGTTTCCAATTTTAGCTTTCTGGTGTTGCTAGGTACAATGATGGCACTCTGGCAGAGGAAAACATCGACGTACGATTCAAGGTTACTGATCAGAATGACAATGCACCAGTGTTTGAAGACGTCTATACTGGGCGTGTGGATGAGCTTACACCGAGAGGTTAGTGCTTCGTTTTTATGAAAATTCCTCACTAATCACTATCCGGCATGTGATGACTCCATATTCCCATATGACTAATATTCAATTAATAAATGAAAACAAAGTTTTTGTTTTTGTTACATTGCTTACAGGTTGAACTTACTTAAATGTAATGTTATACTCAAACTAAACAATGTATTATGGAACAGGGTGTTTTTTTTAATGTACATCAGCTGTGAGATGGGTTGTGTTGAAGGTATTAGGCGATACTAGAACTCTTGATGTTGTCTGTGTAGATTCTCCATCATCCAGGTCGTCGTAATCTCAACTTTTGAAGATGCCACAGAGAGGTTTTGTTTGTTTGTTTTTGTTTTTTGAGAAATTAAAATGTCATTCCTTGATATGCTTACAGGGACTTTTGTTATGAAAGTCGCGGCAACGGATGCCGATGAACCAGACAATCCCAATTCCCAGGTTTTTCATACCATCATAGACCAGACACCACCTCATGACATGTTTTACATGAACAGTGACGGGTCCCTCTTCATCAAAAACAAATTAGACAGAGAGGTATGAACTAAACCCCACACCAGTTTCAGAGCTATGTAGTTAATTTTTTATTTGAATTTTGATATTTAATGATAATAATAATCATAATCATAATATGATTATTAATAATACAATCAGATGTTAGAGTAATTATTCTAGCATCTGAATTTTAAAGTCCAATGAAAATCTAGTTTAAGACATTTTTTCAGACGGTAAAGTTCAGTAAATACATAATGTTTATTAGAGTAATGAGCAGTGATGTTAATCAACTGATATTTCTATTATTTGCCAAAAATAATTATCATCTTGGTTATTAACCATTTTATTGCAGCTCAGGTAATTTGTTTTTTGTTGTTGTTGTTAAATTCCACACTCTGGAATTCTGTTTTTATACATATGGCTTTCCCTAATCTCAACAAACAACTTGGTTATCTATATATTCAGTAAACTGCTTAGAACAGCATTTTTACAGAACACCTGACCGTGAGTACGGAGAAAATATGAGAAAGTTTGCAAACATTAAACGTTTTAAACAGTTAAAACATGATATGTAATATATTTGGTGCTTAATGAAAACTCTGGATTTCAAAGTGTGTGTCTCTGTGTGTGTGTTATTTTTATTTTACCCTAAAAAAAAGTTCAAAAGGACAAAGTTCAAAATATAATTTATGGGCCCTTCAAAGATGTCTACTAAATATAAATTCTACTGGAAAAAACCGTATCTAACCAAACAAAGTATATCCACCTTAACTCACAAGCTACGTCCACACTAATGCATTTTCGTTTGAAAACGCATCATTTTCTCTACATTTTGGCCTCCCGTCCACACTGAGATGGCGTTTTCAAAACGCTCTCAAAACTCAAAACGCTCTCAGTATGTACATGCTCCAGATAGTTTTTCTTCAAATTCTTTAATTCTCACTCACTTTTGCAACTTTGTACTTTTGTGTTACTCGCAGCAACAACTCCACCTCATTGTTAGTCCATTTAAAAAAACTCTGTGCTTTTCCTCGACATTTTGCCGTGACGTTTCAAAGAGATGGAAAGTAAATAAACGGCAGACAGAAATGAGGCAGGCCGAATCTTCTTGCTTTTCACGCATGCGCAATACTGGAACATAAGCGCTTTCAGCCGTTTCAATGTGGACGCACAACTCTGTGAATACGACTGAAAACGCTAGTGTGGATGTGGAGCGTTTTCAGACAAAAATGCCATTTTTAAATCTATCCGGGCTAGTGTGGACGTAGCACAAACTGACCTAACCACAAAGACGCTGCAGGGTTACCTTTATAGTGGTTTGGCCATAATATTTACATACAATAGGGGAAACAGAACAAACACCAATAACTTAAACTGACTTATACTTGTAAATGGGAAGTTTTAGAACAAAGTGACTAATGAAACTTCAATCTGTGTGGAAGCTGGGGGGAAAAGTCATGAAACTTTGTTCTGGTCTTTGTGACCAGAACAAAGAGACTTGGAGTTAGAGAAACAGTCTTTTTAGTACGAGCTCCTATGATCCTTCTCTAATCCTGCACTGGAGAACATGAGGCAAAGGCAAATTCATGGACTATACTAGTCACCAAATTTATATCAGTGGACAGTTTTTGTTTTTTTCCCTTTGATCACTGAAAGTGTTCCTGGTTAGCTATTTTGCCTACCTACCTAATGGATAGCTAACCAGAAATATTGCTACAGTAAAGTGTGATGCAGTCTCTCTAAGAAATTAGTAACTTATTGGTCTGTGATTTCAGAAATGTGATCAGTATATCTTGACAGTAAAAGGTCAGGACCTAAATGGTAAACCAGAGGGGAACACTGGAACTGCCACTGTTACTATAGCTGTTGGTGATGTGAATGACAACCTACCAACTCTGGAAAAAGAGCAGGTAGTTTTCTTTCTTGCTCTCTTTTAAATCAACTGTGTAGTTATTTACAAATATATGCAACATATTGCTGAAATAACCCCTATGATTTTTTTTTATATTCTCCACCTATAGTATGAAGGTAGCATTGAGGAGAACACAGAAGGTGTGGAGGTGATGAGGATCAAAGCACAGGACCTGGACCTGCAAGGCACTGACAACTGGGAAGCTGTATTTGATATTGTCAAGGGCAACGAGGCTGGGTATTTTAGCATTAAAACAGATCCCAACACCAACGAGGGAATCCTAATGCTTGATAAGGTACTGCAGTTTGAAATGAAACATGTTGTTGTTGTTGTTGTTGTTATTATTATTATTATTATTATTATTATTATTATTATTAATCCTAGTCTTTAATACAGCATAAAAACAATGCAAATAGAAATCTTGATATCTCAGAGCATATGCATTTTAAACACCAAATCTGGTGGAATAGTCCAGTGTCCGTTTGATCAAATTGTCCGGCAAACTGTACTGTCCAGAAAAACAAATACATGTTTTATATTGTGAAATAGTTAAATTTTTTCGGTTAGTTAAGTAGTGCATGCCCATGAGATCATCATCTCTTATCTGACTGTTCTTGGGTCTGCCTAAAATTTTGTCCATATAATTATGAATAGAATTTCTGTATATCTTTGACATTTTCTTTAACCTCATGTACTAATTGGCAGTAAGTTTGTGAATTATTAATGATTAATTGTTTTCATTTAACTCAGGAAGACCATTAATAAATGCAAACATCTGTCATTATTATGATGAATTGTAACAGATAATCTTTGTTTCTGTCTGTCATCTGTGTAGGCTGTGGACTATGAAGATGTAAAAGACATTGAACTTGGACTATCTGTGAGGAACAAGGCTCAGCCATATGGATCTGGGACAAGTGCTGGAATAACTATTGGAGGAGGGGGGGGAGGAGCAGGGGGAGGAGGAGGAGGAGCAGGGGGAGGAGGAGGAGGAGGAGCAGGGGGAGGAGGAGGAGGAGCAGGGGGAGGAGGAGGGGGTGGTGGAGGAGCAGGGGGTGCAACTGGAGCTGCTGGGATTTCTGGTGGGACACCCTTTAAAACCTATCCTATCAAAATCAATGTGAAGAACCAGCCTGAAAGGGCAAAGTTTGATCCCAAAGTTAAAGCCATTCATGTCTCAGAGGGAAGCACCTCCTTCAACATTAAAGATGTTATTGCCAGCTACCCTGCAATAGATGGAGACACTAGGAAACCCGCTCAAAATGTCAGGTCAGTGCATATACAAATAAGTGCACATTAAAGCCACTAAAACTAAACTACAGTGTCAATTTCACCTTTTATTCACCGTAATAACAATATAGCTTATTTCTGCTGTAGGTATATTAAGGGATTCGACCCTAACAACTGGCTAACTATTGACCCAGTCACAGCTGAGATCAAACTGAACAAGATGCCTGACAGGGAATCTCCACACTTGGTCAATGGGACATATTTTGCCAAGATACTCTGCGTTTCAGAAGGTATGCTGCTTTACTGTATAAATGCCGACACTTCAAAAATTATTTACGTAAGGGGAGTACCCTTGAAAAGTAGCTTTGGAATTGCAACCCCTGGGAATTTCTCACTTATTAGTCAAGCCAACTTCCTTTACTGTGAAATTAAAAAACATAAATGTAACACAACCGGTGATAGTTTTTACTAAACATAATATTGAAAACAAATTGCCTGATATTTTGTAGACGAAAAAATTATTATTTACTGTCAGGGTATTGATGCATGATTAAAAACCTAATGCAACATAACTACAAGTGCATCACATTGCTGGCTAAATACATCTGTACGGTCTGTATAATGCCGACTTGTCATGAATAAAAACAAAATGGCTATTCAGCAGTAAGATTCATGTAAATAAACAAAATCAATATTAGTTTTACTTTTTGTCCAAAAATAGTAATAGTAAAGCAAATAGTTCTTGAACTTATCTCTGACAAAATGGACATAATCAAAGGAAAAATGTTAAATTCTTGCTTTTTATTTCTTTTTTTTTTTTAATTTACCAGACACACCTGATAAAACAGCCACTGGCACCATAGCCATCCAAGTGGAGGATTTTAATGACCACTGCCCCATCTTGACAAGTAACATGGAGACTATGTGCACAACAGTGGATGCTGTTATAGTGAACGCTAATGATGAGGATGCATTTCCCAATGGACCTCCTTTTGTGTTTGAGATCCTCCCAGAAGGCACTAAGGGAAAATGGCAAGTGGAGCATCTTAATGGTGAGTAGAAAACATCACCACAATATCATGAGTGTGGTACATTCAGAGACTGAACCACCGACTGGCCAAAGAAGATGAGTGTGTACTTGCTCTCTTCTCTGTGTTAACTTCTTCTTGTCCAAATTTATCGGACTTTTTACAGTTAAGAAATAGACTCCAAGGAAACGATGGCTCAAATGTGATTGGTCACGTTCAAAACAGTACCACAACAAACCTATCTGACGAACTGTTTTCAAAAAAAAAATTGAAATAAACAAAATGAACTTTAATTGCAGATACGGTGCTTTATTTAAGTGATTTAGCAAGGGAAAAGCAAATGGCTCAATCAGTTAATAATAATCACATAATTAAATCAATTTAAATTTTAGAAAAAAGTAAAAATCTTAAATAATCAAATCTAAATTGTTGCTGTATATCTATTGGTTTTATTGAAGTTTTAGTGGAAGAAAGAGAAGACGCTCTGGCTATAGAGGATCTTCTGCTCGCTATGACAAAACTACAAAGAAATAACGGCTAATGGTTACCTGCAAAGAGTTTTATACATCCTCTTCCCTCCACCTTTCCATCTTCACATGGCCAATATTTGCATCCAGTCACTTGATGTGACATCCAAGCATCGTCTCACCTTCTCCCTGTGACCTCACATAAAAGTTTTGACCACTTTCTAGCAAAAGCTACTTTATTACAGTTATCACATTAGTTCACTATATTTCACTTCAATTTGCATGATTCCTTTTTACTTCTGTATATGTATATACATATATACACAGTCCAGATCGAAAGTTTAAGACCACTTGAAAAATGGCAAAAAATCATATTTTGCATGGTTGGATCTTAACAAGGTAAAATGTAGAGCTTTCAACATGCTACAAGAAGAAATGGGAGTGAGACAAAACATTTTTTTGAGCATGTAATTTATTGAAAACAACACTTAAACTGAAATAGGCTGTTTTACAGCTGATCAAACGTTTAGGACCACATACCTTTAAAAGGCCAAATCTGTGCAGAAATGTGGATTCATTGTCTTTTTCTGTCAGGTGGTCACACTGTCATGACCTTCTGACGTCAAAGGCAAAAAAAAACTTTTCCCAATTTGAACGTGGTTGGGTTGTTGAACTGCACAAGTATGGTCTCTTGCAGCACACCATCACTGCTGAGGTGGGGCACAATAAGACAGTCATTTGGAATTTCTTAAATGATCCTAAGGATTGTGGAACAAAAAAGTCAAGTGGAAGACCCCAACGTTACTGACATGACAAGCAGATGCCACCTGAGATGTTCTCTACGCGCCACAGTGGAGGGGACGTCATAATGGTCTTGGGTGCTTTTTCCTTTGGTGGAACTGTCACGGCGACGGATGGCCGGTACTGAATAGGACTCAGGTGCAGAAACCCAGAGCGGAGACGGTAGATGATTTAATAGTTTATTACGGTTAAGTGCAAGGGGAACAAAAAAAGGGAAACGTGGCAAAGACAGAAAATGACGAGACGTGGAGCCTTGGTGTGGCGTGCCCAGGGGAACGTGGCTAGGGCGAGGGAACGAGGCCTGAGAAGTGGAACGGAGCTGAGTGGGGAACAGTCACACTGAGGGGAGAGGATATAGAAGTTAGGCGGGTAGTGAAGGCAGCTCAGAAGTGGCCAGTATAAGAGCAGCAATTCTTACTTGCAGTTAGGGACCTGGAGTGTTTGAGAGGGGGATGATGAAGATCCAGGGGAGGCTGAGTGGCGTGGAAAGGCTGACCTGAGATCCGGGGCTCCAGATGGAGTGTGATGGCAGGAGGGCAGGCAGGTGAGGCACAGAGGGATTTCCAAAATGATCACTAGGTATTCCAAGTCCGGAGGTGGAGTGAGCCAGGGTGGGTACAGCAACTGTAGCACAAAAGAGTCTTTGTTAGTAAGATGAATCACAGCGAGAATTTGAAACACAAGACCTGTTACCAACATGGGTTGATGACGAACTGGCAGTGAGTGAACATCGATGTGTGGTTTAAATCCCTCTGGCTTGATAGCCTGCAATAGGCTCCAGGTGTGCAGGAGCTGGAGTTGGCCCTGCCCAGGGGCGGATCCCAGGTCAGTTCAGGAGCCTAATGGAAACTCCAGCCACCCACCGTAGACCATGACAGGAACAATGGCGCTTCAGGAGGTGCAGGGGCGTCAAACGGCTGCTGGCTATGTCCAGATGTTGCAGAGACCATCACTCATGATTGAGAGCCCTCGTCTGTGTGTTAACGACTATGTTTTTCAACAGGACAATGCTGCAGTACGCAATGCCCGCAGGACAAGGGACTTCTTCAAGGAGAATAACATCACTCTTTTGGACCATCCTGCATGTTCCCCTAATCTAAATCCAATTACAAATTTGGGGGGATGGATGGCAAAGGATTTTTTTTAAAAATGGACAACAGCTCCAGACAGTAGATGCCCTTTGTGCAGCCGTCTTCACCACTTGGAGAAATCTTCCCACTTACCTTCTGAAAATGTTTGCCCCAACTAATTTTTGAAGTGATCAACAATACGGATCAACAACGGTGGAGCTACTCTGAGTTCATGTTTGGAACTTTGATTGACTCCTCGCTGACAAGACTGGCTACAGATACCGACTACAGAATGAAGCAATTGTCAGTGACCTCATTTACATAGATGTAGCTGTTCACCAAGAGCGAATGAGACATTGATTCACTGACCCACATCACCAGGATGTACAACAGCGACATTGGAATGTCGTTCGGACTGGAGAAATATAGTTGGATGATAACAAGGAGAGGGAAGGTAGTCAGAACTGAGGGGATCAAACTACCAGAAGGCAACATTGCAGACATTAAGGACAGCTACAAGCACCTTCAAATCTCACAGGAAAATGGGAACCATGAAGAGGCCACTAAGAAAGCTGCAACCACCAAGTACCTGCAGAGGGTCAGGCAAGTCCTGAGGAGTCAACTGAACAGTAAGAACAAGATCCGGGCTATCAACATCTTCGCCCTGCCTGTAATCAGGTACCTTGCTGGGACAATAAGCTGGCCACAGGAGGAGATAGAAGTCACTGACGTCAAGAGCAGGCAGTTCCTGACCATGCACGGAGGGTTTCACCACAAGTCCAGCACCCTGAGACTGTGTTCAAGGTTCAAGGTTCTTTATTTGTCACATGCATAGTTATACAAGTATAACACACAGTGAAATGTAGTCTGACACGCTCCTCGACATGTGCAAAAATTGGGGGGGGGGGGGGGGGGTGTAGAGGAAGAACATTATATATATATATATATATATATATAGTATATACATTGGGTGAATGTGCAGTAGTAGCAGCAAGCAGGTGAATTCTGTACATTAATATGAATAGATATCTGACTATTTTACAGGATAGACAATATAAACATATTTAAAATTAAAGGAATTGAAATGTACATTGTGCCTTGGTTTAGTGTCTGGAAGAGTCCTGTCTCAGTCAATTATAGATGATGTGAGAGGGCGGGTGTGTGTGTTTAGGGCACGGATGGCTTGGGGATAGAAGCTCCTCTTGAGTCTCTCTGTCCTTGCCCGGAAGATGCGGAACCTTCTACCAGATTGCAGAAGTTGGAACAGTTTATTGCCAGGATGGGACGGGTCCTTCAGTATCTGCGCTGCTCTAGTCCGGCATCTCCTGGTGTAGGTGTCCTGAAGCGGGGGGAGAGCAATCCTGCAGCAGCGTTCTGCTGTACGGATCACTCTCTGGAGAGCTTTTTGGTCCTTCACACACCTGTGCTATGCGGAAGAAAGGAACCTGGGGACTAGTGAGTGTCAGTACAACATTCCATATTGAGACAACATATGTCCACCAGTACATCAGGAAGATGATCATGATCAACCGCGTGATCAGTGAATACCTCAGGCAGCACAAATCCAAGAAGGAGGACTAACCATCATGGAAGGACAGGCCCCTGTACAGTATGTAGCACCGGCAGATATAGGAAGTGGCTGACATTCAGAAATCCTACCAGTGACTGGACAAAACTGGACTGAAAGACAGCATAGAGGCACTAATCATGGCAGCAGAAGAACAAGCTCTGAGCACAAGATCCATAGAGGCTGGGGTCCATCACACCGGGTAAGACCCGACGTGTAGGATGTGTAAAGGTGCCCCTGAGTCCAGCACATAACAGCCGGGTGCAAGATGCTAGCAGGCAGGGCATACATAACCAACACTATAACCAAGTGACTAGCACAGTATACAGGAACATCTGTGCCGACTATGGCCTGAAAGTCCTGAGGTCAAAATGGGAGGTCGAGAATGACCGAGCTAAGATCCTGAGGGACTTCCAGATACAGATGGACAAAATGGTGATGGCTAAACAACCAGACATAGTAGTGGCGGGCAATCAGAAGAAGACGGCTGTAGTGATAGATGTAACAAATACCAACTGACAGGAGCATCAGGAAGAAGAGACACAAGAAGCTGGAGAAGTGCCAGTGGCTCAGGGAAGAGCTCGGGACGATGTGGAGAGTGAAGGTAACAGTGGTCCCAGTGGTAATTGGAGTGCTCAGTGCAGCGACCCCCAAGCTAGGCGAGTGGCTCCAGCAGATCCCAGGAACAACATCTGAGATCTCTGTCCAGAAGAGCGCAGTCCTAGGAACAGCGCATAACCCTCAAGCTCCCAGGCCTCTGGTAGAGGACCCAAGCTAGGAGGATAAAGACTGCCTGCAGGGGCGAGCCGGGAATATTTTTTTATATAATACACACTACGGAATTATGTAGCAAAGGAAAAATTGTTAAAAAACAACAACACAGCTCTCAGTGAGCTTCATGATGTAGTCACCTGAAATGGTTTTTACTTCACAGGTGTATCTTGTCAGGGTTTATTTGTGGAGTTTCTTTCCTTCTTGATGGGGTTGGGACCATCAGTTATGTTGTGCAGAAATCAGGTTTGTACACAGCTGACAGCCCTATTTGACAACTGTTAGAATTCCTATTATGGCAAGAACCAATCAGCTAAGAAAAGAGAAATGACAATCCATCATTACTTATGGACTAAAGGTTAGTCAGTCTGGAAAATTGCTAAAACTTTGAATGTATCCCAGTGTATCCCAAGTGCAGTGGCAAAAACCATCAAGCGCTATGAAAAAAACTGTCTCACATGAGAAAAGGAAGCCCAAGAGTCACCTCTGCTGCTCAGGATAAATTAATCTGAGTCACCAGCCTCAGAAATTGCAAGTTAACAGCACCTCAGACTGGAGCCCAGGTAAATGCCCCATAGAGTTCCAGCAGAGAGTCAGTCTCTACATCAACTATTCAGAGGAGACTGCATGAATCAGGCCTTTATGGTCAAATAGCTGCTAAGAAACCACCACTCAGGAAAAGCAACAAGCAGACACACTGAACCAGTATGGAGTTAGTTGGACCATCATTTATTTTTCAAAAGAAAAACGACTCAAAACACACCTCCAGGCTGTATGAGAGCTATTTGACCAAGAAGGAGATTGATGAAGTGCCACACAAGATGGCCACAGTCACCTGACCTGAACCCAGTTAGATGTTTTAGAATGAAAAGGCACAAGGGCCAACAAGTGTCTCTCTGGGGCACACCTTCAGTACTGTTGGAAAACTGTTTCAGGTGACTTCCTCATGAAGTTCATTGAGAGAATGTAAAGTGTGCAAAGTAAAGGGTAGCTATTTTAAAGAATCAAAAATATAAAACATGTTTTGAGTTGTTTCACTCTTTTTTGTTTACTACATGATCCCATATGTGTTCATTCATAGTTTTGATACCTTCAGTGAGAATCTACAATGTAAATAGTCATGAAAATAAAGACTGCCACCCAGTCCTCCTCCACTACTTCTCCTGAATCCACAGCTTCACCTCTCACATGTTGGAGCTCCAAAAACCCTTCCCTGCCACCACAGCTGTATAAGTACCACACCATGTACTATATAAGGTGCACCTGTGTACCTGGCTACATCATCAGCTACACCCCTACCAACTTTATTAGACATGTTATTAGGCACAGTACAATTGTAGCCTAATATGCTGGCTACTTTGAGATTTGTTTTAGCTAACTAAGCAGCAAACCCCAGATCAAGTACAGTACCTTTTTTGTTAAAGCATATAGTTACGGCTGTATCAGGTGACCCTGAATCCTCCCTTAGTTTTGCTGCATTAGGCTTAGGCTGCTGGGGAATTCCCATGATGCATTGATTTCTTCTTCAGTCACCTTTGTCACTCATTATGTGTTAATAGGCCTCTCTGAATTGACTCATACTTGTTATTAATCTCTTTCTTTCTTTCACAGCATGTCTTTTTTTCTGTCTTCTTACCCTCACCCCAATTAGTCTCAGTAGATGGTCACCGCTCCCAGAGCCTGGTTCCGCTGGAGGTTTCTTCCTGTTAAAAGGGAGTTTTTCCTTCCCACTCATGACAAAGCGCTTGCTCAGAGGGTCATATGATTGTTGGCATTTTCTCTGTTGTATTATTGTAGGATCTATCTTACAATATAAAGCAACTTGAGGCGACTGTTGGATAATTAAAATTGAATTGAATTTTATTAAGGCAGTAGCAACAATCCCACCACAATTTTTACAGAAATTATATAATCTAATTCATGTTCAATTTGTTTCACATATTTTTCTGTTTTCTGACAGACACTGCAGCTATCTTGCGGTCTCGGGAGTCTCTTTGGCCTGGTATTTATGAGGTGGAATTTTTGGTGAAGGATCAGCAGGGGCACATGTGTCAAGATCCACAGAAAGTCAAGGTTGAAGTTTGCACCTGTGAGGATGGAATCATGTGTGGAAAAAAAGGCGCCATGGGTCAGCCAAGCAAACAAGCGAAGTTGGGACCTGCAGGCATTGGGCTGTTACTCCTGGGCCTATTACTCTTGTTGTGTAAGTGTTAATTCATCCTAATTGCCATAATGTATTGGTTTTGGTTTTGGATAATTAAGAGAAGAGGGAAACCACCTTAAAGTTTTTTAAATAAACAGCTGCTGCTGACAGATGTAAGACTATGATACATTTATTGTTACTTTATTGTGTATATAAATTATAGCTTCTTCCTTGAAGGATCACTGCACCCTCATACCTTACATTTAAGGTTAATTAAAACTTGGTTTTACAGTGATTCCGTTGTTGCTACTCTTCTGCAAATGTGGAGGTGCTGCAACCTTCCCAGACCTCTTTACTGAGATGCCATTTGATACAAAGTCACATCTCATCAACTACCATACTGAACGTCAGGGAGAGAACACGGTGAGAATTGTATTTTCTTCACTGCACTGAAGAATATTGGCTAATGTGGTGATGCCTACATGAAAGTTGTGTCAAAGTGATTTTTAACTTTGTACTAACATGTACATTTTTGGCGCAATTATAGGACGTGCCACTACTGAACTTGCCAACACAACTGGATGGAGATGTCTTAAATGTAGCCATGGCTCAAAAACCTGTAGCAATGGATGCGTTGGGCAGTTTTGATTTCGCACAATCTGTTGGATCCATTAATAGGCTGAACGGGGCTAACTACCAAGGTAGTTACAGAAAAGAAATTTGGGGCATGAACCAACAGGATCCAAGTGGTTTCTACTCTGAGACTGAGACAAGAGAATCGTTGGGAGGTGTAGGACTTTATGATGGGATGGCTCTGCCAGACCACTTTTTGAGGCAATATTACGATCAGGTAAGAAATCTCATGAGTTGGAAAGGTTCAGTAGCTAATGAAAAGCAAAGCAGAGATTTGAATTAATTATAGGGACGTGTTTTGATTAGCCCTTAAGGCTGAAAACGTATTTAGTTGTTCATAAAAATTCCTTGCACATACCAAGAGTTGACATGAAAAATACTATCTGAATAATGGTGTCCTTTTTACTTCAACAGAAAGTCACTGATGGAAATGATAACCTTGGCGTGAAAGATGGTTTGTTGGTGTATGATTATGAGGGCCAAGGGTCCTCTGCTGGCTCAGTAGGCTGCTGTAGCCTTTTGGAGTCAGACAATGATCTTCAGTTTCTTGATAACCTTGGACCAAAGTTCAAGACTCTCGCGGAGGTGTGCAGAGGCGAGAAAATTTCTTATGATGACAAACAAGTGCCACCTCCTGTGTCTAATGTCTATAACAATCCTCCAGCCTCAGTTTCAAGTTCAGTGAGTGTACAAAAACTGTCCCCTCCACCCAAACTGGAGCCAACCATGCCCAAAGTGGAGCAGAGTATGGTCATGAAGACAACCAAGCATTCTGAAATGGCAAAGGAAAGTACAACTGCAGTGAGGGAAGGGATGAATACAATGACAAGAGGGTTGGCAAATCAAGGCCAGATGGTCCTAATACAGCAACAGCAGCCTGTCTACTACACAACCACTCCTGTGTTGCAGCCAATGCATTACGTAGTCCAACCACAGGTTCAGAACACTATGATCCTGGCTGAAGCACCAACCACCAACCTTCAAGGCCTGATACTGGTTAACAACACGCAATCTGGACCTGCCCAAGGAGTATTTGTTCAGGGAAGCACTCTCTTGTCCAGTGGACAAGCCCAGGAGCCCACCATGGTGCTGGTGGATAACAGTGGTGCCCAGCGGAGTCATGCAAACTTGATCCAAGCTACAAACTTGTCTGGCTCTCAGACCATGAAGGTTGTAGAGGGTAAGGTCCCTGCAGGGTCAATGAAAGTGCGGAAGGGGAATCAGGCTTCCTATGTTGAGGGAGGTCCTCTACAACCAGGAGACCTTCCTGGATCTCAAAAAATCCTAATGGTCAGAGAGAACTTTGTTCAAGATGCAAATGGTCTGCCAAAGAAGGCTGAGGTCTTTGGCTCTGAAAGAATTCTCTACAAGGACAGCCAATCCACTGGCTCTATGACCAGTAAGTTTGGGTCCTCTACTGTTACAGTATCCGCTGGCCCTGTATCCCACAAAGTACAGGAGAAATTCACTTAACTGAGAAAGGCAAAAGTGCAAACTTTTGGCAAAGATATGTTCCAGGTCTATTCTTATGACTTCACTATGTGCATATGAGGTTACGGGTGGGAGCTGTGCTGCTTAATTTTCTTGTATGCTACATGGAAACATGCAAAAGATCTCTGTAATGGTTTAAATGTTTAATAGTACAGACAGTAAATGAAATGTTCATTGCAAATTGTTTAATATAGTATTCAACACATTACAATAAATACTAGTAAGGTCTTTTCACTTTTCTTTTCACTTTATAAACCACTACTATTTCCTTGTGTCCTGTCTTTTTTCTGGTCTCTTCTCTTTCCCCTCATTGCCAACTGGTCTCAGCAAATGACTGCCCCAGTTTGAGCCTGGTTCTCCCAGAAGTTTCTTCCTGTTAAATGGGACGGGGGTTTTTTTCCTGTTGTTGAATGCACTTGCTGTAGGGGTCATGACTGCTGGTGTTTCTAGTGTAGGGGCTTTACCTTACAATATCAAGTGCCTTGAGACACTGGTTGTTGTGAATTGGCTCTAAATAAATAAAATTGAATTAATGGCTACAAATATATAACTTTGTTATAACCATTATTTTAACTTGTTTGTTTTCTTTCTAATATGGAAACTTTATGATGCATGTGTATGTTAATTGGACTATTTGAACGTGAGAGAGTGACTGATGGGACTACTTCCAGCTTAAAGATAGCTGGCGCCTTACTAACACTGTGCAACTAAAGCCTCCAAAGTAGTCCTGCTGTGGTATAGGGAAAATCCTATTTTGCTCTCCTTCATACCAGCTTCAACTGGTTTGGCTTTACCTGTAGCTTTTGTTGTTGTCTTGAGTGGGCTGATTTTGCTCTGTTTGCTAGATGTGGAGGCACAGGGGAATTCATAAGATTTATATTCCTAAGATAGGAAGCAATTAGAAGTAAATGTTGGATAACATGGGGACCCTGTTTTGTGTTGCATGTTCACACACTTTCAACTCAGTAATTCATTGACATTTTTCAGTTGTTTGAATGTTGTATTAGGGTTTCATTCATTTCCTTTTGAATGTATAATTTTTAATGGTTAGAAATTGTAAAAACTCAATCCATTTATTACCATATATTTGAACACTCATGTGGTGGCCTAATATCAATGGTAAAGCATGTATTGGGGAAAAACATTTATGCTTAAGATAATAAAATCTTTGGTATGGAGCACTTAAAGGTCTGCAAGTGTTTTATGTTCACTTTTCTCCGTGTGTCAGTTCCACGTTTTTCTACCATGAACTCAAATTTGGAATATAGTGAGTTCATTTTTGTTATTTAATTATTTAAAATCTTTTTTTTTTTTTTTAATATTGGTAAGTTGACTGGTTCATAGCACTTTTCATAACACTCAAAGAATATCATAGAGTGATGCTACGCTTTCTTTTGGTAAAATAAATTGAAAAGGCTTCATACAAGCACTGATAAATAAACACAAAAATAACAGCTCATTTACACGTATTGCCCAGATGCAATCTTTGTCTACACAGGGAATAAACTCTCAACATCATGTAGACACCAGACTGATAATGCAATGCATCAAGACCTTGAATCCAGCTAGTTTGTTTGTTTTTTCCCCTGTCTTTGTACAAGGACGTTACAAACCAATAGTATGCTGAGGTTCGAGGAGTTGAATCACAAATTTTCCATTACATTTCCATCCTTTCAATCATTTTTTATCACTTTTATAGTATAATATTTGGATGCAAAATATAGGAGTACTGATAAAATTAAGCTTCCAAAAATGCCAGCGCTTTCACACCAGGGATTAAGATTAATTTGTTCATTCATGAGAGACGTGACCAGTTAAGAAAGCCATTTGGTGCTTTATCAAAATCCATCATTTGTGTAGTAGTTATCACAAAGGAGATTACAGCTGGAATTGTAATATTTACTGTGGAAATGAGGATCAGGTTTGTCATGTATCAGGTACCAGAGTCACTATAACTCTAGCTGCCATACAGATTCTGCATAAGTAATTTGTTACTGAATTGGTTGTGAAATTCGATTACTGTAGCCACAAGTTATTTTTGATAAAATCAGGACTAGTGAAGGGTAGTTGAAACTCTCAGCAAAGGAGTGCCTTGAGTGACTGATACACGCTGTTTGTGATGTTTGGTGAGTCATTTCAATGTTTATCATGTGTAAAAATGATTAGAAAAGTCACCAATACTTTAAGTAAAAACAAAAAACAAAACAAAAACTCTTTAAACAGGTGTGTGTGTTCCATTGCTGATACCCCATTGGTGACAAGGAGTCTCACTCTGCACATAACCTAGTTGGAGCTGGACGTGCTCTTGTTGATGAAGGGCACTTTTTAACCCTTTTACTTTTCATTCCAATGAAGCTGTAGGTGGAAAGCGAAGAGCACATCACACACCCTTGTTGTTTCAGACTTGACACTAAGACAAAAGTAAACAAATACAGAGACAGAGACCAGAAACAAACAAGGAGACAAAACTGACAAAAATAAAGGAATGCAGGGAGGACACAGAGAGACTAAACATGAGAAGGAGAACTGACAAAATTAAACAAGGAACTAAGAACTAGAAATGATTATCTATAGTCTGATTTCTCAGACTTTTTAGACTTTTTTTAGTGCTCAGCACAGATAAAATAATTATTGCACGTGATTTTAACATCCATCTACATACATATAGAGGCGAGCCTCCGAAACCTTATCGCATGGTTGATTATGTCTGGTTATGTGTCTGCATACTTATCTTCAGTGTGTGGCTTTTATTCAAACTGTGAAGCACTTTGTATCCCAGTGATTTGAAAAATGCTATACAAATAAATTTATCATCAATATAAGTATTTTATTTTTTGAAACATGTCAACAATCACCAAGCAATGCTTTTTACCTGCACATGGTATTAGTTCAATGAAATAAATTTGTGGTTCATCAAGTAACTTTTCTTTGATGGATGTGCTACCCGTAGAGTTTTAATACTTGTGCCTGTATTGTTAGTTTCACAAACCTTACTAGCTTTGGGAAACTTTTGAGAGTAAATTTGGAATCCTGACCTCTTTTCCTCTATGGAGCTGCACTTGTATTTTAGACAGTATTTAAGACCAGCACTGACTACTACTCTTCGCCAGATCATCTGCTACCCAGCATCAGTTCTCGGCTCACTCATGTTTTGGAGTAGCTTTTGTATTGTTACTTACTTTGTTCTATGTCATCTCCAGTCAGTCCCACAGATCCCCCTCACCTGGTCACTAGTCTTCTCTCAAATACCTACACCACATCAGCTCCAGCACAGACTCCATTTTCACTCTCACCTGCCTGCCTCTCTGCCAACTCACCTGGACTTCTGGAATCGGATCACCTCCAACTCACCCGGACCTGCTCAGTCTTGCCTTTCCCTCTTCACACACCTCCACCTGCAAACAAGTAAGCTGCAAGAAAAACTCACTGGAACAATTTCAGCAAAACGTCAGTTTGGCATCGCTGTGACTCTCCTTTCCTCTGTTGCAAAGTTTCTGATCTCCGGCTTGTCATTCTCATTGCCACGTCAGCGCCATGTACTGACTCCTGGAGCCCTGTAACATAATCATGTTCATGATGTCCAAGTTTATAAAATTATCTCTTGACATTTCCCTCAAGTTCATGTAACCCGTGTTTCGTAGCCATAGATCATAGCTCACACTCATGTGTATAGCTTGCTCCTGGTCACATTGTTTTAGTGCTCAGGTTCCACACCGATTGTTGCCTGCACTGTTGTATATAGCTCTTTCACTCATGCTCCTGTAAACGCTCCCTGCACCTTTCACTCATGTTCAATTGTTTAATGTCAAGTTTCACGTCATTGTAAATAAAAATTATTCACATCACTTTCACTTAGCCTGTCAACCACAACGGCCGTGACACAGTATTCACTCCCTGTCAGTTCAGCCTCATAGAAGATCGCCATTGTAAGATAAGACGACAGATAAGATAACTCTTTATTGTCATACCTAATACAATAGCACAACGAAATTGGAAACTGTCTGCACTAAGCACAACTAAACACAGCACAGTAACGTTAAAGCAGATTTTTTAAGTGCAAGAAAGGTATGAGCAAAAAAGAAAGGAATTACTTAATAAAATAAATAAATAAGAAAAAAAGAGTCCAGGGAGGTAGGCAATCAGGTCAGCTGTTACCATTGCTAAGGGCTATTGCCCTGTTGTAAAAGCTGTCCTTGAGTCTGTTTGTCTGCAACCTCAGCAACCTGAATCTCCTGCCAAACGGTAGCAGTTTAAACACCCGGTGTCCTGGGTGTGTACAGTCCCGTAGGATGGTGCGTGCCCTCCTGAGACAGCGAGTGCTGTACAGGTCCTTCAGGGAGGGAAGAGGATGTCCAATGATTTTTTAGGCCATATTAATGACCCTCTGAAGTGTCTTTTTGTGTGCCGTGATGCAGCTGGAGAACCACACAGAGATGCAGTCAGCACACTTTCAATGGAGCAACAGTAGAAGACAATCAGCAGCTCTTTCTGCAGGTCCATTTTTCTGAGGATCCTCAGAAAATTGAGGCAGCAGGGGCAGCAGGTGAGTAAGGGGCAGCAGGTGAGTAAGTGACGGACAAGGTAAGCGACTCATGTTGTAACTGACGTCAGACGCCGGAGATTTTGGCGGAAAATTAAAGCAAATGGTAGTTTAGATTTGAACAAATTCATTTAAGCTTCAGCATTACCAAATACACTTATCAATTGTCTTATAACTAACACTATTTGTCTAAATAATCTCCAACACCCTGGAGAACAACGAGGAGAGTTTAGAGACTCTCCAAGATTACATCGATCAGTGCTTTCAGGATCTCGTGATGAAGAAGACCCCGTGTGCAGCTTCCCCGGCCAAAGCTGAGACGCCGTCGTCGAAAAGACAACGCCCGGCAGATTCCCCCGGCTCAACATCGCCAGCCGGCAAAGATATTGCCGACATATTGGAGTCAATCGACAAGCGATTGTCCAGTTTCGACGCAAGGCTGTCCTTGGTGGAGATTCTTCACCGAGAATTTAAATGCTTGCGAGAATCCCTGGAGTACAGCCAGCAGCAGGTGGAAACGCTTGCTGCTGAAAATGCCACGCTAAGGGAGTCGGTGAAATGTCTCACAGATAATGTTACCCAGCTCAATAGAGAAAATAAAAAAATAAAAGAAACAGTTATCGATCTACAAGCTCGTAGCATGCGTGATAATCTGGTATTTTCTGGTATTCCAGAAGCCGCTGGAGAGGACGCGGAGACCACGGTAAAAAGCTTCATCAAAACCCACCTGAAGCTGCCGGAGGACACTGTGAAGAACATCGTCTTCGATCGGGTACATCGCCTCGGCCCCATTCGGGCTACGGCCGGGAGACCACTCCTATCGTGGCCAAATTCGGCCACTTCAAACAAAAGCAACATGTGAAAAGCCGCGGCAGGGAATTAAAAGGAACGGACTTCAGCGTGAACGACCAGTTCCCCAAAGAGATCTTGGAACGACGCAGGGTCCTCTTCCCAATCCGACGTGGCTTCATCCAGAAGGGCTCCCGCGCTGTCATCCCTGTGGACCGGCTGTACGTGGACGGACAGCTCCACCGCGACCCCAACATCACTCCGTGGCTGTATTAACCTCACACCAGATAAGAATCAGCTACACCATTTCCCTATCCACTCACACTAACTTGCATTAACATCTGTTTAACTTACCAGTATCAAATCGCATCTTAAAGTGTGATTTCATAGCAGAATTAACACCGTCACTCTCCGTCAGTGATTTAATTGGAATGTTTACGTTTTGTTTCTGTTTTTTTTTTTCTCGTTTTTTCTTCTTTTTTTTTTCCTCCTCTCTTTTCCCCCTCTTGGTTTTATGCTGCTCACCCCTGTCCTTGGTTTCTTTCTTTATTCCTTTCACTGCCTCGATCACCTGCTTCGACACTCATCCACAAACATCCTTTATTTCGACACATACGCACCATGCGCTCAACGGCAGCACATTTACATCAGTCAGACAGCGCACACAGTCGTTTAGGATACACACACTTAAGCCAAGCCTACTCATATTAGTAACTATGCATACACAAAGTCAGACTCAGGGAGCATCTCGCCACACATTTTTTCTCTCTCTCCTTCTCTTTATTTATGAACAAGTGACGTATTCTCTCCACCTGTCTAAGCGACGCACACAGCATACATCCCTAGTTATACACACACATCTATGGGTACACTGAGGTTCATTACATGGAATATAAATGGAGCTGGCTCCAGAGAAAAGAGGTTAAAAATATTTAACCAACTCAAAAAACTACAGGCAGATGTTGTCCTATTACAAGAGACCCACAGACCTCTTAGAGGTTCGAATGAACTTAAAACACCTGAGTTTCCTAATGTGTTCTCAGCTTGTTATAATTCTAGACAAAGGGGAGCAGCAATTTTAATACATAAAAATATTAATTTCACAGTACTCGATACAGTTATAGATCCAGAGGGCAGATTCTTAATCATTAAACTATCTATACGTGATAAAAAGCTATGTATTGCAAGTGTATATGGTCCAAATGTTGATGATCCCTCATTCTTTCACGGTTTTTTCAGTGCACTCTCTGAACACTTAGATGGCACACTTGTTCTTGGAGGTGACCTCAACCTTGGACTAAATGAAGACATGGATAGGCTCAATACAGCGGGAACTCGGCGTAATTGGCAGTCCACAAATATAATCAAACAGTATATGAGTGACTTTGGTCTTTGCGATGCATGGCGCTCCCTTCACCCCACCAGTAAGGAATATACTTTTTTCTCACATGTCCATCACTCCTACTCTCGTCTGGATTATTTTTTGGTCAGCAGCTCACTGCTGAACGACATTTCAGACACTGAGATTCACCCTATAGCTGTCAGCGATCATGGTCCTGTATCTTTAACACTAATGCACAAGAATAATACTACGCCAAGAAAAAACTGGAGATTTAATACATCACTACTTAAAGATGAAGACTTTATTAAATATTTTAAAAAAGAGTGGACTTCATATTTGGACTATAATGACACTCCCGAAACATCAGCTTCTGTTCTATGGGAAGCAGGGAAAGCTGTGATGAGAGGTAAAATAATTTCTTTCTCATCACATAAAAAGAAAAAAGAAAACAAAAATATTCAGGAATTAGAAAAAAACATCAAATCACTAGAAGAAGCCTACGCGTCCCACCAAGATCAGGAAACATTGAACAAAATACGCAAAACAAAACTAGAATTAAATGAGATAATTGATAAAAAAACAAAATTCTTAGTACAAAGACTACGCCTACAAAATTGTGAACATGGTAATAAATCCGGTCAATTTCTAGCAAACCAGCTAAAAATAAATAAAGAAAAAACAACTATATGTGCTGTTCAAGATTAATCTGGGAACACATTATATGAACCGATACAAATAAACAACATTTTCAGGGATTTCTATAAAACGTTGTATTCACCACAAATAAACCCATCTAAAAAAGAAATTGATCAGTTTTTGGACAACATAACTCTTCCAAAATTATTGGACACTCAAGCAATGGCACTGGATTCACCACTGACACCAGGTGAACTCCAGGAAGCCCTGATAAGTATGCACAATAATAAGGCTCCAGGTCCAGATGGCTTTCCTGCAGAATTCTACAAAGAATTCTGGTCGATTCTAGCACCAGTTTTCTACAGAACGTTGTTGGAAATTAAAGAAAAGGGCAGACTTCCATCAAATATGAATTCTGCAAACATTAATCTCCTGCTAAAACCAGGCAAAGACCCTGTATATCCCTCAAGCTATCGTCCAATATCCCTTATAAATGTAGACCTTAAAATAATCTGCAAAGCTCTCTCAAAGAGACTGGAGAAAATAACCCCCCTCTTAATTCATCCTGACCAAACTGGTTTCATAAAAGGTAGGCACTCATCAACAAATACACGTAGATTACTTAATTTGATAGACTACTCATACAGTAAAAACCTAGAAACTACAATATTCTCTTTAGACGCAGAAAAAGCATTTGACAGAGTTAACTGGAAATTTCTATTTGCAACTTTACACAAATTTGGTTTTGGATCCTCTTTCATAAACTGGTTAAAAATATTATATAATTCCCCAACAGCTTGTGTTAGAACAAATGACCAGACATCCTCCAGCTTCTGTCTCTTGAGGGGCACCAGGCAGGGATGCCCACTCTCCCCTTCACTATTTGCAATTTTTATTGAACCACTAGCAGCAGCAATTAGACAGAATTCAGTAATTAAGGGCATAAAATGCAAGAACGTGGAACATAAAATCAGCCTTTATGCGGATGATGTGTTACTCTTTCTCCAAAATTCACAAACCAATATCTCTGGGGTGATTGAATTGATAAACTCTTTTGCAAGAATATCAGATTACTCAATTAACTGGTCAAAATCTACAGTCCTACCGATTAATTGCTCCTTCCATAATTCCTCTTCT
Organism: Rhamphochromis sp. 'chilingali'; assembly: GCF_963969265.1. Taxonomy (NCBI): domain Eukaryota; kingdom Metazoa; phylum Chordata; class Actinopteri; order Cichliformes; family Cichlidae; genus Rhamphochromis; species Rhamphochromis sp. 'chilingali'. Next base: position 25,366,909 of record NC_137934.1, read on the forward strand.
ACACCACTGCAATCGGGAAATATAAAATATTTAGGTATTAATGTTTCTCCCAAGCTTGCAGATCTAACTAAATTAAACCATATCCCACTTTTAAAGAAGGTAGAAGATGATCTGGCTAGATGGAAATGTCTACCCATATCACTCATGGGAAGGGTTGCCGCTATAAAAATGATGGTCTTACCAAAAATAAATTATTTATTCTCAATGATCCCAACTAAACCGCCACACGATTGGTTCAGATCTCTAGATTCATGTATGTCCAAATTCCTTTGGAAAAATAAACCCCCACGTATAAGCTTAAAAACACTACTTCTTAGCCAACAGGCTTCAGTTTATCTCAGGATGGCTAAAACACACCCTCTTAGATGAACCTTGGCTAGATGTAGAACAAGCACTCTGCAATAATCTAGAGATCTCAGACCTACCATTTATCAGCTCAAACATCCAACGACATGAATGCTTAAAAGCATCAACATCAGCTCTTCTCTGACAGCATGGTGGGAGTTTCTAAAATTGACGGCGTCTTCATTAATCCCATGCAAACGTACACCTATCTGGAACAACCCTGACATATTACAAAACAATAATATGATAAACTTTTCAGATTGGAGTGATAAAGGAATCAAATATTTAGAACATATACTAGAAGGATCAACAAGAAAAGATTTTTAGAATATCAACAAATTAAATCCATAGTAAAAAAGAAATTTAAACCGGGTCAAGTTGAACTACAAACACCACCAAGTGTGGTTCAATTTCTTACTCTTAAACCCCCCAAATTACTATCCAAAATATACAGAATGCTTTCTAAAACAGATGAATCAATATCACTTCCTATTGCAAAATGGGAAGCGGATTTATCAGTTAACTTAGACCTAAACTTCTGGTCTCAGATTTGCTTAAAAACCTTTCATCTAATTAGAAATCCCAGTCTTCAATTAATTCAATACAAAATATTACATAGAGTGCACTATACAGGTCATCGGATGTTCAAGATGGGCTTTACGTCTACCAACAACTGCTCACACTGCCAAACCAATTCACCGGACAATTATATCCACGCTCTTTGGTTCTGTCCACCAGTTCAGAAGTTTTGGCGCGAGATATGTGAAGACTTATCGAAGTGTCTGAAATGTAACATTCCAACTTCCCCCTTAGTGTGTTTGTTGGGCAGCTTAGATAATGTCACTTCAGAAAAGAATATCGCCCATATGGTTTTCACTGCCCTATGCATAGCCAAGAAAACTGTCCTCTTGAACTGGAAAAATAAAAACAATCTTAATTCTAACCAATATAGAAATTATCTATTAGATTACATTAGTCTTGATACAGCCTCTGCCACCACATCAGATCAATTGCTCTGGGCTCCTTTGATCAGCTCCATCACCTAGTGGGGGTGGGGGGTCATAGTTTGGTCCCGCCTTCACTGTTGTGATTGGTGTGGGGGTAGGGACAGGCTTAGGGCGTCGGGGGGTTCCCCGGAGGCATCTTCCTTGGGGGGCTCAACCCGGGGTAGCGGTCATGTCCGGTTAGGGGCTCTGTTGGCTCTCCGGTGACTGTTTCCTCGCGGCTGCGTGCAACGGGGCTAGGGGAGGGTCTGTGCTGACGGACGTGGGTTACTGACCTGGTAGCCTGGCTGCCCCTGGGTGGGTCCGGGATGGGCGTGAGGTTCTGGGGGCGCTCCGTCTCTGGGCTGGGACCCGGACCGGGCCTCGGGGGCTTGGGTCCTGGTTGGTGTGTTGCCGGGGTTGTGGGCGGGTGGGTGCATGGGGGCCCAGCCCTGGAGCAGCGTGCCGCCGGTGCGTCGAGCCACCTGGGGGGCTCTTCAACTGGTGGGGGAGATTGTCACATCTTGCAGGAGCTTTCCTCTCCTCAGGAGCTCCCTCTGCAGGAGGGGGAGATACAGGAGAGGTGGAGGAAGATCTCAGCCTGGGTGTTTATTGTCTTATGTAGTCTGGAAGATGAGTGGATGGTGGGGTGGGTGCAGTTTTCTCTGTGGTGGGGTTGGGTGGACTGTCCCGGGCTCTGTGGGGCCGGGCGGCGCTGCTGCACTGGGCCCGGTCTGGATGGGCCTGGGCCCCCCTTCCCTGGCGGGTCGCGGAGTATGGGGGTGCCTACTGGGGTCAGCGGGGGAGCTGGCCCCAGGGAGGGGTCACTTGCCCCTCCCTTCCTTCCCTCCCCATCTCCAGCTGCCTCCCTCATCCCGCTCCACCACAACCACCCACACATGCAGGGCCTTGGAGTAGGGGTATGTCACCAGGGTGCAGAGGAGGCTACCCCCCCCCCCCCCCCCCCCTGTCCCCTTCTGGCTGCCTCTGCCTCAATTTTATCCCACAACTTAGACATTCACATTACTCACACTCTCATTACACATACATATAGGATCTTGGGGGTGGGCACGATACACGGAGTCCAAAGTACCATCAGGGTGTACACCCCACCCCTGGCATCGTTACCCACCTCTCAATTTTAAATACACGTAGACATTGAGGGCTAGCAGGATGGACCATGCGCTTACCTGCTGCTCTCTGGCAGGTAGCTCCAAGCCCTCCTGGGTTTTAAATGCACCTTAGAACACACATGCATCAACATTACAATGAGCGGGTGGAGGGAGGTTTGGAGTCTTCTCTCACCCCCGTTCTCTGCGACCTGCTGGAGCAGGGGGGCTAGGACTAGGAGGAGGAGTTGGCCGTCTGACTGCGGTCTGGAGTGTGGAGCCTTCCTGCTGCTGCGGAGTCGGGGCGGTCTGCCTCCCCCCACCGCAGGGAAAAGGGAAACACCACCTGGGTCTGGGTGCAGTTCCCCCCTCCAGGGGCGGGGGCACCTAGACCCGGTTTGTAGAGTACGCTTGGGGAGTGTGATCGTGTGTACAACGTCTCTTTATGTCTGTCTCCACGTTGGTTGAGTGTGGAGTAAGTGCATATGAGAGCATGAGGGTGGGAATGGATGTTTGTATCTGTGTGTGCCTGTATGTCTGTGTCTATATGTCAGGTTGGGTGTCAGGCGCCACCTCTCTGGGGACATCTCAGGCCCTCCAAGGTTTGGAGGCCTATCTCCCCCTACCACCACTTCCCCTGCCAGTGGCGGACTCCCTCAGACATCGGTGCGTTGGTGGTTCTTTGTGTCCGGGGATGGGCGCCCAGGTACACACCGGCTCACTCCTTGGTGGCTGCTTATCGGGGCCTGGAGCCTGGGGCTCGCTCGGGCCACTTCGGAGGTGGAGTGCCCCCGGCCTCTCGGCCTGGGGCTCGGTCACTCAGGCGCAGCTGGCTGCCGGCGGAGCTCACGGGCGCGTCACTGCAACTCCCCCTGGCTTCTGCTCCGCGGCTGCTGAGTGAGCCCTCATCTGGGACTCTCCTCAGCTCTTTCCGGGACAGTGGCGCAGCTGCCCCTCTGTTGGTCTTCCTTGGTCTCTTGTGTTCTGGGGGCCTCTGGATGTCTGGAGTTTTGATCTCCTCCACACCTGCTTCACGCCCTGGAGGACGGGGCTGTGGCCCCCCCACACCCTCTAGCAGATTATTACATGAAGGAACCTTTTAAAAAACAAAAAACAAGCGCGTCCATGCTCACAGGTGTACACACGGGTGATCACACCCACAAACTACACCCTTTTTGGCTCCTACCTCAAAGCACACTGTGTTCTGTTGATCTTATGTGCTGCACAATAATGTTTAATATTTAGTATTTACTGTCATATTCCCATATATCATTGTGATGCTGTTTATTCTATTACTCTTGTTCTCTTCTGCTTGTTTTCTTTTTTCTTTCTCAGCAGGTGATCCAGGTGATTGATATATGCATTTTTTTTTCTCTGCCCGTTCTGTTGGTTTTTGTCTTTTGCCCTTCTCCCCCGTCCCTCTTCTCAGCTGTTTCTCTTTCCCTCTTTCTTTCTCCCCTTCTTTCCCCCAGTCAAGTCTGTCCCGTATTCAGTAAGTGAAAATAAAATAAACAATAAAAGGTGAATCAAATGGACCATTACGGCAAGGCTGGGATGGTCAGTTTGGTAAAGTAAATCCGTTGGGCATCTTTCTTTGCCTTTAGACAACAATTCTGATGGCAAAAGAGCCAAACGGGACAGGCCAAAAAAAAAGAAAAGAAAAAAAAGAAAAAAAGAAAATTGAGGTGCTGTTGGGCCTTCTTTGCAACCGCTGAGTTGTTTGAGCTCCACTGGAGGTCTGTGTCTATGTGCACACCCAGGAACTTGAAGCTGGACACCCTTTCCACGCACTCCCTGTTGATATTCATGGGCTGCAGCTCAGACTTCTTCCTTTTGAAGTCGACTAACAGCTCTTTTGTCTTGGTGGTCTTGAGGTCCAAGTTGTTGTCCGCACACCAATCTGGTAGCCTATGAAGCTCAGCTCTGTGTGCTGTCTGGTCTCCCCCAGAGATGAGCCCCACCACAGTGGTATCATCTGCCAACTTAATGACTGCATTGTCTGTGTGGGTACTGACAGAGTCAGTTGTGTACAGAGTGTATAGTAGAGGACTTCGTACACGGATTTGTGGAGAGCCAGTGTTAAGGCTGAGGGCTGAGGAAAGATGAAGACCCACTCGAACTCTTTGTACACGGTCAGAGAGAAAGTATCTGATCCAGCAGCCGGTGGTAGAAGGAAGTCCGATATCCAGCAGTTTTACTATTAGTCTGTCTGGGAGTATTGTACTAAAAGCAGAGGTAAAGTCAACAGAGAGCAGCCTGGCGTAACACCCCTGTTGTTCCTGGTAGGAGATGGTGGTGTGGAGCGTTGTAGCAATGGCGTCTTCAGTTGATCTGTTAGCTTTGTATGCACACTGGAGCAGGTCGAGTGCGGATGGCAGGCAGGACATGATGTGGCAGCAGACCAGTTTCTTAAAACACTTCAGTATAACAGGTGTGTGAGAGCAACTGGTTGGTAGTCGTTGACAAGTCGTTGACTGACAAGTCATGATGGAGAATGCTGAAGGTCTGTGGTTTCTATTTAGACATTCATACGCATGCATCTCAACTACCCCAAGCTCATGAAGAACACTGTGGCACCATATGCAGTGTTCAGTTCACAGTTAAAAAAATGTGTTGGGCCTCGTCCCAGAGTGAGGCTATGTGATTCCTTATTGCTTGATGCAGGCACTCCGTTTGTAACTTTTCCTCACCCATTAGTCCTTCTCCATACACCTGTAGCTCCATTTGAAGTTTGGTAGATTTTTTTTGTGTGTATCTTCTTGTCTCTTCTAGTTGGGGCTCTGCTCATGACAGATCTTAAATTGTGAGAGGACATCAGTCTTTGTTACAGCCTTGGTCGTGATAGTTGTTTGTTCTATATAGCATAAATCACAAAGAAATAAAGAGTCTCTCTTTTGTTTTTTGTAAAATTGTCAACACAATATGTCAAATTGGATTCATGTTAGTGAAAACAGTTCCAGTAAACAACAGTAGTGAGTTTCATATGCAAGAGGTTTAGGGCTACTGGGGAACAAAAGCGGGGACAGCACTATACCCTCCTTTTAACACTACACTGGAGGACAAGAGATGGTTACGGGAGCACTGACAGCAGAAGGGTCTTCTTCAAACTGGAGATGGCCAGAAAGCTGAAGAAGAAATGTGAGCCAACATCAGACCCCTAAACTGTTTTGACCAAACGCCTTAGTGTCCTGTTTAGGACACATAATAAAAAACATTTACTGTCTGGGTGTGGTGCCCTCTGTAAAATTGTCAACAATGTGATGTTTTCATGGATGCAGTAAATAAAAATAGACATACTAGCGCAGAACCAAAAAGAGATATTAAGAATTTGTATTTTGAACTTCTATAAAATATAATAAAAAAATTAAATTAGAGAAAAATTATGCATCTGTGTCCAGTTTTAGCTGCAAATATTTCAGTTTCTTTTATCATTCCCACTTTTACATGATACAGTTGTGAGAACTCTTTGTCCCTCCTTCCAGGCCAACTGCAGACTTCCAGTCTGATACAGGACATACGCACACACATGCAACCATCTACACTGACAACAGACACACACGCACAGCTCCAAACGCCTTCAACTGCTTATCTCCTGCCAGGGTCAGAGGGTAAATCTGCGTGTCTCGCGCTGGACTCTGGCTGCAGGACTGGATGTTGCCGTCTGCCCTCGGCCCACTCACTCAAATAACCACAAGGTAAAGAATGCATTGTAAGTGAGAATGTAAAAACCACACAATCAGAATCCACACATGAGCTCATTAACATGGAGGAATGCCATTTATTTTTCATTTCAAAAAATTTCTTTAAAGATAAATATTTAATAATTATGTGAACAGTGTCACACTTGCCAACACTGTTCTGTTACATTAGTGCTGAGATGCTACAAATAAATGTAAAAGTAAGAAAAGCTTGATGTGTGCTCCTTATAATTTTAGGAATCATAGTTTGGAATCATATGATGAAGCAACCTTGTATGGGACAGCTCACACAGCATAAGTATGACAATGAGAAGAGTTTGAAATAATACTGAAAATTAGGCCGGAGGATTAGGTGTAGCAATTAAGCCCGACAGTATTGTCAAGAGAGCTGAAAAAAAAGAAGCTTGGAGATGGAACAGTAGCTTAAGTACTAAGAGATGCAAGTCTGCTGATTGCAGTTAAAACGGAAGAGCAGAAAAAGTATTAAATGCTGAGAGTTTCTGCAAAAAGTGTAGAGAGAGAGGGGAAAATATTGCTCAAGTTTAAACTGGTGCAGGGACTAATCACAGGTGTCCTAGTAGATCTAGAAAGAAATCAGACAAAGTATTTCTGGCAGCGAGGTCAGGAGGATTAAAAGACTGTTGAGAACAGTCAAGAGGGGAAGAGTTGACAGTGTGTCTGTAATGCTAGAATTTTAAGAACCAGTTCTTCTAGATAGAGTTAAGATAGGGTGCATGCGCTTTCCAGTAAGGCCGTATATGCCTGCTCCTCTCAGGTGCTATAAATGCCGGTGGTATGCAGTGTACTCGAGTAGTGAGTAGTGAGACTAATTTGTTTGGGACTTATTGATTTATATATATATTTAATATATATATAATTTTTTTTATTTACGTTTAAGTCCACACTCCACACCAGGTGGTGGCGGTAATGCGCCATTTTGCTGTTTGACAACAGTCAATAAATAAAAAATAAAAGAAGAAAAAGACACCAAAGAAGAAATAAAACTGATCGTTTTCCGGATACATATGTCTATTATTTGTCGGGGGTTTGAAGTGGAAACCTTTGGTCAGTATGCTGCTGGTTTTGTCTGAGGAACATAAAGAACATCTGTCGTTCCTGCCGCAGGTTGACGCCGCAGGTTAGTAACTAGCGTGAGGGAGGATAGGAGGTGCAGAGGATCAGGGCTGCATACTACTAAGCTCGTTCTGCATACCCAGGATATCCTTCTGTTATCTAGATACACTTATCCTGACATTCACGTTTAGGATAAATGGTCACACGAAGTTGGTTACCAGCTCGCTGAGTTAACCCAGGGTTTTCCCTGCGCGTTTATATGAAAGGCGTGTTGTTGGCAGCATCGGGGTGGTCATATGACTCTTCTACCACAGAAAATGATCCCTACGAGTTCCACCTGGTTCAGGTTCACTGGCATCGGCAGATTCATGTTCACCGAATGGTCGTCTCTGTCTGCCAGTGTCTCATCATGCAGTTAAACAACATTAAAGACCTCAGCAAAAAGGTCTCCATTTCCAGCTGGTGCAAATGGTAAACACTGAGCAGCAGATCAGTCAGAAGCAGGCCATAAGTTTAAGGAACCGGGCTGAAATAATCTCAGTAATAATAATCTCAGTGCCATAAACCCATTTATTGAATAAACGTATAATAAAATATTACACTTACCCAGCAGTGGCTATGTTTGCATATTCTCCATAACACTGGGATTAATTATTTAAAGATGATATGCTTTTCACAATAACCATCTACTGTCTGTGACCAGTAAACCTGGGTGGGTTTCCTGAATATGTTTGCATCTTGAGAGGATGATATTCAGTCTTTTGAGCAAGGGAACTATATTACTAAGGTGCACAGCTACCTGTCCAAATGATAAGTTTCATTAAATCTATTTCTTTCTAATGCAAATTGGCCAAATCCTCATCAAAGCAACAGGTTTGCTTATAAAGTCAAATGAAGTTATCTCAGTGTCCATCGCTCCCTCCTTTTAAATTCCATTTGCCATTTATCCCAGGTCAGTCACTGTGAGGGTAAACACAAGCTGCAGTAGGTCTGTGCTGGGGAAATGAGCTACATTTGTTATTTTGTGCAGAATATTACAGTGACATTATGGTATATTGCGGGTTTCCTGAATTAGCAGCAGCTGTTGACAGCTGACTGCTGAACGGGATGTGTGCAGGGAAACTCGAGGGACCGTCGAGCTGGTCGTTGGTGTCGTGAGGAAAATGTGGGCTTGTTTTTTATTTTACAAAAAGACAGATGTACCTGGAACACCACCTAATCAAGAGATGATACTAAATGGTTGTGAAAATATCTAAAGAACATAAAAATATACAAGTAAAAGGCAAGGAGAGTGGAAATCTCTTCAGTTTGCTGCAGATCAAAGTAACATTAACCTGACTGATTGAACAGGTATCTGTAATGTATGTTCCGTGTGTCCAGGAATGTGAGACTCAGCAGGAGATTAGAATCAAGTAAAACTAAATTTATGCATTTTTTCAAATCACAGAAATAATATCCAAACATTCCTGTGACAATGCAAAGCACAGTTTGTACTTTAGTGGTTTTAGTAAGGTACAGCAACTTGCACTTATACCATGTATTCCCCCCAGGAGAGAAGCTGTATTACACTTGTCTATGTGTCTACATCAATTTAATAAAATGTTATAAATTTGTTGTAAAGTGGTTTGCAAACAGAAAGCAAACAGAAAAAAAAATTGAGCAACAAAAAATTTGATTTTTTTTTTTAAATATTTGCTCATCAGGGATACACAAAGACATTACACAGTGTAAAAAAAACACTTGAGACCTTCCTACTGTCTGCACACAGGGGTCTGAGGGATATTCCAAGAATGGTGATGCTATTTCCTGGTGAACTGATTGGTCAAAGGGCAGTGATTTCATATTTGTTGATCTGTGTTCTGCGAACTTAACCTGCTTCAGAGCAGGTTAAGTTCGCAGAATAGTCTAGTATCTAGTATAGTCTAGTATACTAGTGTGTCTAGTATCTCTGTCTGCATGGGTACTCTCCAGGTACACCAGCCAAGTCCAAAGTTTCCCTGTGACAGACTGCTTGTCTGTTACTCTGTGTTAGTCTTGTGATGTGTGTGACCTGTCTCTTGCTCCCTCGTGGCCCTGAGTTGGATAAGTGGAAGAGAATGAATGCATGGAATCTTAACAGAGTAAACCTCAGCGGCCGAATGGAACTAAGAACATTTAAGTTCTGTAATTAAATACAAATTGTGTCTACGTGGAGTATCTCCATTTGATTCAGTCTAACACTTTTTTACTTCAGTAAATCATAAAGCAAACGTTGTGCTGTTTATCACACTACAGCAATCTGAGAACTTTAGGATTACACTTTTATGTCCAATGAAAGCCGGCATACAGGCTTTAAATGATCTTCTTCCTCATTTCCTCTGGAATTTGGGGGATTTTACCTTTGTTAGCCTGAGTCCTGTGTGTCAATGCTATCGTTCTGAGAAGAATCAATTTAAATTATTGATGCCGAAACACAGTTGGCTATGAGTTATCTATATATCATTCGTGATAATGATGCATTTATGTTTTTTTAACTTCCTCAGTGGTGGGAGAGTTTGGACGCATAGCGCTGGAGTTTCTAAGAAGAGGAGCTAGTCCAAAGGTCTATGAGGGAGCAGCTAGTAAGACTCTTCATCTTTTAGTGCTTCTTTTCAAGCTTATGTGACTTCTGTGGCTCATTAGTGCATAGTATTTGTTTATCAGGTTTGTTTTACTGCAGCAATCTCACACTGCCTTTTCTGAAATTCATATTAAATTGTTACATTATTTAGTATACCTTTTTAAGTAAGTACAACAATCATGCTAATATTGTTTCAAATATTTAGTCTGCCTTTTAGTCCATTTAAGGATTCAAATCTAATGTAATGAGTTTGAGTGATGAGTTTCCCTATTCTTGGTTACATGAATAGGGAAACATTGCTGGTTTGGGTCCCTTCATTAGGAAATTGAAGGACAGATCATAGAGTCTTTAAGATGGTACAAGTCTGCTCTGGTGCTGGGATAATACAGTTGTAGTTTATGTGTTGTCTAACCAGTTTATTATAAGGTAATAAGAGTTTAATTTCATTACTGTGACTGCTAAATAGAACAGGACTTTGTTACAGCGTTGATACATAAAATAATTACTTGTGCACTGCCTCTTTTAACTAAGTTTATGATTCATGCCGTTATGGTTGCAGGGAAACTCTGTGTTCCTGTAGAAATGGTACAACATGGAGTGGAAGGCCTGATGTTCCTGATGACAGAGAGCTCCAAACACATGGTGAGGAATACTTACTCCTCACACCTTGGATCAGTGAACATAGATGAATGTGCTGTTTATCCCTGAATGCTGTGATTTGAATGCTCTTTTTTTTCCCCCATGACGTCCATGTCCCATATTTAGTGTGTCATTTTCTTGATTTCTGCCCTGCATCATCATGAAATACTTAAACACTAGAAATATTTCACCAGCTAAGACAAAAACTGTAAACAAATGTGAGCTCTTCCAAGAGTCACAGCTGTCTCTTTCTCTCTCTCTCTGTAGATATCTGAAGTGGATTTCCTTGATTCAGTGTTGGTTTTGGGCTTTAGCGAAGAGCTTAACCAGATGCTCTTACAGGTGGCTTTTAAACAGTTTTATTTAACTGACTTTGTTTAAACAATGTGTACTTGATTTAAATACTGTATAGTCTAAGTTTTAGTTTTGTTTGTTGAAGTTTTGTTTAAGCGGTACATTGTTTATCTAAGCAGTGTGTCTGTCAGGATGTTGACTGGATCACTTTTCTCTTTTGGTACAGCTCTACTTGCAGCACCACAGTCAGATTCGCAGCATCCTGAGTCATCTGCCGTCCAGTATGCCTGCCTACCACAACCTGGAATGGAGACTTGATGTCCAGGTGTATTGTTTCTAGATCATTTTATTGTTTGACTGTTGTGGTACATAAAGTGGGAAATACAGGATAGTACTTACGTGCAATTGTTGCATATCACACTCAACTCTGTAGTCTTTTTTTATTTGTATGTGTGTTTTTAATGTATTGGATGTTAAATGTTTCCTGAACTCATGGATTAAGACACTTTACTTAGCTTGAAGGATAAAATTATATTGAAGGGTATACAGGGTATACAGTTTCCCCTGGTCCTCACACTAATATTGTCCAGTCTGGTTTCCATCATCTGACCTTGTGATGTATGGTTTTATATCAGGTGATCATTATTAGGTGACACTGTAAGCTTGCAGGTGTGTAGTGATGTGCGGGTCGATATCGAAATATCGATTCCTCCGATACCAATAATTTATGTTCTAGAATCGATTCTCATATTAAAATATCGATATTTTAGTACTTTGGGGTAAATTGGTAGTTTTTCCATTAACAGTTACACAGTGGAAAGAAACTATCATTCGGATCGTCTAAATTGGAAGGAACTACTTCCTCTTACGTATTTCATAGTCATATGCCAAATACGGCTGCATAAATGTGTTACGGCCCCTGGCGTGCGCACTCACAACAATGGCTGGGCGTAAACGAAGTGACGTGTGAACGTATTTTACTTCCACAAACAGCCAAGACGCGGTTTGCGATACATGTGGCAGGACAGTGAGGTGTTGTGGCAGCACCGCTAACCTCGTCAAACACCTCAGAGTAAATCATATCACAGAATATGATGAGCTATGTTGAGGCGAACTGAAGAGGAGGAGAAGGACATGTGCTGCTAGGGCAAGACAGACGTCTCTCGCGGAGGCCTTTAGTGCTGCAGGCAGGCACCGTGTTCAATTAGCGCACAGCTTTAGGTTTTTTCATTTCTATATGATAATTCTGCATCATTCAGCAATAAGAACAAGTAGTCAGATGTCCTGTAAGCACTATGAAGCTCTATTATTATATTATTATTACAATTACATAATACAGTTATATATTGTATTATGAAATACAATGAAACACTAAGTTTTTGTACAGAGTATCGGTATCGGATCAGTATCGTCGATACCACCCTGAATTTTACTTGGTATCGGATCGAAAAGGAAATCAGTGGTATCACACATCACTGCAGGTGTGTAATGCAGAACAGAGATTTGCACTGTAATCTGAGCTACATAGACTGATTTCTGTCAGTAAGCAGTATTACTAATATTCAGTTTTCAACTATTTTCCCGCTCTTTGTCTGACTACCTTATTGTGTTTTTTCTGCTTTTTCTGTCAGTTGGCCAGACGTTCAGTCCGCCAGCAGTTGATTCCTATGCTTACAATGCGTGTCCACCTAACCAGAAGTGACGGCCACAGTGATTACAACTCCAGGATTCTCCAGACAGATCCCAGCACCCTTCTGCACCTCATCTCCACACTGGAGGCTGCTCTGGCTGCCATGAAAACCAGTCATGCTCGTCGCATATTACGGAACATCAAATAATCCCTCTGTACAACGTGTGCCTTCTCTCACTTGCAGCCTTTATACCTGGGAAACATTAAGTAGTGTCTGTATTGTGCAGGGCAGAATGTCACCTTTCTTTGGACCTGGATGTTAAGGCTATATTTTTTTACTGGCAGTGTTTTTTTTATGCCAAGTTGTGATGTATGGATTGTACAGAAAGTTACTACAGTGCTGGTGATACTGAATTAAAGTGTAAGATACAGTTGAAACTTTATTTTTGTGGTTTGTGACGGCCCTGCTAAGGCAGACTGGAATATTATATAGAAGACTGTCATGACGCAAATGCAAATAGACAGCTCGCGCATTCAAAGAAAACTATGTGATGTGTTAATAAATTAAATTTTTTTATACTGCAGGGTTGTAATGGTTTAATAAGTATATCGATGATTTGCTAACCGCGTGATGGTACATAAATCATAGATAAAAGTCGGGAAATGTTCAACGTTTTTCTCCATCAAGTCTTGCTACCCGGGCCAGAACTTCAGGCTCTGGAAGTTCTAGAGCAGGGTCTAGACCGCTACCGAACAAATGGAACGGAAAAGGAAGTGACGTATTCCAGAATCACCTGACTGTCGGCCCTTCACAGGAAGAAGGCTGGCGTATTCAACATGGCTGCGGTCTTCTGACATAGGAGTTGTCTAAAGTAATGCTATAGCCCGGCTTTCTTGATAGTACACTTGACTCCGTTCATTGTGTTAAATAGTTTTGACTCTGCTTCGACATGGCCCAGTGTGTCCAGTCTGTACAGGAGTTCGTTCAGGACTCGTTTGTCCCGATGGTGGCCGTCTTGTGCAGTGAAGAAGCTGAGAGAGTGACTCGCAAAAACAACCTAAATTTTGCGGAGCTGCTGAGGCCTTTTTGCAGACTTACGTCTGAAGGTATGAACAACTATTCAAAACACACCCTCAGTCCCGTTTTCAGCTTCGTAGCTGGTAAAAATGAGGAAAAGTTGCTTAGGAAAATAATGAGGAAAGATGTTTTGCTGCTCGCGGGGCTACGACTGTCGTTAGCTCCTCGCTAGCAGACGCTTAGCAGTTTGGCTCGTGATTAAGCAGCTATGCCGATCGCCCTGCTTGTTGACATGCGAGTGCAAAGTGACCCGAGCTGGAAAAAATAGCATTTGGTCTTCTAGGACAGCGTTTCAGTCAGCAGCTGAACAGTTCTGTTGGTGGTGGTTTATTAGACTCAGCACATAGTAAACAAGCTAACAGACTTTACTTGGAGCACGCAGCAATTGTGTTAGTTGTCATGTTCAGTACAAGCGACGATGCAGCTAAATGTGTTTAAGCTAAAGCTACATATTAAGTTTTTTGATATACATTAACATTCTTACTAATGTATAAACGAAATCTACAGGATATATACATTTTGTTTGATTTTTACACTTGGGTAATGTAAAATCCGTGAAACTATACGATAGCAGTTTAAATTGTATAGCTGAGTAAATATTAAAGATATGCCTCATTGAGTTTTTCACAGTCAACAATCAGTTACGTGCCATTACCAGGTTTGCTGTGTCTCTCAGCACAGTCTCAAGGGCAGGAGGAGATTCCAGGAGACAGGCAATTATCAGGGGAAGTTTTCAGCAGCAAAACAGTGGAAGGGAGATTGATGGAAACGTATAAGGCTGTGTCTTTGATATACCTTAGTAATCATTGCTGTAGTAATAATTTTTGATAAATTTTCACATTGCACTACTCTGAAATTAGTGCTTCCAAATTAATACATGTCACACAAAAAAATATAAAGCAACACTTTTTAATCTAAATTATAACATCAGTTCAGGTAATCTTGTGGGATATCGCTCTTGTCAGTTAAGCAGCAGACGAGCTATTGATTTCAATTCAGTATTTATTTAGTGCTATTGCTATTTACCTGTTTGCTACGGTTGAGAGATTTTGCGCTGCATTCCATTTATGCATATTTCTTATAAAGGGGACACTTCTCCATCAGTGACATTTTTATGTATATTTTCTGATACTGTTTGAGTGCCATTCTGTGACTTACTCTTTTTTCCTTCTAGGTCACATCCGAGATCCCAGCAATCAACTGCAGGTTGTGAAAAACCTGCGTATCTGTGTCAACAATTTAGTGACAAGTCCAACAACAACATCTACGTCCCTGAGCCCTGCTCAGCGTCAGCTACTCAGTGATGTGGTGTCATCCTGCCAGCCCCAAGAAAGTGCTGTGACTAATGTGGTTATGGCAGGAGATTATGAGCTCAATTTCAGTGGTAAGGACTAATGCTTGATTGGAACGTGTTGATAAAATGTTAGCAATAGAAAAATATAATCATTATTATTATTATGGTAATCCACTATATTTGGCTGGATAGTCAGTTATGGACAATAAGTGATCAATTTCAAATTTTTGATATTTCTTATGAGCTTAGATGCAGTTTTGTGTGTGTAACTGTCCAGATCCATGATTAGAAATAACTGTACACCACAGATGTGTCTCAGAGCTCACTTCTCCTAGGTGTCGTTGATATGTTGACTTCACAGCTCAGTAATGAAAAAAGTACATCAAAGCATAACTGTACTCTATGCTTACTCTGTGCTTCAACCTACTAGATGACTGTGTTAAAGCTAGCACCCCCTGGTACAGTGTCTGGAGAGAAACACTGTTGGAAATCAAAACCTCCAAGTACAGCTCAGGTATCACTATCTGCTAGCCCATGCGTGGCTCGCTATAGATCTATAAGATGTGTCACACCTGTTTTGGTCCTTACCTTCCAGTTCCCTGCAGTGTTAATTTTGACAGAACATTTTTACTTAATTCTAGTCATAGTCTATTAACTAAAATGTAATTTAGTTTTAGTTGTAATTTAGGCATCTACATTTTTGTAGTTTTAGTCTAGTTTTAGTTGACAAAAAACTGATTAAGTTAGACAAAATTTAAAGTATATGTTCTTGTTTTTACTAGTGACAGTCGCTCTAAATGATTTACAAAGATTATTATTTCCTTATTATGCGTGTTCATGTGTGTACTGTTTTTTTCTCCCAAGCTTTCACAATTGTTCACAAGAAATGGGAGGTAGCTGAAGTAAAAGAGTTGCGGAGCACCGCCTCGTACCGTTTGTCCAGGGCAGATTAAACTCGAGAATGAAAACTGATAACATGGGTACAAAAGAAAATCTCAGATGAGTTTTAATCTCAGTTACCTTGACCTCAGGGCCACCTGAGAAAGAAGTCACAGAGGATTTTTGAAATAACATAGGTGTGTCTGCTAGGAGACTGAGGGGTACCACTGGATGCAGCCAGTTATTTTATACATAAATTAAGAATGCCGGGATTATAAAACTGTATCAGTGACTAGTTATTTTAGACATTATGGCAGATTAAAAAAAAACTTACATGTACTACTTAATCACACTCATCACATAAGTGTAAAAGTAGGATTTGTGGTTAGTTAAATTTTCAGATGAGGAAGTGTAGACTTTTTTTTTCTAGATCAAACAGTGAGTGAATTAAGGATATTTTGGTCAAACGCATATTTCATGGCCTAATTTGAGTGAATTTGTAACCTGAGTAAGTATAATTCTTGTTATTTACATTTGAGTCCTGTGTAAATGATCTTTTAATGTATGTCAGCTATGAAGTTCTAATAATTAGGACTGAAATATCACCTCACATGATGGTTTTACTGGTACATGTGGTAAAGGAATGTCATGTTCCACATTGGAGTTGTGTGATTAATCCACTGTTAATCCGGTGCTCTTTATGTGCATCATCAAAACACCAGATGAAGGAATAAATTGTTCCAGCGATTCTTAAGTCTTAAGGCCAAGACTCACTGAAGCTGCTGTGTTGACAAGACATTTTATCTTTAGTTTATCGTCCATATTTTTCAAAGAAAAACATTCAAAAGTGGTTATCTTTTAATCTACATGTAGTATTAGAAACTACCTCATTTTTCTGGCTTTTTTTAAGTCTTTTGTCTATTTTGTCTTTTTTCTATTTCAAGTAACCACGCCCTGGTTTGAAGCCTACAGGGAGAACTTCCTGCAGTCAATGCCTGCCTCTGACCACGAGTTCCTCAATCATTACCTTGCTTGTATCCTTTTAACAGCACACAGATCTGACCAGTGGTCAACATTCTGTCGTCAGCTTTTTTTTTTAAATAGAAGAGCTGACAAACTGGAATTTAGGATCTTTAAAAAAAAATTTCCTCCTTTGTATGCTTGTGCTTTCTGTTATCGTATTATTAATAGTAGTATCCTTATATGTAGTCTATTTATTGTTGTATCCTTCACATGGTTCTGGCAGGCCTGCTAGTGGTATCATCCACTGAGGCAGTCCCTGTGGAGCAGTTCCTCAAGCTTTCTCAGGAGCAGCACAGAATTCAGCACAGTGGAGAATACACTAATCCCAAGTGGTTTATTCCTAACACACTCAAGTACTATGTCTTGCTACATGACATGTGTGAAGGGGATGAACAAAGGTACTAAAAGAAACATACAGTTCCTTTAAAATTCATCGACCACATTTTGATCATCTTTCATAGTGAAACTACTCCAGAACTTACAATGTCAAATGTTTAAAAATAAGTCAACTATATGTAATAACTTTAAATAACTGTTGAATTCATTATGCTCTAGTAAGTGTAAGCTGTTTTGTTCTAAAGTAGTATTCTCCCTGTATCTCCAGGGCAGATGTGGTTTATGAGGATATGAAACAGAAGTATGGTTCTCAGGGCTGCTATCTGTTGAAAATGAACTCCCGCACCTTCTCAGCTAATGTGGATGAACAGATTCCAGATCCCTGGAGTCAATACTTGCACAAGAATAATCTTCATAACCAGGTAAACATTGCAAACTCCTCCACATGCACTGGCTGTTTTAAATATTCCTGCAACAACTAGTGCCGGTGGACACGATTCTGCAGAAGGAAAAGTTTGTCGATGGCAGGGAAAGTTTGTTGGGTAGACTACAAACCAAAAGAATACAGTAAAAGCACAGGTTTTATGTGTGTGTTTGTCAGTTCACCTTGAGGGGTAGTTGTGACTGAATTGTGGACAGCCCAGTCATTAATAGTACTTTGAACTGTTGCAGTTGCCTGATTGTTCAGTTTTGTTCTCTTTTACCAAAGATTTTACTTTAGTTCACATAGTGAACCTGTTTTTGCAGGATGTGTTTGATGATCCAGCGCCAACTGTGAACAGTGCTGCTGTAGAGACCATTATTAGCAGACCTGAAGTAGACGGCAATTATTCAGCTGAGAAAGGTGAGTTAATTTAATACTTCTTTTGTAAACTGACTTGGGGAGATCTTTGCTTCTCTGCTCTTCAGTTACAAATAATCTAAAGGTCACCATTTATTTTATTTTATTTTTTAATTCAACTTGCTTGGCTATATTGCACTCACAGTAAATTTTATAAATATGACTTCCTTTTTGCAGCTCCATTGTACCGCTTTCCATGTTTTTTTTAGTTAGCACTATGTATTCGCTGTGTTGGTCCTGACCAGGTTCTTTGCCAGTCATGCTAGTCTCGATGAGAACTAAACCCTTTTATTTATTTTTGGTGTAATGTTAACAAAGACCATCCTGCCAGTATTCATCAGGCTTATTGTTGACATCTTTGGTGGTTGAATCTTGTGATTTGGCACCAACAGCAAGAGTGAGCAGAAGTGAGCAGAAGGGCACCAAATCTGTTTGTAAAGGTTGACTATGCCGTATGTTTTATACTGCTTGAAACACCAGTTTCCACATAATCCTTGCACCAGCAGTAGTTACTTTTCTGGGTGCATAAATAGTGGTACTATTTTATATTATGTAAGGTTATTGTTATGAGTTTATATTTTACACTATTTCCTTGCAGATGAGATGTCCAGTAGCTTGGAAGGGCATCCTCTCCAGTTGGACAGCAGCATGGCAAACCTGCACAATCTCAGTGCTGTACATACGGACCTAAAGAAAGGTGCTAAAGATTCAAACAGCCCAGCCTGTGCTGCAGGTAGCCATGGGGCTTGTCTGACCCTGAACGACCATGATTACATAAGACAGTTTATCCAAGAATTCACCTTCAGAGGTCTACTGCCACACATAGAGAAAACCATCAGACAGCTGAACGATCAGGTACGACTCATTTCTTGACCCTCAACATATTGTTGTTTGTGATTGTGATGTGCTTCAGGCAATGTCAAATTATACTAACTATATTAACTGTTTTAGAGAATGTAGTTTGTTGAGCATTATGCTGAAACAATATGTATACTTCTTTCATATTTCTGCCCTGGAACTGTAAAATTAATCATAATGGCATAATTTGAGTTTATGGCTTGTGAGAGTACACTAGCCATTTCAGTCAATTCTATTGTTTCGCTGACTTCTCCCAGCACTTGGAAACATGATTTGCTTCCCTGTCCACAGCTAGTATCCAGGAAGGGCCTGAGTCGGTCTCTGTTCACTGCAACAAAGAAGTGGTTTGGTGGAGGAAAAGCTCCAGAGAAGAGCATCAGTGAACCAAAGAGCACATGTGGCCTTCTGTAAGCTCCATTGCAATGCATTTTATTCTTATAAATGAAGCCCATGCAACACCCTGTATATTGTATGCAATGCCCTTGACCCTTCCCTTCTGTCATACCAGATATCCCCCAGAAGCCCCAGAACTGCAGATCAGGAAGATGGCTGACCTGTGCCTCCTGGTTCAGCACTATGACTTGGCTTACAGCTGTTATCATACTGCCAAGAAGGACTTCCTGTCAGACCAGGCCATGCTGTATGCTGCTGGGGCACTGGTGAGAGCACGCATGTTGATCTGTCTGCAGACCGTGATGATATCAGAACAACTTCTTCTGCCTTTTGTTGTAAAATCTCACTTCAATTAAAACTTTGCAGTGATGGAATATTCTGTTTTGTTAAGTGTCCTAGAGAGCAAAAAGAATTGTATATGTGACCCACAGTAAACTTTTGAGGGAATAAATCAGAAGGAAGCTTTTGAACTCAGCATTACAATATTAAAAAGTAAATTCAAAGTACTAACAAGTTCTAGTACAAAGTAATACGAGTTCAGAACATTTAGCATTATCTAAAGTCAGCCGTCAGACAAGAGAATTAACCTCGTAATAGACTCTGGAAATGTAACATTATCGGTCTTTTAAAGTGACTACTAGCATTCAGTCATTCAAATTCAGACACTTTTACCTATTATATCCTGTGTATCGCAAACAAAAACACAATAATGATAGAGAGTGTTACAGTACACATAAATACAGGATTTTCCATACAGAGGTCTAAACTGCTCCTGCTTTTAGTCACTGTAAAGTAATTAGAACATTCACATGCTGTTAAGATTATTAGGTGTACATATCTGATATATTTGCACATTCTTATTTTTCAAGATTACACTCACTACAGTGAGCTGACAGTAGTGTTGTATTACTTATTTAAATGGTACGTAGACTGATTCTTATATAGCGCTTTTCTACTCTCCCGGAGTACTCAAAGCGCTCGAAGTAAAAGATTTTAAACTGTAACACAAAGAATATGCCGCGTATGTCTATGTATGTTGTCAGTCATTTAGGTCATGATAATCTAAGGAGCTTTGAAAGAAAGCAGCTGGACGTCTTTAAGTTTCTTGAAGACATCTCACCTCTCATTCAGTTATACAAACCAAATGGTGGAGAGTCCCAGGAATAAAAAATCCTGGTGGGTGTTGTCTCTCAACAGCGTTGTTGACCCACTGTTGATCATGTGCCTCATCACATGAGTCAAGGTGTGAAAGAAGGCATGCGGGTCATTATCAGCAGAGATTTTTGGGACGTTGCTCACGCTGTGAGGGTTGAGGCGCCTGGGAAGGGATCTCACTGTAGATAGCAGACTCTTGGTGTTGTAAGCCATACCCTCTGTTCAAAGATGGTCGTTTACAGTGGACGTGTTTACTCCTTTTTTAAATCATCTTCAAGAGGAATACACACATATAAAGAAAGCTCGTAAATCAAGTTCTTATCCCAACTGGGCCTTCATCAAATCAGCGTGGATGAACAGGAAAGAAGCTCAGAAACCAACTAGGGAGAAACAGAATAACAAACGCAGCACCGTTGTCATCCATTATCTAGCAGGTTTATCAGAGAAACTCAGGAGAACTTTCTCCAAGCATTACATCTAAGTGCACTTCAGCCCTCACAACACCCTCAGACAAAATTTGTTTCATCCCAAGGACAGAACTCCCAAACACAAACTTAACAACATAGTGTATGCTGCGCAGTGCAGAGTGCTCAGACTTCGACAGGACAAGAATCGGCTGTACATCTGAAGGATTTCACTCTTTTGAGTGGCTTACGATACCAGCTGTCTGCCACCTAGACTGAGATCCTTTCCCAGGCACCTCAACTCCAGTCACATCTTGTGTCAGATGATTTCAGTGGGTCACATGATAGGGTAAGGCAAGATGTCTCAATGGTTTCACCCAAAACCTCTGCTGATAATGATCATGTGCCTCCAAAAAGTTGATTCTGTTCATCTGAATGTAGCATTTTCAGTGGGAGCTTCGTCACTTGGAGCAGCTTGTCATCAAGCATGTTTCTGTACATTGCTTCAGTCTGAGACTGAAGAAGTCACTTGGATGAGTGACTCCCACTCCCACTGAAAATGCTATGTCCAGATGAACAGAATCAACTTTTGGGGATTTACTTACTGGATGAATGTGTATACATCAAGAGCTTGGCTCATGTGATGAGGAACATGATAAATAGTGGGTCAACGACCCTCATGAGTGACAGCTCCAACTAGGGTTTAATTAGATGGCACCATTTGGTTTGTAGAGCTGAAGAAGCGTCCTCGATGAGAGGTGAACGTCTTCAAGAATGAAGTCCATGCGTTGTTTTTCCAAGCTCCTTAGGATATGGTTCTGAATAATGATATTTATTTTGCTCACTTTTATTTTCTATTCTGTTCCTTGTTACCATTACTCTTTATCTTTCATCTATTCATTCTGATTATTTTGTAGGAAATGGCTGCGGTGTCAGCCTTTCTGCAGGGTGGAGCCTCGAGACCTTATCCAGCACACTACATGGACACCGCAATACAAACGTACAGAGATGTCTGCAAGTATGACTGATGACTAACTAATTACATCATCTATTTCTTTCTGGTGTTTTAATTTCAGTGGATAAATTTCAGTTTGGGATTGTGGGAATTTTGCATAATTTACTTGATTCCCACAAATATGTCACTTATGATGCAGGACAATCCAACACACAATTACAGTCCTCTAAAATCTTCATCCTCATGTTGCACTGGTTTGTAATAAGTGGCCAATAACACTACAATGATGAGCCAATGTACAACTAGCACGTTCTATTTTCCCTCTAAACAAGGCAACCCTTTGTTGTTTGAGGAACTCTCACTAGCATATAAAGGCAGGCTTTAAAGATGTGTACTTGAAGGCATGCAAACATGGATTGCAAGAAAAAATGTAAATCTGAATTACCTGTTGTACCTGTTGAAGCAACTTTTACGCTTATAAAATGCTCCCTACACACAACACACACAATATCCCATAATTTAATCATTTAAGATTCATTTCAGGGTCTGGCTGCGCCACTCGAGGACATTTACAGAGTGGACTTGAAAGCCACTCATTAACTACCTGGCTGTGTGCTCAGGGTCACTGATGTCCACAGCGTTCTGGAGCAGCTTATCATCAAGCATGTCTCTGCACGTTGCTTCAGTTCAGTCTTTCCCTCAACACTGACTAGTCTCTCACTTCCTGCTGTCAGAAAACATATATAAGACATGATGCTGCTACTACTATGTAGTAATGTAAAATTTCTCCAGTCAAGTTGCAGAAATATGTGACAGATCAGTGGAAACTTTTTGAGGTGAAAAATGAATTTAATCAGTTTTGGAATGAGGCCATGACATATCAAAATGTGGGAGAAAAAAATGGTTGTGAATACTCCGTAGAGACTGCATGTTATTGTTTTGTTTTTGTGTGTTTTTTAAGACCCCATTATTGAGAAGCTTGTTCTTCTTGTAAACAAGAGGATGGTGCATTTACTGAATTGGTGTTTTCAGTGGGAGATATTTTTTCATCACTCCAAGTGACTTCTTCAGTCTCAGCTGACTGCAGGTTTCACCAACCTTATAAACAGTACATTTGCACAATGACTGAAACTAGCACCACTGAATGAGCAATGGGCTGTGAGGTCAGTTTCATGATCATTTAATATGCAAGTTGTCATGACCAACGACCAATGATCATTGATCAATGGCGTTCGGTAACATTCACAGACAATTGGGGAATGGCTGCAATCACAGCATTGTAAGATGGTGAAAGATGTACCCTTAGGTCCCAGAATTCCTCCCTGTCCAGGATGTGTACATCCTCATCACCTGAAAGAGTGTCCACTGGCCTGTAGGTGTGAATAGACTGCGGACTCCTGGCCTGACGAGTTAGCTCTTCCGTGTTGTGCCATCCACTTAGCCAGAGGTTATTTGGTTTCCCCGATGAATAAATCATTGCAATCCTCCTGAGACTTAACAGTTGGGTTCATCCTGTCATCTCTTACGAACTACATCCACTGCTTCAGTGACTGGAACAGTGAAGTGGAAACAGTGGAAAGTGAAGAGAGCTGTAACATAATATAAGAACATTGTTTCTTCTGCCTCCATAGTGTCATTATCTCTTGTTCTCAAAATCCAAGGTCTTCTGGATGCGGTGTTTATAGCCAGAAACTTTCAGATGTTGTAGGTCACAGGTGTCGGACTCCAGGCCTCGAGGGCCGGTGTCCTGCAGGTTTTAGATGTGTCCTTGATCCAACACAGTTGATTTAAATGCCTAAATTACCTCCTCAATATGTCTTGGGGTTCTCCAGAAGGCTGGTAATGAACTAATTATTTGATTCAGGTGTGTTGACCCAGGGTGATATCTAAAACCCTGGAGTTCGACACACCTGTGTGATCGAGTTGATCATACAGACAATTGGTCTTTTTAGGATTTTGTTTAATATGTGACATAATGTACAGAGATGGTGTACAAACAGAGGGGTACCAGCATCTGAACTGGAACTGTTAGCATCTCTTCTCCTGATGGTATATTTCCCCACATCTCTTTACAGGAACATGGTGCTGGCTGAGCGCTGTGCTCTACTCAGTGCTGAAATACTCAAGAGTCAGGGAAAATACTCAGAAGCTGCCACTCTTCTCATTAAAATGACCAGTGAGGTAAGGAAACTATTATTTTGAAATCAGCTTGGGGTGCAGTTATTAAGAAGACTATATTAAATTAGACTGCATTAGAATTCTGCTTGAAACTTAATAGAGGTTTTTAATTATTGCAGGACTCTGATTTACGGAGTGCCTTGCTGCTGGAGCAGGCTGCCCACTGCTTCATTAATATGCGAAACCCTATGGTGCGCAAATTTGCCTTCCATATGATTCTGTCTGGTCATCGTTTCAGCAAAGCAGGACAGGTGAGTCTTTTCTGCCATTTTTGATCTATCCTTCCATTTTACACCTGCATTGTATTGTGATGTAAAAATGTTCCCTTTTACAACTTTTATTTAATAGACTTTATTGACTTATGGGCAGGACTGAACTTAACAACATAAACAAACAAGCTTTATTCGTCACATACACAATCAGAGTACAACATGCAGTGAAATGTTTTGTGTCCGAGCTGTGGACAGGCTGCAGACGTCCATTTGTGATCCTTGTAATCAATCATGTGCGTGTGAAGTTCTTTTCTAGTGTTGCATATATACATAAACATATAAATACAAGCACATGCATACAGTTCACTATAGATTTATGATCAGAACTAGGCATCATTTCACTTTTGTTTAAAAAAACAAAAAACAAAATGTAAAAGTATCCACACTACTCCGGGTCTGGGACGAGTTCCTGCCCCAGGTGGGGAAGTTTAAGTATCTTGAAGTCTTGTTCATGAGTGCAGGGAGAGGGGAGCAGGAAATCAACAAACGGATTGGTGCTGCAGCTGCAGTGATGCGGACACCGTACCGGTCCTTTGTGGTAAAAAGAAAGCCGAGCATAAAAGCAAAGCTCTCGGTTTCCTGCTAAATCCATGTCCCTACACCTATGGTCACGAGCTTTGGTAGTGACCAAAAGGATAAGATCGTGGATACAAGCGGCAAAAATGAGCTGTGGCTGGCCTCTCCCTTAGAAATGGGTGAGGAGTTTGGCCATTCAAGAGGGGCTCAGAGTAGACCCGCTGCTCCTCAACATTGGATGGAGCCAGTTGATGTAGTTCAGGCATCTGATAAGGATGCCTCCTGTGTGCCTTCTGGATGAGGTGTCCCACTGGGAGGAGGCCCCGGGGCAGACGCAGAACACGCTGGAGAGAAAATGTATCTCTCGACTGGCCTGGGAACGCCTTTGTGTTCCCCCAGACAAGCTGGAGGAGGTGGCTGTGGAGTAATAAGTCTGGGCTTATCTGCTTATTCTGCTGCCCCTATATTTAATGTTTTTTATACACCGTTATCGTGATAAAGTGTGTAGTCCAGCAGTAGATAATAAATGGCCTCATGCTAACAGCAATCATCTCATCTCCTCTAGTGTTTTCCGTCTTCTATATATTTATATCCTCATGTTGTCCTTCTGTCTCCCATCCTTTTTGCTGTTTCATAATGTAGAGGAGGCACGCACTACGGTGTTACTGCCAAGCCATGCAGGTGTATAAGGAGAGAGGGTGGTCTTTGGCAGAAGATCACATCAACTTTACAATTGGGCGTCAGTCCTTCACACTTCGCCAACCAGAGGAGGCTGTAACAGCTTTCAGACAGATCCTGATCAATGACAGCAGACAGACGGCTAAACAGCAGGGCGCCTTTCTGAGAGAGTACCTCTATGTTTACAAGGTAATGTAAAAAAAAAAAAAATTTCTATGATTTTTGTCCCGTTTTATTTTCAAAATACATACTATCAATGTCCACTTTTTGCTGGGATACCACAATATTGTGTCCAGCCTTATTTTTCCTTCCTAAAGTTTCATATGGGAGGTGGATAAAGCAAAACAAGGTCCATAGGCGCTCAATGGCTATATTTACGTGAATAGACACTATATTTCATTTCAGCAATTCAGTTGATGGGCAAGAAAGGTTGCTGCTGACACTTCACAACATAAACTGTTTATGACATTTCCCTGTGGCAGGTGGCTACGGGCCATCACAACCAAAACCTGACAGCACAAGAACATTTTCTTTCTCCAGGCTGTCAGACTACTTAACAACGCCCTCTTACCCTGCTCACTAGTTAGTTAATGTGTCACGATAACACACTTACTTACTCAGGCTACAAAAACGTTCCACAGTGGACTTTGTACAAGCACTTTGCACATTATGTTCTATCTACATTTTATAGAATTTAATATTAAAATTTAATATTGTGTTTAGGTTGAGTAGAAAAGCACTATATAAGAACCAGTCCATTGTACTATTTGCCATTCAGTTAAATAGTAAAATAAAAGTAAAAATTCAGTAGTGGCATATAAGCAGCATTATATGAGATTGTGACCTGATTGCACCCTAGTTTAATAGCTTTATCACAAAGGAACTATAGTTTATTTTGTCAAAGTTGCACACCAACCCAACATTAATTATAGTGAGGTTACAGAGTGTTATTGCCTCTGACGTCAATTACAAGCACACCAAATCTGTTTATCCTTATCCAACAGTTTTAAATTGGATTCTTTGTCACGTGGTTTGCATGTAGCTTTGGTCCCAGGAGCATGTAGCTTCACAAGTCTAAGAATGTCATTAATAAAAACTATTATATATATTCCTTTATCTGTATATGATGGTGAAAATTTAAACTGGGGATTTTGTGTGTAGCACCTGGTGTAATCAGTAACATTTCTGCATTTTGACCTGGTTCAGAAAAAAAACAACTTTCAAAAACTCTTATGTTTGCGTATTATTTTTTGTTTTGTTTCGGTTATTATAGAGCGTGTTGGGAGGAAATGAAGTCAGCCTTCCCCAGCTTCCTCTGCCCTGCATCCACAGCTCAGCAACAAGAGTCTACTTTGGACACGAACGCCGCCTTGCAGAAGGTAATGTCCTCGAGCCTACTCCTTTATCACTAAGCAGCAAAGTGTACAAAACACTTTGGGAAGTGGTGCAGGGTACACCTATCGATATATCAGCAGCTGAAAGATATTATCTGCCTGGTGACTTTGTGCAATGCGGCATAAATGACAACGTTACTGTAACACACACGACTCATATGCTGCCTCTATAAACTTTACAGGAGTCGAGGCACATGCTTATGTATGGCTTTTAATCCACAAGACAATAACTAACATTATTGCTTTGGAGACTGTCACACACAATGTGAAATGCCCAGGGCTGTGTGAATTTTAAGGTTCGCATCTGTAAGTGTCAAGCCTTATTTTGTATACAGATCAGCATCATTCCTGAAAAACCTTCAGTTAATCCAAAATGCTGCAGCATGAATACTGACAGGCACTAGAAAGAGAGCACATTTTGCCCATATTGGCTACTTTTCATTGGCTCCCTGTTCATTCCAGAATCAAATTTAAAATCCTGCTCCTCATGTACAATGTCTTGAATAATCAGGCCCCATCTTATCTTATTGACCTTATAGTACTGCACCTCCCACTAGAGGACTTCACTCTCAGACTGTGGGCTTACTTGTGGTAAAAGTAGAATGGGAGGCAGAGCCTTCAGGTTCCAGGCCCCTCTTCTGTGGAACTAACTGTTAGTTTGATTTCAGGAGACGGACAACCTCCCTTTTTTTTTTTTTTCTTTTTTTTTTTTTAAAGATTGGGCTTACGGCTTTTTGATCAAGCCCATTGTTAGGACTGGATCAGGTGACCCTGATTTGTCTCCCCTAGGCTGCTGGGGGCTTCTAATGATCCACCGAGTGTTTCTTCTTCACTCACCTTTTTAGATGTTTTTTCCCCTCGCTAATGTGTTTATATACCACTCTGCATTTAATCATTAGGCTTTATCAGTTTTTTGTTCTCTTCGATAGTGCGCATTTTTTCAGTCTTCCTCCCCTCACTCTCAACTGGTCGCAGTAGATGGCTTCACCCCTAAACCTGATTCTGCCAGAGGTTTCTTACTGCTAACAAGGAGTTTGTCCTTCCCACTGTTGCTAGTTACTCTAGGAGAGCAGGACATGCTAGTACAAGGCAGCAGGACCAGTATCTGCGTCTTTGTACAAGAAGGAACAGGATCACCACTACCAGAGCCAAATTGGCCCCCAGCAGGCCACCAGTGTGATGTCTGTTTCTGATTGCTTGGTCAAAATTGAAGAGTTCGTGAGAGTGGCCTGGCAGCCCAATGTCTTCTAGTGGGCCCTGTGTTTACCTGCCTGGCACTGTGGAGCCTGAATACCAGATTTACCAGGTCTGCCACTGGCACCCTGTGGGTCTTTTTTTTTTCTTTTTCTTTTTTTTTTTTTTTTGATGAGATGAGAGCAGGTTTACCCTGAGCACATGTGAGAAATCATGGAGAACATTTTGCTGCCTATTACATCTTTGAGTGTGACCAGTTTGATGGATCAGTAATAGTCTAAGGAGGCATATCCATGGAGAGATGCACGACCTCTACAGACAAGGCAATGGCACCCTAACTACCATTAGATATTGGGATGAAATTCTTGGACCTATTGTCAGGGGTGCAGTGGGTTCTGGGTCCCTCCCAGTGCATGAATTGTCTCATGTGGCTGGGATATAAAACAGTTCCAGGAGGGTGAAGGAAATGATAGGCCTGCCCTCCAGATTAACCTGACCAAGATACAATAGAACACTTCTAGGACATCATGCTTTGGCCCATCTGATGCTCCCAGGTTGCAGCCTCAGATGGGCCAGTGATTGGTCACCACTAGGTCAGTGATGACTGGTCCAATCTTGGAGATCTCCCAGGACACTATCTGTCGTCTCATTGTCATCTCATGCCCTAATGTTGTCAGGCATGCATACAAGCACATGGGAAGCATACAGGCTGCTGCAGCACAAAAACAAACATAAATTCAGTGCTTCTTAGATTTTTTGTTTTGTGTGAATCATAATCTGTTATTAACCAAGAAAATAAAAGTAGAAAACCTTGTGAAGGAGTCCATTTAAAGTTAAGATATCCAGAATTCTTGTGACACTAGCGTTCAGTTTGCAAATATTTGTATATATTATGACCATTATGGACCCTGTCTAAACCCTGTTTTCAATGCAAAGCATAACATGAAAATGTAGAGTGTACATAGGATGCTGACATACCCGAGCAGAGGTTTACTGTCAGACTTTTTACAGCAAAATTAAGTGTTTTGCATTTTTGGTTTGTATTTAATCTGATATTTGATCTGTTCAGGAGAAAAGCAGGCAGCCACTCACGTGTCACTGGACCAGGAGTTTGACCAGGATTTGTCAGCCATGTGGTGCCATCTAGAAGAGCAGCTTGTAGCTTCTGCAAATGGGGGTGTTGTCCCAGTAAATTTTCAGCCCACTCAGTGCTGCCTCAACAGTCAGACAGACAACCTCCGTCATCCCCTGGCTGTGGTTGAAGGTAAGATGTGTTCAGCACTAACACGGGAACTTTAAAATGTTATAAGTGCTTTTCTGGTTCCTGACAACTCAAAGCACTTAATACTTCAAGCCACATTTAACCATATATTCATATAGTATTTATTCTCTCCACTTTACCAATGTCACTGCCGTGGCCAAGCTAAAATTACCAGTTACCTAACGCGCATGTATGGATTGAGCTGTAGTACCCAGAGAAAACCTATGAAGGCACAATACAAATATGCAAACTCAACACAGAAAGGCCCCAGTCTGGGTTCAACCAGGAAACTTCTCACAGTGCATGACAGCGCTCACCTGTACCATTACTGAAATGTAAAGTTTGAGCCATCCCATGTCTAATAAATTGTGCCCACACGCTATGCAATCTTCTTTGTCTTTACAGAGCCAATCATAGTGGAGGTGACATTCAGGAATCCTTTGAAGGTTTCTCTGGCCCTGTCAAGCCTCTCGCTCCTGTGGAGGTTTACTGTTGACGGTTCATCTTCATCAAAGGAGATGACAGAAGAGACCATTACCAATGAGGAGACCTCGGCTGTAGGGGTGGGCAACATGAACAAATATGCTCTTAGGAACTGTGATTTATTTTCACCTTGTTTTTAGGTCTAATCTTATTTTTTTCTCTAATCTGTTCATTATATGCTTCCTCTTGCAGATGACACAGAAAGATGATATTGTAACCTCTGAGACTATCCAGGAGTTTCAGTTGGGTCCAGAGGAGACCAAAATGGTAAGCTGGTCTCTAAATGTAAATTCATGGATCTTTTTTCAGAATCTTTTCTGTTTCATAATGCTGCTACATTTTTTAACAATTCTGACCTAGTGTTGGGAAATACAAAGAGAGTCACAACATGTGTTTGCATTCACATGAGGAAGGAGGTTACACATAGTGATAATCTTTCATGTGAAATTGTACAATAAGATATGCTTAATGCCAGTGAGCATTAAGCATATCTTAAGTACAGCTTAGTTTAATCTTTTCAGTTTTAGTGTTGTGCGTTCTGTTTTGGCGAATAAAAGTGACAGCACAAACTGAATGCACTTTGGTGAAATAGGCCTTTGATGCTCAAAAAGTATTCACATTGGCCTCAGAAAATCGTAGAGAGTATTTAAAATATCTGCTAGATACTAATTGTACTGTACTGTACTCTCTTCATCCAAAAAAAGTTGATTCTGTTCATCTAGACGTAGCGTTTTCAGTCGGAGGAACATTTCATGCAAGTGACGTCTTCAGTCTCAGCTGACTGCAGGTTTCCCCAACCTTATAAACAGTACATTTTTATAATGACTGAAGCTAGCATCACTGACAAACAGTGGGCTGTGAGTTCAGTTCCTTGATCATTAATATGCAAGTTGCCATGACCACTGATCAGTTCCATGGAAGAGGGGCCTTAAAGATGAAGGCTCTGCCTCAACACAGAAAGGCCCCAGTCTGGGTTCAACCAGGAAACTTCTCACAGTGCATGACAGCGCTCACCTTTACCATTACTGAAATGTAAAGTTTGAGCCTACATTCTACTTTTCAATACTCTAGGAACAACAAGTAAGCCTGCAGTGCGAGAGCAAAGTGCTCTATAGGGTGATATGGTACTACAAGGTCATTAAGATAAGATGGGGCCTGATTATTCAAGACATTGAATGTGAGGAGCAGGACTTTAAATTCAATTCTGGATTTAACAGGAAGCCAATATAGGAGAAATATGGTCTCTCTTTCTCGCCTCTGTCAGTACTCTTGTTACAGTATTTTGGATTAACTGAAGGCTTTTCATGGAGTTTTTAGGACATCCTGATAATAATGAATTACAGTTGTCCAGCCTGGAAGTAATAAACTGACTAGTTATTCCAGTGTCGCTCTGAGACAGGATGTTTCTAATTTTTATTGTGCAAATGGAAGAAAGAAGTCCTACATATTTGTTTAATATGTGCATTGAATGACTCCAAGGTTCCTCACAGTGTTACTGGAGGCCAAGGTAATGCTATCCAGAGTAAGAATCTGGTTAGATACCATATTTCTAAGATTTTATATTTGATCAGTGGTTGTTGATAAATGGTTGTGATAATTTGCATATTAATGATCAAGAAACTGACATCGCAACCCATTGTTCACCAGTGGTGCTAGTTTCAGTCATTGCCCATATGTGCTCTTTACAAGGTTGGGGAAACGTGCAGTCAGCAGAGACTGAAGAAGTCACTTGGATGAGTGACAAAATGTAATGCATAATGCAAACACCACTGAAAACACAACATCCAGATGAACAGAATCAACATTTTGGGATTTCCTTACCTGGATGATTGAGCATGCATCATGACATATACAAATACCTAATGCTAAACAGAAATCCAGTTATTTTGTGCTGATCACTTTGATCTCAGGCCCGACTCAAGCTGCTGCCACACAGAACTGGTCAGCTGAACATTGTGGGTGTAGTGTACAACCTGGCTGCAGGCTCCTCTGGCGAAATGGCTTCTAGCACTGAAGGTAAATTTGACCTCATGTCAACTCATATGCTTTATTATTATTTGATGAAGACAGAATGTTTTTCCATTTGCATTATGCATTACATGGTATTTAAAAAAATAAATAAATAAAATTCCAATATGTTGTACTTTTTTTTTTTTGTCTTGCTGCCAGTTAGAAACCATATGGATTTCCTCTTGTTTACAGACCAGCAGACTCTAGATTTGATGGTTCGTGGGAAACAGGACTTGAACATCCTTGGCCCACGTCTTAATCTGACCAAAGAGGACAAGATGTCAGTTCGTCATGGTCCTGATCGACGTCTGAATCCCATCATAACAGCACCTATGCCCCTGATGGAGGTAGGACTTATTCTGAAAACCTTCATGGATGTAGTCATCATGAAATCACTTTACTGGGTTTTAGATTCTGCATGTTGAAAACATTTTTTTCTATGTTAGTTCTATGGAGTCAGATGTGGGAAAACTTTGATGGGAGGGTAGAGTTTGAAGTTGAAATAATGCTAGCAAGCTTTGCTAGAGAACAGAAACTATAAACACACATACACATGGATCTAACGGACAAACATATCTAATTCGACAGTAACATGCAATGTTAGTTTTTTGACAGGCTGTATCATATATATTATGAATATCTGTCACAGAATTCAGTTCAAATCCAAAAAATGACATCTACACTACAGACACAGTCGAGAGTTCTTGTTTCAAATAAGGCTCAACAGACACATACTGGCTACTGGTCAGTCAACACTCCTGTCCAGATGGATGAACTATTAAAAAACAATTGTGAAAAAGAATTATTATTTTTTTCATTTTGTTTTTTTGATTTGTGGATAATGACTCCATTATTGTTGGCTGGAGCCTTAGAAATGTCTTTTTAAGTCTTTCCAGGTGGATAGATATCAATGATTTTCTCATCTGTTCTTGAGTTTCTTGACATCGTGACAGGATGTGTTGCATGATGATGTTTTAGCCTACTTAAATTTGTTAGACATGTTCTATTGAACAGGTCTGGTTTATTACTGTTAATGAATGATTCAAGCTGTGGGACATTCATTTTTTTCACATAGGGCCATGTGGGTTTGGACAGCTTTCTGTCCTTATAAATTAAATCTTCTACCAGAAACTGCATTTTCGTTTTATTGTTTACTGTTTGTCTAATATTTAAATTTGATGATCTGAAACATGTGTAACAAATTAGCATAATTAGAAATTAGGAAGGGGAAAAATACTTTTTTCCCCTCCCCCAGTAGCAGCTGGGCTTTTAAAACAGGCTTCCAATGAACCTCTACTTGAATATCTATGCTTTCAAGTGTAGTTTCACTTATGTGTGGTGATGCTGCAGTATTGCTTTCTGTTTATTACTCTGTGTGTGTGTTTGTATGTCAGGTTTTTTTCCTGCAGTTTCCCACTGCTCTGCTGTGTGGCGAAATCCGAAAAGCATATGTTGAGTTCTGTAATGTCAGCGGTGTTGCTTTGTGTGGCCTGCGAGTGGTGTCCACACACGCCGCTTTCTTCACCTTTGGCAGCCAGGCCACGACACCCCTCAGCCCGACGTCAGCTGAAAATTGTTCACCTTATAAAACCGTGGCCACACCTCTCCAGCGGGCCTCAGAAGCCACTGAGAGTCTGGTTTCAGCTGATGATTTCCGACAGCCATCTGGTGTGATAGAAATTCCAATAGATGGCAGCATCCTGCAACCAGGGCAGTCCACTCAGCTGCCTCTCTGGCTGAGAGGACCAGACCAGGAGGGAGTCCATGAAATCAACTTTCTGTTCTATTATGAGAGCGCAGAGAAAGGACTCAAGATAAGGTAAAAATTGAAAATTAAGCACTTTTGTGAACTGACCTGTAGGCATACATATCATTTCTTGGAACATATTAGTATTTTTCAAAGAAACATGATCAGCCTGAAATGTAACTTACATAAATTAAGGATTGAAAAATACTTCTATGTATGTATTTTTTGATTATATTGACAAAAAGTAGATTATTTCAGTGCCGGGGCACCAGTGAAGAAAAGGGTCATGTAGCCGTGGGAAAATAATTATTTGATCTCCTGCTGAATTTGTAAAGAGAAAACTTACAAAGAAATAAACAGTCTGTATGTGAAATGATAGTTTTAATGGAGAGAGATAAAATATCAACAAAACATTCTAGAAATAAACACGTTACATAAACCTTATCATTTTATTTGCATGTCAAGTATTTGGTCCCCAAGCAAAACATGATTTAGTATTTTTTTGGAGAAGCCCTTGCTTGCAAAGTGCTTTGTCAGCAAGACTGTGCTTTTGACCCACTCTTCTTTACAGAAACTCTAACTCCAGGCAGGCAGCATTCAAGAAACTTGAAGTTAAGCTCTCTCTACAGATTTTCTATAGGACGGAGGAAGAAGATTGGCTTGGCTACTCATAAACTTTAAGCCCTTTTTCCATTAGTACCTACTCAGATCGGCTCACCACAATTCAACTTAGATCAAGTATCACCTAATGTGCGTGGTCATTGATATAGCAACGTGTCCGAGCGTCCCGTGATGTAATTAGTATGCGACACAAATGCTATAGCAAAGGTGGACGTCAAGGCAACAATATACCTGCTGCTCGGTCTGTGGCTTTTGATCAGAGTCGAGGGGATCACGGAGTTGTTTTTGTTTGTTTTGGTGTTTGTGTTGGATTTTGTTTGTTCGGGCCCTTTCCCTTGTTGCCGTTTCAAAAAAAAATGGCAGTTTTGAATTTTGTGAACGAAACACTCTCATGACTCATCGAACGACGCCACTGACCAGCCAATTGGTGGCATGCAGTCTGATGACGTCACATTTTAGTACCATTCTGATTGCTTGGAGCCACAGCCGTGCAGGTGCTATGACCTTGTCCCGTAGTGTATTGAAGTCATCCACGTTTGGGTCATACTCAGCTTTTCTCTTCCTCCAAATAAGGTGGTTCAAGTTGCTCAAGAGCTCGATTTTAGTTTCATCTGATTATAATGCTTTATCTTAATCATTTAGATGTTCACTGGCAAGCGTGCGATGGGCCTGTACTTGTGCCGTTTTTTGAGCAGGGCAAATTCACGGGTGCTGTAAGATTTAAATTCATAATGGAGTAGTGTATTACCGATGGTGTTCTTGGTGATTCTCCTCCCAACTGCCTTTAAGTCATCAACAAATCTCTCCCATGTATTCTTGGGATGATATATCACCTTTCTCATGATAATCCTCATCCTGTTATTGCAAGATCTTGTATAAAGCTTCAGTTGAGAACCATCGATAGGTGTTTTATATTTCTTATTAATCACACAAGCACTTGTCAACTTCTCACCAAGCTTCTTGCTTCTTCCAGTCTTGTGGATGTGTACAATCTTGTCCCCGACATCCTTTGACAGCTCTGTGGTCTTGCCCATTGTGGTGGAGAGCTTGGAGTGTGAATGAATTGATTTAGTGGACAAGGGTGCAACAAGTTAATCTGGAATTGTTTGAAATCTGTTTGCCACATGGGCACGCAGCTGATCTTTGTGAGCCAGAACTCTGCCTAGGTTGTAGGGGATCAAATACTTTGATCATTTAATATCACCAGTTTATAACTTTTATGTAATGTATACAAAGTTCTTTACACGTTCTGTGTGACAAAGTCTATAAATCATATCCTTATCTGGATTAAACATGGCTGTTTTGGGTACGCACGGACTGGACTGTGACCTTAACAAAGAAATGTATTTTTTTTAGTTTGCTGTGTGTGGGGTCACATAATGGCACAAGCCATAGTTCAGGTTTGTGTATGTTTGTGCTGAAAGTTCTCATAATCCTTGGGAAAAAACAATAAGGCTTTCTCTTTTCCCTCTCTCCGCATGTAAAGTCACCGGGTGCTGCGCCACACAGTATTTATCTGTGCTAGTCGGTCTTTGAGCATACAGGCATCAGCCTGTCGCAGCAGTGTTCCTCCACATCACTGTCTGGATGAAAAAGGCAGTAGTGGAACCCTTGTCTTTATTGATGTGGAGAACATCAATACGGTGAGATGCTCAGCATAGCACACACAGTTACATAGTTAAATCATGCCTGCTGCACAAATAACGATTGAACATTACTCTTCTCACAGAATGAAGGTGGTGTGCGAGAGTTCCACATCGTTCAGGTCTCGAGTAGCAGCCAACATTGGCGCCTTCACAAGTACATCAACCCGAACAAGGATAAAGGTGAGGTCTGGTACACCAGGAGATTTGTGCTTCATTTCATTTAATGGGCTAGTTCAGTTTCTCCATACAGTGTTAGCATGATTGATGAATATAATTTTCTATGGTGAAGTTCAAAGATTCAACCCATTAAAAACAATTGCTTCTAGAGCAGCAGCTGACCGGTCCTGTGCCCATGAATTTTAATTATTTGTGATGAAGCTAGATCTCCTTCAGAGGTTCAAAATCATGCCTCTTTCACTTTCATTTTGGGAAAGTGGAACATCTACACCACAGCAGCAGTGATCACTGAGATCCTTGGCTACAAGATGAACAGTGTCATGGAGCAGACCTCTCCATGGAGAAGGAGATTGAAGGCCAATATCAAGGCAGCACTAAGAGAAGTTAGCCAACTATTAGAGCTGCAGAAAGGTGTGATTAAGAAAGGAATGTCTGAGAAGTACAGCAAGCTGCCCATACAGGAGGCCAGACATTCAAGACAAAGTCTGAATCATAAACAGTTGGACAGCACCAGTCACCAACATGATTCACGCCTACCTACTGAAGAAGCTAACGGCATTCATGAGCGCCTGGCAGTATAAGATGAGATAAGATAAACCTTTATTATTCCCACACGTGGGAAACTTGTGTCACAGCAGAAAGTGGACAGTGCAAAGTTACAGTAGCAAAAATTAAGAAAAACAATGGAACAAGATAATAAGAATAACATACTATATACAACAGAATAAAATACTACACTGTCAGAAAACAAAAATACACTTAGACTTACACTTATAAATGAACCAGCTGCTAATGGATGAGTTGCACCTGGAAATAATCCCCCAGAAGGGATCAGTCAGTATATTAGCAATACATCGAAGCTCCGGTCAGGTATCATAGCTGCTAACATGAACAGGCACATAGCTCAATACATGAGTGAAATGGCAGAAATACCAGTTACTAGCAGATAAAGCAGTCAATTAAGACTGTAAGATCAGACTGTGACCAGTCTGTACACCACCTGGACTGATTGCAAGAAATCCTACGACTCAATGTCTCACACATGGATCCTGATGAACAACACTAGAGGCCAACTTTAAGTTGCACAAGTTGCCAGCAAGTACCACTGACTACCAATGACTAGATCAATGGATATAGTCTGTAGAACAGAGTAATCAGTAAGCACTTCTTTTATATGGATGACATCAAGAGAAACCTAATGTTATTTCCTTTAACTAGTGAGGGACAGTAACATGCAGGACTTTTTTATGAACAACAAACTTTTTTCCAGGCTACATGAAGGTGTTTTGAATTAGTGATATGTCATTTTCTTTCCACCATACAAGTGATCTCCACTGTTTTCTTCTTCAATGCCATGTGCCAACAGTGTGGAGCAGTTATCTGATCTAGTTGTACAGAGGTCGGATTATCTTCTTAATACATTTACATCGTCGCTGCGCGTGACTGTGGAGACTGTGGATCATTTGAAAAAGAAACCCCCAAATCAGAAGTACTTGACTTCCTGGTATAACTGTCAAAGGCGAACATTAAAGGAGGGATTATATGGTTAAACTTAGTTACAGCACTTTGAGGATACTGTTTCATTTTCAGTGTCTCTGGTATATGTCAGAACGAGATCTAGCGTGTGATTAAAGTGGTGGGTGAGTTCTTTAATATTTGTGAGAGAAGTGAGTTGAGTCTAATAATGGATTAAATGAAAGAAATCAGACAGAAACTGGATATTGATGTGGATCGTAACTTGTCTTTTTCTTCCTTTTCTCCTTCAGAATGTAAACTTGGCAGCAGAGAAAGAGCCAAGCTGTGTTTTAGGGCCACACGTTGCAAACCCAGTGAAGGTACTTTTAGTGAAAAAACAAACCCCATCAGTTAGGCCATTTTCAGTGAGCATGAATTTCACAGTTCTGTCTGTTATTTCTAGCTACCTCTAAGGCTGTAGAGAAGTACACTTTTTCAGACCTGAGTATGGGAAATGAACAGGTGAGTAGAACATACACTTCACAATATACAATTTTCTGTTATGGTTGTATGTTCTCATGCTTTGTCATAGTTGTTTTTTGGGGATGTTTTTTGTTTGGTCCCAAAAGGTTGATTATTTTCATCTGGACGAAGCGTTTCCAGTGGGAGAAACGCTTCGTCAGTCATCCAAGTGACTTCTTCAGTCTCAGCTGACTGCAGGTTTCACCAACATTATAAACAGTACATTTGCACAATAACTGAAACCACTGAAAGAAGAATGTGCTCTGAGGTCAGTAGCTTGATCATTAATATGCAAATTGTCATGACCAACGATCAACAACCACTGATCAAAGCCTATTGAACAATGGCCATGAGCACCATTCACAGAGTTGGGGAACGGCTGCAATCACAGCATTGTAAGATGGTGAAAGATGTACCCTTAGGCCCCCTCTTCGATTCAGAGATGGTCTTTCCCTTTTCATGTAAATGGTCTCCTTGACTCTGCACTCACACCAGCATTCCTCCCTGTCCAGGATGTTACATCCTCATCATTGAAAGAGTGTCCACTGGCCTGTAGGTGTAAATAGACTGCAGAGTCCTGGCCTGATGAGGTAGCTCTCTGTGTTGTGCCATCCGCTTCGCCAGAGTTTGTTTGGTTTCCCTGATGTATAAATCATGGCAATCCTCCTGGCACTTCACAGCATATACTATATTACTCTGTGTTGGGGGACCCGATCCTTGGGGTGCACCAGTTTTTGGTGTAACATGTTTTGGGGTTAAAAGCCACAGGGGATGCTGTGTTTAGAGAAAATGTGTCTCAACTGTTCCGATATTTCTGACAGATAAGGGATCGCTAAAGGTTTTCACTTCGGCAGCAGTTGTCCTTCTCTCCTTGATCACCTGGAGCTTTCTTTAGGAGCCTTCCCAGCTTTGACAAATGTCCAGCTGGGATATTTACATTTACTCAGTAGGCTGGTTTCAGTTATTGTGCAGATTTACTGTTCATAAGGTTGGGGAGACCTGCAGTCGGCTGAGACTGAAGAAGTCACTTGGGTGACTGACGAAACGTTTCTCCCACTGAAAACTCGACGTCCAGATAAACAGAATCAACCTTTTGGGATTTCCTTATCTGGATGATTGAGCATGCATCAAGACATTTTTGCCTCGTGTTTGTTGTAAAACAAATTTAAAGCTAGAAGGAACCATCTAGAAATGTTTGCCTACTTCTATGTAAGCTTTTTAACAAACAGTAACTCTTTCTGAATTTTGTGGAATTGAAAATGTGTTGTCAAGAAAACAGTGATGTAGCAGCATTATTTAATTCAATATGCTGTCTAACAGTCATCTATTAATGTATCACTGAGTTAAGGAGGAACGTTGGCGAAGTTCAGTTGTGTCGATGTTTAAATTTCCTTTAACTGACTGGCCTGCATGGAGAGAGGGTCTAAGTGATAGAGAGTGAATGGTGCTGTCTTTGTCTAGATCATCAGTTCTACCACACCATGTGGGGATTTCTTCTTCCGCTGCCTGACGTTAGAAACTCAGGAAGCATACGGAGCATCATCCAGGATATCATCAGTCAGCAAGAGTCAAGGCTCTGTACCCACTGAGAACAGAAGTTCAGACCTGACAGATATTGCCAAGGAGTGCAGTGAGCTGGACCTCAACATAATTGTCATTTGGAAGGTAAGAGAGTTTAGTGATACATGGATGGATAGATGTGTAGCACTGTAGATATTTACAGATAGCGAGCACCAGAGTCTCGGTTTGCAAGAGCAGTTTATAACTGGAGATCCTAAAATCCAGACTACTGTAAATGTTTAAATGCTGGCTTTTTTATGGGATATAAAACACACAAAAATATATAGAGAGAATTTCTAATGCACATTAATCTATTCATCCAAATTGCAGCATAAAAATAAATAATGGAAGAAAACAAAAATACAGTTAAGTCCTCTGTGCGTAGCAGTGACAGAAATGATGGTGTGGTCTTACCACAGTTTAGAAATGTGTTCTTATCTCTTGAATATAAGTTGATCCAGCAGGAATAGTTATCTTAGGGGTGGCTCGCTATCACGGTTTCACAATCTCAGTTTTACAGGTTCACAGAGCAAAGTTGTCCACTCGGCTAAAACAAACAAAAATCAGGTCAAATCCTCATTCATAAGTAATCAGGATAGATTTTAACCATAAAGGCTGGAGTTGGACACAAGGTTTATAATATAAATGCATCTGTTCTCAACTTGCTTGGCAGTTTAATCTCTCTCCGTCACGCTGGTTTCTGCTATCCACACTACAGTCTCTTTCTCACACTTAGTGTTTTTTTCCTTCCACCAGTGAGTGGCGCTGTAGTTACAATGATTGATTGCCAGAAAATAAGATAAAAGAACAATACACCAAAAACAAAAATACAAGTCACCACCACCAATGAAATCATACATGCTCATACTCATTAAGGGATCATTCTTAAATGTGCAATATACATTAGATCATATTAACCCTGGATGGATATTTTGATGGACAATAACCATTTTGTGCATGTCTGTCTAACTAGGCTTATGTGGTTGAGGACAACAAACAGCTTATCCTGGAGGGCCAACTCCATGTTGCACTGCAGACCATCGGAAAAGAAGCCACTTCTTTGACTGCTAAGGAGGTACCGCAAGCTCTTTGTTTTTAGTCTATTTTTCTAAAATAAAACCAGCATAAGAAACCTAAACTTAATCCCACTTTTGATTATTCTTAGAAATAATGCAGAACTTTAAGCCCAAAAGCTAATATAATGTTTTATTTCAGGAGGGTTTTAAATATTTTATATAATGCTGGTATGATTACTTTTATTTGTTAGAGCAAGTCTTCTTTAATAGTGTATGTGTGTTCATCTTCAGGAAGCTCAGGAGATGGTGCTCCTCAAGTTTAAATCAGACCTGCCTCCTCCAGTCATTCTTCCCTCTGCAGAGTTTTGTCAGCTCATCAAAACCAATCTACACTACCCTGAAACCTGCACACACCCATTTGTGCAGGAAAGGTGAGGCACCTGGCGTGTTGTTTTTCCTAACACAATGTTTGGTCCAAGTGATTACAAAAGGTTATTAAACAGGTGCATCTCTCTGAAATGTTCTATCAGATTTAGAAACGTATTCTTCAGATAAGAGATGGGACAGACTACGAGCAAAGGTTAATGTATAGCTCTCGCTTTAAAAAAAGCTTTCACACTAGGAAAGCCCCCTGGGATCCATAGAGTTAAGTTAAACTCAAGAAGTTACTCCAGGCTGAACTAAATTATCTCATCAATTCTGTTTGGCACTGTGTTGGAAATGAATTCTTTTGAAGGTCTGCATAAGACCCTTAGGCACATAGACCAACACAGATTTCCTTTTTGCAAGTCTTTATTGTAACCATAACCATTAAGAACCACCAAATGAGGAAAAACATTCAAATTTTATGTGATCTCCTTATTTTCTCAAGTTTAGGATTATTTTGTCATCTTTACTGCTGGAAAATAAAAAGAAGACTGTGCAAAGTAATTAGTAAAGCAAAAGGCTGCTAGCTGGTTAGAGAGTGAGGTAGAAAGAAGAGAGAGGACAAATAACAATATAGGAGAAAGACGATTTAAAGGTTAATGGTATGCAGTGATGGTTACACAATTAAACATATGGAGAGTCAAAAGAGGTCAGTGTACATATTCAGTGGAAGCTCCTTAAACAGCCTTTGTCTATAGCAACATAAGAGAAGGTTCAGGGTGTTTTGATATAGCTATAAGCACATAAAGCATTATCACAAAGGAGCATTAAGCCTTACCTATAGTAGAGCTTGGATTTTATTCTGTCTCACATATCCAAACTCAGGATCAAATATATGATACTATGGGTTTTTATGATATGATGGTGGCCGATTATTTGGGACTGTTTGGCTTTGTTTGGATTTTTAAAAATAAAGTGATAAGTGAAGCTCTTTAGAAATAATGTCTTGCAGTTTTAAAAAATTAGTTGTGCGGCTTATAATAACCACATGCACAGAGCAGTTTTTCAGTGCCATCCTAAGACAGGATAATAAGATGTTACCATGTTTGGCAGTATTTAGCATTATTACATTTATCCATCCCATCCTCTGTTTGTAGACCTTTATTGTTTGTTTAGAATTTTTCCTATTCGCAAATATTTTTTTTGTTAATAAAAAGCTGCGTTTCTCTTTGTGCCTAGTCTCTGTTTGGTGCCAGTTACTCTGACTCTGTCCAACTGCTCCTTGGCTCAGGTAGATGTCATCATTGACTTAAGACACAAAAGCAGCAGGTAGGTTTCTTAAAACAACATGTGTTCCTTCCTCACATGATTACTTTGTAAGGAAAATGGAGACAAAACTGTTGTGGACAGTGGATTTCACTTAAATAAGACTGACGTTGCTCTTTTTCAGTATAAAATTCAGCTGATACATACAGTGGCTTGAGAAAGTATTTATTTTTCATATTACCTCAAGATATATTTTTTTATAATTAAAATTTAGCTCAAGTTTAGATTGAACTCGGAATGACCATGGGGGAAAATGGTAGAAAATCTGAGCCACAGAAGTATTCAAACCCTTTGTTGTAGCTCCTAATTATCCTGTGATGCATCCTGGTTGAGTATCCACTAGTAGACAACTGAAAGAAGTCAACTCTCTATAGAGCATCTCAATTAAATTGCAGTGATACACACATTAGGACCAGGATGTAAAGCTTATAGTGTTCCCAACAGTACACGGGCCTCAATAACTGAAAAAGTAGACCATCAAGACTCCATTGAACTGTGTGAACAAATTGAGTCAAAGAGCAAGCATTTCTTTGGTTAGTTGATCCAACAGTAACCACAGATACTTGAGGCAGAATGTGAAGATGGTTTCTAACATGAGGTCAAAATAACACATTTTTCTAATATCAGGTGATAAGTTGTGACCTCTTAAATGTAGCATTCTTTTCCAAAAGTACTTGTTTTTTAATATAACACTTCTATTTGTCTCTTCCAGCCCAGAGTCCCTGGAGGTCCACAGCTCATTTGCTTGGGTGGGTCAGTCCCAGTACAAGCTGCAGCTAAAGCCCAAGGAGGTATTGTGTCTAACACTGCAAGCCTGTTTCCTTCAGGCGGGAGTCTACAATCTCAACACTCCCAGAGTGTTTGCCAAGCCATCTGAGCAGAGCATCATGTGTGAGACAAGTCAGCAGACGGCTACTCCTGCTCTTATAGTCATCAGCAATGCCTGAAACGAGCCCGATGGTCTTCAGGCACCTCTAGACCGTGCTGTGTGTTTTAACTCCATTCAAGGACCATTGACATAAATTCCTGGATAGACTGAGCATTTGTTCCGTCAGTTTTTGCAATACTGTAAGAAGAGCTGTTTACATCCTGAATTGTACATCTTTTTATTCAGTCTGCAGTCCTTTCAAAGGCAAAATGGGCACTGACGACTGAACCGCATTTGCTGCCCATTCTCTAACAGTCTACAATTTCATTATGCACACGTTGTATTTTGTTTCTGGACCAGTGAGTCAAACTGTGTTTAACCTCAACATATTGTCATTTAGCTCTTGTATGCACTTGAATTGAAATCTTTTCTGGAAATTATGTAATTTATTTATATATAACAAATTGGTTGTAAATAGAAAATAAAAGTCTAATGATACTGTAAAGGAATGTCAAGGTCATGGCATCTTTTTTTTTTTTCCTGGTAATTTTGGACTGCAGCCTCTGCATTATAGAATCAAATATTCACATGTGGTGGTTATTTGCGTAATTTAGCGAAGAAAGTTTGTAGCACATAATCTGGAGTACACTGAAACAAGACTTCCATGGCAGCTTACAAGACAAAGAGTACAATGAAAAAGCACTTTATTAATCCTCATTAGTAACTTATCACACCTAAAGGTCTCTTGTCTGTGTTACAGCA
The DNA here is from genome assembly GCF_963969265.1 of Rhamphochromis sp. 'chilingali'. NCBI lineage: Eukaryota > Metazoa > Chordata > Actinopteri > Cichliformes > Cichlidae > Rhamphochromis > Rhamphochromis sp. 'chilingali'. The sequence goes on from NC_137934.1 coordinate 25,410,548, forward strand.
AATTACTTAGTTATCACAGTTTCATTTGCAGTAAAGTCTTGATTCAAGACAGTAGTTGTCAGAAAATGATTAGAAGTGAAAGTTTAGAGAAACTGACTCGCTATGGTAACCTGGTTTATAACAGGTTTACCACCTTAATTACGAATGACATGGATAATAACAGTTAGTGTTACAGTTGCTTTTTCAATTAATTTCTGTCTTCCCTTTTCTTAATTAATATTCATACGTGAGTTGGTGTTAATGAGACGTGTAAATCCCTGCTTTGAAGAAACTGGCCAGATTATTTTCACAATGAAAGTCAAACAACCATAAGTTCTCTTTAAAGCTGTACATAAATGTGCTTCTTTGGGTCACTCCAGCGAGTATCAGTCTCCTTGTTGGTTCACGAGTGGTTCATACTGTGACGATCGTCTGTAGAGAACATAGTGCTGAGTGATGAAAAGGATGTCAAACACGATGGAGAACAGACCCAGACCGAACTTTGTAGGATCACCAAACACCAGCTTCCACTCATCTGAGGATCAAAATTAATACAGAGATACCGTCAAAATGCTCCAGTGCTCACATCAACAGTACAGGTGGTAAAGTAGATGCACCTATTTTATCCATTTAAAAATCCTAATTCTTCTCAAGTTATCACTTCTCCATGCCGCCCACAGGGCGAGGTGACAACAATACCCATCAGCTTCTTATAGCTGAGGGGTAAAATAAGCACAGTAAACACACTTTTACTTTTCATGTCAACATTTCCTTTCTTTCCGTCGCTTCAGAAATCCTGCTTATTTCATTAAATATTTTTGTATGTACAGTAAGCAAACTACTGTAATTACCATTGTTATAAGACTGCAGAATCATCTGGAGAATGCTGAAGAATCCACCAGTGAAGTCCAGTAACACATTGCCAATGCTCCATCCTTCAGTACTCTGTCTTTTGTAGTTCATGTATGCCTGGAAACACAGGAAAGCCATCAACTGTATTCACTGCTGATAAAAATAAATATGGCATAGAACATTTGAGACTTGTACACTGCTCAAAAATCATCAGGTCATATCAGGTGAAGAGAGGAGGTGCCCCTCTAGTGCGCCTATTGTTAATTTCATTAACATTAAGCAGCTAAAACTCTTTAATAACCCCCTGCTAATTAACTGACCAAGATCAATATCCCAACTTAATGACACACTCTAATTAAAAAGTGTTTTGTTTAGCAGTGTATTAATCAGGTTAGATGTGAACATTGTATTTCTAAAACATGTTTACTGTAATAAATCTCTAACATGTGGCACTGTTACTGTAAAGGAAATGTAGACAGATGCACCACTGGTGGGCAGTGAAGGTGGGCATCAAAACACATTAAATCGATGGAACATCCAACAACGCAAGATTTTTTTTAATATGGTTTCAGTCTAGTATTCATTATTTAATGTGCAAGTCCAGTTTGTGTTTGAGTCTTACCTGTGGGACATATTTGATAAGAGTCACTGCTAGCTTAATGTAAGAGAAATAGTAAAGGTAGTCCAGCCAGGTGATTGTTTTGGCTACAGCAACAAATAAGCTGATCAAAGCAAACATCCAGCCAATCAGCAATAACACCAAGGCCGTCCGAGAGACTCTCTGTCCACCCCTCTGTAAGAAAAATGGCACATTATACACCCGTCCTGAGTCTGAGACATCCTGCCAAACAAACTGACTCTGTGATAAAAGTGATTTTGAGAGTCATGTCGTATTCAGTCTTAACAATAAAGTCATTACATTAAATTATTCTGCTCCTCTGCTTTAAGTGTCTTAAAGCAGAAAGTCTGTAAGTATATGAAATGACATACACATACCTCATACACAGTAGCCTGGCTGAAGTAGACCAAACACAGCAGGACAGCATGGAGACTGAAGAAAACATCATTAGCAGTCACAGGGTTGATTCCATTAGGGTTCCTCTTCAGAAACTCCTCCTACAGGAGGAGCACACAGTAGCTTAACAAAAAGTATTATGTATGTATTATGCAAAACCTAATGTTATTCTATACAAAGGCAACAGCCACTAGGTGGATCGTCCAGTGTAGTCATGAAAAACATCAACTGATCATCAAGAAATGCCACAAATGGATGGAATGTCTTCAAATTCACAGACAGTTGAGTGAAAAGATCGTAGAGTTGTACTCAAGGAGACAGTATGTTAAATACAGTTATAAATCTAATTAAGCATTTAACTTTCAAAGGTTTCTCTAGACTCACTGGTACTGGCTGGTATCCTATTCTTCATGTGTATAAACAATGGAGTGTCCATTCAGTGGCTGGAGTTACCTTTATAGACGGTATCCAGAACAGTCCTATATTGAAGACGCTGTAAGCAATGAAACCCGTCAGGTTGAGAGCCAGGAAGTCAAAGTTGAGACCTACAACACTGAAGACAAACATGTTAGTTTTAATTTTGAGTAACTTTATTTTTAAAACATTCTACAAATTTCACACCACATTAAACCCAACACACAAGAGAGACTGAAGAGAAAAAGTCAGGGAAATCAATGTCATTCATTTTCTAGATTCTCCCTCCCCTCCGCCCTGTGTCAGATCTTTTCTTGATCTTGCCTGGTGTTGTAGGCCTTTGCCTCTACTGATATTGTGCCTAGACCTTGACCTTGTGCTGCCATGATTAGTGCCTCTGTGCTGTCTTTCAGTCCAGCTTTGTCCAGCCGCTGGTAGGATTTTTAGATTTTTAGACTTCTTCTGCCTGCCAACAGTACATGCTGTGCAGTGCCCTGTCCTTCCACGATGATTCCTCTTCTTAGTTCCTCTTCTTGCTCGGGTCCTTTTTCAGGTTTCTGCTGCCCGAGGTATCTAATAAGCACACGATCACTTGTGGCTGATGCACTCATGGCCCTTTGCTGTTTTATCCTGAATAGCAGTTCTGACACTCACTAGTCCTCTTTCCTTCCTTCTGCTTGGCGTACAGTCTCAGGGTGCTGGACTTGGGGTGAAACCCTTCATGCATGGTAAAAAGCTTTCCTGTCTTGAAGTCAGTGACTTCTATTTTTTCCTTTGACCAGCTCTGACAACTAGGTTGGGCGTAGGTGTCGATTGCCTGGCTCTTGTTCTTTCCATTCAGTTTACTCCTCTGGCCGTGACTTATTCTCTGCAGGTAGTTGCAGCTTTTCTATAGTGGACTCTTCCTGGTTCTCATTTGCCTTCCAAGGTACTTACAGCTATCCTCAATTTCTGCAATGTTGTCTTCTAGTAGTACAATCCACTCATACCTGACTACCTTCACTCTTTTTGGGCTTGAATTGAGCTCGATATCTATGTAAAGAAGCTAACATAGATATGTATCCGTAGCCAGTCTTGTTAGGTATAAATCGTGTCAAGGCCTGGTTCTGTCTAACTTTTCAAATTTGAAACCCTTTCTTGGGTGTCTGCCACTGCAATGATTACTGGATCATGTTCAGGGAGGTTGCTGTGGTCCAGTAACTGCTTGTCTCCTTAAATCTCTATGCTCTTGAAACTGTACTTGGAGACACAACAAACCTTCTGACAAAGGCACTGATTTATGTACTGATGTACCGCCTTATGCTACCAGTAATGATTTACTTTAGCCGAATGCAAAACTATTAAAAACAAAAAGATGAAGGGGAAAAAAAAAAAAAATCACACGTAAAACCATTTAGATAGATGTCAGTCTAACTACAAAATAATAACAATAATAAGAAGGAAATACATAGGGACAGATAAAAGATGTTTGAAAACTACCTTTTTCTCCTCCAGTTTTCGAAGGCTTGTGGATAAAAAGACACTGACCAGGCCAGAAAGTAAATCCAACCAATGACTTCACTAATTATGGACAGGACATTGCTATGGACAACTATGAAGCGGATCCTGACAGGCACACTGGAAAAAAAGATATAGCTTATGTACACAAAGAAACTGGACAGTTAATCAGTTAAAAAATAAAATGGCAGCAGACATCAGCCGGCCTCTGGTGGATCCCTCCATCCATACAATACAATACAACTTTATTTGTATAGCACCAGCAGTACACCAAAGTGCTTTACAATAAAAACAGGAAAATTCCATCTCATCGTGAGCATCATTAGCTCTGAGTAGTGCAGAATTAACAACTTTCTATCTTTTCAACCATTAGCTTATAACCATTTTGAGATCCAGACGTTTTGCGTGACAAAAGGGGACAAAGAAAACACATTTCAGTGTGTTTGTGCTCTGCTGCTTCAACCAATGTCTTGTAATAGCTTGTACAGTCTGGAGAGAATTAAAAACTTAACAGGAGAATCACTGGCACCAAGACTCAGTTTATAAGATTTGGACACCAAATTTGAAGAAGAAAGTGGTCACTTTAAGATATTCAATTATTGCATTCAGTGAAGGAAATTATTTTCTTTGCGCTGGACTGACACCCACCTGTTGAGCTCTGTGCTGTTGGTAACCAGATATGTGGTCACCTGACCAACATCATGGGCTGTCACATTAAAACTGACAGCGGTAGCTTGTACTGGCATCATGACCTAAACAAAAAACTCACATAGATTTTGGTCTCTGCCTACTGTCACAAATACATTTTGATAAAAAATAATAATTTAGTTTCACCAAACTTAGATAACGCAGGTCTGATTTTGTCTTATAAATTCAAAAAACAGCAGCAAAAGAGGAACTGGCCTATGATAATAGTTATGGACTCCATCAACCTCTGAGAGGCTCTTTTTATACCCAATCATTCTTTAACCTTTCTGTAATCAGAGGTGTTGTTATGTTCATATTATGATATTACAAAGTTATTAAAAAAACAAACATCCAACCTGACTTCCTCAAAAGTATCCTAGCTTGAAATGTTTTGTTAAGCCCATGTTTTGTTGCCTCATATGCAGCATCATTTTTTCATGTTTGGTTTCTTACCTCCTCAGGCACTGTGATTATAGACGAGTAGTTTATCTTGGAGCTGTGTGTTACATTTAGGTGAATCACAGCTGACTGGTTGAGAGGGGAACTGCACAAAGACACGAAACACCAAAGGGAACAATACAAATGTTAACGCTTGCAATAACAAAGTCTATAGTAAATGCCAGTAGTAACACATCTTACTTCATATGGGTATAATATCGCTTCTCTTTGGTTCTATCTGCTATGTAATGTAGTTAACAATGGATTTAGAAAAGAAAAAACAGAAAGGTTGCTGATGACTGTGAGATGAAGTTCTGTATCCTTTAAAACTATGATGTAGCTATAAAAGTCTTGCAAATAATTCAATGTGTAGTACAAATGATAACTACAATTATTTCAATTAACCCAGAATCCAAAAAGGTTTTCCAGAATATAACTGTAAATGTATTACATGCTGAAAACATTGGTACTGTATACAGAATCGTTTTATTGCAATTTTAACAGGCTTTCTATTATTAAACACAGAAAGTACACTTATATATATCTACACTGGTAATATGGCTTATCTAAAATACTATTACCTGGAAGTAATAACGACGGCATTTTTAGAGTATTCCTCAAGTGTAACAGCCTGAGGAGCAAACAAACTCAATCTGGATTCTGAAGTACAAGCAGAGTGTTGGAGGGCAACGTTAGTGTTAATTTCACATTTTATGTATTTTTCTGCAGTGAAACGGATTCATTTAATCATAACAGTTCATCACCAGACATGTTGGTCAACATCCAGAACACCAGCAGCTGAGCAGGTAGGCATCTCTTTCCCAAACCTTGGCCTGTCATCTCTGTAAAATTATGAAAACCTAAAGAAAAGAAAGCAGCCAGAAGTCATTGGAAATCAGAGCTATCCAATGCAATCATAATTATAGTGTAAGATAAGAGGATTAAACAGATACGTCAGGTAAAAATTAGGGGTGGGCTTTATACTGCATGTACGTGATCTATCGCAATTTTTTCCGTGTTTGATGAATAAATAAACCAGCTTAATTTCAGTTGTTTTATTTTGTCTCATGAATTCTTGTTTGATGTCCTTTTTGTTGCCGTGATCTTTTGTTTGTTAAAGGTCTAGTGTTGACCACAGAAAGAGACTTAATGTGACAGTATTGTCATTTGTGGAAAAACCTCTGTGTGCAACTGATGGTTAACAAATGGTTAAAATAAAACATTTCAATTCATTCAGACTTGTTGTATTCAAAGTTGAAAAAAATGGCCGATTTGAATGAGTATACCAGGACAATTTTAGGCACTATAGGGTTGAAAATAAATATTTTTTTGGAGGCTTTTTAAACATATCATGATATATATTGTGTATCGCGATATATCCTCATATCGCCCAGCCCTAGTAAAAACTATTACTGAAAACACAATGTAGGCTGTAGATCATTTAATGTCTGTTATTCAAAGCCAAACACAGGTGAAAGTACAAAGGTCCTGTTTTTGTTTCATGTTTTAATAAGATTAATCAGATAAATATCTGTTTCCCGGGTTACCTGGATTTCATGTTAACTAGTTAGATTTGTTTACATATTTCACTCTCCGTGTTCCAGATGTTGCATCTGCAGATTTGTCAATTTCTGTGAGCAGGCTATATCATAGTTTATTTGACCTCACAAAATAAAAGAAGACTGCAATTCCCAGGTCATGAAAATGCATATAGGTGTCAATATTATCTTCAGAGAACAATCCAAATTAAGCTAACTGCAAATGATTATAATACAGCTGCATTAACTCATTATATTGTATAAAATAAATAAATGTGCCTCATCATTCATCACACCTTTCATCACATCAGCTGGGCTGTTTGTTTGTGTTTATCCTCAGAGTGACTGATTTGATTTAAAATCGATAGTCATGATTTAAAAAGAAAACACTGAGTAGCGGATCACTCATGATGGAAACCAAAGTTTATCAATGAATCAGTTTGGAATAATTTATTTCCAGTTGGCAGGTAAGTAAATGATGTGTATTTCAGCATGAAACATGGCATAGAAAGTTTAGAAATGGAGCTGTAGTGCCTACCACTGATTTCATTGCTTCACCGACAAAAGTGATAACCAGCAGGTCATCCTAAATGCATGTCCATGTCAATATATTCTACGTTTAACATTACAAAACAGTGTTTCGTTAAATATACTGTATTAAATTAAACTTGTTGAGCTGATTCATACCAGTATAGCTTAGTAAAATAATTCACAGTTGTCTTCCTTGATATGCTGCCAACCTGCTTGAAAATTCTTCTCTTTTGGATATATGGTGTTACCCTCAGCCTTAAGGCTGCATGATTTGGTATACCTGCCCTTGATAAGTGGTGATAGTCACAGTCCACAGTCAAAAACTTTGCCTCTGTCCTAAAACTATTCACTTCGTCTTCATATGGAGTGTTTGAGGTGAGCCCCACGTAGCTCTGCTTCTCAATAGTTGGATTTTACTGATGTGCAGCAGAAATAAACTGAACTGACGGAACCTCCCCCACATTTCAGAAAATCTAGGGGATGTACCACAAGGAAGTTTAATACAACTATCACTGTTAGTATAGAGGGTTTTTTTTTTTTTAGTATAGCGCACCAAAGCCAAGTTTATATAGATCAGACAAGACAAACGCATCTTCCAAGGAATCAAATGCATCAAATGAAGTCTAATAAAATAACAAAGTTGTCTGAGATAAAGCGATGTCTTCATCTTACCTATTTGGTCTGAAAGAACACGTACACACAAATAATAAAGCAATAGGCTTGCGTTAAGTAATGAACGAATAAATCTTTACCCGAACATATAAAAACTACTCGACAAAACACGTCCTCAGCTGTACTTCCCTAACAGATCACGGGATATCTTCTTCGTCCTATAACAGACGCTTCTATGTGTACTACTGCCCTCCGCAGGGTAACTCAGCTATAAAGATGCGTACAGATGAAATGGTGCTGCTGCTACATATGTAAAAGTGGATTGAATTGTTTAATGACGTTCAGGAACAAGATGTATTTTATTTTATTCAATCCCCACTGCAGCCAAGTCAACATACATTGTCAGATCGGCATGTATGCAGCACACTGACTGCACACATACGCTGCAACACCAGCAGTAACCCTAACCGTATGTCCTTACGTTAAATAAACATCATTCATTTACTGTTTGTCGTCTGTATTCTGAATTGAAAGCTCCACACAAGACAGAATTATTCTAGAGTGCGAATTATTAAATGCGTACATTTAATAATTATTAATTAAATATATGCTAATCTGATTGGTACGCTAAGATGACTGAACACCTCGGCGATTTAAGGAGCCAACCCACCACCACCAGGTTTGACTTTAATGTCATTTTAGTTACGTCAATAACTATAAAATACTCATTTGGGAAGCATGAGTAACATCGTACCAAATCGTAACAGAAAACGAAAATCAGAATCCCCTCGCCCCGGAACGTTTTTGGGCCATATACTGTTTCACTGGGACCTTTATTATATCAACTCCTGTGTCCGACCTTCTATTGAAGAGTTTCCTGTCACAGTTTAGCAACCTTTCCAATGCTCGACATGTTTATAACCAAACTTTGTGCTTCACGTGGTTCGTTATCAAGGTTAGACTGCTGTATTCATGTTTACAAATATATTTATTTCTTTTGTTGGTTTTGTTTTTTAAACATTAAACTCTCTTAGTTCAGACGAAGAGTCATTTTCAAATTCCGTTCAATCAAGGAGGCTAATGTTAACGTTATACTTGGAAAAGAGAAAAGTGTTGCTTAGATTGGATTTGTCTGTGGCATGCTTTTTATGTGTCTGTACTGATTTTCTTTCGTCTTTCAGTATAGGCAGCTGTGTTTGGCCTTTGTTCACCCGTTCACATCGGCACGGCCAGGCTAAGCTGCTCCACACTCAGATTCCTCAGCTTAACTCTAACAGAGCGTCAGTTGCATGCTGTGGTCGGCAGAGATACGAGAGGATGTATCCTGTGATGTTAGTCCGTCCTGATGGGTCAACAGTCAGCATCAGATACAAAGAACCCAGACGCATCATAATGGTTAGTTTACCATATCTAAAAGCCAGTAATCCCCTGGCTTGCTGTTTGTCATGAGTCTTATAGATGTGCAGTCTCAAAGCAAAAAAGAAGAGATCATGTAAATTACATCATCACTGTTATTTTCTAAGACCTGTCATTTTTCAGTTAGATGACTTAATGAGCATATATGAATTAGAGGTGGGAATCACCATACATCCCACGATACGATATTATCACAATACTTAACGCACGATACGATATTATCGCAATTTTTAAAAATATTTTGCGATATTCAGATTCTGTACATAAAGGTAAACTTTATCAATATTCATTTTCTCTAATAACAAAGTCTCACACTCAGTCTTTCTCTCGTTTCAGTCAGTTTTATTGTTGACAAACTGAACGGTTTTTATTACAGTCTAGTCCAACTTAACTGAATGCAACCATCTGGTACAATTATAGCTATTCTGAACTATGCAATTTATGAAAACTATGCAGCCCATTCAGCAACTGAAGAATTTAAAAGTAAATTAAAACAAAATATAATTTTACATTAAATAAAAAAGTTTTAAACTTAATTAAAATAAAACATGTCTTAAATTAAAATAAGTAAACTGTCATGTTTATTGCTGCCATAAAAAAAGTTAAACACATTTGGACAGTGAAGGAATGTCAGGATTCTTGCTCAGAAAAAGGATCAACATGCTCTGAAGTCAGAGCATGTTCCAGTCCACAAAAACTTTTTTGTAACAAAATATCGATTTCTGCTGTCCCTGTATCGATACATTATTAGCAAACAAAATATCGCGATACTACACAGTATCGATTTTTCCCCCACCCCTAATATGAATAATGTATGTATTTGTCTAAAAGAAATTTACAGTTAGTTTTTCCAACATTCTACTGTATACAACCCAAACCCAGCCCTCCACATGCTAATAAGAGGAAAGCAGACTCAATAGATAATTAAAAAAAAATAACAAATTGCTCAGGTCCTGTAGCAGAAGCCAGTGAGCATGTCACTTAATATTTTGCTTATGTGAGCTGATGTGTTGTTTTTAATTTTATTTTATTCATCTGTTTTGAAAGATGCCGGTAAATCTGTCTACTCTGTCAGAAGAGGAACGTCGAGTACGGCTGAAGAAAAGAGAAGTGAAGAAGCCTCAAAAACAAACAGGAGTCCAGTATGAAGATGATTTCAAAGTGGACAAATATAGCCACTTGTGGAAGAAGAAATAAGAGTTTTATATGCAAATGCAAAGCATACTCTTACAGTATCCATAAAAAATAAGTTATGTGTCTGTGTTTTGTTTTTTGTTTATTCTTAAGTGATACTGCAAAATGTCAGGGATCACCAACTGAATTGCGATTGAGTTGTACTTGGGTAATGTCCACACCAGTTCAGTTTTTAATCCCCCTTGAAACAGAGACTTCTGGAAATACTGCTGAACTTGACAGTATTTTAGTCTGTAAGGCAGAAACAGACATTTCAAAAAAGCAGACACTGATTGGCTTCTTGGATCTTAGTGAGTCCTTTCATGATTTGGCATACCCATCACATAAAAGAAAATGGCCTTGACTATGGCTACTGATGAATTTTATATATTAGTTGCTGAGCATGCTAGGGGCATTTTTGCAGTGAAAGGTAGAATTTTGTTATGCTACTACTGCATGAAAGAAGCATAGAAGGTATGTGTCCGTGTATGTTTTCAGTCATGTTGCTATGAACAGTAAAAAAATATATCTTGTTGTTTTATGTTGCTGTTTCCTTGTTTATTTTCAATAAAGTAAATTGAAAAGTTATGTAGACTCGTACCTTTTGGTTAAAAATAGAAGGGTAGGGGTTTTCATCAGGAACAACTTGAGTTTCAGTGAGCTTGTGTTCTTCCTACTTTTCCTTCCTATGATACTGTATGTTATATTCTCTGTTAGTGGTAGTTTGCAGAGTAGTTGTCAGGTGAAGGCAGTATTAAAAAAACTTGTCTGTGGGCTACTCTTGGTTGTGCTGTTGTTAGTTTGTCAGTCAGCTGCAGAGAGAAGCAAAGGTATGTTGTATAAAGAGCTTAAGAGAAAGTGTTAAGAACAAAAAAGAGAGTCTCCACTCAAACCATTGTCTGTACTTTAAACAACACTGTCATAGCCACACTGTTACAAAATGACCGTGATGTCATGTCATATCTAATGCAGGCTGACAAGTCATTTAATGAGTGATGGTGTTGGTTTGCTCAAAATTGCTGATGATTATTGGTTAGTTAGTCTAGTTAACTGTGTTTTTATTTTTTTTTGTTAAATGTTTTCAGATGTAACATATCTTTTCTGCAGTCTGATCTTTGCAGAGCATCTAAAACACAGCGACCTGATATACTGAAGAGTATATGAAGCGTTGAGTAAATTAGTCACGTATTTCATATGCGCATCCTGTGTATTTCTTTAAAGATTATTTTATATAATTTCAGTGCAAAATATACTTCCGTAGACATTACAACTATTCATTGCAATCTAGTTATATGCTAGTGCTAGTGTACTTACTTCACTCTCCAGCAGGTGTCGACAGTGCACCAGTGGGTTCGCCAGACGCCAAAAACCACACGAGCAATTCTCGCGAGAATTCGATTTGTGTCCTTGATAAGTCCGAAATGGGGTACTGGGACCTACCGGAAGGTACAGACTGTGTGGAAAAAACATGGATTACTACGAAACTTGGCACGGCTTTAGGTAACTATCGTTGGTGACATAATTACTTGCAAGTCATGTTGTGCAGGGTCGTGAAAGCAGGTCATCTGTGTGGTGGGTTAGTCAACGCTTTTGAACTTGCAGATTAAGATTGCCTAGCAAGCTACATACGGCTAGGTTTGCTTTTGCTAAAGGATGGACCTGGGTTTCCTAAAATACAAACGTTCAGTGAATTATTTAGTTAGCGGTGCGTTTGCTTCAGCTCAGCAGATAATCACGTAAACCAGTACTGTAAGATTTTTAAATTACAACCTAGAATACCTTGAGATAGTAATGGGCGATGAAACAATACAGATGAACATGGCGCCATAGCGTTTCCTCGATACAAAAATCAGACACGGTCAATATGAAGTCTGTACGTGACTGTTTTGTTAGACTACACGAACAACCAACGACCGTGACAATAGCGCCATGCTCAACTAATAGGTTGACGCACACATGCTTTGTGGAATAACCAGGTCGTAATCTCCCAAAAAATGATTGCCGATGTTTCTGTGTTTGTAATATTTTTGCTTATATTGGTAAATAGGCTTTTGACGACGTGACTTACGAAGGGGCTACATATAAAATATAGAAATGACCTGTTTCGCAACCATCTTACTCACAGGTCTCAAACTTCAATGACTTGGCGACCACTGCTGGCACTGTCATCTCATTGGAAGCCCTCTGGAGTGTTTGCGTAGTAACAAGCCTTGAACTGTACTTGCTTTTATTAAAGTTCACTGTCAAGACCAGTTTCTCACACGGTTCCAAAAAGGGGCATTACACGACTGAAAACTCTGGACAGCTCTTGCAAGGATGAAGGGAACTCTCAGAAACTTTGCAGTCTGGTCTGCTTTTCCCTGTGCCTCTCGGAACTTAGTTTTCAGTTCACTGTTGCACCGCAAGTCGGTAAGTTCATTTTGCAGCATGCTGGGGACACGCTCATCAGCTGAGAAGGGGTCTGCAAAAAGCTGGACAGTGCTCTGTCTGTTTCATGCCACACCAAACTGCTCAGCTGCTGACGCATATCTCTAGCTTTGGTTGGGCCATACATGGGACACAAACTCAGCATTTCTTCTGTCACCTCAAACTAATGATCAACACCTCTGATGAAAATTGCTGAGCATTATCAGTACTTTCATCAAGCGCCACGGAGTGGCAGTGAAACTTCGACCTTTGTTCATAGATATTACTTGATAATGTATTATTCCGCTCTGCCACGTTGTTTGCCGACAGCAACGTTGTTGAACAAACTTTTTTTTTTCTTTCTTCCTCTTCATTGAATGGCTTCCCTACCTTAGCAATTAATTGACTAATCACATAACCTGCTTTGAAGGCAGCATCAGTGTCCTTACTGGCTTTGTGGAAAAGTTCTTGCTGGGATAGTAGTCCTCTTTGTAGCTGTTTGGCTCATTTTCTCCTCTCCCTTGTTCTTTCCATAATGCTCTCCATGTTTAGTCGCATAATGACGCTTGAGATTATATTCCTTCAAAATAGCAAGTTTCTCCTTACCTAAAAGGCACATCACCTACACCCAACTCAACAAAGAAATACAGCAGTGTCCATCTTTCCGATGTCGGCGTTCGTCATCCACTTTCCTTTTCAGTTCAGACGTCTTCTGCTAATATAATACTGCTAATTCCTTGAGACCTCTGATCTTAATGACCGTGTTCTATATTCTAATAAATCTTTTTTAGCCACTTAACATGTTTTATAAAGATATTTTATTTGTTGCAATTTAACAACAGGTAGAAATACAAGGGACCGAGACGAGGTTGCGGCCATGAGCGATGCAACCGCTCTGGAGCCTTGGCGCAGCTTGATGAGCGAACCAGTGCGCTGGCCACGTCTGCATCTTGGGCAGTGGCGTGCTGCTGCACCTCCAACCAGAATTTCAGTTAGGTCGTCAGGGTCGATGAAAACCAGGGGAAAATACCCAGAGGAACGTCCAATCTCTAAGAGGTCCTCTATGGTGAAAACACGCAGTACAACAGGGTGGAAAGATGAGTGTCAGGGGTCATTTGTCACAGAAGGATTTCACAAAGGTGAAAGGGAAGGTTTACAAGACTTTAGTGAGACCTGCTATGATGTATGGTTTAGAGACTGCAGCACTAAGAAAAAGACGGGAGCAGAATATTTTCACTGGGAGTGATCAGAATGAACTGATTATAAATAAATACAAGTTGCTGTCAATTTAAAAACTCCTTCATACCAGCTGGTCTAAAGTGATTGTGATTGTCAGCCCTACAGCAAAACTGACTTTTTTTTGTTTTTCTAAAGTTTCTTAATTTGTTTGTTTTGTGTGTTTCAGGGCTGGTTGGTTCAGCTTATCACATAGTGGCGTTCCAACCTGACTCTGCAGTGGCAGCGTTACAGAGGGCTACCAACTCAACAGTTACCATGGGTAAATGTATTGTCATTCAAAACTCCACAAGAACTTCAGTGTATGTGGTTTATGTTAAATCTGTCTGCATGTCTGAAAACTCCACTCCTTAAGGTCAGAAGCACTGAGATTTTTCCAGTTTCTTTAGTACTGGGAAGATTAGGAATTGCCGTCACTTTTGTAATGATTCACAGGTAGTGATAATGATAATAGTAATAATTATGATGATGATGATAACATTATCATCAACAACGACTGAGTAAGGTTCTTTATCTATACACAGTGATTTTCTATGATTCCATACTTTAAATAATTGTGTGAAGTAGGGCTGCACGATTTTGCATAAAATGAGAATCACGATTTTTTTGGCTTAGAATTGGGATCACGATTCTCTCACGATTTTCTTTTCCAGTATAAATATTTATTGCACTTATTAACTGCACATCAACTTCATAACAGTTGAGACTGAACATAAAAACAATAAATAAACATAAAAACAACAAATGTCTCACGTTTTGTGGTTGCCACAAAATGTTGTACTGCTTGAAATTCCGTCTCCACCGTTGCTCGACGCTGCATGTATAGAGCAGGTAGTGCAACAATAGAAAAATAGTTGCGGGACAGCACTGTGTAGCGTTTGTCTAGGGTGTTGATCATTTTCCAAAATCCCTCGTTTTGCACAGTCTTGATGGGAGCCATATCTTTGGTCAGGTGATAAGTGATAGCCTCCGTAATTTCTTTGTGCCTGCGGGAGTTCGACGAGTATAGGGAAGCGCTGTATAAGGTTCCCGTTATTGATGTTTGGGTGGTTGACCGGGACCGATTTTCTCCTGTCACTTTCTCGTCTTCCCTGACGTGCTCTCCGTTGTTTTTTCCCTGCTAATTTTAGCATCACACGGCACAGCTTCTGTATCACGTGGTATAAGGCTCCGCCCTCGTCATTTGTTGAGCAGGAAGAGTGAGCGCTTGTTTTCATGCAGATTACGTCCCGGATCAAAATGCGGTACAATCGTCGTCGTCTTTTTTTTTTTTTTTTTTTTTTTTAATCGTTGTCATTAGGAAATGAGATCGCACATAAGTATGAATCGAGATCGCGATTTTCTAACGATTAATCGTGCAGCCCTAGTGTGAAGCGCTGCCCTGATGGCAATAAAATTCTAAGTGCAAAAAACCCTCCGAACACAACTTTTGTGGTTTTGTTTTTTAATTCCTTGAACATCACTGCACTCAATATCGTCACTTCTTTGACTAACTAATTGAATTTAGAACAGTAAATTATTTTTCTAGTGCAGAAATGCCATCTGAAAACACAGCCTTAAAAGGTCATTCATTCATTCATTCATTTTCTTATAGGTTTGTAAATCATAAAAGTTTTGGCCAAAGTAAAAATGCACTATATTGCCCAAAGTATTCACCCGCCCAAATAGTTGAATTCAGGTGTTTCAATAACTTCCATGGCCAACGGTGTGTAACATCCATCACTCTTGCAGAAGCACTCGGGATGCCAACATTTTTGAAAGAATGGGTCACACTCAGGAGCTCGGTGAATTCCAGCGTGGTACCGTGATAGGATGCCGGTCACTGATAAATAGTCGACAGTCAACGGTTGGTGGTATTAGGGCTGCAATGATTCATTGACTAATTCGAGTAATTCAATTATAAAAACATCCATAAGACAAATTCTTTGCTTCGATGCTTCATTTAATACACGGCTCTGTAGCGTGCCGACGTGTTAAACGCGACTGTTTGACCCACATTTTCGACTGAAAACAGACCTGCATACAAACGTATTTAGGAACAGCATATAAATATCAAAAAGTTTGACATTGAGCGCATACACACACCCCAGAGTTTCAGCAAAAAGACTGTTAAACAGCAGCAGCAGCAGTGATGATGATGATGGTCTCATAGTTTAACATGGAGCTGAATATTCATTAATGCTCTTAATAACACCGGTGTTTCTTATCCAGTTAACTGATAGAATAATCATTAGATTCATTCATTCAGTCATTAGAGCTCGGCTTAGCGCCTTAGTTCCAGTGAAAGGAACTCTTAATGCTTCAACATACAAGAATTTTGGGCGTTTTCATGCTCCTAACTTTGTAGGAATAGTTTGGGGATGGCCCCTTCCTGTTCCAGTTGTGCACCAGTGCGCAAAGCAAAGTTTTATAAATACACGGATGAGCGACTTTAGCATGGAAGCACTTAACTGGCCTGGACAAAGTCCTCAACTCAACCTGACAAGCTGTGGGATGAGTTAGAGCAGAAACTGCGAGCCAGGTCTTGTCTGACCTTACAAATGCGCTTCTGGAGGAATGGTCAAAAATTCAATCTCAGGTTTGCAGTAGGGCTGGGCCATATCATACCGTTCACAGTAATACCGGTGTAATTTTGGGCAACGATAAGAAAATTAAATATCGCGATAGAATATGGGTAGAACGCGCATGCGTTGTGCCTTTGTTTTCATACGCACATCGTGGAAAAACCACGGTGTATGAGAAGGGCGAAAGCGGATCGTTGAATGGAACGGATGAACCAGAATTGGTTTGTGAAAAAGCTGCAACTTCAGTGGTGTGGAACTGGTTTGGCTTTCGTCCGTCAGATACACAACAAAGCACTATTTTTGGTAGCGCATGCTAGCGGGCCGTCGTTATTACCGTGTTTTTTGGTAAATACGGCACACTTAAAATCAATCCTTTGATTTTTCTGACAATCGACAGTGCCCCTTATAATCCCGTGTGCCTTATGTATGAATTCTGGTTGTGTTTACTGACCTCGAAACGATTTTGTCATACACGACGCTCGAAAATCTGAAATGTTTTTGTACAACTTTGCTAAGCTACAAAGCCGCACCGCTTGATGGATTGTCGGAGCATTACGGCTACCGTAGGCAGGAGCCTCGCGGAGTGATACGTACTGTGCTTCAACATAATATTACCGTGTGTGTGTGAGTGTGAGAGACTTCTTTTTATATTTTGTGGATATTCTACATGGTTATGCTGAGGATATGTCGGCCAATTTCCACTGGAAATGCCTTTTGGTTAAACTGTCAGCAAGGATTTGCATTTGCACTGTTAGATTTTTTTTTTTTTTATATAACTTTAATGCACATAAAAAAGCAGCTGCTTGTTTAAGTGAAAATACATTGATTTTTTTTGCACTAATAAAGTTGTGGAGTTGTAAAGTATTTTGTCTAGTGTCAATTATATCGTCAATTGTATCGTTATCGCAAATTTTCAAATGTATATCGTGATAAATATTTTTGGTCATATCGCCTGCTCTAGTTTGCAGTACACAACAAGGATATATTTTCTATGTTCAGTCCTGTAGTGGGTTTAGCTGTTTTAGCTGCTGATCTTTGGATCCCATAATTTTTTTTCTTTTTTTTGGATGACTGAAATAATGAGGGAAATTGTCTTCCTGTTTTCAGCTGCCATGGGAGCCATCTTTGGAATGACAACATGTCTCAGTGCTCAGGCCCGTGAAGCTCCAGACGACCCGCTGAATTATTTTATCGGTGGCTGTGCCTCGGGGATTTTTTTGGGAGCACGAAGTAAGTATCAGTCCTGACAGATGTGACTAGACAAGAATTCAAAATTTTATTTATTTTTTTCAGGAACACAACAAAAGTTAGTCCTTTTTAAATAAAAAGTGTGATGTGCAATTAACACACTACACTCTTTAGAGCATATTTGTGCTAATGTGCCACAATAATAATCAGCTGTATAACTAAAATTGTCACAACGGGACTGAACGGACTCACGCGCAGGCTCTAGGTCTTGAAAGCACAAGAGTCTTTATTATGATGCACCAGGTGATTATTTACAAAAGTGAGGGGAAAGCCGGGCTCCGGGGGTCCACACACGAACGGGAAAGACACGCACACTCTCCGTCCACTCCTCCTCACACTCCACTCACTCGGGTAACACAGGGGTAGGTCCAGGGAATCTGTACACAGAGACACGAATGGGTAGTTAGGTAAATCGCTATGAAACACTTCTGAAGTCATTGAGCTGGGGTTACACTGACGAGGGTCGGCAACGGTCCAGCGACGAGAAACACAGGGCTGCCGTCTTATAAAGGAGCTGGATCACTCGTGATGAGCCACAGGTGCGTGGGCCAAGGGCAGGAGCCCGCAGGTAAGCTCCGCCCAGGCAGAGGGAGGAGGGAAAGAGGGGAAAGGAGAGAGCAGGAAAAAAATTAAAAAAGGAATACAAAACATATGTAGCCGTACTGAGCCGACCGGGTAGGCACAGGGACCCTGACAGTACCCCCCCCTCAACGGGAGCCACCCGGCGACCCACGGGGCTTACCAGGGTGCCGGCGATGGAAGTCACGGAGCAGGCGCCGACACAAAACAGCCGAGCGAGGCACCCAGGAGCGCTCCTCCGGCCCGTAGCCCTCCCAATCGACCAAATACTGGACCCCCCGCCCCCGGGAGTCCATAATGCGGGAGACCCCATACGCCGGCAGCCCATCAACGATCCGGGCGGGAGGCGGGGGCCCGGAAGGAGGGCACAAAGGACTGGAGAGCACGGGCTTAATCTGGGAGACATGGAAAACGTCGTGGACACGCATGTTGCGCGGAAGGTTCAACCGAACAGACACAGGGTTCACAAGCGCACCGATTTCGAATGGCCCAATAAAAGTAGGAGACAGTTTCTTGGACTCCGCCCGGAGGGGCACATAGCGGGTGGACAGCCATACCTTTTGTCCGACCGCATACTCAGGAGCCGGTGTCCGATGGCGGTCTGCGAGCTGTTTGTTACGTGCCGTCGTCCGGAGGAGGGCAGCTCGGGTGGCTCTCCACACCCGGCGACATCTACGCAGGTGGTGTTGGACGGATGGCACAGAGAGGTCACCCTCAACGGCCGGAAAGAGCGGAGGCTGAAATCCTAATGACGCCTCAAAAGGTGAAACTCCAGTGGCTGAGGAAGTCAGGCAATTGTGGGCGTACTCAATCCATGGCAGCTGGTCACTCCAGGTCGTTTGATTTGTGGACACCACACACCGCAGAGCAGCCTCCAGGTCTTGGTTCGCCCGCTCAGCCTGTCCGTTGGTCTGAGGGTGGAAGCCAGAGGACAGACTAACCTTAGCACCGAGGGCGGAGCAAAACTCCCTCCAGACCCGTGAAGTGAACTGGGGGCCACGGTCTGACACAATGTCCTCCGGAATTCCATGGAGGCGGAATACATGCGTCCATGGAATAATGGAATGATATTTTGTAATGATTGTGAAGGCACATGTTTGAAATGTTTGAAATAAAAATGAACTGAACTGAACTGAACTGAAGGAGGTGAGCGGTTTCCAGGGCCGTAGGCAGCTTGGGCAAGGCAACGAAATGGACAGCTTTAGAAAACCTGTCCACAACGGTTAGAATGACTGTGTTACCTTTTGAAGCCGGTAATCCGGTGACGAAATCCAAGGCTATGTGGGACCAAGGCCGTCCCGGAGTGGGCAGCGGTTGTAGCAAACCGGAGGGAGGTTGGTTGGACGACTTGTTACGGGCGCAGGTCGTGCAGGCGGCGACGTATTCCCGTGCATCCCGAGCCAAAGTGGGCCACCAGAAGTAACGCTGGAGGAATCGTATGGTGCGGTGTACTCCCGGGTGACAGGTGAACCGGGCGGTGTGTGCCCATTGCAGTACCTGAGAACGAACAGAGGAGGGCACAAACAACTGACCTGGGGGCCCGGTCCCAGGATCTGGTTCTGTTTTCTGAGCTTCTTTAATCTGAGATTCGATTTCCCAGGTCACCGTGCCGATGGAGCAGGAGGCAGGAAGAATCGGACCTGGCTCGGGTTCCGCTTCAGAGGAGTCATACAGTCGGGAGAGGGCGTCTGGCTTCACATTGCGGCTCCCGGGCCTGTACGTAATTGAAAAGTTGAATCTCGTGAAAAAGAGAGCCCACCTCGATTGAGTCGCTTTGCGGCTCGGAGATACTCAAGGTTTCTGTGGTCTGTCCACACGATGAATGGTTGAGTGGCTCCCTCTAGCCAATGTCTCCATTCCTCCAGTGCTAACTTGATAGCCAGAAGTTCCCGGTCTCCAACATCATAATTGCGCTCTGCTGGGGAGAGACGGTGAGAGAAAAAGGCACATGGGTGGAGCTTACCCTCCCTCCGTTGGGACAACACCGCCCCGACCCCTGAATCCGATGCGTCCACTTCAACGACGAACTGTTGCTGGAGGTCAGGTTGGCAGAGGATAGGTGCTGTAGCGAACCGTTCCTTGAGACGTAGGAAGGCCTCCTGCGCGGATTGGTCCCACTGAAAAGACACTTTAGGAGAAGTGAGTCTGGTTAAAGGCAGAGCGAGTTTACTGAAATCTCGGATGAAGCGGCGGTAGAAGTTGGCAAAGCCTAAAAAGCGCTGGAGCTGTCGACGGTTTGGGGGTTCAGGCCAGGTAAGCACTGTTTGGACCTTCGCCAGGTCGGGTTTCAGATCACCCCGCTCTATTATGTATCCGAGAAAGGCCACGGAGTCCACGTGAAAGTCACACTTTTCGCTTTTCACAAACACTCTGTTTTCCAGCAAACGCTGCAGAATCTGTCTGACGTGTGTCTCGTGCTCCGCCACTGTTTTAGAGAAGATAAGGATATCATCCAAGTAGACAAATGCGCACCGATTGATAAAGTCCCGGAGGACGTCATTCACGAGGGCCTGGAAAACTGCTGGGGCGTTAGTCAGCCCAAAGGGCATCACCAGGTACTCAAAATGCCCCAGATGGGTGTTAAAAGCTGTTTTCCATTCGTCGCCTTCCCTGATCCGAACTAGATGGTAGGCATTGCGGAGGTCTAATTTACTGAAGATCGTTGTCTCGTGCAGAAGTTCAAAAGCCGAGGAAAGGAGCGGTAGGGGGTATTTGTTCTTAACCGTAATGTTATTAAGGCCGCGGTAATCAATGCAAGGCCGGAGAGACTTGTCCTTCTTTTCTACAAAGAAGAAGCCGGCTGCCACAGGGGAAGAGGACGGCCGGATTATGCCTGCTGCCAGTGAGTCCGTGATGTATTTCTCCATAGACGCTCTCTCAGGTTGGGAGAGACTATAAAGGCGACAGGTGGGGAGTGTGGTGCCTGGGAGAAGATCAATGGCGCAGTCATACGGCCGATGAGGTGGTAACGATTGTGCAAGATCTTTACGAAAAACTTCAGCCAAGTCGTGATACACAGGTGGAACAGAGGTGAGATCCGGAGGCTCAGACAGGTTATTTGGAGGAGACGCGGAGTTGCAGCCCGGAGGCAGTTCATGTGACAATCCACTCCCCAGCCTACCACGCATTCAGATTTCCAGTCGATATGAGGGTTATGCTGTCGCAACCAGGGGTGACCTAAGACAAGCGGTGTTTGAGGAGCTTTAAACACGAATAGGCTTAGAACCTCGGTGTGGTTGCCGGAGAGTGTGAGTGACACGGGCTCTGAGACATGGGTTATATCAGGCAGCCGCTGCCCAGATAAGGCGGTGACATGTAAACGATGAGGTAGAGGGTCAGACCCAACCCCTAATTTTTCCGCGAGGGCTGAATCGATAAAGCTCTGTTCCGCGCCAGAGTCAATTAACGCCATCACAGAATGGGTTTTTGTGTGAACTGTTAACTTGGCCGGTAACATTAAGCGTGGAAGGGAGCTTTTACTAGACAGGTCGCCCACCAGTACTCCCTTAACTACGGGCGGGCGCCCCCTTTTGGTCGAGATGGACAGGTGGCAATGAAGTGGCCCTTACGGCCGCAGTACAGGCACTCACCAGAGACCATGCGTTGCTGACGTTCCGCGGGTGTTAGCCGTGAGCGACCCAGCTGCATGGGCTGCTCGCCTTCCTCGCTTAGCTCGCCACTGTGGGCAGCACTGGGTTTAGCCCTCCATTCCCCCGCTGGTGGGCCCAAGAGCGCCCGTGGCTCCTGAAAGGCCCGCCCCCGGAGGTCTCTGCGAGCCTGAAGGCGATCATCTAACTTAATGCACAGAGTCATTAGAGAGTCAAGAGAGGCAGGCAGGTCATGCATTATTAGTTCGCCTTTTAATTCATCACAGATGTTATTAAGCAAGGCACTCTTTAGCGCCTCCTGCCCCCACCCCGTTTGCTCAGCCAAAACCCAGAAATTGACAGAATAATCCGACATCCTGCGTCTACCTTGTTTAAGATTTAACAGGCGTTGAGCGGCGGCGGCAGCCTCGGATCCTTTGTCAAAAACGCTCTTAAACTTAGACAAAAACTCGGGGTAGGAGATGTCGGGGTGGGATCGTAGCACTGCCTGGGCCCACTGTAGAGCGCGATCACGTAACAGTTGCACAAAGAAGGAAATCTTATCTCCATCGCCAGGGTACCAGTGAATTTGCTGACGAAAAAAATAAGTGAGTTGTGTGAGAAATCCTGCACACTTATCCAACTCACCATGAAACAGTTCAGGAGAGGGAGGCTGATGCCCGACGACCACAGGTGTAGTTTGGGCCGCGCTTGCGGGCTGAGACGCGCTCGCGCCCGGGATGGGTTCGTCTGCCGGAGAGGCTGGCGGGGGCGGAGAGTCAGTCAACGGGGTCCGCTGGGCGAGAGCCAGAGACAAAGCGGCAACATCTCCACTGAGCCGCATCAACATATGCTCGTGTCGCTGCAACAGCTCATCCAACGAGACCGGGGCTGGGGCGGGTGACGCCGAGCCTGCTGAGTCCATTGTGGCTGGACCGTTCTGTCACAACGGGACTGAACGGACTCACGCGCAGGCTCTAGGTCTTGAAAGCACAAGAGTCTTTATTATGATGCACCAGGTGATTATTTACAAAAGTGAGGGGAAAGCCGGGCTCCGGGGGTCCACACACGAACGGGAAAGACACGCACACTCTCCGTCCACTCCTCCTCACACTCCACTCACTCGGGTAACACAGGGGTAGGTCCAGGGAATCTGTACACAGAGACACGAATGGGTAGTTAGGTAAATCGCTATGAAACACTTCTGAAGTCATTGAGCTGGGGTTACACTGACGAGGGTCGGCAACGGTCCAGCGACGAGAAACACAGGGCTGCCGTCTTATAAAGGAGCTGGATCACTCGTGATGAGCCACAGGTGCGTGGGCCAAGGGCAGGAGCCCGCAGGTAAGCTCCGCCCAGGCAGAGGGAGGAGGGAAAGAGGGGAAAGGAGAGAGCAGGAAAAAAATTAAAAAAGGAATACAAAACATATGTAGCCGTACTGAGCCGACCGGGTAGGCACAGGGACCCTGACAAAAATGAACTTGGACTGCACTGGAGTGTAATTCTAAATGACATTTTACTTGATCATACTTACTACGTCTGCATAAGTTTCAAACAGTCCTTTTTTTGTGTTACTTATTGCTGAGAATCACAGCTGTGGACCTTCTGCACTATTTCTTATAGCACAATGGATTGTGGCCAAAAGAAAAACCCCTTATTGGCCAGTATGAAGAATATATAAATATAAAATTCACAAGAATTTAAAGATGTGTTTTCTGTATACTTTCTTTAAATCTTAGAGTAAGTCCCAGTTCTTTGTGTAAACTCCGCTCTGCTGCTTGAGGAAATGCTGCTTAATGAGAAGTTTAGGAATTGCAGTGACTCTTATCATCACTAACAGGTGATGATGGTAGACGGCTTGTTATGGCTAATTAAATCTGTTCTGAACATTTTTCATTTAAAGTCACAGTGGGGATGGGAACTGATAAGAATTCAGCGATTCTGATTCTAATATTAATATCTCTTATTGATTCCCTTCACGATGCTCATTGGCTCCACTTTGAGTCACCACCATCTCTAAGCTGCTTTTCAAAGACATTAATAATGTGCTGTGTGGTCAAATGTTTGTGCATGTTGGACAACCGATTTCCTTCAGGGGAAAACAAGATCATACATACTGTTAGATTCTGTTCAGTAACAGAGAAAATGTCTCTGCAGTTCTACAGTAGCATTTGGTTTGCCTAATTAAAATCATACTGTGTGCTGTGTCTGTGTGTGTGTGTCTCCAGCTCACAGTGCTATAACTGGTACATCTGCGTGCCTGGGTCTTGGAACACTGGCTTTCTTTACAAAAGTGGGCAAGATGGAGGGATGGAAACTTGCTGGACCACCTAAACTATAAGAGGAAGATGCCCGGAAGATTGTTATATTGTAAAAAATACCTAATGTAATAAAGTTTTTTTGAAAAAGCCAAAAAAATGTTGGTTCATTTTATTTGATTTCATTTTACATTTGAAAACACTTTTAATTTAACTAGCTGTTGATGTAGAAACTGGAAAAAATGTTCGGCTATAGCTGTGTCATATGGTTCTTATGTTTACAAAGGTTTATGTGTCCTTTTTTTAAAAATAGCCTGGAAGTAGCCTAGCTCCTAATAATGTCATTTATTTACACATGCCGCAAAATGTGCAAAAACATTGTATTTCTGTGTAATTTAGTGTTAAATATTGTTGTTAATGACATTAACAAGCATTTTTGTTAGACAGCAGGAAAGTCGGATGGTTGCCAGAATTGATTTATTGAAAATTTGCCAGCAGTGCAATGAAAAAGCAAATCACAGCAACACTGAGTGAAATGCTGCGTACAGTACAAATGCATCACCTTCTAATTTTCTACTTTTCACATATGTTTGTGGATGTTGACAGGAATTTTAACTTTTTCTCAAGTTCAAGACTCATTTCCAGTTTTTGGAAAACAAATGAAAACAAAACTGATGTAGTGCAGACTACAAAAGCATACTTCAGAAGATGGCACTGGTCACC
This sequence comes from Rhamphochromis sp. 'chilingali', assembly GCF_963969265.1. NCBI lineage: Eukaryota > Metazoa > Chordata > Actinopteri > Cichliformes > Cichlidae > Rhamphochromis > Rhamphochromis sp. 'chilingali'. The sequence continues at coordinate 25,435,301 of NC_137934.1, forward strand.
AGAGATGGGCAGTAACGCGTTACTTGTAACGCGTTACTGTAATCTGATTACTCTTTTCGAGTAACGAGTAAAGTAAGGGATTACTATTGCAAAAACGGTAATTAGATTACCGTTACTTTCCCGTAGGAACACTGCGTTACTGCGTTACTAAAACCGTGATTTTTTTTGCGAGAATGTCTCACGACAGTGACGTAAGCGAGTGCGCCGTTAGTGACAACAGCTGTGTGCAGATCAACAATGGATCACATATCGATTGTGGGAGAGAGTATGAGCGTGCAGCGTTTAAAGTACTGACCTTACTTTGAGTTTGATTCCATAAAAAGTGACAAAAACATTAGCGTCCATCGTGCGTGGGAAGAAAACTTCTTTTTACAGCGAAAAAAACCCCCTAAACTTCCAAGCAAGCACCGAGTGCGCTACCACGTAATGGGAAACTCGCGGCACACCTGCACCAGGGTAAACCTGCGCCTACCGCAGTGCTGCTTAATAGGTGAAAATAGAGCAACAGGACCGCTGAGTCTTTGACTTTATTTACTTTCTGCTGTGTTTTACTTGCATCTATTTGAAAGAGTGAGTGTAAACAAAAAAAATATTTTATTTTATGTGCTGGAATGTGCAGAAAATAGGTTTAAATGTTAAACTAATTTATTGAAGTCAGAGAATGTTGCATATAATTAAATTTTTGCTTGATGCATAAAGTTAAAAGATTAAAACTGATAAAACGATATGTGTGAAACCCAGAACACAACGACTAACTCAAGATGCTGGAGAGAATTTGGGTGGAAACACCTTACTCGATTCTTTATTACACCAAAAATCAAAAGTAAACAGACTCAAGACAGTTTGCCATGCTGGAGAAGATGTGGTAACATGGAAGCACATCATACGCACGTGTTTTGGGAGTGCCTGAAACTGCATAATTTTTGGAAGAACGTGAGTCTTGTAATAGGCAATATCTTGGGCTACCAATTACCACACAATTTTAAAACTGTATATCTTGGGAATATTAGAGAGTATGTTCTGTACGACGACTTGTATTTGACAAAAATCCTATTGATAGCTGCAAAGAAAGCTATAACAAGAAACTGGTACAAACTGGATCCGCCTTCATCAAAAGACTGGTTAAATATTGTTGGAGAAATCTATGCAATGGAAAAAATGACTTACATTCTCAGATTAAAGGAAGATATTTTCGTTGCTAAGTGGGAGAAGTGGACATTGTATGGCACCAAGGAAAATTAATGAACGAACAAAACATTTAAGGTCTATGACTCTGTATATCTATTGATGCATGCCTGTATAAAAGTACATATATAAGCTGGAGTATGTATGCTGCTGAGCAAAGGCAGGCATGCATACGGTAGTTGATTAGAATTGGCACCCACACCTTTTGTTCGCTTTAGTTCTGTTTTGTTTTGACTGTGTGCTTGCATGGTTATTTCTCCTGTAATGCAAAACATGTCTATGTTTAAACTGTGACAAAACTATCAATAAAAATTACAGTGTCAAAAAAAAAAAAACTGATAAAACAAGTTAAAAAAAAAAAGACTTTTCCATTTGATTACATTTTGTATGATGGATTATGTAGAAAAAGTAGAATTGGGCTGAAAGATCTATCGCTTTATCACCTCTTCAGGTTGTAAATCGTGTTTTTAAAAAGTAACTAAGTAACTAAGTAATTAATTACTTTTGAAAATAAGTAATTAGTAAAGTAACGGGATTACTTTTTTGGGGAAGTAATCAGTAATTAGTTACTGATTACTTTTTTCAAGTAACTTGACCAACACTGCTGGTCACTGCAAACTCATAAAACAGGTTTTTCTGGTCAAAAGCTGCAATTCCGCTGTATAAGTAACTATTGTGTCTTTTTTATTTTATTTTATTTTTTTTTAAATGAAGAAAAAAAAAGCAACTTCAATAAAAGTTGTGAAATCCAGCACCAACTCCCCACTTTACTGATGCTTAGTTGCAGGTTCTTCAATTCACATCAGACTTGCTAAGACTAGCGTTACCAAGCAGGAAGAGCCATTCCTGAGTCAATTATGCTCAAAGGATATATAAAAGTACAAGATGCTTCCAGACTCCCAAACAATTTTTATTCAGTTAAACATCAGTAGGATGCAAAGGAATAACAAAGTACCATGCAACAGACAGGTTCAAAATATGGGAAGTGGACTAGTTCTTATATGGCACTTTTCTACTCGAACTCCTCGGGAAAAGCACCAGTTTTCTTGTGTCATAGAGACCATAGGTAATCCCAATTGACCTGTGATAGATACGCATGTCTGTTGTCAAGATATAATAGCTAACCAGTGGAGTTTGACAGTCTCATTAACGAACTTATTAATCATTGACCAACTGAGTGCACAGATGCACATACCTTTGTCAGGTTCAGAGGAAGGAAAAACAAAACTTTCAGTCAGAGGATTCATACATATGAAAAACTGTAAAATAAACGTTGTGTGATCATTGTCTGGGAGAGTGGAATCAACATGTCTACCAGTTTTACAACAGGTAAAAGCTTTTTTGTTTTAATTAAATTTGTTCTTCTATATACAGAACGCTTTATTTAATTGGAAACAAAAATAGTTTTGTATGCAGCTTTGCAGAGCATGAAATGGTCAACGAAAATCAGAGAAGCAGCTTATAACACTTAAAGTCCAGGAGTTTTTTATACAGTTAATTTAGCTACTTTCAACCTCTACAGTCTGTCACCACAATAGTTTAATCTTTTCTTTAAAGACCTTTGACCGAGGGTTATTATAAGGACAATGAAACCAAAGAAAGCTGGAGAAAAGTGGAATAGATTCAAAACGATTACTTTTACCATTTACACTGTCTAAAGTACTGAGACTTCTTCAATAATATCTACCAACATTTTTACACACTGGTTACAGTCAAAGCATAGATTCATACAGTTCATCCACTTAATGGACTGCACTATATCATTTCCCTCAAAAAAGCATATTAATTCATTTTTTAAATGCAGGTATTTTACGTCTGTTTATTTATGTATTTATTCTTTTATTGGGGCTCACAAGCTTTCAAGCACCACAGTGTATCTACTTGTGTAGGAGTGAAAGCTGTCAGACTGGGTTTTTTAAGGATTTGCAAACTGACAAAAAGGCCTTTGTATAGCATAATTTAATACTGAAATACTTTATTCTGTGTACTCATAGGACTTTATCTACAAGCACAACATGGCCAGTTTGCAATTACCAATTAAAAATTTACTTTTACTTTTGATCAGAGGAAGTCAGAGTAGAGGAAACACACACACACACACACAGGCACCAGACGACAGCTTTGCTTTTGTGCTCAGCTCTCTCTTCAACATGACAGGCACAGCGTCCACACCACTGCAGACGCCACCCCAATCCATCTGTCAATCTCTTGCTTTCCCCTCACTTTTGAGCAAGACTGCAAGATACTCAAGTTCCCGTCTTTTCTGGCTGAGGACCATGGCTTCAGATTTGGAGGCACTAAGTGTCATTGCAATGCTTCACACTTGGCTGCAAACCACTCCATTGTAAGCTGAAGGCCACCACTTGATGCAGCTAACAGAACCACATCATCTGCAAAAAGCAGAGATGCAATTCTAAGCCAACCAGACTGTAAGCCTTCCACCACCTGGCTCCGTCAAGAAAGTCTGTCCATAAAAATTATGAATCAAATCAGTGACAAAGGGCAGCCCTGGTGGAGTCCAACACCAGCTGGGAATGATCGTGGGGAAGCTGAGAGCTACCACATGGACCTCCCTAGAGAGCAAAGTGAGCATCCTCGGCAGGCCTCCCTTGACACCACACCCCAGACCACACCACAGATTGACAAAAGGAAAGAATTAAGGTATTGCAATGGCCCAGGTAAAGTCCAGACCCCAACTCGAAATGCTATGATAAGATCTTAAGAAAGCTGTGCATAAATGAATGCCCACAAACCTCAATGAACTGAAGCACAACACTGTAAAGAACATTGGCCTAAAATTCCTCCGATGTGAGAAGGTGACATAATTAAGGGGCCTGAAAAATAAATTAAAGCCCATACAGGTAAATAACGTAATTTAACCAAAAGAAACAAATGTACTGAAATTATATTTCATTAACCTTCCTGCCTTCTTGGGACCTTTTTGTGCCACTGCTATGTGTTAAATGGCTGCCATTTCCACTGTGTTCAGTGGAATATAACCAAACTTGCCACAGGATAGTTTTTACCTGTCAATGTTAATATTCCAGTGTGAATTCCTTAAATCAGCCTAAAATGGCTGAGCAGCAGAAATCCCCACACCCATCACCCTGGGGACCATTTTCTGCCCATTGACTTCCATTATAAACGCTATTTTTCAACCCCAAATTATCATCATATGATTTTATTTTTTCTTCTTTTCTTGGATGTCAATGAAGACTCAGGGCCTTGAAGTTTTAATTTTTAAATTGCAAAAAAAATGCAAAAAAAATAATGGCAGGTCAAAATGTATGTTGGTGCCAATCTTTGGTCCATCTAAAGGCCTACTTATAATGACAATCACATATTACTTCAACTGGTTTTTTGTGGAAATATTTAGTTTCGTTTTTTGGTTTTTTGGGGCTTATAACACAGGGCGCTCATGTAATAACACTGGGATTTGAAGGGTTAAAACAACGAAAATATAATTAAAACTTTACATGAATATTTCAGGGAGAAGTAGTTTTACAAGGTTGGCTAATTTAAAGTGGAATAAAATATGGATATATGGTCTTTTTATGGCGTGGCTGAGAATGGTCCCTAGGGTGATGGGTGTGAGTTTTTTAAAGGATGGCAGGAGGGTTAATGTAACTTTATCTAATCCATTCTGTTTAAAGTGGTTATGATCTGTCTATCTAAAAGAAGGAAATGCTACCCAGGTTGGTATCTCCTTTAAGCCCCAAGATGTTTCCAAGCTACAGATTTTGCATAGGTGCATAGACTCCTTTAGCGGTTGAATGGCTGATAACTTTCTTCAACTTAATGAGGAGCAAACTGAAGTCCTTGTTTGTGCTCCCGATAAATTTGTGCCCAAGGTTATGGAAAAATGAGGTCCTCTTGCAACATTTGCCAAATCTTCTATTAGGAATCTTGGTGTTACTTTTGACTCAGCTCCTGTTTTTATCATTTAAGAAACATTACCAAGCTGAGTCCCATTGTGTCACACTCGGAACTTGAAATTGTCATTCATGCATTTGTTTTATCTCGTTTGGACTATTGTAATTCTTTGTTCACTAAGTAAGCCCTCAGAATGCTGCTGCGAGGCTTCTGACCAATTCCTCCAAGTACTCCCACGTCACACCCCAGCTGCACTGGCTCCCCATTAAATTCAGAATTTAAGATTATGACTCTGTAATTCAGGGCTCTGCATGGACAAGCACTGGCATACATCAGTGATCTTTTACATCCATACATCCCCAGCAGGCCCCTGAGGTCATGTGATCAGGGCTTGCTGGTTGACCATCACACGAGGCTGAAAATGAAAGGTGACAGAGCTTTTGTAACTGTGGCCCCCAGACTCTGGAACTCTCTCCCTACCAGCTTGATCTCTGTGGACTCTTTAAAAAACAGCTAAAAACTCGTCTTTTTAAACTTAATTTTGGTAAATTTTTCTTTTTATGTTTTAGCTTCTGTGAAGCACTCTTTTATTTTTATCTTGATAGGTGCTATATAAATAAAATTTTGCTTTACTTGCTTTTACTTTACTCACCACACAGGGGTTCTGTTGTCTATTTTATATTCAGATGGCAGCCCCCTGCCCACCACTGCGGCTCCCAGCACAGCTCTCACTATGGGTGCTGCTGACATTGCTATTGTTGTTGTCTACTTTATAATTGTCATGGTGGTTGGAATCTGGGTAAGAAGAGACTAAACTAATTTCATATTTACATTTGAATCACTAAACAGTTTATACCAAAGCTAATTTAAGCTTGATTTGTTTGTTCCTTTATGTGTAAAAAATACAAGAAAGTTCTGTACAAGTCCCTGCTAAACATGTTTATATAGAAAAATAAAATTATTTTTACATGTTTTTTTCTACGTGTTTAATTAACTATAGTCATTATGAGTGCATTTCTCCATTTACTAGAAAATGATTCTTGGATGTTCTACAGAGAGTTCATCCTTGCAAAAAATAAACAGATTTTTTTTGACCCAGCTAATTGAGTTTTCTGATGTAGAAATGTGCATCATGATTGTAAATGTATTTACTATATTTTGCACCAGATCAATCTTTGGTGTTGTTTTAAAACTGTATTATTCTAATCTTTTCTTTTGTCCTTGCTATAGTCATCAATGCGTGTCAATCGTAGCACTGTTGGGGGGTACTTCTTGGCTGGTCGTTCAGTGACTTGGTGGCCTGTGAGTAACAAACGATTGACTGTTGTGCATCATATAAAGCTCTTGATTTCAAATCGATTGTCACACGCCTGTGCTATGAGGACCCTGTACGACACACACACAGCCAATGTTCTAATGCAAGGGACTTTCTATTTACAATAAACAACAGACTTAAGTCAAAGTCAAATTTATTTGTATAGCACATTTAAAACAACAACTGTTGACCAAGGTGCTGTACAATTAAGATAAGCAAAAGAAATAAAAACATAGGGAGACATGATAAAAGTTAAGAAAAAGAATCATAACATTAGAAGATTTGAGTAAATGATAAGATATATAAAAGTAATACAAATTCATTCTGGTTTAAAAGCTGTAGGGCCTGGTTTGTTTGCAGTCATCATGTCTCCAGCTTAGCTCTCCTCTCCTCTTGGCCCGAGAAAAGCGCTGCCAGTCTCAATGACACTGCCCCTGAATCCACTGCAACACGGTAAAGACTTGGAATCTAAACAAAACCAAAAAATAAACAAATATACAAAATGAAAATTTACAACATGAATTTAAATATATAACTAGAAAACTGGAAATCCTATGGAAGAGGATTGGGGCCACTGAAAAAAAGGGATGTCAGATTTCTGACTTTTTTCTCAGAATTCTGAAAAAAAAAAAAAGACATCCCGACTTTTTTTTTCCAGTGGCCCCAATCCTCATCTGTAAAACCCACTGTCAATAGAAAATTGTTCTTAGTAGTCAGTATAGACTTTTAATAAAATAAGTTTGCATATGATAGAATACTGCATGAGGACCTCTTTATAACTCAGACTGTTTTTAGTTACCCGTTATCATGCAGGGAAGGAGCAGTACCTATTAGTGCTAGATAAGAGCTTAATGAGCAGTTTCACTTCGTGCCAGGTAGAGAAGCCTCTCCTGGCACACACACATATACACATCCACATTCCAATGTGATAAACGAATGCACCTACTTTTGTATATAAATAAAGACCAGAGCGGTAACAGAGCGCACTTCACAGGGCCCCCACTCCGATGTGAGCGCTCTGTGACCGCCCTTGCAAGTAAAAACTGCAGCGTGTGTGTCTCCACTCTCTGACTCTCAGCTGAAGAAGTGTCTTTTAGAATAAATCTCTTGACATCCACCCTGGAGACTGACTGAAGACAAAACTTTGTTAAAACTAAAATAAGAATGAGAAATACTAAATTATAACATTTGATATTTCAAGTTATGGTAGGAATTGTGTTGATTTTCTGTATAAACTAAATATGACTAAAGTGCAGTCACAGGCTGTCATTTAAAAATGTTATTATGTAGTTGTAAGTATTTTAAGTAAGTATTCTAAAAGCTTTTGTTGTTATTGTCTATTATCTCTGTTCCACTACAGATTGGAGCCTCTCTGATGTCCAGTAATGTTGGCAGTGGTTTATTTATTGGTCTAGCAGGGACAGGAGCAGCTGGAGGAATCGCTGTTGGGGGATTTGAATGGAACGTAAGAGATGCGCACACACACTCAGACACCCTGTTGGGCACTGCATGCAGGATTTAAAATAACAACATGATCATTCAGTAGTTTCTTTGTAAGGACAATCATTTCATAATCAGTTTGTGATTCAATCGGGTGGCAATGAAGCTAATATGGGAGAAATATGATTTTTTTTCCTTCTTGTCCCTGGAAGTATTCTCAGTTAAGTATTTTGGATCAACTAAAGGGTTTTCAGAAAACATTTAGGACAACATGATTACAGGGAATTATAGTAGTCCAGCCTTGATATAAGACAGAACAACAATGAAAAACTATGTGTACATGCACCACAGAAATTATTCATTTAACTATTGCTTTCGGTTTCAATGCAACTTTTAAGAGTTGCTCTGAGTATTTCTACATCTTCATTGTGTTGGTTGTAACATTATATGTTTTGGGGTTTCTTTTTACACCAAAATCTGTTAAATCAGTTAACACTAGTTGACTATGAACAGGTTGTATTCAATTATCTAAATATGCGACTGTCCGAGCTGGATCACTGCAAGACTAAAGATTTAGATATGCTATGTAAATAGGGCGAAAACTCCCAGTAGACGCTTGTTTGGTACTTCTTCATTTATGCTATTTAAAACTTTGCAATGTCCAAAAGTGAAAAACATGAACAACTGTTATATTTACTTTTGACAATACGGACAATGGCTCAGTGCAACATTTTGTGTTTCTGTGTGTTTCTGTAGGCATCGTGGGTTCTGGTAGCTCTGGGTTGGATATTTATCCCCGTTTACATCTCTGCTGAAGTGGTAACAATGCCTGAATACCTGGCCAAACGCTTTGGAGGCCAGAGGATACGCATATACATGTCTGTTCTGTCACTTATTCTCTACATTTTCACCAAAATATCAGTAAGAGGGTTTTTTTTTTCAAATACATAAATGATCTTAATATGATACAGTAGCCACATTACCTGTGTGTGCGTGTGTTTCCCAGACAGACATTTTTTCCGGGGCATTGTTTATCCAGGTGTCATTTGGGTGGAATCTGTATCTGTCTACAGTCATACTGTTGCTGGTGACTGCTGTCTACACTGTGGCAGGTAAAACACAAACACGTTTTGACTGTTTTTAGTATTAATGTTAAAAGTTATGTCAGTGCAAGCTTTCAACAGCATAACTGTTTGCCATCATTTAAAATAAATTACATCAGTTTTTTATCTGATGGGTTTTTCTGGACGAGAACCAATTTTTTTTTATCCCACATGCAGTATCCCAGTATCCCAGCAAATTTTGATTTAGTTAGTCTCTTGACCAAAATGTCAAACTTTTTAATCATAATTCTTTTTGGTTTAATCAATTTTTAATCAACAAAATATCACAAGACTATAATATACTATAGGAGGAATGATGCTGATGAGTACCAAACACAACACTGGAGACATTAATCCAAGTGTCTAAGCAAAGGGCTTTCTGGAGTTAGTAATGAAGAGAGTCGACTGTCCATGGGATCGTCAGACACTTCTTTTCCACAATATTATACCCACCTGATGTAAACCACAGGGCAGTCAACCCCCCTTCCTGCTAGGGCAAAATGGCCCTCAGGCCTCTGCTCCGCAGCACAAAACGGAGGGAGAAGTTAAGAGCAGGGGTTTCTCACGTCCCAAGTGGTTCCCCAGATACTGTACCTCCCTCCGTCCAGCCGCACACTTCTTTGTGTTGGCCATGTGCTTCACCTGCCTCAGGAAATCCAGGACCGCAACCACTGAATATGCTCCGCCCAGGTGTTACTATGGATGATGATGTGTTCCAGATAGGCGTCAGTATACAAAGTGTGCGGTTGCAGTACTCGGTTCATGAGGCGCTGCAAAGTGCCTATTTTTTCCTGGACTCTGCAGACAAGACAATATGCCAGTAGCCCATGGTCACATTCAGTGTTGTGAAAAAATGAGCTGTGCCTAACCAGTCCAGTAGTTTGCTGACCCCGGCACATGGGAAAAGCAGATGTGGGGTCACCCAGCAGCCACGGTGCAGAAGCCACAGGGGGCTGCAGTGACGATCCCGCAGGCGTGGAGACAAACAAAAATGGACACTGTACACACACTGACACTCGCCAAACATACTCTATACCCCAGGTCCTGGCACCATTGCCCCCAGAGGGGCAATCCGCCCCAAGACCCAGGAGAAGTTACCCTTTTCCCTGGGGTGGGGACAGTCCTGCAGCAGCAGGGAGGCCCAGCATCCCAGACCCCAAACAGATGGCCAACTCCTCCTCCCAGCCCCCAGCCCCCTGCCCCGATGGCGGAGAGAACGGGAGTGTGAAGACCCCATACCTCTCCCTCTCTCTCATGTGTAGTGTTGCTGCGTGTTGTTCTAAAGTGCATTTAAAACATGGGAGGGGCTGCCAGAGAGCAGCAGGTGACGCCACGGCCCGAGAACCCTCAGTGTCTACATGCATTTAAATTGAGAGGTGGGCACCAGAGGTGAGGTTGAATACACAGACCATCCTCTGGACGCCGTATAGCACGCCCACCCCCAAGGCCCTATATGTATGTGTTATGAGAGTGTGAGTAATGTGGATGTCTATGTTGTGGAATAAAAATGAGGCACAGGAGGCCAGAAGGTGACAGAGGAGGAATCCCTCCCCTGCACCTTGGTGACACACCTGTACCCCAAGACACTGCATGTGTGGGTGGGTGTGATGGAGGCTGTTTCCCTCTGTTACTAACATTCAGGAAGTCCAGCAGCCAGTTACACATGGGGGTGCTGATACCCAGGGAGCTGAGTTTCCTCACCAGCTGCTGGAGAACAATTGTATTAAATGCTAACTTAAAGTCAACAAGGGGTGACGATAAAACATTGTCATCTACTGTTTTTCAAAGTGTCTGTAATTATGATTTTAAGGAAAATGAAAATGTTACCATGTTTGTTCAGTGCTCAGAGTGCAGTTTGTATTTAGTAACTCACTGTGACAGGAATGATGGACCCGACCACATATTTTGCTCTTTACACACTTCTTTATTCCTGGTTGCTGCTCTCCCAACAATTGGCTGCAGCATTTCAGCTACAGCCACACGACAACAACAACAGCAACATCAACCTCAGGTCCTGGCACATTTGACATAGGGTGATGAGCTGATCGAGCTCAGGTGTGTCAGCCTCCCCCACAGCCACGCCACAAACCACACCCCGCCACACTCACCTAGTTCAACTGTTTTTGAAATAAGAATTTGTTCAATTATTTATGTTGAAAACGGTCTAAATAACACTATTACCCTAACACAGACAATCTGACAATAATATAAAAATCTGTATTTATGTAGGTGGTTTGGCAGCTGTGATCTACACTGATGCTCTCCAGACTTTGATCATGGTTGGAGGAGCTTTTGCCTTAATGTTCATAGGTATGGTACACAGACTTATACAGATACACAAACACAATCATGGGTTCTTAATTACATGACTTACATAGTACTGAAAGTTTGGATTAAAAGGTGTTATTGGCCGAAATGTTTCAAGTTAAGTATCAATCAAAAAATAGAAAACTGTTTCTTTGCATCCAATTATCCTCACTGAAGGCTTCCACATCTACATGTCATAATATTTATTAGTTAATAAGTGAAGTTATAAAATTGTAAAAGTCATTGTACATTTTCCAGCATTCTCCAAGGTGGGCTGGTATGAGGGCCTTATGGATCGTTACATGTCAAGTATTCCCAATGTGACTGTTCCCAACACCACCTGCCACTTACCCCGTAGTGATGCTTTCCACATGTTCAGAGACCCTGTAACAGGGGATTTACCCTGGCCAGGTCTACTGTTTGGGCTCACCGTACTGGCTACATGGGTCTGGTGCACAGATCAGGTGATTTGATCTACACTAAAATTCAGCATGGTGTAGTAATGTTATTGTAGCGGCACACTGCTGTGGGAATGATCCTGGAGGTGGCGGTCTCAAAAACTGATAACATTCGTCTTTGTGAGTCTAAAAAATATGTCCCAATACAAATAAATAATGCAACTGATTTTAATTCCTCAAAACACACCTTGAACTCTTTATAACATTCTTCCTTCTCAGGTTTGAATGTAAATGACAAAAGGCAGCATTTGCATACTTGGTCAAAAATGAGTATTACCTGCTATAGCCAAGGTAATGCCATCCAGAGTCTCTAGAGCAGCATATCTCTAGTTAGAGATATGCTGCTAAGATATTTAGGGCAACCTCAGTTTTAACAGTTTTAATTTCTAACAAGTCAGTGTACTCTTAATGCCAGTCCCAAGCTCAGATAAATGGGAACAGTTGGATCAAGAAGGGCATTAGGCATAAAAACATGGCCAAATAAAACACGCAGATCATCTATAATGAAATTTCTATGCTGGATTGGTTGTGGCCCAGGTCAACAATGTCCGCCAACAGGGTGCCAGTGGAAACTGTGCTACTGTTGGCCAAAAGAAAGAGGTGAAGTGGAAGAGGCAGCATGAGTAAAGAAAAGTCACAGATGTGGAAGTGAGAGTAGAAACTATAAATTCAGGGACTATAGAATAGAATAGCCCTTTATTGTCATTGTACATGTACAAGAAAATTGTGGGTGCTCCACACCAACTGCACCACAATAGAATATAAATAGTAGACAGGAGGAATAAATAGCAAATAGTAAATATATATCATCAAGAGGGATATATATATACAAAAGAAGAGAAATCTATAAAAAGAAATAAGAGAAAGGCACACATTAGAGAACAAAATAATTGCAAAGTGCTCAAAAGTGGTGCAAAGAAAAGACTTGCTCTGAGTATAGATTCAGGCTGGTTTGTGAGGAAATCTTTGCCTGTACTTCACTCGTCTTCCAAAGTTTTGGGTTAGGAAAAACTAGCTGGAGGCGAGCATCATCTGGTTATGTTTTAACAACTTTTGAGGGGTTTATTTACTGAGTGGGGTGTAGGCAGAGGAAAGAGTACAAGGAGACTTGGTGGTGGAATGAGGAAGTAAAGCAAAGTATTCAAAGGAAGAAGTTACCAAAGAAAAAGTGTCACGGTCTGGCTGGGGCAGACCGTATGTGTTGCAGAGGAGGACTCAAACGCAGACCAAAACGTGGTGTGGATTAACAAAACAAGCCGTTTATTGAGGTTAGCAACGAGGGTACAAAATAATAGGGCATCGGTGAAAACTAAACAATAACCTAAACTGGGAGAACTAATAACAAAACATGAAAAACCTTAACCATAGTGAACTGACATGGGTACCTGGAGATGAGACATGGATGAGCAGACGACCTGACAATGGCATGAAGAAAACAAAAGGCTTAAATACAGACATGAGGTGATCAGGGGAAGTGGCGACACATGGGGGAAAACAGCTGACAGACATAAACCTAATGACAGGACCAGGAGAGGAAAGCTAAATACAATAAACAAAGAACACATGACATTGTCAGAATAAAACAGGAAATACTAAAACATGACAACACAACTTAACAGACCTAATATGTGATGAATAAATACAAAACCCCAAAACATAGAAAACCCAGGAACAATAACTGCCTAAACTAAAGGCAGATAGGAAATAACACAAACTAAATCACATAACAAAATGAGACAAATACAAACATGAACTCAGAGCGCTGGGTCAGAGACCCAGCCTGTGACAAAAAGTTGGATAGGCAGATGAAGAAAGTAGACATGAGTACTGGGAAATTCGGCATACCGCACAGAGAAATGCTTATAAGGAGTTGTATGTGATACTAAGGAAGAAGGAAAGGACTTGTATCCGTTGGGTAGCCAAAGAGACTGAGCTGGAGCAGACATGTAAACGGTTTCATTAATTAAGGATAGAGATGGAAACAAGTGAACAGAGTTTTTTGAGGAAGAAGGAGTACTTTGACGAGCTGATGTAGACAATGAGAGAGAGAGGATCACAGTCATTTTGTCCCTGTGTTACAACACTAAATATGAAACACCCCCTCCCTTTTTTAACATTAAAAATTTCGGTGAATTGCATTACTTATTTGAATTCAAACATATTTTTTAGACTCAAAAAGTTATTTGTTATCCGTTTTTTGAGACTATCACCTCTATTGATCATTCTCACAGTAATTTGGCGATGAAATATTCTTACTGCATAACGCTGTTTTACTTCTCATTGCATCACTTCCAAACCTATCCTGCTTTTCTAAAAAACGTAATTACTTCTGATCGGAGAGATGAGAATCTCTCCAGTACATCTTCATCTCAATTGTGTCAAGTGTCATTGTCCATTAGTTTTTGTTCAGTTATCATTTTGTTTATGTCAGGGAAAAAAGATCATCTACAAAGACTATGACAAGAATTATTGGTCAATACAATTAACAGTGTTTAACTGTATTGTAATGTCATTTTTGAGACAGTGTTGACACTTCACAAACCAGAAACCACAGCAACATTTCAGAAAATGCTATAACGAAAAACAAAACACAACAAGAATATACAAAAGTACATTATCTGAACTACAGTTAAGATACCGGGATGCATACACCTGTAAAGGCCAGCTTGCCAATAGTTACTCTTAATCATTAACCAACATTAATAAAAATGAGAACTGATTCATATAATCATGTCTGTGTTCTCTACTAGCCTTATATAACTGGGCAATGACAGATAACCCACAAGCTAGGCAGCTGAAAATCACATTTCCCCTTCTGAATGTGATAGACTTTCACTAAACTTTTCAACAGCTTGCTAATGTTACCAGCTTTATGAGACCTGATGCATTTGTGAGGTTTGCACGCACTGACTGTAGAAGTGTAATCACATTTTTGAGTGTTTAGTTCTCTACTATTATCATTAAAACTAGAATCTGTGTGCACACACACTTGCATATTTTAATACAGTATTTATTACTATTACTTATATTTGTGTTACTTATTGTGTATAAATAATATAGAAGGTTTGCAAATGTAAAGTTGAACATTACAAAAGTACAAAATGTGTAATGCAATGATGGATAAAAATGATTATATGTTTATGCTGGTGTGTGTTTTTTCTTCAGGTTATAGTCCAAAGGTCTCTGTCAGCCAAATCTTTGTCTCATGCTAAAGCAGGCAGCGTGTTGGGTGGCTATCTCAAACTGCTCCCTATGTTCTTCGTTGTGATGCCAGGAATGATAAGTCAAGCACTATTCCCAAGTCAGTAGTATACCTCTCAAAGTGGGAATGTTATATGACATGTTTTTTAATATTGTTTTATATGCATACTTATATAATACCATTTTGATTACCTTGATATTATTATATATATTATAACAGATGATGCATCTCTTATTATTGTTATTATTGGTTTAAAGAGATTGTTTGCAACTCCTTTTTCAACAAACCTACACTATGACACCATTCTAAGCAGGTCTCCACTTAACTTTACGTTGGAAAAATTATCACATTTTTACGTTTGTTGACACTTTCAATTCATGTTAATGGAGTGGGTAATTGTAGGTAACACATCTGTGGTGTTTTGTCTCATTTAATATAAACTAAATTGTTATTTGTTTCAGCCCCACCTTTGTTTTCTTCTTTATTTGTAGATGAGGTTGGTTGTGTGGATCCAGATATCTGTCAAAGTGTGTGTGGTGCTTCAGTTGGTTGCTCTAACATTGCTTACCCTAAACTAGTAATAGAGCTAATGCCTGTGGGTAAGACACACACATACACACACTCATTTTGATATCTTAGTGAAGACATCTAAAAATCAAACTGACATAATGCTTTCCCTACCTGCTTACCCTAACTCTAACTATCAAAAAGGAATGCTTAACCCTAACCCTTAGCCTAAACCTTACCATAACCTAATAGTAACCCTGACACTAAGAACATATTTTAAAATTTCAAAACCGTGAGGACAGGCACTTTCCTCACAAGTGACTGTTGGTCCCCACAAGTATAGTAACACACACACACGCACACACACACACACCTATCTATCCATGTATGGCACAAGAAGTAAGAACATTTTTGTTTGCTCAGTTATATCTGTGTTTTAACAATGCCTCTTGGCAAGAAATCTTAAACTGTTGAAATTGTGTTTATTTCCCCTTAAATGGTGCCACAATTGTAGGGAGAATGTATTTATGGATTGAGCAGTAGAATCAAACCCAATCTTCTCTGTCAATACTAAACAGCTTATTCTGCTATTGACTCTTCTTTTGAGCTTCTGGTACCCAAGATGCTGACAATCAGGTGTGCGACTGGTGCCTAATTAAAAGCAACTGTAAGCAGGGACCCTGTTACAGCACTCAGTTAGTGCCTCCTCCAAGCATGCCACATTTGACTAATCTCAATAGGGACCGTACCAACCTGGAGCTGGTCTTCCATAGAACCAAGTTCAATTCGATTTATTTCAATTCTTTTTAAATAGCACCAAATCACATCAGCAGTCACCTGCATGCTCTTCATTATTTGGAATGAGCCCCCAGAACCATCTCTAAATTGAAGGCCAAGTTTCATGTAACGGGCGATGTCAGCTACAGGCCACATCCCAAGAAGATGGCACAACAGGAAGACAGTTTCCTCACCCTGTCAGTAATAGACAGTCTTTTACAGATTTGCAGTCAAGGTTTACAGAACAATATGGCTGATGGCTCTTTACTGAGATAATCCAGAACAGATCTTGATGCCTTGATGTTCTCAGAGATAAACACATGCATTAAGAGAGTTTATAAAAATCTATGTTCTTCTTCCATGGCAACAACTGACAATAAGCAGATTTTATAAAATGATGTGCCATCATTTTTTTCTTCTTCACAGGACTTCGTGGTCTGATGTTGGCAGTGATGTTAGCTGCTCTTATGTCATCCCTGACTTCCATTTTTAATAGCAGCTCTACTCTGTTTACACTGGACCTCTACCACAAAGCCAGGCCTAAAGCTTCTGAGTTGGAACTTATGATAGTTGGAAGGTAAGATTGACAAGAATACCTTATATGCTTTGGAAAACCAATACAAAACTCAGATGTTCTACAACATTAATACCAAAGCTATACTTACCCTAAATACAGTTTTCAATTGAGCAAATTAGTAACATGAGGTTGAAGAGCCCAGATGTCAGAATTGGTATGTGGACCTACAAACAGATTCAAATACAGGAAGCAAAAGTAAGATGTTCTCACAAATTTTATTGAGCAACAGAGTGTAAAACTAAGGCACAGGGAATGAATGGGCGTGGAATCTGGACATGGGGGATGGTGAGACAGATGGAGTCTATGGCTTACTTGACTAGTGGAGTGGCAGTGGCAGTGGGGGAGGTAGTGTTGGCTGGGTGAGTGTCCGATAAAGTGGAGTGGAGTGAGTCCAACCTGAATGACCCAGAGATGCAGAGCTATGAATGTAGGAGAGCAGGCAGGTGGTGAATAGTGAGTCTGTGTGAGAGAGGCTGTGAGTGGAGTCCTAGAGAAGGTGACCAACGTCCAGGGTGGTATGCGTTCTGCAGGCAATGGAAGAGGTGATCCAAGAGGCTATAAGGGCACAAGAGAACAAGGTAAGTTTACAAAGAACTAAGCACTAGAGACAAAGGCGTCCTGCCACTAACATGTGGTTAGTCTACGAACTGGCGAAGACCAGATGTCGGGGCTGGTCTTAAATACTGCCTTAGGTTAGCCTGGATCTCCAACAGGTGCAAGTAGCAGATGTACTCACCAGGGCTCTGCCCAGAGGAGGACACACAGGGACACCATGGAAAAATCCAGACGACTCACCTGGACCATTACAGTAGTATTAACCAGAGCCAGACTGGGTTTGGCTCCAAGGGCTGAACAGAATGTTTTCGAAACCTGGGAGGTGAACTGTGGTCCTCTGTCTGACACGATCTCAGTCAGGATGTCGTACAGGCTAAACACATGATCCACCAGGATGTTAGCCGTCTGGGATGCTGTGGGAAGTCTTTTTAGGGCGATGAAGTGCTCGGATTTGGAGAACCTGTCAACAACAGTCAAAATGGTCGACTTCCTGGAGGAAACAGGCAGGCTGCTAACAAAACCTAAAGCAATGTGGGATCAAGGCTGACTGGGAATGGACGATTGGTTGAAGCCGAACTGAAGGACGTTGAGTTTTATTTTTGTTCCGTGCAAAGATGGTGCATGCGGCCGAATAATCCCGGACATCCTTATCTAAAATCTCCCAACAGAAATGTCTTTTAAGTAATGAAGTGGTCGTACCTCTCCAGGACAGGAAAACCAGGTGGTGTGAATACAGTCCAGAGTCACCCAATGTAACGATGATTAGCTGGTCTCGAGCTTGGATCTGGCTCTGACACAAGAGCTTGGCTAATGGCCTCCTCCACATCCCAGGTAATGTAACCAATCTTACAGGTGGGCAGAAGTATAGTTGCAATCTCAGAGATGTCAACCTCAACTATGAATGGTTTAGTGTCTAGGTGAATTAGGACTGGTGCTGATGTAAACAGATACTTCAATTTGGTGAAGGCGGCTTCAGCCTCAGGGGACCAGATGAACGGGACTTCAGTGGATGTGAGCTGTGTAAGAGGTGCTGCTACCTGACTACAGTTGCAGTTGAAGTGGTGATAGAAGTTGGAAAAGCCGAGAAACTGTTGAAGATATTTATGTTAGGTAGGTGTTGGCCACTCCTTAACTGATTGAACCTTTGCTGGGTCAGTCTTCATCTCCTGCCAGAATGTATCCAGATGTTTAGTAAAATCCACATTTCTCAGCCTTGACATATATCCTGTTTTCCAAGAGATGTTGGAGGACTGCACGAATGTGAACTTGATGCTCCTGAAGGAATTTGGAGAATATGAGTATGTTATCAAGATAGACGAAAATATTCAGAAAATCTCTGCGAACATCATTTACCAGTGCCTGAAAGACAGCAGGGGCATTAGTAAGACCAAACAGCATCACCAGATTTTCAAAATGACCTAGAGAGTATTAAATGTGGTATTCCAATCATGCTGCTTTTTTGTTTTACTTTATTCTTTTTTATGTAATCCTGCACATAGACATAGACAGGTGAAATGTGGATAAGGTAGGATCTAGGGAAGTTTGCATGTTGGGGTAATGTTCTCGTTGATGGCATCTGGTCGTGATCTTTTGTTTAGTAAGCATGGTATTTGTTTTGGGTAAGTTTGTTACGTGAGTGCATTCAGGGAAGTGGTGCAATCACCAAGACTCCGCCCACTTCCACATGTATGAAGACCAAAAAACTGTGTTTTTTCTGCTCTTCTTCACCTGATCCCAGCTGTGAGTGAACCATTTGAATGTGTGATCGTGGACTGTGTGGGCCCATTGCCTAAAGACAAAACTGGACATCAATTTCTGCTAATGTTAAAGTGTGCTGCTACACGTTTCCCAGAAGCTGGTCCACTCAGGAGGATTTCCGCACCTCTGGTCATTAATACCTTAACAAAGTTTTTTACTACCTTTTGGAGCTCAGGAATCAAACATATAGTGGCTAATGCTTATCATTCTCAGTATCAAGGAGCTCTAGAGCAGTGGCACCAAACCCTTGGATCAAAGTTACAGAAATACTGCTTAAACACAAGTAAATACTTGGATGAGGAAGTGCCAATGGTTGTGTTTGCCATACAGGAATCACTTTTTGGACACAGTCTGGGGGCATAATCAAAACTGATGTTCTGGATTATGTTTCAAAGTTTAGATAACACTTGCACACAGCCCTTTTAGTTGCAGGCCCTATCATCTGCCCAGGCCTCAATGTAACATCGGTATGATAAGACAGCAGTGTCCTAGCAGCGGTGTCCTAGTCCTTAATGTCACCTGGCAAGAAGGCTCGTTTCTCAGGACCTTAGGTGGTCAAAAAGAAGGCATGTGAACCTGATTATGAGGTTAAAGACCCCTGACTGGAAGCAACAAACCCATGTACCACAGCAGAGATGACATTTCCTCAGATGTTGCAAAACCGCTCGTTGTACCTTTGGCAACTGTATCAGCTGGTGACCCTGAGACCTCTCCAGTTCCCATCTCTTCCCTCATCTTTAAGGAGTTTAAGTTAAGTTTTCATGTTTCCGCTGTAGAGTGCTCTGAGTATGCAATGGATCTGAAACGGTTTAAATCTTCATTTTTATATTATCATCAGTTAAAATTTCAAAGGACAACATTTGATTTCTAGATAATTGTGCTATTAATAGTAACTCTGGGCCCCTGTGGAGTCGGACTAAAATAGGATTAAAAAAAGAAAACTAAGGAATCATTTAAACATATAGACTCCAAAAGTAACACAGGTGCGTAGCATCGCTACTTAACTAGCAACGAATTAACAAAAGGGATTACAGAGTGACGTTAGATGTTCTATAGAACTATAAGATGTTAAGATGTGTCTTGTTAATTATAGTGATGTGGTTGTATTTTCTGTTGATTTAATGAACTGTCAGTCACAGTTTTAGCAGCAGAGCTGAAGGAGTCAGACTATGTAAAAAAGTGTACTGCGCCGACTCTGGCTCCAAAAGTGCAGCATGGCAGCTCCTGCAAACAGGAAATCTTGACTATCTTATCTATATCTTCCATCTTTTCTACAGTCATTGGTGGGGCTAGGTTAATCGAAAATTTTAAGTTGCCCTTTGGTGTGAATGGAAGTCAAATGGTTGTTTGTCTCTCTGTGTTAGCCCTGCACCAGACTGGCAATATGTCCAAGGTATACCACGCTGCTCGTCCTATAGTAGCTGGGATAGGCTCCAGCCCTCCATGACCCTGATAAGGATAAGAAGTAGACAATAAATGGATGGATAATAACAATAATGCGTGTGTTTTCAGGGTGTTCATCCTCGTCTTGGTGTGTCTTAGTCTGCTGTGGATTCCTGTTGTCCAGACAGCCAATAGTGGACAGCTGTTTGACTATATTCAGTCAGTGACCAGCTTTTTAGCACCTCCCATTACTGCTCTATTCCTAATGGCTATCTTTTGGCCACGAGCCAACGAGCAGGTATGTCTGCCTCTTCAGATTCAATCCAATTCAATTGTATTGGTCCCTGTGTCATTCTATCCCTTGCATCCTCTTATGTTAAACCAACTGACACCTTCACTACATTCACAAATGTCCTCTGAAGTCTTCCTCTTTTCCTCCTGCCTGGCAGCTCCATATTCAGCATCCTTTATCCAACATATCCACTATTCCAACTCTACATATCTCAACTCTAGCTTTGTCTCCAAACTGCTAAACATTTGATGTACTCATTTTCTAATCTTATCTATCCTAATCTTGTGATTGGAAGAGGACGTGTAGGATGGCTTTCATGTGCAAATCCATCCTCAGACTACTCTCCAGTGTGTGTGTGTGTGTGTGTGTGTGTGTGCCATTCCCTAGTCTTGAGATTCTTGCAAGTTGATATATAGAGATATGTCCTGTCTCCTCTTAATTTCATTTAGAGCTCTTTCGTTTTTTTAGTGCAGTCACTGTTGAAGTTTCCTGACGCTGTTACGATGATACCAAGGTTCGGGCCATGGCTGGGAGCTGCATTTCAGCCAGTGGTGTTCGAGATTTTTGAAAGTATCTGATTAACAGCAGCTTCATTTTTCAGCATGACAATGACCCCAAAAATACAGCCAATACAGTGAAAACATACTGGATAGAAAAATACACAATAGAACACCACCAGTCGTTGACTGGGCCTCTCAAATCTTCAACATTACTAAAGCAGTATAAAATCACTTTGACAGAGAATTTAAAAGAAAATAATAGATATGTAAACACAATTTTAAAAACAAGCAGAAACCTTAATAACTTGGGGTTTTTTTCTTTCTTTGCCAGTTCCAAATTATTCAGCATCTAACGCGTTGTGTATGTCCTCTGTCTCAGGGTGCATTCTGGGGTCTGATGGCTGGACTAGTGATAGGACTGATCCGAATGGTTCTGGAGTTCTCCTATTCACCTCCTTCCTGTGGTCAGCCTGATCACCGGCCTGCAGTCCTAGCTGATGTCCACTACTTGTACTTTGCTCTCATCCTGTTGGCTCTCACATGCCTCATCATTGTTGCTGTAAGCCTGGCCACTGCCCCAATACCTAAAGAAAATGTAAGGAAAATTCCTTATATTATGATATTATATTTATATTCTGATCTCTGGAGTGGTAATCAGAAGGTGTCTACTGAACAATATCCAGGGTTCATATAACATATGATTCCTGTTGCAAAACAAACGAAAGAAAGAAATGCAAAGGGAAAGTGTAACCAAGTTGCAGTTAAGAAATTCCTTTTGATTATGTGGATTTCAACCTTCTTTTGACTGCTTCCTTTAGGGGTCACCAAAACAGATAATCTTGCTTTCATCTGTATGAACTATTGAACCCTTGAGGATTCTTAATCTACAGAAATTGAAGTTGCGAGATTTTAATACATTTAAGGCTGGGGCGACCGTGGCTCAGGGGGTTGGGAATCGCATCTGTAACCGGAAGGTCGCCGTTCGATCCCTGGGCTCTCTGTCCTGGTCGTTGTGTCCTTGGGCAAGACACTTTACCCTACTGCCTACTGGTGTTGGCCAGAGGGGCCGATGGTGCGATATAGCAGCCTCGCTTCTGTCAGTCTGCCCCAGGGCAGCTGTGGCTACAACCGTAGCTTGCCTCCACCAGTGTGTGAATGTGAGAGTGAATGAATAGTGGCATTGTAAAGCGCTTTGGGTGCCTTGAAAAGCGCTATATAAATCCAATCCATTATTATTGTGTGGATGCCTTAATAGGCATCCACACTATTGAGTTCCTGTTTCTCTTTATTCTTTATTATTCCGGGTGTTTCCGTACACTTTTCGCCGTGGATCTCCTTCCTCAATTTTTGTGCTATTTTCACCGTTCAAACTCTAAACTGTTCTGCTCTTTCTGCTTATGCCGGCTATGACTTTTGGTGTTTATTACTATTATACTTTTTAAAATATTACACTTTTTTCCTTTAATTTGTCCCATTGAAATGAATGGGAAACTTCCACAATTCTGCTAAAACTTTCTTGTCTTTGAAACTTAACTACTACCTCATACTTTCACCTAGAAACTCCATTCAAACTTTAAAACGTTCTCAAATGATTGGGCTATTCCTGTGTGATTCAGCTTTTTCAGATCTTCTACCGTTTTCATCTTATCTCTCTTTAAGTCTTCAGTTGCAAAATTGTGATTTTTCAGAAAATACATGCGTTGCTATGGTTGCTATGCAATTAACTCAGAGGGGACAGTGAAACTGTTTGAATTTTCTCTTCATGTCCAAACAACTTCTTGCTACTCGCTCAATTTCCACTCAAGCCGCACAAATTATACATCGAAACGTAGGTATTTTTGCTGGCTTTCAGAAAATGTCCCTATCATTGTTGTGGGACTCATAGATATTTTGCAAATCTCCTCAGAGTAACACAAAGTGTGAAAACTCTCCATATAAACTCAATGGAGAGTTTGTTCAAAATCACCGCTGGATTTCTGTAATGAGAGGCATTTTCAAATTGTCATATCTCCTTAACGAAGCGAAGTTAAGACATAAGGCTTGTCCCTGTATATCTTCAGACACTCCTGATGCTCACAATTCAAGAATTATTTTCTCACCTATTACCGTTCTGAGATGAGTTAGACTTGATTGAGGGGTGGAAATTTGTCCCTCGCTCAGATTTCATCAGATTTCAAATTCTGGAAATGAGGCACTTTTTTCTCTCATCATATCTTTTCGATGGATTTCCACAGAGCCCTGAAAATTTCCATGACTGTTCACCAAAGCCTGCTGTTTCTTACGGTGAAAGAATGATTTTGATGCTCCATATAGATTTAGAGTTACCAAAGGTTGTTTGAGAGCAAGTCAAGGCAGTTTTTGCTTCGCCTCTACACAGTTACAGTGTATTACAAGTCATATATCTTTAATAATTTATATTTTATCTCTGAATTAAGAAGACCTGAAGATTCCCCCATCTCTTCTGAACAAAACGATGTCTGAATGACCGTTCTAGCCTCTACGGTTAGGAAATTATGGCCATTTGTTCGAGGGGAATCCTGAATGTCAGAAATACACTGAAGAAAACTCACACCTCTCTCTGTGTCTGTGTGTGTAAGGGCTGACTACAGCAGGTGCAGCTAATTTAACTGACCTACATATACCAAGCCCAGACTCTCCACAGCTCCTGTTCCCTTTACTGTCTGTGTATGTGTGTCTGTGTATCAGTATTTCTCCTATGTTTAGGTATTACTCCTCAATCATAGTATTTCTGCTAAAGCAAAGTACTTCTACTACATCTTAGTACTTGTGCCAAATCATAGTATTTGTACTAAATCATAGTACTTGTGCCAAATCATAGTATTTGTTGCACATCATAGTATTGGAACCAAAACATAGTATTTGTCCCAAAGCATCGTATTTGTATGGAGAAATAGTATTTCTTCTAAATCACAGTATTTCAATCAAATCTCAGTAGTTGTGTTAAAATGCAGTATTATTGCCAAATCATAGTATTTGTACCCAATCATAGTATTTTTGCCATGTCATCGTATTTGTGCCGAATCATGGTATTTTTGCCAAATCGTGGTATTTGTGCCCAATTAATAATTCTGTTATGTTATAGTATTACTACTAAGTCGTAGAATATCTGTTATGTTATAGTGTATCTGCGGAATATAGTATGTGTGCCAAATCGTAGTATTTATACCAAATCACAGTATTTGTGCTAAAACATAGTATTTCTGCCATATTGTGGTATTTGTGCAAGAACATTGAACTGTTATGTTATAGTATTACTACTAAGTCATAGTATTTCTGCGTTGTTGTAGTATTTGTGCTAAAACGTAGTATCTCTGCCAAGTCATAGAATTACTCCTATTTCATACTATTTAAGCGAAATTACAGTGTTTCTGCAAAAACATTGCATTTCTGCTAAATCATAGTATTTCTATAATCTTATAGTACTTGTACTCAATTATAGTATTTGTACCAAAACATAGTATTACTGGTAAAACATAGTATTCCTGCCAAATCATAGTATTTGTACTGAAACATAGTACTTCTGCCCCATCATAGTATTTGTACTAAATCATAGTACTTGTGCCAAATCATAGTATTTGTGCCAAAGCATCGTATTGTATGGAGTCATAGTATTTCTTCTAAATCATAGTATTTCAATCAAATCTCAGTAGTTGTTGTTAAAACGCAGTATTATTGCAAAATCATAGTATTTGTACCCATTCATAGTATTTCTGCTAAATCATAGCATTTGTGCCAAATCATGGTATTTGTGCAAAAACATAGTATGTCTGCAAAACCATAGTTTATCCCTTATGTTATAGTATTACTACTAAGGCATAGTATTTCTGCTAAATCATAGTATTTGTACTAAATCATAGTACTTGTGCCAAATCATAGTATTTGTTGCACATCATAGTATTTCTGCCAAAACATAGTATTTGTCCCAAAGCATCGTATTTGTATGGAGTAATAGTATTTCTTCTAAATCATAGTATTTCAATCAAATCTCAGTAGTTGTGTTAAAATGCAGTATTATTGCCAAATCATAGTAGTTGTACCCAATCATAGTATTTTTGCCAAATCGTGGTATTTGTGCCCAATTAATAATTCTGTTATGTTATAGTATTACTACTAAGGCATAGTATTTATGCCAAATCATAGTATTTATGCCAAATTACAGTATTTCTGCTAAAACGCAGAAATACTACCTTTTAGCAGGAATTTCTACCAAAAGATAGTACTTCTGCTAAATCAAGAGTATTTCTGCCAAATCAGAGTATTTCTGCCAAATCATGGTATTTGTACTAAATCATAGTACTTGTGCCAAATCATAGTATTTGTTGCACATCATAGTATTGGAACCAAAACATAGTATTTGTGCCAAAGCATCGTATTTGTATGGAGTAATAGTATTTCTTCTAAATCATAGTATTTCAATCAAATCTCAGTAGTTGTGTTAAAATGCAGTATTATTGCCAAATCATAGTAGTTGTACCCAATCATAGTATTTTTGCCATGTCATCGTATTTGTGTCGAATCATGTTATTTTTGCCAAATCGTGGTATTTGTGCCCAATTAATAATTCTGTTATGTTATAGTATTACTACTAAGTCGTAGAATATCTGTTATGTTATAGTGTATCTGCGGAATATAGTATTTGTGCCAAATCGTAGTATTTATACCAAATCACAGTATTTGTGCTAAAACATAGTATTTCTGCCATATTGTGGTATTTGTGCAAGAACATTGAACTGTTATGTTATAGTATTACTACTAAGTCATAGTATTTCTGCGTTGTTATAGTATTTGTGCTAAAACGTATTATCTCTGCCAAGTCATAGAATTACTGCAATTTCATAGTTTTTTTTAGGAAATCTGTTATGTTATAGTATTACTACTAAGTCATAATATTTCTGCCAAATCATAGTATTTGTGCCAAAGCATCGTATTTGTATGGAGTCATAGTATTTCAATCAAATCTCAGTAGTTGTTGTGAAAACGCAGTATTATTGCCAAATCATAGTATTTGTACCCAATCTTAGTATTTCTGCTAAATCATAGCATTTGTTCCAAATCATGGTATTTGTGCAAAAACATAGTATGTCTGCAAAACCATAGTATATCTCTTATGTTATAGTATTACTACTAAGGCATAGTATTTCTGCCAAATCATAGTATTTGTACTAAATCATAGTACTTGTGCCAAATCATAGTATTTGTTGCACATCATAGTATTGGAACCAAAACATAGTATTTGTCCCAAAGCATCGTATTTGTATGGAGTAATAGTATTTCTTCAAAATCATAGTATTTCAATCAAATCTCAGTACTTGTGTTAAAATGCAGTATTATTGCCAAATCATAGTATTTGTACCCAATCATAGTATTTTTGCCAAATTGTGGTATTTGTGCCCAATTAATAATTCTGTTATGTTATAGTATTACTACTAAGTCGTAGAATATCTGTTATGTTATAGTGTATCTGCGGAATATAGTATGTGTGCCAAATCGTAGTATTTATACCAAATCACAGTATTTATGCTAAAACATAGTATTTCTGCCATATTGTGGTATTTGTGCAAGAACATTGAACTGTTATGTTATAGTATTACTACTAAGTCATAGTATTTCTGCCAAATCATAGTATTTGTGTGAATTTGTATACTGTAATATCACTGTAGTATGTAGTGGCTAAGTAGGGGCTGTTTACAGTGTAAATAGCTCATCTCTTGTGTTGGAGTGCCCTCTTGTGGCGCCTTTTGGGTAGTGCCTTAATAAACGTGAACCCTGTAAGAAGTGGTATCAGACTGATTTGTAGTGGAGGAATTTGTTGCCAGTTTTCTTAATCATAGAAACCACACCATATCACCTCTCCACATCCTCCTACTGTATGCCATGCCTCCCTGTACCATCCATCTGACCGCCAATAAACTCCACCTGTGGTAATCTAATCCCTGGATGTCAGCCTCTCCTTCTGACCGAGGATAGTTACTATTGCAGCACCACCCAGCATTAAACTGACGTACACCATTCTGTACAATAGTATTTGTGCTAAAAAGTAGTATTTCTGCCAAATCATAGTATTACTGCTATTTCATACTATTTAAGCGAAATTACAGTGTTTCTGCAAAAACATGTTTGAGGGGTGGAAATCTGTCCTCCTCTCATTTTTCAAACTCCGAAAATTAAGCCATTTCTTCTCTCGTCATGTCTCCGCGACGGAGATACAAAGAGCTATGTAAATCGCAGTCAAAGTACACCAAAGTCCGCTGATTCACCCAGTGCAAGAATTATGCTTCTATCCCACCTAGTTTTTGAGTACAAATTTATACACTATCACAGACCGGTAATTCATATTGATAATTTATTACAATTCTGCAAAGTTTTATGATTTTACCAGCTTTTCTAATATGGACCTCAGATTCTTGTTAACAGTCTATGGCAGAAACACATACAAGTACACAGCAGTACCTCTGATTGGTTCAGAATTTTCACCTCTTATCAGCACAAATCTCAGCCTCTTCTGCTGTTTTCATTAAAATTGTAAGCTTTTCCACCTTTTTTCAGTTACGTGAGAACCAGTTTGGCTCAATGAGTAGCTGAAAAATATCAGCCTCTTCTTCTGTTTTAGCAGGATTTCAGAGTTCAGCTTTTTCACTTGTTTTAAGCACAAATTTCAGTTTCATTACCTCATTTCACAACAAAGTTCTTCCTCTTCACCTCTTTTCTGCTAATTTGAGCTTCTGCTCCACAGTGCACATTGTCCCTCTCATCATATCTTTGCTTGTGACCAGAACTCATTTGGCTCAGAGGGTAGGGCATCTGCAGTGAGACCCGGTGGCAGAGGTTTGAATCCTACCTGTGACAGTTGCTACACATGTTCCCTGCTTGCATGCGCTCTGCTTTCTTGTGTGTCACTGCTCTCCAGTGTGTCATTACACATACAGCCATCTTCAGCAAGCACTTCTGCTTCTACACCTCTTTTCAGCTCATCTTTTTGCTTCTTTGCCTCTTTTCAGCAGAAATTCTTCTGATTCACCTCTTTTCTGCCAAATGTTTAGCTTTTTCACCTCTTATCAGCACAATTCTAAGCAGCTTCTGCTAATTTCACCACAATTGTCACTCTCTCCACCTCTGCTTTGTGTGAATGAGTTTGGTGCAGTGAGGTGAATCGCTGCCTTTAGACCAGAAGGGCCAGGTTCAAATCCTGCTCAGGGCAATGTTTTTTGTTTTTTTTTTCAACTTTTTCAGCTTTTTTCAGCAGACATCTTCAGCGTTAAGGCATCCACACAGCATTTTCGCAGGAAATGCAAATTTTTCTAGTTATTATTATTGTTCATCACTGGAATCATCATGGGTTACTTTAAACATACAGACCTGAAAAAAATACTTGATTAGGTCTATACAAATACACTGACAGTATATAAGGCGCATACACCTGTGCACCTCGGACTATCAGATCATATCCCTCTCATTCTGATCCCAATGTATACACTGTGGGTGTGCATTGAAAGAACTGCAGTCAAAACAGCGCAAGACTATTTTGATCAAAGAAACTGGGAATTGTTTGCAGGTGAGAGTTATGTGGAAAACTGTGTCTGTTCAGTTTAGGGGTACATAGAGTTTTGTACTGAAAACAATACAACAAAAAGAACAATAAATCTATTTCCTCATTGAAAGCCATGGTTGAACAGTAATTTTAGGGCTCTACTTAAAAAAAG
Organism: Rhamphochromis sp. 'chilingali'; assembly: GCF_963969265.1. Classification (NCBI taxonomy): domain Eukaryota; kingdom Metazoa; phylum Chordata; class Actinopteri; order Cichliformes; family Cichlidae; genus Rhamphochromis; species Rhamphochromis sp. 'chilingali'. The sequence continues at coordinate 25,464,254 of NC_137934.1, forward strand.
GCATGCAGCCTTCAGGACAGGGGACAGACGAACCTACAGCACAGGAGAAACTCCAGAGAAGCATCAGGGAAGCAAAGCAAACCATAGAAAATGACAATCCCAGCGGTATGTCGAAGAGCTTTAAGGTACTGGTGGACTACAAGACCATCAGAATGCTGCCAGATGATGACGATGCTACACTGCTTGATATCTTGAACAGGTTCTTTCCCTGTTTTGACACCAGGAGAGGAGGGGAATGACTGGTCATTTAGCCAAGTAGACAATACACACTTGTCCTTCAACAGCATCAGATGAGGACTGTGTTAAAAGGCATCAACATCCACAAAGCAGCTGGTCAAATATCCTTGGACAAGATATTAACCCTAAGTTGCTCTCCAGTGTGTGTGAATGTTAAATAGAAAGCACTCGTGTAGAAAGAGCATAGAAAAAAGTGCTCATGTGTAGTGAGCATGAGCATATAGTGAGGTTGGGGAGTAGCCAACTAAGTGGTGTAAGGAAAATGATCTAATCTTGAACACATCAAAATCAAGGGGATTGACTTCAGGAGGTCGAGGGTCAAGAAACTACATCTCTGGTGAAATAGTGGCCATTGTGGAGAACCGTAAGTAGCTGGGAGTCACCTTCTCTACACAGCTGACTTGGTTTACAAGAGAATCTTCTTTCCTAGAAAGTTGAAGGAGGCCAGAAGCTCGTGCTGAAGTTCTACGGGAGTATATACTGATGACTCATGCAACAGTGTGGTATGCCAGCTGTTCTGCTGGTGAAACGAAAGAGCTGCACAGAGTGGTGCAGACAGCAAAGTGCATTACTGGGATGGAGTCAAGGAGGCTGACGGTATCAGCAAAGACAGTACACTCCTGGGATATTCTCAGTTTGAACCGCTTCCATCTGGCAAACAGTTCATTGTTTCCATCTAGAGTGGTAGCTTCCACTACACTACCACTGTAAAGATGGCACAGAAATACTCAGACATTTCAGTACAAACAAAACATAATTGGCTCGACACAACCTTATACAGTCGTGTATAATGCTGCTATTTTACTTCTCTGTTGATTCTGCTTAAGTTTGCTACTAACTTTATTTTTATCTCTTAAATTTAAATAAGTTTAAGTTGTTTTGGTTTTTTACTTGTATTGTTTTGTCCAAAGAGAGAAAGCCAAACCAAATTGAATTGTACTATGTATAATTAAATTGAAATCATTCATGTATTTGATCATTGGTAATCTGTAATAATTGTTTTTCATTCGTCGTCTCTTTTCATGTGTAGCTGCATAGGCTGACCTGGTGGTCCAGACATAGTCTTGAACGGCGGATGGATCTCTCAAGTCTTCAGATCACCTCTGACCAAGTGGATTCTAACCTCAGCTCAGAGTCTGACCGATTGCAAGAATCCACTTGGAAGAAAGTTGTTCTGTGGCTTTGTGGTTTGTCTAGTTCACGCTCCGAGTCGGCAGCTCCAGTGATTCAAAGCAGTGAACGAAACTTCCTCCAGGAGAAGTCACTCTGGAGAATAGTCTGCGATGTTAACGCCCTGCTACTGCTGGTTGTTAACGTGTTTCTCTGGGGATACTTTGCTTAATGTGGTCATGAAATCTTGAACATGTTGTTGTTTTTCTTACTTCTTACTCTTCTTAATAACTTTACTTTTCTAAACTATTCAGGAAAGAAGTGGGACAGAAAAAGGATTCTCAGATATGAAACAATGAACTAATTATTCTCTATTGTATACTGTATACTGTATACAGGCGAGAGATAAGATTGACATCCAGTTAGCTCATTAACTGCCTTTGTTAGCAAACAATGTACAGCTCAATCTGCTCAACTTGAAAAAATAAAATAGCCCTTTATTGTGATTGTTCATGTACAACAAAATTATGACATGAGTACAAGTGCATCTGACAGGTACAGTTAGGAAGTAGTGCAAAGGACTTGGTCTGAGTATAGAGTCTGTATGTGAGTGTAGGTTTTTTGCCACTGTTCTGGTAGACGTTGATCTTGGTTTCATCTGTCCAAAGAATGTTTTTCTCGAACTGGCTTTTTTTTTTAGATTTGTTGTTGTTGTTTCTTTTTAGCAAAGTCCAGTCTCGCCTTTCTATTCTTGAGGTTTATAAATGGCTTGCACCTTGCAGTGAACATTCTGTATTAATTTTCAGTCTTCTTCTTTTATATTCTCATTTATCCAGTATATCTAACATGCCTTTTATGCACTTCTGGACTTTTTCTGCTCTTCTGTTAAAACTATCTCAGCCATGCCACTCTAACTTTGTCCTTCAAACAAATGTAATCCAGTCTCCACCCTGAACTGACCTGAAACCCACCGGTCACTCCTACTGCACACCCCACCAGTGTTTCACTGTTCTCATACATGTTCTGCACTAGTCTTTCTCTATATCCACAATGACACTGGCTGTCTTTCGTCCAGTTTTCCTCCCCTCACAACATGGTGATGGCCGTCCATCCATGAGACTAGTTCTGTTGGAGGTTTCTTCCTGTTAAAAGGGATTTTTTTCTTCCAACTGTTGCCAAAACACTTGCTTATAAGGGGGTTATAGGATTGTTAGGATTTTTCTATTTTCTTTGTATTATTGTAAGGTGTTTACCTTACGATATAAAGCCCCTTGAGGAAACTGTTGTTGTGATTTGGCACTATATAAATAAAACTGAATTGAACTCCCTTTGTCTCCGTTTGTCTGCAACCTCAGCAGATCAAAGGGAAATTAATTTGATCGCTGGTGTGTTCTGTGTTCTCACAGCTACAGTTAAACTCTCAAGATCAGAAATAAGTACAAACATTTCATATATTTTCTAAATAAACAAATTATTACATGCACATTCCTGTGACAACGCAACAGTTTGCTTCACTTAAAAGTAAGGCAAACTGTTGCATTCCTTTTGCAGTGCAGAGTTAAGCTGCACATATAAAATGCATACCCCCAGCAGAGAATCTATATTGTGCCATTATCACCAGCAGGAGGTGACACTAGTGTTAGGTCTCTGAAGTGGAATCTGTTCACAGAGCCAGCAATAAACAAAGGTAGAATTTACATCGTGAAAGACCACATATTAAATGTCCATTCTCAATAATTGTTTATTTATTAAAACACAAGCAAGTGGAAAGAAAGTACAACTATAGACCACGTTACATTGCTTGGAGCCAGGCCCAGGGGAGGGGCTTGTCAACAAGTGCCTGGTGGTCAGGCTAGCCTGTGCAGCCTGGCCGGGCTCAGTCACATCTTAACATAACATATTAATGTAATATGCCTGTCTTACAGAAGGTGCACACCTCTTTTTTTATTACAGAAGGCTGTGATGACTAACTGAAACCAGACAAAAAAATTTATCTATACAGTAACGTGCATCACAGCTTGTAAATCATAGCACATTTTCCATAAATGCAAAAATGTGAAGAAATAACTGCCTTCTTGTCTGGTTATCAACCTTTATTTTTTCTGTTTAAAACAAATGGAAAAACTCAACAACACATAAATATCCATATTTACAGCATCTGTGGTAGTGTAACACAGCCTTCTGCATTCTTTCTTCTATACTACACCCATCTGGTCCTCATGAGAGCGCTGGTGGAAGACAAAGGACACAGCAGCATCCCAAGACGCTTTCAGCACTTGGTCCCTCAGGCCCTTCTTGTCAGAACAGTGGTTCCAATGGGAGAGGTCACTGTTACAGTCAGCATCATTGTCAGGTTGTCTTGTTTCTCTGCCATTCACACAGCGGCGACAGCGAAACCTAATACAGGAGGGGAAAGAGAGGCTGATTAAGAGCGTGCCATACATTATGATCCATAGTGTGAGATTATTTTTCTATCATAAGTTGCGCAGAGAAAAGACATAACTGTGAGAAAATAATTTCATTTCAGCGGAGCAATTAAATTTCTCACGTGTGAAGAACTTAGCAGCAATGAACACAGTGTCTGCTTTGTGCAGCTACAGTTTCCCCCCCTCGCGGGAGGCTTTTTCCACCTACAGAGGAATCCTGCTAACACGAATCAACTGACTTTTGACTGGATGCCCATAGGATCCTTTGATCAACAGTTCAGGTGATTGTGTTAAACAGTTACATTGGTTATTTACTGCGTAGCAGTATATATACTGACAACAGTCACTGGATTACATCACTGCTGAAGAAATCTTTAAAACCAGAAGATTCAAAGGTAAGTTCTGAAGCCTCTGCACTGCTGTCCCATTAATCTGCATGCCCTTTATAATTAAAAATAACAAGGATGAGGCAAGGAAGTGTGCATCATAATCAATCAATTATAATTATAGCCAAAATAGAAATATAACCATGCCACCAAAAAGCTGCTCAGTCAGCAGCAAACACGTTCACTTTGGTGGGATGTGCAGCTACAAGTGATAAATCAGTACAGACCGAGAAACTGTAGCCGTGGCCGCAAAGCACACACTCCTGCAGGTGCGACAGCTTCTTTGTGTGGCTTTTGAGTTTTACACGCGAGGGTCGTTAAATTTAAGCACAAAGAATTTAATTGTGCTGTTGAAATTAAATTCTTTTCTTGGATTATGTTTTTTTCTTGAATGCAACTTATGATAGAAAAATAATTCCATACATAGCATAATAATGGCTTCAAACCATTACTATCCACGTCAACCTAGCAATAAAAATGCCATAACTAACAACTTCGAATCACTTTTCACGACAGTGTCAAACCCTCTCAGTTTTGCTCAAATAACTATTAATCTCGAAAACTCACATTAACCTCACTTGGTGTCAGTTCTTGTGCGAAAGCCCATAAAACCTAAAAGCACATGATAGGCTGCCCAGAACATGATAGATGCAAAGATCTAACTGCAGCTGCAATGAGCTCTCAACTCAGAGAAGAACACATAACCTTTTACAGCTACGTCACTTGTGCCAAGAAAATTTCTACAAGATATTTGGGCTTTAATTTTAATTTACCATTTCTAGAGTAAATTAAGTTCTCTGGACAATTAGTAGACTGAACAGCACAGACAACGTGTGTGAGTAACGTGTTGTACTTGTCGTGTGTGTCACTAGTGGTCTCTTCGTTGAGAGTGAAGAGTTCTCGGAGTTCGCCCAGAGAGAAGTGACGCTCCACATCCTGCTCTTCATCCACCACACAGCTGCTCAGGGCTTTTTTATGGGCCTGCCTTTGCAGGATCTTCTCTTCAATTGTTCCCGTCTGTCGGGAAACAAGCACAAGTCAAAACTGGTAAATCTGTAACCAGCTCAGTGTAGATTTCAAAAGTAACCTGCTGTACTAAAACACTGAATGTGAGGTCCTAAACACTGTTGAAAATGCACTGAACTGACAGAGAGAAGTCGGTAGATGTAGCAGGTCTTCTTCTGACCATCTCTCCACACCCGAGCCATTGCTTGCTCGTCATTCGCTGGGTTCCAGTCGGGATCAAACATCACCAAGCGGTTAGCACCAATCAGATTGAGGCCACATCCACCAGCCTTGCTACTCAGCATGAAGATGAACTCTGGGTTCTGAGAAAAAGATGTCTTCAGACGCTGTTCAGAAGTCTTTCAAAGCTCTAAATATTGCTTCAAACTGATTTTCCAACTCACCGATGGGCTGTTGAACTTTTCCACAATCTTGGCTCTTTTCTTGATGGACATTGTGCCATCCAGCCGAACATAGAGGTATCTGACAAAGACACAAAGGAGGAGGAATTAAAATCATTTAAATAGCGCACTTAAAATAGTGATTTCTGCAAATATACCTTCTAGATCTGCAGAGCTTTTCAAAGAGATCCAGAGTCTGTGTGTAGTTGGAGACAAGCACCACTTTGTCTCTTGTTGTGGTCTTTGTCATTGCCAGAATGTAGTCGAGAACCAGCATTTTCCCTGAAATAAACAAAGCAATAAATAGAGAGAGGAGAGGCTGCATGACTTTAAAATAGCACCACCCTTTAGACACATTAGGCACATTTACAGAAAATTAGTCTTAACAAAAGAAGGCAATAAAAAAGTTAATTCTTATAAAACAATATTTTCTTTAATATTATGTAAATGTAAACATTAGACAAGCTATTAAATTGTGAAAACAACCCTGTTCACATTTTTACTTAGCTTATCTATCTGACCTAATGTTCTGTTTACATTCTACTAATCTAATGCTAATCTTCTTCCAACTAGTAAGTGTGGATGACCTGGAAGACCATCAGAGGAGCTGCACCACGATATGCTGTGCACGTTCTTACCAGAGAGCTGAGGTTCAACATCTTTGGTGGAGTAGTTTGGAGGGAAAAGTTCTAACGCCCCTTCAAATCCCTCCTCCCGTTCCACACACTTCTCATAAATAAGAGCTGGATCTGAGAAAGATGGCACTCATTTGTATTTTTTCCAAGCAGAAGATAATTCTAGATGTAAGACGACAATCTTGTTTTCTATTAATAGTTTACATTTTAGCTCAATTATGAGAGGACAATTTTTCTGATGATCACTGTAGTGTTCACAAATGCAACATTTTGTGTTACATTTTTCTCACTTACGATTGCACAGTTTCTTGAGTGATGTGATGGAAGACAGGGAGGAGACACTTATTTTGCCCTTTTGTAATGTCTCAATGGGTTTGGCCTGCTTTAGAAAGTGTTTATAGAGCTCTGTCTGTAGAGGGGTCAGCCTGCAAGGAATCACAAAGAGACACAAATTCAAATCAAATTCCATGTAAATTAAATCCTGTTTACATTTTTGTTTTGGGACACTCCATACTCCCAAAACACCTCCCACAGGACACCCCGAGGGCCACGTTCGAATGCCTTCTCCAAGCCTACAAGACAAATGTAGACTGGTTGGGCAAACTCCCATGCTCCCTCGAGCATCCTCGAGTGGGTAAAGACCTGGTCCAGTCTTCCATGATCGGGACAAAAACTGCTCGAGTAAACCTCAAGTAAGGGATATATCAAAAGTATCATAATTTATCAGAAAAATAAATAAATTATGGTAGCCCCAATACTACCCCTCAGCCTCCTTGCAGGAGAATTTTCCTCTGTACGTTTCCTCTGAAAAGTCCCGGTTCTAGAAGATTTAATTAGCAAGTCACTAATCCTACTAACCCTACCCTTGGGTTACTGTATTTTTTCATATCTTGCACCAGGTGTTCAATATTTTAACAATACTGCTAATTGTAACCAATGTGTTAATTAGAGCATGCAAGAACATAAAAATATGTCCTTCCAACACCATAAGAAAATGACACATGAGCTATTTTACGAGGCTTTCACTCTAGCGATTCTGCTAGCTAAGTTTTAGACAGATGTTGATAATTTTTTATTGCTAAAACTAAGCAAGCTTTATAATCACTTAAAAATTTTGCAACAGCAACAAATGCAGTGTAAAATGTAAAAAACACTGGTGGCTGGCAGTGCTACACAGCCTCCTTGGAGAGGATATTATGCACCTATAATAGCAGATGCAGTTATTTCTCTAAGGTCTACTTAAACAAATCAACGAGCCTTATTTGTAACTGGTAACAAATAATGAAAGAAATGGTACGCTTTAATCTATGCACTAAGTCAGTCTGTTGAACCTCAGTATCATTCTCACTACAAACTGTAGCAATACTGACAGATCATTCCACGTCAGGTTTACACAAAATAAAACAATTATAAATGAAACAATAAGCATGTAATATCTTTTAACACTTATATCAAATTGTACCCTGGCCTTAAAATCCATACAGTTACAGCAATCTGACAGCATAAGGTTTAATTTAATCATTATAAAAACTCACTGTAAAACAATAGTTATTGAGAAAATGCTTTGAATATCATTTTGTCAAAAGACTGAAACAATGATGCTGGTATATTATATCGTGCCACTGATTAAAAAACAAACAAAAACAAATTGTATCAAAGTGTCCCAGACGCTCCGCAGATGCAGCTTTGCTATTGGTATGAGAAACCTATATGATATCCTTCCTGAGTACTACATATATGGCATGGGTTTTTTCATTTATTAATTTTTAACTTAAATTTTTTTTTAAATCCTACAATACTGCTTTCTTGAGCTATTGTGTTTTCAAAACTTGGCTCTGATACGAGATTTTTAGTAGATGCATGTATGGTTTCAATTTGAAAACCCTCATTTTCATCTTAGGTGATTTATCGTCTTTCACAAGATTTTCAGACAACTTGAACAATAACCTTGAGGTCAAAGTCACCAAGATTTTAACTTTGAGATTTTTAATAGATCTGGGAAAAAAAAAAAAAAAAAAAAAAAAAAAAACCTGCGTCACCTCGTTCTCAAGTTATTGTGTTCACAAAGTTGGGTGTCCATGGTGCCCAGCACCCACCCAGCCAGCAGAGTGAGGACAATTTATAAAAATTAAAATATTAAAGAAGTTATCTCTGCTTAAAAAAAAAGAGGGTTCTTCATGTTGAGCACCAATCTACCTACCTGCAGCACACAATCTGCTCAATTTTCATAGGAAGATACTTGGACAAGATATCAGATGTCCTCCTTATCAAACACCTGTTGATACAGAATATGGTCATTACAACTGAAGCAGAATAAAAGAGAGTTCAGTTTGTTGAAGACATTCGTCTAAACGCAAAACATATAAATAAATATTTATTTTTAGGATGCTTATGTTTACTTGACTCTGTCTAACAAAGACAAAACAAAGGAGCAGGAATTAATATAATTTAATTAACACAATTAAAATAGTTGTTTCTCCAAATGTATCAGAGATTATGCTGCATAATCTCATTCTAAATCTAATCTATGAAAATCAGATAATGAAACAAAAACATGCTGCATTCAATTACAAAATTATATCTTAAAAGAAATCAAAATAAAAGCTAAAAGCCTAGAAATTAACAGGAACAGGTCATAAGATTAAATAAAGTTTCATCCCCTCTGTGTGTGTCCCAAGGATCCCAGGGGCTATGTTGTCTGGGGGGAGGGGGAGCCATTCAGAACCCCCTGTGCTGCTTTTTGAACAAAATGAAACAAGTGTGGACATTTCTGCAAGACAATGATGCCAAACATGCAGCCGAGGAAACTTTCAACTGGTTTCAGAGCTGCTACAATTACCCAGCCAATCACCTGACCTGAATCGAAATGAAAATCTGTGCGAAGAACTAAAGCTCAGAGTTCATAGAAGTGGCCCACAGAGCCTTCACAACCTGAGAAATGCATGCAACTAGGTTCTCCATACAGGAAATGTTGAAGCTGTCATTGCCAACAAAGGCTTTTGTATGAAGTATGAAATCAATTTCAGTAAGTGTGAAATACTTTTTTCCTGTATCATTTCTCATTATTACACATAACTTAATTTATGAACAGCTATGGGTTCTTTACATGAGTGGATTGTTACCGACATCCGGTGAGAATTTTGTGTCAATAGCACTCTTGAAAATATATTTACTTAGAAAATAGCACCAGCACCTGCCTGAAGGCAGTTTATATTATAAGGTAAAGTACTTTAGTGTTCTGTTGCATGAACTTACCTGTTGACTATGCTGATTAGCTCCTTCAGTTTTTCTTCCCCACTCAGTCTTTCTTTATCACTGGCATCTGCATCCCGTCCCTTAAGGATGGGAAGTTCGAATCGCTTTTTAAATTCCTGGGATGTGCCTGCAATCCAGATGAAACGTTAAACAAATCTGATCAGAAAAGAGCTTTTTACCTATTTCTGTATTTGTAATGCTGCTTACCAAGAATACCAGCATTAACAAAGTGGACCAGGCTGAAGTACTCCAGAAGGTCATTCTGTATGGGTGTGCCTGATATCAGCACTCTCCTCTGGGCACTCATGGTGTTCAGGGCCTGATATGTCTGGTTATCAGAGTTCTTAAGCCGATGGCCCTGAAGAATACAATAGTACTGTTACATCCTAACTTCGAGAGTTCTTGATAGCTCTGAATTGTATGGATAAAGTGAAATACTTCGTCACAGATGATAAGTCCAACTTTTCCCCTGTGCAGAACCTCAGCGTGCAGTCGAAATGTCTCATATGAAATGATGAGGATGGGTGTGTGTGCTCTCAAGCTGCGCTGCGAAATGAAACTCTCTGAAAGAACAGAAAACAAACAAATGACCCTTTAGGGAAGCTCATCTAACAAACTTCTTACTATTTAAACAATATTAGCAATAGCTCTCAAGTAAAACCATCTTCTCTTAAACTTAAGTCTGCTTGGGCAACAATTTCAATCATGTACACTGGGGCGATCGTGGCTCAAGAGTTAGGAGTTCGCCTTGTAATCGGAAGGTTGCTGGTTCGAGCCCCGGCTTGGACAGTCTCGGTCGTTGTGTCCTTGGGCAAGACACTTCACCCGTTGCCTACTGGTGGTGGTCAGAGGGCCCGGTGGCGCCAGTGTCCGGCAGCCTCGCCTCTGTCAGTGCGCCCCAGGGTGGCTGTGGTTACAATGTAGCTTGCCATCACCAGTGTGTGAATGGGTGGATGACTGGATATGTAAAGCGCTTTGGGGTCCTTAGGGACTAGTAAAGCGCTATATAAATACAGGCCATTTTACCATTTTACCATTTTACACTCTATGACAATGTTTAGAATATTTTTATTCTACTGAAAAAAAACTTTTCACTGACAATCACTGAAAGGTCTTCCTTAAGCTAGCAAAAGATATAATGCTGAGATCAAAGATTATTATACTCAGACAATCTGGGGATACACTTCTTTTTGTTTTTTCTTGGCCAGCTGACCAATCAGAGACTAAGCTTTTTAACAGGGCGGGCTCAAAGAGACAGGAGCTAAGACTATAACTTTGGTCCATTACAAGGCTTTTCCAACAACCTTTCTGTGGATATTTATAATGAGAGAGAAATTAAAGTTAGATACCTAGTTGTCTATTAATGCCTTCCTTTGATCCTCCATCAATGGCCAATGGTGTGATACGTGTTCCCAGCCACTTTCTGACTTCATTATACCAGTTATGAACCAAGCTTGAAGGTGACACCACAATGGCCTTGTCTATCTCTGGCTTAGTATCAGGGCTTTGGCGTAGCAGGGTCCACATGAGGGTGATGCACTGCAAGGTCTTTCCCAACCCCATCTCATCAGCCATGATGCAGCCATAAGATCCTGGTATGCGTCGGCCCGTCACACACTCCCACATGAACTTTACACCCTTAAGAAATTAAAGACATTCAATGTGAATTTCAAAGAAAAAAAAAAACATCACTTAAGGTGAACTACACTGCTTTTTTGGAGCTGAGTCACACTCTCTTCTTACTAGTTGGCATAAGATGTCAAAGTTTCAGAAGCAGCTTGCAAACTACTTTTGGAGGACTGTAACAAGCTGAATTTGTGGCTAGCTGAGCCATGAGGTAAAATACAATGTTAAATTAAACCGTGACAACATCCAAAACCGTTGAAGACATTAAGAATAACTAACTGTGCACAGGCACAAATCTGTGATTCATTAACATTTTCATTCATATTTTACAAACAAATTTAGCAATGCCTCTAAACATTACCCAAGACTTGGCAGTCTTGGGTAATTTAAACAGAAGTATTTAAAGACAAGAAGTTTTACGTTACAGTTTTTTAATATTCTTGGTTAAACTAACATTTATTCTCTTATAATAATTTATAAGATGATTTGTTTTTGTAAATCTAGAGTCAAGCATGAAACATTCCACAGTATATGTTTAATACTATGATACTGTTGTATGATATGTGCAATACAGTAGCATAGAGTAGTTTATGTGTAAAGATATCTTGTGTTTACCTGTCTCTGATGGGGTCTGAGCACTTTGCCTAACACTGGATCCACAACCACATGAACGGGTAGTTTTTCTCTGAAAAGAGCAAAGATAGCTTGTGTCACACAAGTATTTTTTAAATCACAAACATGAACAGCACTTTGACAAGAAAGTATTGAGTAAAAGATGATGTATTGAAGAAGGAGTTGTGTTTTTGACCTACTTGTCAGCTTTGATCAGGTCATGGGCACTCAGAGCTGGAGGCTCGTAAAGAATCAGAGCATCTTCGGCAAAAGGATCATGGAGTGGTCTTCTCACTCCTGCACGCTTTAAACCAAGTGCCCTGATTCCCAGTGATCCTGTAGGTATTTCATTAACACAGCAGTGAAGTAATATGCCTGCTGTACTAAAATTAAAAGAGCCATGGTGAGAGAAAAATGTTACCTGCATAATTTGGAATAGGAATTTTAAACGGTTTGGACAGGATACTTTGAATAAATGCCTCCTGCAGAAAAGATTTTTAACAGGTAAGCCTCGTTAAATCATTAAACTTTATTCACACACAAAATCTATACAAAGATATTTATCTGACAGCTTTAAACAATGCTTACATGTTTTTCACCATCCATACATGCAGGACGGTTGTTGATCTGCGTCAGAGGCTTTCTATGGATAGAAATGTGGTTTTCTCTCATTTCATTATCGCCTTTTCTTCTTTTCTCCTGCATAAAAAATATAAATAAATAATGAAAATGTTTTTTAAATATCTGTAAATGGCATACACCATAAATTAGGCCCCTCACTTTCTGCCATGGCTCTTTAAAAAAAACAAACAAAAACAAAATTCAGCAGGTTATCCACTGCTCTAATTTTCTACTAATATATATATATATATATATATATATATATATATATATATATATATATATATATATATATATATATATATATATATATATATATATATATATATATATATATATATATATATATATATATATATATATATATCTTGAATCCCTGTTCATATACTGACATTTCTGAATGTTTGTTTTGTAATTCATAACTCCTGAAAAAAGTAAGCACATTACATTTGTGTGTGTGTGTCTTTTAAAAACAAAAACACTAATGAGGAAGCTGTTAACAGTCTTTTAATAACATACACAAGTGGCAAAAAAATGATGGCTGGCTAGATGTGTATAACTCATATTTCTATAATTAAACATAAAATTACTGTCGCATCTTTACCTTACAATATTAAGCGTCTTGAGGCGACTGTTGTTGTGATTTGGCGCTACAGTGGTCCCTCGTTTATCGCGGGAGTTACGTTCTAAAAATAAGCCGCGATAGGAAATAGCCAACTTTATATTTTACAATCATTATAGATGTTTCAAGGCTGTAAAACCCCTCACTACACTCTTTATACACTTTTCTCAGACAGGCACGAACATTTTCAGATTTTCCTCTCCTGTTTAAACACTCTCAAAGTCCAAACCTTCGTAGAAAAATAAGTCCAGTATTATAGAATGAAACCAAAGGCACCCACAGGTGCATTTGATGGTGCAAAATTTATGGTTGACATTGTTGTGTTTTGGGGGGAGAACTTACAAACATACACACAGCAGGGGCATAATTTCCAGGGGGGTTATGACCCCCCCAGTAATCAGACGCTATCAATATAATCCCCCCAATAAAATTATGAATTATCTTGCATAAATAGGCTGTTGATTTTCTTTACTCATTTCAATTATTACCAGCAAAATAGTTGCATGTTTAATCATCTGGAAATTTACCCAGATTTATTTATTTATTTTGACAGAGATCTTGACACCCCCAATGTTCAGCACAAAGTTAGGCCCATGAACATACAGTACAGCACTTCAGAGTCACACTGCTAGCGAATGTAAATTTGACGTGCTGGACGCATTCTGTGCTGTGCAGGAGATGCGGTACGGAGGAGATTGATTGACAATGGTCTACAGCCAATCAGGTCGCAGAACACGATGTGCTATAAAAAACAAAAAACAAACATGTAAAATTGCACAAAAAAATCCGCGAAACAGTGAGGCCGCGAAAGCTGAACCGCGTTATAGCGATGGACCACTGTATACAAATGAACCTGAATTGAATTGAAAGTTTTAATAGGAAAACCCTTAATCTAAGAAATCAACTTGGGATGTAACACCTAAAATTTAAAACATCCTATTCTCCTAGGATGCCTAAAGGCTAAAGTGCACGCTTACTTTCCTATTTGAAACGATGTCTAAAGGCAGGTTTAAAAAGGTGTGACACAGGTCAAGAAGCACTCCAACATTAACACCTTAGCTCCAGATATACAGCAGCGGTCCTGTACTTACAGGTTTATGTGTCCACTCATCTTCACAGTAGTCTCCCTCCTGCTTGCGTTTGGCAATCTGACTGGGAGCGAGACTCCTCCGCTGGGACGGAGGTTCATATATTGGCATTACAATTTCTTAATCAACACCCTAATGTAGTGTGTAGGCCAAATGAAATAACTACGAATACGGCTTATTACTTACCATTTCCACGTCTATTCTATGTGGCTGTAGTAATGCTGAGACGTCTCGCCTCACCGTGTTGCTAGCGTTTGTTCGTAGTTACCGCTGTCTGCTTCTTGTCTGTGCCGGTGTACTCCTCCGGTACTATAAACACTCGTTTAACAAATACGTGTTCCCAGCGTTAACGTGAAACGCACTACTAGGTGTATATAGTTAATAGCAAAATCACGATAACGTCAGTATACATAAAGTATACGGCGCACTTTCCTCCTCGTTTCAACTTGGCGCTAATTGTTGTACAACACTACGGAAAGCCGGAAGGACAACAAACTGTTGTAGGCTCGATCTTTATTCGTCCTGTTCAATGAAGCAGAGTACCTGTTGAGTTCACTCTGTTATTAGTGACGTTTCTTTATTTGAAATTATAAAGTGAACAGTCAGTCATTCCAGTTCAGTTTGTACAGTAGACATACCAGGCAAATAAGAGTAACAATTAGCAGTACAAATAAAATATGAAGGGTAAATAAGAACGGGGGAGCGATATGAGAGACTTCATAATAGCTTTGTACTTGAAAATTGTATCTGTGACAGCTAATTTGTTGCTGTTATTGGTGACATTGCAAACACCCTTCAGTAACCATTCCGTCATTGACAGGAAGCTCAGTCATGCTTTTCAGTCTTGAAATTGAGCAAAAAGTAACAAAAAGTAATATCAATGACACCATGGCACTTTGTAACAAAAGGTGTGGTTGATTGTCCCGATGAAAAGGTTTTTTTCCCCCAATTTTTTAAAACGTGTTGATAGATCAATAAGTTTAGAAATTAACACCACATAATGTTGATTTATTTAGACTATGAATATAAACCAATGACTATTTTGAATTATTCAATTACTCAGCCAACCTTTTTGCCCGTAACCAAACTGCAGGGGGTGCAACAGGGCCTCTATGATGTCTTTAAAGTAGCTTAACACCAGGAAAAACTGTGACATCAGAATATCACTCTTTTTATCTTAGGATAATTGTAAGAGCATGTTCTCTTCTCAGGAGAAATTGCCGCCGGCGTCAATGAGGTTGTTTTGCGAGTGTCTCCTGTCACAGATCTTCAAAGAAATCACCCCAGCCCTCACTCCAAACAGCTGATAAGAGTTACACACCCGCCCACATCTATAACATTCAATTTTATTTTGTTTATACAACGCCAAATCACACCAAAAGTCGCCTCTATTCGCTTTATACTGTAAGGCAGACCCTACAATATTAGCCACATGTATACATGTGTTAACATTTATTAGAACATATATATAATGTATTAGACCATTAACAATGGTCTTTGAAAACCTGGAGAGAACTTTAAAAAAAATTACAGTAGTTGAAAGTCTGGCCTCTCTTATGCAAAATTTAGAGAAATGATGGATGAATGATGACTCAAGACTTTTAAGTTTAAAGAAATTTAGAGGATTAATCTATTACAGAAAAAATGTAGGTCATGCTCATAATTCTAACAGAAGTCTGAACAACTAACAATCCATCAAACAAGAACAAGAAACTAAATGAAAAGGTAAGGGTTTTTTGGGTTGTTGTTTTTTTTTTTGGGGGGGGGGGGGGTGTCTTTAGCCATCAGAATTGTTGGGAACATATTGGTCCATTAGATTGACCTTTGTTATTTTATTTTATTTTATTTTATTACAGACTGCACAGACATGACTGGGGGAGAGGAAAGAAAGAAAGAAAGAAAGAAAGAAAGAAAGAAAGAAAGAAAGAAAGAAAGAAAGAAAAACAAAAGGGAAGAGGGACAGTGCGAGACAACACTTAAAAAAAAGAAAAAAAATCACCTGGACCACCTGTTGAGAGAAAAAAAGAGGAAACAAGCAAAAAGAGAGCAATACAATGCAGTGATGTGCCCGTGGGCTCTGCCAGTAGGCAGCCATGCCAGAGTGGACCGAGCACCAGGCCCAGAGGCCCGAGGTCCAAGGTCCGAGGGCCCCCCCAGCCCCCAGAAGACTTCCGACTGAGCCACGGGCACCCAGCCCCGCCAAGCAGCCACCGGGAGTGAGCCTGTACATACCTGAGCACCCAGCCCCGGGCATCGAGAACAAGCAAAGCACCAACGCCTGAGGGCATCAGCCACCAGCAGGGAGTGTGGTGGGGTAGATAGGCCCCCATACCTGGGAGGGCCTGAGATGTTCCCAGAGAGGCGAGTCTCGAACTGGGAAGAGTTTCATCCATCTATTTTACGTTTTTACATTTTAACAGCTGAAAATATTTAAGAATGAAAGCTATCAAAAGAATGTAAAATCCAACGTATCCATAAAAATCCTGACTTTTTTTACCCTAATGACAAATATTGCCATCTTCCCACAAACAGATGTAAAAATATTATATAATAATACTTTTTTTTCTTCATTTAAAATCACACAGTCTTTTAAAAAACACTTCAGCCTGAGGTCCAATCAAGTAACAAGGATTAAAACTTACAAACAGAACAGCTTATAAACTACAAACTAAAGGTTCTTAATGCTGTAACAAGTAGAGGAAATTATACAAACAAACTTTTGTATTCTAATCTCCTAAATGTTTGTTATTGTTGTTGTTGTTTAATAATAATCAGCTCATGAATAAATGCCACTACTTTGAGTCTGTATAATTCAATTACCGAGCAATTTTCATTTTAATTCAAATCATTTAATTACTGAGCCTTCACTTCCATTCAGTGAGCTTTGAACATGTCTTTGGTCCACCTGTTGTTCTTTACGATACTAACCACCAGTTTTGGACTTTGACTTCAGTTCACAGCAGCCGCTGTTGGCAACCATCATCTCATCACCCGTCAGCTTTAGAAAAGGATCCCTAACCATCAAACGTGATTCCCTGTCAGCAAGCTCGGTGATGGCAGGAATGAAGAGCCGATAATGATATTTGATGATTTGAAAATCAGATTTTATATAAAGGATTATATGTATTTATGGCAAATAATATGAGTGTGAAATTTAAAAATAAACTTGACTATCATATTATTACAAGGTTGTTATTGTGGATGTCCAAACATCTCTCTTGCCAACATGAAAGTTGCAGAGAGCCCTCTAGTGGAAAAATTATGCAAGATCAACATGTTATAAATGCTCATACCAATAGATCGGCAAATGGCTAATAGAAGCCTCGACCTTGCCCTATTTACTTCACAGTTTTTAAGATTGTGGCTTTGTTTTTGTAAATTAATAATGTTGAGGTTTCTCTCTTCATATTTCACTGAAGTGCATAAATGAATACTAAGAAAATATTTTTTAATATTAAGTTTCAAGTTAATGTCTCCTTTTCCTAACCCTCTCTCAGCAGAGCTCCCCATGGACAAACTGACAGCTGAACTCCAGACAGATCTGCACTTCATGATACTTTTGCTGAAACAGTCTCCATATTTCATCTCCCTTCATGTGGCTGAGATAAGTTACCCACAGGCTTCTCTCAAAGCTGGTTTCTCACCACTTTGTCAGGTAATTTGGCAAACAACATGACAGTTCACAAGTTTGAATGAGCAGTTTGAAATTACACTGAAAATAACAAAATGTTCTCCTCTATGTGAGGAAAGTGTTTGCTGAACAAAACTGCTTTAAGCATTCAAAGGACATTTTGTTCCTTGCTCATGTAGATTGGATTTCTAGATAATTAAAGACCCAAACTTGTAATGAACTAATTGTACTTACATGTACTGTGTTTATTTACACAAATAACTTTTCCTCCCTTGCCATAAGATGTAAGAAACAACTTTGAGCCACATTCAATGTATTTATCCCAAAAAGCTGATTGTGTTTGTCTGGACGTAGTGTTTTCAATGAGAGAAACATTTTGTCACTCATCCAAGTCACTTCTTCAGTCTCAGCTACTGCAGGTTTCCCCAACCTTATGAAAAGTACTTTTGCACAGTAACTGAAACTAGCACCACTGACAAACACGGGCTGTGATGTCAGTTTCTTCATTATTATTATGCAAATTGTCATGGCAATTGATCAACAACCATTGATCAGTGGTCATCATGAGCATTATTCAAAGAGAGTTGGGGAACGCCTGCAATAACAACATCATAAGATGGTGACAGATGTACCCTTAGGCCCCCTCATTGATTCAGAGAGGGTCTTTCCCTTTTCATGTAAATGGCCTCCTTGACTCTGCACTCAGACCAGCGTTCCTCCCTGTCCAGGATGTTACATCCTCATCATTGAAAGAGTGTCCACTGGCCTGTTGGTGTGAATAGACTGAAGAGTCCTGGCCTGACGAGGTAGCTCTTCTGTGTTGTGGCATCTCCTTCGCCAGAGGTTGTTTGGTTTCCCCAACATATAAATCATATAAATCATGGCACTCAACAACGTGCACTATATTACTCTGTTTGTATCAGGGGACAGCATGTTTTGGGGGGTTTAAAAACCACAGAGAAAATGCATCTCAACTGTTTCAATACTTCTGACATATATGGGATCACTAAGGGTTTTCACTTTTGCAGCAGTTGTCCTTCTCTCCTGGATTGGCTGGGGCTTTCTTTAGGTGCCTTCCCAGCTTTGACAAATGTCCAGCTGGGATAACCACATTTACTCAGGGCCTTCTTTATAAGGTTGGGGAAACCTGCAGTCAGCTGAGACAGAAGAGTTCCTAGGATGAGTGACGAAACATTTTCCCCACTGAAAACGCTACGTCCAGATGAACAGAATCAACCTTTTGGAATCTTTAAGAACTTTAATCAGATGTAAAAAGTCATACACAAGTTGTACCTTTACTATAAAAAACAAAAAACAAAAAAGGCAATGTTGACAAACTGAACTTTAATTGCAGGATAGTTCTAGGATATTTTACAGGATATTTTATGTAACCAATTTTATCAAGGGCAATTTATTTAATTTTAAAGAAAAGGAAAAATTGTAAAAACAAAAAACAAACAAACAAAAAAAACCCCAAAAAAACCAAACAAACACAAAAAACCCTGAAACGATCAATTCTAAACTGCTGCTAAATATACCCACCGCAGAACCGCAGATTAATTCTTTCCCTAGCCACGCAGAATGAAATCCCTTTGAGGATGGAGAACGCCAAAAAAGTTCCCAAACTTCCTCCAAGTTCCAGTCCAATATAGGAGCGATGAGTAGAGCAAATCCCCAAAATACTAAATCAAATTTATACTCTACAGTGGATTGAAAAAGAGAAGCTAAATCCTCTGTAAAATCCAGTGCATATTTCAGGGTCTTCGACTCTTATGCTCACTTTGACGAAATCCTGAGGAAATAAAACGTAATTGTTTTTATACAGTTTTAAATCCTGTTCTTCTCCCCATCAAATCACTCGATTCAGACTTTTCACATATAATTAAAAGAGTTTAAAAATGAAAAACACTTTATTACATGTTGTGCTCTTTATGTTGTAATTTAACATGATCTAAAAGTTTATTTGGTGACACAGAAACAGAGTATTTTAAAACTTTACATGTAGTTTGGATCCACACAAGTCTATATGGTCTGTGTGTAGCCCTATTGAGAAATGCCCACAAAAAATTGGACACATCGGCGTAACTTTGTGCTGAACATTGGGGGGGGGGGTGTCAATATCTCTGTCCAAATAAATAAATCTGGGTAAATTCCCAGACGTTTAAACCTGCAACTCTTTTGCTGGTGAGTAAAGAAAATCAGCAGCCTACTTATGCAAGATAATTCATAATTTTATTGGGAGGGGGGTTATATTGGTAGGGTCTGATTATTGGGGGTTGTCATAACCCCCCTAACCCCCCTGGAAATTATGCCCCTGCACCAGACAATGGTTTGTACTCACTCAGCATCAGCACCACCTGACTTTGATGGGAGAGGTTGACAGATAAAATTACTTCATGATCACTGCAGCGCAAGAACAGTGAAATAATGAATTAAATTGTGAAATAATTAATAGTTCGTCAGTTAAAAAACATAGGAAATGAATAAATGAATTATAAGGAAATAAACTGATATTTAATTACTTAAATATTAATTATTTCCCATGTTTATTAATTAATGACACATTAATGAACTAACTGGTGATGTATTTATTCAGTTTTCAGTGCTTGTGGCCCTCCATATTTAAATGAGATCCAATCCAACTTTGAATGATGATTCAAAAGCTGTAACATAGATTAGGGGATTACATGTAAACACTCTCTTGAGCTTTAAATTTCCATTTTATAAAAGTCATTTACTGAGCACTTGCACAAAAATCTCTCATCTTCCCCAGCTGTGCAGGCAGCTGTTTTGTAACAAACTGCACAGAAAAGACAAAAGGCAATGTGGTGGCTGTCGCTGTAGGTGGTAGAGCAGGTCACCTCATCAGGTTGGTGGTTTGATCCTCATCTCCTCCAGTGTATGTAAATATCTTTGGGCAAGACAATAATCCCAAATTGCTCTTCGATGCCTCCATCAGAGTATTTATTTTCTGACCGTTTTCTTCTTCCCACATTTTTACACAAACATATATACTTTCTACTCCTTATAATTTAAAAACTGACTCCTTAATTTATGTTTAATCCATCCGAGGGAAGTTTTTATTTTACGTCGCTGCACACCGTCAACCAATAAACCGATTTGAGCTGAAATGGAGGGAATAATTACACAGAAAAGGCAATCCTATTCATGTATCTGTCACCAGGGCTTATTGCATACAAACAAGTGAAAGAGGCAAAAACACAATTTATGCATCATTTATAGCACTGTGCTCAGGGGTTAAAGTGGGATAGAACGACTGCAGATGGTCACAAATTGTTGTTGCGGTACTTCAGCATCTACCTAGCACTACAGAGTAGCAAGCATTAAAAGCAGTAACATTTGTTTTTCAAATGCAGCACTTTTTGTCAGCTCATCAAATAACAGCAAATACACTCATTTATGTGCAGTTTGTTGAATACTTGAATACTGTTCATGCTAGCTAATGTAATGCTGTATTTCTCAGGGAAAGAAGATTGTGAGATAACTTCACTCAGAGAAAGATGGAAGAAAGACAGGAGAGGAAGAAAAGAGCTTAAATGTAAAGATAAAGATAAAGTTGTGTTTTGTTTATGTTGTAAAACCTCCTGCAAAACAAACTGAGGTAACTAACTTTGTATTATTCCAATCAAAAGGCAGTGTCATCCAGGATAAACTGGTTACCTTTTTATACTGTTTTGAATTTACAATAATGCATTGTGTTGGACTGGTGCAAGTAGGTGTGGTGTTCATGGTCAGAGTTAGATAACATCTAGTATAAGGAGAGCTGAAGATTCACTTTATTCAGTGAATCATCCTTTACAAAAACTGTATACTGTCTAGCATAAAGACAGAACAAACAGTTGGGAAAGGAAATTTTAGAGGATCTTCAGTGTTTTGGACAACCTTGAACACATTATTAAGGATATATTAATGGGAAAATGTTGATATATCCAATCTTGTCAGTTTTCATCATGTGTTTATTTAAAAGCACTTGGTCCTCCTTGAAACACCCTCTACAGATAAATGGATATAGTCCAACCAGCTCTGCCATCATGTCACCATCAGTTTTTCACTGTGAAAATTCAACATTTTATATTTAAAAAATATATTGTTGTATTTGTAACTACCAAGCTCCACCGAGAGTAGTTAAGACTTTGAGTGCTAGAGTTGTAATATAGTATAATTAACGATAAAAGCCAATCTAACATTTAGACTCAGTTACTCTATACCATTAGGAACTTTTATCTTTTACATTTGGACAAGTAATATTTCGTGGGTATTACAGGTATAATAGGAATTTTTTGATACTTTGTATCATTCTTATAGCATTCTTTTTCTGCTCTGACTTTGTGCAGCTCACACTTCATTCAGCCTGTTGCTGTGAGATTTAGGATGCATCGCACTAAAGATGTTCTACGTATTTTTTCGTTATTCCGTTGCCCTGTACTCATGATGTGTAATGACAATAAAGTTAAATCCGAATCCTTTTCTGTGTTGTGCTAGTTGAAGAATGGAAATCCATCATGGTAGACTACGTGAGCAACACGTGAAGACAGCTAGGAAAGAATAAAATATTTCATGCACGTATAAAGTCAGAACTTTCTAGAAAGTTCTTTTCTTTTTGCCAGTGCAGGGTGACTGTGGTCACTAACTTGGTATGAATCCCCAAAAAGCCATATGACAGCATACAGCATGAGTCCCTCTCAGCTAGAGATTATATGAAGCAGTGATCCTAACAGTCTGAACCAAAATCAGTCTCTGCTCTGGGCGTTTCAAAAGACGCATGGTTATAGAACACTGAGTGTTCTGCTTTATAATGAGTTGTGCAACAACATATTAGTTTGCCATATGAATTGTTTATTAAACCAGCATCTGTTACACTTCCAGAGTCTCCTTTAAGACAGAGTGTGAGTGACAGTGGACAATTAGATACAAATGAAAACCTGGAGAGCTGAAGTGGAGAGCAGTCTTCTGTTCATCTTTGTTTTATATCATCTACACTGACCACAAATTCATTAGTAGGAACTGTTAGAAAACAGTTTTCTGAAAGCAGTCAGAAAAAATGGATTAAAACGAGCTTCCTCTTATTATTGGATTTTTAGATCTAAATACTAAAACATGTATTTAATGTAATTCAGCTTGTTTTTCTAATGTCTTGTAAATTCAAGACAGTTAAGACCCTACTTCTGCATGCTCACTGGTTGATTTACTGGGTCGATCTACAACCATCTTTTCCATTTAATACAAACACACAACATGAGTCTGGTCCTCCGTGAGGATTTTCACCTACTAAGTGGTCTCAAAAGAAATCAAACATTTGGTTGTGTTCATACATACACACAAAAAATAGCTGTCGTGGGAAACAAGTTTAAGTTTTGTCTATGATTTCAACGTCTGACAACTTTAACTCTTAAAAACATTTAAGAGTTCACTGGTCACATGTGAGAAGTGTCAGTGTTGTGACATCTGACCTGGATGGGGAGCACTAGCTCACTACTTTTACTGTCTATTTTAATTGTTTTTTTCCCCTCAAAGGTTTAGTTGAGTTTTGTTATAAGTTAGGAGTCTTTAGAGCTCGAATGAGGAACTTCATCTCACTGTGTCATCAAGAAACAACTTCAGCTAAGCTGGTTTCTTATGCTTTCATTTCTCAATGACAAAAAACATACAAGTAGATTACAAACCACAAATGTGTTTTTAATGAATTAGTGCATTTTGAGATTTTGGTTTGTTTGTTTACACACCACGTCTTATTTCAGACTGAAAAACTTCGCTGTACTTTATCTGTTGGATATTGTTGCATAATTAATGAGAGAATTCTTTACTGGGAAACAGAAAAATTCGGAAATTCTTTGTAATATAATAATAATAATAATAATACATAAAGTCTTGTAATACTTCAAACTATTTTTTCCTAGATCCAAAGACACTTCATTTCAAACATACCACAGCACTTTGAGTCAACTCCTGTTTACAAGTCCTGATTAATAAAGCACACCCTCTGTCAGTTCTTAGGTTTACATATCAAGACAGAATAAAACATCAGGTAGTTCTTACCTGGTTTTCTTAAAATTAGTTAAATGCAACATCAGATGAACAACACATTCACTGTGTAATTATATATTCACCCCCCAAAAAATAAACTGCAGACGCGGTGAGTAGAAAAATTAGGTAGACTGCATAATTTTAGAGCTTTTATCAGCAATAATTTGAAGTAATCATTTTCTGTATGACTAGAGTGGAGTAAAAATTCCTCCACAATTTTTACATTTTGTCAGTTAATTTTTTCCCTGTTCATTGCGCTTTGTGGGCATTCAACTCTCATCTTCATGCCGTAGCATTTCAAAGTCTGTTGTTGACCTACTGGTGTGCTTGGGGTCATTTTCATTGTTGCATAACTGAAGTCTGACTAAGTTTTAGCTGTTGGACAGATTTAACCTCACATTTCACTCAAGAAATAGTTGGTATATAAAGGTGTTCATGGTAGACTCAGTGACTGCTCAACAAACCCAATGATCACCCCTTGGTGTTTGTTGTGTCTCCATGTGTGGCACTGTGCATTCAGATACGGTTTTTAAAAGCTAGGCAATGCTGCCATGTTATTTTGAGAGAGAGCAAATGGGCTGGTACTTAGTGTTTTTTAAATACATTCAAAGCACTTTCTACGACAAATCATGCCTAAGCACTTTCAAACATTCACACACACTGTGGTGGATGTATCCTGGTCATCTTGGGGTTCACCATCTTGCCCAGTGATGCTTCAGCAGTCAACCAGTTGCTTTAAGATAATTGCTGATTACTTTCCTCCTTTCAATTGTGTTAACACAATGCCAAGACTTTTATAGGGTTGGTCAAATGTGCTGATGAGCTGCTACCAAGTTGTTGTTTTTTTTGTAGGGACAAGGTAAAAAACTTGGGCGTGTGGTTCGACATGGTGCTCTCTTTCGAGTCTCATGTAAAAGAGATAACAAAGACCGCCTTTTATCATTTGAGGAACATCGCCAGAATCAGACAAGTTTTGTCAAGCGACACTGCAGAGGTTCTTGTCCATGCATTTGTGTCCTCACGCATTGATTATTGCAATGCTCTTCTTTCTGGGCTACCAAAGAAAAGTTTTAGAGGTCTACAGATGGTACAAAATGCAGCTGCTCGCATTTTAACAAGAACTGGGAAATTTGAGCACATTAGCCCTGTACTGAACTCTCTTCATTGGCTACCTTGTCAGGTTCGAGCAGATTTTAAGGTCCTGCTGCTCACCTACAAGGCTTTAAACAGACTGGCACCTTCATACCTCTCCGACCTTTTACATCTTTACGTTCCATCCCGTGCTCTCCGATCTCAGGACTCTGGCCTTCTAAAGGTTCCTAGAGCCAGAAAAAAGACTATTGGAGAGCGTGCTTTTTCTTTTGGTGCCCCGTTTCTGTGGAACACCCTCCCTCAAGATATTAGGCAGGCATGCTCTGTTTCCGGTTTTTAAAACTAAGCTGAAGACACATTTGTTCACCCTATCTTACAAGTCTTAATTCTATGGCTTTCAGTTTTAAATTTTTACTGTTTTTAACTTGTATTGTGTCTTTTACCTGTATTGCTATGTATTGTTTTTATTTATTTTTTATCTTTTTAGTTTCAAATAGTTGTACAGCACTTTGTTTGAAAGCGCTTTATAAATAAAGTTATTATTATTATTATTACCTTACAGAAAATAAGCCAAAATGGAAAACAGCGCGTACAGAAATTATGATGCATTTCATATATTGTAATGATCTAACGAATTAGACACCCTCGGATGCCCTTTACTAATTAAGAAATACTAAGGACCAGAATCTTTTATTATGCCCTGACATGTAAAACCTTATAATTTAAGGAGGGTATACTGTCTTTTTATTGTGACTGTATATTTTCCATAATTCAGAGGTAGTTTCCCCAATCATGCTCATGCCTCAAGCTTCCTTATTTGGAAGAAGGGGAAATGAATTTTTATTTAAAAAAACAAAACAAAACAAAACATGTTTAGCTTGAATTAATAGTTGACTGACAGTACATTTAAGTAAGCTTTACTTAGAAATTGTGCAGCTAGCCCTGCAAATGGTGACCTGTCCATGGTGTGCCTCTCACCCTGTGAGAGCCAGGATAGGCACCAGCCGCTGTCTTAAAAGTTAATATCCTTCTCTAGACAAATGACTTCTCTGGGCTTTAAAACACTTTCTGTTTTTTAACAGGTGGTAGGTAGAAACCTGTGGATGTTAGAGGAAATGAGTTAAAATTGCCACTTTGATTAATGTAACAAAAGGTACACTTTAATTAGACTTAAATAAAACTGAAAAAATCTCACCCACCCTGGTCCTTTCACAACAATCTCTATTACATATGGTGCCTTTTTATCTGTTTTTCTGTACATACTTCTTTTTACATAGTATGTACAGTGACAGTGTACATTTGATCTATGTGGAGTGTGTATTTCTGAGTCAGTGAGCTGTATAGACACACTATGACTTTCAGCTGTATTATGGAAAGAAACACATCCAAATTGAGATTCACAGTCAAACATCACCATGTGTGAAAAGATACGCAGACACACTTGTGCAATAACACAAGCGCTCATCTTCGGGAGGCATTAAGCAAATATCCTTAAATAAATACAAAATAAATTAAATCATATAAAAGAATGTGTTAAAAAATAAAAAAAGAAATTCTGTTACATATTAAAACAAATCGCAAACACAAGTAACAACAGTACTTGCTCATAGACAAAGAGCACAAAGAGTACAGATGGCTACAATCTGTAAACAATTATGGACAGAAGGACAAACATGCATGGAGACAGACACATCCACATGTCATCAGTGTGTAGAAAGGACTAGTGGACCTAAGGTGGTGGTGGATGAGGACTTTTTCTCTGGGATGGGAGTATTATGGAAGAGCTGTCACTTCTCACTTCCCTGTCAAGAGGTATGGGCTGCAGGGCTGTGTTTGACAGCATTATTGGCAGTGCTGCTATCAGCTGCTTTCCTGGATGTGTTGCTCATAGATGGCTCAGGACTAACTGAACAGCACCAAATTCTATGGCAGAGTGAAAGGACATGAGCGTTTCATCAAAATTTCCAGAGTGCAAGGTCATTTACATTTTTTCCACACCAGAAACCACTGAAGGTTACTATTTTGCTCGCACTATAACTGTGTACAAGTTTTACTGTAATTGTATGGTGATAACATAGCCATCGTTGATACAGGAAGAATTAAAATATTCTCCCAGTTACACAAATACCTGCTTAAGGCGAGACACTACCGTTAGTGTTTTTGTGTTATTTTGGTTTCATAGTATGTCTTCTTTCAGAATAGTGGAAAGAATACAAAAAGATATACACATTTAGATTTATTTTTCTGCACTGGACATTTATGCAAATGTTTCACAATGCAGAATTTCTCAAATGTGAGTTCTCTCAGTCAGATACCGGGCAACTCAGTGTTCAATATTCTTTGAGACATGCACAGGAGGAGCCAGAGATGTATCCACCAATCTTTCAGATAGACACAACTCTACCACCTGACACACAGCTGCCACAACTACAAGGTGTCCAAGGTGGGCTCTCATCCATGTACTGACCAGACCAGAAGTCGAGCTTATGTGTGCTCAGGGTGGAATCGCCTCA
The DNA here is from genome assembly GCF_963969265.1 of Rhamphochromis sp. 'chilingali'. Lineage (NCBI taxonomy): Eukaryota > Metazoa > Chordata > Actinopteri > Cichliformes > Cichlidae > Rhamphochromis > Rhamphochromis sp. 'chilingali'. The sequence continues at coordinate 25,491,559 of NC_137934.1, forward strand.
TGCTATCAGTAGTGACACTGAACCTAGTGTCTGTAATATACAGTGATCCATACACTGCTTAAAAAAATTAAAGGTACACTTTGAAACCACATCAAGTCAACTCAGTGGGGAAAAAAGTCATGTTGGGTATTTATTTTAATATGGACTTGGTAATGGTAGGAATTGAAGAATGCCACATCATTTGAGGGAAATAAAAATTGTCAACATATAGAAGGCCGAATTCAAAGATGCCCCGAAATCAGAGTTTAAAAAATGATGCAGCAGGTTAGTCCATTTCGCAGAAATTTCATTGCCGCAACTCAAAATGCTGCAGTATTTTAATAGTTTGTATGGCCCCATGGCCCCCTTAACACCATTGAGGCATGCTCCTAAAGAGAAGACCGATAGTGTCCTGGAGGATCTCCGTCCAGATCTGGACCAGAGCATCAATGGGCTCCTGTTTTGTGTGGACTGAAACATAATGTCCCAGAAGCGTTCTATCCTTCACCCACCAACAACTGGGGAGGAAACCAGGACCCACTCCACCAGCGTAGGGTCTGACAATCGTTCCAAGGCTTTCCTCCCGATACCTAATGGCAGTCAGGGTTCTGTTGCCTAGCCTGTAGAGGTCCCTGTGTCCGTCCAAGGATATGCATTTGCAGACAGTCACCACTCACCACCAAACTGGTCATGATGAACAATATTACAGGTTCTCCATGGCTTCTCCAGACCCTTTCATATCTGTAACATGTGCTAGTGGTGGACTTGCAAATTCTGGTATTCAATGGCAAATGCCAATCGGACTCCCTGGTGCCAGGCAGTGACCATAGGGCCCACTAGAGGACGTCAGCCATCCTCATGAAATCTATTTCTGACTGTTTGGTCAGAGACATTCCCACCAGTGGCCTGCTAGAGGTCATTTTGTAGGGCTTTGAGTTGTCCTACTGGTGGATCTCCTGGAGTAAGTACTTGTCTCCTGGAACCTCCAGACATGGCAAATTTTCTGGCAATGGCACGTATTGATGTGCCATGTTGGTGGAGTTGGACTACCTGTGCAGCCTCTAAAAGATGCAGGCATTGCCATTGTCACCAATAGTGACAATGGCCTTAACCAAATGCAAAACTAGTGGATATAAACAGTCAGAAAAGACAAGGAGGGGAAAAAATGTCATTCACCTGCAAAGCCATTCCTGTTTTGGGTTTTTTCTCACAGACGCTCCTCTAGTGCACCTAGATTTAATGAAATGTTAATTGAAGTAACATCAAAACAATTGATACAACCTTCTCTGCTACTTAATCTGACCAGCTCACTGTCACAGAAGTTGGTTGACTTGATGCTATACTCTGATTCAAAAGCATCCCTTTAATTTTTTTAGAGGACTGTATATGAGGAGATTGAGCTTTTAGTGTGCAAGATTTCTTTTAACCATTTTCACTTTGTTCAAATGTGGAAACTCCACTTTAATAACCCTTTTTAAACAGATTCAGGGCTTTCTATGCGTCATTCAGAGTCTAGTTTGTGATAAAGTATTGCAGAAGATGAAATAGTTGTCTCCTGAAAAAGTATTCTCCTGTACTGTCACTCATCTTACCTGGTCTGACCTTTAGTTCTTTAATTCCAGACTTTTCAAGATCTGCATGTTGGAAGTAACTTGTTATGTTAACATTTCTCAACAGTGAGCCACATAAACAGCCAACTTTTTTTCATAATGCGGCATACAAAATGTTTTGTTCAATTCAGACCTCATGTGTAGCACGTACTAACAATTATAGTGATCAGAGCAGTCACATCCAAAAAAACAAGGAGTCTGTGAGCTAGTGTTCATGCTCTCTTCACAAATTGTCTAATTAGTCAGAAAGGTTGTCACATTATCTTTTTCTTTAAAACGACAGGTGTTTAAATCATGTTTAATTATTACTTGTTATTAAACCCTGTCTTTCTTCCACAGCGTCTTTTGTTATCGCTCACTCAGCTCTGTTTTTTCCCTTTACTCCCAACCAGCTACAGATGGCTGTTCCTTCTACCAGAGGGTTCTTCCTCCTCAAAGAGATTTTTCTTCCCACTGTCATTAAGTGCTTGCTCTTAGGGGGTAGGCTGATTGTTGGGAATTTCTGTCTATCATTGTAGGGTCTTTACCTGACAGTATACAGTGCCTTGAGGCGACTATTGTTGTGATTTGGTGCTACATAAATAAAATGAAATTGATCTGTGTTTGATTGTTGCAGTCACACACAATGCAGCACGCAGTGTGTTTGAACAGCAGCTTTGTTCTCACTGGCAGCAAACAAAAATTCAAAATGTTTTCAGCTGCCATAACTTGACCCGATCCCTGTGCCGATGATTTTTACTGCTCTATAACTGTTTGGACAGTACTGAAGATTGCAGAAAGTGGAATCCTCTGGGACACTGGTGTACGCTGAAGTAGGAAAACACAAAGGAACATTATGTAATAAGCAACAAGGAGTCAACCTTTGAGGTCAGAACTCCAAGAACTAAAATGAACCTTTGAATCTAATGAATTGAGATCTTTCCTAAATCCCTCCTATTCCTCTACCCTAAGTGTATACTGTAGAAATGTATGTGAAGGCACACACTGTATTGTCATGTGAAAACCTTGTAACGCTAATATAAAACACAAGTGTTAACTACGCCTGGAGAAACAGAAAAATAGCAGTTTCATCTGAAAATGCTGAATGGACATATTCAAATCAAGGCAGTTTTCTGATGCTTTTAGGAAAGTAAACACATTGGAGATTAAGCATCCAGCAGCAATAAAATGTGTATTTCGATGTTCTTGTGCTGGACAGTACTGAAATGTGATGGAGCAAGTTAAAGGGAGTGCGGAGGAAGCAGGAGTGAGTGAGTATGGAGGATGACTGTGTGCAGCTGGGGGTTATAGGATTCCATCCATGAAACTGGTGTCTAGCCGCTGGATGAGCACCCGGATAAAGGACATCTCCTTGCGAGTATTTTCAAAGATGACCCTAGGATCATCAGACTGGCAGCGCAGACAGTTGGGAGCCATAACCATGGCCAGGTTGTTCACATCCATTTTGGTGATGGCCACATTAGCAGGCTGGGCAAATACCTAGACAAACACAAGGAAAGATCTCTATCTAATAAATGCAATAACATTTCAAGGTCTTAAGCATACTGTGATGATCTGGCAGGCATAATATTACAGTGCTGGAAAAAGATTATGTTTTGTGTTTCTCTAAAGCTCATATCTGATCATGGTCATTTAATTTGGCAACACTATGTAAATGTGACTCCCATTGTGCTGCAGCTTTTTTGTTTTAACAACAGTTCTCAGCTTTTCAGAACTGTTGAGACCAACTGCTGTAATTTTAAAAGCCAAATGTTTTCAGATTCTTTAAATAAAATGTCATAGTATTCATAGTTTTCCATAGTCTCCTTTGTTGTAGTTTCTGCCAAAATTCACAACACATTTTCAGTGGTAATAGATCAGTTTAGTGTGGATTGGTATTAAGATAACCAAATATCAGATATGTTACTCAAAACTGTTATACATCATTATATATCATTCAGAAAAACTTGAAATGTGCACTCTTTATAAATGGTTGTTCTTGTCTCAGTGATTTCCACAATCACAGAACAGTTGTTAGAGAACAGTTTTCCACTCAGTCCATCTCAAATAAGCTTGGGCCCAGGCAGAACACACCGTTTCTGGATTATACCTGTTGCAACACAAATACTCAAAAGTAGATGATGAAATAGCAAAGTTCTTTGCAGGTTTACACTAAGAATCATTAACATTATCAGTCTTTTATCTGCTCTACATACATTCTTCTTTATAACTCACCCGCTCTCAGATGCTGTTTTAATATCCAGTCACGTTCAGTTCAATTCAACTTTATTTATTTGGCAGCAAATCACAACAACAGTTGCCTCACGGTGCTTTATTTATTCATAACCAGGACTAGGGAGGGGCATGTACGGTGGGGATGGTAGGTGGTAGGATGACAGATGTTGTGAAGGAGGGCGTGTCCCATTTTGACCTTGGGACTTCCAGGTCACAGATGTTAGAAGTGAAGAAGTTTCTCGGATGAGAGAGGTGAAACGTCTTCAAGAAACTTAAAGAAGTTCAGACGCTTTTCTTTCCAAGCTCCTTAGACAACCCAGAACATAAGTCCAGAACTACCTCAGCAAAAAAGAACAAGATGGTAAGCTTGAAAACATGGAGCAGCCAGCACAGCCTCCAGACTTAAACCCCATCAAGATGATTTGGGATGAACTGGACAGAAGAGTGAAAGCAAAGCACGCTACAACTGCCAACATTTATGGGAACTTCTACAACAGATAGGGAAGAAGCTTCCGAAGAATATTTGATTTCTATTGTAGACAGAACGCCACGGGTGTTTTTAGCTGTTACATCTGCCAAAGGTGGCAACTTTGATGAGTCAGAAGTTTAAAAAACATTTTGGTTTATAAATTGATTTCTTTTTTAACTCCAACTGCTTATTTGTACGATGCTTTCATTTCAGAGTGCAATGAGACATTAAACTCCATAATTTTTTAATTAAAACCTAGAAACCTGGAAACCTTTTACCAGTAGTGTATATGATCATATTTAAGACTGAAACAATAATTAATGGTAGGACTTCTTTGAGCAGTCTTGTGGGAATGAGGTCTAAAAGACTCATTGATGGTTAGGAGGAAGTAATGACTGAAGTTAATTCAGAAAGATCAAGAGGAGAAAGAGTCTAAATACATATCAATGGTACCGAAAGTAGCTGGACATAATGTTACATCAGTAAGATGGTTATGAATATTTTTTTATTTAATGTTTAAAATTTTATAACTCTGACTCTCTCGCACCTGGAATCATCCGTCCCTCTTCTTCACCATTTGGTGTTTCTTTTTGGTTGAAAAGAAATACAAAACTCTCCATCCCTGTATTTATTTCACTGGTCTGAGAAAAATCACAATTTAAAAACAAATACCAGTTTCATTTGTCGTCTTCTGAACCAGATGGTTGGCTTGATGGTTTTGGAGAACAATCTTCTCCAAAAGTATCTGGTAATGACGTTCAGTCTCACCAGCGTCCCTTCTGTGTTTAGGGGCTCTTGTTAACAGCATTCTGTGAGATTTCCTTAACTACTTCACCTTCACCTATCTCAGTGACATCTTGATCTTCTCAGAGTCAGTCCAGGAACATGAAAGCCTTGTCTGACAAGTGCTTCAACAACTTCTTGGGAACAAGTTCTACGTTAAAGGTGAGAAGTGCGAGTTCCATGCAGAACTTTTGTCATTGCTTGGTTTCATTGTGAAGAAAGGACAAATAAAGGCTGATCCAACAACAGAGGCAGTAGTTCTCCCATCTTTACTTCTAAGAAACACTCTCTCTCTAAGGTACTTTTTATACCCAGTCATAATACTGATGATTAACTTGATTACTTGCAAATGTTCATCCTTTCTAGTATAACATACTTTTTAAACCTTTTGTTACCCCTGTGCCAACCTTCTTGAGGTGTGTTGCTGCCATTACATTCACAATTAGCTAATATCTTTATTAAAAGTGAAAAACGTGTCTAAGTTTGAACATTTGATATATTTTATATGTTCTATTGTGAATAAAATATGGGTTTATAAAATTTGCAAATCATTGCATTCTGTTTTTATTTATTTCACACAGCATCCAAACCTTTGTGGATGTGGGGTTGAAGTATAAGTTGTGCTAACATGTCTCTATTCAGGTCATAGTAGTCTAAGGAGTCTAAGGAGCTTGGAAAGAAAGCAACTTCTTTAAATTACTTGAAGACGTTTCACCTCTCACGCTTCAGTTATAAAGTCCCAGGTATTTAAATCCTAGTTAGGGTTCAAATATACGGACTACAGAAACCACCCATGCTTTAACTTGAGATGCAATCCGGACTGCTTCCCAAGAGATTGCACCTTGAGTCTACAGTCAAGGGACAAGAGCTGAGGCAGATCTTATAGAGAGCAAAGTAAGTAAGTATGAAGAGCACTCCAAAGTGAGATCAACCTGACCCTGCAGGAACTCACAAAACTTCTACCTTCTCCCATTTCATAAGAGGTTTGTGGACAAGGCACAGTTGGCACAACACACGAAAGAGAAAGAAAGACAACTCCAGAAATTCCAACACTCCAAACCAAAACTTACTACTTTCAATTAATGCCCAGACTAAAACGGAAAGACTTCACAACCAAAGACAGCCAGGTACGTCAAGCACAACTTATCAAGCTCAGCTTTACAAATCTGATAATTTTACCATCCAAAAACCTTTCTGTGCGCACAAATGTCTGTGCAGATAACCATTTGTAAATCTTAGTTTACGCTTGTGGATCATATCGTACACATTTGCAACCCTTTTGAGGCAAGTTGTGTATAAATGACCAGTATTTATTCAGGTTTGGGCATACATATTTTTAAAATGGTTTCATATGTGGTCAAATTGCTTTGTATTTGAGTCTGAATTGAAGCACATGCTTGTGAGTCTTCAAAAGTTAAACACAAATCACTGCACGCGTTCATAAATCTTCATTTATGTTTGTGGACCATACTGTACATATTTGTAACCCTTTTAAAACACCTTTCTCTTCTATCTGCCAGAACGAAACGTGTACGGGACGGACAGGACTATAAATCCCACTTCAGCTGTACATCTGGAAAATGGTAAACGGTAAACGGACTGGTTGTTACACAACTTGCCTCATTCACCCATTCATACAAGCACTTTTTGCTATGCTTGTTCTATCTAAGTGTTTTCTATCTACTATTTACACACATTCATACTCTGATGTATGCATCAGAGAAGAACTTGGGGTTAGTATCTTACCCAAGCATATTTGGCACTTTGACTGGAGCAGCCTGGGATCGAACCACCAACTTTACAATTAGCAGATGACCTGCTCTAAGTAAAAAGGTCAGTCTTGGGATGATGCAAAGGTTCAAATTTTGGATGGAGAAGACTGATGTTTTGACATAGAAGAAAAATAGGCCATATATGTCCACTGTGAATGACCACCTTTGAACAGAGTGGGTGGTTTATGCCATCAGCTGTCAGCCCCCTACAATTCAGTCTCGAGATCCCTTCCCAGGTGCCTAAACTCATGTTGCATGAGGTGATCTCAACAGGTCACATGACAGGGTGAGGCAAAGTCTCACACTGGTTTCACCTGAAACCAGTGTAATGACCCATACCTTTTTTCACACACTGGCAGATGTGCATGATTAATAGTAAGTCAGGTTAAGGGACAGTCCCCACTAGGTTTAAATCCCTGGGATTTTCCACCATTTGGTTTTAGAAATTAAGAAGCCTCTTCGATGAGAGGTGGAATGTGTTCAAGAAATGTTAAAAAGTCCACTCGCTTTCTTTCCAGCTCCTTAGACAAGCTGTGCTAACCTGTGCATATTTGTGTTACCTGTAGGAATCGAATGAGATAGCAGAGCACCAGTTTGTTGATATGTGGCAGGCCCAGCACCACACCGACAGCTGCTTCTGGGTTGTCATAGTGAGTGATACACTCCTCATAAAACTCGTGAGGGATAAGTGGTTCTTCGAGCTCCCTGTACCAAAGTTTCAGCAGAGAGGCTGCAGATACAGAAGAGGACACCAAGTGAGACTTCTAAGAAAGCACTTATTCAGGAATGAAAGTAATTTGAACATCTCATACTACTGCAGGCGGATCATATCTGGGCTGCAGAGACACAGTGTTCAGTAGCACTATTCAACAGTGTGTATGTGTACCAGGAATGTGTGGGTCTTCCAGTCCTGTAGGGATTTTCCATTGATCCACTTGCAGCTTGAGGGCATTGACTTCATCTATGTCCCCTGGTACTCTGGAGATCAAATATCACAGGATATTTACACTTCCGGCCCTCTTCTTATGCTACATAGTTGTTTTGCATAAAGAGTGTGAGAACCAGAAACACAAGGATGTACAAGAGCTTCATCTCAGACATGCAGAAAGCAGATACAACACACACAACCTGCTGACCACATAACTGCTCACAAAGACTTGTAGCAACTCTTATAAAAACACAAATGTTTCTTCATCATTTTTGAAATGCATTAAAAATATGTTGAAAACTGACACATAATTGTGGCTAGAAGAGAAATCTGATATCCAAATGTATGTATTAAAAGATTATATGTCATTAACTTGCCCAACTTTGCACTTCTTTCCTTTGAGTTTTAAACTGACTGTTTGTCAGCCCTTAAAACTTAACCTGGTTGCAAACGTGGTTGCAACATGATGCAACATGACAAGCTCCACATTTTGACCAAGACTTATGTACTTTAAGAGCATGTGACCAAGAAATTATTTATAGTAAGATTTTGCATGGTTCCACTAACTAATGACACATTAAATAGTCATTAAATGCTTCACAGAATTTAATGTCTGTAAAGCATTAATTTTATTTTGTTTCATTTTTTTCCCCTCACATCTGTTTTCATACTGTGCAGTCTTCTATCATCTATTTGGTCCCATTAGCTCCCTTCCTCACTCACCTGAAAATGCCTTCTGTTTGGTCTCCATTGAGACACAGAACCTCTTCAGAGAGGCGAGTCTGTACCCATGGCAATTGGCGGTCTGGATATCGCTCCTTCTGGAGTGCCATGACCTCCTCAAGGGAGGACCCAAACATGGAAGGGTTGAAGATGGCGTTCCTGGCATGCTTGATTTCCTCTATGCAGGGTTTCTGCACACCCTGAAAAAGTGTGACAGAAACGCACACACAGACACACACAGATAAGTTACTGCAGGGCAGCTGAGGCAGAGCTGAGAGCATTTTGAGTACTAAAGGAACATTCAAAAGTATCAAGTATTAAGATGTCAGTGAAAAAAATCCACAAATATAGTTAAACAGTACTTGAGCGATTATGGATTTTGGCGATCTCTACACGTCAACCATGGGAACATACTTTCTTCTCGCATGAGTTTACTTTCTAACTCTCGTCTGGATTATTTCCTAGTCAGCAGCTCACTGTTGAGTGACATTTCAGACACTGAAATACACCTTATACCTGTCAAGGATCATGCTCCCTTGTCTTTAATTCTAATACATAAGTAGGTCATTCAGCCAAGTAAAAACTGGAAATTTAACACATTATTGCTTATAAATGAAGATATTATTAAATATTTTAAAAAAGAGTGGGCTTTATATTTAGACTATAATGACCTGCCTGGAACATCAGTATGTGGTCTCTGGGAGGCAGGAAAAGCTGTGATGAGAGGAAAAATAAGTTCATTCTCATCTCATCAGAAAACAAATATATATTCACCACAGATGAGCTCATCTAAACACAAAACTGATCTGTTTCTTGATAACATAGCCCTTCCAAAATTATTAGACATTAAGTTATAGCGATCAAGGGTATAAAATGTGTAATAAACCTTCTTAAGAGCTTTAGATTATTAAATAAACTGGCTGAAATGTACAGTTCTTCCAATTGCTCCTTCCATTTCTTCCTCATTAATAGTCAGGTATTGTTTCTCCTAGGCTTACAGATTTAAATACACTAAACTACATACTACATATTTATGAATATATTTATACTCATAAATATCATGTCTATATGTTCTTCTTTTGCAGGCTGCATCACTGAAATGAACATTTGTGTCAATAAAGACTAGGTTGAAAAGGGGAAGTAAAAACATGTGGACAGACGGCGCTCCGTACCTTCTTGGCTCCAGTGAGTGCAGCTTTTGTCAGTTTCCTGTAGCAGTATTTAGCATAACTGCTAATGGCCACACCTTGAGCAACAGAAAAAGACAACATATTAACAACATTAGGAGACTGTTTTAGTTGTCTTAAATTGATTCATTAGCACGACAACAACTCAAACATTCTTCCAATCTGTGGAGATTCTGTATCTCACGATGTCAATCACTGGTGTTGGATTACCATTTTGTAGATTTGATTATGGCGCTTTGGCTGTTGCCATCTGAGATTTGAAGTAGGAAGTGTCCATATGTGGATGACAAGGTGGAGCTGGTGAATAAGGCTTCAATGCTCAAGTCAGCGCTCAATATATGTACATCAATGATAATTTGCTTCGGAGAACCACTTCTAATTTCAATAATTGCTTAGGCAATGGCAGCAACTATTACTGTGTTTTGAAAAAGCAAAATGAAATAAAAACTTAGTACAACAACAGTAATTGTAATCTCTGACTAAAAGAGAGATGGAGCATCAGTTGTTTATGAGAGACTTTAAAAATAGTGCTGAAAGTAAATCTGACAGCCATAGTGACTGTCTGTATTTTGTTGCAATTTACAAGAGGTCACCCAAGGGAAATAGCACAAGAAGTTATACTCAAGCTAAGGCTTTGTTACAGGAACATTTTGGAAATGGATCGTCAATGAAACCGAGCTCGTTAAATCAGAGGACGTTAAGGTACTTCAGGACTACAGTTTACTTCTTAGAGAAACGGTAAATGTTAAAAGAACTGATTCCTACTATGGTGCCAAAAAATGTTTGCCCCCTTCCTGATTTCCTAGTGTTTTGCATATTTGTCACACTTACATGTTTCAGATTATAACCCAAGTAAATACAAAATGCAGTGTTTAAATGATGATTTCATTGATTAAAGGAGAAAAGTTCTGCAAACCTGACTGGTCCTGTGTAAAAATAGTAATTGAGTTCAGTTTCACTAAACACACCTGATTACTGGCAGAGCTGTTAAATCAAGAAAACACCTAAATAGATCCTGTCTGACAAAGTGCGGCAGACTGAAAGATCTCAAAAAGCCAGACATCACGCCACAATCTAAAGAAACACCTGAGAAACAAGTCTGGAAAAGGTTATAAAGCCATTTCTAAAGCTGTGATGCTCCAGTGAGCCACGGTGACAGCCATTATACACCAGTGGAGAAAACCTGGAACCATGCCTGTAAATAAGGAAAACATTCCACATCAGAAGGATATTTGGCTTCATTTAAGACACATTCCCCTTCTAGAAATCGAGTCAGAGATTGAGTCACTGTTAGGGGTAAATGTACCAAAGGCACTGGAACCACTGAGTTTAAAAAAAAGAGTAAAACATATTAACAAATTGAAAGTACATAATGTTTGTCTGTGAGATGGTTATGAATATTTTTCCAAAGGTATCCAGAGCCGCATGTAGTGAAAATGTAAAGCTATTGCTTCACTCGTCTACGTTCATCTGAAGAGGAAAAAATTTCCACGGGACTTTTAAACCAAAGGTATTCACAGTTTTACTTAACCAAGCCAACACGAATGCAATAAAATAACTTTCATTACCCATGAATTTACTTATTAAATAACTAATTACACAAAATAAGTTTGACAGTAAATATAAATACTGAAATATATGTACTATATTAACTTGGCTCCCACACCACCTCTGTGTAATTCATTATTGTACATTTAAACATTTTTAGGAAATGATCAGACAAAAGAGGAAGGTTAAGAAAGATCCTTTATTCCGACCATAGCACACGGACTTGGAGATAAAAGGATTCAAAGGGTTTGCATAGCAAGTGGCTGTAGACAAATTGGCACTTGATGATGGGACATTATGGTATATCCCTCACAATAGTGCTGAACTCATGCAGAGGCTAGATCTCACTAGCTCTTTGACAAAAGTTGCAACCAGAGCTTGGACAACATTATTGAAGCACTGTTGAATCATCTGGACGGAGAACAAAACAAAAGGCAGTCTACATCCAAAGAGGAACTTTAGAATATCCTTAAAGAATCGTGCAGAACAATTTATGAGGACTACTAATAGAGATTAGAAGAATGCTTGACCAAATGAGTTCATGTTGTGTTGCAGAATAAAAGTGGTTATACCAAATGATTCACTTTCATACTACATAGAATTTTACATATTCAGTTTTAGGCTTGTACACTGTATTTCCTTGGATATTTGGTAAACATTATGGAAACCATTTGTGGATATAGACATGTAAAAACACAATGACTACTTAATTCAACTCAATTTTATTTCTGTAACTCTAAATCAAAAACAGTTGGCCAAAGTTACTCTATACTGTTCATGGGACCCAGCTGGACGCATCCCAAAGAGACGACATGGGCCCAACATCCCGTAGGCCTGTCACTCACAGGGGGCATCATAGCGGCAGCCAAGAGTGGAGGCCTTGGCGGACCAATCCCCTCCTATTGAGGCTGGTAATCGAGACATGGAACGCCACCTCTCTGGTGGGGATGGACCCTGAGCTAGTGCATGAGGTTGAGAGATACCGGGTAGATGTAGTCAGGCTCACCTCATTGAATGTCTTGGAACAAGCCTCCTTGAGAAAGGCTTGACTCCCGAAGGCTCTGGATGTTGTAGGAATGTCATGTTTGACACTCCTCTGTAACATTGTGTGGAGATCTGGAGTGGTGTCTCAGGATTTTAAGACTGGGATGGTGAATGCCATCTTTAAGAAAGCGGATTGGAGGATGTGCTTCAACTAGGCCAGGGTATTGGAAAGGACAATATGTCTGTTAGAACAACCCCAGATCCAGGACAACAATGCAGTTTCCATCCTAGTAGTGGAACCATGGGCCAGCTCTTTATCCTCTCAAGGATGTTTCAGCGTGAATATATGTGGAAGTTTGTCCAACCAATCTACGTGTGCTTTGTATGCTTGTGGAGGGCGCTGTAGGAGTATGGGGTGTCTGGCCTGTTCTTATGAGCCATTCCATGTCCATGTACAACCGCAGCGAAAGCTTGATCCCTTATTGCCAGCAATCTGTTAGACTAATTTACAGTGGGAGACTGCTCTTTGTCACTTTTGTTCACAACATTTATGGACAGTATTTCTAGGTATAACCAAGTAGCGGCCACAGAATCTCATCTCTGCTTTTTGTAGATGACGTGGATGACTCCTTTTTAATGTATATGTCAAAGTCAGCAGAAAGGTATTAAATCACCACTTGGTACTTGTTTTAGTCAAATATCTTCACCAAAAATAAAATGATTCTATAGAATTTAATTATTTCTTTGGATTGTGAGTTATGTAGATGTCTGTTGGAACTGTCTGGTGATAGAATCTCCTCCAATAACAATAGAATAGAATAGAATAGTCATTTATTGTCATTGTACATGTACAAGAAATTGTGAGTGCTTCACACCAAGTGTGCTAGAATAAAATATAAAAGCAGGAATAAATAACACCTGAAGGTGGAGACAGATTCCACCTGTTCTCCATTTACAATGACAGGGGAGTGGACCTGTCACTGCCTCCTGAAGTCCATTATGAGTTCTTTTGTTTTAAGGACATTGAGCTTCAGGTTGTTTTCTGAGCACCAGTGGGACAAATTCTCTCGCTCCGCCCTGTACGCTGTCTCAACTCCAGTTGGTTAGGAAATCCTGTGATCCAGGAGCAGGTGGCAGGGGGGATGTTGAGGTGGTCCAGTTTGTTGGTAAGGATGTCTGGGATGATGGTGTTGAATGCCGAGCTGTAGTCCATGAAGAGCATCCTCACTTAATTCTTCCTGTCATCCTCCGTAGACTGATTTGGTCTGTAAACAAACTGGTAGAGATCGAGATAGGGCAGTAGGCAGCATGTGCTGAGAGACTATCCGCCTCAAACACTGGTGAGGGCTTGAATGCCTCTTCACACCTGGCGGGAGTTGTTGTCAGTGAGGAAACCCTCTATACTCCTCCTGCAGGCCTTCTTTGGCCCGTTTGATGCTCCTCCTCCTCAGGTTGTCCCTGGCAGTGATGTACAGAGAACGGTCCCTCAGCATGAAGGCTGAGTTACGAGATCAGAGCATGTACTTCACTCGTGATCCAAGATTTTTGGTTAGGAAAAACCTAGGTGGTTCAGTGACCTGGGTGCTTGGAGAGGTTTGTTTCCTAAGGGAGGTGGAGACAGGGAAGAGAGATGGTCAGATTGTCCTAGGTGGAGGAGGGGTGTCGGATTTTAGGCCCACTTGATGTTATTCTACACATGGTCCACTGTCCTGTCCCCTCTGCTCATGTACACTTAACATGTTGGTGGAATTTGGGGAGTACTGATTTTAAATATGTCTTATTAAGGTCCCCTGCAACAACATTGCCTTTTTTAATGTTTTTCCATCTGCCCCATAAACCAGCTCCCTTTTGTTAAATTCAGTTCTGCCTGCGCTGTCTGCATCTGGTCCTCCCTTAAAACACACGCCAGTGATCGTGACACCATTAGCTTGCGAGGTAGATAGAAGCGTCTGCACTGACTGGACATGGCCTCTAAGTACGGTTAGGAGTGACTGTCTATAATTCTACTGTTGGCATCAGTTATGAAGTACATAAGGACAGAACGCTCCGCCCCTTCCCTTACCAGATTCACTCCAGTCCTGGGGGTGTAGATTCCGGCCCGGTAACTCCACCGAGGCACTGGATTCAGTTACAATCAGCGGACAACACTCCTGGACAAAGCAGTTGTATTAAATCTCTGATTATAGCTCCTCCATTGTGTTTTTGAGAGATGCATTGGTTGTTTTTGCAGCTGGATGCGACAGCCAGCTCTGCATCCCCACTTTTATTTTATCTTCTCGCTTGCTGTTCCTGACAACAACCCACGAAACACCCGATGGTCTTGCAATCTCAGGTGGGAGACTTTCATTCCAATCTAAAGTCCAGACTGAGGTTGAGGCCAATGCCAGTTCTTAACAAGTGGAAGTGATCAGTGCTTTGCAGGACGACGCAACGAAAAGGCATAAGAGTATGAGTAAAAGCAATTGATTTGTGTAGCGAAATAACTATCCCTCTTTGTCTAGAATTAAAATGAGCAGAGAAGATGTGGTTAAAGGTTTTTTTTTTTATATCTGAGAGTCAGTTTACAATAAATGTAAACAATGTAAGCTTTAAGTTTATTTATGTGGCAGATGCTTTGAGTCTCTGCCTGTGTTCCAACACCACAGATATTCTAAGTTACAAAACTTGGCAATGTCATTATGAGAGATTGCAAATTTATAAAGTAGAGTAGAAAAAAAAATGTTTGTGCATGTGTGAATATATGTGTTTGTGTCTTGTGCCTGTATGTTGAGGGGATATAAATGAAAAATGTACGGAATAAGAGAAGTTTGTAAAAATCAAAAAGACAAGGAAAGACGAATGCTGTGTCAATTTCTTTTCAATGAAAAATTCCTGTGTTACTTTTACAAAATGCTTTGTCAATATCCATTTGCACCATGAAGTGCTGTCCCGTCAATCTTTAAGCATTTGGCTAAATACGAGTAAAGAGTGTAATTTATCCAAGTCTTTCCATCAAAAGCCACCTCAGTAAAATACCATCCAAGTGACTTGGTTCCAGACAGATCATGTGTCACTGGTACTAAATAGCAGAGATGTGTGTTGGACCCTCACCTTTGGTGTCATTCAGAGGGTCCATGTGTCGATAAATATAGCCCTCCAGGTAAGTGTGGAAACGGGGTGTTGGGGGAAAGAAAGCTAGACAGATGGCCATCAATTCCCAGCCTCGCTCTAGGCTGTCGTAGCGGAAGTTCTCTGTAGTTTGACGACACAGCTGGATGTAGAGCTCATCACGCAAACCCTGATTACTCCACCCACGCACCACAACCTGACAGACAGGCAGAGGACCATGTAACATTAAAAAATTTGAGGTCATTTGAACTTTTCTGTCCAACTGATTTACCTCAATTCTGCAAAAATTGGAATGGTGCGTAAAATGTATATGAAAACACAATGCAATGATTTGCAGCTGTCATAAATATTTTATGCACAATAGAACAAAGACATATCAAGTATCGGAAATCAGAAGATGCACCATTGTAAGAAAAAATAAGGTCATTTTGTATTAGGTGGCAGCAACATGTCTCAAAAAAGTTGGTACAGAGCCATGTTTAAAACTTTGTTGCGCCAGATGTTTTCAGTTAGTGAAACAAATCCAGTATGCAGTTTATCATTGTCTTGCTGAAATATACAAGGCTTTTCTTGGCAAATATGTTGTCTGGATGTGAGTGTTCCATAGGCAGGGTGCAGGATTTTGAACTGAATGTTAATAACAGGCCAGATGGTCTCTCTCCTATTTAATGCAGAGGATGCGGTATCTTTGTTTTTAAGAATTTCAAAGGTTGATTCGTCTGACCACAGAACAGTCTTCTACTTAGCCCAGTCCATTTTAAAAGGACCCTTAGCCCAGAGAACATCGCATCACATCTTTGCATAATAAACCTTTAACCTGCATTTGTGAATATCACAGGAATGTTCACAGACAAAGATTTCTCAAAGTGTTTCCGAGCCTGCAGTCATTTCCATGAGAGAATAATGACTGTTTTCAATATAGTGCCACCACAGGGCCTAAATAACACAGGGACCCAATACTGGTTTTTCGACTTCATATTTTCTGAATCTTTTGATGATATTTTGTTCTGTAGATAACGAAATATTCAAGTTTTTTTAAAACTCAATTTTACATTAAGGAACATTATTGTGCCTCTTTTTATAGTCTTTATAAACCAAGTCGTGTTACTGACCTGTTGACAATTAACCAAATTAGCTAATATTTTAATGAAATAGTAAAATGTCTCACTTTAAACATTTGCTAAAATACTGTGCAAAAGTCACGATCCACCCCTCATTTCTTTTTATGTTGGTAGGAAAATGGGAAATGGAACAGTGCTCTATTGAACTCTATAAAACATATAATACAGTATAAGGTAAAGGGTACGAACAGAGTTTCTAAACTTGAAATGAGCTTGAAAGTCAATATTTGGCATGACCGCCTTTATTGTTCAGTACAGCCTGAACTGTCTTGAGGAAGCTTTCTTGTAATTTCTTTAAGCAGTCTTCAAGACAAGTTCTCGGTTTTCGTGTAAAACTTCCCACAGCTATTCTTTCTTTGGCTGACTTGTTCTATTCTATGATTCTGATGATGATTAGAAATAAAAATGATCCTTTATTCCATTAAAAGTCTGAATGTTTCAGGTCACTGGATATTTTTTTCATATTATCCTTCTTTAGTGTAAATAGGGTTGTTGGCCTTCCAGTTCTTCTTGTGGCCTATATTTGGCCAGTTTACTCATTTTTTAAACAGCACAGTGGCTGTGTACACACTGTACCAAACTTCTGGACTCAGTGTCAGTTTTCTAGTGAAGGTGCTGAAATAAAATTATTTATAAGGACATAATGAGAAAGTTAGGAAAAACTCACCTCCAGAGCCACAGAAAGGGGGTCGGCCTTGGAGCGACGGTCTCCCATGTAGGTCTGGATGAGTTTAAAGATCTCGACTGCCTCCTTTTTCACGCTGCGGTCTGAAGTCACAATCATGGGCTTCTTGATAGGCTCACTGCTCCAGGCCAACATGTTGGCAATAGAGACCTTTCTTCTAAAAAGACCCTGAGGAAAGAAATCAGGGATTGAGAGAAATATAAAGTTGTTTAAGTGACACAGAAACAGATGCTAAGAGAGTAACTGACATTTAATTAACCTTGTCTCAGCAGAGAATTATGGCTGCCATTCCCTGAGCATCTTCCTGAAGTCTCTTCTTGTTAAAAGGATTTCTTCTGCACTACTGTCACCAAATACTTGTTAATGGGGATCATCTTAAATTCATTAAGGTCTTTTTTTACAGTATATAGCCATTGAAGAACCCGTTGCTATGAACTGACATTGTATAAATTAAATTTTTATTTAATTTAATTATAGTTGTACATTTTCCCTTTTTTGTTGAAAATATTACATATTCATAGCCCTAAAAGGCTTTGAGATATTTTTTAAGTTAAGTGAAAGGTAAAGATTATCAGTTTGGATATGATATGAGGTCATCACTCTTTCACTAAATTTTAGCAACAGTTGCACCAAGTGTATAAACTACTGACAGTGCAAAGCTGAATATGCCTCTACTGAATATAGCAAGAAAGGTTGACCTTGGAGAAATTAGCATGTACTTTACATGACTACAGGCGTTTCATCAAGATATTGCTACCATTCACAAACACATTAAATCCATCTGGGTTAGACCTTCTAATTAACAACCTGGAAGCAAGCTTTAACCATCGGGGGAACAGATGGTTAAAACAGAAACAGATTGAAATCAAAATGACCGTTTCTGGAGAAACTGCAGGGGGATTGTTGTTACTGTCTGTTTCATTGTCCACTGTAGCAACTTACAGATTGCATTCATTATTAGGTATAAGAATTTAGCAAAAGCGGGGCTCAGGAAGGAACCGGCAGAAACACCAGAGGGTCCCAGCCCCTGGTAGTCTTGAGTTGTCACTCAAGACTGTAAGACCAGACTGACCAACCAGTGGACCGCCCAAAAACATATAACTCAGTGGCTTACACATGGATGCTGGAATGCCTTCGACATCAACATGACCTCAAGAGCCTTCATCAGGAATTCGATGGGGATGTGGCAAAAAACACTTGAGGTCAAATTCAACCCAAATACACAAGTCACCATCAAATGCAGGATATACTGAGGATCTGCCCTGTACCCACTGCTGTTCTGCATAGGCCTGAACCCCTTCAGTGAGACGATTAAACAAGACTGGCTTCTAATACCAACAACATCAAGCTAAATGCCAGGAGTTATTGAGACATCGATTCACTGACCCACACCACTGGGATCTGCAGCAGTGACATTGGAATGTCATTCAGACTGGAGAAGTGCAGTTGATAGTAACAAAGTGGGATAACAAGCTGGTCAAAGGAGGAGACACAAGCTGCTGACATCAAGACAACAAAGGTCCTTTGCTGTTCCTAGGACTGCGCTCTTCTGGACAAGGATCTCTGATGTTGTTCCTGGGATCTGCTGGAGCCACTCGCCTAGCTTGGGAGTCACCGCACCTAGCGCTCCAATTACCACTTGTAGGTACAGGTACCACTGTTACCTCCACCCTCCACATCTTCTCCAGTTCTTCTCTGAGCCCTTGGTACTTCTCAAGCTTTTTGCGTTCTTTCTTCCTGATGTTGCTGTCATTCAGTATCGCTACATCTATCACTACGGTCGTCTTCTTCTGCTTGTTAATCCACCACTATGTCTGGCTGGTGAGCCACCACCATTTTGTCTGTATCTGGAAGTCCCACAGGATCTTAGCTCGGTCATTCTCCACCACCTCCAATTTTGACCTCGGGACTTCCAGGCCATACTCGGCACAGATGTTTCAGTACACTATGCCGGCCACTTGGTCATGGCGTTCCATGTATGCCCTGCTAGCATCTTGCATCCTGCTGTTAAGTGCTGGATTGTCTCAGGGGCATCTTTACACAGCCTGCACTTGTGTGATAGCCTCTATGGATCTTGTGCTCAGAGCTTGTTCCTGTGCTGCCACGATTAGTGCCTCTGTGCTGTCTTTCAGTCCAGCTTTTTGCAACCACTGGTAGGATTTCTGGATGTCAGCTACTTCCTCTATCTGCTGGTGGTACATACCATGCAGGGGTCTATCTTTTCATGTTGGTTCCTCCTCTTCTTTCTTGGGTTTCTGCTGCCTGGGCATAGGCATTCTTACCTACAGGTAGGATCTTGTTCTTACTGTTCAGCTGACTTCTTAGAACTTGCCTGATCCTCTGCAGGAGATTGCTCCGTTCCGTAGTAATAAAAACCAGTGAACAAGTCCGTAGCCAGTCTTGTCAATGATCTCACTGAGAGGGCTCAGGCTTATACAGAATAGGAGTGGGGACAGTGCATTTCCTTGGTAGATCCAGCATTTGATGGCAACTCGTGCTATGGGCTTGAAGATGGCTTCTAGTGTTGTATGTCACAAGTTCCTGATGAAGGCTCTGAGGGTCAGCCTAGCCTTGCAGTCTCAGGCCACTGCTCTGTTTACCAGTACTCCTTCACTCCTTTGGTATTCCTCCCAATTCCTTTCTGTGCCTTGCTCGGGTATCAAAAAATCCATAGGTTGCACATCCTCTTCAAGTAACCCCTTCTGCTGGGGTTACTTGTGTAGTAGCATTCCAACAATGTCTTGTGTTTATCTCTTGCCCACTTGTGCCTTCATGTTCCAGCAGCACACTTCTCATTAGTGTGTCCTGGTTCGTCAACACCTGACCTAACCTTTTGAATCCAGGCAAGTCCGAGTCGGTATGTCTTCGTTTGTATGTGAAGTATGATTTATTAGCATAGGGGGTGTAGCCTAGGGACCCTTTCTGAATACAGACACCCCCAACCTGAAGATCCAAAGGTGTGTCTACGCTTTGGGTAGATAATTACTGTCTATTTATTATAATAAAACCTTTTTACTGTCAGTATGTGACACCATCAACAGAATCATTTAAATCAACAGTGTTATTAATGCAATGCTGTTATTACAGTCTTACTATAATGTTAATTGACTGTTAATTTATTTGTTTCACATGCATAGAAATTAATTAATTAAAAGCATGAACTGGATAATGTTAAATAGTCAGATAACTGTAAAAATTAAATGACCTTTTCCTTTAGAGATCTTGAAAACAGACCATTAGAATAAAGTATAGGATACATAAAGCGTTTTTATACAGTAGAGATATCAGGTTCAGAATCACTAAAAGGAAACAGGCTTGTGTTTTATATTTTTGTGAATACCTGTGTGTGTTTATTGAAGTGCTTGGATGCCCAGTTCTCAATGTCGGTCTCCGAGGACGGCTTCCTCAGGGTGAACTCTGGGAAAATGCCACAGCTGGCGCTAGGCATCATATTCCTTGCATTTCGACTGGCTTCAAATTGGGCACAAGCTCCGAGGTCCTCTGACTTAAAGTTGGACAAACAGAGAGGGAGTGAGGAAACAGACAATTAATCTTGTGCCGCAAAACATTTATAAAGTTTCTTTAGCACTTACTAACACTCAGGTAGCAAATTCAAGACTGACATTTTAATTTGTCAATATTGGCAAGGTTATTTCAGAGCAACAAAGTCCAGTCATTCTTTAGAAATAACAGCTTTGAACAAAAGAAAGATATTCAAAGGCATCATAGGTGTAAGAACCACTATGATTATGTTTGTTTGTATATCAATTAAAAAAAATTATATGGGTGTGGCATTAGAATTAAAGCAGGAAATTGATAAGGTTATCCAACTAAAACTAATCGCTGAATCTAATATTATGTTCTCTGAAATGTAAAAACATTGAAATAAACTTTTCTTCAAAAAAAAATGCAAAGAATTAAATAAAATATACAGTACTGTATCAAAGTTCAGTATTGAATATTACATATTTTAAGTTATATACAAAGTGCCTCTGAATGGCGTTTGAAGCCAATTCTAAATTCCAAAGTAATTAAGCAACAAACAATTAAACGACAGTGTTTTCAGTTTCTACTATAAACACGTCAGTTTTTTCTTACACATTTGCAAACTGTGCTTTCAACAATTAAAAAGCATGTTTTAAGGAGAAATATTCATGATCAACTGCCTTTTGAAGGAACAGGAGTCAGATGTAGTTTATAGTGCTTTACTATCTTAGTCCTGCAATAGTATAAATTAAACTGGAGAACACTAAGAATTTTATCAATAAAGATACAGTAAATAAAGACCTACTTTAAATAAAGATACGCTACAAATGATCTAAATACAGATAGTTTAAAAAAAATACAGTAACTGTAAAATATAGACAATATAGCAAATTGGTTATTGTAAATTCTAAAATAACGTCCTGCTGCCAGGAATTTGCTGTTGAATTTACAGCAAAGCTAATTTAAATTCACAGTGGTTGCTATAATTACCAATTAAATTTACAGTAAATTTACTGTTAATAAAATTTACTGTAGCTTTACTGTAAATAAAAATTATAGCAAACTGGAGTAAAATCCAGTTACAGCAATTTTATTGTAAATCAAATTACGAGGATGTAAAAAGTGTTTACAGTAGGGCTGAACGATTATGGAAAATAATCTAATTGCGATTTTTTGCCCCAATATTGCGATTGCGATGCGATATGCGATTATTTTTTAAGGTCTTTGTCTTCTGTATTATTAAACAAAGACAAGCAATACATCATATAGTATGGCCAATACTATATTACATTAATTTTAAACTGTTCTTTCCTGGAAGACAGACCTCTGTTATGATAACATGAGGTGATGCATGAATTGATTACTGACATTTTTATTTAACTTCTTCAATCACAACAGTATATTTGAATAGGGCTGGGTATCGTCACTGATTTCTAGAATCGATTCAAATTCCGATTCACAAGGTCCCGAATCGATTCGATCCACGATTCGATTTAATTCGATTCGATTCGATTTAAATCTGGGAAATTTTGACAGTCAGAGATATAATTCAGATCAGGACATTTACATATTTTTGTATCTATAAAAAGGAAGCTGACACTCTCAAGACTTTATCCAAGGTGTGAGCATCACAGCAGATGCCTTTGTGTCAAAGTAGCTGAAGATAAAACACAGAAAAACATGTAGGTGATTTTCCTGGCCTGGGATTTTATAAAAATATTCTGCAGTACATCAAAAACGAAAGAAAACCATTAATTAATCAACATTACCTCTGACGTTACAGCGGTTTTATTAGAGACATGGCTAAGCATTTTGCATTTTGAATAATTTTAAAAAGTTTCAATTTGTTCAGTATTGAACAGCAGAAATGAGGTTTTCTTTTCGGAAGAATGTAAAAGGGGAAAAAACAGCGGCCGACAGCGCTGTAAGCAACAGTAGACTTGTGCATAACAAGCAAGCGAATAATGAAGAAAGCAAAACTGTTCGAGAGAGAGGGGGGGGGGAGAGGGGGAGGGAGAGAGGGAGAGAGAGAGAGCTGCGCATCGCAATGGAAGCAAAACAGTAAAAGAGTGAATTCATGACGATGTTTATGTGAAGCGTTTGGATCTTCTTTAGCTGCTGGTTCGGTCAATATTGTTTGGAGAGAGATCAAACTAACAGCTTTAGAATCAGCGCATAAAGGGCGTGAACACAAAGCGCGGACCCGGATCAGCGAGCTGTCGGCTTTCAGCCCCGACTGTGAGAAAGGCGACATCTAACTGATTCTGATCCGCGAGTCGCGCTGTGTGTTTAAGTCTATGTGCAGAATCCCTGTACCTGCTCTCATTTACTGTTTGGTGGTTCTTGAAATTTTGTGAGATGTCACCAGAGATTCTGGCATTTCGGACAAAATAAATTTATATTAAAAAATCGATTCAGGATTTTAATGAATCGATTTTACGTTATCCAAGCCAGAATCGATTTTAATCGATGAATCGATTATAAAAACCCACCCCTATATTTGAACATACACAATAGTTTATTTTTAGCTTACAAACATCTGAGCATAAAGTGCTGACAAGGAACCCTGGTGTAAACATTAAAATGAAAGTCAGTACAATGTGCAGATTGCAGAAATATACATAAAAAAAATCAGTGGCTTTACCACACTCAGTTTTTCGACATCTGTGAACTACTAGACAGTCATTCAATTAAAAAATAATATTAAATAAATAAAACTAATAAATAAAAAATACACACATCTTACTGATCTCTGCAGTCAGTAACATTACACATAAAGTGCAAACATAATAGCAATTGTATAAACACACACACAAACACGCCTTTAAAGTTTAAAGGCGTGAAATTGGACGGTCTAGCCTTCTGATTAGCGTCACCGCTGTCTCGGTGGAGTTTAATAAACTCGGCCGTCTGCTTCTTGCTATCTAAAATATAACCAGACACTGGTGTAAATTCTCGACTGTCTCATACTTCTGTTTAATAAGTTTTCTGTTTGACGTTTAGTCAGCTGTGTGAAAACCAAGGAGGAACCCACCCGGGGGATTAATAAAGTTTTATTTTATCTAATCTAATAACTTTAATCTCAGCCAAACCGATTTACTCACGAACAAACAAAACACTGAAAAAAGCCCAACAATAACATTTTTAGGTTGTCTAAGTGACTTATATATTACGTTTAACCCGAGCAGCGAAACTCCGCGGTGATCTGAAAATGATGTGCCGGGAGTTGTGCCGTTCTCGGCCGCATCAGTAACCCTCGAGCTCCCGGCTAGCTGTCGAGCTGGTGGGTAGCAGACGCCTCTGAAAACGTCGAAGCACTTTTGCAAATATGGGATATCTTGATAAACCGAGCAGATATTTGATGTTTACACAACTACTTTCTCGCCTGAAAATATTTTAAAAGTTTATTTTGTGACCCAGAAAGATTAGTATGAGTAATTTTAAAACTTAGTAGCGGCCGCCATTGTTGGAAACTGGAGTTTGGCTGGGCCGCGCTATGAATTCTGGGATATGGTAGTAATTTGGACAGCCTTCGGCGCGTCGCTGTGACGTAATCGGTCTACAAATGCGGCCTCAGGAGGATGCAGCCCATGAATTTGGACATGTCCAGAGTATAATCGCAGCCTTTGCGGTTAGAAAATTGCACTTGATCATGTCGCGATATTATCGCAAATGCGATATATCGTTCAGCCCTAGTTTACAGTAAAGTTAATTGCACTTTTTACAGGAAATGATCACGCAGCTCCAACTGCCATTAAATTTCTTTAAAATGTATGTGTGTCTGTCCTTATCCACTTAAGTCGGACAGAGGGTCGAGAGGGATTTTCACCTACCTGAGGCGTGCTCCTGTGCAATCCTTCAAGATCTTGGTTGTTTCTCAATATACATACTTGTGTATACCTGTATTCTTGTGGACTTGTGAAATGTCATCAGTTGCAGCCCAAGTACTACTCCAATTCAATTCAAGTCATGCAGGCTTAAAACATCCAGATGTTCTCACTTTGCCCATTCTGCTGAGCATGCACTGGGGGTGACCTTTGTGTGCTTGGTGCAGCCAAGTTTTTCAGAATGCATTTCATCCAAAATCAAAAGCGGCAATGACAGATGACGGCTGAAACTGTAAGGTTTGAAATATTATGGTATTAACAAGACAGTTCTAACATCTGACATGTTTGTTTCTGTTCAATATGCAGACTGAACTGTGCATGTCTAATGTTTTTATTAAGAGAGATGAAGTTTGTGTTTCAGTGATGTAATGACTGTGCCCGGAGGCATCCTTGTCAGATCCCCGACCCACCTCATTCAGCTCCTTTCAATGTGAAGGAGTAGTGGCTCTACTCTGAGTCCCTCCCGGATGACCAAACTCCTCACCCTATTTCTTAAGGGAAAGGTCAGACACCCTTTGGAGAAAGCTTATTTCTGTTGCTTGTTTCTGCAATTTTATTCTTTTGGAGAGCCCACGGAAAAAGACTTTTGGACTGCCTCAATGAAATTCTGGCATACTGTCAGGCGACTCAGGACAGGAAAACAGTGCTCTACCTACTCTAGTGCGGGTGACTTGCTGCTGACTTCGACTAAGGATATTGTCAAGCGGTAGAAGGAATAATTCGAAGTTAACATTCGGTTTCAAGAAAAAAGTCAAAATATGGACGTTATGTGTAGGCTGCTATACGCTCTAGAAAATGCCTTATGTAGATGAGTTAGTGGAAGAAATTGATCAGCCATCTTACTGTCTTGTGATAAAACATACATCCTTTTCATTTAAAAAGTGTAACCATCGGTATCCCTGCATCTGTCCACTGCCAGCAACTTCATTTTATACAAATCAGGCCAACTCTTACATTTTTGTGCTTTTTGCTTCTGACCTGACGCAGCTTTCTGCACCATCCTTTCAACATCCTTATACTTATCACCACACTGTGTTTGCTAAAAAAGGAAATAATTTCCTTTCTTGCAACGAAAAGTACGATTTTACTAACTTATCTACACAAGGCATTTTAAAGGGGGTATATGGTTGTTCCAAGAAAGACTGCCTTGAAACAATGGTAACCTCCACATTTAAACTTTTTTCTTAAAATAGTATTTTAACTTTACTCTCAAAATGATCAATACATTTTTTTTCTTAATATGGCCCTAATACTCATTTGTCAGCTTAGACACTATGAAGCAGATCGGCAAATCTCTGAATGTTAGAAGACCACAGCCATGAACACGAAAGGCGAGCAGATGTTCTGTACATCTAAAAAAAAGGATTTATATAGTAGTAATCAGCATCTCTAGATAATGTAGTTTATATGGCGCGTGTATGCATGTAATGAATAAATCAGTCCAGTTTTTACTGCATCTTTTTTAATCAATTTTACATCAATGATCCTGTTATAGCCAAACATTTTGTCAAAATGCTTAAAAACACAAATAATCTACTTTAATTCTAAGGAAATTGAGTAATTTCTGTTGTAAATATTAATCAATGAAATTGGGAGGGAATGACAGTAAAAACACACTTGAGCTGAGATGTGATTTTATCAACTGCACTGCCTCCATTTGTAGAATGATTGTGCTGGATTCTCTGTTCTCAGGAAGTCCACACAAGCAAGAACAAGTACTAACTTGTGTTCTTGGGTATTGAGAAAGAGCTCCTGACTTTCTGTAGATTTTTCACCTGGAAAACGTAAAGGTCAAATCACATCTTTAACAAACTCCAACATGAGGGGGAAAAGCTGCTCCTATCAGCAGCCATTTGTTTTACAAAGTAAAGGTTGTGATGCTGATCGTAGG
Organism: Rhamphochromis sp. 'chilingali'; assembly: GCF_963969265.1. Taxonomy (NCBI): domain Eukaryota; kingdom Metazoa; phylum Chordata; class Actinopteri; order Cichliformes; family Cichlidae; genus Rhamphochromis; species Rhamphochromis sp. 'chilingali'. The sequence goes on from NC_137934.1 coordinate 25,517,934, forward strand.
AACAGACAGTGCTGTTTTGGACACTAGAAAGAAGTTTACTTTTATTCCACCTGAGCTCAGTAACGCCTCTACCTCTTGCCACAATTGCACTGTGTAATTAACCCGCTCACTTCCACACATAACAAAGTCTGCAAAAAGGCTTCTAGACTCACCTTTTATCAAGGTGTCATGCATCTTTTGTATAAGAAGGGCTGCCTGATGACTCCCTGGTTGATAATTATACACATCTGGCCAATATGAATACAATCTATAAAATTCCAATCATATGATTTGCTGCTTACTCGTAAAGATTGAGGAAGACCTTCATTCTACACCTGGTCACTAAGCTAATGGCAATTACCTAAATGTTCATGTGCTTTTGATTTAATGACCTCGACTCACCTCTGCACGAGATTTCTGGATGAATTGTAGAGTTTTCGTGTGGAGAAACCCTCTGTACTAACACATGACCCTACGCTGTGTCACTGCATCATTCTATGTTTGGCACTGATCACCACCTGCACTCATGTATATATCTTTCAACGTAGCACTCTTAATTCTTATTCTCATGTATATATCTCATGTATATCTCATGCACATATCTTTCCACGTAGCACTTTTAATTCTTATCCCTACTTTTATTTTTTTCCATGTCTATTTAAGTGCTAGTTATGACAGCATGTTTGCACTGAAGCACCGCAGCAATTTCCTAATGTTGTAAACCTGCTCAACATTTGGCAATAAACCCCATTCTGATTCTGATTCTGATTCTGTAGACCTTTCTGAACTGGAGTCCAGGAATCACTATCTAGATTTTATTTATTTATTTTTGTCACAACTTGTTTTTGCCTCATTTTTAAACAAGCAAAATAACTTTATTTTTCCTCAGTTAATCAGTAATATTTCCAAAGCAATTGACAGGACACAAGAGGTGGAAAAGAGAGGGGGCCAGGGTAGAGTTGCTGGAGACAAGTGTCAGGAGTTATTTGTGGCAAAAGGATAGCAGCAAGAGTGAAGGTTGAAAGGTTTACAAGATGGTACCTGAGGCTTGTGTCTATTTGTGGACATTAGGTTTGAGATAAACAGTCTTTGCAGTCTGTACAGCCTCTTGGTAAACAGAGAGACAGTCCCTAAGTATGTAAGGAAACATACAGCTCATCCTTCTTCCATCTTCTCTCAGCGCGTCTGCAATCATGTCTGAGCCTCTGCATATGTTCATTCAATCACTGCTCTGACAAAGGCTTAGAGCACATCCTTTCTGGAAGAATGTTAAGACCTGCAGCAGGGGACTGAAAATGAGGCACTAAAACCTCTTTTTTATATGAGAAACAGAAAAGTCATTGGGCCTGCCTGGTCACGAACTAGTGTTATCCTTACTGTGCTTTTATTATGGGCATTATACTTTAACAGGCTTCTCTTCTTAAGCTCAAGCTCATCATCAGCTGCCTGTAGTATCAGTCCAGTATTTTGCTAATACCTCAGTTTGGTGATAACACTGCTGATGTCCACCAAATAAAAGTAACATGATTAATAAAGAAATGTGACTAGCATGTGTCTCTATATGTTTTGCTGTTTTCCTGTCAGTGACCATGATTCATCACGACTGAACTAGGGTGTACTACAAAGCCAGCACACCCTAGCTGAAAGTCAGTTTTCCGTGTGGATCTTTTTACTTGTAACTTGTGCTGAGCCCTTAACCTGGTCGGGGGTGGTTTGTGTTTACTTTTAGTTTAAAAATCATCTGGAAGCGCCACATTTTCACCGATTCTTTTATTTTAAGCATGTAGTGTGCAGTGCATCATCATAATTTTTTTAATCATCTGGTAACATCTTTGACTGAAGTGGGGATCGTTTTGTGTTTTAGTAAGGAACAGCTTGGCTTCTTCCACAGAGATCTACAAAACACCAATTTTTATCCAAGTACACTGAAAGCTTGAAGCAGAAAGCTTGGCTTAGTGGAAAAACTTCATAACCACCATTGTGATACCCACTATTTCCAACTAGGGCTGCCACGATTAGTCGACTAGTCACGATTACTAATTTTTTTTTTTTTTTTGAAACGATGATTTATTGATTTTGTCAGAACAACACGAACAGCAACAAGTCAGCACAGCCAAGCACAAAAAAAATAAAAAATAAAAAAATAAAAAAAAATAACAAAGCAAATGCAGGTATATGAGTTACCAGTACACACGCCTGGGACAAAATATGTAAAGCGTTTCACATTCGAAGTCAAGGGAAACAATAAATAAAAAAAAATAAAAATAAAAATAAAAAAAAAGGGGGGGAAAACACAGACATTAATCAGTGTGTTTAAAAACAAACTGCGAGTCCCCTTTATGTAATAGCACAGTAAGGTCATGAGGTAGGTGATCAAGCAGAGGCTGCCATATGCTACAGAATGCATTACAATTGCCCTTTATGATGGCACTGAGGCGCTCCATCGGCAGCACCCTGAGCAGTTCTCTGTACCACTGTGTAACAGTAGGAGGCCGTCTCTGAATCCATTGAAACAGTACACATCGCCTCGCCAAATGTAAAAGTTTACTTAACAAAAGCATCTGTACAGAAGACAGAGAGAGCCCTTCTATAGATAGACCCAGAACGAACAGCATAGGGTTCAGTGGGATCGTTCGGTGGAAAATAGAGCAAAGCTCTATAGCAATATTCTTCCAAAATCTAGTAATTAAAGGACATTGCCATATGCAGTGGTAATAGGTCCCTACAGCCGTATTGCACTTCACACAAAGAGCAGAAATCTGAGGGTGAATTTTATTTAGGAACTCCGGCGTACGCTGTAGTCTATGTAAGATTCTGTACTGGCTTTCCTTTAGTCTGTTACAGGGAAACAATTTCATGGCAGATCTGAAAGTTTTGGACCATGCTTCCGCACCAACCTGAGCTTCGAGGTCGGTTTCCCACCGAACCCTGGCCTTATCAGTGGTTATAAAGTTCAAAGACAACAATTTCCCATAACAAAGAGAAATAAATTTCTTTTTTGTAGTCATTTCCTCGTTAACTTTGAGAAGAAAGCTTTCAACAGGGTTCAAAACTGGTTGATTGGCTGGAAATTTAAGGGAGTTCACATAATGCCTTACTTGCAGGAATCCAAAGAAGTGTTTCTGTGGTAAATTATACTTAACTTGAACTTGATTAAAGGCCATAAAACTACCCCTTTCGAACAGATCACAAATAAATCTTATACCTTTGGAATACCAATCATCAAATATATTAATGCCAATACCCGGGGGGAAAGCTTTATTCCTAGTTAGAGGCTGCAGTGCACTAGAGAAACCTCTTCTTCCGACGTGGGCAGTAATATCACGCCAAACCTTTAAAGTGGGCATCAAGACGGAATTAGTTCTGACACCAAGAGGGAGGTCCGCCAGGTCAGTGGATAAGAGACTAAGAGGTGAGAGAGGGTCACAGCACCAGGCATCTACCGATGGTTCGCCCCGGTGAAGGAAGGAATGTAACCACCCTGAGATTATTTGTGCATGGCAAGCCCAGTAGTAATATAAAAAGTTAGGCAGTGCCTGACCCCCCTCATCCGTGGGCAGTTGTAAAATCTGTATCTTTAGTCTAGATTTCTTCCCACGCCATATGAATTTAGAAAGACATCCCTCAATCTCTATGAATGTTTTTCTGTTGATCCTGAGAGGCAACATTTGAATGGGGTATAATATTCTGGGTAGCACATTCATCTTGATTAAACTTATTCTACCCGTCCAAGACAGGGGGAGGTCAAACCACCTATTGAGGTCATTCTTGATTGAGGCCACAATCGGCTTGAAGTTCAACTTGTACAACTCCGCTGTGTCTGCGGACACCCTGATACCTAAATATGTGAAACCCGTGGTCGACCACCTGAAAGGGAAATTAGGAGGAGCGTCCCACCTCCCCCCGTCACCCAGTGGCAAAGCTTCAGATTTATCATAATTTATCTTATACCCTGAGAAGAGGCCAAATTGGTTGATGATATGTGTCAGTGCAGGAATAGAAGTTTCTGGCTTAGTGAGAAAGAGCAACACGTCATCTGCATAAAGGGAAATCCTGTATTCAGTATTCGACAAGGTCACCCCACAGATCTCAGGATCAGTTCTTATAGCCTCTGCCAGTGGCTCCAAAGCAAGTGCAAACAACAGGGGAGAGAGGGGGCATCCTTGCCGCGTTCCCCTACCCAGTGGGAAGACATCCGAGACCGAGCCATTAACCAAGACCCTTGCAGCTGGGGCCCCATACAGCAGTTTGACCCACTTGACAAATTCAGATCCCAAACCAAACCTGTCCAAAACATCAAATAGATATTCCCACTCCACCCGATCAAATGCTTTCTCAGCATCCAAAGAGATCGCAAGAGCCCTATAATTGGTGTTCTGAGAGAACTGCGCAACATTAATGAGTCGGTGGACATTGGAGCGGGAGTATCTATTCTTGACGAATCCCGTCTGGTCAGGCTTTATCAGAACCGGCAGAACCTCCTCCAAACGTCTGGATAAAATTTTGGACAGAATCTTACAATCCACACTAAGTAGACTTATAGGTCTGTAGGATGTACACAGATCCGCGGGTTTATCCTTCTTTAAGATCAGGGATATATGGGCAAGGTTTAGGGTGGGTGGAAGCACGCCCCTCTCAAGAGATTCTGTATACATTCCCAACAAAGGACCCGCCACATGTTTGGCCATTTTTTTATAAAACTCTGGCCCAAACCCATCAGGGCCCGGAGCCTTCCCACTCTGTAAGGATTTAATTGCATCCAAGACCTCCTGCACCCTGATAGGGCTGCAAAGATCCAATCGACTTTCCTCTGACAGTATAGGGAGGTTAACAGTGTCAAGAAACAGTTTCCTGGCGTCTACAGTATTTTGACACTCAGGGGAATATAAGTCTTGATAGAACTCTTTCATTATTTTGCTGATAAGTTTAGCCTCAAACTGTAAGACACCTGCCTTATCTTTTAGAGAGGGTATTGCATAAGAGCCCCGTTTCCCTTGGGCAAGTCGGGCGAGCAAGCGTCCAGGTTTGTTGCCTGATTCAAATAATCTATGCTTCGCATAGAATATTGCAGTTTCCGCTTTCTGAGTTAACAGTTGGTCCAGGGCCGATCTAGCTGCATCCAACTTCCGAAGCACAGAAATAGACGAGGATTTCTTAAACTCCCTCTCCAAGTCAGTGATATCGCGTTCAAGCACTAATTGTTTGGCTAAGTTGCTCTTCTTTTTTGCCGAGGTAAAAGAGATAACGGAGCCCCTGAGAAATGCCTTACCCGCCTCCCATAGAGTAGAAGCACTAACCCCCGGTAAGTCATTTGTAGAAAGATAGAGTTCCCACTGATCTTCTAAATACTTTACAAATTTAGGGTCACTAAGGAGAGCTGGGTTTAGCCGCCAATGTCTAGACGAAGGGTCATAATAAGGTGGTGATAGCTCCATTGAAACTGATGAGTGGTCCGAAAGCGCACATGTGCGGATCAAACAGCCCCGAGTTCTGTCAAGGACAGATCCAGAAACAAACATGTAGTCAATCCTGGAAAAGGAAAAATGGGGGCGTGAGAAAAATGTGAAGTCCTTCACATGTGGATTACAAACTCTCCAAGCATCAAAGAGACCAAGATCTGAACAGAGGTCCGTTGTAGCCTTTGCCATTTTTGAAGATGGTTGAGATTTTGGTGGATTATAATCAGTTTCAGGATTCAAGCCACAGTTAAAATCCCCACCAATTATTACGTGGTTCGGACACACAGGGGAGGTTTTTGCCAGAAAATTTGAATAGAACGATCTATCAAAAGTATTTGGTGCATAAACACTTCCCAATAGAATTAATTCCCCATATAAAAGCCCAGTAATCAAAATAAATCGTCCGTCCGTATCCCTTACAATAGTATGTAGCGTGAATGGTAGATTTTTATGGACCAATATTGCGACGCCTCTACTTTTAGAGTTAAAGGAGGAATAATAAATTTGTCCCACCCAATCACGTTTGAGTTTTAGGTGTTCGGAATCTGTGAGGTGAGTCTCTTGCAGTAATGCAATCTGCACTCTATCTTTTTTGAGTAAGGAAATTATCTTGCGCCTCTTAATGACGTGGTTAATTCCCTTGACATTAAGAGTAATAATTTTAGTGTTACTCATTGCAAAAGTAATCTGTCATTGGACAAGAATCGTCAACCCAAGGCAAACAGAAAGAGCCATCATAATAAAAGACATGTGAAAGACTTAACCCATGGCCTGAACCGGCCGTGCTGACATGAACAAAACCATCACAAAAAGATGGCAAAGGAACCTTCACCCACACAACAAATTGCATACAATAACAGAATTAAGATAAACGTCAAGGTATCACGGACTAAAAACAGACAAACAAGAAACAAACAAAAATGAAAATGCCACCCACCGGGTGGTGTCACAAGCCCAGTGCAGCCAAAAGAAGTTTCACTCCACGGGAGAGAAGGAGAGAGAAGACAAGAAAAAGAAAAAAAAAACAAAGCAAAACCCCGCCCCCGCTCCCCAAACCTGAATGGAATCGGGTTACTGTCAGTTGTGAATCAAAATTAGAGACTGAGTAAACAATTAGGCTATTTTCCCCGTTAAACCGTCTCTGCCTCCTCAAACTGCGTTAAACGCTGCGGACTCAGGCGTCCAATGACACGGTCCCAGTTAAGCCCGGCAGTGCCACAGTTTGTACGGGGCAAGCATCTATTAATCCAGCGCATTGATGAAACTTTGTGCATCTTTAGGCGATTCAAACTTGTGCTCATTGCCATTGTAAGTCAGCACAAGCGTCGCTGGATAGCGCATCCTAAAGCGGATGCCCTTGTCGATTAAGGCACGGCAAGAAGCATTAAATCCCCGTCGTTTCTCACGGATCGCGTAGGAGAAATCCTGATGTATGAAGATCCGCTGCCCGTCGTGGTGGAGTTCGGGGGCCGCTTTCACTGCAGCCATAATCCGCTGTTTATCTCCGGAGTTGTGGAGCTTGATGATCACCGGCCTGGGGTGAGCACCCCGCGGGCCGAGGCCCCGGTGTGCGCGGTCAACTTTAATGCGGGCTTTACCCGCGGAGCTGTGTCTCAGCCCGAGTGTGGCAGGCAGCCAAGCCTCAAAAAACTGAGTAGGGCTCTCACCCTCCGCACCTTCTTTCAGGTTAATGATGCGAATATTGTCGCGCCTGCTGCGGTTCTCTAAGTCGTCCAAACCTTTTGCCATAACCTTAATCCTCCCCTCCGCTTCAGCCAGCCTCCCCGCGAGGTCAGTCACCCCATCTTCCATATCTGAGATTCTCTGCTCTGCCTCCGTGACGCGTTTGGAGACGTTTTCCAGCGAGGACGAAATTTTCTCCAGTGTCCCCGACAGTGCAGACAGTTTTTGGTCAATTACCTCACTGATGCTATCGGTCACCTCACGGACGAGAGTTGCGGTGTCCACCGGGGGCGAGGGCTGGTCGCCCATTGCTACTAGCATGTCAGTTTGGCTAGCATTGTTCATCACGACGGCCGTGGTCTTTCGAGATTGTATCTTCGTCTGCTTCGACATTATTTAACTTCCAAAAAGCGTATTTAGGACTGCTGAGTATTCCCAAAGCTCTCAGTCACTAGTTTAGGTAAAAATATAGACAGTAGTGCGCATTACACTGTGATAAGTACAGGTGGGAGCGGGAGCACAGTGAAAGCACGTCTTCTAGCCTACCATATTCACCGGAACCCCCACGATTACTAATTTAATAGTCGACGCGTCGTTTGAAGCTTTGTAAGATCACAAAAGACGCAGGAATAAGTAGTAGGATTTAAGAGTGTAATAACGGACTGAAACAGAAGATGGCAGCACTGCATGTACAAGGATGCCAGCTGCCGTTAAACCCCGAAGAAGAAGAAGCGGTGTCCCAGAATTCATAGCGCAGCCCAGCTCAGTTTCCAACAATGGCGGCAGCTAGTTAGTTTTAATATTACTCTTATTATTCTTTCTGGGTCACAAAATAAACGTTTAACATATTTTTAGGCGAGAATGTAGCTGTGTAAACCTCAAATATCTGCTCAGTTTATCAAGACACCACATATTTTCAAAAGCGCTCCGACATTTTCGGAGACGTCTGTTACCCACTAGCTCGATAGCTAGCCGGGGGCAAGGCTCACTAGAGCCGTGAGAGCACCGGACTCCCGGCAAATCGTTTTCAAACCCACCGCCGTCTTTTGCTACTCAGGTTAAACATGATATATAAGTCACTTAGATAACTTTAAAATGTTATTGTTTGCCTTTTTTTTTAGTATTTTATTTGTTCCTGAGTAAATCGGTTTGGCTGAGATTAAAGTTATAGTTTTTACACAGCTGAATAAACTTCAAGCAGACAACTGATTATCAGAAGTGTGAGATGCTCAAGAATATACTCCGGTGTCCTGTTATATTTTAGATAGCAAGGAGCAGACGGCTGAGTTTATTAAACTTCACCGAAACAATCTGCAAATTTCATTAAAATTTAATAAACTATCATCTTGTCTTTTTTTTTTGTTAGCACATACCTTAAACACTTAAAGCTGTAAGCTAATGATAGTTATATAAGAGCAGATGCTGCTGGTGCAATAAGCTATACGTTTTACGTCCAATGGATGATGATCTGATTAGTCGACTAATCGCAAAAATAATCGGTGACTAGTCGACTATCAAAATAATCGTTTGTGGCAGCCCTATTTCCAACTAAGGTTTTAGGTATTATAGAGTCAGCTAATGCAAAGCAAGCCAGACTGTGTTGAATTTCATTCAATGTATACCCCTCAGAACGGCACTATTATCTCATCGTTGCAGCTCTCCATTTAAGAACCACCACTGAGTCAAAGGTTATTGTTGGTTTTTACAGTAATAGATAATCTGTTAGTATATAAAGGTTTTTTTTTTAAACAGTTCACATTTCAGGTGTCAGCAGAGGTGTACAAAAAGCGTAAGAGCGGAACTTCAGAACTTGTAGTCTGTCAGAGAGGAGAAAGATCACCTTTATTTCAGCTCTGAGGTACTGCAATTAAGTGGCATTTATACCAGGGTAACCAGAGGGGATAATACGTATTTGAAATATATAATTTAGCCTCATTTCTGCTGTCCAATACAAAGAAATGTAAACTTTAACAAATGATTCCAAATTGCAAAACTCTCAGTTGTGTCTCTAATAAAACCTTTGTAACTTTGCTCTGCTTCACTTCAGCAGCATCAGGTAATGTTCATATGCTGATTCATAGTTTTCTTCCATTTCTGATCTACTGCAGAATATTTTTAAGGCGGTTGTCTGCTATAAAAAGCTAGACCAGCAAAATCTCCTTCATGTTTTTCTGCATTTTATCCTCAGTTACTTCGACACAAATTCATCTGCTGTGATGCTTACTGATGAAGTCTTACAAGTGTCAGCTTTGTTTTTATATATGGATATGTACTGATAAATGATCAGAATTATAATATTTCGAAACCGAATCAAATCAAATCAGGACCTTGTGAATTGGAATCAAATCAGAGAAATCAAAATCGATGCCCAGCAATATTTATTTGTGTCACAGAAAGTTATATTTTAAATGTCACTTAAAGTTTTGTGGCCACTCTCATCTGCCATTGTTGCTTTTGAGTTTCAAACAAAATACATTCTGGAATAATTGGCTGTACCAAGCACATGCAAGTCCACACCGATGCATCCTTCATAAAATGGGCGGAGAAAGATGTCCGTGCATTTTGAGCATAGTTGACTTGATACATACGCTGAACTTTAACAGTACTTAAGCTGCGACTGACAACATTTTACAGTTACACAAAAATACACACAAGGACTCGTTTTGAGAAAGAGACAGTGTTAGCTACTGCTAAGCTAGCTAATGCTTTAAACTATTGGCTACAAAATGATGTAGCATAGACCTATAGTATGCTAGTATAAAATATCAGCATGTGGTTGTATTTACCTTAATTTAATGAGCCGTCAGTTCCAATAAATACACCACCAGATTGAATGAAATGAAAGTGCAAGGGGGGGCGTGTGTATGGGAGTTTGACACAACGACTTACAGACTCCAAAAATTAAGATGGCAGCCCCCATAAGTGGGAAATTCTGTCTTTACTCTTGTACAAAGGAAGTGGCGCCACGTTATCCATCTCTTACACATTTATTCATACACACACACACAATAAATCCCCCATTAAGTAAAGCTGTTATAGATTAGCAATGGTAACTGAACTACAAAAGCAATAATAATGGAATTATCCTATCCTTCTAAATATGGCTAGAAAATTCTAGCATGCAGCAGTACCTGTGAGGGATGAAGGTAAGGTTCAGGGGAGGCCAGGTTGGTCTGAACAGAGAGGCTTTTCTCCAGGAGGGCCTGAGGGAACCCCAGCCGCTCAAAGGTACTTCGTTTCCAGTGGTGGCCATCGCTCTGTGCTAGTGCCTCATCCTCACTGAACGCCCTCACCACTGGTCCCGGTAATGGCAGAGGCACTGCTCCGTCGCTCTCATAGCCATCTTTAGAGCTGCCAGCTTGGGAAGCACCACCTCCCTGCCCAGAATCCCAACTGCACCTCTGTTTCATCACCTGCTGAGCCTCCCAAGCAAGTCTGGCCTGAGCCAGCATGGCTTCAGATGCTGTCCCAGTAAGCTCCACCTCCCCATACCGAGTCAGTTCCTGTGGGAGGGATGGCTTGCGGCTTTTGCGTTTGCGGTTGCCAGAGGGAGAGAAAGCCCCAGGCCTGGCTGTAGAAGAAGAAGAGAGGGAATGTGTCTGGCTGGACGTCCAGGATATGGAGTCCTCATAAACTAACCTCTGGCTTCCCTCTCCACCCTCTCCACTGTAGTCCAGCAGGAGGCGGGGGTCTCTGATCAGAGATTGGCTGTGTTGCAGAGTGTAGGACCCCCCATATGAACTTCCATAGCCACCGGTTGTGCCGTAACGCAGAAGACGGTCTGCTGTCTTGAATCGAGGACTGGAAGAAGACTGCTCCACGTACACCAGCTGCTTAACATATTCCTTGCCCACAGGACTGTACTCCAAACTCTGAGTCTTTTCGGGACACTTCTGCCTGGTCAGAACCAGCTGGCCATAGGGTGACTGTCCCTGCTTGGGGGAGTGGTAAAGGGGGACTGAAGATTTTCGAGCAGGTGACTTGCCAGTGCTGTAGAAGGAAGAAGAATCAGAGAGGTGCATGTCAGTGGGAGGCTCTTCATAGATGGGTGGGGGCTGAAAGTCTGTTGGCGGCTCCTCATATAGTGGGGGCTCATAGGTGTAGCGGGGTGAAGGAGGCTGGGAGTCAGCTGAAGTGAGTCGATGGGTGTTTGAGCCACCCAGCTCTGCCCGCTTAAGAAAAGGAGACTGACGGCGGTCGGCATAAAGAACTGGGGAGCTGTCAGGTTCTGAAGAAGGGTTTCCTCCAGAGGGACAGCGAGCTCGTGAGGTGGTGCCCCCTCCAGAAGGAGTGCTAGGGCTGGAGGGGTCACAGGGAGAGTAACCATTTCCCTGATGGGCCAAGAAGCTGGGCTCTCTGTCTGTCACCTTGATCAGCATTCGCTCTTTTGTACCAGTATTCCACCTGAAGGGAGAGGTCCTGGTAGAAGAGAGCAGAAAAAAAGAGAGGAGAGACATTTTGAAAAAGAAAAGAATAGATGCAGTTAGAGGATATTAAAGTTCATTTTGAACTTATCAATTCCTGTTCCAGTTACTCTGTTACAATTAATCTTGTAATTATTAGAAAATACCTCATAATCACATTTATCTGAAAGTGATTGTTATTATAAGGTAATAAAACCAAGATTAACTTGTTCCTAAATGATGGGAAGAGAAAAGCATGCAGAAAGAGAGCAAAAGCTCATGATATGAAGTAATATGCCTGCAACAGAACGGGATCACTACCATTTAATGATGATGTCACTGCTGATAGTAGTAGTAGAATATAATCTGAACTGCGCAGGACTAAACTCTGCTCAGATTTGACCAAATGCGGCAAACGTGATTGGACAGCAGTTTAAAATACCAGTGGGTAACGTCCCAAGGCATACTGCAAACGCAACCAAAGGGTTTCTGAAAGGAAGTTATATTTCTGTGAGCCAGTCACTCAATCACAACAGAGCATTCTTTTCAGTTACAGAAACAAAAGTAAAAGGCAGAAAGACCAAAAGACAAACAGCAACTGGATTCGAAAAATTCAGCAAGGTTTGAAAATAATTTTAAAATTAGAGTTTGAGTTCAGGGAACAGACTAGATCAGAGCGTGCATCAGCAGCATCTTTTCAGTATGTGGAAATGCTTAAACATCTACAAAAAAGACACTGGATGGATGGGAGCATATTTTGATCTAAAACCTTCAATACGTACAACCTACCAGTTATATAGGCACTGTCGCAGAATTTGGAACTGAGAAATGATAACAAGCTGGATGGTCTTTCTCCTCTAAAGCTTAGAGGATGTTGCACACATGCTTTTAAAAAATGATTTCATGAGAATGTTTTTATTTCTCTGGCCACAGAACAGTTTTCGTTTTTGTTTCAGTCATTTTGACATGGGTTTTTGCCCAGAGAAGATGGGTGTTTCTACATCATATTCACATATGGCTTCTTCTTTCCATGATAAAGCTTCAACGTGCAGATAAAAATGATATGGCATAACAGACTTGTAGATCTGAAGTAAAAAGGTAAAGTACCACTATTGTATGACTTACTGTCATGCCGTTAAAAAAATCTGTGTTGAAAGTGAGAAATACATGTGTTCTTGTCTCATATTCACATAACTAAGTGGGTTTTTTTTGGGTAGACTGGGGGAGGGGGGGGGGGTGCATCATAGAGGTTGCACAGTGCCATTCTAAAGGCTGAACATTACCCTAAGCATTGTTCTAGTGTGCTGTATACCTGTAACTAACTCAGTCTTACCTATCTGCCTCCTCTCTGTTGCCTTGTTTTTCGGACAGCTCCTGGTCAAGGGAGGACGAGGTGCTTCCTTCTCGGCTGACTTCGCTGTTCCGTCCTGGGCTGTTGTCAGCAGATGCTCGCCGCCCGCCACCTGGAGGACGAGTGATGGTGGCATCTGTGTGCTGCTTCAGAGTCTGCAGCTTGGCCAAGGGTATGATGTCACATCCCTGAGGCCGATGCCACACTGTGCGTTGGGTGGAGGCGTTATAGTAGTAGAAGCGTGAAGTATTGGGGTCAAACAGCTCCCACCACTGGTTCTCACCGGTACGCTTGATGCAAACACCCTGTGGTGGGTCCCACACGCACTCACCCGTTAGCAGATTGGCATACATATGCTCCCGTGTCCGTGGCTCAATGATTTCCACCCACTCCAACCTGTAGGGGCAGATTGCAAAATGATAGAATTACAGTGGCTACATACTCCATCTGCCAGCCTAACTAGCTGGTCAACAGAGCCCATCCACACCTCCCTCCTAAAACCCTCAATGTCTAAGGTGCAGATAAACTTGAGAGGCAAATAGCCAAAGACCCCCCCAGAAAGGACCTGCAGACAACCAAGGACCCCAGAGGCGTAAATCAGACATTCTGAAGGAGACTAAGGAGAACCCACCCTACATGTTTGAGTGCCAGGGCCACAGATCCATACCCAACCCACGCAGAAGAGGCAAGCCACCCAGCCCAGTGCAAGCACCAATGACTACAAGGATCCCAGACCTAACATCCCAGGACAGCAAGGCAGTAATCACTCATGCTCCCCACCACCACCAATCAAGGCAGACACACAGATACCCAGAAACAGCAGCCCCAGCTTTCCAGCTCCCTGAAAAGTCGCCAGAGATCCAAAGACCAACCCTGGCCACCTGTAAGGCACATAGGTAGATGAGACTAAAGCCGAGCTCCCCCTAAAACAAATTCATCCAACTGTTTTTTTTATTGAGGCAGATATTCTCTCCAGATTAATGTGACCTAGAATTAAATTTGTAGTCAACTAAGGTTAATAACGGAGTTCTACAGGGTTCCATGGTAGGACCAGTTCTGTCTATGCAGACAGTGTCTTTAGAAAACATAGCATACATCTTTACTGCTATGCAGATGATACCCAACTTTATCTATCTCTGAAGCCAGATAACACACCCCAATTAGTTAACCTGCAGAAATGTCTTAAAGACATAAAAACTAGTTTATGCATTTATTACCTCTAGGCTGGTCTACTGCAATTCATTATTATCAGGATGTTTCCCCGAACTCCTTGAAAAGCTGATCCAAAATGATGCAGCAGAACGCTGACAGGGACTAGAAAGCGAGAACATATTTCCTTTTATTGGCTCCCTGGTTAAATCCAAAATTGAATTTAAAAACAAAGTACTGCACCACCCCATTAGAGCACGTCACTCTCAGACTGGGAGCTTACTTGTGTTTCCAAGGGTATTTAAAGTGGAATGGGGGTTAAGAGGCTTCAGCCTTGTGCAACCAGTTTGGATTTGGGCAGCAGACATACTTTCTACTTTTAGGATTAGAATTCAAACTTTCCATTTTGATAAAGCATATAGTTAGGGCAGGGTCAGGTGACCTGGAATCCTCAATTAGCTATGCTGCAGTAGATCTAGGCTTCTGGAGGAATCCCATTTTAATGAAATGCATTTAATCATTAGTTCATATTAATATCTGGCTCCTGTCCACAGCATGTCTTTTGTCCTATCTTCCTCCCTTTACTGCCAAACAGTGGTGGCAGATTGCCACCTCTCCCTGAGCCTGGTTCTGCTGGAGGGTTCTTCCTGTTAAAAGAGATTTTTTCCCACTCCCCTCTGTCGCCAAAGCACTTCTTACAGGGGCTCATCTAATTGGTTTTCTCTTTTTTCTCTGTATCATTGTAGGCTCTTTATTTTACAACATAAAACACGTTGAGACAACTGTTATAGTAATTTGGTGCTAAATAAATAAAACTGAACTGAATCTGTTTGCTAAAACTGCCGGACAGGACAGGTTTAAAAAAACTAAATAAAAAATGTTGTCATCCACCCTCTTTTTTGAAAAAATCTTGACCCTTCTCTTCTTTAAAGAATTTAAAGACCAATTTGAAAATTACAGTTTACTGCTAAGATTTGAAACTTACCAGTTTACATCTTATAACTGTTCCAAAGAGACAGCCCTTCTTAGCGTCTGCAGTGACATTTTGCATACTGATGCAGGCGAAGTTTTGTTCTGCCTTGACCTCTGCCTTACTGATACCGTTGAACATTTTGATCAATAGGCTGAGATACTAATGTCTAGTATTGGATGATATCTGTCTCAATGTTTCTTGTCTGTGGCTGTTTTTAAGTTCTGGTTCTCTTCGACTTCTCCTACTATAAAGTTCTGTTTTGGGCCTTTATTGTTTCTGTTATGATTTCTTCCTCTTCAGCACATTTTAAGCACTTTTAAGGAAATCTCAGTGACAATTCTCGCTGCTATGAAGGCGACATTCAGTTGCATATCTCTTTAAAGCCCAAAGATGTTTCCAAGCTGGATATTTTGAAGTACTCACATACCACAACATCACTAATTCAATTGCACTAGCTCACAATTCAGAGTACACACTAATTCTGGCTCTGGTTTTGACTTTTAGACCTGTGGATAAAGAAGCCGTCCATCCAACCAGTGTAATGGTTGGATGGACACCAGAGAACTTTCGATCTACAGCAACTTCCACGCTGTCTTCACAGCTAACAAAGTGTTGTGATGGCACAAGGGAGAGGTGTGTTTCATTCGAATCCAGGTGCCCACTAAAACCCAGCGGCAGCTATTTTCCTGCCTCCACAAGTAACTGCAGAAGACAACAAGGCAAACATGGCCACCAAAGCAAAGTAAAATTGCACTCTGTACAAAAGCAAAAGTCATCCAGTGCATGCAAAACGAGTCTCTGTCTCTAAGTAGACAGGGACTGCTTTACCATCTACCATGTTTTCTTTTATTTGTTTTTTTTAAAATAAATAGTCCTTTTGTGCACTTTGGGAGGCCAGCATAACAAATTACATGTTCAGAACATCTTCTGACTATGGTCGTGTCCAAATTCATGGGCTGCATCCTCCTGAGGACGCATTTGTACACCGATTACGTCACAGCGACGCGCCGAAGGCTGTACAAATTTGTAGACTCCTCCGAATGCAGCCGACAAATGCGTCCTCCTTTTCCCCGAATTTGAAGGATGGGTCGGGTGTGTCCTTCGTGGCCCACCATATCCCAGAATTCATAGCGTGGCCCAGCCAAACTCCAGTTTCCAATAATGGCGGCCGCTACTAAGTTTTAAAATTACTCTTATTAATCTTTCTGGGTCACAAAATAAACTTTTAACATATTTTCAGGCGAGAATGTGGGTGTGTAAACTTCAAATATCTGCTCGGTTTATCAAAATATCGCATATTTCCAAAAGTGTTTCGACGTTTTCAGAGACGTCTGTTACCCACCAGCTCGACAGCTAGCCGGGAGCTCGAGGGTCACTAAAGCCGCCGAGAACGGCACAACTCCCGGCACATCATTTTCAGATCACCGCGGACTTTCGCTGCTCGGGTTAAACGTAATATATAAGTCACTTAGACAACCTAAAAATGTTATTGTTGGGCTTTTTTCAGTGTTTTATTTGTTCGTGAGTAAATCTGTTTGGCTGAGATTAAAGTTATTAGATTAGATAAAATAAAACTTTATTAATCCCCCGGGTGGGTTCCTCCTTGGTTTTCACACAGCTGACTAAACGTCAAACAGAAAACTGATTAAACAGAAGTGTGAGATGGTCGAGAATTTACGCCAGTGTCCTGTTATATTTTAGATAGCAAGGAGCAGACAGCCGAGTTTATTAAACTCCACCGACACAGCGGTGACGCAAATCAGAAGGCTAGACCGTCCAATTTCACAGCCGTTTACTTCCGGCCTACCCGACCTTCTGAGGACCCGGCCCACGTAGACCGCGAAGGCCGGGTCCTCAGGAGGATGCAGCCCATGAATTTGGACACGACCTATGCCTGCATTTTATATTATATATGTATATTAAAAAAACCTGCAACAATTTTGTCTTCAAAGCTGATGTATTAGAAGCAGGAAAATTAGGCAAGTGCAAACTGGTGTGAGAATTGTGCAGTGCATATGCGTCTGCAAAGCTGCAGACCAGTCAAGGTGCCCACTGCCCAGTATGGTGCTCAGTATGGACATTTTCACTACTCAAACTTACATTTGTAATGTATTGTCATGTCATGTGCTCCAAGTTCAAGATCCTTAGTTCCAGTTTATCTTTCGTTTGTTTCTTGTTGTACGTATGTACTTAGTTTTAGTTCGTTTTTTCCAGCAGTAAAGCTGACACTTTAAGTTAAATGATCAAAGAACTGACCTCACAGCCCACTGTTCATTCAGTGGGCTAGTCTCAGTTATTGTGCAAATGTACTGCTTATAAGGTTGGGAAAACCAGCAGTCAGCTGACACTGAAGAAGTCACTTTGATGAGTGACGAAAAGTTTCTCCCACTAAAACAAGCTATGTCCAGATGAACAGAATCAACTTTTTGGGACACTTTAAGCTAAGTTTACCATCTTTGAGTCTAGCGTTTGGGTCCAACCCCTGCCTGCCACACAGCTCACCTTGACACATTTCTCTGCAGACGATCAGTTAGCTGTTTGACGACTACTCTTTCTAGAATTTTCAGAGGGCCCGGTGGCGCCAGTGTTCGGCAGCCTCGCCTCTGTCAGTGCGCCCCAGGGCAGCTGTGGCTACAATGTAGCTTGCCATCACCAGTGTGTGAATGGGTGGATGACTGAATGTGTAAAGTGCTTTGGGGTTCTTAGGGACTAGTAAAGCGCTATACAAATACAGGCCATTTACCATCTTCTAAATTAGTGGATGCCATTTCCTCTGCAGCTTGCGAATTATTAATTCTACTTTAAGGTGCACATTTGAGAGTTATACCAAGGAGTCAAGTACTTCTGATTTAAGACTTTCTTTTTCAGAGGAACTACAGTGTCCAGGGTCAGATACCGTGAAGATGTAAAATTATCAACACGATAATCGACCTTGGATGGAGCAGAGTTCAGGTAACTGCTCCACACTGTTTGTACATGGCATTGAAGATGACAAAAGACGATTAATTATATCTTTAAATTAGTTCTAACACTTAGAAAGACATCTACTGTGGTGAAATCTATTCCCAACTGCTGTGTAATCCATTATTGTAAATTGTAAATTTAACCATAGACCCAGATGGAGTTTTAATTTGAAAGTCTAACTCTTAGCCTTGTCCATCCTAATTGGAAAACTCAAAAACCCACTGACTTTTTTTCTGATTTAGTACTCACTTCAGATCAAATAACTATTGTGTGTGATTTTAATATACATATAGATGCTGAAAGTGACAGAATCAACCGAGCATTTAATCTATTATTAGACTCAATTGGCTTCTCTAAAGTTATAAAAGAGCCCACCCACCACTTTAATTACACTTTGGATCTCGTTCAACGTTGTTGTTGAACTTTACATTTACAATAATGGATTCTAGAGCACCACCACATTAACCAATTATGGCCAATTAATCCCACTATCTCCGCTCTGGATCTTTATTTAACTGGCCTGTTCCGCTTCATCTGACAAGGATTCACTCTGACAACTGGTGTACCATTTCTTTCTCTCTTTTCTTTCTCATACACAAGGGGCACACATAGTACCTCGCATAACTATAGCTGCACAAGTCTCGGCAAGGCTTTCTTTAAGAGTTCAATTCAGTTTTATTTATATAGTACGAAATCACAACAGCAGTCATTGCAAAGCACTTTATATTTATATGAGGTAAAAACCCTGTACTAATGGAGACAAAATTCCCAAAATCAAGCTGGGAGCTGGTTCCACAGAAGAGGGGCGTGAAGTCTTATTAGAATTTTTGAGACAGTCCGACAATAATAAAATACATCCAAAATACATTCATAAAAAAGTTTTTTTTAACATCAGGGGTGACACAATGTTTCTAATTTTAGAGATATTGCACAACTGTAAGAAAGTAGTAGTTTGTTTAATAAGCACAATAAAGTAAAAAAAAACAAAAACAAAACAACAGCCCAAGGTAATGCTACACAGATTAAGTATCTGGTTAGACATCATGTTTCAAAGATTTTTAGGGCCAAGTACAATAACCTAATCTGAGTGATGTGATTGCTGAAATGGTGTTACAGTTTTGTTTTTGTGGATGTGTGAATTTCAGAATTTGAGTAGGACCTGTTAGCTTCAGGTCCCACTTACAGAGAGGCACTGGTTTGACTGAGTTAGTAGTGTGACCATACAGCTTCAGCCTTATGTGAGTATCAAACCTCCAAATGAAAACTCAGACTGTGGCTGGTGCAGGAAAGTAAGTTCAATCTCTATAGAAGTTTCCCGGAGAAATGATAACGTCCAACCCAAGCTCTTTATTAAACCCATGATGCATTGTGCATTACAGGTTAAATAAACAGTAAATTATGGACTAATTAAATGTAAAAGGCTTTCATTCTAGCTAGATAAAATGCACATGGAAAGCATTAAAAATATAGTTAATTAGTTTGAATAACTTTGATTTTCTGAAATCTCTATTGCAACAACTCAACCTTTAAAACACAGAATAGAGGCTATAACCCTGGCATTGCTAAAAGCTCCTCCTCCCTCCCCTTAAAAAGGTCAACTTGCATAGATTGCATTTCTTCTCCCCAACCATTTGTCTTTATAAAATCACTGCTCTCCGTTGCTGGGAGACCACTGAGCACACTGGCAACACTTCCGAGGATTAAATAGGAAGAGGGTATTGGACAAGGACAGATGAGGAGTTGAGGTGGTGTGGGATAAAGCGATAAAGAAGTAGACATAAAGGCTATGATATTTCATTTCCTGCTCCTTACATAAGCAGAACCAAAATGTTCACACCTACTGGAGCTTTAACAACAAGCCCATCCTTAACAGCCCATGAGGGATTTGTAGGATTTATATCAAGTTATCAAAATAAATATTAAAAAAAACAAAACAGGTTTTCTTTTGGTAAAAAACATATTTATTAGGTCATAGGTGAATTATGACCAATTGCAATGGCCCATGTCCCACTGAGACTGCTGACAGTCTTAAGTCGAAGTATTGGAGCCTGTTCCTGCTAAGACACAATGTGACAGATACTTCTTTGAGGATTTTTTTAAAGGTGTCGTGGCATTAATGTTGCTGATGATGTCAGAAGTTGTGAAGAAAAGTTACATTTATGGAGAAACACATATCAAAGACTGCTCTCAGCTAGATCAACATCTTTTTGAACTGCTGCATTTTTTGACTAAGATGTCGCCGAGTATGGCAGCCTCGTCGCAGGCTCCCTCAAAACTACAATATTTTATGCCCTCCATATTGCACAATATTCACCTGCTGACTTTCTGTATATATATATATATATATTAGAGCTGGGCGATAGAACGATAACGATATGTATCGCGATATAACTTTTACTCGATAGAGAAATTAAGCTATCGCGATAGACCTCGCCGCTCTTGTCCTCTTTAAAAAAAAAAAAAAAAAAAAAAGGTCAGCCAATCCAAATTAAGTAGCGCAGAGCCGAACCAATCACAGCCGCAGCGTCACGTCGCGTGACTTGTTACGTACAGCACAAGTGCCAAGCCGCACGTGTGTTTGTTTGGGAAGCAGCCAGCGGGTAATGGAGCCAGCGCGTAATGGAGGAAATGAGTGTGCCGACTAGAAAAATCAACCGAGCGTGACCGAAGAGAAAACGGATGATGGTTCCAATGCCGGAGAGATTGTCGAACGGAAGAGCCATAGAAGTTCCGTAGTGTGAAGGTATTTCGGCTATTTCAAGTCTGACAAAAAACAGAGTAGCGTGCACTGTAAATTGTGCCGAAAGCAAGTCTGGAAATACAATAAACTGGTGCATGCGTCACACTGTGCGCCACGTTATTGTTTCGGTGAAATGAATTTCTACAATACTGTTACTGTTAATTCTACTCTCTGCAGTGTTTAAATGCTTACATATACACACAGTTACTGTCCCTCCACACATACGACTCGGTTCTGCTTCTATGCCCCAGCTTTGTTTACTTTTTCCCACCGAGGCTTCTAGACTTCTGATTGGCCAACATTTCTGCACGGTTAGGAATCTAGCGCCACCTGCTGCTTTGGCATGTTCATAGCAGCGTTTTCCTTCATTTCTGCCTTTATGTGTGGACAGGATTATTTTTTAAAACGAAAACCGAAAATCTCCGTTTTCAAAAACACCCGTGTACGTGTGGACGTAGCCTCAGTCTCTGACTGGAAGCGCTAATTCGTCATTCGGCTTTTGTCAGACTAAAGTAACTGTTAAAACTGTTTGAAAAGCTAAGCTATACAACAAGGAGAGATTGAGAATTTCCTTTTAGTTCTCAGTTTATTTGATATTGACAAAAGTTAGTCAGTTTTGTCTGTTCTTCTGTAAAACAAACTAAGATTTATTTTTAGAATTAATATTTTGTTTCTAAGTGGAATTGACAATTTAGTCTGTTTCATTTGTTCTATTTTGAAACTTAAACGCTTTAGCGGCTGCCTTTTGTGTAGTTTGCAATATTTGCCTTTATTTATCTGAAAAAGTCTCATGTTCCTTAAGTACATCTACCCTGTTGAACTTATTATGGGAAATAAATATTTAAATAAAAACAAGCTGCTGATTATTTCACATTTTACTTGTGAGCAACGGCACATTTAAATCTTACAAATATAGTTATTTGGCTTATATCGTGATTAGGGGTGGGTTTTTATAATCGATTCATCGATTAAAATCGATTCTGGCTTGGATAACGTAAAATCGATTCATTAAAATCCTGAATCGATTCATTAAAATCCTGAATCGATTTTTTTAATATAAATTTATTTTGCCCGAAATGCCAGAATCTCTGGTGACATCTCACAAAATTTCAAGAACCACCAAACAGTTAAGACAGTAAATGAGAGCAGGAACACGGATTCTGCACATAGACTTAAACACACAGCGCGACCCGCGGATCAGAATCAGTGAGATGTCGCCTTTCTCACCCGACGGCAAGGACACGGTCGGGGCTGAAAGCCGACAGCTTGCTGATTCTGATGTGTCGGCGGGTCCAAGCTTTGTGTTCACGCCCTTTATGCGCCGATTCTAAAGCTGTTAGTTTGATCTCTCTCCAAACAATATTGACCGAACCAGCAGCAAAAGAAGATTCACATAAACATCGTCATGTATTCACTCTGACTTTTACTGTTTTGCTTCCACCGCGATGCACAGCTCGCTCTCTCTCTCTCTCTCTCTCCCCCCCCCCCTCTCTCTCTCTGTACTTCAAGAACAGTTTCCCTTTCTTCATTATTCGCTTGCTTGTTACGCACAAGTCTACTGTTGTTTACAGCGCTGTCAGCCGCTGTTTTTTTCCCTTTTACATTCTTCCGAAAAGAAAACCTCATTTCTGCTGTTCAATACTGAACAAATTTAAACTTTTTAAAATTATTCAAAATGCAAAACGCTTAACCATGTCTCTAATAAAACCGCTGTAACTTCAGAGGTAATGTTCATATGTTGATTAATGGTTTTCTTTCGTTTTTGATGTACTGCAGAATATTTTTATAAAATCCCAGGCCAGGAAAATCACCTTCATGTTTTTCTGTGTTTTATCTTCAGCTACTTTGACACAAAGGTATCTGCTGTGACGCTCACACCTTTGATAAAGTCTTGCGTGTGTCAGCTTCCTTTTTATTGATACAAAAATATGTAAATGTACTGATCTGAATTATAATATTTCTGACTGTCAAAATATCCCAGATTTAAATCGAATCGAATCGAATTAAATCGAATTAAATCGAATCGTGGATCGAATCGATTCGGGACCTTGTGAATCGGAATTGAATCGATTCTAGAAATCAGTGACGATACCCAGCCCTAATCGTGATAGATATCGTTATCGCCTGAAATGAAAAAAACATATCGTGATATGAAAAAATCTCATATCGCCCAGCTCTAATATGTATGTGTATATATATATATATATATATATATATATATATATATATTAGGGGTGCAACGACACTCGTATCGATATTGAACCGTTCGATACAGTGCTTTCGGTTCGGTACGCATATGTATCGAACAATACAAAATTTGTAATTTATTTTATCAACTTTCCTTCTGACGATGCTGTCTGTGTTGAGCGCTCAGTGTATCTGCGTTCGACTACTCCGCCTAGGCTGCACTGTCGAGCGCAGATCCACTGAGCGCTCAACACAGACAGCATAGTCAGAAGGAAGAGCGCAGGGCAAGCTAGCAAGACAGAAGTTAAGCTCTCCTTGCAACATGGCAAATTGAACCTCCCCCACCCTCATTCAGATCTGGCGTTTGGAATTATTTTGGTTTTCATGTGACTATGACCCTGAAGGTAAGCGCGTCATGGACTAAAGTAAAACAGTATGTTGGATGTGCCACGCAATGCTCAATTACATGGGTGGGAACTAGTGTGTTAGCGCAGTTAGCTCGTTAACGTGTTGGCCGTCTAGCCCCATGCAGGGGTAGCTCGATAACGGAGATTTGCCGTGTTGTGGCGTTAACGTCATTTCAACGAGATTAACGCTGACAGCACTAGTGGGAACACAACGAATATGACTGCACATTTACACCGACATCATCCTAGTGCAAAGACAAGTGGAAGCAGACAAAAACAACAAGCATGCATGCTACAAACTTTACCCCAGTCATTTAGACAGCCGTTAGCACATGATTCTCCTTATGGGAACCTGATATGTTTAATATTGTGGCGAGCTCAGACAAGGAGGAGACGGAGGTGTCGTTTGGTCTTGCTTCCCGTGAGCTAGCCAGGGAGCACAGCCGTTTATTGACATCTGCAGAAGAACACTGCCGCTAGCTAACTGCTCAGCGCGGCAACCGCACAGCAACAACAACAACAACACACAGGGCGCCCTCTGACCCCGGAAGGACACACCGTCGCAGCGAGAGGGCGTCACCCGTCACTATGGCAACATAAACAAAACATAACTGTACAAACAGAACCCCGAACAGCCCTGACCCGCTACAATATGCTGCTGAGAATATAGCCCAGAAGAAGCGTATAGTATAGCTTTTATTTTGGAAAGAGCCATTTCTCTGTAATAAACTCTCTTTTCCAAAGATGAGTGATTCCTCAATCAGATTTATTTTTTTAATTACTTTTGTTTCAGCAACATTAAATTTAAAAACTGTACTTTTGAGTTAAAATATATATTTATAATTTTAATAAATGACAAATTAAAAAGGCATGAACATTTTTTTGTATCGAAAAAATATCGAACCGTGACACCAAAGTATCGAATCGAACCGAACCGGAAGGTCGGGGGATCGACTCCACTGAATGGCTACCCTGAGGTACCCCTGAGCAAGGTACCGTCCCTACACACTGCTCCCCGGGCGCTGCACTGGTGGCTGCCCACTGCTTCACTGGGTGAATGGGTTAAATTCAGAGGAACTATTTCCCTATGGGGACTAACACGCACACTTTACTTTACACTTTTACATAGGTTTAGTGTTTCAAACATTAAACATTTGGTTTGCTTACCAAACCAAAACAAAAGGAAAAAAAAAAGGTGCTTCAAAAGAAGAAGGCAAAAAGACCGCAGGATGAGTATACTGCCACGAGGATGAACTTAAGAGGTGCAGTCTGTGATTTTGCTGAGCAAAAGACCCAAATGATGACATTCAAATAGGCAAGCAGTAGGGATGGATGATAGTCTCAAAATTATCTAAAATTATAAATTATAGTGGCCTCCTCGTGGTTAACCAGGAGGTCAAGGGTGGAGAGTAAGCAGGTCAGGGGCCCAACTGGAGACCAGCAATAATTCAGAAGGGGTTGGCCAGAAGACCAGGAGGGAAAACTGAGCTATTCTGTGGGTCAGCTGGTAGGCCGGTACTGCTCTCTGGCCATAATACATATGGTCGCCTGCTCACCCACTGAGCTAAAACGGTGCCACCTCCCATTGTACTTTTAAATATGCTAGGAACCACAAGTACGCTTGCAGTTTGAGAGTAAAGTGCTCGATTAGCAGTGATGTGGTATTATGCAGACTTTACGATAAGCTGGGGCCTTTAGATGTTGTTCTGGGTTCTTTTGTGACCTCCTAGATGGGTTTTCAGCGTGCTCTGGGAGACATTTTGGTAGGCCAGTCACTCCTGGGATGGTTCATCACTGTTCCAAGATTTTCCATTTGTGGATAATGGCTCTCACTCTGGTTCACTGGAGTACTAAACCCTAAAGAAATGTTGTTGTAACCGTTCCTAGACTGATAAACGTCAATGCCTTTGTTTATCAGCTGTTTCTTTAGGTCAGGGCATGATGTGTTGCTATGTGACATCTTTTAGCCTACCTCACTTTATCAGACTGGTTCTATTTAAGCGATCTCTTGATTCAACAGGCCTGGCAGTAATCAGGCCCGGGTGTGGTAGTGCAATTAAACTCAGCTTTCAAAAACAAGAGGAAATAAAGAAGATTAAAGCTGCAAGCTGCAAGGATCTTGCACTTGTGGCTAACCCCTGCCGAACACCTTAAATGCCCACTAGGTGGCAATGGAGAGTCTATTGAATAATCGATAGATTACTCACAATTACTAAAATTATCGATAGCTGCAGCCCTACATGAAATAGCTTATTAGTTTTTTCCATTACATTTGTGACCTAGAAAAAAAGCAAAATGACTTAACTGGGTTAGGATTAAGTTCAGTGATATCGAGAATATATGGGGAGTGATGTGCTTGCAGTCATTCCCCAAATCTATGTGAATGTTATCATGACCACTGGTTAATGATCTTAAGAATTTTCATACTAACGATCATGAAAATAAACTCAAAGTCAGTTGTGTTTGTTTCGGGAAACTGCGGAGACTGAAGACGTCACTTGAATGAGTGACAAAACATTTCTCCCATTAAAATAAAGATAAGAGAAAATTGAGGCAGCAACTAATTGGGCAAAACCCAGACTTCTGAGGCAGATCACTTTCCAATAGCTAAAAGAATGATTCAGCACTCTACGCATACTAACACAGCTTGATCTTAAAAAAGAAAAACAGATCCCCAACAGTGTCACCCACAAAGCACCCCCACACCATCACACCTCCTCCTTCACGGTGGGAACCATGCATGCAGAGACCATCCGTTCACCTTTTCTGCGTCACACAAAGACAGGGCGAGTGGAACCAAAGATCTCAAATTTGGACTCATCAGACCAAAGCAGGGATTTCCACTGGTATAGTGCCCATTCCTTGTGTTTCTTGGCCCAATCAAATCTCTCCTGCTTGTACTTTTGGACACATTGAAAGTTTTAGCAATTTTTTGGACTGAGTGACATTCAGTTCTTAAATTAATGATGAACTGTTGTTTCTCTTTACTTAGCTGATTGGTTTGTGCAATAATATGAATTCTAAAAGTTGTCAAATAGGGCTATCAGCTGTGTACAAACCTGACTTCTGCACAACACAACTGATGGTCCCAACACCATTAAGAAGGCAAGAAATTCCAGAAATGAACCCTGACAAGGCACAGCTGTGAAGTGAAAACCATTTCAGGTGACTACATCATGAAGCTTATTGAGAGAAGGCCAAGGGTTTGCAGCGCAGTCAACAATGGGTGGCTTCTTGAGAAATCTAAAATATAAGACATATTTAGAGTTACTAAATACTTTTTTTCTTTTCTAGGTAATTCCATATATCTTGCTTCATATATTTGATGTCTTCAGTATGTATCTACAATGTAGATAGTGGTAAAAACATTAAATGAGAAGGTGTGTCCAGACTCTTGACTGTTTGGTGTTCATTAAAATGCTTTCAGAATACGGCAAATGTACAATGATTCAGCTCATAAATCATGACACACTGCTCTCCCTAACATAAGCTCACTTAACTCATTCACTGCCATTGACGTCTATAGCCGTCAATGGCAGTGAATGAGTCAATGGGTTTAACTCATTCACTGCCAATGGCTGGCAGTGAATGAGTTAATAGGTTGAAAGTATCAGTATCGGTAATACTTCCCTTAATCTACTTGGTATCAGATCGATACCAAACTCTGTGATATCCTACAGCACTAGCACAAACAACATGTCAGGCCAAAACTGTACATCTTAAAGAATATATACCAGGAAAGCTGATCTGGCAACCGTATCGGGCTTTAAGGATGTCCTGTGGCAGGTTACAATGTTCCAACTGCAACTACAAATGCTTTCAGATGGGGAGCTGGTGGCACACAAAGGTATTTCTTGGCCAGGCATCTCACTGCTGAATAGGCAACTTCATGTTCCTTCCACCATTTAAGAGGGTCAGCATCACTCTCTACACAAACTGCCAATAAGTAGCTAGAAATGTAATTATTGATTTGCTCCCACTGTATGAAAGCAGTGACTGCAGTGATATGACAGAGATACATTTAAAAATGTATCTCTGTCATGTGTCAGCTGAGTCCTCAGTCACAATCCTCAGTCTAATACAAGCACAGACACACACCTGACACTTCTGTCGGTCTGCCCCAGGGCAGCTGTGGCTACAACTGTGGTTTGCCTCCACCAGTGTGTGAATGTGAGAGTGTCTAGAAAATATATAAATGCAATCCATTATAAGACCGATAGTTTATGTACGTTTCAGTTGCATAACTGGTAGATCTATAAGTTGGCTATCACTTATGAAAATACTTGTCTGATGGTCAATAGACATATTTAGCTCTGTAGCTGATTCTATAAACTTTGTATTTAACATTATGCCTACCATATTTTTTCTTACTTCAAATCAACTGATTCAGTATCGCACTCACCAAAGGCAAGATGAAGTCTGTGACCAAAACACTGCAAGCTCAGCCACTTGGTCAGCTGAACCACCTTGACTCTATGTCAGTCATTAAAGCTTCAGGTTGAACTTCCAGCTTATGAGGCCAACCTGCAGAGCTTCACTTATATGCGCTCCCATGTGGTGTTGGAGGAAGTAGCTGGTCTGGAAACAGGCACTTTTCAGTTTACAATTAAATGTTTCAGTGACACTCGTGTATGACTCACAGATCCTGTGAGCCATTTTTGCCACATATGTACATGGCTGGCACATATGTGCCTGGCACATATCGGCACTGATATGTGGTCCAGTGTTTTTAGTGATATGACAGGCCACTGCTTTAGTAATGTCACTCCACGTCTCACTTTTTCACTCACAGCACAGGTATATTTGTTTTTAGTGTGGTTTATATCAGGCAGGAGACTGAAAATACTGCACGGTCTGGGCTACAGCACGCAGTTTCACACATTCTTCATACTGCACTTTATGGTGCTGTTGTAAATGGTGGAAAAGATTATAAGTGGTTGAAACTTTTGTTGGGACAACAAAAGTTTCAACCACTAATCTCCCAGGTTGAATCAAAACCATCTCCAAGTAACTGAGCCATTGTTTTTCTTTCTACCACCCAGCTCCTATTCGATAGCTACCATCCAGTTCAGATCCGTCTCCATTCTGTCACTGGCTGCAGGTGAAGCGATTGGGGAGGGGGGGGTTTATTCGGTGAGGAAGAGAGGTGGGGCAGAGTGACATTGTGTAGAGACAAATGTGGACAAGGCTCTATACTTATAATTGTAACACAGCATCGACTACATCCATATAAATGATATGGTCTCATCTTATATCTAGCATGAAAGTATATCAATATTTCTTAAAAAACACTATATCTCACCCATTCCTAATATAAACATACATAAGCAATGTTTGCTTTAGCAAGAAAGATATAAAGTGTTTCATTAGGAAGCAGTTCAGTTATGTATCATCATCCTGATAATAATTGTGTTTTTTAACTGCAACGTCTGGTTGTGATTGCTGCATACAAATTACATGCAACAATAATATACATTATGTATTAGAAAAGATGTAAACTTACCACACACACATTTGGGTGAGGAAAAGTTAAATTGCTTAGGTTTCAAATATTGTGATCCAGGAATCTGATGAAATTCCCATGGTTGATCAGACTCTAAAGACATATTTATGTCAGATTAAGACAAATTAAAAATACTTTCTAATTTCTAATTTGGAAACATCAATGTTACTGCTGTTGGAGACACATTACACACAAAATGCCGGCTTAATGGATGGTCTAAAAAGCTTCCTTGAAACAGTGGTATTGAGGCACTTCCTTACAAGGAGACACAAGAAACACAGGATAAACTAAATGTGGGATGAACTAAATCTAAGAAATTCTTGTTTTATTCTTGTTCTCTTATTTTTTTGCACAGCACTTTCATCGGCTGTTATGTTGTTTTAAAGTGCGTTAGAAATAAAGTGGAAGTGGAAAGTTTATAAAGGCTCGTGTGATGCATGGTTGGGCATGTGAAATTAGCTTAACAGCTAAACCATAAAAATCACACGTTGTGAATACATACTCCTAAAATTTAGGGCAACATTCGAGACCTGTAGCGAGTAGTTGAAAGTAGAAACATAGTAAACTCCCATGAGAAATTACCGAATAGGCAGGACTGAAACAGGATCTGGAACTTTTTGCCACCAGGTCCAATATTTAGGTTAGTAAAGACCCTCCATAAAAGTAGGACTGGACAGATGGTTTGAAAGAGTATAAGAGGCCATTTATGTCCACTGTGAATGACCATCATTAAACAGGTGTTGGCTTACGACACCAATTGTTAACCAAGTACAATGCAGACTTGAGGTCCCTTCCAACACCAGTTTGGGTGTTTGTTGGTTTGGTGTTTTGTTTTTTGTTTGTCTTTTTTTAAAACGCAGTTTAAGTTTATTCTATAGAAAACATCCGGTTACCAAGTTATCAGTTAATCAGCTCTAGTGTCAGGAGCCTGGAGGAGATCATTTTGCTCAGCTTTCCTATAACTGGTACATGAACTCATTCGTATATAGCACTTTTCTACTCTACAAGCACTGAGAGCGCTTTATACAACATTCCTCATTAACCTATTCGCACCCTTTCATACAACACTTCTTGTGTTTAAGTGCTTTTTATCAGACATTCACACTCTGCTGGACACATTGGAGAGTAACTTGGGGTTAGTATCTTGGCCAAGGATATTTGGCATACAGACTGGAGCAGCCAGGGATCAAATCACCAATCTTCAGATTAGAAGGTGACCAGTTCTACCTTCTTGCTACTACAGCAAGTGTAAAAGCATTCACAACTGATTAAACCTAAAAATATCAATTATTGATAGTCAATTTGCTGCTTAACCTCCTAAACCTCTTTCACAGCATGCATTTTTAATTTCTCTTTGATATTTGGGCTGATTGGGACCTGATGAATGTAAAAACAAAGAATTACCAGATTTATTTTTTTTTTACCTGATTTTTCTTTCTAAGAGAAATGAGAGCCACATATGAGGATATTCGTTTAACATTTTGATCGAATAGTAGCAGTATAATGTCCTCATAAGTGGATATCAGGCCCTTGTACAGTAAAATGGACTATTTTGGTCTACATAACTCAAAATGTGATGTCCACATATGTGGACGCCAGGTCCTAGGAGGTTAAAGGACCGTGCTGAATCAATCCTGTGCACTGAGCCAAAGGCCTACCACACCTGGTGCATGGTCTTTCAATTAGTGAAACATAAAGACCTGCTTGACCTCTAATTTTCTGTTTCTAAATTCAGATAAAACTGAAGTTAATTTACTCGGCCCTAAAAGTCTTAGGCTATGTTCACACTGCAGGTCTTAATGCTCAATTCCGATTTTTTGATCAAATCCGATTTTTTTGTCTGCTTGTTCACACTACAAATAAAATGTGACAGCAAACGCGCTCTAGTGTGAACGCTCAAAGCGGCCCGCATGCGCAAAAGAAGACATCACACACAACGTGCTCTGTTTAGACCCAGAGCAAACAATATTGTTTGACTGATGGCCCTTAATATAAAGACTTCGGACTTTATGTCTCCTAATTTTGCTTTAAGTTATAAAGTTATTTTGTTATTTAGATATGGCCTAATAATGATCCTTATTGCCGTTTTAGAGAGCAGCGCTGCTTCAAAGGATAGTTGCAGATTTCTGTCAGAATCTGCAGATTATACAGTACAAATAAAATGTTCACGTTTCTCTAGAGCTGGGCGATAGAACGATAACGATATGTATCGCGATATAACTTTTACTCGATAGAGAAATTAAGCTATCGCGATAGACCTCGCCGCTCTTGTCCTCTTTAAAAAAAAAAAAAAAAAAAAAAGGTCAGCCAATCCAAATTAAGTAGCGCAGAGCCGAACCAATCACAGCCGCAGCGTCACGTCGCGTGACTTGTTACGTACAGCACAAGTGCCAAGCCGCACGTGTGTTTGTTTGGGAAGCAGCCAGCGGGTAATGGAGCCAGCGCGTAATGGAGGAAATGAGTGTGCCGACTAGAAAAATCAACCGAGCGTGACCGAAGAGAAAACAGATGATGGTTCCAATGCCGGAGAGATTGTCGAACGGAAGAGCCATAGAAGTTCCGTAGTGTGAAGGTATTTCAGCTATTTCAAGTCTGACAAAAAACAGAGTAGCGTGCACTGTAAATTGTGCCGAAAGCAAGTCTGGAAATACAATAAACTGGTGCATGCGTCACACTGTGCGCCACGTTATTGTTTCGGTGAAATGAATTTCTACAATACTGTTACTGTTAATTCTACTCTCTGCAGTGTTTAAATGCTTACATATACACACAGTTACTGTCCGTCCACACATACGACTCGGTTCTGCTTCTATGCCCCAGCTTTGTTTACTTTTTCCCACCGAGGCTTCTAGACTTCTGATTGGCCAGTATTTCTGCACGGTTAGGAATCTAGCTCCACCTGCTGCTTTGGCATGTTCATAGCAGCGTTTTCCTTCATTTCTGCCTTTATGTGTGGACGGGATTATTTTTTAAAACGAAAACGGAAAATCTCCGTTTTCAAAAATACCCGTGTACGTGTGGACGTAGCCTCAGTCTCTGACTGGAAGCGCTAATTCGTCATTCGGCTTTTGTCAGACTAAAGTAACTGTTAAAACTGTTTGAAAAGCTAAGCTATACAACAAGGAGAGATTGAGAATTTCCTTTTAGTTCTCAGTTTATTTGATATTGACAAAAGTTAGTCAGTTTTGTCTGTTCTTCTGTAAAACAAACTAAGATTTATTTTTAGAATTAATATTTTGTTTCTAAGTGGAATTGACAATTTAGTCTGTTATGTTTGTTCTATTTTGAAACTTAAACGCTTTAGCGGCTGCCTTTTGTGTAGTTTGCAATATTTGCCTTTATTTATCTGAAAAAGTCTCATGTTCCTTAAGTACATCTACCCTATTGAACTTATTATGGGAAATAAATATTTAAAAACAAGCTGCTGATTATTTCACATTTTACTTGTGAGCAACGGCACATTTAAATCTTACAAATATAGTTATTTGGCTTATATCGTGATAGATATCGTTATCGCCTGAAATGAAAAAAACATCGTGATATGAAAAAATCTCATATCGCCCAGCTCTACGTTTCTCCAATGTTGTCTTCCCAACAGTTTCACTAACATCTACACTGGATGGCCAGGAAGCGTTCACGATGTCTTCTCGGGCGCTTCTCCGGTGCTGTTAATTGGCATCTGTCTTGTGTCAATGACGTAAAAGACGGATTTAATGCGACATGAGCGACCGTGGCTCAGGGGGTTGGGAATCGCATCTGTAACCGGAAGGTCGCCGGTTTGATCCCCGGGCTCTCTGTCCTGGTCGTTGTGTCCTTGGGCAAGACACTTTACCCTACTTGCCTACTGGTGATGGCCAGAGGGGCCGATGGCACGATATGGCAGCCTTGCTTCTGTCAGTCTGCCCCAGGGCAGCTGTGGCTACAACCGTAGCTGCCTCCACCAGTGTGTGAATGTGAGAGTGAATGAATAGTGGTATTGTAAAGCGCTTTGGGTGCCTTGAAAAGCGCTATATAAATCCAATCCATTATTATTATTATGACCGTTCAAACAGCAGTCGCTTTCTAAAATATCAGATATATATCGGATTCAGGACCACATACGAAAGTGACCCAGGTCGGATTTGAAAATATCGGATTTGTGCCGTTCACACTGTCATACCAAGATCGGATATGGGTCGCATAGGGTCAAAAAAGTCGGATTTGATGCGCTTTCGCCTGCAGTGTGAACGTAGCCTTAAAAATATGGAGTCTAATCTTACTCTGGGTGGCATTACCATAGCCTCCAGTAACAGTGAGGAATGTTGGAGTCATTTTTGAGTAACGTAAGTCTAATGTGCCTTGTAAACAAATATATAATACTGGGTTTTTTTTCCAATTAGAAGCATCCTGTCTGAGAGCAAGCTGAAAAACTAGTTTGTGCAATTATTCCTTCTTGGCTAGAACACCAATTCATTATTGTCAAAACTCCCTAAAAACTTCAGTTAAACCAAAATGTTGCAGCAAGAGTACTGACAGCATATTTCACCCACACTAGCTCCCTGTTAAACCCAGAATCCAATTTAAAATCCTTCTCACCACATACAAGGTCTTGAATAATCAAGCCTCATCTTATTTTAAAGACTTTACAGTATCGTATCACCCCAATAGAGCACTTCACTTTCAGACTGCTGGTGTATTTGTTGTTCCTGGAGTATTTAGAAGTGGAATGGGAGGGCCTTCTCTTCCTAAGTCTGTTCTGTTAGAGGTTTCTTCCTGTTAAAAGGGAGATTTTCCCATTGTCACCAAGTATTTGCTCATAGGGGGTCATCTGATTTTTAGGGTTTTTTTCCTATTTTGTCTCTATAATTGTACAGCCTTTACCTGACAGTTTAAAGCAGCTTGAGGGAGCTGCTGTTGTGATTTGGTGGTATATAAATAAAATGGAATTGAACTCAATAATGAAGCCGGGTTCAAGGAACATTGCATTGCCACATAATGCCCTATAACACCGGACCTTAAAGAAACACTCTAAGATAGAGAAACGACAACAAGACCTTCTCCATGATACAGTCACTCTCCTTCAGATGCCCACCCCGGTTCACAGGATGGTGGAAGAGGATTCCATGGCTGAAACAGAGGGCGTACCTGAGGCAGATGACAACCACTCTGACACCTGTTCTTACTGCAAACAAAAAAGACATGCTGGGCCTGTGACTGCCCCATGAAGAGGGGCTAGAAGTGTTAATGGACCAACTGACCAAGCGAGGTGTTCCAGAGGAGGAAGCCACAGCTGCATATAACACACACACGCTCCTGCAATGAAGAAGTACTTGCTACTACCCATATGGAAAAGATATATATATAAATCTTATAAAGTTTGTATCTGTCTTGTCTGAAACTTGTATGAAAAGCATATAAGAGATAAAACAGATATAAGATCCCTTGAAAAATTATATAATGAAGCTTGTATGTTTTGGATACTTACTAAAACAATATATGAAAGTAATGAGAAAGTGGCCACTTTCATGAGTAAATCACATATAAGTTTTTACTATTTCTTTTCCATATGGGTAACCTTGATACACCTACCTACACCAATACAGACAGCAACTAAGCCTTTAGAGCAGAAGAATGATTCTTTGACTTGTACTTATGTAAAATACTCACATAAAGCTTATAAAGCTTTCCCCAATTATACTTTGAATATTAGTGGCAAAGACATTGATTGTCTGACAGATTTTGGTACCACGTACTGTTATCAGAGTAGTTGGATTTCCTGCTTCGAGTGACAGTTTTCTGTTTGATCCTGTAGTACTATTGTTAAAGAAAATTTCACTGCCCCCTTGCGTTGTGGTGGTGCTAATGACACATTCATTTTTATGCTCCCCTCCTGTCCCTGACAATCTGTTGGTTGGCGATTTGATGTTTCTGATGGTGCGTGTGTGTGCGCATGCGTGCGTGCGTATGCAGACACACACAGACATATATATCTGTAATCACACTCCTTCTGCAGCTGTTCTGGATTTTACTACAAGTGATTTGATTTATATTGTGATTTTGTTTCCATATCCAAAGATCCAAAGCAACTACCAGTGACAACAATACCCCATCAGCCTTGTATGGCTGAAGGGTAAAAATGATTGTGAATAGATTGTATACAGGGCAGTAAAAAAGCATTTGCCTCTTTTCTGACTATTAATTTGTCTTAAAATCATTTTTGATATTAGATAAAGATAACCACAGTAAATACAAAATGCAGTTTTTATATGATTGTTGAATTATTTTATTTTTAAAGGAAAGAGGATTGCCAAATCTGCCAGGCTTTATGTGAAAAATGATTTGCTCTCCTTGTCAAATCATGAACTGGGACTAACCACATGTTTCGGGAAGCTGAGTTAAATTTCACCAGCCGCACTCAGGCCTGATTACTGCCAGACCTGCGGCATCAAGAAATCTCCTAAATAAAACCTGCCAACATGAAAAAGATGTCAAAAAGCAATCGGTCGTCCCACAAACAACAGAAAACGGAAAACTAAAGCCCTTCACATCTGATTGTCTGGAAAAGGGTTTGGACACTCAAGTGAACCACAGAGAGAGCCACTATTCAAAAATGGGGTAAACTTAAAAATTACTTTAGCATGAGTAGCCACCCAACTGAAATTATTTCAAGACCAGATCAACAAATAGATGATCCCCAAGAATTCTGGGAAAATTCTGTGGGCTGACTGATGAGACAAAATCTGAACTTTCTGGGAGGTTTAAGTCCCATTTTACTTGTTGTAAGTTAGTTTGATGTTCATAAAAAGAACATCAGGCTGCTTTGCTGCTTCAGGACCTGGATGACTTGTCCCAAGCAATGGAACCGTGAGTCCTGCTCTCTACCAGAAAACCCTAAAGGAGCATTTCACCTGGCCATCACGTCCCTGAAGCTGAAGCTCTCTCGGGACATGCAGGAAAACAATGATCTGAAACACACCAGCAAGTCCACCTCTGAATAACATTTATAAATAAATAAATAAGGTTTAATTCCTTTGATATCCTTTCAAACAAACCTTAATACTCTCCAGTGTGGCTGAAAATAAATAATTAGGCAAAGAGGGCTCGTTGTCAGGGCTCACTGCCAGTTTTCGAAAACTTGCAGATCTTGCTGCCACGGCTGACAAATATGCAAAAACTATGCAAAAACTAAGAGATCAGGAAGAGGGAAAATACTTTTTCATAGTAAATATACATACATAACAGGACAGATAACTCTTTGTAGTCGTTGCACAGTCATATCTAGAACAACAGCACAACGAAATTGGAAACTGTCCCACATCTGCACTACAGAGTCCTGTAGGATGCTGCGTTCCCTCCTGAGACAGCGAGTGCTGTACAGGTCCTTCACGGAGGGAAGAGGATGTCCAATGATTTTTGGGCCATATTAATGACCCTCTGAAGTGTCTTTTTGTGTGCCATGGTGCAGCTGGAGAACCGCACAGAGATGCAGTCAGCACACTTTCAGTGGAGCAGCGGTAGAACACAATCAGCAGCTCCTTCTGCAGGTCCATTTTTCTGAGGATTCTCAGAAAATGGAGACGCTGTTGGGCCTTCTTTAAAACCACCGAGGTGTTTGAGCTTGTCTATGTGCACACCCAGGAACTTGAAACTGGACACCCTTTCCACGCACTCCCTGTTGATGCTGACAGGCTGCAGCTCAGACTTCCTCCTTCTGAAGTTGACTGCCAGTTCTTTTGTCGTGGTGTTCTTGAGGTCCAGGTTGGTGTCCGCACATCAATCCGACAGCCTCTGAAGCTCAGCTCTATATCCTGTCTCGTCTCCCCCAGAGATGAGCCCCACCACGGTGGTATCCTCTGTGAACTTAATGACTGCGTTGTCTGTGTGGGTACTGACACAGTCATGTGTGTACAGAGTGTATAGTAGGGCACTGATAGTAGAACAGCCTTGTGAAGAGCCGGTGTTAAGGCTGAGGAAAGATGAGGCCCCACTCTAACTCTCTGTACACCAGAGGTGTTAAATGAATAAATTACCTCCTCGACATGTCTTGAAGTTCTCCAGAGGCCTGGTAATGAACTAATGACTTGTTGACCCAGGGTGATATCTAAAACTTGCAGGACAATGGCCCTTGAGGCCTGGAGTTGAACACCCCTGCTGTACACGGTCTGAGAGAAAGTCTCTGATCCAGCGGCAGGTGATAGAAAATAGCAATACGGCGGTTAGCACTGTTGCCTCACAGGAAGAAGGTCCCAAGTTCACCTCCACCACCTGGCCACAGTCTTTCTGTGTGGAGTGTGCATATTCTTCCTGTGTTTGTGTAGGTTCTCTCCCACCATCCATAGACATGCGGTTTTTTGAGGGGTAATTTATGATACTAAATTGCCTATAGGTGTGAATGTGAGTGTGAATGGTTGTCTGTCCCTCTGCGTTTAGCTCTGCATAATCTGCTGGCAATCTATCCAACGTCTACCCGGCCTCTCAACCTTTGATAGCTGGGATAGGCTCTAGCCTCCACAACTGTGATAAGCAGAAGAGAATGGATGGATGGGATATATCTCTAAAACCTTTTTGCAAAAGAGTAAATGCCACTGTGAGCAAAGTAAAGCACAAAGGATTCCCTTTGTCTTCTCAAAGCTGCTGTAGTGCAGCCGCTAATTAGCATATTTCTGATATAATCAGTAAAGGGTTGCCTTTAAAATAATTTACCAGTTCTACAAAACAGAGACAAAAATAGACCAGTCTTCTATTCTAAAACACATTCAGAAAACCCAGCACAATTTAATGGACAGAAATATAAATACTGTGTGGATATTTTAAGAGAATTATGAAACTAGCTATATGAAACTCTTTAATTAAACATTTACTTATATTTTACATGTTACTTCTTTTCTTAAAGGAATGCATATAGCGTTGTGTTCACACACAATCCGCTACTAGCGGCAGCAGCAGCCTTGTTTTCTTCTATGCCAGAGTACAGAAAAAATGGTTATTATTCTCCAGTTTATTCTTCATACAGATGCTTGTAACATGTAATTGGCATGTTAAGCCAATTATCATGGCTGTCATCCATTTACTTTTCAGCTTCCTTTTCTTCTCTTCAATTTCCCCTGACAGAGAACCATCTGTCAGGCCTGCATCCCCAGTTAGCAGCCAGCGGAGTCGTAACACTTTGTCTTCAACAGGTCTTCCCTAATCAGCCAATCACATGACAGCAACTCAGTGCATTTAGGCATGTAAATGTAGTTGAGATTCTTGAGACAACCTATTTTCTGTTGGCTTCCAGCAGCATTACATCACATGTCACATAGATCGAATAACCTCAAACTGGTTTCTTGAACACAACGGTGATTTCACTGTGCTCAGATGGCCTGCAGAGTCACCACATTGTAATCCAACAGAGTACCTCTGGGATGTGGTGGAATGAGACGTGTACATCACGGATGTGCATGACGTACAAATCTGCAACATTTGTTTGAGGTTATCATGTAAATCAAAATCTGTGAGGAATGTCTCCAGCACCTTGATGAATCTATGTCACAAAAGAAAGGCTATTTCTTAAAACAAAAGGCGATTGAGCCTGGTACCAGCACGGAGTACCTAACAGTGTCCAGTTAAAGTATACTCCATTTTACTACAACTACATTTCCAATAAATCTGTTTTCCTGGACATGAGTTTCTATTTCATTATTAGGCAACAGAATTAGCATGAAACAGAGCTGTTTAACAACTATGTGTTAACCAGTGATGTTCCACCCTGATAAAAGCAGTGCTTGACTTGTGAAATCTAAAAGCAGAAATCATTTAAAACATACAAAAGTAAAGCAATCTGTCTCTTTTTATCTCACACAGCACTGCCATAAAGCTCCTCACCTGTCAATATGTATATACAGCCTTTAAATTACTGCTATCTTGTGGTTGACTGCTGCAATTATTTCATTGAAGACTAGCTCTCTCCGTAATGCGGGCGTGTCCATCTTCAGCACTGGCTGGAGCTGGGCAAGCTGAGAGGCAGGCAGCATTGTGGATAAAACCAGAGTGCGAGGCAAGCTGCTGCTGGTCTGCTTTCACTGCTCTGAAATCAGTTACTATCCACGCTTCATATAGAAACACACCTAGGATTAGCAAGTAAACAAGCTTCAATTATTTAGCATAGTAACAGATGAGTTTCCTGTTGCCAACCACTTAGAGCAATGTATGCGATAATGTGATGTAGACAATGAAAAGACAACATGACGGCGTACCGCTCAGAGGTCTTGCATTCAGTCATCTTTTTGTACATCTGTTATACAATTTCATCAACGCGATGTTGGACAAACCTCATGTTCAGCAGATAAGACCTCTTGTTACTGGGTCTACAGAGTGATGGGATGCTTACAACAGAGGTTCTTCACTCGCACAACATAAGGATAACAAACAGAAACAAAGCTGTAGAGCCAGTGTGAAGGAAAGAATAAAGAAAACGCTTCAAAAGCCTCCGCTCCTCAGCCTTTTCCTTACAAAAGCCAGGTCTATTGTGAACAAAAATGGATGAGGTGAGGCTACAGCTGGAAGACAATAGTTCATTGGGGACTGCTGCACCCAGCAATACCTGATGAAACGCCCCCTACTTCAAAAACAGTTAAAACATGGGCTGGGTGCTTCTTTGCAGCTACAAGACTGTGTTGAGAATACAGACTGGAGTATTTTTGAATCTCAGGACCTGGAGGAGTACACTGCATGCATACTCTCCTAACCACTGTCACCGCTGACAAATGCATCCAGGTGTATGCCAGCCACAAGCCCTGGATGACACGTGAGGTCAGGACCCTGCTTAGTAACAGAAACACTGCTTTCAGGTCGGATGACTTGGAACTGCACAATGCAGCCACGGCAAACCTGAAAAGGGGCATCAGACAGGCCAAGCTGGATTATAACAACTAAGGACTATCTCCAGAACAACAACTTGAGGCAACTGTGGCTGGGGGTCCAAAACATCACTAACTACAACCCCAGACCCAGGGCTGTGGATGGTGATGTTGTTCTAGCGGAGACGTCTTCTTTGGCCGCTTTGAACAAAAAACACCAGACACAGTCACACCACACACACAGGCCAACACCAGCCACATGACATGAGATACATGTTAAGGACAGTTAACAGGACCCCCAGAAATGCAGCAGGACCTGATTGCATCAGGTGCTGAAGGTCTGTACAGACCAGCTCACAACCTGTCCTTAGCACAGACCACTGTCCCATCCTGCCTGAAGGCCTTGACCATTCATGGCTGTCCCAAAAGGAACACCACCAGCAGCCTAGTTAACTTCCACCCAGTGGTTCTCACTCCATTCGTTATCAAGTGTTTTGAGAACCTGGTCAAAAGTCACGTAATTCGAGGACCATGTAAATTGAACCCCCACAAGTTTACACAGAGGGATAATAGAGGATGCCGTAGCCACTGCTAGCTGCACAACCTTGATTCATTTAGAGCACAAGGGCAGTTATGCTAGGCTTCTTTTCACTGACTTCAGCTCAGCATTTAACACAAACACCCCTAGCAGACTGGGAACAAAACTAATCAACCTCCTCCTCCCATAGTCCATCTGACTCTGGATTAAGGACTTCCTGAGAGTCCGCCCACAGTGAGTTAAAGAAGGGCCCAAACTTTACCCAACATTCAGCCTCAACATTGGCTTGCCATAGGGATGTGTGCCGACTCTCCTGCTGTACACTCTCTACACACCCGACTGCACCCCACTCACCCAAGCAACTCAATAGTGAATTTCACAGATGACATGACAGCGGTTGGACTCATCATGGGGGAAGATGAGTGTGCATACAGGGACAAGGTAGAGAAACTGGCATCATGGTGCAGCAGCAACGACCTTTTCCTCAACACCACAAAAACAAAAGAAATAATAGTGAACTTCAGGAGAAGCACATCTAATCGTCATATACATTAATGGGTACTGTGTGGAGAGGTTCTGACTTGAAGGTTCTGGGCTTGTGCCTGAGTGATGACCTAACCCAGAAAACCAACACCTGCGATGACCAAGAACCCACAGCAGCAGACAAGTATAGCACGCTTCAATATTTCCTGCATGACCAAGTGAACTTAACAACATCTAAAGAATAATTCAATCAAATATTCACAACACACATATGACAAGGCTGTTGCAATAATAAATAATAAACAATAAATGAACATTGTTACATCTTTACTAACCTGTGCAATACCCAACCTGTGTAACCAATACACAATGACTGAAGCACACACACACACACACACGCGCATGTATATATCTATTTATTTATATTTCTATACTGTTTCTACTGTGTTTATTTACTAGAAAGGTTTTTAATTTTGTATTTTTGTGAATAGTTAGATTGCTTTCTTTGCACTGAATGAGACTGCATATAATTTTGTTGCACTTTTGGCATATTGACGATAAAAAGACTTCCTGTAAAAGTCATCACACACTGCTGGTGATAAACAGTATCCATTTCCAAGGTGGTGGTAAGATCTGTTAAAATCCAGGCCATAGAAAATAGTCACACACAACGGTTTACAAAGTGTGAGGCTACTGTAGTTATAATTAATTGAGTTATTACACTTTAAATAATTACTCAGAGAGGCAATTAGTCCAGCTGATTCAGTTACATTATCTTGTCCATGAGTGCTAACCACCGCACCACTGTACGGCTTCAGTATCTTGTAATTTGCTAAAATGTTGACAGTGGACACACAATCCCTCACCAGTAACATATCTGCTTGCTTTTTTCTGTAAAATATGCTAAATCAGACTTTTTTTATCTGCTTTTGGTGTCTTCAGCAGCATTAACTTTTCATGGTTATGTTTAGGCATTATTAACCACACTTTGGTTGTGGTGACAGAAGGATTGTGAGTCTGTAGTGAACAAGAGACAACATATTCACCACTACTCATACAACACTACTACACGTTTCATTCACCCAACGAAACACATTCATGCCTAAGCATATGCATGATTACACACCATCTTACACAAGGAAGACAAGGGATGGGAATTTGTAACAAGTTAGCAGTTACGATTCCATGATCAATATCACTTATTGATTCAATTCCTTATTGATTCTCATTGCGCTCTTAAAGACATCAATGGTCATCAGTGTTGGAGTCAAAAAAGTAATGGATTGCACAAAACACTTTTATTCAAAGTAAAGCAGTACATTACTTAATTACTCCCAGTAGAAAGTAATTCATTATTCAACTCGTTACGTTACATTGAGTTTCTCCATAACCCAATTACTAGTGAACAATTTAAACCTTTAGGTTACAGTTCCACACAGCAAAACAAATCCCCATCTTAATGAGCACACACATATGATCTTTCTCTTAGCGTTTAGGTATAAACACAAAGCCGACAAGACGAAGCAAAGATAAAAACCAGCCCAAAGAGTCTTCAAAGCGACGTCCACAGTGATTCTGCTTTAGAAACATGAAATGGTAGAAACGGAGGCTGCAGCCTGACTGTTCATCGCTGCTTTTGTTACCAGTTAAAGTTCAGGGTCTGGCTGCTGTGGTCGGTCAGCAGTCACTCAGCTTTAACATACCTCTGGGTTCTTGCTAGCTTAGTGTTAGCATGCTGTCTGTGCAGGCACTTGCAAAGAGGCAAAGTTGTGT
This sequence comes from Rhamphochromis sp. 'chilingali', assembly GCF_963969265.1. Classification (NCBI taxonomy): domain Eukaryota; kingdom Metazoa; phylum Chordata; class Actinopteri; order Cichliformes; family Cichlidae; genus Rhamphochromis; species Rhamphochromis sp. 'chilingali'. The sequence continues at coordinate 25,560,346 of NC_137934.1, forward strand.
TAGCACCATAACGCAGCCGTTTCTGTCTTGGATCCAGTTTGCACTTTACAACTGGGCTCTCATTCTATGCAGTAGAAATAAAAGTTCAGTCCATATCCCTGCTGTACACTGCTCTACTGCACACAAACTGAAATCAGCTGATTGTAGTGCAAGTGGAACCAATAAGCAGGATCAATAGGTAAGCAGACTAACAATTCCAAGGAAGTGAGCTGCTGGGAACACTGGCTCTCAAATCCCTACTTAAGAACTCAAGGAGCATGAGATCAATTTATCCACCTTCCAACTGGTGGACAACCCGCGCTACCACCTGAGCCACAGGTACCAGTTTAACTACAAGACTGCGGCAGCAATTCTTAGTTTGCATTATTTTTACTTCTTATCCTCAACCTTTAACTACACCATCCAATTGTCACTGGCTAATACAGCAAATAAAGCAGATATGTGAGTTTTCTTTTGACTTGGTTCTCTAAAGTAATATATGAAACATAAAAACTCACACAATCAGGGTGGCGAGAAGAAGGTGGTGTAAAGCGGGCTAAGATTCTGATGCTTTTGATCCAAACAACAAGAACAACTGCATTTGAGTCCAGAACTACTTATCTCAAACCTTTCAATTATTACTGTACCCGTGAATCCAGATTTGTTTAAAATGACCTTTTTTGAACAAATCAATAATCTGAATGGACTGACCTGCAGTAATGATTTGCATGAGGCTAAATGACCCCTGGATATTCCCAGCCTTCATTTATTAACACACCCACATGAGCTTGTTAAGTTCTGGGGACAAACTGCCACGATGTGTTCCACACCCTGACTTTCAAGGCAATCAGCGTGATAAAAACACATCCATATTTTTGATGTTGGCAGCTGAAGAACACCGGCCTGGGAGGCTGGATTCACGTCGACTCTACACTCTATTCAAATTCAGCCTGTTTTGTTTATATCAGGAAAGACAGATTTACATGAACAGCATAAGAACCTGTTCGGCCTCATTAAAGAAAATACTATTAAATAGGCGCATGGAGGAAACAGGAGGATTTGCACATACACCAAACAAGTCCTGATCCAGCTGGATTTCTGTCGTTAATTTCCCACCTCCCTGCACTGATCATGGCGAACAGAGGGGTGCGATTTTCCTCAATGTGGTTAATTCATTATAGGAACACCGAACCTCCCACGCAGAACTACTAAATGAGAAAAAGCTGTTCACGCCTGTGTTATAAAAAACATTGATGTGTTGGGATTTGGCGGAATTTGGTGTTGCGGTTTCTCTACGCTCGAGAGTTAACCACTCATTAACTGAGCTGAGAAACTATTTTGTTTGTTTGTTGTTCTTCATAATTATAGTGAATAAGGAGACATATGTAGATCTGACTGTGATTGGGCCATGCACCTCTAATTCTAGTGCCGCGCCATGGGAGTCGCCTCGATCCATCACAAGGACGAGATGCTGCAAAGGAGGATTTCTCTATTCGAGCCTCCTCTCGAAGTGATAAGGTGCATTTCCTGTCAGCATCTACTTATGAAAGCAGGTTAGCAGCATTCCAGCAAAGAGATGGGAATTTAGACCGACAGGTGCAACAGCATCTAGCCTCCACGCATCGCTCCTTCCACGCTGACAAATATCCAGATACAACCACCCCGGCGAATAACTAACAACCGAGGGAGATGACAGGGAAAGACACTAAATTCGCACATATGTTCTGCGTGGAAATCCTTGAATCGTGGGAGCGAATACGTGGCGAACTAGCTAGTAAGCACAGCCACCAAGCGAACCGCGGCTGCTAGTCTCATCTCTGGGCTGGCTGCCTCCCTTGGTTCGTGCTCGTTTTTCCCCTCAACAAGCAAAACAGTGCGAGTGTTGCTGGACTTACCTCTCGGCCATTTTCCCGACGGTTTTTAAAATACGTTCAAGATAAATCCCACAACATCTCCCATGTTGCCTAAATTGCGGTTACCGTCACCGAGTCGGTCATCCGTTCCAGACTTCTATCAAGCCGCCAAAATTAAGGTACAACACATCCGACCATTACTTTCAGCATAAAAGCTTCTCGCCAACGATGTAGGGTCCCAGTGACTGGAGAAACGTTTTATGCAGTTGGGAAGTCCACCGTCAACAAGCACTATACTGCAGCCTGGGTGATCTTATGTCAGCTGTTGTAACATGACAGCAGTTTACTACACTGTTATCCCACAATACGAAGCTCATGTAAAATCACAACCAGAAAATTTGAACGGCAAGATCTCAAGTTTTACCGAGGGACATCTGGAAACCGTCCCTAATGACACACCTATCAACAAAAGCACAAGAGGAAAAATATATATAAAATTTCTGATAGCATCTGCTGTGGGCTTCTTTTTAGTACCACAATGCTTTCCACAGCTTTATGTGGAGGGGAGGCAGGTCTACTGTGTGCCTCCTAAAGTCCACGATCATCTCCTTTGTCTTTGTGGTGTTTCACCGACCTGAGGAATATTTACAGATGCAAATGATCAACAATTTGAAAAACACACCCATCAAAGCAGTTCATCATAATCACTCACTGATCTGAAATCAATGTCAAATATGCCTGTCTAGACATATACTGACAGTAGGTTATTATTAGGTACTATTTGGACCGTTAAAGTGCTGAACTAAATCCTGTACTTACAAGAGAACCTCTGGTGGATGCCTTAGACTAGGTTTAAAATTGGGTTTAAGGCTGGCTGACAATTGAGATTGTTTTTTTATGGTTTTGTGACCAGTTTTTATTGTTGCAGTTGTGCTAGCAGGATAAGAAATGTATTTGGTGTCTTCACAAAGACAGCGGGCATCTATCTGTGCATGCCGTTTTAACCCTAAGTGGACATTCAGAGCATTTGCTGCCTAGACCTGCTTCCTAGATTTTTCCATTGTAAAGAGTTTCTATGCTCCTGTTAACACATCAACATTTGCTCATTTGGTTTATTTTATTTCATGTTATTATTAGAGAGGATAATATGTTGTAGAGGAAAGGGGGTGAGAGCCAGGTTGTAGAAAGACAGGAGAAAGTGGCAGAGGAATATAAAAGGGTCAGAAAGACGAGAGTGGCAAAAGTCTAGGATGTAACTGTTGCATCTGCAACAGAACACACAAAGAGAAACACACAACAACTGAACAAAACAAAGTTGGGTACACAAACAAACATACAATTTTGCTGTGATTTGTGTGTGTGCATATGTGGGAAAGAGTGAGAATGTGTGTGTCTTTGTATGAGCGTTCGTCATGAAACGTACTTGAGGATGAGAGACTGGAACAAGGCCCCCAAGGAGCTAGAGGCAGACGGCCCCAGACCCAATAGATCTGGGGTGTCTGCAGCCCTTTTTGCCTCAGCTCTTCACCGCCTCTTCTTTAAAATATTCAAAATTGTTTTGGGTCTGCATCCATCACTTCTTTTACCCTCCCAAAAATGGGCATGATGAAAGCTGATTGTTTAAACCACATTATCAGTTTCAGGTGAATGTGGATGAAATGTCTCTGAGAAGCCTGAAAACAGAACATTGTCCCTCATGCTGCGGGCCTGAAGCACAACAGTTTTCTTCTGAGAGCCAGGTCATTCATTCAGTGAAGGATTTCACCAACTCTCCGAGGGCCACGTTTTCAGCAACGGGTGTTTCCACCTGCTGCTGGCTGAACTCCTCAGACTCATGCAGCGCCAGAAAGTCTTTATGAAGGAGTTCCAGCGAGGCATGTTTTAAAGCTGGAAAGTTTTTGCATCTATGGACGCCAAAATGTACATCATATCACTGCTGTGTGGAGAAACCGGTTCCAACAGAGTTTTCGGGGCGGTTTCATTTCAAGGATGGCATTCCTTTGCTGCCTAACAATTTATAGTTAGAATGATTTTTCCTTTCATGCACAACCCCCATGCACACAACTAACCTCCACCCACTCTGCCTCCAACTACGCCCGAGCCAAACCAGGGTTTGATGGACCAGGGTCTCTGTGTGGCCTGGGTCCACCAGGCTACGGTGGACCCAGGCCCTTGGAACCTTACTGGTATGCAGGTACATCCCTCTCAAGCTAAGGGAGAGTGTTGTAGGGCCGGGAACATGGAGCACCTGTCCCATCTTCATCCGCAGGCATTTTTTTTTTTTTTTGGGTATACCATCTCTAACCTCTGGGACCTGTGGAGAAACAGAAGAGAGAGTAGGATTAGATGGATCTGCCGGCCACTACTGCAGCGGATCACAGGGATGATCCACCATCATCTGGGCTAGCACCTCCACCGGTAATGCCGTCCACCAGTCTGTAATCACACAGACCAGGTTTTAGACAACACTTTAGCATGAAGTGGCAGAGAGCTGTGATAATGACAGTTTATTTACTTTTACAAAAACATTTGACAAAAATTGTCCTCAGGAGTTTTCAATTTCCACAGGCCACAGCGTCTGGCTTTCTCGGCTGGCCCCACCCCTGCATCCTGCTTACAGCACCCTTCACCAGGTCCATGCCAACGTGCGTCTACTCACAAAAGGGAAGGCATGATTAGATTATGAGGGTCAGCTGTGTGGGTCAGCCTTCCCTGACACCACACCCTGCTCCACCCATCCCCTACAGCTAAGCCACAAACCACAACCCGCCACACTTAGCTAATTTAAAGGCAAATCTCCAATCTTCCTTTTATCTCTAAAATTCTTGAAAGAATAGTTGTAAAACAGCTAAAAAACCATTTGCAGATAAATAATTTATTTGAAGCATTTCAGTCCTGTTTCAGAACTCATCACAGAGAAACAGCGATAGTGAAGGTTAATAATGGCTCATGTCTAGGGAGGCCTGCTGGACCTCAGTGCGATACTGCATACAGGTGAACACAATATTTTGTTACAGGGATTAGAGCATGTCGTAGGAATTAAAGGTGCAGTAGCTTCGGTCATAGCTAATAGACTCCAATATATCCATGTACATGGGAAGTTGTCTTCATGCACAAAGGATAATTATCAGTTCCACACGATTCCATGCTTGGACTAATTCTGTTTACATTATACATGCTTCCCTTAGGTAGTATCATTCGAAGGCACACAATACATTTTCATTGCTATGTAGTTGACACCCAGCTTAATCTATCCATGAAGCCGATTAGTTAAACTGCAGAAATGTCTTAAAGACATAAAGAGCTGGATCACCTGTAATAAATCTTAGAAACATGGTGTCTGATCATACGTATTCTGGATGGCATTACCTTGGCCTTCAGTAACACTGTGAGAATTCTTGTATTCATTTCTCACCATGATATGTCCTTTAATGTGCATATTAGGTAAATATGAAGGACTGATTTCTTGTATTTGCACAAGAGCTCTAAAATCAGAAACATCCTGTCTCAGATGCTGAAAAGCCAGTTCATGCATTTACTACTTATAGGCTGGACTATTGTAATTTGTTATTATTGGGCTGTCCTAAAAACTTTTGGAAAAGCCTTCAGTTCAATTAAAATGGTACAATGTTGAATCAGCTAAAGGCTGCTGCAAAATGCTTTAAAGTATAAAGGACATTTAAAATGAAAATTTCAAATTATAAATGAATTGAATTGAACTTTATTAGCTCCACACTCAACTACAAAAATGCATGTGCTCCCTGTGGCAAAAACATTCACACTTTTCCTTACTCATCCCTTCTGATAACACTGACCTGGTATTATTCTGCGTCTATTATGTGATACACTGATAATGGGTCTTTCTGGTTTTTGTAGAGTCAGCCTAAAACTATAAAGGTAACCAGTGTATTATTATTTAGCTTGTCTGTTTTCAGTCTTCCCATTATTTGTTTATTATTATATTATTTATTATTCATTCTTTTATGATTTCTTTTATTCCTTTCAAAATGTATGAAATTATGATCACAGAAAGGTCCCTTTAGCATTTGGTCCAGCATCTAGAAAGCATCACATTGGTCGAGTTTTTCACCATGACAGTGATCCCAAATACACTGACAATGGGTTAGGTTTAGAGTTAGGGTTACACCTGGGTAAATGCAACATTGATTTGCTTTACCACAGCCCAGACCTTATAATTACTTAAGCAGTTTTGGGTTATCTTGACAGAGAACAGGACAAAAGACAGCCAACATCCAAAGAAGATCTTTGGAATGTCCTTCAAGAAGCTTCAAGAGAACTATTCCTGAAGACTATTTCAAGAAATTACAAGAAAGAAAAGTTTTCTACAGTCATTGGTCTGTATTTTGAAATCTTCCATCCTGGCAGCAGTGTAAGGTGAGCGGTTCTCAGACGTAGATATCTCCACTTTCTGGGATTTAAATAAAGCTGCTAGGGCAAAATATGGATCACAAGTAGTTTCTCGTCATATCTTCGTTTTTCCTTTATGATACATGATCCAAGTGGTTTCGGCTCGAGACAGGTGGAAAAAACAACACTTTTTTCTTAAGTAACAGTGACTGTCCACTGTTGGGCACCATGATACCGCCCAGGGTAGCAAATCGATCACGTGACTGAAAACTATGACTATGGCAACTATTCCCGATTTTCCTAGCAAATGTGGGACAAAAGAGATGATGGGTGGCTCAAGATCACACAGTATTGTAGTTATGGGTTTAATGGGAGGCTAGACTACCCTGCAGCACTGCAGGTAAACTAAAGCTGATCGGTGGTGTAGTAAGGAAAATGTCGGCTTGTTATTTATATTACAGAAAAGCCAGCGGGAGAGTGGAATATGTAAACAAATTTAATTAACCTGAACGACACCGGCATCACCCCGTGCTTAGTGATGGGTGTAACCGGTCTCGTGCCTGCTGATCACTGCACAGGGCACACAGACGGAGGCCTTTAAAGCCTGCTTTGAACTCGCTCGTAGCTTCTTCCAAAACAACTGTTAATCATTCATAAGTCAAATATATTTTCATAACGTAACCGACGTTTTAAGCCTTCCTTCTTCCATCGGACACCCACATTTTCATTTTCATCGTCCCTGGCTAAAAACTGCAGGAAAGCAGGCGCCTCCTCCGATCTCCTTCCGATCGAACACGAGCATTCCCGAAAAATAAACCGTGGTCTGTTTCCATTGGTGAAACGCTCGTCCAATGAACCAGGGCCATCTGTGTGGGATTCAACGCTGTTAGATTTCTCAGCTTACGTTTCCTTCATCGGACTTTCAATCTCATCGTTTCACCACCTGCTACCAGACTGCAGCTAGCATCATGAAGTTTCCGGTGGTAATTACTGTAGTTTTGGCATCGTTAGCGCTAACTATCGACGCTACGGTTTACTTCAAGGAACAGTTTCTGGATGGAGGTAGAACACAGTCCATTTCATATCTGCTTGTCTTACACGAATGATTGCATTAAAAAAAAAAGTCAACGTCTTCACGGCAGTTCACATTAAATCTCTTATTTGGTAATTTAATTAAAGACAACTTAATATATGTTCCTGGAATTTTTAAGGTAACTTACTCTATAAATTGAACCCATTGGTATAGATGAGTGGCTGGCTGAAAATAATAGCGTAATACATTAGTAAAGCATACGCTCCAATGTTATTTTTTAAGTTAAATGTGTCTAAATGTCGTCTAGTACTGGGTTAAGGGCGCAGCTATTTTCTATTTTCCTATGTTAGTCAAACCATGCAGAACCGTGCTGGAACCTTTATGGGTAAAAGCATTTGGATAAAATATTTGGAGCCCCTTAATTTTTTTTAAACAGAAAAACTCTAAACCCTGTCACTGCATATAGGAGTTCATTTATATAATCTCAAAGTTTTTCACTTTTATCATCATGTTGAGTAATTGCATTTGGAGTCCTCAGTAGGTTTGTGGAACAAGCAGTGTAATAAATGTGCATGGTGGCTTGGTGTTAATGTAACCAGAATCAGAGGAATTACAGTGAGTAACCAGTGGGGTTGCATTAATGTGTTTCAGATGGATGGAAGAGCCGTTGGGTCGAGTCGAAACATAAATCAGATTATGGACAGTGGAAACTGAGTGCTGGAAACTTTTATGGGGATGCTGAAGCTGATAAAGGTACGAATACTATGTTGTGTTAGAAACACAACTGATACGGCTTAATTTGTTAAAATTGTGTTATTTGCATAGACCAAGAGTTGGTGTCTTATCATGCAAATGCAGCTAACACAGGTTTGCCAATGTAAATGTGAGCACAGGGTCAGACAGATTATACTCAGGACTGGAATATCCTGCAAAGAGCCTCCAGTGCTCTCATGGCCTTTGATACTCCAATTCCAAACCTATTTTAAATTTGGATACTCAAAAACAAAAAAAAGATTTGTACTATCAGTAATCTTCCCATTTGGTAACCTTAGATTAGTTTTCCCCATTCCAAATTTCTATTACACTGATAAAATAGTTAATATTGGGCTTTAATTACAGATGGAAGAATTATAAATATGACTGATAGTCATAGAGTGCATGGATGTAAACACAGTGCTCTGACCCAATGCAAAAGTACCCTTTTTTGTCCAGAGAATTTTCCCTGTCACTGTCTTGGCTCTTTGAAACCAGAAGTCCTGAGCAGGCTGCAAATCTGACTAAAAGTATGGGACATTTATATAGCGCAGCCCCATCATCAACTTTTTGGGTACTATTGGAAACCATGATTGTACAGAAGAGGATTAGGGCCACTGGGAAAAAAATTGGGCAAGTCTTTTTTTTCCTCTTCTTTTTTTCTGAGAAAAAAAGTCTGAATTCTGAGATTAAACTTAGAATTCTGAGAAATTCTGACTTTTTCATCAGAATTATTTTTCTTAGAATTCTGAGATTAAAGTCAGAATTTTCTCAGAATTCTGACTTTTTAATCAGAATTCTGGAAAAGAAGAAAAAAAAATGTGCCCACTTTTTATTTTAGTGGCCTAATCCTCTTCCGATACAAAATAAAGACAGTTTTATTTCAGATTTTAGAATCTCTGACATTGTTGAAGTGAAACATTGAACCACAAAATTCTGTTAGTGCAAAAGAAGAATAGAATTAAGAAATTTAGGGTGTCAAAAATGTGGCCCGTGGGTGAGAATCAGCTTGCCAGGGGTCTGTTTGTTTGACTGGATGGGTCTTGAACATGTGAAAAATCCCTAATTATTCAATGGTTTTCATTCTAGTGCAGTTCCTACTATTCAAGATGTAGTTTCAGAATACCAGCATTAGTGCATACGATTATAGAAACAGACATATTACTTTTATTTTTCTTAAGGCATTTCAGGCTGCTCAGTGTTCATATGGATATTTTAAGAATATACTTCTTTACATGCCTTTACTGAAATTAGAAAGAGTTGTGCATTTATATTCAGTCTATATTGGTAGTAATAATAATAATAATAATAATCACTTTTGTGCTCATTCTAGGTATCCGGACCAGCCAGGATGCCCACTTTTATGCCCTGTCAGCCCACTTTGAGCCATTTAGCAATGAGGGAAAGCCCCTGGTCATCCAGTTCACTGTCAAGCATGAGCAGAAGATAGACTGTGGAGGTGGTTACGTCAAGCTCTTCCCCGATGAGCTTGACCAGAGTGACATGCATGGAGACTCCCAGTATTACATCATGTTTGGTGAGTCTTGGAGAGACACTGAAGCCTGAAACCAGAACATGATGTTTTTCCATCTGACTTTGAGCTGTTCGAAATGACGTCCTTCTTTTGTAATCATGGTATATAATCATATCATAATGTGGCCTGTGTACACAGGGCCTGACATTTGTGGATACAGCACAAAAAAGGTTCATGTGATAATTAACTACAAGGGTCAGAACCATCTTATCAAGAAAGACATCAAATGCAAGGTAGCTATGCACCAAGACTGTTAAATAATTTCCCTTTTTAAATTTTGTAAACCATGAATCTGTTAGAGATTTCCCATAAATTCTCTCCATGTCATCCTTCAGGATGATGAGCTGACCCACTTGTACACACTGATTGTGAATCCAGACCAGACATATGAGGTGAAGATCGACAATGAGAAGGTAGAGTCTGGCTCCTTTGAGGACGACTGGGACATGCTGCCCTTAAAGAAGATCAAGGACCCTGAAGCTAAGAAGCCAAGCAACTGGGATGACAGGGCTAAGATTGACGATCCCAGTGACACAAAGCCTGAAGTAACATGACTTAAAATGATTTTAGATTACTTGCAATAAAGCTATACAGATGTTCTGAGATTAAAGTCCCAAATTTACAATAAAATCTTGAACATGGTGTTAATGACGTTGAGCATTTTCTTATTGTTCAATTTTGTTGTAATGCATAATTTCATTAGGCCATCCACTGCAGCCAGAATACACTGAATAGTGCCAATTGTGGGTTGATAATGTTGATCCAGTCTTACATTAATGTTGCCATTCCTTGTTTTTCTTGGAACAGCCAGGATGGAGCTATTTGTACTCTTGGACAAGTCCTGTTTTGATTGGCATCTCTGATTGGTAACTTCAGTGCTGCTGTCTTCCAGGACTGGGACAAGCCAGAGACGATCCCTGACCCTGATGCCAAGAAGCCTGATGACTGGGACGAGGACATGGATGGAGAGTGGGAGCCCCCCATGATCGCCAATCCAGAGTATAAAGTATGGGCTGCATTGCTTGAGGTTTACCGAAAAAGTGAAGAATTTCTATTGGAGGTCTTTTTACTAGTATAAAGGGAAGAAAATGTAACTTATTCTCTAATACCTTTGTAGGGGGAATGGAAACCCAAACAAATTGACAACCCTGACTACAAGGGAACATGGGTCCACCCTGAGATAGACAACCCAGAGTACACTCAGGATGCTACTATGTATAAATTTAACAACATTGGAGTCCTGGGCCTGGATCTGTGGCAGGTAATTATGCTACACTACTCCCCCATTAGGGTCTGTTATAAATAAAATGTTACAAAACAGTTTCTTTCATGTAAAAATGAAACTACATTGCGGTTTATTTATTTCAAGACAAATACATTTATAATGTATCTGTATGTCACGACAATATAATATTGCATTGTTTATTTTGTTTGTTTGTTTTGTTTGTTTTTTCATTGAAAGGTCAAATCTGGAACCATTTTTGACAACTTTCTGATTACCGACGATGTGAAAGAGGCAGAGGAATTTGGAAAGGAAACCTGGGGAAAAACCAAGGTAGGACTGTTTAGATGTAAATGGTCTAATGGGGGGTTTCAATTTAAAACCCTCTGTCAGAATACAGCCTGAAATCAGTTCTAGTCAGAATTAAGGGCAACACAATAAATAGACCATGCATATGTAGCTTTACAGAGTTGATCAGACATTTTCCAAAGAAAGAAGATAACTTCTCAACAGCTTTCATGTAGTCTGTAATGTTTCCACAGCTCACAGCTGATCCGGATAAGTGGTTTGGGGCATGTAAACAAGCAATAAAACTATCACATGTGAGCAGTTCTCTAGGTATTTAAACAGGGAAGATGGTACTTCTTGTAGCTTAAGCAACATTAACTATAAGGCCACTTCAACTCTTGAGCAGCTTATTGCAAATTGATTCTTTGAGCAACTTTTGAAATTCCATATTGGCAGTACAGGTTGAGTTTCTTCACCTAATAAGTTTGTCAGTATTATACCATCTAACATTTAATGGTTGGCACATTATTCATGATCATGATGATTGTTTTCTAGGTCCAAATGATTACTGGTTCTCATTTGGGGAAGAAATAGTTTTAGTTCCATAATTTATTATGGAACAAAGAGTTTTGGTCTAGCTTGTTATTTTGATGTTTGTTTTGTGCACCTTGTTTGTTTACATTTTTTGTGCTTGTTTTTTTATTGAGAACTCGTGGTTCTCAGTCAAACTTGGTGTACTTAACATAAAAAGGACCCGAACTAAAAGTTTGGCAGGTGATAAAACAAAAGGATTTTAAGGAAGACAAAGAATGTAGCTTTTAGGTTCAGCATTGGTTCACACTGCAGGTGACAGTTCAGTACTCCCCTATTGTGGATTCACTTTCCATTATGTTAAACATTAACACTGTTCTTCACCTGCCTAGGGACCAGAGAAGAAAATGAAGGATGAGCAGGAAGATATGGAAAGGAAACTGAGGGAGGAAGAGGAGAAGGAGAAGAACAAGGAGGACGCTGAAGGTGATGATGAGGATGACAAAGAGGATGATGAGAAGTCAGATGATGATGCTGGGATAGAAGAGGACAATAATGGCAAACCAAAGGACGAGTTGTAACAGTGTGAGGTGTGTGTGTGTGTGTGTGTTCCTCAGGTTCAAATGACAGACACAGAAAATGGGCTGATGCCATCTGGACTGTAGCTTTTCATATAGCAGCCTTTTATTCCGGTGGGATGTTTGAGGGATGGGATTTTTTTCTTGATTCCCATGCATTTTTCTCTCCAAACCATCAAATAGGAGAAGGGTTTGTTTATGCTTGTGTTTGGTTTAAATATGTGGATTTTCTGATTTAATGTGATTTTTTTCTTTTCTTTTTTTCCCCTTTGGAAATCCCATAACTTGAGCGTCTGTGATGTCTGGTTGTGCACTTTGATCTCTATCATACCATGATGCACTGTTTGTTTTCTGAGGTGATCCTTTCGTAAATTATTCAAATATTATATTTGTTTGTGGACATGACAGTTCACAACGTTTTTGAGTTTGTTCATAAGTCCTCTGTGTGATATGTGTGTGCGTGCGCCCGTGTGCATTCCCAATGTTTTGATTGAGTATCTTTACTTTGTGAACACAGTTTTGAGTTAATAAATTGAAGCTTCTCAACTTTGCTGTTTTTCATTACTTTCAGTCGTTGATCTCTGTTGCCTGCCTAACTTTGGCGGTTTCTTTCACACTGAGTGATTTTAATCTGTGTATACAGCAAGAGACATGAGAAGTGCAAGTATTAAAGTATTTGTGTGTTATTTATGTGGCATGCTCATTTCAGAAGCTGGAAAACAAATTAAGTCACCCACTCCCAGTACTTTTATAAATCATTGACCAAACAAAGTCTAATTTGCCATTCACCATGCATCCTTTTTAAAAAAAAAATTTTTTTATTATTTTTTGTTTTGCATATTTGTATAGCTCATTTATTGTGACGCACTGGGCTGCAGCTTGCTTCAGTTGATGTCGCTGATTACATTTGAACATTTTAAATGTTTCATTCAGCGTGATCAGCTGACTGAGTTTGACAGGCGAGCTTTGAATAGACAAAAACCAAATAGTTGCATTGATAGCTCTAATCCCTGGCAATCTGTACTAAAGGGACTATATGTGAGTTAAATTTGGAGGCTCTAATTAAAAATTCTAATCTCCTTGAGGTAGCTGTGTTGTGATTTAAACTGAATTTAATTGAATTATAATCATTGTAAATATTTTTGTGCTTAGAGTTGGGTATTTCCGACAGGATGTGAAGTCAACAGCATGTCATACTGTGACTCCAGCAGTAGATGGCGTGGGTGGCCAGCATGCTCAGCGGCACTAAGACAGCTGAGTCACACATATACACAGAGCCGGAAAAATACTGACAAAAAAAGAGCTGCTGCTGTTGAGAAATTCTTCCGAGTCCACTGTTGTCCGAGAACCACCGGAAAGATGCTAACTATAACACTGAAGACACTCCAACAGCAGACGTTCAGAATCGAAATAGACCCAGAACTGACGGTGAGTAGAAGTTAACGGGGCCGAAGTAAACATGGTCGGGCTCGGGGGGGTGGCTGAGGCATGCGGGAATTTTACCCGGTGTGGGGAAATAGCCATAGTAAAGGGTGTTTAAATTGAGATAAATCAGTTTTGTTTGTTTTTTTTTATTACAAACCCCCCAAAATAAATAACATTACGTCGATGTGACAAAAATGCTTCCAGACAAGTTATCAGTTCTGCAGTATCGCAGAGTTCACATAAGGTACTATAGCGCAGGAAAGACAGGAATAGAGCACATTTTCCTTCAAAATAAAATAATAAAACACTATCGAAAAGTCGGCTCCATCCCAACCACAACCATGCGGAAGAAGCTACATGAATGGAAGATCTGCAGTTTACTCATGGATGGTGTTTGCGTATTCACTGGGTTTCGTTGTGATGTTATGCAGTGAATAAGCAGCATGTGTGTACGTTGAAATAACAGACCGGAAATATGTGTGTTTTTTTATTTCACTTGACACTGTTTCACTCGGACTTGTTTCAGTATATCACCATGAATGACGGTGCAGTATTTTAAGCCTGTCCGCAAATGTAACACTGGGATGGCTGATCGTTAAATCTGTTAGATTAAAAAAAAAAGTTTCCCCATCAAATAATAGTTCATCAAATTAAATTATGTTTATTAAGCTAATAACGTTTTTAATAACGTTTTAAGTATTATGTCATGTTAATGGCAGGGACTGTAACAATCATTGGCATCACACAGTGTTTGGTGTTTAGTTCTTCTTTACATGTCTTCTTATCAGTTGGTTATGCAAATATATACTGATGTAAAAGTGTACCATGAGCTATATAATGAGCTTATAGCTTTTTATGTAACTGTCAAGTCATTTTAAAAATGTAAAATTGCTCAATTCATTACTATTATCTTTTTAAAATGGAAATTTCACCCAACACATTTATTTTCCCAAGTGGACCTTTTGTTATACTGGTGCGCTTGATTGCCATGAGGTTTGTCACATGGACTGTGCATTGAGCTGGCTCCAGAGAAAAGAGGGTAAAGATATTGAACCAGCTTAAAACAAACTACAGGCATATGTTGTTTTATTACAAGCGACTCAGAGACCTGCCGCATGAACTTAAAACACCTTTGTTTCCTAATGTGTTCTCAGCCTGCTATAGCTCCAGGCAGAGGAATGTAGTGATTTTAACACATAAAATATTAATTTCACAGTATTCACAGTTATAGATCCAGAGGGAAGAATTCTAATTATTAAATTATCCATACTTAACAAAAAGTTCTGTATTGTAAGTGTATACGGCTGCTCATTCTTCCACGTTTTTTTTACTGCACTCTCCCTAGATTGCTTACTTGTTCTTGGGGGCGACCTCAACTTTGGACTAAATGAAGAAATGGACAGCTGAATTCAGCAGGAACTCAGCGCAATTGGCTGTCCACAAATATAGTTAAACAGTACATGATCAATTTCAGACTTTGCGATGCATGGCGTTCCTTCCACCCTAACCGTAAGAAGTATACTTTATTCTCACATATCCATCACTCCTACTCTCGTTTCTATTATTTCCTAGTCAGCAGCTCACTGTAAAGTGACATTTCAGACACTGAGATGCACTGAGATACTGAGATGCTCCTGTATCTTTGATTCTAATAAGTAAGAAAATCATTCCACCAAGTAAAAACTGGAGATTAAATACATCATTGCTTAAAGATGAAGATTTTATTAAATATTTAAAAAACAGTGAGCTTTATATTTAGACTGTAATGATCTGCCTGGACCATCAGCATCTGTTTTCTGGGAAGCAGGAAAAGCTGTGATGAGAGGTAAAATAATTTAATTCTCGTCACATAAAAAGAAAAGAGAAAACAAACGTATTCAGGAATTAGAAGAAATAATCAAATCGTAGAAGTGTCCTCCCAGGAACAGGAAAATTCTGAAAAAAATACATAAACAAAACTAGAATTAAATGAAATTTTCAATAAAAAAAATCAATTCTTACTACAAAGACTGCTTGCAAAAGTTTGAACATGGTAACAATTCAGGTCGATTTCTAGCCAACCAGTTAAAAATAAATAAAGAAAAATGACTATAGGTGCCATTAAAGACTTATCTGGGAACACATTATATGACCCTGAAAGAATAAACAACACTTTCAGGAAATTTTACAAAACTTCATATTACCAACAGATGAACCCATCAAAAAACGAAATCGATCCATTACTTGACAACGTAATCTTTCTGAAAGGATCAGACAGTCAAGCAATGTCACTGGCTTCACCGCTGACATTAGGTGAACTCCAGAAAGCCCTGAAAAGTACGCAAAATAGTAAGGCTCCAGGTCCAGATGGATTTCAAGTAGAGCATTCTGGCACCAGTATTCCACAGAATGCTGCAGGAAATCAAGGAAAATGTCAGACTACCACCAAATATGAATTCTCCCAACATTAGTCTCCTACTAAAACCAGGCTATAGTGATCGAGAGCATAAAATGCAAGAACGTAGAACATAAAATCAGTCTTTATGCAGATGATGTGTTATTTTTTCTCCAACACTCACAAACCACTCTCTTTTTGAGGTAATTATATTAAAAAACAATCTCAAGAGTTTCAGATTATTCGATAAGCTGATTAAAATATATCTATCAGTCTGGTCTCAGATATGTTTAAAAACCTTTAAATTGATTAGAAATCCCAGTCTACAATTAATACAATGCAAAATACTACACAGACTGCACTATACAGGTCAACAGATGTTCACGATGGGTTTTACATCATGTAACAACTGGTCATACACCTGACAATTACATCCACGCTCTTTGGTTCTGTCCACCTGTTCAGAGGTTTTGCCGTGCGATATGTGAAGACTTGTCAAAGTGTCTGAAATGTAGCATTCCAGCCTCCCCTTCAGTTTGCTTATTGGGTGACTTACATGATGGCACTACAGAGATGAATACAGTTCACATGGCTCTCACCGCCCTATGCATCGCCAAGAAGACTCTCCTCATGAACTGGAGGGTTTTGGGGGTTCTCCGCCACTGGGCTGGGGTTTTGGCTGGGCCTGGGGGGCTTGGGTCCTGGTTAGTGTGTTGCCAGGGTGGTGGTGATTGCATGCACGGTGGCCCAGCCCTGGTGCGGGGGCCTCTGGTGCATCAGTGGAACTCGGGGGGGGGGGGGGGGGGGGGGCTCTTCAGCTGCCAGGGTGGTGGTCTCTGCTTAACCACTAAACGTTATTAGGGAAAATAACGTATTCTGATGCTGATACTTGTGTTGAAAGTGTGGACTTCAAACTCTGTACCAGTTTTAACATTGTGTTGATGGGCTACATAAAACCAGAGTTATGATAAGAAAAATACTTCATGTTTTTTTCTGAATACTATCATCACATCTAGTGCGGGAAGAAACAGTAAAAACAGTAGTGATGTCAGGCCTGCAGGTTATCCCTGTGATTTGTTCGCTGTCTTGTGGTGAACAGAAACTATTTTTGGAGTGGCACAAAGAATTTGTGTGGCATCTTATTGTGACACCTAATTGTTTTGTAATTTTAATTTTAGTAGTAGTTTTAAATGGTTGTACAAAGAAAACCCCCGAGGCATTAGCTGTTTAAATTTACAATGTATATTTGCATTTAAACAATAAACATGTTTGTGGTTTTTACAGTAAAAAATATAACTTTTTCCAACTTGGATTTTATGATTTTTGTGTAATTTTAGATCAATTCTGTTAACACGGTGTCTTAATATAAAACAATAACTCTAAATTCAGACATGTGAGGTTGTGCTGAAGAGAATGATATCAAACAAGGCAAGTTTTAAAGGTGAAATACAGAGACAAAATCAAAAGTAGTGAAAAACGGCCAATTAAACCCTGGACCTGGAGGGTTAATTAGCCAACAGCTGCCAGGTGTGGCTCATCAGGAGGGTCGAGGGGCACAGGGTGGGAGATGCTTTCTGGAACAAGCCATCGGAAGACAAAACACACATACAGACAGAGAGAGACAGCAGGCCAGTACAGGAGGACCCAGGGGATCATAGTTTAACATGCAAAGAGGTGCAGCTGTTAAAAAGAATTCACAGACTAATAAAAGGCATAAATTAATCCACATCAACTTATAACAATATTCTAATTAGAAATCCTCATGAGAACCAGGAGATGTAATACAGCAACACTTTGTGTCTCCGGTTAAAGTAAGAAAATCTCCCAAAAAGTCAAAGTAATTGTATTTAACATCACTGTACTTGTGATTATTTATTACAGTTGTATAAAGCGCTTTGACTGCTCAGAAGAGTAGAAAAGCACTATATAAGAACCAGTCCATTATTTATTTTTCAATTTAGGAAAATATTTTCTTTAAAAACTCTGATTTTAATATGTCACGTAAAAACAATGAACAGCCTTGTTTTTTGTGACAGATGTATGCAGTTAAACTGTCAAAACATATTAGGCAGCGTTGTGGCAAAATGGCATAACTGGAATTATAAAAGCAACAATCAAACTCTTAACTGTGCTCTCATTTTAAATAGTTACATTTTCAGTTATATCGATAATCACAAATAATCACTTTGACGTGAGACAGTGAGATAAATGGATCTGTCAGTTCGCAGACAAAGGATAGTAAGAAGAGCTCATTCCACCTAATATTTCTTGATATGTTTGACAGGTGAAAGCCCTGAAGGAGAAAATAGAAGAGCACAGAGGTAAAGATGCATTTCCTTCAGTGGGACAGAAACTCATCTATGCAGGTAAGCTTGAGGGTTAAGAGAAAATAATAGCTGATTTTTAATCAGACGTTGTTTCTCATGTCATTACCTCAAAAAAAAAATAGTAATAATAATTTACCCAGTATAATTAATTTGGGAAATGCAGACTGCAAACACACTATAATTATAGTAATTAAATTGAATAGAACAGCTGTGGCAGAGGTGGATAAGCTGCAACAAATGTGGCATTTAAACAGTTCTCCACTTCACGACCTCTCCCGCTATCATCTGATCTTAAAAGATTGTCTGAGAAACAGGTGACAATACCTAAGTAAGTTTTAGTAGAGACCGCCACAGCAAGCAGTCCAGATATAATTGAAATGAAGACTGCCATCTTTATACATTTAGGAAGAAAGCCTTATATGTTTGCTGCAGTATATATTAAAATTACAAAAATTGTTGTCTTCTCTTGTACATTACTCGAAATGTCACTATGTTCAACTTCCTGACTGAAGGATTTTAATCTAACTCACTGGGCTGAGCAGGTTTTCCATATGCTGTAAGACTAAAGCAGAGGTCCAAGCTCCAATCTGCTATTGCTTCTATTTGTTCTCTATCCCCAGCTTTCCTGTCTTCTCTCCACTGTCCGAACACAATAAAGAGTAAAAGCCACAAAAAATACATTGGAAAAAAAAACAGAAAGTAAAACTGCTTCAACACACTAAACTGTTTAATTGGAAAATTTAACTTAAAGTATTAAATCTAAAAGTACTTTCTCTGCAGAAAAGATTTCTCATTGCTATATGGAATAATACATGTTCTGAACAAAATAAACGTATTCATCCGTCCGTCCGTCCTCTTCTGCTTATCTATTCAGGGCCGTGGGGGTGCTGGAGTTTATCCCAGCTGCCATAGGGCAAGAGACAGGGTACGCTCTGGACAGTCTGCTGCAGGGCCGACACAGAGAGACAGACAACCACTTGCACTGACATTTGCACCTATTTAAAATGACCAGCTAATCTAACCCCACTTAGTGCATGTCTTTGGACTGTGAGAGGAGGACCCAGGGAGAAAACACGGGGGAGAGCCCCACACGGAAAGGCCTCGGACACATGGTAGATTTGAAACCACAAACTTCTTGGTGTGAGGCGACAGTGCTAACCACCACACAATATGCTGCCCCAGATTAAATGTATATTAGAAAAATTTAAATGTCACAACTGGAATTAAAGGTGAGCATAAGTCTCATGAGTTTGACTACTACCATAATGCTGTTGAATTGGGGTCATCATAACAGCTTTGACTGGCAGCTGCAGTCACGGAGAAACTTGCACAAACCATTCCCAAACTTCTCTGTTTGGGAATGGATCAGGACCCAGAGAGGAGGTCCAGCGTTTACTTTACAAAACCACAATGGACTGTTTCAAACTGACAGCGTGAGGTGTTCTGCAGTAAACTGGATTAACCGACAGAAGGACCCGAGGCCCTGGCGTACTTTTTCGGTAAGTTAAATGTGTGCTTGTCAGCTATTTAGCAACTATGTCCTTGGCTAGCTAGCTACGATGAGAAGTCGGCTGTCAGGGAAAGCGGCGTTCGTCAGTTAATCTGTGCACATGAATGAACTGAGAGCTGACACTTTGAGCTTGAATGTTCATTAAATTCAGTGCTGTAGTTCAGACATTTGCTCAGCTGCTCTGACTGTACTGACCTAAAGGATGTTCAGACCTGCAGCTGAAGGTGAGGCGCTGAAACCAGTTACATGAGAAACAGAGAAAAGTCACCGGCCTGTTCAGTCACTAACTAATGTGTGTTAAGATTGGAAAAGCAACAGGCTGGACTGTCCTTCAGCTCTGTGTAGAGCTGATTACGGTATTAAATATGTGCAAACAGCAGCATGTTTTCTCTCTCTAGCCACATCTGTAAGGACAGTAACACGAAATTTACAAAAACCTTGCAGTTCAATAACTCGTCATTAGCACAATTAGAACAATTAGAATTAGAGGACTGAAAATGTTCTCACGGTTACAGTTTACAATACTCAGGCACCAGCTCAAACACTGGTGATGATATGTTTGTCTGTTTCCCTGCAGCTGACCACGATGCACCAGGACTGGAAAGCTGCTCCATCATCATATGTTTGGAAATCACAATTTAAAAACCACCAACAACTCAAAGGTAAACATTAAACTGTAAACTTTCGTAAATAAAAAGCTAATGTCAGCAGAACTGTAGAACTGAAAAAATGTAAGTGTAGAACTGCAGATCCTGAAGTGTGTGAGGACAGGAAAGGATCAGATTTATTTCAGATTTGAAGGATGAACATGTTACGGTTTGTGTTGATTCTGTTCTCTTTGTGATTACAGGGGCTGCCCTCAGATTAGACCTCAGCACCACCCAGTGACAGCAGACAGATCATCCTATGATTCACGCTTTGCAGTAACTCCAACATTAACTGATGAAAAAAGTGCAAAGGCTAAAGCACCATATTGTGTGCTTTCAGTGAAAGCTGCAGGTGTTTTATTGATAAAGTTAAAGACAAAAAGTCAAAGGGATTAATCTATATATCAGCATAAACAGTACCTCAGTTTGGTGTTTCAGAAAGCTGCTGATCTCAAACCTGCACAGCTTCTGTTTAATAGACTGAATGCAGTCAGCTGCATGAAGAAGACATGAGATTTTCTCTGACAGCATTGAATACAACCTGATGAAGGTCAAAGGTCGTCACTTGTATGTTAAACTAAAAGGTTAATCTGCAGTTCTTTCACACTGCGTGTGTTATTTGTAATTGAGTCATTCATACCAGAATAATCAGAGAGGATAATATATATTTTAATAACTAGCTACAGGACTGAATATAACCTGATCATGTGAGTCCAGAGCCTCTTTATATGAGGATGATGTGCAGTACTTCTAACAGCACACAAAGCAAATGTCGCTGTCACACCGTTCATGAAGTGCTGGGGTTGCACATTTTCTGGGATGGGCTTAAGGTGGAGGTCTGAAGATTTCCCTCTGAGGGCGCTGCTGGTAAACAGTTTGAGTCCTGCTTGATCCCTGCGATGAGCTTCAGTCTTCCTGATGTTTCTGAAATGACGTCTTTCTCAGTAGTTAAACAGAACATCTGGCAAAGGACAGCTGTGCTCCTGCTGGTCACTGGTTTTCCCCCAGGGTGAATGTATCTGTTGATGATTCTAATAAATAAATAGAAAAATGACACCGCCTTCTGCTGCTGTGCTTTTAAATCTAACATTTTATTTAAAGTTTCCATGTTACCAGGTATGAGAGTGCTCTGTGATTTGATCTAAAACTGTTTAAAACGTCATTTTTATATTATCTTTGGTCTTGTGTAAAATCTCAGGGCAACAGTTAATTTCCAGATAATTATGGAATGAACAGTAACTCTGGGCCTCTGTGGAGTGTGCAGTAGTAACAGGTGTGTAGCATTGTTAACTAGATAGCAACATGCCTCTAACACAGTGCGTATGCTAACGGCTAGTCTAGCAAATGAATTAACAGGAGCTAAAGAGTGATGTTAAATGTTGTAGAACAATTAGATGTTGCGATGTGTTTTTGTAATTATAACAACGTGGTTGTTAGCATAGGCAAGTTTAGGCCCTTTTTCATCAGAGCACCCCTAATGATGGCCATATAAACAGTAGTAATAATAGCACATTTTCATGTTATTTTCTGACATTGTCTTCAAATGTTATATTTTCCTAACTTTTCTATTGATGACAGTACAGGATAGAATGAAAGCAGGTTTTATGTCCAGTGTTGTTGATGTCATGGTGTTACAGTCCGCTCATACAGAGGCGTTGCTGCTTCTGCAGCCTGGTTTGTCATCTATAGCCTGATAAGCCTTCCATTGCTGCCACAGAAAGAAGATAAAGAAGTAATTAATTCTTTGAGCTGATCTCTTGCAATGAAGTATTACACATTATATTCCTGTAAATAATTAAATGTGTTACTTGTATAATATTCACAAGTTTTTTTTCTCTTCTTTTATCTTTATTCCAAGGTAAAGTATTTGTTGTGTGCCAAGTAAATGGGTTACAGCAACACCTGGGTATGTAGAGGTGCATATATCCAATCCTACACAGTTGTTTTGTATGATAGAGCACAATTCCTCAGCATCATTTGAAATGGTTTTGTCCAAATGAAGAAAAGTCATTACCAAAAAAGAGAAACCGGTACAAGATAGCACAGTGGAAAAAATATTATTTCTTAATAAAAATGAGCAAAGTCACCCTAGTATTCATAAGCACATTCATGTCCTACAATTTGACAACACTGCAGCAGTTTTAACATAAACATCTCATGCCCTACTGGATTTTAATCAAACATAAACGTGAAATCACACTGGCAAACTTTTTTGACATTGATAGACTTCTATTAGCGTTACCCAAACATTAATCCAAAACTAATTAGATGAATGAATCAACCACAAAAAACAGATTAGATTATTTTTATTTCTGTTCTTAGTACTAATTATTCTCATGCCGACACTGTTGTAAGACAGAAAAAGGCTGTCACAAATAGATGACATTTGGGGTGGGGGTGCCACGTCGTCCATCTTTTTTACAGTCATCGATCTTGCCTGTTTCATGAAACCAGTCATCTCCATCATCAAAGGTTTCCTTCTTAACATGTTAAAGGAGTTATTAAAAGTTTCTTCAAACTACACATTTGCCAGCGTTATCAGTTAGAGAAAACCTATGAGGATAATAAATAAAAGCCACAAATTTTGATTAGTTTAGTTATTTCCGATCAGTTTCATGATCACATAGCAAACTGCACATACTGATTATTCTTAAAGTGAGTTCAGTATCATATATTTGTCTGAGCTTATTAGGTGCTGATATGGGCCAAAAGACTCTGAATGTAAAAGTAGAATTTTTATTGTGGCTCCTAGAGAAATTTAAGTAATTCACTTAGATTCACTCAAAAAAGAAGAAGAAAATATTACTCTCTGGCTCTCTTCTACAGCCTGTCTTTGTCCTTGTGGTGACCTTTCTTTCCTAAAACATGACCTAGTCAATATCAGTCTAGATATCCAGCTAGATTGCTTTTTAAGGCATAGCTCAGAGATCTCTGTCTGACTGGACTGGGGAGGGTCCTTAAACATTTGGTCACAGGTTATTTCAGATGTGAAAATAATTATTAGCTTATTACTGATGCAGTTACATGATAAGGGCTTTAAGCAGCTTGTTAAAAAGCTTGACCCAAGATATGACATTCCAGAAAAACATATTGGTAGTGCTTTTTATTACAGCCTTGTAATAGTTTAGTAGGATAACACGGAGGAACAGAACATAATAAGGTGGTAAGTTCTAAGTTATTACCATTCAATTACCAAAGTAATAACCACTAAAGTACTATTGTGGTAGCAACAGTGGTTACAGTTGAGTATTACACTGAAATTTATGTAATTGGATAATAATGGCCCAAAACTGGGGGTAATAATGTGGAAACACAGCTCTGTAAGAAAGTGGCAATAGTAGGGTAACAAGTCAGAAACAAGCATTAATAATGTGTTATTACCACTCAATTACCTTTGGTAGCTTAAAGGTGTGTTATTATTGACCGGAAACAACTGTGGTAGTTTTTACGTAATAAGCAGAAACCAGAGCCAAATAAGCAAAATGCAAGGAAAGCAGGAAACAGAGTTTTGAAATGCAAAAGTGCCTAATAACATATTCATAACCATGTTAATAAAATTTTAAAAGAAACTTAAGTGTATCTTGCAGTTTTAAAAAGGGAAGCCATTGTAGAAGTGCATAACACTTTTTGTTTCGTAAAACGTTTCGTAAATTATATAAGAAGGATGATGCCACTTGCAGTTGCTTGCCTTGGAGATTGATGGATCACACTATGAGTGCGTGATGTCTCTGAAATAGCAACAGTGAAAATGCTCAGCTCAAAGCTTTTTGATGGGACTTCCTAAACCATTGATTGATTTCACATTGGCTACGTTTATATTTTCTATACACCCTACATGTAAAGGTTACAGCCTATAAATCTGTTTCATAGTCAGTGTTCAATCATTCTGTCATATCTTTTGTCACTTGCTGTTTCTGTGTGAATGTCACAGGCAAAATCTTAAACGATGATATCCCACTGAAAGAGTACAGAATCGATGAGAAGAACTTTGTGGTGGTCATGGTTACCAAGGTTAGTGTCTTTGGTTTCTTCTTTAGACGGTCATGTTATACACACAACTTTGTTGCTTTTTTATTTACTCAGTTTTACTATAGCTTGTGATGGCTGCCAGGGTGACTATATTGGTTCTGTGCACTTCCTCCATAAAAACGATATCAATACACTATTATACACTAAGCATCAATTCTTAACACTATCACAGTTATTTATTGCAATCCTTGTCCAGTTAAAGTTGTGCACAACAAAGTTCTCCTGAAGACTTTTAAACTACTGTTTAACTCTTTGCCTGCCATGTATTACCAATACTGCTATCATATCCCTGTATTTCGGCACTAACCCTCTGTTAGTTCATTTTTCCTGAATCTATTTAATTGGTATACATTTTTTCACACCTTTGGTTCTTCTAGTGAAGTTTTAATATCTGCAAAAATTACAAAAAAGTTATTATTTCCTTTGCATGTCATTGAGTAAAGTAAGTATTTGATCCCCGAGCAAAACATGACCAACTTGGCGAGCACAGTGGTGACAGTTGTTATATGTGGAATTTTGTCCCACTCCTCTTCACAGAAACTCTCTAAATCATGTAGATTCCTTGCCTGCTGCTTGCCTCAACACAAAGCTTTCAGCTCCCTCCACACATCTTCTAGGACTGAGGTCTGGAGGCTGGCTAGTCAATCCCTCATCTTAACGTGCTTCTTTTTTAGGCACTCATTTGTTGCCTTGGTGGTATGGTTTGGGTCATTGTCATGCTATAATACTAAGTCAACACTCATCATCAGTGTTCTGGTAGAGGGGCTTCTCATCCAAGAGTTTACAATACATACCTTTGTGCTTGGCTGTGGGCTGATTTTCTTTGGGTCACACACTAGCATCTCTCTTTCTCCACAGTGGGTCAAGTTAACGCTAAAGAGATCGATTTTGGTTCCGTCTGACCACAGCACTTTCTCCCAAGCCTACAGTCTTCTGTGTGACGTCCTTTAAGAGGTCGTTGGTCTTATCCATGGTGTGGAGAGGTTATAATGGAAAGAAGTTATTCTGTGGACAGGTGTGCTTTATATACTTACTGAGTTGAGTGCAGGAGTATCTGTAGTTGATCAAATTGACTGATTGGTTGTGACCAATCAGTGGGAGCCAGAATACTGGCTCAGTTGTAGGAGATCAAAGATTTATTTCCCTCAATGACATGCACAACAATTTATAACTTTGATGTAATATGTTTTTTAATGTATATTTAATATCCTGTCTCTCACACTTAAAATAAATTGGCACAAAAATTAATTTCTTTGTAAGTGAGCAAACTTACAAATATATTAGAATTCAATGAGTCGCTTTCTCTCAGAGTCATATTTCTGAAAGTGTAATAATGTTCTATGGTTTAATCTTCTCCATAGTAGTCATTTACTTATTATAAATAAAGGGAAGTTCTGCCCTTTGAAGTATATGGGTTTTCTACGGGAAAGCCCACTCTGCATCGCCTAGAGAAAACCATGATGGGCATGGGCTAATCCACACTTGTCCACTGTGGGCTCACATGGAAATGTTTCTTGGGGTAGTTTAACAGGGTTGCATCCTAACTGATTCTGTTTTAGTTACATGTGTGTAACTGTGTGTTTGTTTGACTATCTTAGCAACACCACTAATAATCAGCTCTCAAATGTCATTTTAGCCCAAACCAACCTCTCCTGCTGAAGCAGCCACTCACTCAGTTCCCACGCCAGCTGCAACTCCAGTGCCACCCTCAGCTGCAGCACCAGCACCAGCCTCTGGCCCAACACAGGTGCCCTCCACACCAACACACACAATGTCTGCTGCTGTACCTGCCTCACAGTCAGTGCCTCCCTCAGAAGCCCCGCCCTCTGTTCAAGAAAACACCACTGTGGCTTCTGTTGGTGCAACAGCAAAACCCACCTTGGACTCACACTCAGAATCAGCTCTGGCCTCTGGTTCCACAGCCACTGTTGCCTCTTCCACAGCTCCTGAAGCTGTACAGGAAGCCCCTGAGTTAGTCCCTACAGATAGCCCCACCCCTGCTGCCCAGTCAGAAGAAGAGCTGAGGGAAGACCCAGAGAATGAACCATCTGGCACAGCACCAGTCCAGTCCTCTGCTTCAAGGTTGGATAATAGTTTTATGTAAACTGTGGCAGTTTAATTGTTTGATCAAGAAATATCATAAGAAGTTGTAAAATGGGTAGGTAAGCTCATATTATTCTAGTTTAGATGGTTATATATCGAAGAAGCTCTAATTACTTTCTGCATGTCTTGTCACCTTCAAAGAATCAAGGTCATTTTGTGCCTTGTGTGAGAGCATGGATAATTACAACTTTAGATGTAATGCGTAGGTGGCCCAGTACTTTTCTTCGTATAGTGAAGCTGAGTAGTAATTGCAGTGACAGTTTTTTTTCTTCAAGCATAAGTGTGCTGCTGTAGGTTGATCATAAAACAACACAACCTTGATGAACACGGTGAATATGGATTCATTTTCATTGTTTAATCAGTGTTTCATTCATTCTGGCCATGTTAGTGCTGTGGCTGTAGTGAGGAACTGAACATGATGTATGTTATTTACTTTTTTTAGTTTTAGTATATTACTGGCACTCAATTCAGTTTGATTTATATCGTGGCAGTTCACAAAAACAGTCATCGTATGCAGGAAGAGAACCTGAGTAGTGGATATAAGCATTAAGTTATATCATAGTGCCTCAATATAGAGCAAGGAACACTTAAAATCCTAAATCCTGGTTCTTTAGAATGAACATTTACGTCATGTTTTATCTGTTTGTTCATCTCTCTCAGCCTCGTTGATGAACTGGGTCTTCTTGAAGAAGCAGCATCAATACTGGGTAATTATCAGTGATTATTCTTTTCTTTGTCATAACTAGTAAAATACTAATGTACTAATTATATGGTGCTTTTTGTTTTAATCATTAGAGTGCGTCTGATACAGTAAACATTTTCTATATTACAGCATACGTGGAGATAGTAAGGAAATTAGAACAGTAGTTTCTATTGAAAAATTCAGCATTTAAACAGATACAGACTAAATAAGTGGAGTTCAGTTTTAGCCAGTAGTTGACAGCATTTTTTCCCCCCAAGCTTGACTGGAAATGTATCTTGCCCACTGCAATACTTTGGCAAGATACGAACGAGCCACCAACCTCCTGATTAGCAGACAACCTGTTCCTGAGCCAAAGCCCCTATGATGTACAGTACTGTGCAAAAGTCAGGTGCTACCTCTCATTTATTCCTGTCTTGCTTCCAATGAGTGAGACTGTTTTTCTTTGGACATTGGCTACTTTCTTACTCAATTTAAGTCCTGATCTTTTTGTTTGTCTCTTAACTCTGACCTATGGGTCATAACTCAACTGATGATCCACAGTTTGTTGTGTGTTATGTCTTGACACAACACACAACAAAGAAAAAAACAAATCTTAAATTATATATTTAGGCGCTTTATTACTTGCAGCATCTCACCCCCCCCCCCCCCCCCCCCACACACACACACAAAATTTGTTTCCATTTTTTTAGCTGAATGTATGAGAAAAAATCCAAAGATGGTAAAACTGGAACCATATGCAAGTATTTTTACACCAATAACGTGTTTTCTTAGTCAAAAAATGTTTCATATCTCACTGGAAAGTGGAGAACAAAAGCAGAAGTTGCAGTCCTAAAAACTTTCTACAGCAAATGAACAGTATCTGAAAGTTTGTATCATCTAGCTGACCTGACATCATGGAGATGTTCTTTCAGTTGATCTGTCCACTGTTTGCTGTTTTATCAGAAATGATCACAACAGGTGGAAAGATGTAATGCTCCTTTTTTCTCTTTTTAAAAAATATGTTCTTCAAAGTGTTTTCTATCTTTAATAGTAAACCAAAGAACAAAGACTAACAGTCACTAATCACAAAAAGCAAAACGATAAGACATCACTCCCAGGCTTGTAATTTCTTTCTCATTCATCCATTTGTGTGTCTTTTTTTATGTTGGGTTATCAGCATCCTCTTCAGACAATATCTTTGATAAGGTCCATAAATGGTACTCATACATAAACTATTTTAAAATTATTTAGTAAAATCTTGTTTTTTTGTTTTTGTTTTTTGTCGACACAGTTCTATACTAGTATTTTACTGATTAACATATAGATATAATAAGATGCATTGTGGGAGGAACAGCCATCCCGCCCTGACTGATCTTACCCAACAGAGATGTATGCATATTAGCCAAGTTTTGAATGGCTGATTGAGTAGCCTGAATAACAGTGGGAATTTTGGTTTGCATATTTTTTTAATAAACCTGGTTAACTGATGTCACACTTGATGTGTGAAGTTTCAGAGAATGGATCAAATGGAAAATGAACTGGTTCACCCATTCACACAAGCACGTTTTCCTGTGTAAGTACTTTCTATCTAACATTCACACACAGTCATACTGTGATGCATCGGAGACCAGCTTAAGGTTTAGTATTTTCCCAAAGGACATTTGGCACGCAGACCGGAGCAGCTAGAGATCAAACCACCAACCTTCCATACGTGCTGCATATCCTGAGCTACCCTGGAATCAGTAATAAACGAGATCTCAGATGCTGCTGTGTGGAGATTACTGAAGCTAGAAGAATGTTGTCAGCATACTGAAAGCAGTTGTTAAAGGTCAAATATTAATGGTGACGGTAGTAAACCTTCCCTGGTACCACAGCTAAGATTAAATTGGAATGACATAATTCCATTAGAAAATAAATCAGTGCTGATGGTTCTGTGTACTTTGCATAAAAAGGAGGCAAAACTCCAGTTCTTTTTCAATGTATAAGTAGAAGCAGCCTTCTCAAATGCCTCCATTCTGGTCAAAGAGGGACCAGTATTATTTCTGAGTTTTTAGATAATAGGCAATAATCTGTACAACCAAACCAACCTCTGAATGAAAACGGTTAGTCGTTTCCACAATATTGGGAGGTTTTTCCACTTTGGAAAAGATGGGTAACATAGCTTTCGTTCAATATGTTGACCATTTTCCTACAGCTTTTGTTGCCCACCATGTTTAATGAATATGACTTTTTGTGATTGCCTTGGTGATTTCAGTGCATATTTGTGGATATTGTGACGTACAGGTTCACTTTAATAGATGCTGTTGGATGATCATGTTAACAACCCCTGCACTGTTTTTCTTGGCCATCATACAATAATTACACTGTCTGTCTTTTCATTGGTTAGAATAAGTTAAATGTGTTCTGCAGTGAACTAAACAACACTGGGGTATTGGAGCATTTATTTTTAGTATTGCTTGATCACGTTTGTTCTACTGTGAGAAACCAAAATATTGAAGTCGAGATTAAAATTCAATGACTTGTGCAGCCCTAATATGGGTTTTTGAGATTAGTAGATCATTGTTTTCCACTTAATTTTACATTTTAAATTACATCCCACCTTTTGTATATTTGAGGTTGTATCTCTTTGAGGCTGCATAGAGACAAGAGGAGGCGCAAAAAGGCAGCGTGAACGCACAAGTTTGTGAAATTAATAACTGGAGAGATAGGCAAATTAAAATATGTAAATTTATACCATAGGTTCAAGTACTAGAAATCTTGGACAAGTTTGAATATTAAGGCCAGAGGTTAGGTTTTCTGAAAATTTTGCAAATGCGATAACTCAAGAAGGACCTAGGACTGTTTAGGTAGAAAACTCTTAATTTACAGATTTACAGACTTTCAAGTATCACTATTCTGTATTTAGTTCTATTGATATATCTACTGTGCCAAATAACACAAAAACAACCTGCGCACTTCATCTAGGTTCAGGTCAACTTTCCTGCCCCTAAAAACCTCTCTTGTTGTTACCACAGTGACTGGACCAGCATATGAAAACCTGGTGTCAGAGATTATGTCGATAGGATATGAGCGGGAGCAAGTTGTTGCTGCACTAAGAGCCAGTTACAACAACCCAGACAGAGCAGTGGAGTACTTGCTCATGGTGAGAGTTTAACCAGCTTCATAATCATGCTGAGCTGTATTGTAAACTATACAGTAACTGTTCATGTGTTGCAGGGTATTCCAGCAAGGGCTAGTGATCTGCACAATCCACAACCAAGTAGACATAGTACTCCAGCCAACCCCTCTACACCTTCTACAGAAGAACCACCACAGCAGCCTCCAGCACCCCCCAGTAGTAAGAGCCCAATTTATTTATTTATTTTTACTTCTCTTTAACTTTCTGTTTTAAACAAGGCAGCTTGTTTCCTCCGCATGAACTTCCTGGGGACACGGAAATGATGCCAAGATGACAACTGGAATAACTGTGGTCTAAAGCTACACAACGTCCACAAAAATTCTGCACACCACTAACGTTTTATCACTAGTGGAACTTCAACATCATCAGAGGAAGAATTTGGAAGTATTTCTTTTTTAGATTATTTCACTTTTTTACTATTTCCACTTTGTGCTGTGTACCAGTACCATTCCCAAAGTATGGTAAGACCACCACCGTGCTTGACAGTCGGTACAGTGTTCTTAGGTGTGAAAGTCTCACTTTTACTCCTCCAACTCCTCTTGCCATTGTGTCAAAATATTTTTTTCTGATCTGACTATAAAACTTTTCTCCAGAAGGGATTTCGCTTGACCAAATTTGTCCTTTATACAAAGCGTCTTTGATGCAGAAATGTCTGCATGTACCACAGAGCCATATCTCAGTGTTTTGAGTGTCTAAAGAAGTCTCACAGGTCTGAATATACACTTGAAGCCATTTATAATTCTTCTTGTTTGATTTTTAACTGGACTTTTAAGAGTTTAATAAAATTGGACCTTTAACTGTATTTCCATAAGTTTTACAGTTTTTCCTATTGATAAAAAATCTCCCTTATGACCATTCATACTACACAAAGGAATCAAGAAATAAACAATTATATGACAGAAAACTTTCTGTTTTTCACTTTCTACTACAGAAATTTCTGTTTTTTATGACTACAGTTAAACCCCACACCAAAACACTGGACAGTCTGGCCAATGAGCTACCAGAACTTTTTCTGTAAGTTTACACATTTATTTCTTCCAATTTAAGTCAAAAGAGTCATGCTGACAGATTTCTTTCTTTTCACAGCAACTTTTTCTTTATCATGTAGAAAAAAAACACCAAGTTTTGCCTCCAGTGGATGATGAGAGTCAAACCTTAAATACTGATCTGTATACATTGGTTTACGGTACACATCAACGTTTAAATGTCCCCCATTACAGATGGAAATCTCACAGCTAGCCTGTCATATCCTCCGTGGTGAATTTGATGTGTTCGCGCGTGATTATTGAATTGTGGTACGTCCTGAGATTTGATTTTCATCCAGGTGTCATCCACATAATCAATGACGTGGAGGTGTTCCAGGGTAGGATAACAGAGCCCTCTTTTCCCCTTCTTCCATGTACAAGTTGGGGACAATGGGTGAAACTGGGGAAGCCAAGGCACACACATGTTTCTGCCTGTAGTACTGAGCCTTGTATGTGAAATAGGTGGAATTAAGACTCAGATCCAAGACCAAACAGACTTGGTTGGTGCTGAGAGTGGTCCTGTTGCTCAGGTTGGGGTCATCCTGTTATCTCTTGCAAACTACCGCCACTGCTTCAGTGACTGGAACACAAGTGAAGAGAGATGTAACATCGTACAACACTATTATTTTATCTGCCTCCATAATGACGTCTCTCACCTTCTCAACAAAATTCAAGGTGTTCTGGATGTGGTGTTCAGAGCTGCCTACCAACGGGTTAAGGATCGAAACCAGAAACTTTGAGTTGTTATAGATGGCTGAATTGATCATACAGACAATTGATCTTAAAGGTACACCCTGTTTATGTATCTTATGTAAACCATACAAACTTGGTGAAGCATCCCCTGGGTATCCCGTCTTTAAGTCTGTTGTCATTAGCCGCTCCTGGGTCCAAACTCCGCTTCAGGTCCCAAAGTCAAACGAACACTGTGGCATCACTGAGAGTTACAAACTGTTTAAATTCTTTCATCTTTAATAATATGATCAGTGTGGCTGCTCTACAAGGTGAAACAACTAAGTTTGACATCCAGACATCCACGAAAACAGAATTTATGAAGTTAGCAAGGAGTTATCTGGCTAGTTTCCATTTAAAGATGATATATCATGTTCTGATTGAGGAATTTCTGAAAAATTAAAATGTACAGCTCTGCTATCACTTTTGACATAAAGGAAGACAGAAAACTAAACAGTCGTGACATTTGTAGGGTTATTGAATTTGGGCTAGCTGGTATATAATAATGTGCTACATTGTGGCTAGCTACACAGCTATGGTTGTCTTGTTCCAACTGCTTCAGACAATCTTATCAACCTCTTCCTAACCACTTCCTGGGTCTCGTTTCAGGGCCTCATAAGTATTTTTGTCACTGAGCAGTAACAAAATTTTCTCATGATAGTCTTTCTGGTTTAGCAAAACCGTGCACCAAGACAGAACTATGAAGCCACTCTCAGAACAGACTTCACTGTTTGGTTTTACTGTCTTTACATTGTATCCTATAAAATGTAATCTCTTCTTGAATAGCAACAGTTAACATTTTGTCCCCTCCTGAGCAGGGCCTGTGTCCAGCAGCCAGCCTGTCACTGCTGGAGGAGGATCTGGCTCCATAGGGAACCCTCTGGAGTTCCTGAGGAACCAGCCTCAGTTCCAGCAGATGAGACAGATCATCCAGCAGAACCCAGCCCTCCTGCCAGCCCTGCTGCAACAGCTCGGGAGAGACAACCCACAGCTGCTGCAGGTACCACACCACAAAACTCACCGTTCTCTAGTGGCGTTCTGTCAGGGTCTGTTAATATAATTTCTGTTTGACTGTTTAAGGTATCTCAAAGAACTGTTCCTAATAGTAAGAACAATAAAGAAATAAATCTGTAAATGTATTTTTCAGGAAACATTTCTCTGATATGTTAATGCGACGTAAAATCCCCCCAAGTGACTATATTAACTCATTCACTGCCATTGACGTCTATAGACGTCAATTGAAAAACTTACGTTGACTGCCATTGACGTCCATAGACGTCAATGGCAGTCAACGTAAGTTGAACTGAAGCCCACCAGCAGTAAAAGTAGACCTGCAAGGAGGTGCAGGGTTTGCGCACGTAAGGGATTGCGCAGTGAGACAAAAATGTGGTGCAAGTCTTGTTGTGTTTCACTGCCAGCCATTTGAAAATGGCTGGCAGTGAATGAGCTAATTGTTTACCATGTCCACTGTAGTTTGCCTAAACTGGGTGGTTGATATACAGTTCAACTGTGTAACTTGCAGCAAATCACAGAGCACCAGGAGCGTTTTGTACAGATGCTGAATGAGCCACAAGCTGGAGATACAGGAGGAGAAGATGCTGATGCCCATGGGTCACCACACACTAACTACATCCAGGTCACCCCACAGGAGAAAGAGGCAATTGAGAGGGTGAGTTTGCCAGTCACATTGACACAGTCAGTTCCACCAAATTTCCACAATTTGTGCAGAATTACACAAGCCTAGGAACAAATAGTTTTCTCTTTTAAACATATGAAAGGAAATCAGTCTGAACACAACCTGCTACTGAATTTCCATGACTTTTGTTGAAACATCAGTGATGGAAAATTATGTTGCT
This sequence comes from Rhamphochromis sp. 'chilingali', assembly GCF_963969265.1. Lineage (NCBI taxonomy): Eukaryota > Metazoa > Chordata > Actinopteri > Cichliformes > Cichlidae > Rhamphochromis > Rhamphochromis sp. 'chilingali'. The sequence continues at coordinate 25,594,370 of NC_137934.1, forward strand.
GGATCCTTGATGTTTTTCTGTTAGCATCAATGAAACAAATTCTTAAATATGCACATTGGAAAACATACAAATTTGAAGGGCAGTATTCTGCAATATTCTGGTCAAGCAGTTATGTATACTTAATAGTTTTTCTTCATGTAATTTTTCAAACAACAAATGAATGCATAAATGCAGGAACACGAGCATGAATGTTTTATAGTAGGTGTGTTTTTACATTTATTAGTCTTGTTGAATTGTCCATAAGGTGAAAGGAGGACTGAAAATGTCAATGACATTGTTTTCCAGTTAAAAGCACTGGGATTCCCTGAAGGTTTAGTCATCCAGGCGTACTTTGCTTGTGAGAAGAATGAGAATCTAGCTGCTAACTTCCTGCTACAGCAAACATGGGACGATGAGTAAGCCCGCATCACCGGGCTCATCACTGCTCAACAGAGGGCTGCAGAGTGGATGACACCACTGCAAGTCTGCCAGGGAGAAACAAGGGCAGGAGAGGAAGGGGATATTTCTTTTCACACCATGGGACTGTGGCCATTAAATGACGATGATGATGATGATGACAATGATGACATGGTGTTCAAAGTTAGTTGCGCTGCCTACTCTTCATTCAGCTATGATGATCATCATAGGTGCTACCACTGAGCATTGCCTCACTGCTACTACATCATTACTGCTGATGCTTGTATTGAGTGACCACACTGACAGAAGTCCCACCAGTAAATTTGCAAACAGCCTACATCACAGGCCAGCAGGATTTAAGTTAGAGGATTTCCTCTGCAGTGAGCTCACAGGCTGCCTGTTGAACACGTTAAACTACTGTACATGTGTAAAGTAAGGTAATACATAATAAATGAGAAAAAAATGCATTTTCAACATGCGAACCTACATGTTGGAGTTCCCTGAACATTTGACTAAAACTGTTGACCTCACTGCTTGGAAGCTACTATTGATTTAGATCAAAGCTCATATTGGATCCTGTCACTTCCGCTGCTTATTTTGTCCATGCAAAAAGTCTTTGCAAATTCTTCTATTGGTGTCTGACCATGTAGATGTGTAAAAGGTGACTGAATTTCACAGCTGGATAGTTGAAATGTTGACACCTATTCAACCGTTCCCCAAAAAGGAGAAATGATAAAATGTTTTTAATTGAGATCATTTACATTTTAATTAAATGTAGAAATGTTAGTGTCCCCTATCTTTTACAAGTCGAGACTATCTCAAAGTTTTGTCTTTTTGATGACTGACTTACTCAGTCTGTTGCATTGAAAATGCACATCTGATAATGTCACAAAGAGTCCCTGCAATTAGGGTTAGAGAAACTCCTTTTCCACAAGACACCTGTTAAGTCAGAATGAATCACTCACACAAGTGCAGTTAAACTGTTGTTGCCTTGTTAAGGAAAGCTCTGGGGACAGTCGATAATAATGATAATAAGGCAAATAAAGAAACAGTGATGTCTGCTGTTGCTGCTTCTCCTCTTCCTTCTCCACCAAGCATTTGAGGTTTTAGTAGCTCCTCCCTGAGTCTGCTCTTGTGCCCTGCATTTTGACTTAAAGGTGTTTTTTTTTTTCAGTTTGTTGTGATGGTGTGATTGAGTCACTTTATTTTAGTGTCATTACATTATTAGTACAAACTGCATCTATTAGTAACATTTTTTCTTGATGGTTTGGATAAGTAATATTTTACTTTATGTATTATTAGGGGCAAGGATTAATTTATAAATTTCAGTCAATAAAATAAACTTAAGGATGATTCATAGAGCAGACAAATCCTGAAAGTACAGAAATATACACGATACTTTCCCCAGCTGACCCAAGGGAGACTCTATTTTTTATTTACTCTCAATGATTGCTGTTTCAATTTGACATTCTCACATTTGTGTTGGAGAAATGATAAGAAACTGTAGGCATTCATTGGTCTTATATAATAGAGCAGTTAACTTCACTACCCATTTAACTACGTTTGTTGTCATTCACCAAGACAACAAGAAAGCCTTTTTAGGTTTGTACTGTGTTAAGTTTACAGGGAAAACTATGTTTATGTGCTTTTTCAGCATAGAATAAACTTCTAGGAGGTTTTAGCTAGTTTGTTTTTACCAGTTTTGTTAGATTGGACCTTACATTACTATTCATGTAGCCATAAAGGAAAAAAATATGAAAATGTGAAACTTTTTGCAAACAAAGAATCCATGAATTTCTTTTAAACAATCATTTTCTGTTCAGTGTTCTCATATCACATCCTCTATGCATCTTGAAACTGGAAAAGGGTTAGGCTGCTGTTCCTCCATGCCTTACGGTCAAAGACTTCACCACATTTTATTTTACAAACAGTGTTCATTTAAAAGTGGACTAAAAGAAATGGGAATGTTAAGTCGTTTTTCAGCATCCAGTGTGCTTGTGTTTAGACACACGATTGTTCTGTAGTGTTGTTAATGGGATAAACGATGTGAGCGAGAAATTGTATTTTGCTGTGACAAATGCTCCTTAGCTCGTTCCTTGCAAAAGAGTTTTATTTATGGCATGCCTTTGGATTAAGGATTGATCAAACTGCCATTGTGGCATCTCTCTGGTGTTAATTTGTCTGTTGTTTTCTTTTTTGGGTCTATAAGAATTACTACCAACCTTAAATGTACGAGTTGAGAAGTAGTTGTGATGGTTTTTTTGTTTTGTTTATGCATTGTGTATATTAAATGGCTTTTAAAAAATGAATAGTGATATTTTGTCATCAATATTGTTTTTGTGTGTACTATATTACTGCAAGCAGGCATTGCATAATTTCTGTGATTGATCTGCTGATTAATCTATCAAGGAATAGCTCAGAAGGTAGAGTGGTCGCCCCATGATCGGAAGGGTTAGGGGTTCAAATCTACTGAGGTACCCCTGAGCAAGGTACCGTCCCTACACACTGCTCCCCCGTGCGCCTGCTTAGTGGCTGCCCACTGCTTCACTGAGTGAATGGGTCAAATGCAGAGGAGTAATTTCAATAAAGTATACATTATTATTAATAACATATTTCTAGGTAAGAGAACCCTGCTGATACATGTTCCTCTTGCCACATCCTACTTGTGGCCTCTGCTGTGGCTTCAATCAAGACAAAATACAGATCAAAGCTGGACTGCGGGAACCTTAAACTGGCATTCTCCTTAACTGCCAGTAGGGGTAACTCTTGTGACAACGACGTAGATTTCCGTAGATCGATGTAGCTCAGAAATCAGGCAGCAAACCCCTCTGATCTGTACGACGCTAACTTCACGTACACGTCCTGTAACACGTCGATCCATGAAGCCCGCAACTATTGTAATTAGTATTAGCATCAGTATAAAAAGTCACAAATATTCTTGAAGGAGGGTGCTTAAGCTGCAACAATGGACGTGAGGGAATCTACAAAGAAGTAGAAAAACTAGATAGACAATGTGTTTGCCTCCTAAAAGAATGAAACAAACAAAAAAACAAACTTACCATAAGAAAGCGCGGACACCGGTGGGAAAAAGTCTGGTTATTTATCTCTATCAGCTGTTAATTAACGCGTAATGCACCAACACAAGTGCATCACTTACGTAGGTTACGTCGTAGCTCTACAAAGGCTCATCGCAGATAAATCAGGCATCAGATTGTACATGACCTCATATGTGACCTCTTCTGATAAAATTTGAAACGGAGTTGATAAACTTAACAGCACACACACAAACACACACAGAAAAGGCGAATCTGTGCTTTTGGTTGTAAAATATTTGTGACACGTCGAGGAATTCACGTTAACGATAAATGTAGAATTTCAAAGTGTAGCTTCAATATTGTCTTCCGTTTATGCAGGGAAGCGTGGCGTTGTCCAATAGGGGGCGGGGGGGTCATGTTTTGGAGAGGAACGTTGGGTGCGTTCCCGGAGCAACAGGGAAGATGGCAGCCCTCACATCTCTAACCCAGGTAAAGATGCCGTAGTATATGACTTATAGTTTAGATCAGACATATGATTTTTCGAAGCGTGATACAATATACGTGATTCATGGCAGTCGGTTTTAATGTAACTGCGAACTGAAGACGAGTTCCTCTTTAAATACAGCTGGTAATGAGGCAGGCAGCTTAGTAGAAAGAAAGGCCTATTGCAGTACCGTTAGGTAGCGGGCTGGATAGCATCAGCTGGCAGTACCTAGCAGTGTGGCCGTTTACCTACGCCCGAAATATATAATATGCAGTCGCCCGATTATTATTATACGTTTAAGACAATAAGCACCACGAAAGCTGTACATAAGGTTACAGCAAAGTGGAGCGTAAATGGAAAAAAGTGTCCATAAACTATAATAACGTTCACTCATCGAGCTAGCAAGCCCTAGCTAACCTAGCCTAGTACTGCAAGGATGAGGATAAACGCTCATCCAAGCAGGCTGTGCATTGAGCTGTTTAAGATTCATCATGCCGAAATAAAACGGTTCTTAGCTCTCATTGTGGGAGTTAATGTCGAGGCTGATAGCATCCACGCTAATGATAGTCTTGCTTGCCGAGTTTGCACGTCAGTTGTATAATATGATATGATATGAATGAACGGATTTTAAATAGCAAAATAGAGAAGCGTTATATGTTATATATTTGAATGACCTGTTATGTTGCGATATGCACGTCCTCTATCTGCACTGAAATAATTCTCCTCAGTTCTTCTTCTTCTTGTTCTTCTTTTTCATCTTATCCAAAACTAATGCCTTATGGAGTGTGGAGGCCCCAAGGGTCAGGCAAAAATATTTTACTTGCTGGGGTTATTTTTGCTTGGTTTCTTTCAGCTGGCAGAAAAAAAATGTCGTTTAAAATACAGTGATAGTGGTAGCTGCATTTGATGGATGGATGATGAATTCTATTTCGTTTAAGTTTTATTTATATAAATCACAACAGTCGCCTTAAGGGGCCGTGATTCTGGTGAGACAATAATGATACAAAACCCAGAAAGTGAATGGTTTTACAGGTGGTGACCACAGACTGTTGCTCTCTCCTTATGCCTCCTCACTGATTTTTCTGAAGCTTGCCTACTAAATAAGCTTCTGGCCTTATCACAGACTGGTAGTGTGACCTCTGTGTGATGTCTTCTTGGGCTGTCTAAATGGGTGAACTGGAGCAGCATTTTATAGTAACAGCTCCTTTATTTAGTGTTTGCATTGATGACAAAGGATAACAAACTGGGATTGTTAATTCTTGTGGTGATGCAGTGTGAGGTCTCTATGTTAATCCTCTGTTACTCTGATGATTACCCACAATACTTTCCCCTTACTATGTGTAACACATTTTATCATTTGCATTCTGCTGTATACATTGGCAGTGTGATCATATAGTGATTTCGGTTTGTGCCAACAAAATAAAAAAGACTGAGACAACCAGTGTCTTAAATTACCAAATTTGTAGATAATACTATGTATGTATGCTCTAAACCGTGGTACACAGTCACATGCCTGCATTTATGATGAAGGATAACAAAGTGGGATGGTTACAAACCGTACGAGGTCTGTGTGAAAAGATGGCATCACATCAGAGTTAGCTAGCTATACTCCAGATAGTTTTTACTGGTAACGATTTGACTCAACAAAAGCATAACAGAAATAATCCACACCAGATGATAATAAACCAAAAATCCCAAGTTCAGATTCTATTTGTATTTCTTTTAAGTGCCATATATTTTTGTCCACAACATTCACAGATGTGTTACCTCTATGTCAGAGGTGTCAAAGTCATTTTAAGATAAGATAAGATAAGATAACCTTTATTAGTCCCACACGTGGGAAATTTGTTTTGTCACAGCAGGAAGTGGACAGTGCAAAAGTTATGAGGCAAAAATTAGAATACAATAAGAATAATAAATACAGTACACAACTGTACAGAATAGAATAAAATAAAATACTATATACAGTAGAATAAAATAAAATAAATATACAATAAGATAAAAATAGAATACAAATACAAATACTATATACAACTGAGTAAAAATACAACGATGACAGAAAGACAACGATGACAGAAATTTTTACACCTTAAGTGGGTCCAGTGAAACTCCCCTTTCTGTCAGTGTAAAGAAGTTAAATATATAACTGTTTTTCTACATGATAAATGAAAAGCTGTTGCAGCAAAGAAAGAAATCTGTCAGCACAACTCTTTAGACTGAAATTGTAAGAAATAAATGTCTCCACTTACAGAAAAAGTTCTGGTAGCTCATTACCCAGATGGTCCAGAGGGATGCATTCCTTAAGCTTAGTGTAAAGCAGTGGTTCACAAACGGGCTAAATATTTTTCTTTTCAGTGACTGGTGTGAACCTGCTTGTTGCTGCAGATCTTCTCAAACATGGGTAACAGTTAAGACTGCTACTCCGAGTTCATATTCAATGCCCAGCTTTGATCTGTATTTTGTCTTGATTGAAGCCACAGCATAAAGCCTACCTCACATAAGTAGGATGTTGCAAAAGGAAGATGTATGGTCAAAGTGGGTAATCTTTCTCCACTCCAATCCAAAATGCAGCCAGTGTCTTTGACTTAAACGGCATCCTCTTTGTTGAATCAGAGGTGAGATAAATGAACTGTTCCTCCTCAGATGTGTTGAAGCCAGCAAGTGGTGTTGCACTGAAGGGGTCACGGATCCAGTCATCCTTTTTTTAAAATCCGGCACCAGAAAATATCTCAAGAAATGTTTCTGAAGGGCAGACATGTGTTCTTTCATGCATGAGATCACTGTGTTCTGCAGCTTGTTGTTGTCAATGAATGATTTCAAATTCAAATGAGTCCACATTTCCTCATTTCCCAGCCATAGCTTGCTAGTCTAGTCTGCAGATCCCCACAAAGTCCTCCTGTTTGTTACTCTCAGTGCCTTCATCCATCTGTAGAGCAAAGCGGCTGTCACACACCTTAAGCTGCTCCTCTGTGTCCTTTCAGATATCATAAATAGCCTGTAGTTTGCTGGCTGTTGTGTCATCAGTCATAGTTGAAACCATATCCATAGCACAGCGAAGTATTTATTACTCCTCAATAGTGTGTGGTAGAGCTGGGCGATATGAGATTTTTTCATATCACGATATGTTTTTTTCATTTCAGGCGATAACGATCTATATCACGATATAAGCCAAATAACTATATTTGTAAGATTTAAATGTGCCGTTGCTCACAAGTAAAATGTGAAATAATCAGCAGCTTGTTTTTATTTAAATATTTATTTCCCATAATAAGTTCAACAGGGTAGATGTACTTAAGGAACATGAGACTTTTTCAGATAAATAAAGGCAAATATTGCAAACTACACAAAAGGCAGCCGCTAAAGCGTTTAAGTTTCAAAATAGAACAAACGAAACAGACTAAATTGTCAATTCCACTTAGAAACAAAATATTAATTCTAAAAATAAATCTTAGTTTGTTTTACAGAAGAACAGACAAAACTGACTAACTTTTGTCAATATCAAATAAACTGAGAACTAAAAGGAAATTCTCAATCTCTCCTTGTTGTATAGCTGAGCTTTTCAAACAGTTTTAACAGTTACTTTAGTCTGACAAAAGCCGAATGACGAATTAGCGCTTCCAGTCAGAGACTGAGGCTACGTCCACACGTACACGGGTATTTTTGAAAACGGAGATTTTCCGTTTTCGTTTTAAAAAATAATCCCGTCCACACATAAAGGCAGAAATGAAGGAAAACGCTGCTATGAACATGCCAAAGCAGCAGGTGGAGCTAGATTCCTAACCGTGCAGAAATGTTGGCCAATCAGAAGTCTAGAAGCCTCGGTGGGAAAAAGTAAACAAAGCTGGGGCATAGAAGCAGAACAGAGTCGTATGTGTGGAGGGACAGTAACTGTGTGTATATGTAAGCATTTAAACACTGCAGAGAGTAGAATTAACAGTATTGTAGAAATTCATTTCACCGAAACAATAACGTGGCGCACAGTGTCACGCATGCACCAGTTTATTGTATTTCCACACTTGCTTTCGGCACAATTTACAGTGCACGCTACTCTGTTTTTTGTCAGACTTGAAATAGCCGAAATACCTTCACACTACGGAACTTCTATGGCTCTTCAGTTCGACAATCTCTCCGGCATTGTGTGGTTTTTTTTACACTGTGCCACTTGGTAGGCAACTTTGTTGAAGCTGAGCTGAGGATTGTCCGGAACAGAAAATAATAGTAAATAGACACTGTTGAGCACGACAATTCACAAGTTTTTGTCTGAAAAAGACAACTGACTTGTCTTTGTGCTCTAGATGTTTTGTCTCCAAGTGGGATCTTCGCTTGTTAGGCTTTAAACTGTCTCAAGGTAGCAGTTTTAAGACAGACAACACACTGCAGCCTCTCCTCATTACCCACCATTGTACAGGTGTACTCAAAGGCTTCTCCTCTTTGGTTTGGAAGCATATTTGGCAATGCATCATCTTCTGCTTTGCGTTTGTTTGGGAGCCCTGTCAAAAACCTGTCTATTATGCTAGCAGTGTCCAAGCATTCTTTTTTTTTCTGCTAATACATGCAGGCAGGGATAGCTCAGTAGGTAGAGTGGCGGCCCCATGATCGGAAGGTCGGGGGTTCGATTCCCCTGAACAGCTACCCTGAGGTACCCCTGAGCAAGGTACCGTCCCCACACACTGCTCCCCGGGCGCCCAATGGCTGCCCACTGCTTCACTAAGTGAATGGGTTAAATGCAGAGAGGGATTTTCCCCACGGGGACCAATAAAGTACACCTTCTTCTTCTTCTTCTTATCTCTGTCCTGTCTGGGCTTTTAACAGAACTGTCATTATTGTATCACACTTCAGTAGCGTCATCATAGGTCATCTTTTTAGTCGTTCTCTTTCTGCCCTATCTGGTGATACATGTAGACCGTCTTGGTTAGAGTAGTGTCAATCAGTCTCTGGACCAATTTTCTCATTTAGGGAATGAAGCAGCATCTGCAGACAGTCAACAAGGCCACTGTACTGCAACTGCAGGTTGCTTATCCCGAATGCTCGGCCCATTCATCAGCAAGGGTGGTGAGCTACTCTAATGCTCGAATCACAGTGTCATCAGGTGGCGTGTTGTTAGGGATAAACGTGCAACAACTAGCCTTGAACATCCTGCATACCCTGCCCTTCTCTGCCTGCCAGGGCGAAGGACACTGTCTCAGCTGAACTCTGGACACATACACACACACGCACACAGACATATATATACACATGCAGATATACACTCATCCCCCCTCCCCCTCCAAACGCCTTCGACGCTTATTCCCTTCCGATGCTGACGGTGGATCAAGAAGACCAGCACATATGCTGCAGGCCCGGATGCACTGTCTACACTGGCTGTCTCTCACCCTTTACCCACCCCTGTTGCTTGTCATGTGTTCTTTGGTGTATTAAGAGTTTTTTCATGTGCTATGTGCAGAGATGTTTTTTTTTCTGTTCTCAAACTGATCTCCCTGTTGGAGCTCAGTCTGGGGGGAGTTATTTTTTTTCTCCTTATCTTTCCTCATGTTGTGCATTTTCCATTGTTATACCTCTCTGACCTGTCTTCCCCATGTGATGTTTTCATGCAATGTATGTATGGTCGGAGGGTAAGATGGTGCCGCCACTGCGTGCAATTGGTCGGCAGCCTTAACATGAAATTTCCCACTCGTGGGACTAATAAAGGTATCTTATCTTATCTTATCTTATCTTATCTTATCTTATCTAAAGCCATTCTGTTCTGCCAAATCATCAGAGAAGTTGCATTTAGTTGTTCACAGAGCCCCTTCACTGCATCCCCAGTGTAATTCAGAAATCTCTACTGATTGTAATAACAAAAATTAATCCGATATACACGCATTTTTTTTAAATTGTCCAGATAAAGACTGACTCAGAACCCCCGCAGGTATTTGATTTCTAGCTTTAAACTCGTCGGGCGTTCCACGGGGAGTGCCCGAGGAGGTCAGGTGCTGAAAGCCGACACAATTTACATGTTTTTGAGATGAGACTAGGCTGAAAGCCATGGCAGACTTTCTTATGATATATATGGGTATGTGCCATCCTGGAGGAGCTGGACTACCTTTGCAACCTGAATGACTTGCAGTTGCTGTCTTATACTACCAGTAGTGTTAAGGAGACTAACAAAAAGAAAAACTGACTGGAAAATCACTGAAGAAGGATGAGGAGGTCTTTGGCCAGCACCTGCAAAACCATTCTCCTTTCGGTTGTTGTCTTGTTGCCTCACCAGTGCACCTGCTGTCTCTTTGATTTGTACCAAAGAAAGAAAAATGGATTCAGAATGGTTTATTCTTCCTAACTAGACAGATTGAGTTTAACTGACCGGGTGTTATACTGTGATAAGCAAGTGATTTTTGAATAGTGTAGATGTCATATATGTCTGTTAATCATTTAATAACTTTCTTTCTCTGTCACAGTTGTCCAGTGGGAACCCTGTATATGAGAACTTTTACAGGCAGGTAAGATGATGACACAAAACATAAAACTTTTAAGCTTCAACCTATTTTGTGTAAAAGAATATAAAAGATGGTACAAGAGAGAGATGCCTATGGAATGTAACACTGCACTGATGATTTGTTTTAAGGTGGATCCTGGGAATACAGGGAGAGTAGGACCAACAGAAGCTGCTCTTTTCTTAAAAAAGTCTGGACTCCCTGACCTTACTTTGGGAAAGGTAGGTAGCCAAAGTTACACATCACATAACAGCTGGTTATGGCTCTTAGATTTTTACCAGTCGACACACTCACACAGCTGTGCATCTGTTATCAAAATGATGGTTGAGTTTGTAGATAGGTTTAAGTTCTCGGGTAGAGTAGAAAAGTGCGTTATGAGAACCAGTGTATTTACCATTTGTGGTTGAACCCACAAGAACCTAAAATAAGGGGAAAATGTAACCATTTACTAAGGGCAGCCACCATTGAGAGTGTTCTAACTTACTGCATATGCATCTGGTACACTAGCTGCACAGGGGCTCAGAGGAAAGCACTCCAAGGGATCATTAACACCGCCCAAAAGATCACTGGCTGCCCTCTCCCCACACTGGAAGTTCTACACAACGCCCACTGTTTTAAAAAGGCCCAAAACATCATAAAAGACACCTCACATCCTGGCCACTCCCTGTTCGAACTGTTGCCCTCAGGCAGACGGTACAGGGCAATCAGAGCAAGGACTAATAGACTCAAACACAGCTGTTATCCAACTGCAATAACACATCTGAATACTACAAAAAAATGTCCATCACGCCACTCTTGTGTTAATCTATGCACGGTCTGAAGCATGTGTGTGGGAATGTATGTGAATGTTTTACTGTTATATCTTATTAGTATTTTAAGTATTCTATCTATTTTATTTATTGAATTTTATTGTTTTATTTATATTTTTATATTGCTAGGGATGATGCAATGATCGGGGACCATTCTTAATTTCGTTGTTCTCATGACAATGACAATAAAGTTTCTGATTCTGATTTGGCAGTATTTTAATCTAGAAAGTAAAAATATAGTTCTGTGTAGGCTTTGTCATGTTTGTGCACACAAACAGACACAAATCTTCAACAACAGAGGAGGAACAAAGTCACTGACATCTGTCAGTCTGGAAAGAGTTACAAAGCTAATTCTTTGGCAGTCCAGGGAACCAAAATGAGCGCCATTATCCACAAAATGGGAAAACTTGGAACTAGAGATTATAATTGATATAAATTTAGTGATTCCAATTCCATTATCAGTTCGATTCCTGGTCGATTCTCATTTTGTTTTCATCGGCTCCGCTTTGAGAGTCACCATCATCTCTGAGCAGCAAAGACAATATTTGTGCAAATTGATTGCACGTTGTGTGGTCAAATGTTTGCACATGTTAGAGGTTGTGACCATTGCTGGGGTCGTTGCTCACAAAAAGTAATGTGTTACTCTTACTTGTTACTGTTACTGCAGGACAGCTCAGTTTGAAACAGGCTGGACCTACTCTCAGTCTCTATTCTATCAGTGATACACAGTTTTCTCTGTGATAAGAAGGCTTGTCAGAATTGGAAGCAGTTAAAATGCAGAGAAATATTAAGATGAGATTCTGCAACCAGTTGCAGTCCTATATCGTCACATTCTGGGACCATACTATGTCCTGCAAGATGCCACCGCTGACCCCAGTAGAGCGGGGTTTATCAGACACTACCATTAGAATTTGAGAGTGGAGAGGGGGGAATGGCCCGCTGCAGTCCTGACCTCAGGCCCATTGAACAGTTGTGGTATCAGGACGTGCTGTTTGTGCCAGAGTGAACAACACAGCTACACTGGCTGACTTGCAACAGTATTGTTTGACCAAGCAGGCGACCACCATGAAGACTGGGTGAGTGTTGTGGCTGTGTTTGGTTCTTCCACATGCTATTGAGCCTCCTGTTTTTTCTGGGCACAGCTCACATACTCAGCTAAACCACAGTAACGTAAGACTAATGGTTGATAATGTTATTTTTCCATTTCATCTTTTCATTTGTTTATTTAAGCTTTAATCATGTACTTGTGCGTTGTGTTTCAGATCTGGGATTTGGCTGATCCTGATGGCAAAGGCTACTTGGACAAACAGGTGAGGTAGAGTTTTAGAGATGATTGTAAATAAACAAAAGCAAACATATACAGATTGATCTACATCACACTGTCCAAAGAAACAGTAATAAAAATGTACTTTTGAGAGCATGGAGGAGAATATGTTTAATTCTCTTAGACATACTGTTGTTCTAATTAATAAAAGCAATTGGTAGAAGTCTTTTTAATACTACATGTGAAGGACACAATGGGAAGCACTTTGTTTTCTTACTCAGGGGTTTTATGTGGCTCTACGACTGGTTGCCTGTGCTCAGAACAGTCTGGAAGTCAGCTTGTCCAGTCTCAGCCTAACAGTCCCTCCTCCGAAGTTTGTGAGTGTATTCCTCATTCGAGCAAAAACTGTCATATTTTGTATACAGAAACTACAGCTTACTAGAATTATAATTCTTTTGCTCATATTCATTTTGTAGATGAACAGACTCTGTCATACTCATTTCAATTCATTATATTATTAAACCTTTTCTTGAAGTTGGAAAATGATCACTGTAACGTGTGATTGCAGAAGGACACCAGCAGCCCATCTCTAAGCAGCACAGCCTCTGTTCCTGCTGAATCGCACTGGGCTGTCAGGGTGTGTACAAATACACACACACACACACACTGACGCAGACTTTGAGATGTTGAAGTAAAGCAATAATTACAGAATGGCCTTGAGAGATTGAAAAGAAGGCAACTCAATGTCTTTAGTTTTATGAAGATGTTTTGCCTCTCATCCAAGAGGTTTCTTTGTTTGTAAAATCCCAGGTAATAAACCCCTACTGGGGGCTGCCCCCTTTGAAGGTGGTCCCGAGGGTCTTTAACTGACTATTGATCATTTGAGTCCTGACAAAGAGGGTGTGAAAAATAGTGTGGGTTATTCCTGTCACCAGAGCCTCACTCCAGCATCGCCTTAATGTGGTCAAAATTTGTTTTCTCAAACTGGCTGATGAAGGTTTGACAGATGTTTTTATCCAGGCTTTGGATTTCTACAAGCACGTGTGTCGACTGTATTCAAAAAGTCATGTTTATAGTGTAATGTCTATACTGATTTTCATAAATAAAATATCTCAATAAATAAAATAAAAAATAACACTGAAACTAATAAAAACTAAACGTTTTAAAAAATTGAAAATAGAACTGAAACAAGAAACTCTGGCAACTAACTAAAATTAAACTGAATTGAAAACAAAGACCTGTATTCTTTGCTCTCATTGGTAGTTACTTCAGTCACATGCCTGAAAATTTAGAAAAGTTTATCTCAGGTCCCGCCCACTTCCTGTTGCTGCGGCCTGTAATTGTTTGACGCTGCTGAATGACATTCACTTTTTACGGTAGGTGGTTGCCACATCGTTGTGGATCCCTTACAGTGTGTACATAGCTTAACTTTCTTTTTGATGTAAACTTCATCCATTATCTTTCATTTATGTGTAGAGTGATTTGTCAGAGTTATAGAATCACACATATACCTGCTTAATTACAGAATGCACAATTTTTTTGCACGAAAACTTAACAACGTTGTAATATTCAGATACTTTGCTTTTACACAAATGAAAAACCTGTTTGTGCTCTTGCTTTGGCAGCACTCAGAGTTTGTGCATCACATGGCATACATTGTGTTAACTTTGCTTATGAGTTATGACTTCTTTTTTAAATTTAGCACAAGCTATGTTTAGCTTATGTATAATTTAAGAAACCCCCTCTGTGCAAAGCCTCAAATTGTAGCAGATGATTGCCATCATATCTCCAAGCTCCAAAAATTGTATTTGGGAAAGCAACGTTTGTCTTTATGGTATGAATAAACACAAGATGTTTAAGCTTTTGAAATAAATAGTGTGTCTTTTGCTTTGTAGCCAGAGGAGAAGAATAAATTTGATGGGATTTTTGAAAGTCTGGTTCCAGTCAACGGCCTGCTGTCAGGAGAGAAAGTCCGCCCAGTCTTAATCAACTCCAAGCTACCTCTGGATGTCCTTGGGAAGGTATTTAGTCCAATTAGGATTTTTGTTTTGGACTTAAGAAGAATCCCAAGGATGCGTAAACATGGCGTTTTGGTTTGTGTTGAAGCTTTAAAATACTGAAGGCAGAATGTAATGGGTTTTCTTTCAGTTATATGAATGTAAACGGTAAATGCACTGGGTCTTAAGTAGCACTTTTCTACTTTACCTGTGCACTCAAAGCTTCACACCCACTCATACAAGTACTGTTTTTTTCTAAGTAAGTGCTTTCTATCTAACATTCATGCATCGGAGAGCCACTTGTATTATTTGGCATGCAGACTGGGAGCAGCCAAGAACCAAACCACCAACCTTCTGATTAGTAGTTGACCTGCTCTATCTCCCAAGTGACAGGCACCCGATAATGTCATGAACTGTTAGAAAATAGTATTTTTTCTGAAGAAATTGAATGTATTGTACTTTAGTTACCTTTTCATTTATCATTGGTCATCTCACTAATCGTGTTTATTTCTTACTGTTAGGTTTGGGACCTGAGTGACATAGACAAGGATGGCCATCTAGACAAAGATGAGTTTGCAGTGGTGAGTGATACTCATCTGATTAACATTGATATGCAAAAGTTTGACCGACAATATCTGTTTCTTTGAAACGTTATGTGAATATAACAAATACTTATCTCCGCAATGGTTAAAATTAACGCTCAAACTGTATTACAAATATCTTGAGAAAGAATACAGTACTTTTTAACCTTTTCAGCTGAAAAAGTAGTTTTTAAACTTTTTTGCACATTTATCACATTTAAATATTAGACAATGATAACCCAAGTAAATACAAAATGATAAGAAGAGAAGGGTAAGAGATCACTGCTTCTCTAGTTTCAAGTAATGTGAATGACTGGTTAACAGGAATTCTGGAGATCAAGTTCATGACTGGCAAGAGAGAACTGTTTGTAGGGTTGCTTGAAAGAAAACTCAAACCCCATGTTTGACTGTAGGGATCGTGCACATATGATGAACACAAATAATTTAGTTTTAGGAAAGAAGAGAACAGAATTTTGACTCAAGGTACAAAAAGCTCTCATGCTGTGTGACTGTCTCTAGCTGGAAATACAGTGGGGCAAAAAAGTATTTAGTCAGCCACCGATTGTGCAAGTTCCCCCACTTAAAATGATGACAGAGGTCAGTAATTTGCACCAGAGGTACACTTCAACTGTGAGAGACAGAATGTGAAAAAAAAATCCATGAATTCACATGGTAGGATTTGTAAAGAATTTATTCATAAATCAGGGTGGAAAATAAGTATTTGGTCACCTCAAACAAGGAAAATCTCTGGCTCTCACAGACCTGTAACGTCTTCTGTAAGAAGCTTTTCTGTCCCCCACTCGTTACCTGTATGAATGGCACCTGTTTGAACTCATCATCTGTATAAAAGACACCTGTCCACAGCCTCAAACAGTCAGACTCCAAACTCCGCCATGGCCAAGACCAAAGAGCTTTCGAAGGACACCAGGAAAAGTATTGTAGACCTGCACCAGACTGGGAAGAGTGAATCTACAATAGGCAAGCAGCTTGGTGTGAAAAAATCAACTGTGGGAGCAATCATCAGAAAATGGAAGACATACAAGACCACTGATAATCTCCCTCGATCTGGGGCTCCACGCAAGATCTCATCCCGTGGGGTCAAAATGATCATGAGAACGGTGAGCAAAGATCCCAGAACCACACGGGGGGACCTGGTGAATGACCTGCAGAGAGCTGGGACCAAAGTAACAAAGGTCACCATCAGTAACACACTACAACGGCAGGGAATCAAATCCCGCAGTGCCAGACGTGTTCCGCTGCTGAAGCCAGTGCATGTCCAGGCCCGTCTGAAGTTTGCCAGAGAGCACATGGATGATACAGCAGAGGATTGGGAGAATGTCATGTGGTCAGATGAAACCAAAGTAGAACTTTTTGGTATAAACTCAACTCGTCGTGTTTGGAGGAAGAAGAATACTGAGTTGCATCCCAAGAACACCATACCTACTGTGAAGCATGGGGGTGGAAACATCATGCTATGGGGCTGTTTTTCTGCCAAGGGGACAGGACGACTGATCCGTGTTAAGGACAGAATGAATGGGGCCATGTATCGTGAGATTTTGAGCCAAAACCTCCTTCCATCAGTGAGAACTCTGAAGATGAAACGAGGCTGGGTCTTCCAACATGACAATGATCCAAAACACACCGCCCGGGCAACAAAGGAGTGGCTCCTTAAGAAGCATTTGAAAGTCCTGGAGTGGCCTAGCCAGTCTCCAGACCTCAACCCCATAGAAAATCTGTGGCGGGAGTTGAAAGTCCGTGTTGCTCGGCGACAGCCCCAAAACATCACTGCTCTCGAGAAGATCTGCATGGAGGAATGGGCCAAAATACCAGCTACTGTGTGTGCAAACCTGGTAAAGACCTATAGTAAACGTTTGACCTCTGTTATTGCCAACAAAGGTTATGTTACAAAGTATTGAGTTGTATTTTTGTTATTGACCAAATACTTATTTTCCACCCTGATTTACGAATAAATTCTTTACAAATCCTACCATGTGGATTCATGGATTTTTTTTTCACATTCTGTCTCTCACAGTTGAAGTGTACCTGTGGTGCAAATTACTGACCTCTGTCATCATTTTAGGTGGGGGAACTTGCACAATCGGTGGCTGACTAAATACTTTTTTGCCCCACTGTAACTGTGCGTGCCTACAAGCCAGTGTTTCAACAGATGGAAAAAATGGTCATTTCTCAGCTTTAATAACAAGATAAATGAATTATGAGTATAAGTAGAGAAAGAACTGATTGTGTTTTTTCATTATTACCCAATAGACAAAAGATTTAATGTGAATCAGGTGAACAAGAATTGAGTATTGCCACTGATGAAGTCAGTCAAGCACCTTGAGGTGACTGTTGCTGTTTGTTGTATAGATAAAATTGAATTAATTCTGAATCTAATGAGGCTTTCATGTTTGGACTTTTGGCAAAATAACAGGTTTGGGACATAACTCATTTCATTCAGGAGTATGTGAACCAGTAAATATGTAGTATTAGCTTGATATTCTCTCCTAGGCCATGCACCTGGTGTACCGGGCCTTGGAAAAAGAGCCTGTTCCTGCACTCCTCCCCTCTGCTCTCATCCCTCCATCTAAGAGGAAGAAGAGTCTCAGCTCTGTGGCCAGCTCTTTACCTGGACTGCCTGCAAGCCCTCCTCCACCTAAAGATTCTCTACGTTCCACACCCTCCCACGGCAGCATGAACTCGCTCAACAGCACTGGCAGCCTGTCACCCAAACACACACTCAAGTCTGGACAGGTAATAAACATTCTAAAAAATTTAAGGGGACACCAAGTCATTCCCATGCTAGCCAAGAGAAATAATCTCTCCAATTACTCCTGGTTTAGTCCCAGGGCCTCATTTCTGTCACTTGTATTTCACTACCCATAGCCTGTGACCATAGGTGAGGAACGTAGTCTGACTGGTAAATCAGCAGCTTCACTTTTCTCTCATTATCACAACAGATCGGCTATGCTAAAATTGTTAATTCATATTTTCCACCATCATTGTGCACCAAGTAGCCTAGAATTACAAAGGATACTATTAAAAAGGATTTGAAAAGGGTCAAATCCTTGATTAGGAAAATGAATTCAAACAGGTAGAAACGTATACATTTGTTTGTTACCTGTTGAAGTTTTGGGGCCAGGATTCAGGTTCTTGGCCTGCTTAGCGTTAGCATGCTGTCTGTGCAGATACTTGCGAAGAGCCAAAGTTGTGTTGCCATAATGATGCAGCTGCTTTTGTTATTGATGGAGTTTATTCTTTACCATCCTGCTCTCGCCCTGAGACATCAAGTCTCAGTTGTTAACTTAAGTTGAACTTGAACAAGTCTTGATGTAAACAGTGAATCGTTTAGCAGAACGAATTTCAAATTAAATCTATTAAAACTCTCGGATAAGTTTGAGATTTGGTGACAGTCTGAGGACAACTTTACTAAAATTCTTGTGAATGCAGGTTGATGTGTTTAAGTAGACCCTTTAAAAAGTAACAGGCAGTTACTGTTTGGTCAAGTATACTGTCATAACAATGCAGGTAAGGCTACATTACTTTTTTCTTTCCTGAGCCATTATTTTATATTCTCATGCACTCAAACTGTGATGATTCCAGTCAAACTCCCTATAGAGACCTAAAGAGTTGGAGCTCTCTAAGTCTCTGTAGGTTCATTTCTCTGATGTGCAATGCTTATGTATGTATGTATGTATGCATGTATGTATTATGTAAAGTGATCTCCTGAAAAGAATGAGAACCATAGTTAATCATACATGCAAAAGTTGCAAGTCTAGGTAAATGATTTGCAGATAGTTTTAACAGGGTTGATTCAGAGTCAAAAATAAAAAAATGACATAGTGTGAGTCTTTGTCTCTTTCAGCATTCGGTGAACTGGGTGGTCCCTGTGTCAGAGCGTGGCCGCTATGACGATATCTTCCTGAAGACGGATGCTGACATGGATGGTTTTGTCAGTGGACAGGAAGTAAAGGAGATCTTCATGCAATCTGGACTTTCTCAGACTCTTCTTGCCCATATATGGTAGGAACTCAACCACAATTCTTCTCAGTTTTCTGCAGACACTAATATTCATCATTTCTATTAATTAGCAGTGCAATAATTGATACGTTTAAAAAAACAAAAACTGAATTTTATATTTAAAACGTCAATTGCAATTGGTGATGCAAAATGTTTGAAAATGTTGGCAGTCCATTATGAGAGATATAAATACAGTACTGTGAAAAATTGTTTTTTGCATATTTGTCTTGGTTGATTTAGATCATCAAATAAAATGTAATAACTAGAGTAAAGAAGAAATGCAGTTTTTAAATAATGACTATATTCATTCAGGTAAACAAGACCTACCGGAATCATACATTTTGGTTTACACACATTGCTGTGTTTTTAAAAAAGCATTTGGGAAAATTCTGACAAATACTTTATAGATGAGCTATTGTCTTCATCTTTAAGGCCTTAGACTGAGGTAATCAGAGATATGGCAAACACCAGGGTAACGAGACACAGATTAAGCAAAGATAGAGGAAACGAAGAGTCAACAGATAAGGGGAACACAGGAGGCAGGAAAGATGAGATTTAGGGAATTAACTATAAACAGTTAGCGATAATAACAAATTACAAATGGTGGAGACATAACAAAAACTGAGAATAAAACAAAGAGGAGAAATATCCTAGGATAGAAAACTCAAAATTACCAAAACAAAGAACAAACTATTCAGAAACACACAATAATCATAAACAGAACTAAAAAAAAAATCTAATCCAGAGTACTGGGTCATACACGCCAAACCATGATTAAAAAAAAACAAAAAAAACAAAAACGCCAGAAAACTCTCTCATGTGCCTGAATTAAGATTAAAATAATTCTGCCAAGAAGAGCTGCCAAAATTCCTCCACAGCAGATTCCAGGACCAGAAAAAAGAGCTCTGCAGATATTGCCACTTATCACAAATCCTTGATTGAAGTTTTTGCTAACAAGAAGGACACATCCAGTTGTTAGTTTGCTGAGATATTACTGGGTGAAAATCATTATAGTACCATAGCTCTGCCCAAAAAATGTGCCAAACGTGACATTGAAAAATGAACTTGGAGCTGCTTTATTTTGTTTCTATTAGACTTGATGTGGTTCATTTCCTTTGTATTTTTATTAGACCGAATCTTTGCAATATAAAAGCTGAGGTTAACTGAATGAACTGAATTGTGTCTCTGTCGATTATGTTGTTTCTCGCAGGGCTTTAGCAGATACAAGACAGATAGGCAAGCTGACCAGGGAGCAGTTTGCCCTCTCCATGCATCTTATCCAGCAGAAAGTCAGTAAGGGCATTGATCCTCCACAATCCCTGACTGCTGATATGATTCCACCTTCTGAAAGAAGCACTCCACTACCAGTAAGTAGCATCATCAAAGCTGTTAAAGGTGTGCTAATGTCGACATATTCACATCCCCAGCTTGCATGATATAGTATTGGCTGTCACAGTGAGACCTATGTTGTACCTCACCTGTTTTAATTCACAATAAAACATAAAAACTAGTGCTGTCAGTGCACTATCGTTAAAATGACGTTAACGCCATAACCGCATTAACGCGGCAAATCCCCGTTAGCGAGTTAACGCGGATCGCCCCGTGCGTGGGGCTGCACGACGCTAACACGTTAACAAGATAATGCGTTAGCCCGTTAGCGTTTGTTGCTCCCATGCCAACTTTGTTGAGACATGCTGCTGCCATCAAATTCAAAGTGAGCTAATATTAACATTTTCTTAGTTTAAACATTAGACATGTTTTATGAGTATCTTTGTGAATAAAATGTAAGTTTATGAGTTTCAAGTTTGTTGAGTTTATTATTATATTATATACATTTTACAATGACCTGTAGCCTAAAGCCTAGTTGTTGTTTTTTTAATCAAAATGTGCTTTTGTCATCACTGTTAAGCCATGATTATTTCTTCTCTGGTGGGACATAATGTAATCAAAGTCCCTCTTGTTTAAAAGGTTTTCAAAAGTTTCTGTTTTTACATGGAATAAAGCTACTTTGCTTGCTGTTTTACACCATCATCAGAGAAGTTTGCTGTTTATAAGTATTGCACACGCTGCATCCGCAAAGCCGGCAGCATTGTGGAAGACCCCACGCACCCCTCACACACTCACTCTTCACCCTGCTGCTTTCTTACAAGAGGTACCGGAGCATTTGGGCCCTCACTGCCAGACTGTTTCTTCCCCCAAGCTGTCAGACTCCTGAACACTCAGTGACTGGACTGACACACACACACACACACATTTCACTGGTTGAAATGACAATAAAACCTCTTGACTTTTACACCATCATCAGAGACGTGATGCTGTTTTTCACCACCACCTTCTCTGTGGTTTCAGAGTATGTCAGGATACATTACTCCAGTGGGATCTGAGATGGCTGCTCTGTCAGAAATGAGGCGGGTGAGTCAGTTGTTCTTTACTTCCCTATTCTTCTCTTTCTCAGGCTGCAAGGTGTACATATTTCCCGCTACATGTGTTATCTTGGGAGTGGAAAATAACTCAAACGCTGACCCATGTCAAAATAAAATGGAAATGTTGTGAAGGGTTAAATTGGTGAAACCAAAGACATTTACTGCTCACTGTTCTATCCTCTCTTTGCTGCTAACGTTTCTACCTTTCGCCTCTTCCTCCTCTCTTAGGCCATAATGTTCAAGTTGTGGGTAGGTAACATGGGCTTATAACATACTACTTTCTAAATGCTTTCAGCTTTCACTGATTCCTGGAAAGCATTTGCAAGAATTTTTTCTCCATTTCGATACAGTACAGTAAGATTGCCTCACACTGTAAACTGTCTTGATCATGGCAAGATTCAGGATCACTGGATGAAAAATTGGTTCTTTTTTGTTGAGGATGTCTTTTAAGGAAGCTCAAATCTGTTAGTAGCAGTTGTAGTTGTGGTCTTGCAGTAAATAACTCAATTCAGCAATCATCTACTCAGTTGAACGCGCAAAACTAGTTGCAGTATGACAACAAAAACAGATATATGATACAGTTATTTAAACATACAATATACTCACCAAACACTTGGTTAATTACACCTGTTGAACTCTTTGATGACAGACATATGATCAGCCAATCACATGGCAGCAGCTCCGTGCATTTACGCAGTGGCACTTTTTAAGACGTCAAAGTTCAGCTGAGAATCAGAATGGGGAATAAAGGTGATTTAAGTTACCCTGAATGTGGCATTAATTGTGCCAAACTGGCTTGGGTATTTCAGAATCTGCCATTCTACTGATCTAATCTACTTTTCCCACACAACCACTTCTAGGATTTACAAGAAAGAAAAGTAAAGACAAAGAGAAAGTATCTAGTGAGTGTCTGTTCTGTGGCCAGAAATGGCCAACACTGGGGATGTCAGAGGAGAATGGCCAGACTAATAGGAAGGCAACAGTAACTGAGCCTAGCATTCACACAGGGTTACCTAAATTTGACAACACAAGAATGGAACAATGTTACCACGTCTGATGAGTCTCTGTTTCCGCAGCGACATGTGGATGGTAGGGTCAGAATTTGAAATAAACAGCATGACGGTATGGATCCATCCTGCCTTGTGTCAGTGGTTATTACTCACCCCGTCCATTCATTTATGACCACAGTGGATCCGTCTTATGATAGCTGCTACCACCAGAATAACATAACATGTCACAAAGCTCAGATCTTCTAAAACTGGTTTCTTGAACATGACAGGAAGTTAAAGCGAGAACGGGAAATTTGCATCATGACTGTGTAGCAGGCAACTGTGTAATACTGCGATGTCAGTATGGACCAAAATCTCTGGAATGTTCCCAAGACCTTGTTAAATCTGTGCCATGAAGAATTAAGGCAGTTCTGAAAGGGAGAGAACTGGAAACAACAAACTTGAAACTCAAACTTGGAACAGAGATGGAAGAGGGAAACGAAGCGCACAAGAATACACAGTCATGTGGGACGATGTGACAGCAGCAGAGGAAGACAGAGGACTAAATACACAGAGGATAATGAGAAGATGGGAAACACGACTGGAAGTAATCTGACACAACGATGGAGGAAGTAAAAATGAATACACTAAGCACAGGACAAGGGACTATTGAAATAAAAACAAGAGACACACACTAAGATATGGACTTAACACTGGGACTGGGGATCAAACAGACTTGGGAACACAGTCAACCGGAAAGACCGAAAGTAATCAGAAAACAGACACGGGCGAGTAAACAAACATGAAGACGAGGGAGACTAGACATGAAATGTGGAATGCAAGGGAGGGACAGTACCAAAACAAAAGACTAGAACTACAAATGTAACCTTAGCAGGAAATATCTAACTGGACTAGAAATGCAAATGATTAAACCAGAAACCTAAACAATGCCAGAAAAAGCAGAAGAAACAGAAATGCTGTGTCATAGATCCAGCATCACGACAGGTCCACTCAGAAGGATTTTTAATAGAAGAAATGCCAGTCATATCTTTGCAATGAAGACAGGAAATGTGCAGTCTTTTTTTTATAATACTTCACTGAAAGCTTATTTGGTTGTGAAATGTGTGTGATCAGACAACACACATATCTTCCACTCAGCATGTAAGCATAAAAAGGGTAGCATGGTGGCGCATGGTTGCTTCACAGCAAAAAAGTACAGGGTTCTTCCCAAAAGTCCAAAGGCAGTTAGTGCGAGTGTGAGCACGGATGGTCGTCTGTTGTCTGTCTGTGTTAGCTTTGCGACAGACTGGCAAGCTGTCCAGGATGTAACCCGCTTCTCACGGGGTACATCCTGTCTTGATGTTATATTAAATCATGCAGGCACTCTAAAACGTATTTTTTTTTACCAATATTACTCTCCAGAGTCTTTACTAACGATTCTTCATTGTGGTGCTTATCAAAAGCAAGCATAAATGGCAGACAGCGTGGAGAGTAATTATTGGGATGATAATGAATTGAATTGATAGAATTTATTTAAATGCCATAATAACTGTAATAAAAACAAAGATAGCACAATGCTTCCGAGATGCATTTTTTTCATAATAGGTTACACAGACATAAAAGCATTGCAGAATCGTTGTCTTATTTTTATTGCAGGTAACATAACGTTATAGTACCATTAAGTTACTCTGCAATTCCCAAAGCTAGAGAGAAAAATACTGGAAGCTTGTTGTAGACCAATATAGATTTTTTTTAAAGGTGAGGTGAAGATAAAATTGAAAAGTCCTGAATCTTTCCTGTCCTTTGCAGGTTGTCATTGGTGGTGACACCTCCCTCACATGTTGGTGATAGACATAGCCCCACCTCCGTGCTGCTCCTCTTCTTGACCTTCAGTTTTTCTCCTATCCGTTTTTACCTCTTTCTCCTTCCATTGGCCTATTCTGCCATGGCTCATTTGGTGCCATTTCATCATCCTACTTCATCGTGTTTGTTGAGACAACTTGACCGTCTCTTATTTTGTCCTTTTTTGCTGTTTTTTACAGGACAGCTCTAGTTCAGTGGGTTCAGGAGAGTTCACTGGCATCAAGGAGTTGGATGACATCAGCCAGGAGATCGCTCAGCTGCAAAGGTAACAAACAGGATCATCAACAGTACCAAAATTGCAGTACCAAAAAAGCTCCATCACTAATCCACTGTTAACATTAATATCAAGACTTCTAATTCATTTCAGTTCCATCCATTGGTATAATCATAATAACACATAGAACAGTGTTCTACCTTTTCTGTCACCGTTCTATCCTGTCAAAATAATGTTGGAAGTAACAACAAGACATCTTTTAACTATATTTTTATGCAGCAGCATTCTCATTTCCAAAGTTACTTTTATTGTGGCCAGTTTTAGAATTTGAACCATGTCTATAACCCACAGGCAGAGCTTGCTAAATGGTGGGGTGGGGTGCAAATACACTTTTAGAGACTGCATCCTTAGTCTCTTTAGACTGTTTTCTATCTGTATACATATTTATGTCAAAGGTCACCTGCGAGAAAAAAACATAATCAAAGCCAAATTTCATACGTGCAGGTATTCATTGTCACTTGTGTAAATAAATCCATTACTCATAAATTCATCATATTGTGCATGTAGTACTCAGCAGCCATGTGCACAAAGAAGCCATCACGCATGTGAGTGTCTGCTTTGCAATTTCTGCAGCACATTCACACTCTTGAAGGTAACTCTTCACTCAAAGCTGAATTATTTTTGCTTAAAGCAATCTTGCTTTTGACAGTGGAAGGCAGGACCCAAAGGAAGAGGAGTCCTGGTGTGAATCTTAATTGCCCCTTGGGGAATAAAGTGTCTCTGGTTCTGATTCTGATTGGTCACTTTCAAAGCATTGCCACCACAGCCTTTGTGATAGAGTTGCTCAGTTTACTGCATGACACCAAGTTACACTGAGGCAACAGCATGCACTATATTGCTAAAAGTATTCCTTCACCAATCCAATTCAGGTGTTCCAATCACTTCCATGGGCACAGGTGTTTAAAATCAACCACCTAGGCATACAGATGGTTTCTACGAACATTTGTGAAAGGTTTGCTCTCAGGATCTCAGTGAAGTTCAGGTGATGGGATGCTACCTGTGTCCAGTTGTGAAATTTCTTCGCTAATAAATACTCCACAGTCAACTATTAGTGGTATTATAACAAAGTGGGAGCAGTTGGGAATGCCTGCAACTCACGCTAATTTTTCATGGTTTGTGGTAATCTTTGTGCTAGTTAACACATGGTTTCATTTTACTTATGTCTGTTGTTGATCAGTCATTCTGGTCTTCTACCCTTGACCTGAAATGACAGGGAAATGCCACACATCAATATCTATTGTTGTTTAAGGATTAGTATTCATAAAGAAACCAGCAAGAACAGTATTAAAGAATTGAGAAAATCTTGGTAGGTACCTAGATGTACTTTAAATGCAGGGAAACAGGGATGAAAACTGTGTGCATGTTTTATGTTACAAATAACATGAATAAACAGGCTACCAAAATTGTGTAGCCCACATGGTGTAATGTTGATTATCAGCTGTTCACGGTTGTGGAAGAAGTTTTCAATCCTAAATCCTATACATGTATAGAAGTAGAAATACTACAATATATGTACATTCTGTGAAAATAAACTTTTACTAAAGTAGAAGTACAAATGTTCTACGTTAAAATATCCTTTAAAGTCTAAATAATTGTTGAGTCATTAAAGTGTACACCACACGCTAGTACAAACTGTCTTATATTTGGTTTATTTTATATGTAATTTAATAGAGTTAAAGCTTTAAATGGACGTGAAAGTCACATATTTGCCTTTGTATAGTCTTATTATTATTCTGTGAATAAATCAAAAATCACTATGAGAGAATCGATCTGTGCTACACGTCAGTAAGTACTTGATTTGTTGACTTGAATGAATGAAGTTTGCCAGTTTAACTACAGCTGTAATTTCTACTGTGTGCTGTTGGATGAACTGACTTATCAGTGGCTTCTGAAAGCTTTCCCTTTTAGTGATGGTTCAATTACATGTGTTTGCTGCAGACTAATCAACTTTTTGTTTGCAAGTTTATATGTCTCTATTTTGTGCAGCATCCTGATTCTCATTAAGAGTGTTCTTTTTATTTATTTGTTTTTAATGGTCACAAAAGGTATATAATAGTGTACAATAGACTAATGGGACAGGAGTGCAGAGTATTCTGAGCTTGACTTATAGTCCCAGGGTTTTTAAGATTACTTGAGCATTAAAGTAGTCTTCAGTAGACAGATTTCATTACTGCTTTACAGCAAAAGATAACTGTAATAGTAAATAATGCATGCTGCACACACAGGATAATTTGGTTTAAACCAGTAAATAGCACCTGTCCATTACTGAGACTGTGATTTAGTCATATTAAGGCCCCTCGTTCTTAGGGCTCTGCCTTACAAACTGTCAGTTCAGGTTAATTCAAGCGAGCAAGTTATGAGACCATGAATTTGCTGCAGTGCTTGCAAAGTAGACACTGTTACGCACAATGGCTTCGTTGTGCATGTGGCTGCTGAGATCTATGCACATGGGTTGTTGAATTTACTTTAATTTGCTTGTGATTATGTTTCCCCTCATGTGTGACTTTTGACATAAACATAATTACACAGATCTGCTTTTCATTAGTTCACCCACCTGCTTATCCACCCATCCATCTATCCATCCATCCATCCATCCATCCATCTATCCATCCATCCATCCATGCATCCATCTACCTACTTAGCCACCCAGTCAGCCAAACACACAGCTATCCACTCTTCCTTTGATGCATGTATTTTATCAAATTTTTTGTTTGTTCACTACTTATTCACTATGCTGCGTCAGCACTCTTGCCTATACCCAGTGGAATACTCTCAGGTAACAAACTGGCTACTTATTACTAAATATACTAAAATGGACTTGCATTCAAATGACACAGAGTGAGCAGTGTCTATCTTACCTATCTTTTTGTTGTGTAATGTTTAAATACTGCTCAAAAACATATTAAAAACCCCACAGAATATAGCATCAGTGCAATTAAATTTCTGGTTAATTGATCTGGTGAGTTAAGCAGCAGAGGTTGGTTGTTAATCAGTTTCAGCTGCTTTGGTGTTAATGAAATTAATAACAGGTGCACTAGAGGGGCAACAATAAGACAACTGCCAAAACAGGAGTGGTTTTACAGGTAGAGACCACTGAGATTTTTTTTTCTTTATGTTTTCTGAATGTTTTTTCACTAGTTATGCATTTGCCTAGGGACAGGGTCACAACTGATACCATGAGGCAATACCTGGTCGCTATAGAGGTTTCACAGGTAGTCCAACTCCTCCATGATGGCACACCAATATGAGCCCTTCTCAGAAGGTTTGCTATGTTTCCCAGCACAGTTCCAGGAACATGGAGAGGATTCTAGATGGTAGGCAGTTACTCTAGGAAAGCTGGACGGGCTTAAAGAAGGTCCTTAACCCATCAGCAGGACTGGCGTTTGCTCCCTTGTGCAAGGAGGAACAGGATGAGCCCTACAAAATGACTGGTGTGAATATCTCTGACCACACAATCAGAAACGGGCATCAATACAATAGCTGTAGGCCCTATACTGCCCAGCACCACGGAGCCCGAAGAGCATTTTCCACAGAATACCAGAATTGCAGGTCCACCACTGACGTCCGATGTTTTTCATAGATGTGAGCAGGTTTAATTTAGGAGTAGGTCAACAATGGTGATGAGAGGCATGTCCAGTTCAGCTCAATTCAGTTTTATTTATGTGTTGCCAACTCACAACAAAATTTGCCTTAAGGCACTTTATATTGTAAAGTAAAGACCCAACAATAATACAAAGTAAACAGAGAAAACCCCAACAATGACCCCCTCTGAGCAAGCACTTTGGTGACAGTCGGATAGAAAAACCCCTTATAAAAGGAAGAACCATCTGCTGCGACTGGTTGGGGTTAGGGGAAGAAGGCAGGTCAAAGACACACTGTGTAAGAGAGCCAGACATTAATAATAACTAATAATTAAATGCAGAGAGCTGTTTAAACACATAGTAAGTGAAAAAAAAAAAAGTGTGAAGAGGAAACACTCCCCCAGCAGCAAAACTCAGTGCCTCGTGGGAATCCCCCAGCAGCCTCCTAGAGCTATTGCAACCTAAGGGAAGTATCAAGGTCACATGATCCAGCCCTAACGGTATTCTTTATCTAAAAGGAAAGTTTTAAGCCTAATCTTAAAAGTAGTGAGGATGTCTTCCCTCCAAATCCAAACTGGAAGCTGGTTCCACAGGACAGGGGCCTGAAAGCTGAAGGCTCTGCGTCCCATTCTACATTTAAATACTCTAGAAAGCCTGCAGTCTAAGTGCAAAATCCATCCATGGAGGGACGCATAGACCTCTACAGGCTAGGCAACAGCACCCTGACTACCATTACTCATCAGTAGGAAATCCTTTGATCCATTATCAGACATGGTATAGTGGGTCCGTGGCTCCTCATGGTGCCTGACAATGCCCGGCCTCATGTAACAACACATTGGCCTGACCTGAATCCATTGCCAGACATAGATGTGCTTATTTTGTTTTGGGAAATAAAAATACCTTTTATATGATTCTTCTGTCAAGTTGCACACAAAGTTTTTTTTAAAATTGGCACCAGTGAAATACACTTTTCATTTATTTATTCTTATTCTGTAATTATTTTATATACATATTATAAACCTTTAAAATAAGAAAATCAATGTGCCTGTGTTTGTGTGAATGTTTCTGGTTTTGTCCAGGGAGAAGTACACTCTTGAGCAGGACATCAGGGAAGCAGAGGAGGCTATCAGACATAAGAGTGCCGAGGTGCAGGTGAGGACAGCTTGTTTTTTGTCAGTTGGTAGCAACTGGATGTGGACTCAACATAAAATTGAGACACTCTGTCCTTGATGTACGTGTATAATACTCAGCCACCGTTCATTTCTTTATATTGTAATATGTTTTATTTATTTTTTTAAATTGGCCTTGAGCAGTACTTGTATAGGCTTTCTCAAGGCCTTTTAAAGTTTTTCTTTGAACATTGACTGCATTTTTACTCATTTTCAGTACAGTTCTTGACCATTTTCAGGGGAATATTTATTTTTATTTGTTCAGCCACTTAACACTGAACTATGAGTCATTCAAGGATTAAAAAAAAGCACCTAACTAAAGGAACCAATTTTAAATTGTATCTGTAGGTACTTTGTTACTATCAGTTTGTTACGAAGAGAAATAATTTGTTCCCATGTTATTAGGTGAATCTACAAAATGTCCAAAAACAACACAGTTTAACATGTGTAGAATTGTAATTTTGAACTAACAAGGTGGTTCCCAAAGAGCTGTTAGCCTCAGAATCAGCTTTATTGATCAAGTGTGTGTATATATACAATATATGAGGGTTTGTGGTTTTTTCAATACTGTGACACCAACCTTCATTTATATAGAAGCACATTCTCCCTCTCCTAGCTTTCCCAGAAAGATCTCTATTGCAATCCACTCAGAGAAATTTGAAGCCCAGCAAATATAATGAGGTATCAGGGAATGTGTTCACCCAGCCCAGTTTTGTTGAAGTACAGGGCAGCATATCTGGAATTCAATTCAGTTCAGTTCAATTCAATTCAATTCAATTTTATTTATATAGCGCCAAATCACAACAACAGTTGTTATTGTCTATCAGGAAATGCAGAATGACCTGGACAGAGAGACAACCAGCCTGCAGGAGTTAGAAGCTCAGAAACAAGATGCCCAGGACCGGCTGGAGGAGATGGACCAGCAGAAACACAAATTAGAAGACATGTTGAATGAAGTCCGGATTAAGTGCCAGGAAGAGTCTCAGATGGTAAGAGAGAGAGAGAAGGATGCTGATAATGTAGAAGTTTCCCCTTTGTGGAGTACTGCCTCAGTTATTCTACAACAATCACAGAATCAAAATACCTGAAAATTAATGTATTCAATTTCTAATATGCTGTTTTCAGTGTTTGTTTGTTGAAGTCAAAATTACCTTGAGATAACTAGCATGATGCAAAATAGAAGAAAAGAAGAAATCAAACAGATTAATGTAAAATAATTAGCAACGAGCACAGAGTGGTCTCTTGGCAGGTTTTAACCTCTGACCCAATTCTTTATGCCACCGTTTTCTGCCTTCAGATCTCAAGCCTCCAGACTCAAATCCACTCCCAGGAGTCAGACTTGCTAAACCAGGAAGAAGAGTTGAGCCGGGCCAAGGCTGACCTGGGCCGGCTGCAACAAGAGGAGAATCAGCTGGAGCAAAGCCTGGCCGCAGGCAAGATTCAACTAGAGACCATCATCAAGTCTCTGAAAGCAACCCAGGATGAGATCAACCAGGTAGGGCATAGGTCCTGTTAATGTGTATGTCTAAAGAATGTCAACAGGGGGCACCACCAGAATGTTTAATCCATTTCTTTATCTTGTCAATTAAGTCAGAGGAACCAATTGTGTATGTTTGTCTCAGCTGCTGTGGTGTGGTGTGTCTTCTGTTTCCTGCCAGCCACTGTGCGCGCGCACACACACACACACACACACACACACACACACACACACACACACACACACACACAGTGCAGTTTCCATTATTGTTTTATAACATCCACAAGTTGATGTTGAATTCAGTTCTTGTATTATATTTGTACAATTTCAGTGGAAACCTTTTTTTTGCTCTAAGCAGTGTTTTTCATAGCTATGCCAAAAAACATTATTTCTGTGCTGTGCTTGTGTGTGTGTGTGTGTGTGTGTGTGTGTGTGTGTGTGTGTGTGTGTGTGTGTGTGTGTGTGTGTGTGTGTGTGTGTGTGTGTGTATAATAGACAATGCCTTTCATCTTGGCCAAACTGTCTCGTAATGAGGAAAACATATTTAAGACAAAAAAAGCTTTTTGAAACCAGCTTAAAGAAACTGATCAGTGTTTCCTGGAAGCAAACTTTCAGTAATTTCTATTCATTTTAAATTAACTCAACTTATTGCACTTTTACTGTATGATTTAAATGAGAATTTCACACAGAGGAACATGTTATACCAGTGTCACACCAGCCCAGTGTCACTGGAAATGTTCTGGAAATGTTGTTGTTTTTAACGGTTTGCTTGTATGTATACCTTGCAGGCTCGCAGCAAGCTGTCACAGATTCAAGATAGTCAACAGGAAGTGTCTAAAAGCATTGAGCAGTACAACAGCACCTTGAATGGAAACCATGGAGGCAGCATGACCAACTTGGCTGACATGAGTGAAGGCTTCAGTGACCGAGAGAATGGAGGATTTCCAGCCATGGTGAGAGCAGTACAGGTCAGGATCTTTGATAGAGGTGTGCTTTTATTTTCCAGTGTGCTGTGTAACATTTATTAAGGTCATAGGATTTGGTTTTATAGTCCTGGGTAGACCTGGTGCTCGTTTGTTGTGCCCGATCGTTGTTACCTTTTTCATTTGTGAAGTTCCATATTCACAATTGTAGTGTGGATTTCTTTTTAATTCTTTTTAACTCATCTTGTATGCCATCACAAGTATTTAAGCAAACTTCATTCATATGCCTTCTTAAATTTTACATGACCTTCTATTAAATGCATATGCAACCAAGTGTTATATTGTTTTTGACAAGCAAAGATACAGCTTGTGTGACAGAACGCATAAAGCTGTAGTGAATGTGATCCCATGGATGTATATGTTATGATATGTGCTCACATTACTCGTACAAATACAACAAATGAAATAAAACCTATACATATCATGCATACATATCTAAATATTCTGTTTGTCCACAGCAGAAGAGATGATAAAAGCTTCTGTTCTCTCTCTCTCTCTTTGGCTTTCTCATTTCCACAGGAGGACCCATTCAAAGTGAAGCCATCTGTGTTTAACAGTCAACCTCAGGGGCTTCCCACTGACCCCTTCCAGTCTGAAGACCCCTTCAAAACAGACCCATTCAAAGGTTGTCATCCCCCTTAACTTTCACTGCATCACCATCTCTAAGTGTTCCTCTTAATCTTTTAATACAAGTGGCTTATTTCTCTCCTCTGCTATCCTCTCCTCTCTTTACTGCACTGCATGTTGGGAGTATGGGTGAATGAGTGTCTAAAGATGATTGATGAGTGTGTGGATCACGCCAAATCACAACAACAGTCTCCTCAAGGCATTTTAGATTGTAAGGTGGACCCTACAGTAATACCGACATGAGACTACAACACATAGTCTCTTTTAATATAGGCATTTATGTATTGGAGTGACCCATTACAATATTTTTTAAAGTTAAGTACAACAATGGTTTATACACCATGTAAACCGGATAACTTTTGACTCTGGTGATGAAGTTCATCCAGCCCTCATGAAGATCAAAGTGTGGGCATGGGTTTAGGTGAAGAGTGGCAGGCTGGTGACTGTGGTGAGCAACAACTTGCAGGCTAAACAGCAGGCAACAGTTAGTGCTGTCAACGGCAACCCACAAATATCTCAGCATGATACAGTATAGGCAGCACCTGTCTTTCTGAAAACTGATTTGATAAATGATGTTGTTTGAACATCTGTGGAGTCCCGTGGCAGTGGGCTTTACACCACAGCATCTGGTGATGCAAGGCATGTAAGCTGCTGCTCAGCTTTGAAAATAGATTGCATGAAGCTCTCTATGCACAGTTCTTGATCTGATTTGACGAGTACTTGAAGTTTGGGGGTCTGATGCAACTGACTGCAGAAAGTTGGCGACCTCTGTCTACTATGTGCCTCATCATCCGCTCACCCCGAGTTGCTGACATCCCAATAATAAAACTGACAGTTGACTGTGGAAGTGATAATGATCAATAATCAGTGGCAATGCTGTCAGAGTTGCCATAGAGACCGTGAGCTCAGGTTGAGCGAAAAAAGACTTTATTCTAGTTTCCAGTTTTCCAGCAGTGTTTGTTACTGTAATTGCCATAAAACACGTTACTGGGAAAAAGCTGAGTTTTTAATCAAAGCACCTCTTTGACTGAACATGAATAAAAGCAAACTTTATAGTTGCTCCTTTCATCCACAGTCATGACACAGTCAAGTTACAGAAGTTAAAACAAGAGCACTCAGTTTGTGCAACTCCCCCCAAAGGCCAAGGGCTGTACAAAAACGTAGATGTTTTTATGTTTTTATTACAACATTCTGACGTCAGCCTGTTTGTGTTACAATATGACGATGTCAGCCTTTCATGGCATTACTATGACATCGTAGGGCATTGTATTGAGAAAACAAATAAAACCATCTTTTATGGATATTCTTCCAATTTCACATTGATATACTAGGCCTTGGGGGACATGAGTATCTAGGTTGCCCAAGCATTTGACCTTGACCTTCATAATGATGCCAAAAGAAGGATGTTAGCCAAACTAATGTCCTTTATGTACAGCACCACTCACCCCCTGCACTGTGGAGCAGCTCCTAAAGCAGTAGACTGTTATGGTGTAGGTCTGAGGGCCGTTGTAGGTCCTTCATCCAAACAGCAGATGGACTATACAGTACCCACACAGGATAAATAGTGTTTAAAAATACATGTATTTTGTTTATCCCACTGCATTTTATGTAGATATAAAAATGAAAAATCCTGCTGTATAGTAACCAGGGGTGGTATAGCAACCTGCCCATCACCTGCCCATAGTATCGTATTTTGGGTTTTTAAATTTTTTTAATATAACTCTGATTCACCTTTTCTTCCTGTTCCCTGTGCTGCTGTAACAAGTGAATTTCCCCAGTGCAGAATGTAATAAGGTGGATGTCTATAAATGAATGAATACACATCAAATCTACGTCAACCAGAAGATATAATAATCAGAGGTTTTTGGCTCCTCTTAATGTAAGGAAGCCTCCCAAGAGTACAGAGTAAAAACTACTTTATTTTATACCTTAGTTTAAGTTGTGTGTATGACTTATTTTATTTGGCATTGCTATATTTGTTTATTTTTGCATTTAATGAAAGGTTTTCTTCAAAAAACCTGATTCTAATACAAATACAATGAGAGGGTTTTTAATTCTTTTGCTGGATCTTGTATGCAGTCAAATGATTAAAAACACAGAAGTTTCAGAATCCAGCAAGCAGTTCATTTTAAAAGAACTGGTTTTTTTTAATCCTTTGAATATTTATGGTCATTAAGATCCAGCCCTGGTAAGTGGTCTCATGCCTTCTACGCGCTCTTCTCCTCTCTCCTCTTCTCTACTCCTCAATCTGCGTTTACTGCTTTATGTGTATTAAGTTGTCTTCCTCCTAGTAGCTTATATTTTCCAGCTTGAGTTAATTTATGACTGTCTTTTGTCTTCTTCCTGCCTTTCCCTCTTTGCTTGATTCCTCTCCTGTAGGCGACCCTTTTCAGAATGATCCTTTTGCAAAGCAGCCTCCAGTACCCACAGGTATTTACTTCAGGGAAGAAAGGTTAATAATTTTTCTTTTTTGAGAGGTAATTTAATCTTGGGGCAGAAAATAAACTGCAATATTTCATCACTTAAAATGTTGCACTAAAACTGTTGTGCACACTACATTGAACAGGTTTAGCATTTACTAGAATGCATGCATGTTTTTTCCTTAAATGAATTACAATAATTCGCATGGAATGTACCTTACAAATCTATCATGTAGCATATTTTTTGGGGGGGTCGTTTTTACAACCACAAGTGTGTATTTTTTACTGAAATATTAAATGGGCTGTACCTTTGAGTAGACACTTTTCTACTCAGCTTGAGTACATTCCCACTACATGGACCGGCAGAAACACAAATTACATTCCCACCACAACCCTCATAGAAGCACTTTTTTGTAAGCCGTTTGCATTTCTTATAGGTTTTTAAACATAGAGAGACTACCTCAATAAAAAAAAAAAAAAAAAATCCCAAAACAACCTCCCAACTCATTGATTATATTTACTTACTCAGAGCTCTTTCCAAGTACTTCTTGGAATACTTACTGTGTTTGTTTTGACCTTTTGGTCCATGCTTTGGTTTGATGTTTTTATGATGCCTATCTGCTGATGCTTTTGTTTACACTTGGCTAGACTTAGCCATACAGTGGGTTAAAAAACATATTTGAGCCCCTGGTCAATTTGTAACTTTCACACTTGCAAAAGAATGAACACTCTCTAATCTTTGTTCAGAATCAGAGAGGCTTTATTAATCCCAGAGGGAAATTGAGTCGTGATAGCAGCAAACATCAAGCACTCATATAAAATGAGTATAGAAACAGAGGTATTAATATAAATATGCATATAAATATTAAAGAACTTGCTACTATTGACACTTAGAATATCAGGCAATACTCCAGGAAAAAAACGTTACACAAAAGTTATAAATTTTTTTTGTATGAGTCATTGAATGAAGTAAGTATCCCAAAGCAAAACATGACGTACTACTCTCTAAATCCTTGCGGTTTCGTGACTGCAGCTTGGCAACTCAAAGTTTTAGCTCCCTCCACAGATAGAGGCTAGAGGTCTGGAGACTAGCTAGTTGCATAATGTTGGAAGACCCATCTGCAGTGTTCCGTCTGAGGAAAGGGGATACAGGACCTTGTCCACTGGCCCCTTAATGTGGTCAAGTCCTGTACCCTTAGGACAGAAACAACCCCAAGGCATGTTTCCAACTCCATGGGGATGGTGTTCTAGGGGTCATAGTCAGCAAGACTTCAATCCATTACATTGTAGTGTCTTACCAGAGGTGTTTTTTGGAGACTGAGGTCCCAGTTGCCTTCAGATCATTAAGAAGCTCCTCCCATGCAGTTTTGGGCTGATCCAATACCTGTCAAATGATCATCCTCACACCATGAGGCAACATATTGCACAAAGCTCCAGACTGAGGGCAATTGATGATAATCTTATGTTTCGTTCGTTTCCAAATAACCACATCAACAGCTTTCCCCTTCTCTTCAAACTTCTTGCTGATGGTCTTGTTTACCAAGTCTTCAGTCTTGTCCCTATCATCCTTTGGCAGCTCATTGGTCTTGCCCATTGTGGTGGCTGGGAATGATGGATTGATTGAAATAAAGAAAGAACAAAAGAAAGGAAGAAAGAAAGAAAGAAATCTGAGGGAGGCAGAATTCTGGTTGGGTTGTAGGGAATCCGCATGCATGCACTGCGGTAGCTGGCCAATACAACGGGACTCGCTTTTTTCCCGAGCTTCACTGTGCAGCAGAGAAGCTACAGGCTGCCATGACAGTCAAAAACCACGTTCCCACAAGTGGCTACACACATCACTGTGCCTGGCTCTGCACTGTATCTGGAGCTGGATGGTGCGAATGGAAGCTGCCATAGTTAATTCACCACGGAAATGTCCCTGGTGTACCCATCCGACAGCCACAGTGAAGCTGGCCCCTCAACTCTTCTGTCTGAGCACTGCAGATTGTGCATGTTTCAGCAGGACAAAACTGTATATGTTGTACCACATGCATATGTCTCTGGTCAATGAAAGTTTTAAGAAACAGAGTTTAAGTAGCTCAAGTTCATTTCTGCTGTAGATCCATTTGGAGGAGACCCCTTCAAAGAGACAGATCCATTCAAGGCTTCATCAGAAGACTTCTTCAAGAAAACCACAAAGATGGATCCCTTCTC
The DNA here is from genome assembly GCF_963969265.1 of Rhamphochromis sp. 'chilingali'. Classification (NCBI taxonomy): domain Eukaryota; kingdom Metazoa; phylum Chordata; class Actinopteri; order Cichliformes; family Cichlidae; genus Rhamphochromis; species Rhamphochromis sp. 'chilingali'. The sequence continues at coordinate 25,631,425 of NC_137934.1, forward strand.
CAGTCCAGACCCTTTCAGTAAAAGTGCCACTTTACCCTCCAAGGTACTTGTTGAGATTCAAAGGTGGATTTGTAATGTATATCTGGTTATCCCAAGAAGGGATCAGAATGTTTAGTTTGCTCCCTCTGTTTCTATTTTAGCGTTAGATCTCAGTTTTTACAATCGTCAATACAAACAACAGTCAATTTATATTAATTTATATTTTCATTTAGATTGAAGGTTTCCATAAGAACCTCGGAGATTTCTGGTTCAGTTGCACCCACTGTAGAGTTTACTCCAGCATTATAAACAAACAAAAAGACCAATAATAATTAATGCATTAATAAGTACATGGAAAACCCCCTCAATAAACATTGTAGTTAGAATACATTTTCAATTAACGTTGTATTCTTTTGTATATATTTCTCTCATTTCTGTTTTATGCAGCAACCTACTACCTTCACAAGCAGTGACCCATTTTCTTCAAGCCATCAAAAACCTAAAGGATCAGGTATGATTTAATACTTCCTCCTCAATAGCTTTGGACATCGTGTAGTTTTTGTAACCACAGAATAAAAGAACTTGTTATTCTCTGTGCTGTATAATATCCAAAAAGGACAGTTTTGGCCAGATACACCATTGTACAGCAGACCTAAGCTCTATTTTGAGTTTAGCTTAGAGTCAATTTTGGAATTTTTTTCAGTTTAGTGTTTGTTTTTGACACAAACATGTTTTAACAAACCTTTATGAATCCATTGGACCTGTTTCAGTAAACTGTGTGTTCTCTGCTGAGATATGAGTGTAGTCTATACAAACATGCTTGTTCTATGGGTCAAGTTGACTGTCACAGTGATTGAAGCAAATTGAGCCTCTCACCACACTTATTTACTTAGCTGAAGAGCACCATGTTAATTTGCCTATTAAAACCCAGGTTGTACAGAAGATGTGTCATGTTGCTTACCCAATGCTCTAAGTCCACTTAATAACTCAGATTTAATCCCACTGATCAATGGTACTCTCTGTACCATTCGCAGAGTTAGGGAATGGCTTCAATCACAGCATTGTAAGATGGTGACAGATGTACCCTTAGGCCCCCTCCTCGATTCAGAGATGGTCTTTCCCTTTTCACGCAAATTTCAGAATTCATCCTGCTTTTTCACATTATGAGTAAAGACTAGTGACTAATTCCACTTACAGTCTACCTATGATATGACTGCCTGGTTTTGTATGCCCTTCTATTCCTTCTCTATTACTTCTATCTTTCTATTTTATCAGAAAGTTGAAAGCTTTTCTGGTGCTGTGCAGACTTGAGTTTCTTTAGCATTTACATTTTATATTCATATTTTTGAAAATTCCTGTTGATATGTACTATCAACAACATACTGACAACAAATCAGATTGATCTAGGAGGCAGGTGACTGGGAAACATATTTCTGTTAAACCCTTTTAATTAAACCTGAAAATCTAGACTGCAACACAGCATGATTTCTTCATTCTAAATCTATTCATCTTAACAAAGCAATTTAACCTGATGATGGCTTTGAAAAAAGGTTAAGGTAGTTAATGTAAACTGGGAATGTGGAGCATCAATAAAATTTTATAACAGTGTGAACGGTATCCTGGCAGATATAGAAAATCTGGAAATATGTGATCCCAGCCCTACCTAATACTTCCAGGTACATTGAGATTGTTGATATAAATTCAGTGTAACTGTGTCATTTTCAGACCTCTTTGGCACACTGGACCCGTTTGGCAGCAGTTCATTCAACAGCAGTAACACTTCTGTTGGATTTGCAGACTTCAGCCACATGTCGAAGTCCAGAGACCCTTTTGAAGGAAGGGCCACCTGGCTTCCAGACTACCAGAAGGTATGGGAGGTGAACCTGATCTTGAAAATAAACCCTCTACCAAATATATCCAGATCCCACTCATTACATGGGCTCTGAAAGAAAACATATTGACAAAATTAAATCAATCAATTAAACCATTACAATAATGCTGTATTGTAATGGTAAAAGTGAACATTTTTCAAGTTTTCTGTCAATCTTGTGAATGTGATTACTCAAGTAGCTTAGGATTTTTAAATTGATACCATAAGTGTGTCTACTAGGAGGCTGAGGGGGTAGAACCGGCAGCTGCCAGGTTTTTTTTTTAAATTTTTTAGTGATAGCTTTTGTAAACTTTTTATAAATTAAACAGTACTGTGCTTCCCTTATGGGTGTTGGCTCTCTCCATTCCTATTACAATGCACAGTGGTGTTTGTTCATCCAAAGCACACTACTAGAATAATTTATTTGAAAGCCTGATGCTTTTCCTTGTCCACTTTATTCGGAAAACTCAACAGCCAGTTTTATTTTTTATCTATCATCAACTGATTTCTCAGACTTTTTATCTGATTTAGAACAAGTCTTGTTCTGTTTCAGACAATAAAAAAGCCCTCTGTAAAGCTTGAACTTACAATTCATCACTGATCGAAGAAAACAACAAAGTTTTCCTTCAGCACTGCAGCCAGGCTGACAGAAGGTCAGAACTCTGTTGAGCCAAGCATTTTTTAACCCACAGACGTATCATTATGTACAGCTACTTTCAGTACCATTGATATTGAGACTCTAATATAGACTTCAGTTTGTTTATGTTTGTTTACACACTAAGGTTAGTTATTCCACAGTTTCCATTACATTTACATTACACATGCTTCCCTTAGGCAGTATCATCAGAAGGCATACATACAATAACATATCATAATAATCATATGATTATTGTGGTTTTCTCTGTTTTTTATATTATTGTAGGGTCTTTACAATATAAAGCACCTTATATGAATAAAACTGATTTGAAATTGAATTTAAATTAGCTATCGCTCATTCCTTTATATTTTCTTCCAGACTTTGTTTGATCTCTTTAAGTGGTTTTAACAATAGTTTTCCAGGCTTTTTGAAGCCTTAAACTATTTCTTTTTCTTTTTTTTAGTTTTCCCCTTATTTTCAGTCGAGTTTCAGTCTTGTACCTGATGAATTTCAGAGGAGTGTTTCCTCTGTAGGTCTGTGTTATGTGTTAAGCCACATAACACTGACCTAACTCAACACATAACACTTGGAAATGTTTTTGTCAGCAGGTTATTAGCAGCCTGTCACAAAAACACACCATTTGTTCCAATTTCTTTAGCCTAATTTCATGAATCCCAACGATTCAACAGTTTTACTTGTATAAAACTTGCCATACCTTGGCTTTAGGGAACTGGAAAAGTGGAGGACAAAAACAAGTGGCTGGTCAAAAAAACCCCAATACTGGTAGGAAGCTGACCAGTATCTGAAACTCACGTCCTTAGGAAATACGAAGAAAACTAACAAATACGTGTCACGAGGCCTGAGAAATGCATCTGGCCCTTCAGTTGACCCATTGCTGAAGCCTCATCAGCGTTGGTTCAAGCCTTTGCACAGTAATGTACAGTGGGGCAAAAAAGTATTTAGTCAGCCACCGATTGTGCAAGTTCCCCCACCTAAAATGATGACAGAGGTCAGTAATTTGCACCAGAGGTACACTTCAACTGTGAGAGACAGAATGTGAAAAAAAAAAATCCATGAATCCACATGGTAGGATTTGTAAAGAATTTATTCGTAAATCAGGGTGGAAAATAAGTATTTGGTCAATAACAAAAATACAACTCAATACTTTGTAACATAACCTTTGTTGGCAATAACAGAGGTCAAACGTTTACTATAGGTCTTTACCAGGTTTGCACACACAGTAGCTGGTATTTTGGCCCATTCCTCCATGCAGATCTTCTCGAGAGCAGTGATGTTTTGGGGCTGTCGCCGAGCAAAACGGACTTTCTATGGGGTTGAGGTCTGGAGACTGGCTAGGCCACTCCAGGACTTTCAAATGCTTCTTACGGAGCCACTCCTTTGTTGCCCGGGCGGTGTGTTTTGGATCATTGTCATGTTGGAAGACCCAGCCTCGTTTCATCTTCAAAGTTCTCACTGATGGAAGGAGGTTCTGGCTCAAAATCTCACGATACATGTCCCCATTCATTCTGTCCTTAACACGGATCAGTCGTCTTGTCCCCTTGGCAGAAAAACAGCCCCATAGCATGATGTTTCCACCCCCATGCTTCACAGTAGGTATGGTGTTCTTGGGATGCAACTCAGTATTCTTCTTCCTCCAAACACGACGAGTTGAGTTTATACCAAAAAGTTCTACTTTGGTTTCATCTGACCACATGACATTCTCCCAATCCTCTGCTGTATCATCCATGTGCTCTCTGGCAAACTTCAGACGGGCCTGGACATGCACTGGCTTCAGCAGCGGAACACGTCTGGCACTGCGGGATTTGATTCCCTGCCGTTGTAGTGTGTTACTGATGGTGACCTTTGTTACTTTGGTCCCAGCTCTCTGCAGGTCATTCACCAGGTCCCCCCTTGTGGTTCTGGGATCTTTGCTCACCGTTCTCATGATCATTTTGACCCCACGGGATGAGATCTTGCGTGGAGCCCCAGATCGAGGGAGATTATCAGTGGTCTTGTATGTCTTCCATTTTCTGATGATTGCTCCCACAGTTGATTTTTTCACACCAAGCTGCTTGCCTATTGTAGATTCACTCTTCCCAGTCTGGTGCAGGTCTACAATACTTTTCCTGGTGTCCTTCGAGAGCTCTTTGGTCTTGGCCATGGCGGAGTTTGGAGTCTGACTGTTTGAGGCTGTGGACAGGTGTCTTTTATACAGATGATGAGTTCAAACAGGTGCCATTCATACAGGTAACGAGTGGGGGACAGAAAAGCTTCTTACAGAAGACGTTACAGGTCTGTGAGAGCCAGAGATTTTCCTTGTTTGAGGTGACCAAATACTTATTTTCCACCATAATTTACGAATAAATTCTTTACAAATCCTACCATGTGAATTCATGGATTTTTTTTTTCACATTCTGTCTCTCACAGTTGAAGTGTACCTCTGGTGCAAATTACTGACCTCTGTCATCATTTTAAGTGGGGGAACTTGCACAATCGGTGGCTGACTAAATACTTTTTTGCCCCACTGTATTTCACTTGCTGGGCCCACTTCCTCATTTTAGGTTTGACAGCGTTTTAGTAGGTATGCATGACATGAATTGAGCTGCGGTTTGGGGAAGGCATCGAAGGGGACTGGCGACGGCTCCCGGGCCTGGCAGATCCCCGTGTGCTAAATAGGAGTGAAGAAGTTAAAGAATTGAGAACAAGGAGGGAGGGTGGGGCACGTAAACGAGAATGAACAGCTTGCAGAACTGGGGGAACCTATATAGTTGACAACCAGAAGGAGCGTGTTTGGAGGCGTGGTCCCACTCCTGAAATTCCGATAGATAATCTCCAATTCTGGATGGTGTTCATGTGATGCTGTTGTTAATCATATTTAAGAAGTAAAGACTCAGAACTCTAATGGCCTGTATTTCTTTTTCAGCATGATGATTCTGTTTCAAAATGACACATTCCTTTTCTCAAATTTTTTCCAGCCAGTGTTTGTGGATGACCCATTCAGCAGGAAGAATGACATGCCGGCTCTGCCTCCAAAGAAAAGTGTTCCCCCCAGACCCAAACCACCCAGTGGTGAGTGTCACACTGTGTAGGCTTTTGAGGTGGCCTAGAAAGGTGCCAGAATTATACAAGAATACTGTTAATACTATTATTTGTAGGTGTTTGACCTGAACTGTTTTCGTTTGGTAAAGAACACCTGGGCAGAATTTGAATCTTTTAGTGAAGACTAACAAAAATGTCTGTGAGAATCTACTGTGGTGAGTGAGGCTGAACACCAAAAAGGAAGTGGGACTTTAGCTCCTATATCTCAAACCAGCATAAATTTGGGGTTTTACTAAGTGTGATTTCCGCATCACTGCCATGCCCGTAATTACAGCTCTCCATAACTTTACAAGCATTGTATTTTTAAAGCCACACTAAACACATTTTATCCATCCGTTTGTCTAGTTATCAACATCAGGCATGATTTCAAATCGTGCTTTCTTTCACACATAAAAAGACAGTGAAGAAATTACCTGGAATAAAAACAATCCTCCTTAAAATCAAAGATGACGTCTTTACAAAAAACAAGTACAATTTAGCCTACGGTTCCATATAACATTGCTTTTGAGAGGAAAATTTAAAGAAAAATATCGCTTTCAAATGAGAGACACAAGAAATTCAGTTTCCAATATGGATCAGGCAGTGACACTGATAAAGCCATTTAGAAAGAGTAGCTTAAACTATTAAAAATAAAATGAAATCTAATGAATTGTGTTTATATAATATGAAATGGTAACACAGTTTAATACAGAAACATCAGTTAGGGCTATTTATTATAAGGAATGGCAGATAGTAAATAAACAATACATGAAGCTAAAAAGATTTAAAAAAAAAAAACAACCTCCAGTATTCATGAAAAAAATGCATTTATTGATTCATTTCTTATCTTTGACACCTTAATCTACTGTCTTGGGTTTTTGTGTAGATTTCATCCTTGCTTACAAATGCTGTGTTGTTTGTGTGCATGAACATGTGAAGGTGATGTCGTAAGAGACATGATGTGTGGTTTGGTTGGCCTGTTGTTTGCAGACACACCCTGACATACTTCCTCTCTCTTTCCTTGATGTGTTTGTACGCGAGTATTTATGTGTGGGTGAGTTGTTCAGAGAAGGGCATTCTTTAGACTGCAAGCTGTGTGCAGTGGCAAAGCATCAAAACTCTTTTGCAATTTAAGAAGTTAACAATATTAATTAATATTATGAACTTCTTAAACAATATCTTTAAATATTTAATTAATGGTCTTTACGTTTTCTACCTTATCCTAAACCTAACCCGTCTTCACACCTGTTTATTCTCTGTTATTTTCATTGCTTAATGAAGTGTAAACTATATAACCGAGGGCAGATTTGTGTGAAATACGAAATACACGTGTTTACGTCACTTTGTCTTTTACTGTATTGTTTTTGGTTCATTAAATGCTGCATGTTGCATGTACAATCTTCTGGTAAACATTGAAATTAGATGTGAAAAGTGTAGCAAAATATTTTAAAACAGGGTGGAGCTCATAATTGTGGTTTCTCAAGTGTGTGTGTGCGTGTGCGTCCATGTATGCAGTTTATCGAAAGAGGAATAACTGATCGCCAGGCGTGCACTTTTGCTCAGTGTTTAGTGTGAAATGAACTCACCATTACCCAGATAACTGCTCAGGGGTTATCTGGGTAATGGGACTAAAGGTATATGTGTGTGTTGTGTGATGCATGTGGTTTAGCACCTCCACAGCAAGTTAACGAATTCTTAATGTTCCCAGGATCCCCTGTCCACCCCAAGTTCCACTCCTTGCTGCTACTAGCATTTTTGTTTGTTTTTGTGGTTGCTCATGTGGTTTAGCATTACTGCGTTATTGAGACTGATTAACTGCCATTTTAAATGAAGATCGTGTTAAGTGTTGGATAGTTTAGTCCTCGTGGACAACAGTGCATTTTTTATTCTGGAAGTCAAAAGTTATACTGAATAGTCAGTGCAAGGATCCTAGTATGCAACGAATTTAAAGTTAAGAAAACAGATATATTTAGTCTGAATGATTTCTGTAGAAGTGAAACAACTAGTAAGTTAACATAATTAAATATGGAATAATTTCAATAAAAAGAATTGCTTTCTGTTTTCAAGTAAAAATGTGTGTGAGAATGTTTTTAATTACTCTCCCGGCGTCATTATTATGATGTTTTACAGAGCTAAGTTAACAAGAAACTAATCATCCCTAGTCTTAAATGTATAGTTTAACAGCTTTGATTATGCATACTCTCTGAACATGGGCACTGGTCTGTCCATCTAGGTGGTAAATTGGGGAACCAGCATTGGGTAACAACGTGATTTACTAGGAAACCGTTGAAAATCGTTTTGTGGGTTATAGGTCACTACTTTTGGTTTTTGTCTACTGGGTGTGGTCCTTTGCTTGTGTTTTTTCCTATGACAGCTGTTTTCATGTGTTTCCGTTCTCTTGAGAATGTAGTACTGTTAACGGTTTGCACTGGGACCTGATTTGAATTGTATAGTGTGCTGTGTGTGGATGTGAAACTTGTGTGGCTTTCAAAGCTGGCAGGTAACTTTGAGGTGACACTGGAGGTTAAGCAGGTCATGAGAAGAACTATGTGAACCAGCTCTTAATACACACATGTTTCTTTTCCAACTATTTATTTATGAGTGACTTATGTATGTATGTATGTATGTATATATATGTATATATTGTACTATTCTTAGTTAGTGTATTGTCTGTCTTGTCTTAATGTTGGTTTAAAATGGAGCACTGTAACAAAAAATAATTTCCCCCAGGGATCAATAAAGTATTCTGATTCTGATTCTGAATATGCATGGTTTTATGAAAAGCACACAAAATCAGATCTTTTGTTGTCAGCATAGTTGTTTGTGATCTGACCTTGGCCATTTTTATGAGTCATGACATCTCTCAGGTTTCACTCAACCTGTATACCTAGTTAATTTATCTTTCACTTTGACATCTTTTTAATAGTCCTTAGGTAAATGCTTGTCTAAATGATACTTTCTTGTAGTTCTTCAAATTTTTATCGCATGACAAAGTTATATCAGTGCTATGATCCTGTTGCTTGTATCAGTTTTTCGTCAGCAAGCTTTTGTTGTGGTTTAAAATCAAAACTAAAACTTGATGTTGATGGTGAAATAACCTGGAAAGGAAAACTCTTCTCTTTATGATATTTACCTCCTTTATTCTTTTATGTCTTCAGGTAAGACCACACCAGTGAACATGACTGGTTCATCTGACTCTTCCAAACCCTGTGATCCTTTCAAACCGTTCAGTGGCGAGGTCATTGACCCTTTTCAGAGTAAAAAGGGCCTGGGAGACCCATTCAGCGGCAAAGACCCTTTTGTCTCATCCTCAGCATCAAGTAAACCCACTAAAGGCTCTACTTTGGGTTTTACAGACTTCAATTCTGTAAGTTGAGATGAGTGATACTGTTTAACTGTCAGTGTGCACAACAGGTGTCACAGCTCAGTGCAAAGAGCCACACTACCACAATTACAAGGTTTCATTTTACTGCAATGGAAGGATCCTGATGAAGACTGATGAGTGCCAAAAGTGCTGTTGAAGCACAAGACTTAGCAGAGTGTACAGTAATTTAGAATCCCAATGAGACAAAAACCCGTCATCCTTTGGGTGTGTATGGTTGTCACTGTGTCGTATGTTTCTCAGGACCATTTAAACAGCAGCTTTAAAGCAATTCAGCACAGCTGTTGTTCGTTCACCATATGAACAACACCCACATAGCCTTTCACCCCATGTTTCATTCTTCATATGGATGGACTTTATAGCTTTGATGACTGACAGTGTGTTAGGTGTACAAAAAAAGCTGGTAACAAAATTTAGAGCTGCTTATCAGGAGCTGTAAATGATGTTGACACTATGGACATTCAAAATGAAATAAAGAAATGAATTTCTCTTTCATGCAGAAATCTTCTCTCTATATGTATAACATATACATCTAAAGCAAATACATAAATAAACAAAGCCAGCATTATCCTCTTTCATCTGGCACTCTTATTATTATTCGTCAGATCTATTATTAACTATATTACTATAGTTACTTACATCTCACAGCTTTAAAAAAACATCCACAAGTTATACCTCCGTAAAAGTTATATCTATATGCCTTACAGGCTTAATGTAAGCATCAAAATGACCTTAGCATTGTCCTCTGTCATCCATTGTTATTCTTCGTATAACAGGAATTACAGTTCTCTCATAAATGCACAGACTCTTTAACCACCTCACAGCTCCCAAATTGTGGCTGAAAATCTTAAGAGCATGCTGTCTTTACACTGTTACCACATTCATATAGTACAGTATGCACACATATAAATTGCTGCCACTCATGGTGAAAAATTTTTCCCGAATATTGTAATTAATAGTTGTACCAACAGATAATAAAAGAAGTGTTCTTGCTGCTGAAAGTTAAAGCTGTGATAACACTATATAATATGAACTGTGACTAATGGTGAAGTTTCCCTGTAATTAAATAGAATTTAATAATATTTACTTACAAGTACTTAAAGGGAGGTACACTAGAATAAGAGGGTAAAAAGTCATGTTTTTAAATTAAACAATGGAATGATTAAACTATTAATATATATACTATAGATGGATGGATGGATGGATGGATGGATACCCATCTTATATATTTCACAATGCGCCCGATATTTCTTGCAACCTTCAGAAGCCAGTTCGTCTGATTGCTCTTTGGGCAGCCCGTTAGAATTTATTGTATTCTGACAATCAGACTGGTGGTAGCATTACATTTTGATTTGGTTGTGTGGCTCAGCAGGTCATTTGCTAATCAGAAGGTTGGTGGTGGTCCAGTCCACACCCCAGAGTGTCCTTGGGAAAGATATTGCATCCCAAGTTGCTCCTGATGCGTTCATCGGAGTATAAATGCTAGAAAGCAAGTCTCAGACAAACGTCTTTGTATGAATGTATGTGTGAATGAGACGTGTTGTATCAAGCACACTGTGGAGGCCAGGCTATCTGGTGCAGCACTCCATCATGCTCCTTCTTGGTCAAATAGACCTAAGACAGCCTGGAGGTGTGTTTTGGGTCATTGTCCTGTTGAAAAATAAATGACGGTCCAACTAAACGCAAACTGGTTGGGATGGCATGTTGCTGCAGGATGCTGTGGTAGCCATGCTGGTTCAATGTGGCTTCAGTTTTGAATAACCCCCAAGAGTGTCACCAGCAATTTACCAATTTTCCCGACTGACTGACCTTCAGTTCTTGAAGTAATTATGGACTCTTGTTTCTTTTTACTTAGCTGAATGGTTCTTGCCATAATATGTATTCGAACAGTGATCAAATAGGGCTGACAGCTGTGATGATTTTCTCCACTTTCCTCACCACTCCACTCGCAGTTCTCCAGCCTCTACACCACACAGAGATGCAGCTAGTCAAAATGCTTTCTATGGTACTACTGTAGAATGTAGTTAACATGGGTAGGGGTGGGTGAGCACTTCTTAACCTTTAAGAAAGCTAAGTTAGGGTAACTTATTCATTGTGAGCACACTGAATTCTGAGCTCCACTGGAATGACTGAACTTCTTACCCTCTCTCTCTAAGGGAGAGGCCAACAACCTTTCGGAAAAGATTATTTCTGCCGCATGTATCATCACTTATGACCACAGGTTAGAAAAGGGACATAGAGAGCTAAATTGAGAGTTTCACTTTCATCAGCTCTCTCTTCACCACGAAGAGCTGACCTTAACCCCGGTTCACAAAACACATGCAGACTTGGGCCAAACTCACAAACGCAAATATCCCTGAGATGATAAAGAGACTAACGAATGAACTTTCCCTTCCACTACTCCGCCATAGACCTTACCTGGAAGGTTGAGCATTGTGATCCCTTTGTAGTTGGAACACACCCTGCGCTTACCCTTCTGAAAAATTGGAACCACCACCTCAGTCTGCTAATCCAGAGTTACTGCCTCGGATCACCAAGCAGTGTTGTAGAGGCGTGTCATCAGGTCAACTGAACTTGTCCCATACCAAAGTTTTTCCTGCCCGGGTTGCAGCTGTCACCGGAGTTCCACATGCTATCCAAGCCCAATAGGACTCCTCCTTCAGCTTGATGGCTCCTTTCACCACCATGGAGGTGCAAAACATTGTCCATTTGGACTCAATGTCCCCAGCTTCTCTGGAATCCGGAAATTCTGCCGCAAGTGGTTGCTGAAGTTCTCCTCTTCAGCAACCTCCCATTGGTGTGGGAGTATGCAAGGGAATCAAGAAAACTAGAGGATTATAGAAACCAACTCCACTTTAACCTCACCAAATCAGCATGTCAAGTATAAGAAAAACAGTGACGTCAGCTTGAGAATACCCTTGTTAGTGTGAATGCTTGAAAAGCATTCACAGTATTGTTCTTCTAATCTTTATTCTATTTTATCTATTCCGGACGTTTTTTGTACTCTATCTCCTTCAAAACCGTTCAACTTAGAAAAACCATTCAAACACCGTTAGATTCCTATTCTTTTGGACATGACTGCTTCTATTTTTCTCATTTTTAACATTTATATTTTTAATTTTATTCAACTTTTTTCAACAAAAATTTCCCATGTATTTCAATGGGGAGACCCTTCAAATTCTCATTCAACTTCCTCCTCTTTAAACTGTATCTACTTCCACATACATTGACATAGAGCCACCATTCAAACTTTAAAACGAAGACAAGACATTCAACCATTCAACTTGTATTTATCTTTTCAATATCTATTATACTTTTTCTTCAGTTCCAGTTTAAGTTTCATGATGTTTTTTCACCCGTTTCAGAGTTTATAATGGGTGTGTATGGGACGGAATGTTGGGGCTAGAGTGAGGCAGCTCAACTGCTAGAGTGAGAGGAGCAAAAAAATTTATCTTAAAATCTTTTTTTAAAACTGCTGCTGTGTCCACAGCATTTGCTCTACAGGTATGATTTTACCCTCAAAACGTAGCCATCGCTGTCCTCTTTCATCCAATGTGTTTACTATTGTACTAGGTGTTATGGTTCTTTCATAAATGTCACCAATGCACAGCTTCCTCCCTCCAACTCTTCCATAGACTCTAATGTTAAAATGGCTCAGAAGGTTCGTTTGAAAATCAGAAGAGCATGGTGTCTTTCCACTGTCACCACGTCCATATAATAAACTCCACAGGCATGAAAACTGAGAATTTGGTAGACTAGACATGGCTGTCGCTCACGGTGAAAGAATTTTGTCAATACGACATGTACTTTTCATTTGGGAAGAATTTGTTTCGGCCTGACTTTTCTGTTCATTTTAAGCAGCAAAAGTGAGGCGCATGTCTGTGTCGTGTGTATGGAGCCATTGGGTGCAGTCACTATAGCAACCAGGCTCACACCTGCCTGCTTAACGAGCTCTCTCTCACTCTGCCAAGATTCATCTTAAACACTTCTCTTTCAACTGCTGCTGTGTCCACAGTGTTTGCTCTACAGCCATCATTTTACCCTCAAAACGTCGCCATCGTTGTTCTCTTTCCAACACCGTGTCTTTCAAAGCTCAGACTTTTAAACTTTTTAAACTGTGTGGATCCAAGCGGAGGGATCACATTTTAGTCATTCAGTGATTCAGAGAATATGAACTTTTAATATTCATTCAGATGTTTTCTGACTCTAAATGTTCTTTTCTCATTTCTTAGGGTTTTCTAATTTACAATTAAAACATTTTCAGCTTTTTTCCAATTTCTTCTGTGTAACCTTCAGCTTTTAGCAGTTCAGCACTTTTGTTTTCAGGTTAAATTCGGATTTTTTTTTTATCTCATTCAAAATTTTTAACTCAAAATTCAGCAATTAATTCATTTCAGTGCATACATTCAGATTCAAGCATTCACACTGCAGTTTCTTCAGAAAATGCACTTTCTAGTTTTACATTGATGTTATACTTCTTCTGTTAATTGTATCTTGTAAAGCCAGGCTTATTGTGGTCTGAGTCCAGAAGAGTCTAGACACAAGACTTGCTAAATCCCAAAATATTTGCGGTTTTTCAAAACTGAGTTTTTCCTTATAAACCTTTGTTTGCCACTGTTGGAAGCCATCAAAGGAATCCTTAATAGCCCTCATTTTTGTTGGAAAAGATCTAAATTCTAATTAAAAGAACTAAAGTGTAATTACAGAACAGCTATTTATGTCTGTATCTAAGTATCTCAAAAGCCCACTTTAACTGTACCAAATAATCAAAGCCTTTAAATTTACCCCACTCTCTGCCATGGCACTATATAAACTGGCTTTAGAAATTACAGTTTGGTATTGACACTGTAAGGCTTGCAGAACTGCACTGCAGAGAGTCTAAATTTCATGTTGTGCAGGAAAGGGTGTCAGCACTTTGTGTGGTTTTTTGTTTTGGCAGGAAGAATATCATAGGTGTTTTCAGGGTTTACCAAGACCTTCACAGAGGCAAATGGGTTATATCAGTTGTGGTAGATCTGTTTTTATCACGAGTGTTACTCTGAATTAATTGAGTCACTGAGACTAGAACAACAAACACAAATCCATTTTTAAATCCCCAGATAACCTAACACCTTTTATTCTATTTTAAGCCTGGAATAACTTTTCTGTCAGATTGGTTGACAACTCAGTTCAAATTTTCTGTTGGAATTATCTATTGAACACGAGACACCACAGTATCACTACTCAACTATCAGCTCTTGAGTCTGTCTGCCCTGCACACTCTTGATGTTTGCTGCTATGTTACCGCCTTTGTTAAACTACTTTGATAAGTGTTTTATATTAACTGCTTATTCTTGTAATGCATGTCTTTGTCTTCCGTTACTGTTTTAGGTTTTCTCATTATTCTCATGCATCTACTTCCATGTCTATCTTCAACCTGACACTGCAGCTAAGAACAGTGTCTCATGATCTGTCAATGCAACCTAACCTACATTCACAGCTTTACTCGTTAAATTGTAGATTAATACTTCGCTTTACTTAAGACATATGTCTCCTGAAAAACATCACAGTTCATATAAAATTTGTAAAGTATTTGGTGTTTGGCCATCCAGACATTATTTGAACCATGATGTACCATTATAAATTTGAATGGTTCTTGGATCTAATATTGGTATAACTACTATACTAAATCTACTACAGACAACACTTTTATTCCAGCCCTCTGGTAAGGGGACCTTTACATGAAGGTATGTTAGCTTTAGACTGTTCTACTTGATTTACAACATTTATTTCCACTTTTCCAAAATCAGGCAACTGCAGCACCAACACAAGGACCTGTACTTCCTTCTTAAATTAAAAATAGTTTTTTAAAAAGTCATCTACTAAAGGCATAGCACACTTTGCTTTTAGTAGATGACTGTTACATCTGCCAAAACTCATCATTTACATGGTGTTTAAAATACTCAGATACAGATTTGTCATCTACTTTCTCTCACTCTCTGCATGTCACATCTTTTCTTGTAGAGGTCTTGTTAAGCTTTGCTTAGATCTTTGTGTTACACATTCCTGCTTGAAGGGATTCACTGGCATTCTGTTTCTTCACAGTCCATCTGTCTTAGTTTTTTACTTTAGCTTCAATACCTTTTATCAGTTTAAGAATTACTGATTTTATATGATTTTTTATAAACTGTCTAGTATTCGAATGCTAGTAGAATCACTTGATCTAAAAATAAATTACTAACAAATCGCTAAAAATAGTTTTTCAAAATGGACTGCACAGAAACTTGGCCAGTATCCATTTACATTGTCTGTTTGCTGTTGTGTGGTGTAACCAGCTTAGTGTTTTTGGTTATTAACTTCTCTGTTCTATAATCCAACTCTCTAACAGGACCTGACAAAGTCAAGGTAAGAAGCACTATTACATTCACATAAAATGATCATTTGGGAAGTGTTATTGAAAATGTTGTTGAATATTTGTTGAAGAGTAAGACAAGGATTTCAGATGTACAGTAATAGCAAGAGCTTTAGTTGCTAAACTAAAATACAGAAACTGTTTTTAATTTATTATATGAAAAGTGCTGTATACATATAACAAAGGGCAGAGAGTCGCTACTTTTAAAGGTTATTGTAGACCCTGCAAGCAGATTTTTAAAATGGTATCACTAGGTAAAGGTTTGGACACATATGCTAGTTTGTATTCCTTTGTCACCTATTTACACACTCGCCTGAAACTTCTCACATATGCATTTTCTTCAATCTGCATGTCAAAATGTTTTACACCATCTCAACTGGGTTTATTCTTGATATCAGATCATCTGATGGTCAAACATTCAAGGCTAATCAACTTTATTTTGACTAGACAAGACTACAATGAAAATTCTCTCATCTGGAATCATCAAATCAAAGTTGAGATTTTTACTCCTCTAAAGTTCCACTTATTTCTTCTTCTCCTTCTTGATTTATTTCACTATTGTTTCTTTACTGTAGTTTAACCAGAAAGACCAAATTTGCACATTTTGCTTTCAATACTTGATGTTAAGATGTACCTCTGTAAAATCTTAGTTTGTGAAAATGGTAACTGAGAAGCTTCTCCTCAGCAGAAAATGGTTTTAATCTTAAGTGGTTGGAGTGGTTCAGATGTTCCTCCATCCAAATGTTTGCATCGTTCTGCATCCAAGTGCTAATACATGTCAGTTCTACTAAACCAGGGGTCGGCAACCTGCGGCTCCGGAGCCGCATGCGGCTCTTTAGTCCTTATAGTGCGACTCCGTGTGGTTTGGGAAAATAAATTAGAAGTATTTAGCTGAAGTGTAATTTATTTATGTTAGTTCTTTTTTAACTTGTAGTTCTAAATTGGAAGATTATTGTGATTTTGAAATATAAAAATACAATTATATTCTATTATTTTTTCATCACTCAAAATAAGCGTCACACTCGCGGAAGCCGGTGTACCCGCCGAAACGCCGTGCATTTATCGAGACTTTCAACCCCAGGTAGACCAATTATGGATCTTCGGATCCACATTATGTCAACAGCTGTTCTCCACTGTGAACAATGTTAAAGACAAACACCGCTGACGCCTCACAGATGACAGCTTACAGTCCTGCGTAAAGATGAAAGTGACTTCGTATAGCCCTGATTTGCAGACGCTGTGCGCAGAGGTTCAGGAGCAGAAGTTCCATTGTAAACATATCACGGCAGACCCGACGCTGTTTCCATGAACACGCTTTTCAGCATCTCTTTATTGACCACTTTTCACACACGGTTGCTGTACGCATACAGCCGGCTGTAGCTTTTCAGTTCACAGCCCGACACACACCAACACAACAGCATAGATAGCACAGACGTTAAGGCGGCGAGGCGTGATTGCGGGTGCCGCTCAGGTGCGTCCGCCTCCCCTGCAGCGGCGCTGCAGACCACGCCCCGCCACACACATTAACCAGGTAAAATACATATTTAGGCAGAATTTTGCAAATATCTATTTTTCTTTTTTCAGCAGCATAGTGCTTTTTTTCCAATTACTTTTTAAAAGTCAGGTCAAGGCTCCAAAAGCCCAAAGGCGATATGAGGGTGGCGGCTCAAAGCAGTTTTTGTTTGCTGGATCATTTTAGTTCAGCTGGGTGTCTTTCCTTTTGTTATATTTCTTTAAGAGTTCAAAATGTGTTAATTACATAAATAAAATGTAATTTTCTCATTAGCACTTCAAGGATTTCATAAGCAACACACCTTAGTTGTTCACACAAAGCATAAAGGTAAAAAACAATATATACAGTGTTATCTTCATTTTAGATGTCAAAAAGTATTTGCGGCTCCCAGTGTTTTCGTTTGCGTGGAAACCGGCTCCAAATGTCTCTTTGGGTGTGAAAGGTTGCTGACCCCTGTACTAAACCAACCGAATGTGCAATATCCAATCAGTATCCATCAGTATCCTGTTTTCAATCTGACAGTGGTTCTAAATTACCTCTAATTTTTGATATGTTTGATAATTGACTTTGTTACTGTTCAAGCTGGAAACTCTTCAAACTTAAACACTGGACACATGTCTAAGTATGTGGATGGACAAATCTGTGTTCTTTTGGCCACAGCTTACGTCTTCTCTGATCTTGTTATGTGGAAAAGGAATTGTTTCAAAAACAAGGACTTATTGTGCAAAAGTCTTGAGCCGTGCCTCATTTCTATATCTTTTGCTTTCAAGGACCAACACTTTTTAAAGTGGTCTTGAGCAAGTTATTGGGTTACTCAGCCCCTCTTGAATGTCTTTCAAAGTTTTTCTTTGGACATTTGCTGCTTTTTTACTCATTTCCAATTTTTACTAGCAGCCTATCAGACAACACAGTTTGACAGAAATAAATTATCTTTTTGACACCAACAAAATGCTATTAGTGGAAAATTTGGCATATCTTCACATTGTGCGCAGAGAATTTGAGGAGACTAGACAAACAGACAACTATATAAGAAGTGGCAGGCCTATACACTGTCTACAGCAGATGAATAGTATCTGAAAATCAAGTCCTTAAAAAATTGGAAAAAAACACAGGACCCGATGGCTACATCTGGCTCTTCAGTTCATCCATTCACTGAAGCCTCATCAAAAATCTTCTCAGTGAAGGAGGCCTGTCTAGGAGCCCTTGAGGAGAACAGGGATAAAAGCATGATGTATGATAAATTGCACAAGAAATGGACTGAAAATCAGTGGCAACGGTGTGTGATGGACTGATTAATCTAGATCTGAAATTTTTAGTCAAGTGGTTGCCAGTATGGGAGAAGGAGCTGTGAGCTTCTACAGCTATCTGCAAAACCACCAGATTTTGATCCACAATGAAATGCCATCTGGAAAGCAACTGATTGGCGACAGCTAGTTTTTTTTCGCCATGACAATTAACACACACACTGTCCCACACACAAAACAATCAATGCTGTCAGCCACTTATTGGCCTCCCCAGAGTCTGGAGCAGTTTGGCATCCACATTTCAGAGCTTTGAGAGCTTTGAAAGCTTTAAGAACTATTCTTTAAGACTACTTGAAGAAATGACAAGAAAGGTGCCTAAGAGAGTTCAGACTGTATCGAAGAATAAAGGTGTTCATACCAAATATTAACTTTCAAGCTGGTTAGAACTGCACAAACTGTTTTTGACTTATATACTGTAGTAAGTTTCCACATTTCAATAAATCTCTTCATCTGTTTTCCATTTTGTTTGCAGAATATAAAGAAATGAAAGACTGCACAGGACTTTTGCACAATACTGCAAATCTCAACGCTCTCTCTCGCACTCTCTCTATCTTTCTCTTTGCAGTTTGGAAACGAGGCTCAGCAATTAGAATGGGCTAAACGTGAAAGCGAGCGTGCAGAACGTGAGCGGCTGAAGAGACTCAGACAGCAGGAACAGGAGGACCTGGAACTGGCCATTGCCCTCAGTAAAGCAGAGATGTCCAATGCATGACCTGGAGGTCCCACTACATGTGAATACTTGTATAGCCATAGTGAGGCTAACCTGCAGACAAAGGTGACGGACTGAAATATTAAGACATGAAACACATCACTGAACTAATTACTGCACACACTCACACAGAACTCCACACTCAGTGACTTTATTGGATTGGAAGAGAACAAGAAACTTTCAGACGAGTTTGGATGATGGCCCTGCAAACAGAAAAAAACAATAAAACAGAATCGTGGGTTGCAAAACATCATTGAAAAACGGGTGCTGACATGAAGAAAAGGGGAACTGAAATATAAAGACGTGGAAAGAAAGCTGCTTGGTAGAAAGAGTGTACAGGCCCCATAGTAGCTACACGGTAATGTTGTTTTACCGATTAGGGAGACTAGCTAATCGCTGCACGACAGTTTGTATCACTTCATGTTTCTTTGTTTTGTTTTTTAAGCTACACTCTCCATATGGAAACAAACCTTGCTGTCATTAATAGAAGAGCAGATGACCTTTTCTTTTGTTGTAACAATCAGCAGCAAAGAAATTGCCCCTGTACTTCTCAGAAGGGACTTGTAAATTGGTTGTATCATTTAGTTAATAGAATTACATGATGTAGTAAGTATGTCAGTTAATATTCAGTGCTAATGCATAGAATGAGGTTTAAATTCCCATTTGGTATAGAGAGGCTTATAGAAAGGACTGGATTCATTCAGTAATAGTCATTAGGGGAGGGTTTAAAAAATCGATTTCCCCGATTCAAATCGATTTTTGTTTGAATAAAGCGATATTGAGTCATTAAATCCTGATTCGATTTTTAATTATTTTTAAGTATTTTGTCAGAAACAACAAAATCTCAGCTTAAAGCTCACAAAATGACTTCAACGACCACAAAACAGCAAATGAGAGCAGTTGAACGGATTCCGCGAAAAGACGTAAACACAAATCGCGGATCGTTCGCCCGAAGATCTGCGCACAGACACGCCGTCAGCTGCTGAAAGCAAACAGATTCTGAAGTCGCAGGTTTTGCCACTTTCCGACCAAAATTCACTGATAGGCAGCAAAAAAAAGATCAAAACTACGCTTCACGTGTGAAACACATCGTCGTGAATTCCCTCTTACTTTACAGTTTTGCTTCCACTGCGATAAAAATCACACTTCCTGCACGGCTCTCTCTCTCACTCTATTTCAAGAACAGTTTCCAATCTGAAATCTGTTTTCTGCATTATGTACAGTTTTATGTACAGCGCTGTTTTTTTTTCTCTGTAACTTTGCTCTGCTTCACTTCAGCAGCGTCAGGTAATGTTTATATGCAGATTCATGGTTTTCTTCCGTTTTTGTTCAACTGCAGAATATTTTTAAGGCGGTTGTCTGCTTTAAAAAGCCAGACCAGGAAAATCTCCTTCATGCTTTTCTGTGTTTTATCCTCAGTTACTTTGACACAAAGGCATCTGCTGTGATGCTCACACCTTTGATGAAGTGTCAGCTTTTTATACACAGATATACAAATGTGGACATGTATTAATGAATGATCAGAACTATAATATTTCTGACTGTCTGAGTCGAAACTGAATCGAATTGAATCGGGGATCGAATCTGGACCTTCTGAGTCAATCAATTATAGAAATGAGTGACAATAACCAGCCCTAATACTCATTAAATATTCTTTTAAGGCCAGACACTTACACTAACAAAGACTGAGATAAGAAGTGAAAAGATCGATATTAACAGTATTTTTAAACTGTATTTAACCACTTTGTTTCAAGCTAGACTAAAGTCAGTGCTTCATTTTTTCTCATGACTCCAGGTGAGCTTATATCTCCAAATATCAGGATTTAGAGATTAAACACTTTAACCAGATAAAGATTCAGGCAATCTGGGATACCAAGAGCCTTATTATCCAATGGTTCCACTGTATAACAATTTTAACAGTAATGTTAAAATTGTCGTGAAATATTCCTTCTGTGTACTACTGAAATTCAAAAGGCCTCAAGGAACCACAGACAATATTATCTTTTCAGGTGTGTGCTGTAGTCCCTGAGTTTAAATGGCTTCTCTTGTGAATTTGTCTTTCAGTCCCCAGTTTAAATGTGACATAATGTGAAAACCCACTTTACTTTGTGTTGTGCTTATTTATCATGAAGAAATAAATAATACAGAGCGGGGTGAAGAGACTCAGAGTAGGGTTGTTTTTCTTTGGTACTCTTCTGCCTTGAGTCTGTAGCTTATATGTTTCTCTTTTTCAGTATTACGTTTGCCACCCATCACAGACGCTCCCTTCCTCTGGCTCATCATTTCAGTTTAAAAAAATGAAGACATAAAAGTAACAGAAGCTGAGGGAAGCAGCGTGCATTACATTGGTTTCCTCTAATGTGATAACTACCTAATGAATGAAAATAACTATGTCAGGATATCGACATATTCTTTGGAGTGAGAGTAACGTACTGTAAAAATATGTTTTCCGTTATCATGAGTGAGGTCATCGTGTAGAGTCCTCTGCACTGACCTGTAGAGCTTTCTTGCCGTCTCTGCGGTGTATATAGACAGAGCCTATGCCTCTTCTTGACAACTGTACTCTGATCACAATGATGTGATATCATACCACATCCAGCAAATGAAATAAAAGATGAGGGAATTCATTTTTCATATTTCAACTAGTCTGTTTTTTATTGATTCTTTTGTAGAAACTGATGGTTTTAGCACTGTTTTTAGTTGGTGACTACAGAACGGCAAACACAAGTTGCAGATAGATTTCTGACTGGCAGGAAACTGGATGTTGAAGAGTGCTAATTCTTATGTGACATAGTTTGATGCTCCATAACAACTCACTTTGTTTATTTTAGGAGTTGTCTCTTTACTTGAACTATGAACCAATGCTTAAGGGAGACAGAAATACGTTGTTTCTAGAGTTTTGTTTTGTTTTTTATTTGGATTTTGTTCTTTTGCTGTCCCATAAAAGCAGATTTCATTGAACTTAACTTCTGAGCTGTTAGTGCAAAGCAAAGCTTACTGATGTGATCTTTATACTGTAACATTGCACTGGATGCAATCTGATGGAACCTAAAAATGTTTCAGTCATTCTGAAATCACTTCAGATTTGTTGCAATTTAATGAAAATATAAACTCCTTCTAATAACAGAAAACACTGGCGTACATTCTGCTTAACTTGAAGTTTAATACATAAAAAAAATGTACTGAAATGTTCAGGTTGCGTCAGATTTCAGTCCAAAACTGTGATGGGATGGTCCCAAATACGAGCTGGAGGCGTGTAAAGGCTCTGAACTGAGTGATATGACAGAATGACCTCCAATAAGTGTTACACTTGCTTTTCCACTCATCACGTTGAAAAAGAAAATGCTGGTACTAATGTGGTTACTTTCATGATGCAACATTGCATATTTGTTTGTCTTTTTCTTCCCAGATGTCAGACATATTGAAACTGCTTTCCAGAGGGTCAGCATTATATAAATCCTTGTAATGTGAATTCACCAAAATAGGAGTGAAAAGTGAAGTTAAGGTTGATAATGCACCCCTGATTCTGCGAGTAAGAAGTGTAAACTGCCTCTCTCAGCTTTTCTTTGTTATGTTCACACATCAAGAGTGTTTCTTTTACTATAGCTGTTACTGAGCGGTGTCCTTAGTATGTGATAAACCTGCTTTCATCTACTTCTCAGTCATAAAACACACGTTGGCTTTTAAGTCTCTGCCATGAACGACAGAAGCCCCCTCGTGTCCGTCCGTTTTCTCAGTTTAAATAAAACTGTTCATGAGCTTCTACGCGCCAGCAGGTCGTCAGCTACACACTTGTTCTCACTGCATTATAAAACGTTACAGTTAACTTAATTGCTATCGAGTAAAAAGCTTATAGTGTGGTATACTAGAAGTTGAATAAAAAGCTATGTGTATTATCTAAAAGGTGCAGTATGTTCAATACCTTACTGCAGAATTGTTTGCCCCTGTTTTTCACAGTGGCTAGTGGTGTTACTTTTGTTTGTTAACCAGATTTCTTTCATTCTTACAGCACATTGACATCAGATCAAACATGTATTCCAATAGCAGTCACCTAACAACTCATCTATACTAGCTTGAGAAGCAATGTGATCTAAGCTTCTTGCTTGGGGCATCTCTAAACTTGTCACTGCTGATTGTGACATAATAGTCTAACTGCTTCGTTAAGGTGATATCATAGCAAGAATGTTCATGTTTCAAGTCTCCTTCGAGCTGGCCCCTCACAGGTGGAGTTTGACTTTTCGGCTTCCTGCCACAGTTCAAAGACATGGTTGGTTTGACTTCTACATAGGCTGTGATACCACTGAGGTCACAATGTGGGAGATTTGCATGTGGTACTGAGCCTGAAAGAAGTCTGTATAGATACAGCTAGAGGACTGAAGCTTTTGCTATTCTTCTTGTAACTATGTGGAACCCACACTGGCTTAAGTGCTATAGAAGTTTATTTTTCCCAGAACTAAAGAGAGTGTCCTTTGACTGAGTGTGTATGTGGATGGCTCAGCTGAATTTTGAAAGCAAAACGTGGACTCGTTCTGTATATTATAGGGCAGAGAGGTGCGTTATCTTTATAGCACAGCTGACATTCTGTGGCGGTGTATATACTTCAACAAGCTAGGATGTGATATTTTCACACAGTATAACTAGCAGCATGTAGGAAACAGAGGGACCTGTGATTATGCCAACGCACTCCTTGAGAAGTAGGGTTGGACAGCAGTTCTATGGGTTTGATTCTGACGTTCTGCACCAGTGCTGAAAACAATTGAAATTAGAGTATGTGGTGAGATGGAACAACATGCATATTATCATTAGCACCAAGAACTAGCAGCACTCAATACTCGGTCCTTCTGTAAAAGACCGCCTATGATATGTGTCTGCAATCACCCCGTCTGCTGTGTACTGCTGTTAACAGACTGGTACCATTGTTCATACTGTATTTGTCATTAGATACCTCCATTGTGCAATAGATATGTTTCTTTTATTGTTGTTTTATGTATAGTCTGAAAGAAGTCTAATTTTTTATATGTTGTGTATGTTTTTAATATAATTATTTATGTATCCACAGCCAGCCACTCTTCTGACCTGATTTTCTTCCAAGCATCAAAAGCCTTTTATTGCAAATCCTTTTTTTTATTTTGAGGAAAAACAAGTAAACACAATGTTAATTACTAAATGTTATTAAAATATCAACAGTGTTAGCAGTTAAGAAATATCAGCTTATGATTGATGATAAGTGTCAAAATTACAGCTTAACAGTTTCTTTGTTTTAATGTTCATTTTATCAGAATGGTTCATGTTTTCTTGTAGTGTGAAACCACTGAATTCTGTCTTTGCTGGAATGCTGATGCTTAATATTAAGCAGGCAAAATGAATTCATTGTGTCATTCGTCATTTCTTTGATTTCTTTTCTAACTCTTGTTGTTGTTGCTCTCTCTGCTATCGACAAATTATTCAGCGCTGTTTTTATAAAAATGCATACAGTGCGTGTACGGTCTCTGTAGTATCATGTCTGGTATATGTGTCCTAACAGCATAAACAAACGAACCAGTGAATTATAGAGGAAAACATTTGGAACAACGGGTAGAGAACAGAGGTTTACCTAGAAAAGTGAGGATCTCTATGGTCTCTATATGGTCTGTACTGTTTACTAGAATAAACATTTCCATTAATGAATGCATGTTTGACTTGTCAACAGTTTTGTATGACTATTTGTAAAGCTTAATATAATATTACACGTTTAGAAATCTTAAATTCTTAATTACATATTTAGGGAAAAAGTGCCAAATGTAATTTATTAAATCCCTAAATCGCAATTCCATTAAGAAATAAAGTGATTTTAATCATTTTAGAAGCTATTAGAACTTAAAATCCATCCTTCAGCATTTTCAAAGTAATTTTTTTTATCCCAAACAATCTTTTCCAAACCAGACATCTGTAGCTGTATTCACAGTGCTTCACTTCTTCCACATTTTGTCAGCCTGATTCAAAAATTGAGTCATTTTTCACCTGAAAAGCCTACACACAATCACCATAGCAACCGTGATGAAAGTTTACAATTCTCCATTTCAGCTAAACTCGTTGTTTTGAATGTCATGGCAAAGGATGTCAGTACTTAACTGTAATACTTGTTCACGGTATGCTTTTGTTTTTTAGTTTTTATCCATATGGATGAATTTCAAGCGGACTTTTTATTCATGGATTATTTTT
This sequence comes from Rhamphochromis sp. 'chilingali', assembly GCF_963969265.1. Taxonomy (NCBI): domain Eukaryota; kingdom Metazoa; phylum Chordata; class Actinopteri; order Cichliformes; family Cichlidae; genus Rhamphochromis; species Rhamphochromis sp. 'chilingali'. Next base: position 25,656,489 of record NC_137934.1, read on the forward strand.
GCGTTAAATTTTGAGGTGAGAAATGAATCCTTTTTGGAATGAGGCTGTAACAAAAGTAAATACTTTACAGATGCTCCTCCCCTCCCAGACAGTCACAGTGTGAGGTGAATTACACTCATTTCAAGGGCACACCTGTCAAGTGTGAAATGAATGCTGTGCAATTCTGGACATATTAGCTGTAAACCAAGCAAATCCTCTATGTTGGCAAGTGCTAACTGTCTCACTGAGGAATAAGAGGAAATTCTTCACACTATTGTGTTTACTCTACGATAATGAAGAGGAGGGAAATTAAAAACCTGTGAGCCAGAGAATATTTGTGGGTAATGTTGGAGTGCTGTTAACATTTTTGATACTAAAAACCTAACAACCTGGAGATAAAAGAAGCCCTTTGTATTGGAGGAATTGACCATGAGCACTCACTAGTCCCTGTACATCTATTCAACTGCTTGTTGGTGCACTTATGTGATCAACATGACAGAAATTCAATATATTCAGGCAGACATAATCAAGACAACCCACTTAAGTTCACCAAGCATCACAATGGCTCAGAATGATGAGTTAAGTGACTGAGAATGTGGCATGGTTGGGATTTTCATGCAGGAACATCTTTACAGATAGTGTTCATTCAGGGGGCTGGTTTCAGTTATTGTGCAATGTACTGTTTATTGCAAAGTGAAAGTGTTAAGGAACCACAGCAAGTGTACCTCGTGAAGTTACAGCGCAGAGTTGCTGAATGCTGAGGCTACGGTAAAAGCTGGCAAAGCTCCGCTGACTAAACCTCCTCTGGCATTAACATCAACACATAACCGTGGACCTTGAGCTTCATGACATGGCTTTCGATGACCGAGTGGCTCCTGTTGATGTAATGTGTCGGTAGCCTGGTACTTTCTTCCATATAGTGTATATATGAACTTGACTTTTATGTCAAATGGAGCCGCGCACACGTTTTGAAATTATATCTCGATTGAGGTACTAACATCTTGACCATAATCTGCCATGGCATGATGCCATCCTGGAAACAAACTGACAGTCTCAAGCTGAAAGGAAACGGGAGCCTCACTGTGTTTTAGGGGCTGTGGCTCAGCAGGGAGAGCAGATTGTTGAGTAATTGTAAGGTTGACAGTCTGATGTCCAGTTCAAGAGCCATAAGACAGTAAACTGAACCAAAATTGCTCCTGATGCATCCACTGGAGTGTTGTCGTGCAGTAATTAGAAAGCACTTAAAGGTATACAATAAAAAGCACTGTGTTAATGTGACTTCTTCTTAAAAAATACTTTGAGTCTTCAGAGTGGATGAGCACTGTATACACACCAGTCTGTTAACTGGTAACAATGAATTTTGACTCCCAATCTTAATGTGTGTAAAATTGTTTATCTAAGGAACTCAGCACTAAATCACTTAAGCAAAATGTAGATATTTGAAGAACATGTTATTTTTATGAAGATAAAAGTTAATCATTAGTTATACAGGATTACAGTAAACTACTGTGACATCACATCACAAGACTAATACCTGTGTTAAAGCCCGTCAAGGAGGCTGAGACAGGAGAATACATCCAGAATGCTTTGTCCAGGCAATTGTTTAGATAACTACCTTAACTTTAACTGCACGTGTGTATTCTGTTTGTCACAAAATGTTTAGTTCTTAAAGTAAGAAAACACAGTCTGTAGCTGTGGTTCACATCAAGAGGCTGGATACTGTTTGCTTGTACTCTCGTTATTCCTGCTTACCTGAGACGTCACATGTTGACTGTTTCATTTTAAGCAGATTAGAATGCTGACTCCATCATTTGGTCAACAACAACCCTTATATGGCTGCTAGCACAGCTACACCTTCTCTGATTTCATAGTTGCTGAAAAGCTGATCTTGCTTTCATAACACAAATTACCTGCCCAAATAATGGGGCTATCGGAGATATTTGACAAGCAAATTTAACATGATTTTATCTTTTTAGACAAAAATGAACTGAGCAGACTCCCAGTGTTTTTGTAGGAGTGTAAATCTTACCTTCCGCAAAAGCATGCAGCCAGTGTTTGATTAGCTTTGGCTGCAAGCTCATTTTATCCACTGGTGAAAATCTAATCTGGCCTAAAAATTGTTACAAAAATACACACCACGGGGTGTAGTGTATGTATGCTGGGCAGACATATCTCTTGTATGTTCCCTTGTAGTTCTTTGTGTTTATGCATGTGTGTGTGTATTGTATTTTACATGTGTTACAACGCACATGATCTGGAAGAACCAGAACTTGCTGGAAGCCTGTTTTTCAGTTTGAACACTGACATAAACCTGTTTGGTTATTGAGCCACACAAAATCTGACAGTCGACAGCAGCTGAATGAAGACTGAAAGAGCAGTCTTTATAGTCTTTATATAGTTTTAATAGGAAATGCATTGAAAAGATGCTAAGAAATAATCAACTAAACACAAATTTACTTGATAGGTTTTATTTAATGTACAATTCAACCTTTTACAAACTAAAAATAAACAAACAATAGAACATTAAGAGTCTAATGTTCAGGTGGTTTTTGTACCTGTTTCTTATCATTTCATTTGGTTTCCCCTGCTGATGTAAACATAAACTTTTTTTTCCATTTTAGGTGCATTTTGATGGATAACTTTTTGTTTAATTTTCTTCATCATTGTCCCCACACGGCATCACATGTATAACATATAATTTATCAAACAAAAAAATGTTACATTGGTTAAAATATTTAAATACATTTTTCGTACTTTGATTAAATACTCAACCTGCAAAAATAAAAAAATAATTAGTTCAACTGGGAGACACAGCGTCCTTTTTTGATTTGTGTCTCTTCTAACTATGCTCCTTGTGATTTCTCGCTCTCACACTCAGCGGAATTTACGATCCATCTGGGAAACTGCAGGGAAAACATTCCAGCAGAAGTTTCCTGCAGTCCACAGCAGTGCTGCTATCCCAGTAGATGGCAACCTCTTCCCATAAATACACTTCTTGTCCCTTTTGTTGCCTACTGAGCTCAGTGTTGCTCATATGCTGCAGGCCCAATCAGCCTATGGGGCTTGCAAGCCCTCGGCCTCCCACCTAAGTTGGATCAGACCGCACTCACGACCTCAGCGAACCTTGCCCTCTTCCTTTAAGGCAAATCTATATTATGATAATGAATCTATCTTGTTCTGCTGCTTTCACAAAGGCAGAAACCAGCATGTAAACCAGGTCACCCTCACGCCAGAGCTTCCCACACTCCACAGTGGCAGTTACCCTTCTGCACCCAGCTGAAAAAAGTGAAATGAAAATGTTTGATTTTTCACTTGAGTGAATGTACTAAACATAGTGGTGGGGAGTGTTCCTCTTTTCTGAGGGTTGGCACGGGGCAATTGCGGAGATGGTACTGAGACAAGTGACCTTTCACAACCCAAAATAAACACAGGCCTTGTCACGCCTTTAGCGGAAATGGAGAGATAGTGAAGTTTCATTAAGAGCCATCACCTATATGCTTCCAACACTACATGTGGTAAGCATGCATGTTACTTGACAATGGTCAAATTTACAGTTTAAAGAATATTGGATGGTAGTTTTATTCTTGTAGTTTGGATAGTAATTGGATCTAACCCAGATTCTTGTTTCCAGTGTGTGTGAAGTAAGAATGATGATCACACCCTTACTATTCGATCATCTCTGTCATGCTCTAATGGTCTATGAGGCAACTGTTCCCATTACTGATTTAACATGTAATGCATTAAAGGCTCACACCACAGAATTTAAATCTTTTTGATCTAAACATCTTTGTGGGGTTGAAACATTCCCACGACTTAAAGATATCAACTAGCTATTAACAAGGTTGCTTTTGAAATTAAATTTAGCGTTGGTGGCTCAAAACTGATTTTTTGCAAACAAAACATGACTTACAAAAAGTAGCATTACAACAAAATATCTCTCCAACTCCCGGCTTCAAGCTGCCGGAAAACAGTCTTCCATCAGGCAACTTTTTCTTTTTTGAGCTTTTCTTTATCCCTTTTTTTTAGTTTATTTGAAACACTTTCTTTTCACCACTCCATATTTGCCCTTATGTTCCACGTAGCGTCCATACATACTTTGTAATTATGCCAATGTAATGTTTATATTTATGAGTATATGAGTGGGTTGACCCAATTTCTCAGGATGCTTCACCTATTACTAAATGTCCACATACTTGTATCTACATGCCCTAAGATATTGCTCGTCTTCTCAGGTGCTTTTCTTCTGATATACCCTTCTATGTTGACTCACTACAGTGACCTTTGAGTATTTGAACTTTTGTCGAATAAAAACCCTTTTATAGACCTGTGAACTTTAAAAATCAAACTCTGGAGTCAGAGATCATGTTATCCATTTAGTTTAATATGTACATTAAAATAAACTACTTTCCAGTATATAAAATGACTGAATTCACAAGGCAGTACATTTCTTCAAGACACAAACAAATCTTTTTGCCAAAGACTGTTTAGTCCTTTGTCAGTCGATTGGAGTCGAGACGACGCACGTCTGTGAGACTGTAAAACCCTGACTTCAAATGCTACTAACCAGCAGACAGACTCACAGACAGGACATTCAGTTCAAACCTTCAACGAGACGATTTCATAAGAAAACATTTTCCTAAAACATTGTTTCATCTGCTTGTTACAAAACACAGTTAATAAAACTTTGTCTTTTGGCCAGTAGAGATTATGGCACTTGTTAGTTCTGTACTAAAGTGATGTATAAGGTACTTATTGTAAAAAATACAAACTCAAATATCACACATTTAAGGATCATCTGCATCCAGTTGCTTCATTGGCATGTGTCTGATATGTTAAGTGGAACGTCCCTGTTACCTTTGCAAATAAACAAAAAAAGTAGTACCAGCTACATCTGCAAGAATTCAGAATAGAATTCATATGTTTGCTGTTTGTGGTTTTCTTGTGATTTCTTACACTCACATACACATGCACGTACATACACATATCAATAAAAATATATATATTTTCCCAGAAAATATGTTTATAGTCTCGTGTGATGGCACGTCATCTTAATGCCTAATAAGCCTTCATAAAAGTCACCATAATAATCCTATACAATACATATAGCTATTACAGTGTAGTCAACAGTGGTCCCATTATCCATTCATGGTACCAGTAAAATTAACACTCCTATAGGAACTTGCATCTATATATTGTCGTCGGATCCATGTGGCCCATCGTAGGATTCTTTAATCAGGCTGATGCTGTGCAAATCAGTCATTGTCTGTTTGTTGTCCTTCTGGTATTTGCTCACATGTGCCTCTTCATGTGGAGGGCGAGATGGTCAGACCGGGAGAATGCCCGTTCACAAAAGTGACACTGGAATGGCCGGTGCCCGGTGTGCTTTCGGAAGTGACGTGTGAGCTCGTCAGAGCGAGCGAACTTCCAGCCGCAACCCTCCCAGCTGCAGTGGTATGGCTTCTCTCCTAAGAACACAAAGAACACCCATCAGTGACAGCATAGTTCGTGACGTAGTTGAATAACATGCCCGCCACACTCAGCCTGCAGATCTTACCTGTGTGAGTCCTGAGGTGCGCCTTCAGGTGAGAGCTCTTCGTGTAGGTCTTTCCACAGCCGGTGAAAGTACAGGTGTGTGTCGCGGTTCGCTTCCTCGGCCAGGACCTGCGACCCCTCTTTGGCTTGGTGTCCATAATATCCAGCGGGGAGGAGGGCGGAGTGAGTAAAACCCGCTGGCCAGCTGCCTGCTGCAGGCCCATGGCTGCGTCCTCTCCGAAAACGCCGGTGAGTTTATGCTGGTGGAGCGCCTCAGTGAAGGAGAAGTGCATCGCGCCGTGCTGGTGAGGAAATCTCGCGGGCGCCTTGCAGTGGTGTAGGTGGAAAGTCTGCGGGAACGTCGGCGAGGTGGAGGTACAAATCTGGCGCTGCTGGCTCTCGGTGTTCATCAGGTCGTCCGGGCTGAGCGGCGGGGTCATGCTGCCCATCGCTCCCTGCGGGGAGCTTGCAAGCCGGGGCTGCTCGTTAAAAACCATGCATGAGACGTTCCCTTCGTGCTTGATTTTAGTGCAGCTCTGAGGCGCCAGACCCATGACAGGTCCGTATGTGTCCACTGAGACCGGCTCAGCTTTAATGTTCGGGTGCTCGAGGAATACACCCTGAGTGGTCTGGAAAGGCGTGGAACTGACCAAGAATCTTCCCTGAATACCGGAGCTGCTCGCAGGGAGGAAGCTGGTATCCATGTCGGAGCGAAGGAGCTCTGCCATCAGGCTGCTGTATTGGGAAGGACTGTTCATGTCTGGAACAGACGTGTAATCGCTTGTTTGATGGGACATTTCGATGTGATGCTGTTGCTGTTGCTGATAAACAGACACCCCGGAATCCTGAAGGCGGTATGACTCCGGTACCGTCCCGGCGGCCGACGCACTGCTGGAATCGGCGGTGTTCGCGAGAATAAACTCCAGATCCAAGAACCTGTCCAGGTCCTCTTCGTCTTTTCTGCCCTGGCAGCTGCTGTTCATATCTGCCCTGCTGATCGCGTCGCTTTTCCACTTCTGCTTCAGGGATGGGAGCACAGTTTGTTTCAGAATGCATCATTTCTTTCAACCCGTTCAGATGATCAATACACACATATGTATAATATACACAAATAAAACAACAACTAATAGAAATATGCTTTCTGATAGCAGGAAGACAAGTGCATGAAGCTCGGTGAAAGCAACAGTTAATAAATAAAAAGGCCAACTTACATCTTCCCAGTATTTTTCTTTTTGGTTGGAAAATGTAGAGATGGATGGTAAAATTGTCCCACTCGAGGCCATTATGAATAGTAAAAAACACTGAATTATAAAAATAACTTCTGTTTAAGGCAAGTCACCAAAGTCCGCTGAGTTGCCAGATAAGGCTACGAGCGCGTAACTTCTGCCGTCCGGTGAGCTGGTCCTCGCTCACATGCAGCTCTGCGCCTGGAACAACTGGTTTTCTTATAAATATCACTACATACATAAACCGGACCAGTGTGTGGCTAGGGGAAGGAAGCGCGTTCAGGATAGGGACGCGGTGTACCGACCAGCCCCTAAATTTAGCCTCAGTATAAAAGCGTGAATTTTCCCCGCGAGTCACAGACAGAGAAGCGGAGACGGACTAGTGCCCAATGCTTTCTCTGCTCTGCTGCGTGGAGCTACTTAACCCTCGCGGAGAAAGAACCCGCCCCTTTGGCCAACAGCTGGCAGAACAACCGCCCCCATATCGGCGCTCAAAGACAGAACAATTAACAGTTTAAATAACGCGTAACAAATATTAACACGTTAACATAAAAAAAACAAAGTATCACACAAACACAAAACCCAACATATTGGAAAGCGACACAGAACGGTCTCCATTTTAAAGTGAAAACGTCTCGTTCTTTCTGATAATTATTGTGTTCTGAAAAGCTTGATCCATGATTATTTTGCTCCTGTGTTTCTGAGTATATGACAACACAGAGGTCAAATATCTCTGTCGGTTTCTATCTCAGTGAGAAAGCGGACAGAGGTGCGTGCGTCAGGCTAGAACACGACAAGCCAGTAGCGCACACTAACTTGTAGTGAATGCAGCCACGCAGTTTTCTGCAGCAGTTTGCAGCCACCAGGCGCCACCTTCACCATCGCGGATTTCTTAAATGCTTTCTATGAAATCTCTCAGGTTGTTACATATTAGCCGTGTTGTCCATCTGGTTAAGCCTACCCCTCTGTTTCATTTTGGTGACATATAGTTGAGTGAATGTACCAACACTTTCTGTAACAACCAACAGTCTGATCAGTGCAAGTTTCCAAACAAACACATTTTTCTTACAAAAACAGTAAAATTGATTTGTATATATCCATCTATGACACAGTTTTTTTTAAAGTATTTCAGTAGTTCCTAAAACTATAAATCTTTGATTTAAAGAACAAAACAGGAACTGAGATTTAACTATAAAAGCTTTACAGAGAGTCAGAGGATCTCTTTTAAATTATTTTTTAAAGGATCTCTTTGAGCATAAATAAAAGCTACCATAGGACTATTTCTTCAGAAGAACATGGACTCTTGATACCTACAATCAGGGTGTTCAGTGGTGATGCTGTGTGCTGGCATTGTCAGAGGTGAAATCAATATAAAAATGTTCTAAGAGATAGTTTTTAATCTGACTCACTGAACACTTACAGGACATTTTGGACTGATACATTTGACAGCAATCTCCACCTGCATCATAAAAAAAACACCTAATGAAACGTCCAGAAAAGTAGGGGAGACCAGGGATAGTTGTAACGTGGGTCAGTTGTAACACTTAAAATTTCTCCAATCAGGGCTAAGTTTCAAACGATGTGATTCATCCTGTACATGTCCAATTCAGTTCTGCTATCACATGTGAAAAATTAGCACATTTTGTCAAACACAGACAGTTTAAGAAGAAAAGAAGTCATTTGTATGCCAAAAAGTAAGTTTTTCTACTTTATTTCAGTTTCTAATAGCATTATCTGCTTTGCAGTTAAACTCATCAAACTTAAATTATGTTATTTGTATGTCTATGGGGATATATTCTGTGTAGGTCTTTAGTGCTAATGTTTTAGCCGTTGCCTGTAATGTTAGCTAGTTCATGGCTATAGGAGTTCTGGGTCAGTTGTAACAGCAACAGTCTGGGTTAGTTGTAACAATAATGCAGATGTTACAACTTACCACACTATTACTTTAACTTATATTAAACAAGTTGGGGCAACGACATCAGCAGAGAGAGGTTCACTGGTCGCATTTGTATATGCGGTTAATTCCTCCACTGTTTGTGTTCCCACGCATACGTTATGCAGACCACTGTGTCAGAGATGGACCAGTAGGAAGTACTGGTAGTGGAAATAAGTCAGGATGGGTGCAAGAAACAGATTTCCTCATCTTTCTGAGCCAATGAGGCCAAACTCAAGGAAGACCAACCAAAATGAATGAAATATTCAGTTGCTGAAAATTCCATAATTAGTCTTTTTGGGGGGTTGGAATATGTTCAAAAGCTAGATTTGTGTCACTCACACACACACACACACACACACACACACACACACACACACACACACACACACACACACACACACACACACACACACAGCTACATAAATAGTTCCAAGTGCATTCATGTGTTGAATAAAAAAGATTACATGTTAAGAATTTGTCAGTACCCTTATTTCATTGTGTTACATTTCACCCCAGGATATGTTATGGGGTTAGTTGTAACATTCACTCTTTGTGTTTGAGACCATACCATGGAACGAGTAATTGTGCTGCAGAGAAAATAGCTGCACTATTTAATAGCAGAGACATGTAAATACTTTGCATTACATTTTGAATTCACTACCTTAAAAGAGCTTCAATTTACAGACAGAAATGTCAAAAATGTTACAACTATCCTCAGTCTCCCCTATAGACTTTTAGAATCAGTGAAAAAGAGCTCCGAAACCTTTCTGGTAATCAAGATGACCTGATACTTTACTCACACATTTTATGTGAACAAACAGGTGATGAAATATTTTTGAAATATTTTTTATTTTTCAGTTGGGGGTCTTTCAGTCACAAGACTATTAGCTAGTATTTGCTTTCTGAACACGACCCTTATTGCAAATATGTCAAGCCTTGTTCCTTTAGGTATCTCTAGCAGAGATGGGGTAATTTAGGCACATGTTTTCACTGTAAATGCTGATAACTGATACTAACAATTTCACTCCCTTCAGTCCTGATGACATCTGATAGTTAGTCCAAGTAGCTATACAAAAACACATAACACATGTTTACACATCCTATGTATTGTACATATTTGTGATGGAGGGAGCTCTTTGTATGTGAAAGGACTTATTTTGTGTATTGGTTCACAAAGGTTTAAAGGGCATGTGACATTTTTGACATTTTCATTATTTACTGTTTTCCAGTCAGTCTGCATTAACTTTGTTTGCTCTCAGTAATGTTTTCTGCACTGCTTCACCATTAAGCGACATATCCTATATCCCTGACTGCAGATATCAGTGAGCAACGTCTTACATGCATCTGTTTGTTTCCTATTCATATTTCAGTTTAGATCGAGATTATTATATTAAATCATAATGGGTACCAGTCACTTATGTCCACTGCTTGAGGAACATGTGCTCTGGAGATACTCCTTATTCACTTGTGCAGCACTTGGTGACATTAGGGACTGAAAATGTAAACACAAAGAGACGTCTGAAGTTCGTGGTGTGTGGCCATTGTTACCCAATCTTCCCTGACCCAAAATAAAAATACAAAAAACACCAAATTTTCTTAACTAAACTCTTACACCCATTAGCAAGAGAAAACCGTTTTCAACAAAAAGGCTGCTGCAGTGTATGTACAGTTAAAGAATACTCCAGGTTGTCTAATATATAAAACTGTTTACAAAGATCTAGACCAGCTCTCATAAGCCAAACACACAAATCTACTCACTAACGAACTTTTCAACTCTGGATTTTCCCAGAGAAACACTCAAAGCTACTAGCAGAAACACAGCCTACTGGGTGGTGGAGGAATTGAACCCACCCACTCAGCAGGCACCTGTATCCATTAAGTCCAACCCATTCACACACCTGGGAGGGAGGAGAGAGAAAAACCCACACCCACATCCTCTGGTGAGGTGAGTCACACATATAAAACATGTATGATCCACATGATCTTGGGTCAGAACACCATCAATAATCAGCTGGAGTCAAATACCAGGACATGATTTATGTAAAAGTGAAGTTTGTAGAGAACATCCTCTACATCTTTCTGTCCTTCACAAACATCTACAACTGAGATATGAATGGTAACATCCCGTGAGGGTGCAAATAACAGTTGGCTGTCTCTCTCAGGCTTTTCCTGCCATTTCCCACCACCACTCAGTTAGCCCAATATGGAATTGTCATCATACTGTTTCAGGAAAAAACATGGAAATGTAATTAAAAATGCAGTTTAACTATATGGAATTGGAAAATTCCATATATAGCTATACAGGTCTATTTACTCACTGTGCTCAAGTGAAGGGCTTTTCTACCTTATATCTATACCTACAGCGGTTTTCTTTCTTTCCTTTCTTCCTTCCTTCCTAGTACTATAGTCAGAAAGAAAGAGGAAACACTGGCCTAAAAATACTAGAAATTTCATTAAGGGATCAGAAAACGCTTCTTTTGGATTTTCATCCATATAATCAATGCACTGCAGATCCACTGAAGTGGTTCTTGTTATTATGGATAAGAAGACAAAAGTGTCCGGCCTTTTACTTAAACAAAGTTACAAGCCATATTACACTACAACCCTTAGTATGTGTAGTGCGTTCATTTCATTCAGTGGTCATATGTCTCGTGTCCTTATCTGTATTTCCCAAATTCTTGCTGTCATCTCTCTAGGCAGCTAAAAGCTTGTCTTGTTCCTCAGCTTCCCTGACTGCGTCGTATCACATTTCCAATAAGTCATCTACTTTGATCTCCAAGTTATTCCTCGTCTTCTCTTTCTCCAAGCACATTGCTTGCGTGCTGGGAATCACCTATGTTAACAGTCCTGCATTTAAAGCTGCAGGACCATCACTTGAAAACAAATTGTACTCTCCCCACACACCAGGACTGCAGTGTTTATCCTGCCACTCCCATCTACATTTGACTCAGTGAGTTAAGGGAATCTGATCCTTTTAATGAGTTAAACAACATAAAGCTGCTCTCTCAGTCAGCTTTAAAACCAATACAAAAACCAATAGTGTTCATGATTGACCCACTGTCACTCTATGATGGAGTGGTTTAAAATTTCCATGTGGAAGTGAGTTCTGGTTGTCTGGTTGCATGTTTCTCTGTGTGAGGCTCGGCTGTTCTCACAAATGACTATCTGGTGCTGTGTCTAGATTGAGACAGAGTTACATCATGGCACAACAAGGCTGATGGGGTTGGCTGAAAACTTGTGGCTGTTAGAGCTTTGCTTCCACTGTCTAGGTTTGCCAGACTAATTGTTTGTGACAAATTCCCAAATTTAAAAAAACTGCCATTTAAAGTAATCAGATACTCGGGAAGGACAATAATTGGGTTATTTGAGAACATCTGATGACAACTGATGACAACTTTTTCTTTTTTTTGTTTTACACCTGTGTGGCTTATCACACTCCTTTTCTTTCTTTCTTTCTTTCTTTCTTTCTTTCTTTCTTTCTTTCTTTCTTTCTTTCTTTCTTTCTTTCTTTCTTTCTTTCTTTCTTACACACTATTTCAGTTATATTCTAATTATGGTCTGGTTTGGTCCTGCCTCTGCAATGTGTAGTGATTAAGGGACAACTAGCTGTACCCTGCTCTTACACTGAAGGCAAAGCCAGACTTTTCTGAGGGTTGCTAACATACCACAGTATTTAAGCTTTACTAAAACACTCAGATAACACATAATTTCATGACTGTATACACAACATTTTATCAATTTCATTTCAACTTGCAGTCACTTAGCTGGGATTTACAGTGAACTGTGAAAAACTATCAGCTCTCCGAGGCTTTTTGGATTAATGTGTTTCTTCAATACGATTTGATTTTTTTATTAGAACCAGATGACTTTCTCATCGTGTCAAAGTTATTGTAGCGTGTTTCGGGATAAACTCACTTTCCATGGTGCACATACTTTATGCCTTTGTTAAACTTCTTGGAAACACCTGCTTTGACTTCTCCACTTTCCTCTGCACGGCAGGAAAGCCTTGCTGTTCTGTTTCTGTGTGTGTGTGTGTGTGTGTGTGTGTGTGTGATAGAGAGAGAGAGAGAGAGAGAGAGAGAGAACAGAGGCAAACTTCTGGCTCAGGCAAAGCAGTGTCGGAGCTGAGAACCAGAGTTTGAGACAGAGTGGGCTCTTCCCTCTGCTTATATAGGTGGGTTATTTTTAAACCAACACCCCCTTCCTTATTCCCTATTATTGCACTTCCTCTCCCTCTTTCTCAGGAAGCCTACTTGGCTGAGTTTCCTGCCGGTATGCCGTGCTGACTCCAAGTGAATTGAAGAAGTAATAGCACACAAGGGTAAGGACTGGGGTGAGAGACACAGAAAAGGAGAAGAAGGAAAAGTCAAATATATTCCTGTAGCACATTTAAATGACTTTTGACCAAATTGCGGAACATCTAAATAATCAAAGGACATAAAAACATAGGCCAAGATGACAGAATTTAAGAAAGGAAACATAAAATAAGAAAACCTGAGTAAGAAATAACACAAATAAAGGGAGTCAGAACTCATTCTGATTTAAAATGTTGGGGAGGCCCTGATGTGAAGGGGCAGTTTGCTCCAAAGTTTAGGTGCAGCAACAGCAAGGACCTTCTCTCTGTGCTTTAATCTGGACCTCAGGACAGCAAGGAGCATTTGGTCCAAAGACTGCAGTTACATTTTTAATCTTGTCTCAACATCCTCCAAACAGTCCAGTTAAAACTTCAGAGGATTCACAGATTCAAGTTTTAGTGTCAGGTAATCTGGCCAAAAGGGAGCAGAAAAAAGGACTGGGCCAAGAATGGATCCCTGCGGTACCCCGCAGGTACCGCAGGGATCCATTCAGTGAAGTTTTTGAGGAAGCTGTATCCCCCATACTGATAGAAAAACTTCTGTTGGTATGTAAGATTTAAAACATTCCAGTGGAGTCCTTTTGACTCCAACACAGTGCTCAAGAGATAAAGATTCGATGATCTAAAGTATCAAAGGCAGCACAGAGGTCTAAGGCTACGTCCACATGTATTTTTGAAAAGGCAGATTTTTCTATGTGTAAACGGTGTTTTCATTCACTGAAAATGGAGATTTTCAGTTTTTGCATTTAGTGTGGACGAGGAAAACGGAGAAAACGCAGCGCCAAAGGTGTGCGCCTTTTTTGACGTCACACTGTGCGCCACGTTTTTGTTTCGGTGAAATGAATTTCTACAATGGGGGACTTAGACAAAATACTGTTACTGTTAACTTCACTCTCTGCAGTGTTTACAACACAGTTACTGTCCCTCCACACACAGGACTCAGTTCTGCTTCTATGCGCCATCTTTGTTTACTCTTTCCCACCCAGGCTTCTAGACTTCTGATTGGCCAACATTTCTACACAGTTAGCAATATATCGCCACTATGTTTCTTTGGCATGTTCCTAGCAGCGTTTTCCTTCGTTTTTGCGTTTACGTGTGGACGGGATTTAAAAAACAAAAAAAACAAAAACGGAAAATCTCAGTTTTCAAAAGTACCGTGTACGTGTGGAGGTAGCCTAAGAGTATTAAAATGGAAGAATCTCCCAAATAAGCAAAATTTAAAAGGTCATTTAAAACTTTAAAAGAGCAGTTTCAGTCCTGTGGTGCGCTTTAAAACTAGACTGTAACACTAATGCCATTTTGACCTGGAAAGGTCTGGCGCTGAAGAAGTCCGACTGTAGAGAGAAAAGGCAATTTAAAAATTGGTCTGAGCAATTTCTAAATTGCCACAGTACTTTTTGTGGGTTTCAAGTGGCTGATTACTTCATTCAGCAGTAAAAAAAAGAAAAATGATGGGTCAGTTGCAGGAGGGATAATATGAGACCTGATATGCGATCCTATTAACACAGAAGTTCAAAAAGTTTTTCAAAAAGTTGCTTTAGCTGCTACAAGAGGAGCAGCAGTGGAAGGATCAGAGTTAATGATGCGAAATAAAATATGAAGTCTGTGACAGTTGTTAGACACAATCTTAGAGAAATACTTTGTTTTTGCTGCTCTTACAGACTCATGATAATTTAATAAAGATTCTCTTAGTCCATTTTCATTCAGCTTCTCTGCACAGCTGTCTGTTCTCTGGTGGCATTATTCAACCAAGTTTTAGGTTGGATCAAGGATTTCCAAGCAGGTTAAATTAAACAAAAGTCATCAGTGAATGGACCTATCAAACAGTAAGCTGTGATTATTTTTTGATAAGAACAAGCAAAAATGATCAGCAGCAACTGAGGTAATCGTGCAAGAATCTGGCACATCAGGTTTGACAGAGAATTATAAAAGGGGAATCTCAGTTACTACAGACATGGGTCAGGGACATTATCGTCACTGATTTCAGTGTCACAGAGAGTCAGACCACAGTCATATCTCAGCATAATTCCTGCCAAAAACTCAGTGAAGTCTTAGATAAAATTCTCCTGTAGTTTTGGTCGTTGATACACCAGCGCACACAGCAAAGGAGTGGGCTCCTTGATTTCAAACAACTGCAGTTCAAAGCTGGGGTAAACATCAGCTGTTAGCTGCTAACAGTTGAAGCAGTTTTTATACACAGTGGCTAACCCTCCACCCTGGCCGGTTTTCCAAGGCGAGCTGAGGTTGAGGAGTGAATTACAGTCTGAAGGAAAAAGTTCAGAAAATGGGCTCAACTCACCAATGTTTAGCCAAGTTTCTAGAGCAAATCCATGTGTCAAGAGGTGAGGAAGTCATTCAGAATAAAAGTGAGGGAAAGGACCTTGTTCAAAGCTTGGTATTGAAATATTAATTAGTGTGCCCCTTTGGACTACCTTTGATAGAGCAAGAAAGATCAATGGAGATAAAGAGAGAAGCACAAACGGTAGATTGCAATCCAAGACAATGTCAGTTCAATTCAAATCAATTTTATACATCCATCCATTCGCTTCCGCTTATCCTTTTCAGGGTCGCGGGGGGCGCTGGAGCCTATCCCAGCTGTCCTAGGGCGAGAGGCGGGGTACACCCTGGACAGGTCGTCAGTCTGTCGCAGGGCCAACACATAGACACAGACAACCATTCACACTCACATTCACTCACAGAGTCACACCTATGGGCAATTTGGATTAATCAATTAACCTATCCTCACAAGCTGCATGTCTTTGGATGGTGGGAGGAAGCCGGAGTACCCGGAGGGAACCCACAGGGAGGACATGTAAACTCCACACAGAAAGATACCAGCCTGATGGTGGAATTGAACTTCTTGCTGTGCGGCAACAGTGCTAACCACCGTGCTGCCCAAATTTATATATGTAGCACCAAATAGCACCAAATCACAGCAACAGAATTTAGTATATGGGTTGCGCCCATGAAAAATTCTACATTGTGGGTCATTCTTTCTTTCTTTTTTTTTTGTTAATGTGAGCTGACATTTTTTAAGGTTAGCAAAATCCCATCTGTCATAAACATCTGTTCCAACACATTTGTAGTGAAATTATATTGCTTTGCACAAATGGTCATTTGTAGTGGGTGCCTCGAAAATAAAAGCAGCAAAACTGCGTTATAATTTCCCACAAAACTCCACAAAACACTGAGCTTTTATAAGGCTGATTACAGATCTAGTGAGCAAACCCAAACGGCAGCGGACAGTTTTGGAAAATTTATTAACAAAACCACAAAGGAGGGGAGATAGTGAAGCGGTGCCAGGGAAACTGTAGATTTACAGACAGAGAGTTTGGCAAAGAGGACACAAGGAATTAACAAGGGATCAGAGGGACATGGGGAAAATTTGGCAAGGTAAATGAGAGCTGCCTTAATTGAGAGAAAGGTGGTTTGGGGCATAAGGGGAAGTGAGGGCAGCTGGTGGAAAACCAAGAATGCAGAGGTATTTCAGTGCAAGATTGGGCAGACTGGTGAGCGTGTGACTCCTTCCTTTGGCTGAACATGGTGAGCGAATACTGCTAAATGAGGCCAAGGCTATGCAGTGGAAGATGCTGACATTGAGTCTTCCCGAGATTCTGCAACTCCAGGTTAGTAGCTGGCGAGTGACATAGTAGCAATCTGCAATCTCCAGCCTTCAAATGCAACACGCTCATTCGATGAACAACAAAACAGGTGCAGGAAAGGTGTTACCCTTGTAAAGCCCCACCCCAGGGTTTTCTCTCTGTTAATGTAGGGTCTTTACCTTTCAACAGTACCTCGAGGCTAATGTTGTTGTGATTTGGGGTCGATCGTGGATCAAGAGTTGGCAGTTTGTCTTGTAATTGGAAGGTTGCTGGTTCGAGCCCCGGCTTGGACAGTCTCGGTTGTTGTGTCCTTGGGCAAGACACTTTACCTGTTGCCTACTGGTGGTGGTCAGAGGGCCCGGTGGCGCCAGTGTCTGGCAGCCTCGCCTCTGTCAGTGCGCCCCAGGGTGGCTGTGGCTACAATGTAGCTTGCCATCACCAGTGTGTGGATGACTGAATGTAGTGTAAAGCGCTATGCAAATACAGGCCATTTACCATTTTGGTGTTATATATTTAAAATTTGATTGAATTTCAATGGAATTCTATTTTCCCACTGAGTCACCCAGGCTTGTCAGGGGAAATCAAACTCTTCATGTTATTAAGGAATTTTTTCTCTTTGTTAATTCTCAGGGGCCTCTCTGATATTTTAGGGTAGTGATTACCAAAGTGTGGGCTGTGAGAATACTGCAGGTGGGTCACAGTAATGGCAGAAATTAAGTTTGAACGTTTGCACAAATATGCACAGTTACATATTTAGATAAATGTATTTATTTAAAAATGAATTAAAACAGCTGATGAACAAAGATGTGTAGATTGAGTGCAAATGGTTCTCATTTTTCCGAGCTCATCATTTAGGAACGTGTTGGATGCCCGAAAACGTAATATGTTGACGATTTGTCACCTAGCGTAAAATGTTATGCTTTGGGAGTGAGAATGTGTTCGCAATTTATATCCAACAGTTTTTGAATACACCTTTCAAAGATATACGTCACTTTGTCGTGTGTTTTGATTGGATGATGAATTAAGATTAGGTGGGCCCCATTGGATTCTGTGGATTTTAAGGGGGCAGCAGCACTCTTGACTTTGGGAATGGGTATTCCAGAGTATTATTCTCTACCTTACAATATGAACCACTTTTGGATCTGGTGATATATAAATGAATCAGAAACAAACTTCATAAAGCACATGAAATAGACTAGCATACTGCATACCATATAGATGGTGTTTTTCTCTTTTGGTGATTTTGCTGTGTATATGGAAATGTCAGTTCAGATATTCAGTTCATTAGTTTTACTATTATATATTGTGCTGTTTTGTTGTTCTTGTTAAATGTACACATTTTAACATAACACAGTGCGAAAGCTGAAAAAAGGTCAGACATTTTTGCTCTGTTGAGTCATATGATTTGTCACTTACACTCAACAACTATGTCCACAGCTCTGACTTCAGCACGCTTCAGCTGCATTGTATGTGTATTTCTTTTGTGAATTACTGCAAATAAAGTATGTTCACCATGCATCATAGAGGAAAGTGCATTTTATTCTATTTGAATACTATGTCTTCAGTTTATATACTTACTGAATTACATGAAAGTAAAAGAAATTATTCTGAAATGCTTTATAGTAAACTATGAATCTGATGCACACATAACAATAGATACGTTTGATACATTCTAGAGTTATGATAATGAGAGAATTATAAGATCTTGTGAACAGAATCTCAAGTGGGGAAGAAAACAGAAATGCAGCAGGAAGAGGAGGGAGGGGATTCCATGCATAGCTGTGGGCCAAGTTGGACCAAGCTGCACATGCTGGAGCTTTTAGGGACACTGGAAAGTAAAGCAGTTTGTGTAGAAACATGGAGAGGAATCATCTGTAACATAGAATATAAAAAACCAAGAAGACAGCATAATAAGACTTCTGAAAGTTTGTCAATCAGAATAGAAACATGCCTTGTTATAGAGACATTTATGTGCTGCTAGTCGAATCAGAGGAGGGAAGGCAGAGGATAATCTGAAAATCATAACAACTGTCTGATTGCAGTGTAGCAATCATAATTGTTGTCTGAAGGCCAACAAATGCCCAACAGATTTATTTTTTCCGGTTGGACCATTACCACTTTTGCTATAATAGTCCACTTGCTAGTCATATTTTATTAGTTTTATATTGGGATTTCTTTTTTTTTTTTAATTTAAGTTAATACAATCACAGAAGAAAAAGAAGAAAGAAAGACGCGTTGGGAAGAAAAGAGAAGGAGAAAAAATGCTGAAAATCTGCTTCAATTCCTGCTGAAAACCAAAACACAGCAACAACCAACATACGCATAAGTAACAGTAAATAATAAATATTAAATGTTACTGAGCAGCACACAGTATTAATAATACACGACATGTTTGGAGACAGCAGCCTACCAAGAGAGTGTGTGTCTGTGAGTACCCATTTGTATTGAATCGAATATCTTTAGCTGCAAGCCATACTTTCTTTCTGACCAGGCAAGTAACTGGGTGCAGCGGAGTCTTCTTTCAGTAGTTGCAGCTATCCCTATGAAGTTGTACAAAAACACGGTGGTTGGCATACTTATTGTTTTGGTTGGTGGTCTTGAGCAGAGCCTCTCTGGTTTGAGCCCTGACTCTGTTGGAGGTGATGTTGCACAGAGGGAACTGCAAGGTTGAGAATGAGAGGCCAGAGATGGTACGAACATCAATTGATGTGTAGCGGAGGAGATCGGAGAACTATGGGCGTATTCGACCCAGGACAGCTGTGTGGACCAAGAGGAAGGATTTTGGGTAGTGATGCAGCAGATTGAAATACTTAGTTAAAGTCTTTCTGTCACTGTGGATGAAAACCAGAGCTTAAACAAGCTTTGGCCCCCGGGGTGTCGTCCAGGCTTGAGAAATGAAGTGGGGCCCTCTGTCAGACAGCATGTAATTCCATGTAATTCCATGTAATTTGAAAACATGATTCACAAGGAGCTTAGCAGTTTCAGATGTAGTTGGCAATTTCTCGAGGGCGATGACTTGAGCAAAACCTATCAATGATGGAAAGATTTGGGATGGGAATGGATAAAAATGTAGCGATTTATTGATATTACTTATCGATTCGATTTCTTATCGATTCTCATTGTGCTCTCACCAGCTCCGCTTTGAGAGGTACCACCATCACTAAATAGCATATCAAAGATATTACATTTGTGAACATTGACTGGATGTTGTGTGGTCACAGGGTTGTGCATGTTACAGGCCTATTTGTTTTGCTGGTTCGGAGTCAATGAGATTCTGCTCTATCCCAGAGTTGATCAGGGCATGAAGGGGCAACTTGGTCTTAGCAACGCGTGACTTGAAGCAATAGTCAGGGCTTAGTGAGAGAAGCCCACCTGTACCCCCGAAACTACCAGCGGGCAAACTCGTTTGGTCTCACAGGACAGGAAGCAAGGAAACGCCTGGTCTGAGCACAATAAAAACACTTGTGAGCTCTGGTTCAGCCTTGAAGTGTGGATTCTGGCCAGCATGTTGCGGTGGCTGCAGTCCAGAAATTGACCACAAATTCTGCCACGCTGCGGATGCCCTGGTGGAGGTTGAATCGTTTTTTCACAGAACTGTCCTCAGACATGGGGTGAGCGAAAGTCTTTTTCAGCTTGTTCAAAAAGACATCATATAGGCAGGCAGCAATGTTCTTGAACATGAAGAAAGCTTCAGCACTCTTCCCCTCAGTAAGCTTACCACGTAGGAAAGCTCTGTGGTGTCATCAGGAAGGAACCTGGCTACTTCAGAATCGGTTTCAGTTACAACGAAATTATTTCTCTTTTAGCACATAAACACTGTGGTGATAAGTATAAGGACAGTAAAAATGTGGTGCAGAGAGCATCACGTGGCCAGAAGGAAAAAACACAAAAACTTGGAAGGCTGGCAATGAACAAATCCACGGATATCAATGGTTACACCCTCGTGCAATAAACAGGATGTAGGTTGTTTCACAAGACACGATAAGAGAGCTAATCTTTACTCATCTACTACTATTACTGTGATGAACATGGAGCTACTGTAAAGCTTAAATTATTTGGAAGCTCAACTTATTTGTTTCATTGAATTTTATATTTGGGGCTTACAAACAGGAAATACAACATCTGGATAACTAGATAAATAGATTCCCATAGCTACTGCTTGAAGAAACAACAGCATCCTTTCAGCATCCAAGTTTATAGTGGCTGAAGCTATGAATATGGAACGGTAAATAGAACGATGCTTATGTGACCTTATATGAGCATGAATTACCTTTATTTTGTGACATGTTTCAATAAGCCAGTTGTATCCCTACCCTATGTCAGCTTGTGTATGTATGTGTATGTCTATGCAAACAGTTCACTCACAAATACTAATATGATCATTATTTGATATAATTTATTATTAACTCACTGGAGCCTTTTGTTTGCCTGTCATGTCCATCTCACTAATCCCAAAGAACTCCAGAGAAAACACGACTGCGTTCTCTCATTTCAACATAATTCACTTTAATGAACTGAACATCCTTAAAAATATATGAAAATTACAAGACTAAATTGTGTTTAGATGAGGAATTTAAATTAGTAACATTGGATATATGAGGTTCTTATACACAAATTCAACAACTTCCCTATTTTTTTCAGTGAGCTTTTATTTTCAGGGGAATGAGAATCACAAAGAGGTTTCTAGGAAAAGCCACAACTACAAAAAACCCGCAGAGAAAAAGGCAAGTCCTGTGCAGTCAGCTGAATGGGAAGAAGACCTAAACTCCACTGTTTGTCAGATACCCTGTTATTATGGTAAGCTAGCCAAAACAGGAGATAGAAGCAACTGATATCAAGATAAAAAAAAAAGCTCCTTACCATGCAAGGAGGGTTCCACCTGAAGTCCAGAGACCTGAGACTGAAGAAAAGAAGGAACACAAGAAGCTTGAGAAATACCAGGGGCTGAGAGAGGAGCTAGAAAATGCATATATTTATTTATATATAATTTTCTTTCTGTCACAACCCGGTACAAGAGGACAGTAGTAGGTCACTGCAGTAGTGTAAGCAGTGTCTGGATGTATGATGTGAAATGCTCTTAAGACAATTAACCAAAATTCTAACCAACCAAATCAAACCCCAAGGAGAAAGAGACAGACAGAGAGAGCTTTATGTAACAGCCAATCAGGCAGCTCAGATGTAGCCTGTCCCATTGGTTACATTTGACTCTCTAGTCCAGGGGTGGGCAACTCCAGGCCTAAAGGGCCGGTGTCCTGCAGCTTTTAGATGTGTCCTTGATCCAACACAGCTGATTTAAATGGCTAATTACCTCATCAACATGTGTTGAACTTTGATTGAGGTGTGTTGACCCAGGGTGAGATCTAAAACCTGCAGGACACTGGGCCTTGAGGCCTGGAGTTGCCCACCCCTGCTCTAGTTTCCAATATGAGGAGCCCTCATAAGGTGTCACCCACCCTCCATAAGAACTGAGTTCTCCACAACATCTGAAAGATATTTCAAGTAAACACACAGAAGCAATATACAATGTATTACAAGTTACAAGTTTGGCTACAACAACTACATAACTAGTTTATTTCAATATTTTTTTTAACATAACAGACTACAGTCTTACTAATCTGACTCACCTTGAGCTTCTTTCAAGTTTTCATAAATCTACCTACCAACCTCTCCTCACATATTCTCTTCCACATCCTCTTAAAGCCCAGCAACTTTGATACCTTAGGAAGCAATTTAAGAAAAAGACAGCATAGAAAACTCATAGGAGTATTAAAAAAAAACTAAGGCAGAAGTGCATGAGATAGAGCGTCCATCCCTACATTCTCACTGTTTTCTGATATGACATATATCCAGGCATTAAGGCTGTAGGAACAATGTCCATCTCATCAACCTTTGATTGGGATTCTGAAGAGATCACAAGAAATTCAGTGCGTTGGGATCAGTGTACACAGAACACTTGAGCCAACATAAACATCATGATTCTGCAGAACCCAAATTGATGCCAGAGCATTTCTTCAATTGCAAAATACTGCAGCTGATAAGGCTTGCACTTCATGACAAATAACTCACTGGTTTGGAAACACCATCTGTACTAGCACCAACATTAATATTGTGCTCTTTTACATGACTACACAATGGTGCAACTGAGAATAAGTTACCCGAAGCTTCTGCATTTATAAGACAAGGTTGTAGCATTACTTCTCCCAATACTCCTCCTTCCTCCTCAAGTGCTGCCACCACCTTTTTGAACTGAAAGGTGGTTTTGAACTGAAGATGCAGCCTATTAACAGGAAATTCAGAAGATACGACCATGATAAGGTTTCAGCAAGTTTACATGAGAGATTTTATTAGATTGTCTTGTTCTGATACCCATTTCACAACAGAGCAAAATCAAAACATTTGGCCTGAAATGGCAATTCAACAAATAGTGACAATACTAATCCCTGAGCACCATGACTGTAGTGTCGTTGTACAGCTTTATCAATTTCATTTTTTTTTTTTAATAGCAACAAATCGCAAAAAGAGCCTCAAGGTGCTTTATATGATAATGTCAAGATCCTACATTTCTACAACTTTGTTTTCTTCGGTTGAGATCCAGATGTAGTTCAGTGAAGTCAGTAGTCTTTGCAGTGTCTGATATGTGATGTGAAGTGAGTAGAGGTTTATGCTTGGGATCAAATCCAGGTTTTTCTGGTGGTAACTGCATATCAGGGACTGTTCAGAAAGAGACTAAATAACTACCTCTAACCGTGAACCATCTGAAGCTTCCTTGGTGAAAGAATTCTTTCAGTCTCCTTCAGAAGAAATCCTTAATCAATGTAAAAAAGATCAGCTGTTGAAAATTGAGATTTCTGCATCTCAACTAAAGGGTTCTGCAAAAAGCATTTAGAAGGCAAATATACAGGAAGGAGTTTTGTTTGTTACTGAAAGTAAGGGTTTACCAAACACACCTGCATCAGTAATCACTAATTTAGGATTTGAAACAATTGTTGATGTTACAGTTTGACCATGAAAAATTTAATCATCGACAGTTGGATCTTTAGATTATGAAACAAAAACTGACACTGAGCAAAGTAAGACTAGTGTTCCTTTTTCCTGATGTTGCTATCACTCTAACTAACTATGGCCGTTGTCCTTGGCTTGTCCACCACTACTATGTCGGGTTGGTTAGCAATCACCAGTTTATCCATCTGTAATCCCACAGGATCTTACCTCGGTCATTCTCAACCACCCTAATGGGTGTGTCCCATTTTAACCTCAGGACTTCCAGGCCATGCTCAGCACAGATGTTCTGTATACTATGCTACACACTTGGTTATGGGGTTCCATGTATCCTCTGCTTGCTACCCATGAAGTTGAACAATAGAATTCACTCTATTTGTCTAGTCATAAATATAACACAGTACAGCAACCCTGACAGTATTTGTAGATTTTGAAGGTATTCTTTAAAAGAAACCTTATGTAGCAGGGCAAAAGAAAAATGTCATATCTTGTGTAATATGTTATATATTCTAAGATTAATACACTGACTTAAAAAAATTAGGGTTAAAGCCTTTGAATAAAACAGTGTTTTTGCTAAAAGTCTGATCTACCGTACATTGGCACTTGTGTAGTGTTCTTAGACAATGAAGGTCACAGGTGTGCTCATTTTCAGTATAAACATTGGTTTAGATAGTCAGGATGAACTGCTGTCTTGTTTACAGCCGGTCAGAATGTCTGGTTTGTGGTTCTTGACAGGCCAGACATTTTTTTAAAGTAATGCCACCCTGTTTGGTAAACCCTAAATTTTAAATGACAACCTTTAGTAACACAGTGGATGCTATAAAGATACCTGCCCTCTGTCGCAGTTAAAAATAGAATGATTTGGTATTGAGAGTGAATAATAAAGGTCTGGAAACTAAACATTTAAAGAATATAGGCCATCTGGACAACCTGCATAATCTAAAAATTTTTATTTTGATTCTGTTCACAATAGATTAAAAAAAATCAAGACATAACTGCAGTACAGACTTTCAAGAATTCAAGGTTTTAGATAAAGTTAGTGTCAAAAAAAGTTACAGCCATTTTAATTGATTACTGTAATTAGAAGGCCCTTCTGGGTGCTTCCTTATTTGCCGTGGGGTTGCCACATACATGGAAATATAGCGGGTTCACAGAAAATTACAAATCAACGGTTACACTCAAGATTACACATTTACGGCAGCTTGCACAGTTCTGAAAAAATATGTAAGGAGGTGTGTGGGCTTTATCAAGACCTGTGATCCTGTTTCAGCAAGAACTGTTATTTTTCTAGGTTGCTGAGATTAGTTAGCTTCATAAATTTGAATATTTCAATATGGTGACTATGATAAAACATAGTGATGAATATTTGCTTTGTTGCAGAGTTGGCAGCTGTCCAGTGTCCTCTAGTCACATTTTGCCTGCACACAAACTGAAATCAGCTGATCATAGTGAGAGTGTAAGAACCGATAAGTGGGATCAATGGGCAGGCAGACCATTTCAAGGAACCGGGTTGCTGGGAACCTGTTCTCTACCTGCCGGGGATCAGTTACCCTGCTGGGATAATAAGCTGTCCAAAGGAGGAGATAGAAGCCACTGACGTCAAGAAAAGGAAGCCTCACCATGCATGAAGGGTTTCACCACAAATCCAGCTAATTACCTCGTAAGCGAGGTAATTAGTAAGCGAAAAGACACTGGCGGTGGACTAGTGAGTATCAGAACCACTTCCAGGATGAGACAACAAACATCCATGAATACATCAGGAAGATGGCCCCAATTGATCATGTGCTTAGTGAATCCCTCAGGCAGCAGAAACCCCCCCCCCCAAAAAAGAGGAACCATCATGGAAAGACAGGCCTCTGCATGGTATGTATCACCTAGATTTAGGATTTCTGGATGTCAGCCAGTTCTTCTATGACAGCACAGGAACAAGATCTGAGCACAAGAGCTATAGAGGCTGGCGAAGCTTGCAACCTGGACCCTCTGTAGCCAGTTACCAAGATTATTTGAAGCACCCTCTGAAGGTCTACCAGATGATGTGAACTACAGACAATTCCTATTGCGACCATCACTGAGACAGTCAGTGACACTCAGAAATATTATAATTATGATCATTTATCACTATTTTTATATCAACGAGGGAAATGACCACAAAAACAACGCCATGATTCCCGAGTCTGACAAAAAGGCACAGAACCAAGCAGCAGGTATATTCTTTCCTTGACATCCACCTTTGTTGTAGTGTTCATTGACACAGTGTTGCTATGACAACAAGCACACACACACACACACACACACACACACACGCACACACACACACACAAGATAGTACTGGGTTGTAATGAAAAACCAGTCAATCCGAGTCGAGTCATAGTGATCGGCCCGAGTACATACTTTAAGTTAAGTTAGCAAGTTGATAACCATGTTTGTGTGACCATTTATCTTGATTGCCAATGTTAAGGTAAGTGATTTTAAAGATTTGAAAACCTGTTTCCAGAGTTTGTTTGAAACTTGTTATTTTCACTTTGACTGGTGGTCAGCTTGTGGCTGGGTGCCAGTTCCACTCAGGTTTGCTGACTTCACAATGTGTATTCACACTTCACTAGTATGATTTTCATTAAGAGGAATAGAGAAAGGCAATTTGTGTGTGTATCTCTGGCCACATCTGCATTTACATATTGCAGTGCAAGTTTGTGAAACACATTTCACAGAATTTGTCGGCACACAGTGTATTGTGTGCAGTGTGTGAGACTATGCAGGTTTAATTAGCATGGCTGCTGCAGGATGTGTGTAGTCTGAAAACCACAGAATAAGTTTAGCGCACACTTTACTTCACTTAGTTAATTCTCTGCTCTGCAATACCCACTGATGTAGTTGAGATAATTCAAGTAGTCATACAGAGAACAAAAAGACAAAACATTTAAATATTTCCTGAACTAATATTTATTTATGAATGAAGAGGAAATACAGTTTATCTTGGTAATGTATTCTGCACAGATTCGGTGTGGTTAGATGTGTGCGTATGTAAAATTCCTCTAACCCATTATGCAAAAAATGAACAATCCAGTGATCAGAAGTGAGGACAGAAAATGAAAAAAAGATAAGCACTCAGCACAGGGTTTCAAGTAACAAAATTATTCAGCAGCTTGTAGCAACATACTTCATTTTATTCAGTTTCATCAGTTTATTCATTGATACCCAAAAAGTTGATTCTGTTCATCTGGACGTAACGTTTTCAGTGGGAGAAACGTTACGTCACTCATCCAAGTGACTTCTTCAGTCTCAGCTGACTGCAGGTTTCTCCAACTTTATAAACAGTAACTTTGCACAATGACTGAAACGAGCTAACTGAAGGAACAATGGGCTGTGAGGTCAGTTCCTTGATCTTTAATATGAAAATTGTCATGACCATTGATCAACAACTACTGATCATAGACCATTGATCATTGGTCAATGACTATTGATCAGTGGCCATGAGTACCATTCACAGAGAGTTGTGCAATCACAGCATTGTAAGATAGTGACAGATGTACCCTTAGACCCCCTCCTTGATTCAGAGAGGGTCTTTCCCTTTTCACGTAAATGGCCTCCTTGACTCCGCGCTCAAACCAGCGTTCCTCCCTGCCCAGGATGTTACGTCCTCATCATTGAAAGAGTGTCCACTGGCCTGTAGGTGTGAATAGAATAAAAAGATTTTCACAGAACTCTGTGAAAAGTTAAGTAAACCATTACTGCTGCCATGTAACTTAAAAGAGAGTCTAGGTACTGCTAATCAAATGCAGTTGATTAACTGATCATCAGCATGTGACCAACTCTATTGAAGCAGCCTAGAGCTGGTCTAGAGCAGCGGTCCCCAACCCCCGGGCCACGGACCACTACCAGTCCGTGAGTCGTTTGGTACCAGGCTCGGGTGTGAGGGTTTTTATTAGGTTTATACTGTTTTATTGGTTTTTATCGTTTTTTAAAAAATCGTTTTTATCACTAACTTGGTTCCCCTGGGTCTTTTCCTGTGTGTTATGAATAAATCTTCTTTTTTTTTGGTACCGGTACTGTTTTTTTTATTTTGTTGTATTTATCCGCAACACCTTAAAGGCTTGTCCGTGAAAATATTGTCGGACATAAACCGGTCCGTGGTGCAAAAAAGGTTGGGGACCGCTGGTCTAGAGCATTCATTGGTGTATTAACACAAAGGCACAATCTTCCCAGGAGTGGGCAAATGAGCAAATTCACCCAGAGGTCAGACTGTGCAATGTTAAAAACCCCATGTCAGACTCTACTTGCCTCAGCATGTTAAACATTAAGGTGAATGATAATATATGTGTCTCTGTTTGTGTTTGTGTGGAAGCTGGAAAGCTGGAAAACACCTTTCCAACAGATATTTGTATATATTGGCTCAGTGCCTCAGTAACGTCAATTGACTGTTGGATCCAGAACTATTCCTCAAGGGCAGTGGTTAGGAAACCTTCAATATTATAGTTGTTGCGAGAGGGGAAAGGGGTGGTAAAATAAGATTCTTTTCCAGGGTGGTCTTTTCTTCTACAGTTCAAACACAGGAGAGAAAAATGGTTTAAAAAAAAGATGATGCTGGGCGGTCCCTGGGATCATGAACCCACACAACCAAATGGACAGTGACAAATGCTTAGACACACAAACAGACACACACACAGACTCAAACTTAAGAACACTGCAGACACATGCATAAACATATACATTTACACACTATACTTGCACACATATTCCCTCAGATTCTCTTGCATAATGTCATAATTGCATGTTTTTAGATTTGTGTTGTGGAACATTTAGGCTGTCTGAGAGCCATAATAGTGGATAGAAGGGCACTGTTTCATGGTAAGTCACCAGACACTGGAAAATACCAGTTGGGTCTATCTTTGTTTGTCTAACTTGGGACAAAAAGGAAAACATGGATGGTTGTGATGCTTGTATGTCTTAGAGGCACCACATGATTGTGTCTTTGTGGCCGAGGTGGCTGTATGTCTCTGTTTGTTTAATCTGGAGAGAATAAGAAAAGGGAGGTAAGAGAATGTTGTGGTATTTGGTGCCTCTGTGTCTTGGAGGCTCTGTGTAACTGTCCGTCTGTATATAACCGACGTGTATTTGTGGCTAAATTTATATTCTAGGGTATTTCATTGTAGAGCTGTGATACATTTTGACATTCAAAACTAGAATGCAAAATTTATCAGCTCTAAAGGAGGTTTTTCACTGTACGACTTCACGCTTCATTTCTTAGCTTTTCAAGACACCATTACCTATAAAACAAAGCCTGATAGTCTGATTGAACACCAGCTGAAGTTTTTCCATAAAGCTAAACTTGAGTTTTTTACCTGTGTTTGTTGCCACAGTGACACATTAACAAAATAACTTGAAAGGGTTCAGTGGCTTTCACCACATCCTCTTCGACTCATATTGAAAAATTAATTTCCTACTGTATGGAAATTTAATTTTTGATCAAACAAAAAGCATCATTAACCCTAGTTATTGATCCATACAGAGTCCACACACTGCTTTACTATTTGGACGGACCTTTGTTGTTTGATACAAATTTTTCAGGCAACAATTCTTTGGTAAAAATTGTTACCAATTGGTTTTTGGTAACCCTGTTTGTCACCTCGGCAATAACCAAGCTTCTGACTTTATAGGACAAGTAATCCCATATCACTTATGTGAGATGATGATAGAATTTCCTTCAAATACCTCCCTTCTATAGGAGGCATTTGAGTTTTCGTGGAACTGCATGTGTTTGCTATAAATTCTTGTTAATGTTCAGATTCATTGAAGTCGAAACCATTAACATGTATCACTGATTCACTTTGTTTTTCTCCTACAGAGAGTGCAGAATTATTAGGCAAGTTGCATTTTTGAGGAATAATTTTAATATTGAACAACAACCATGTTCTCAATGAACCCAAAAAACTCATTAATATCAAAGCTGAATGTTTTTGGAAGTAGTTTTTAGTTTGTTTTTAGTTTTAGCTATTTTAGGGGGATATCTGTGTGTGCAGGTGACTATTACTGTGCATAATTATTAGGCAACTTAACAAAAAACAAATATATACCCATTTCAATTATTTATTTTTACCAGTGAAACCAATATAACATCTCCACATTCACAAATATACATTTCTGACATTCAAAAACAAAACAAAAACAAATCAGCGACCAATATAGCCACCTTTCTTTGCAAGGACACTCAAAAGCCTGCCATCCATGGATTCTGTCAGTGTTTTGATCTGTTCACCATCAACATTGCGTGCAGCAGCAACCACAGCCTCCCAGACACTGTTCAGAGAGGTGTACTGTTTTCCCTCCTTGTAAATCTCACATTTGATGATGGACCACAGGTTCTCAATGGGGTTCAGATCAGGTGAACAAGGTGGCCATGTCATTAGTTTTTCTTCTTTTATACCCTTTCTTGCCAGCCACGCTGTGGAGTACTTGGACGCGTGTGATGGAGCATTGTCCTGCATGAAAATCATGTTTTCCTTGAAGGATGCAGACTTCTTCCTGTACCACTGCTTGAAGAAGGTGTCTTCCAGAAACTGGCAGTAGGACTGGGAGTTGAGCTTGACTCCATCCTCAACCCGAAAAGGCCCCACAAGCTCATCTTTGATGATACCAGCCCAAACCAGTACTCCACCTCCACCTTGCTGGCGTCTGAGTCGGACTGGAGCTCTCTGCCCTTTACCAATCCAGCCACGGGCCCATCCATCTGGCCCATCAAGACTCACTCTCATTTCATCAGTCCATAAAACCTTAGAAAAACCAGTCTTGAGATATTTCTTGGCCCAGTCTTGACGTTTCAGCTTGTGTGTCTTGTTCAGTGGTGGTCGTCTTTCAGCCTTTCTTACCTTGGCCATGTCTCTGAGTATTGCACACCTTGTGCTTTTGGGCACTCCAGTGATGTTGCAGCTCTGAAATATGGCCAAACTGGTGGCAAGTGGCATCTTGGCAGCTGCACGCTTGACTTTTCTCAGTTCATGGGCAGTTATTTTGCGCCTTGGTTTTTCCACACGCTTCTTGCGACCCTGTTGACTATTTTGAATGAAACGCTTGATTGTTCGATGATCACGCTTCAGAAGCTTTGCAATTTTGAGACTGCTGCATCCCTCTGCAAGATATCTCACTATTTTTGACTTTTCTGAGCCTGTCAAGTCCTTCTTTTGACCCATTTTGCCAAAGGAAAGGAAGTTGCCTAATAATTATGCACACCTGATATAGGGTGTTGATGTCATTAGACCACACCCCTTCTCATTACAGAGATGCACATCACCTAATATGCTTGATTGGTAGTAGGCTTTCAAGCCTATACAGCTTGGAGTAAGACAACATGCATGAAGAGGATGATGTGGACAAAATACTCATTTGTCTAATAATTCTGCACTCCCTGTATATTACACATACTACATACTGCATGCTTTTCCTGTTAAGCCGTATATTCTTCATTATTGTTACTGTGACAGATGCTCATGGTATCATGAAACACGATCCAATGGCAGAACATCTTTGGGGTAAATGAGATCAGAAACGCATTGACGTGTATGACTAGAGCTGAAGAATTAAAATATGGGGATGGATATCTGATGTAACATCATATCTCTAAATAGTACAATTCATGCTCCAAAGTATTAATTTTAAACCGATTCAGGTATATACTGGGTACACCTTCACGGGCAGCCTAGGTCAACAGTAGCTTTCTCTTTGACAAGAAATCTGATGCTGCAGTCAGGTCCAACAAAAACACCAACTGCCGATATGAAAGATTTTAATTTCTGCTGAGCCTTTAGGTGGATGATTGAATTTATTATCAACAGCATGAATATATGGAGCTAAACTGTGTTGTGTCAACGTTCCAGGCTCCTGCAATCAGTTTGTTGGTGTTAGGAATGTTTTTCTGGCATACTTTAATCCCTTTATTACCAACCAGTCAACTTTATATGAAAGTTTATTTTCATTGAATTGTGAATCTTTGTTGTTTTACAATCAAAACAGAAGCATAAGAAAATATTTACTGCTGACGGAAGATATCATGCAAGAGCGGAAAACTATGTGACCAATATGGTACATTACAGCATTTCAGCACGGCTGACAACTACAACACCAAACTCAGAAGTAAAAAGCAGAAAACAGAAAAATAAAGTTCTTAAAACTGGAACATTATGAGCTGCTGAGAAATGCAAGCACAGTGCAGAGGCTCAATAGCAGACTTGTTTAAAGTGGTAGGTTTTCTTCACACCATTCCATTAGGCTTCTCCTCTCCTTTCATAAAGACTGTAGACGACCTGTTTTATCGGTGGGGGGTAATTACCGGCATGCGCAGACTCTGCATGCGTGCACAGACACACAGACAGGCAAACATACACATAATCATATATAGATGCACACAGGATCGTGGTCTGCTTTGATAGTTCTTGTAATTAGGCAATACTTGCTTCGTTGGGGGTGGGGGTGGGTAGTGTGGAGGTAGTACATGGTAGTCGTCTCTGTAGTACGGAAAAAAAAGAGCTTCGGTCTTATATTAAAGCACTCATCACTAGGTCTGTTTCATGCTTAGACATCAAACATGAGAGACTCTTATGTGACTGCTATTAACATCATTGTTCCTCCTTCTCCTGTCTGTATTTAACGGCAGCTCACTGTCTGGATACAGAGGCAGCAAGTATGACTTTTCTTCAAGGCATGATGTCACTATTTACTGAAAATTTCTATGTGATTCAAGCCACCTAAGTGTTGAATTTCTGTTATCCTCAGTCTCTTTTTTGGGAAATCATCAGTGTAGCTTGGACTTTAATTTTCTAATAGGTTCCTTGCTGTTGTTATGTTTTGTTTCTTTGGTTAAATAGCAAAAACAAAATAATCAGAATTTTATTTCACCATTTTTCTCATTCATCTCTACTGTACAAGTTCTGCTTCGAGCCCCACCTGTTATGATTTTAGGTAGGGATGTAAGAAAATATCGATACATTGAAATATCACAATATTTTGTGTTACGATACTGAATCAATATTCAAAAGCAATTTATGAGCAATTTTCTATTTTTAATTTACGAGTACATGTGTCTAGACACCATAGCGACGTAGCGTCAAATACTAATTTTAAAACCAAATGAGGTACTCGACGGAAAATGGAAGAAGTTGAGTTTTCGAAACTACCAGCAACTTCAACTCGTGCAACAAAAATAGCGCAGTCAGTACTTGTTTTTATTTGCAAAGGCATTTGCCCTCTGAGTGTTGTGAAGAACAAAGGATTTTGTAATATGATTAAAACGCTGGAGCCCCGTTACACCGTTCCTTCCCGACAACACATCACGGACATCGCTCTGCCAAAGTTGTACCAAGAAGTCAAAGCGACAGTGCTGGAATCTCTCAGCTCAGCAGAGACAGTTGCTTCAACATGCAACGCTTGGATTTCGAGAACCACAGTTTCTCCATTAATATTGAAAATTCCCACATCCTTCTGTCCCCACAGGTAAAGAGTTTGGGTGTCGTACTTGACAGTACTCTCTCATTTCAGTCTCACATTAATTACAAAACCCGGTCTGCATACTTTCACTTACGTTCGTCCCTTCCTTACTCCCCATGCTTCCCCTATTTAAGTCACAACTCAAAACCTACTTGTTTAAAATGGCTTACTCGCTTTAATACAGATGTTACTTGCTGTCAAATCGTGTTTTTTGTTTGTGGTTGTATTTTGCTGGTTTCTGTATTTTAATTTATTACAATCTATTTTAATCTACTGTTTTATTGATGTCGTTTTCTCTTTGTAAGGTGACCCTGGGTTTTAGAAAGGTGCCCTCAAATAAAATGTATTATTATTATTAGTATTATTAGTAGTAGTAGTAGTATTTTTACTGAAGTTGTTGATATATCAGTAAAGTGGATTTTGTTTGTTTATTTGAACTCCATTCATTTTGAACTTAAAGAGAGAGTGTTTTTGTTTCCTCTAGTGAAATTTATCCCTCTATTTTAGTTGAGATAGCTCATGTCGAGCATTTAACAGTTTGGACTGTTTACTGTGAGTTTTCCTACAATTAAAACAAACACAAATATTGTCTGGCTTTTAGTATCACAATACAGGGAGTGCAGAATTATTAGGCAAATGAGTATTTTGTCCACATCATCCTCTTCATGCATGCTGTCTTACTCCAAGCTGTATAGGCTTGAAAGCCTACTACCAATTAAGCATATTAGGTGATGTGCATCTCTGTAATGAGAAGGGGTGTGGTCTAATGACATCAACACCCTATATCAGGTGTGCATAATTATTAGGCAACGTCCTTTCCTTTGGCAAAATGGGCCAAAAGAAGGACTTGACAGGCTCAGAAAAGTCAAAAATAGTGAGATATCTTGCAGAGGGATGCAGCAGTCTCAACATTGCAAAGCTTCTGAAGCGTGATCATCGAACAATCAAGCGTTTCATTCAAAATAGTCAACAGGGTCGCAAGAAGCGTGTGGAAAAACCAAGGCGCCAAATAACTGCCCATGAACTGAGAAAAGTCAAGCGTGCAGCTGCCAAGATGCCACTTGCCACCAGTTTGGCCATATTTCAGAGCTGCAACATCACTGGAGTGCCCAAAAGCACAAGGTGTGCAATACTCAGAGACATGGCCAAGGTAAGAAAGGCTGAAAGACGACCACCACTGAACAAGACACACAAGCTGAAACGTCAAGACTGGGCCAAGAAATATCTCAAGACTGGTTTTTCTAAGGTTTTATGGACTGATGAAATGAGAGTGAGTCTTGATGGGCCAGATGGATGGGCCCGTGGCTGGATTGGTAAAGGGCAGAGAGCTCCAGTCCGACTCAGACGCCAGCAAGGTGGAGGTGGAGTACTGGTTTGAGCTGGTATCATCAAAGATGAGCTTGTGGGGCCTTTTCGGGTTGAGGATGGAGTCAAGCTCAACTCCCAGTCCTACTGCCAGTTTCTGGAAGACACCTTCTTCAAGCAGTGGTACAGGAAGAAGTCTGCATCCTTCAAGGAAAACATGATTTCCATGCAGGACAATGCTCCATCACACGCGTCCAAGTACTCCACAGCGTGGCTGGCAAGAAAGGGTATAAAAGAAGAAAAACTAATGACATGGCCACCTTGTTCACCTGATCTGAACCCCATTGAGAACCTGTGGTCCATCATCAAATGTGAGATTTACAAGGAGGAAAAACAGTACACCTCTCTGAACAGTGTCTGGGAGGCTGTGGTTGCTGCTGCACGCAATGTTGATGGTGAACAGATCAAAACACTGACAGAATCCATGGATGGCAGGCTTTTGAGTGTCCTTGCAAAGAAAGGTGGCTATATTGGTCGCTGATTTGTTTTTGTTTTGTTTTTGAATGTCAGAAATGTATATTTGTGAATGTGGAGATGTTATATTGGTTTCACTGGTAAAAATAAATAATTGAAATGGGTATATATTTGTTTTTTGTTAAGTTGCCTAATAATTATGCACAGTAATCGTCACCTGCACACACAGATATCCCCCTAAAATAGCTAAAACTAAAAACAAACTAAAAACTACTTCCAAAAACATTCAGCTTTGATATTAATGAGTTTTTTGGGTTCATTGAGAACATGGTTGTTCAATAATAAAATTATTCCTCAAAAATAAAACTTGCCTAATAATTCTGCACTCTCTGTATATCGTCCCCCCTGCATTGTGATACATATTGTATTGCCAGACACTTGCCAATACACACCCCCTAATTCTAGGTCTGATTATGGGTTTTAAAGCCTTTTAGCTTGTATTCTTTGTTAGGTGTTCATTGTTTGGTTTATTGATATTTATGTTTCGCTGACTGTTTGAGTCTTTAATTCCTATTATAATTTAATTCTGGTCTCAGTGTTTGTTGTGTTTTCTCAGTGTTTCTTGTCACATTCTTTTGTGTCCACTCCTTTATGTTAAATTCATTCTGTTTCCTGATCAAAACCAGGTGTGAAAAAAGTGCATCAACGGGTTTGGCTCCTGGAACTGTTGATATAGATGTAAATGACAAAAACACAACAACGCTTCATACAAGTGCAGATGTCAAGTCTTTAACATTATTTAGCCAAATACAAACCAGAAAAAAGCTGAGAAGCCCTTGTTTGCCCCAGGACCAATTCCACTGAAGCTGAGTGGAGGTGAAAAGCAGACCATGGAGAAACTCTACATTGTTGAAAATATCATCATGCCGTTGCTTGGGTGCCAGCCATCTTTACGCATCTGTGCTGACAGTATAGACATAGCAACGCTGAATTCAACATACCCCAAGCTATGCAGAAGTCTTGAGATGACTTGTTGGCCATATGCCAGTAAGCCAAAACATGGAGCAACACCATTTTCCCTGAAAGCCCCAGGAGGATTCCCCTACCACTTGTGGGAAAAGTCAAAGCAGAGCTCAAGTTCAAATCTATGGAAAATCTGGGTGTCATCAGCCCTGTGGGCGACTCAAATGACTGGTGTGTTGGCAACCAACAGGGAAAATTCTTTACTTAGCAGGCTGATAAAAATAAGTTACTCTGCAACCTCCTATAAACATAAAAACAAACAAAAAGATAATTTATCTCTTAAATAGATTCATGTGCTAAACTGTCAAACATAGCAATTTGATATCCTTAACAAGAAGGTGCTGCAGATGTAACTTGGTACTGTGGTACTTTTCCCGTTTTTGTTTATTTGTTCAGTTTTCAGTTCTCTCTTTGTGTTCACACACAGCAGAGAGGAACCTTTACACACCTGGCAATCCAGTTATCAAACAATTTCACCATCTTTCATCCATCTGGAGAATTTTGCAGAACTCTGAGCTGCAGCTGTCAACGGATCAGGAGATGCAGATAAGGAAACAGGGCCGAAGCGGTCATTAACCTCCATCAGCAGGGATTCCAATTCACACTTGTCACAGTCCACCACTGGCCTCTCAGCCAGCATGAGATGAGCAGGTCTTTGCCACCCCCTTAGGTGAAGTTTAAAACCTTTCCACTCCCCAGCCCGGTCACCTGGGTCTCATCAACCTCATTAGCAGCAGTATAAATTGACAAGCTCTATCATCCAGTCTCACCCAGATTTTCTGCCTTCCAAAGTGGTAACCAGGCCTAGCATAGCTCCTTATACTCCTTGCTTACCTCTGTTCTAACAGCATCTCCCCTTGAGTTCCCAGCTCAGATGTCTCCTCTGACAGTAAGAAGCGCTAATAAGAAAGATGAACTGCTGCTACTTAACAGATTAAACACAACATGCCCAGACATAATTCTAGCACAGAGATTGCAGACTGTATTCAACACTAACGTGTATAACAACTTCAACAGTTACACAAATAATTTAACAAATAATGTTAAATTAGTATTAACTAACTTAGTAGCTCACATAGCGTATTAGCGTTCAATAACATTAGCATAGTCACGAGGGAACAAATACACACAATGAAAAATGACATACACAACATCATGTAAATAGAACCCACCTTCTGGCATTCAACCACAGCAATAAACCAAAAACCCCCAAGTTGCTGGTGAGAGGACACAAGGAAAAAATGCTGGCTATCAGCAGCATTCAAGTAGTGTTAGCATAGATATGGTGAGTTTATTGATGTAGCACATATCAATTTCCACAGTGAAAACACTATCAATAAACAAACCACAACACTTCAACCAAGCAAACAATGTGTAAACAGTGGGCTTTCTAACACAGCCGCCCCCGACTGTCTGCACAGACCGTCGAATCCAAGGTAGAAAGGCCACTCAGGTACGTGGATCCTTATCATCATCTTCAAGCTTAGGGAGTGAGACCAAGCAGGCTACTGGTCGAATATATGTTCAATCTTTGACCTTGACGGCAGCAGTCCGGATGCATCCGTCAGCTCCAGGGTAAGTGGGCGTTACCTTACCGACAGGCCATAAAGCTCATGGGAGCTGAGGATCAACTATGAGCACCACTTGGTTTGAGGCACTGCGCGTCCTTCTGCCGAGAGGCTTAGCATTTACAATGCCTTCCGCCTCCGCATGGACCGTACGAAGCACAGTTTCAGGGACCGTCTGCTCCTTGAGTACAACCTTAAGAGCAGTTTTTCATGGACCTGATCTCTCTCTCCCAGGCACCACCGAAGTGGGGAGCACTGGGGGGCAATCTGCTGCTCTGCCAAACGCTCCTTCAACTGAGGCGCCATGGT
This sequence comes from Rhamphochromis sp. 'chilingali', assembly GCF_963969265.1. Taxonomy (NCBI): domain Eukaryota; kingdom Metazoa; phylum Chordata; class Actinopteri; order Cichliformes; family Cichlidae; genus Rhamphochromis; species Rhamphochromis sp. 'chilingali'. The sequence goes on from NC_137934.1 coordinate 25,694,270, forward strand.
TGCTCTCGGGCTCTACCGACAAAATTTGTCCTGTTGTCGCACAGGAGCTCAAAAGGTTTGCCTCTTCTGGCAATAAAGCGCCATACCGACATCAGGAAGGAGTCAGTGTCAAGGCTCTCGAGGAGGTCCAGATGCCCACAACGGGTTGTCATGCACTTGAAGACTATATCCCAACACTCCTCTGTTTGACATCCAATTTTCACAGGAAAGGGTCCAAAACAATCGACTCCAGTTGAATAAAAGGGTGGTTTTTAATGCAGACGAGCTGGTGGCAAATCTGCTATCTTAGGAATGGAAGGATTGGCACGCCTGGCACGCCTGACACTGCATGCAGTCCCTCTGCATGCAGTGGGCTTTCTAACATATATATATATATATATATATATATATATATATATATATATATATATATATATATATATATATATATATATACATACAGTGTAGAGCTGGGCGATATAAGATCTTTTCATATCACGATATGTTTTTTTCATTTCAGGCGATAACGATATCTATCACGATATAAGCCAAATAACTATATTTGTAAGATTTAAACGTGCCGTTGCTCACAAGTAAAATGTGAAATAATCAGCAGCTTGTTTTTATTTAAATATTTATTTCCCATAATAAGTTCAACAAGGTAGATGTACTTAAGGAACATGAGACTTTTTCAGATAAATAAAGGCAAATATTGCAAACTACACAAAAGGCAGCCACTAAAGCGTTTAAGTTTCAAAATAGAACAAACGAAACAGACTAAATTGTCAATTCCACTTAGAAACAAAATATTAATTCTAAAAATAAATCTTAGTTTGTTTTACAGAAGAACAGACAAAACTGACTAACTTTTGTCAATATCAAATAAACTGAGAACTAAAAGGAAATTCTCAATCTCTCCTTGTTGTATAGCTGAGCTTTTCAAACAGTTTTAACAGTTACTTTAGTCTGACAAAAGCCGAATGACGAATTAGCGCTTCCAGTCAGAGACTGAGGCTACGTCCACACGTACACGGGTATTTTTGAAAACGGAGATTTTCCGTTTTCGTTTTAAAAAATAATCCCGTCCACACATAAAGGCAGAAATGAAGGAAAACGCTGCTATGAACATGCCAAAGCAGCAGGTGGAGCTAGATTCTTAACCGTGCAGAAATGTTGGCCAATCAGAAGTCTAGAAGCCTCGGTGGGAAAAAGTAAACAAAGCTGGGGCATAGAAGCAGAACCGAGTCGTATGTGTGGACGGACAGTAACTGTGTGTGTATGTAAGCATTTAAACACTGCAGAGAGTAGAATTAACAGTAACAGTATTGTAGAAATTCATTTCACTGAAACAATAACGTGGCGCACAGTGTGACGTCAAAAAATGCGCACACCTTTGACGCTGCGTTTTCTCCGTTTTTCTAGTCCACACGTAAATGCAAAAACGGAGTTTTCAAAAATCTTCGTTTTCAGTGACCAAAAACGCCGTTTACGTGTGGACGAAAGGTGCAAACGCATAGAAAAATCTGCGTTTTCAAAAATACCCGGGTAGCGGGTGGACGTAGCGCATGCACCAGTTTATTGTATTTCCAGACTTGCTTTCGGCACAATTTAAAGTGCACGCTACTCTGTTTTTTGTCAGACTTGAAATAGCCGAAATACCTTCACACTACGGAACTTCTATGGCTCTTCCGTTCGACAATCTCTCCGGCATTGGAACCATCATCTGTTTTCTCTTCGGTCACGCTCGGTTGATTTTTCTAGTCGGCGCACTCATTTCCTCCATTACCCGGGCGGTACAGTGGCTGGCTGCTTCCCAAACAAATACACATGTGCGGCTTGGCACTTGTGCTGTACGTAACAAGTCACGTGACGTGAAGCTGCGGCTGTGATTGGTTCGGCTCTGCTCTACGTAATTTGGATTGGCTGTTCTTTTTTTTTAAGAGGACAAGAGCAGCGAGGTCTATCGCGATAGTTTAATTTTTCTATCGAGAAAAAGTTATATCGCGATACATATCGTTATCGTTCTATCGCCCAGCTCTAATACAGTGTAAAGAAAATCATGCAGTCCTCACTTGGAGACCATTTTCATTGACTGTAAATTGTTTTATTCACCACAGGAGTGTTACTCTGTGAGACCTCATTCACCTTGCAGTAGCTACAATAAAGTGCTTTGTGACTCTTCAGTTACTCCCATTCTAGCATCTCAGCCAGTTCCTTCTGAACAGTTTGTCTTTTATGTTCAGGTAACCTGTACAGCTATGAATGCACCGTCACACCAGGTCATATTTTGAAATGGTGCTCTATGAACATAGTACGACTGGGCTGGAGGGAGAACATATGTGCAAAACACTACTTTAATGCAGTAACATTCGCTCTCTGGGTCTGTGTGAGATGGTCATCACAGTGGAGGGAGGTGGAAAGGGTAGAATTTAGAAACTCTGGCCCCAACTCATCTCTTTCCTTCACCAGGCTCACCACAGAAGCAGTTTTCGGATTCTCCCCATGCCTCTTCTGAGCCTAGCCCCTCTGTTGTATAGGCACTGGTGACACACTGCAAACAGTTTCTAGCCAGAAATCCCATTTGTATTTATCCTCGTCAATGAACTTACGAATCATTGAGTCTTATTCAGCAGCTCCACCAATCCATCTGTCTGAGGGTGGTAGACGCTAGTTCAAACAGATTTAATGCGCATTAATACAGTCATTTTATTATGAAAGACATGAACAATGTGTTCTAGTCAGTCAGTATCTCTTTCAGGACACCGACTTGGGGGTAACACGAAACAGCGCCGGTTTGTACAAATGCTGCACAGTGGCACTGCTTCAGGATATCGAATTGCACTATCCACCAGAATAAATGCAAAGAGATATCCCTGTGCCATCTGGTTAAATGGCCTGATGAAGTCCATGCCAATGCGCTCAAATAGAACCTCTATTAATGGTAATGGACAAAGAGGCGCTTTTGGAATAGCTGGCTGCTTTACCAGCTGATGTTCCTGTGCAGGATGCACACCACTGGCACATATCACCCTGGACCCCCTGTCAATCAGGCCATATCTCATGTGACCAGGCTTTGGGTTATAATCAGCCGGATGGAAAATTATTTCTTAGTGACAACAACTGAGTGTTCTCTTCCTGTGTGTGAGTGTCAGAACTCACTCAAAATAATCTGTCCTTAATCATTACAAAATGTGGCAATGTCAATGTTGTGCTAGGGTGCACCATGTGCCATCATTTTCATCACTTATTTAAAGTAACAGGGAGGCGTGATAAGCTGATAGAATTCCGGTGTGTCAGCCTCCCCTGCAGCCACGCCACAAACCACGCCCATCATATTTTAGTAGATTTTTATTAGGATTTTTTTTATTTTGAGTTATTACAATCATAAAGGACAAGACCCGGGGACAGAAAAGAAAAAGAAGTAAGGGAGACAAGTGAACAGAAGGAGTGGGAGAGAAGAAGAGGGATATAGAGTGAACGAGAGAGAGGGGAAAAAACACTGAAATCTGCTTCAGCACCTGCCAAACAAAAAAAGAGAAACCACAGCAACAACCAACATATGCATACGTAACAGTAAATAATAAATATACTGAACAGCACACAGTATTAATAGTATATGATATATTTAGAGGCAGTAGCCGACCAAGACGTGTCTGCGCTTGTATTCATAAAGTTTCTCCACGTAAGTGTGTAATATTGTGTGTGGGGAGCCACAGCCCTTCTCCAAAGGACATGAAGCAGGCATGGAGGAGACCTGGGCTCCAGACATCCAGAGGCCTCCAGAGCACGAGAGCTCTAGGAGGACCACCACAGGACAATCACAACACCCACTCAGAAAAGAGCAGAGGAGAGCCCTACGTGCTTTGACGAGACCACAGGCTCCACCGGCAGCAGGCTGTACCAGAGCAGACCAAGCCCCGGGGTCAGACCCAAGGGCCCCCTACCCTCCAGGAGTGGTCTGACAGAGCCAGGGGGGAAGGGGGCTTCTGAACAGAGAACGAGGGTATGAGAAGACCCAGTGCCTCACTTCACACGCTCATATGTGGTATTGATGCACGCTGTTCTAAAGTGCATTTAAAACTGGGGAAGGGTTTTATATGCTTCCCTGGTTTTAAATGTTGGTGCCAACAACCCTCAATGTCTACATGCACAAAACTGAGACACAGGTGGCCAGGAGGTGACAGAGGAGCAATACCTCCCCTGCACCTAAGTGACACACCTGAAACTCAAGGCCCTGCATGTGTAGTGGTGTGATGGACCCGTTCCCCAAAATCTACCAGGGGCAGGGGGCCCAGGCCCATAGCATCAGTACCACAGAGCCAGAGGCGGCCCGCCCGACCACACCGCAGAGGAAAAACTACCCCACCTCAACATTCAGTCAACTCCCAGACTACATAAGACAATAGACACCCAGGTTGAGTTCATCCCTGTGCTAGGGCCGGGCTCCTGCACATGTACCAACCCATAACCCCAACCAGCAGTCAAGCCCCCCAGGCCTGTTACCAGTCTGGTAACCTACAGCGGCCTGGACAGAGAGAGTCAGAAGAACACCACCCAAGAGCCACCAAAGCCCCATCCCAGCTAGGACCACAGACCCCACCAAACCTAGTTTGGCCTGCCCTACGGTGGCCTGGAAAGTAGGGCAGGCTGGATTAACCTGTAAGAGCTATTTATACTAGTGTGGATTAATACTCAGATTTTTATCGTTACTGCTTCACAAAGAGTTAAAAACTGTGTGTCCACAGTTCAGACTTTTTTAATGCAGGATATGCTATTGAAACAATTTGGTTTCAGAGCAAAAGCAGAACCAAATAATAATAATCAAACCATCAAATTACTTGAATTGTACTTATCTAACCTACTCTAAGCTAATGCTGACTTTGTCCTGATCTTTCGGAGGAGAAAGATTGGAGAAATGGACATGCCACCTTTGCGGACATAATCCAATAGGAAAGTTTTGGAAGTTGTATTCCAGTCAGAAAAATGCCAATCCTCTTGAATTCATAAACTGAAATTACAAAAATGAGCAGGGAAAAAGTTAAAAATCATGAATCTAATTAGTGGGTACAGTGATGCCATGGGTTGCTCCTCTAGTGTTAGTTGCTATAATTTCCAACTGTGGACTCCAAGAGCCAAATCTTCTTCTCATTGCGAGAACTAGAGGAAGTAACAATGCTGCACTCTCTGTTATAGTCTGCCAAGTGCCCATTTGCATCCCCCTCTCTCTCTGCCTCTTTCTCTCTGATTGTTGACATACCTGATGTCCAGCCACACATTATCATCCTCCCTTTCTCTCACTTTTCCACACACAAGATCTGGGCTTTGTGCCATGTTTACTTTCTTTGCTGGTACACACAATCCCAGCACAGAAGCGCACACACACATGCACCTAACCACAGTAAATGTCCAAAAGTCAGATATTAAAACATTATTACTGAAACTGCGTTTTTCTTCCATCATATTTAGTAGACTTTCATTTTGCTCGGTAACGCCAAGGTGTGAAAAAGGCGTGGGTCAGTATCAGAGGTTTTGGGTGAAACCACGGTGAGACGTTGCCTCACACTATTATGTGAGCCACTGACATCACCTGACGCAAGATGTGAGTGGGATTGAGGTGCCTTGGAAATGATCTCAAAATTGCATTGTAGGTGGTAGAGAGTTGGTGTCATAAGCCACCCCCTCTGGTCGTTTAGAGTGGACGTAGATGGCCTCTTTCACTCCTCTTTCAAACCATCTGTCTAAAATGTGAACATCTGCATCCTCAAAAGAGTGACCTTTAACCTTTAGATGAAGATGTACAGCTGAGTCTTCTCCTGCCGAGGTGGCTCTTCATTGTTATGCTATGCATTTATGGAGTGGCTGTTTGGTATAGCCAATGTAAACGTGTGAGCTTTCCTAGCTGCACTGCACAACATACACTATACTGTTTAGCTTCTGTGTGGATGTGTGGTCCCTGGCTCAGCTGCAGGGGAGGGGTGGTGCAGTGAGCTCAAGGGGGCGGTGCTGGGGAGGCAGGTGAGGCCATAGCTGGTCATGATCTGCCTAACAAAGAGTCTCCTTTTTTATAGTGAAGCTGGAGACCGGAGCGAGAGGAGTGTGTGTCCTGAGACCAGCTGCAAAGTTGGTGAATCGGGTATTGAACCAAGCAACACTGTATGTGAGAAACTGCAATAAACACTCCTAGACGTGAACACAACAACAGTGTGTCGGGTCTGTCTTTACAGGGAGTGTTGTCTTTGGGAGTGTGTGGCTGGCTTTGAAGTGCACAAAGATGTTGTGTTTGGAGAAGACTCTCCTGAGTTTCTCTGATAAACCGGCTACATAAGGGATGGCAGCATTGTTCCATTTGTCCTTCTGATTCTCCCTAGTCGGTGTCTGACCTTCTTTCCTGTGCGGTTTTGCTGATTTGATGAAAGCCGAGTTGGGAAAACCACATGTTTTAAGAGTTTTCTTTAAACGTGTGCTTTCTTTTTCCCTTCTGGCTTAGAGAAAATGTTTTCTGCCCGGTGTTACAGGATCCTGATTACTCCCAAGTTTGTGTTCTAGAGGGTGGTGGGAGTCAAAGAGTAGGTACTGGTCTGTGAGTGTGGGCTTGTGGTAAACCTTAGTGTTGAAGTTTCCATTCTCGTCAACGTGCACAGCACAGTTCAGAAACAGCAAACTATACCTTTGTATGTTCCCTGGTGAACTTTGTTTCTATTCACCGAGTCAAAATGAACAGTGAAGGGATCTACTCGGGTTCTGATTTAGACCCAGGTGTCATCCACATATCTGTGCCAGGGGCTAGGTGCTGTTGCTTTAAAAGAGCCAAAAACTTTGCTTTTCACTTCCTCCATGTACAGTTTGGCTACAATAGGTGACACTGAGGAGCCCATGGCACATCCATGTTTTTGTCTGGAGAAACCCTTGTTGTATTTAAAATATGTGGCCTTAAGGCAGAAATCTAACAGTGTGCAAAGCTGATTGGGGGTAAAGCTGGTTCTGTTTTCTAAGGAGCTGTCTTGCTGTAGTTGTTTTCTGACACTCTCCACTGGTTGAAGGGATACAAATGAAAAGGGAGACCACATCAAAGGACACTATGGTTTCATCTCCATCCCAGTGTAAGGTTCTGGACCTTGTTTGTGAAGTCAGTTTGATGTGATGGAGTGTGTTCCAGGCAAGGGGAGCTAGTGGGTGGTGAGGTTCTTGGAAATGTTGCAGGTGGCTGAGTTTATACTGCTACTAATGGGTCTAAGGAGGATTTCTTTTCTGTGGATCTTCAGAAGTCCATATATACAGGGTTTAGCATCCTCTGGATACAGATGATGTTAAGTAGAATGGTCAGTGGATTTTTCCATTTCAAGTTGTTGTCGGCAACTGATGACTTTCTTTTCGTAGTTACTTGTGGGGGCTTGCTTTAAGACTTCATAAGTATTGTCGTCACAGAGTTTAGAACAACAGTGCACCTCCCTTGTCGGCTGCTAATGTTTTGTGATGTTTTGGTCTTTGCTCAGGGACGTGATGGCCTTCTTTTCTTGTATTGTGAGGTTGGATGGAGACATTTCTGTACTGGAGAGGGTAGCTGAAACCTTTATTGTGATTTGTTCTGCTTCAGATTGTGTTAATTTATTAATCCTTAATTCTGTTTCTGTGGCTGTGATAAGATCCACTATGGAAAGCTGTAGTGGAGAAATGGCAAAATTGAGTCCTTTGGCTAGCACTTTTTTTTTTTTTTAGATTCAGTCAGGTTCCTAATATAATAGGCTTTTCACCCACTTAACCTGGCTGTCTTTGGTTTTGGTATCTTTGTGCTCTTGTCTAAATGGTTTAGGTATTGACTACACAATTTAGACGTTTTTAATGCAGGGTATTTTATTGAAGCAATTGAACAGAGGAAAAGCAGAATCAAATAATGGAGAATGAAGCCCAGTTGCTTTCTTCCCTCCTTAGACTACCATGAGCTGGATGACAGAGAACCTAAACAGACATTTAGACCTCAAATAAGGCCTCAGACATATTGTCCGACAAAAGGCAAGATGCAGGAGTGAGAAGCATCTTGGGATATGAGTGTGAAGGTGTGGGGTGTTTAGGACCCCACTGGAAGGTAATAAGAAAGTTTTACAAAGAATGAAACTAGTCTCACACCTGTTTTCTAATAGAAAGCACAACATTGTGTGAGAATAGTGCTGTCTTGCCCTTAGTTTTCTCTCAGTGTCTGTTAACCTTCTCTGTATTTCTCTAGCTAGTTAAGTGCGCCTATGCAATAACACACTTCTTATTATTTGTCGGATTTTAATCTTATTATTCATCAAAAACAAATCTGAAGAGAAAGCCAGTCATCAGATTTGATGTGACTAATAGGCTTATAGATGAAAAAAAAAAAAAAACACTGAAAAACAACATGTGTTTCAGCCAGAAAAGACCACCCAAATTATCTAAGAGTCAGTTATGATTCATATAAACATTATCATTAAAAACCTGAGGTCATAATGATAAACAACATTCAAGGCCTTACAAATGGATGACATGAGACAAGGAATTGCTGTTTCCTTACAGTGATAGTGCCACTGCTGAAGTTGTGGACATCTGCTTTGTGTTAAAGAGTACACTGGGCCTCTCACATGATGAAATCCTGCCTGGTGCTCAACAGCACAGCAAGATACTCTCATTGTTCTCTCCTCCCCCTCCAACACTAGCCAATCAGAAACCAGCAAACCCTAAGGAGATGTTAACCAACTCTGCCAACTGTCCTCCTCCAACTTTCCATACTTTGGTCCCTCTAAACCTGTCTTTATGATGCATTGACTTCATGTGGGAATACACCTATTGAATGTCTTTATAGATAATGAAGCACTGATACATAATGGTATTGGTTATGTTTAGGATCTTTAAAGAAAATCATAATTAATAATATTTTGGATAGACCTTTGTAGGTGCTGTCTTTGGTCACATGTACTGGAAAGTCTTCTCTTTTTTTGCTTTCTTGCTTATCTAATGAAACCTTGAACATCCTGTACAGTTCATATTTTAGAAGATGTGAATGTAACATTAGATGGAGAACAGCTGTGTGGGTTTCCCCCTCAAATGCCTTGACAACCAGGATCCCTTACAATAACAAACTGGTTTCTTGCTTGTTTTCCCTCTTGCGTCATTCTTCACATTCCCCTTGTAAAAAAAAAAAGGAAGAAAAAAAGGAAGAGAAAAGCAGCACCAAATGTTTCTCTCCATGTCTCCATTATTTCAGCTTTACATTAGTTTTGGATGACTTAGGATTAAACAGACTGTTTTGGACATAACCATAAATTTTAATTTAAACAGTTAATAATAGAAAACTATGAAGGTTTGTAATATCCCCTTGCTGTTATTTAGTTTAAAATGTAAAAACAAGTTATAATAACTAATTATATGTCAGGAACTGCAGGTCTGTTGGGATTTTCACATAAAACCATAACAGCCACTTACAGAAAGTATTAAGAAACAACCCCTGTCAGTGGATGTTGGGTTAAAAATTACACTTCACAGACAAAACCTGTTGTAATCTCCAAATTGTTCTGTTTTCAGTCCCACTGAGACAGATTTACAAAAAGCTCCTGGCCTTGCAGTCCACATACAAAATATTATGAAAAAATAGGTGGTAAGAGCTCACTCACTCAATTTAAGTGCAATACTTCCATTATATTTGGTATGTGATAGAATGGGAGAAGAGTATCATTATTTAGGTACTCTTCACCAATCATCAACATTGATGTTGTCATGTTAGTGGTAGACAATAAGTAGAGTTGTGCTTATATAGCAACTATATTTTTCAACTCTGAGCATTCAAAGCGCTTCCTGATACAAGCATCATTTACCTACACATTTATACATTTATTCTACACATCTGAATACTTTCTAACGATCACACACATACTCACACTCAAGTGGATGCAAAACCAGCTCCAAATGTTTCTCTCTCCATGTCTCCATTATTTCAGCTTTACATTAGTTTTGGATGACTTAGGATAAAACAGACTGAACATTCTGGACTTAACTATACATTTTAATTTAAAATTTATGGGGTTTTTTCTGAGGTCCAAAGAAATTAAGTCTGAAAAAGTGTGTGTGTGTGTGTGTGTGTGTGTGTGTGTGTGTGTGTGTGTGTGTGTGTGTGTGTGTGTGTGTCGTCCTGGCAACAGATAACACTGATTCGTGTAACAGAGGTTCCCAACAGCCCTGGACTACATGTCAAACCAGCGTCCCATGCAGGCAGTGGAGTCACTGGCAAACATAGTAGGGGAGCTAGCTGCCATACACCTGGTCACTAGATCTGGCTTCTCTCTGGCACCTTCTCTTCTCCCCCTGGTCCACATTCCACCAGATGGGGGAGGAAGACGACCACCGGGCAGTCTTGGAGAAGTTCCAGGCATGCTGGTGGCCCAAGAAGGAATAGGTACCGTTCTGAGAATGCCTTTGCACTCACTACTTTTAATGGAGGTCCCATTTGAGCGCCTTGGCATGGACCTCTTCATGGATTATGGAACGCGATATGTTGAATGCTCCCCCTCTGCCAAGGAATCTGGTTTCATGTACTGTGCCACCAGGTCTGTAATTTAAATATGGACATGTCTGGTATATTCCAATCCCAGCTAAAAGCTCAGAAAAACATTTCTATGACCACCAAACGCAGCCTAAACAAACAAAGAGCAGGTAAATGGGTTCCGTGAAAAGATGCAAACACAAAGTACACATCCCCGCTTTCACCTGACCGCATGTACGCGGACAACGTCTCTGCTGAAAGCACAGAAAGCACAGATCTTGCAGATTCTTGGAAGTTCCAAAAATGCACTGAAACAGCAGCAAAAGACCAAAACTAAACTTCACCGTTGAAAAAAATTTGCTGTCTGGCTTCCAAAGACTCCACCGCTATAAAACCATTTCCCGCACTCTCCCATCGTGCTTCATTAGCAGTTTCCTATCATGAATCTATATTTTCGGTCTTATTTGCTTGTTTACGCACAGACACATTGCACAACACTCTGCTGTTGTGTAAAGTGTGGTCATCCATTCACTTTTTTTGCTTTGCAAAAAATGACCCTTGACAAGAGCTTAATGTCTAATATTCAATATTAAATTTGAACTGTCACAGATGGTGCCAACTTTTCTCTGTTTCGCTTCAGGAGCATCAGTCTTTCCACAGGTAATGCCCACATGCTGATACATTGTTTTCTTCAGCTTTTGGTTTATTGCGCCAATTTTCAAAGGGAGTATATGCTATAAAAGATGAGACAACTTCATATTTTTGTGTTCCATCCTCACTTACTCTGACACAAAAGCATCCACTGTGACGCTTACACCTAGAATTAAGTCTCTCGAATGTTAGCTTAATATTGATATCAAGATGGTTTGCACAATTTGTAATTGTTGAGAAATATCGAATTCATTTTGGGCAAGTGGGAAAAGTCTTCACCTTAAATAATAGTGGGGCATAGACATTGGCTCCGGTGCTGAATTGCTAACCATACCCATGTTTATTGTGATGTCACTAAGCAGCTACATTTAAAAACCTCAGTCAAATTGCAATAAAATTAATGATTGCTACAATATGAATGTGTCTGCAAATAGCAACAGATTCTCTCCTAACAAGTTTGCCCTCTATAGTTCTATAAAACAAGGCACTTTCTAGAATTTTGATTTGAAAGCTGTTTGTTTGTTTGTAACAAATAACAATGCAGACCTGTTCATTTGCATGAACCAGGTCTGCATTGTTATTTGTGCTGTTTATCCAGTAGTCAAGACTACAAAAGTTTGTGTTGAAAACGTCCATATTTAAATATATTAATCTCTTAATTAATGAGCAAACCCACTGAAAATGACCAAAGCTTTACCACTTTTACTGTCATTCTTGATATGTATTTACATCATGAAATTATAATTTAACAGTTTTATCTTTTAAATAAACAGCTCTTCCTTTTCCAGGATTCAGCTACTGAAACACTGGAGGCATGATTAGACCGTGGCCACCAAGCAAGTTGGCCAGCCTTCCCAGGCACTGCTCCCTGAATCTGCTGCAAAAGATCTTATTAAAAAGAACAACAAAAGAAATCTTCTGCTTTGTTACACGATAAACTACAAAAATGTAAACTGTACAAATGTGCAACAGTAAAGTTTTGTACAAATAATCATCTTTATCATTGTGTGGTAATCCAGGGTGGTGGAAAGAGAAGGCTAGGGTATGTAAAATCTGCAGTGCAGACCATTCAGTGCATGAAACACATGCTGAGCATGGTGTGTAACAGTGGGGAGTTTAGAAAGATATCTTTCTTTCGGTGACTCAAAAGCTTCTTTAAAAGCTCTTTTTTAAATCTGGAACCACAGGTAAGCCTGCAGTGCTCAAATGAGGTGATACAGTACTATAAGGTCACATGGATCAAATAGGGCCTTTTATGCAAGACCTTGTATGTGGTGAGAAGGATTTTAAGGATTTCTTGCTGCAGCATTTTGGATCAACTAGAGGCTTTTCACTGAGTTTTTAGGATATCCTGATAATAACGAATTCCAGTAGTCCAGCCTGGATGTGTGTCTAGGGTGGGTTTCTTTTTTAGTCACCTTTTTCACTCACTGTGTGTTTATACATCATTCTGCATTATCAATCATTAGTTATTATTAATGTCTGGCTCTCTTCCACAGGCTTCGTCCTGTCTTCCTCCGGTCACAGCAGATGGTTGCCCCTCCCTGAGCCTGGTTCTGCCAGAGGTTTCCTGCTGTTAAAAGGGAGTCTTCCTTCCCACTGTCACCAAAGCGCTTGCTCATAGGAGTCATTTGATTGTTGGGAGTTTTCTGTTTTCTTTGTATTGTTGTAAGGTTACAATCTAAAGCACCTTGAGGTAACTATTTATGATTTGGTGCTATACAAATGAAATTGAACTGAAAATTGAACTTCAGAAAAGGTCTGTAGCTCCCAGCATTCAACGTTGCTTCTGTATTTTTCTTGCCTTGATGTCAGCAGCTTCTCCTCCTCCTTTGGCCACTTTATTATCCCAACAGGACATAGCTGAACTGGCCATCGGGCATACCGGGCATTTGCCCGGTGGGCCGCTGGCGATTTTTTTGTTTTTATGGGCCGATGGATTTTTTTTTATTTTAGGAAGGGTATATATAATGAAAGGTGTTGGATTGGCCAATTGGTCATGATCGACTCTGGGCTGGACCAATTACAGCCGAGGAGGCTGGATGCACCACCCCCCCCCCTTGTTTAGCAATCACGTGGTTTTCGCGCATTGCATGCCGGGAACTCGTGGCAAAACAATCCAAGTACCGCATCAAATGCAAGCGTTTGCAGCACCGCTAAACGTTCATTCTCCGGTTCCAATACCTTCTTGTTTTTTCTTTGCCGCACAAAAAAGGAATGTACAAAACAAAAGGAGAACAATGCCGGTCCGTACAAAGACAGACTCGACGAAAAGACAAAGAAAAGATACGAGGAAAAAATCAAAGGAGTGAAAGGGTCAGACCCTTAGGAGCACCCAGAGTGGACAAAGGACGTCAGCGTGCTGCCCAACTTTCACCACGCTCAGATTTATAATCATACGGTTCTTGGAGTGAGTGCATACACTCATGAAGTTTAGTAACTTCAGGTCACTGCAACAAGCCCAGGTACAGTTTACCGACGGATGGGTGCAGGACCTTGAAATGCACCGTGTAGAACGAAAGACCATCGTACGTATCATAAGTTTACCAGCCTCACAAATCGTCCTCATAGATACACATTCGTTAACCGTTTATTAATATAACCTTTGAGCTCAACGGTAATTAATTAGTAGTGGAAATAATTTCTGGTAGCATCACAGAAATGTAGCAGTGACAATAATATTGTATGCTGTAATCGCACTGGACAATTAGTGATACAAAACAACTGTGAATAAAAGTATATGTTTTTGTTAATGTACCATAATAACAGAAGCGAAACACAATATTGTGTCAGGACAATTCACTATTTATGCACAATAAATAAAGGAGCATAGCGCGACAATTTCTGTTCAGCGCCAGACTTGCTTGTAACCTATATCACCTAACTACAACAAAACTCTGACCTTTGTGGGAATGCTTGGAGCAGACTAACATGTGAGCTGAAGTGTTCTGAGACGTTATATTTGGTATATCCAGACCATCCGTCGGCTCTTACTTCGGAAACATGGCTTAAAAAATTTCTCTTCAACGACGTAATCCGATAAAAAAAAAAACGATCTCTTTACCCGTCGGCTTCCCGTGGCTGTCATGCGACCAGCTATTGCAGTTAATAATACAACAGCTTCTTGGCATTTTTTGGGTTTCTTTTTATCGCTAGTACCTCTTGCCACAAGTTCCCAGAATCCTTTGCGGTTTTACCCCTGAATGACGTCACATTTTCAATCTTTATCCTGGTGGGCCGGTCTCTTGTCAAAATGCCCGGGCCGATTTTTTGTCCCAGTCCAGCCCTGCAACAGGATAACTGGTTTTCACCAGGGTGTAGGTGTTGACTGCCAGGATCTTGTTCTTCCCATTCAGCTGACTCAAGACGTCTATACAAGTATTTGGTGATTGTTTTTGAGAAAGGTTGGTGGGACTGAAAGAAATTTAAGTCCCCCAGCTAACCTCTCATTACATCTGAGTGAGATAAGAAGGACTTGACGTCCAGCCTTTTATATCAGCGTGCCAAAACAGAGTTTGTCAGCTTGTGCTTTTGCTAATAGTAAATCATTTTTAGTTCTAATCAAAGTAATATATATGATTTTAAAAAGAAGCTATATTACGTATAATGTGATTGACAAACACTGTCACCAAAAGAAAAAGTGATGCTGTGTAAATGAGTTAGAAAGATATCATGTCAGAATTATAATGAGTCATAATGCTTATGTGAGACTTAGCTGATGATAAATCCTGTTGAAGTGTAAAGGAAAGTATATTTAAATATGATTATTCATATGTGATGAAATTATGTTAAACATAGAAAATATATATTGCTATAAGAGCTGTGTAACACCCCAAAGTTTCTCATCTGTGGGAAAATAAAGGTTTCTGGTCTATTCTATTCTATTCCATCAAGGAAAGCAGTGTTTGCCGTGTCAAATATAAACTAATTTAAATAGACATAATATAAAAGACACCACATCTCAGACATCGCTGTCTTAACTCATGTGCCCTCCTCAAATTTTGCACACTTCGACACCTTCATTGACAAAATTGTACACGCACAAAATCTGCCATAAAATGTTCAGAGAACAGAATTTTTTCTCCTTTTTTCATAAATCAAAAATGATCAAACATGATATTTTCAGGAGTTTGAAGGTCCATCAACAGAGTATGGATGACAGGAGTAAAAGGCAGCGGATTTCAAAAATTTGACAAAAAAAATTTCCTGTAACAATCTAAGGCACGAGGTATAATACAGAAAAAGTGATTGCCAAATCAAACTTAGAAGGAAAAAAATATACAAAAATGCCCAAGGAAGCCCTGTCAGTTAATATATCCATCCATCCTTTACATTATTGCCATCTTGTGGCAGCTGTGCATATTTCAGTCTCGCTGCAAACAGTAGTCATCTCTGTGTCTGATCATGAGTCCATCTACTGTTAACGTTGAGCGGAGCTGGGCAAGCTGAGAGGCAAGAAGCATTTTTCTGGTGGTTTGTGAATGGGCCGTGGTCTTTGATGGGAAACTGACGGGAGACCATTGTGAGAGGCAAGCTGCTGCCAGTCAACTTTTACTGCGTTAATATCAGTTATGATCTGTGCTTCGTATAGAAACATGGCTATCATTAGCAACTGGAGAGCATCAGTGATTGTAAGAGACGAGTCTCTTCTTGCTAACCACCAACATGTGTGAAAAAGTTGTTAATAACTCCATTAATACATTATTAGCAAAGAAAGCTGTGAGAATGATCAAGAGGGGGTGACAGGTCTGACCATGTCCGGCCTAATAAAACGGGCAAGCTGAGACTCGCAGCATTTTCACATCAGCATCTGTTAGAGTATCTGAATGTAATATGTTTGGCCAGCTGTTTTTCCAACACATATTCATTTTCATCATTTGTATTAATAATATCGTCTTTGAAAAGATGTGTGCCTGTTTTTGAGATCATGAACAACTGATTTTTTTTCCAGACACTTGATCCTCACAGGACAGTCACCACAAAATGTGATTTATAGAATATGGTGCTGAACATTAAACAGAAATATTTTTTAAATTGATATTTTATGCACAATCTAAAAGTACGGCTTTATGTGCAGTGAGGTGGGTTGGGTTTTTTTTGTTTGTTTTTTTAAATAGTGTTTTATTGTTTTTTTTTCCTAAAGAAATGCCTTGAAAAATTCCTCCACCACTTGTCATTTTCAGCTAACAATAAATATGTTTTTGGTAATATAGTAGATATTTATTTAACTATGGTAGTAGTACCATTTTTTCAATTCTTCAGCCTGGAAGGAGAACAGAAGGGTGAAGACAGACATCAGACAGACAGCATAAACGGTATGACTAATGGTTTTGTGCGCGCGCGTGTGTGTGTGTGTGATGTAGAAAGGGGTGAGAATAGGAAAAGGTCTTATGCATGCAGAGTTGGACACCTTGGCATGATTCAGGCTTGCTGGCTAAAGAAGGTAACTGCACTCCATGAGCACTTGGTAGCACAAATGAACCAGCTGCTAATAGATATATAATAATAGATACATAACTGAAGGCAGGACAGTCCTGATCCCAGAAGGGACCGGGCCCATCCAACTATGGGAAAATAATCTGCCTCATCAAAATATATGGAAGCTCCTGTCAGGAAACATGGCAGCTAAGATGGCTCAATACATGAGTGGGGCACAGAAAGGGATTGGCAGAAACACCAGAGGGACAAAACACCAGCTACTGGTAGACAGAGAAGTCACTTGAGACTATAAGACAAGAAAGCGTATGACTCAATGCTTCACACGTGGATCCAGGAATGCCAAAAACTGTACAAGATCAACAGGAAACTAGGAGCTTTCATCAGGAGTTCAGTGGTGATTTGGCAAACAACCTTAGAGGCCAACTTCAAGAGAACTGCACACACTGCTAACATCTACAATGACATCGGAATGTCATTTGGACCGGAGAAGTGTAGTTAGATGGTAACAAAGAAAGGGAAGGTCATTAGGACTGAGGGGATTACACTACCTGAAGGCAACATCACAAACAGAGGTAACTTAGCTACAAGTACCTCAGAATCAGCCAAATGGGAAGAACAAGATCTTGGCATTCAAAAACGATGCTCTGCTGGTCATCAGATATCCTGCTGGTATAAGTGCACGAGTAATGTTGCTGTTTTAAAGCTATTGTTTGTGGGAAAACTTCTGTCAGGATTTAGGAACAGCGATGCTCCCCCTGCTGACTTTGTCTCCATTTCCTCCTCTTGCTATAGATATAATACCCAAACACCTTTTGTAATAACAAGAAAGCTATGTGTCATGGTCCTGGGTCGTGTGACCCAGTGTTGAGGAGTTTTATGTATCTTTTGTATTGATTTATGCTTTAGCTTAGTTCATCTAGTTAATTTCTAGGGTGCTGTTTAGCCCTTTGTTTCTTAGTTGTTTATGTCATCTCCCTGTACTCAGTCTCCCTGGTTCGTGCGTCTACCTGTCATGCATCATGTCTGCGTGGTTATGTTTAGTTCATGTCATGTCTAATCTCCATGTTTCCTGTTTTACTTTGAAAGTCTGTATTCAATGTCAGTGTATTTAGTTTCACTTTTCCTGTCCTGTCTTTAGGTTCATGTGTGTCAGCTGTGCTCCCATGTGTGGCCACTTCCCCTGATCATCCCTCATGTGTATTTAGTCTCTGTGTTTCATGCAGTCTGTGTCGCGTCGTCTGTGTTCCCACCCTCCATGTCCTCTCGACCAGTCTTTATAGTCATCATCATGGTCCTCTGAGTCTTCTTAGTTTATCAGTATCTGTTTCCCAGTTTAGTTTAGTTAAGTTCAGTTTAGTCACGGTGTTTCTGCTTTGTGTGAGACCTGTCATCAGCCATAATAAAAGCTCGCTTTCAGTTTAAGTTTACTCCGGTCTACTTTCTTGTGTTCGCACCTGGGTCCACCACACACACCACCGCACGGTCTGTCTCCTCAGATCGTGACACTATGTAACTAATAGTGTAACATGAAAAGGTGAAACAGAGGAAAGGTTTGTTTTAACCTTGTGGCAGAGGTGTGGTCCCTGGCTCAGTTACAGCAGAGGGGTGGTGCAGTGAGGTTGGAGGAACGGGTGACCACATTTATAAGAACCAGTTGAACACTGATGTGCTTAATGTAAAACACTATGATTCTTCTCCAGTCATCATAATGACTTACTGCCAGCCTTTTTTTGTTCAGTGTTACACTTACTAAAGACAGTACGCAGGCCTACATAAGTGCATTGTAAAAGATTTCAGAATGTTTGTATACAAAACGCACAAATACGTGGTACCAAATATATTTTACTGTGTTTCCCACTAAAACAATGTACACAGTGTTCATCCCAACCAACACAAAGTTGCACATACCGTGATCTACATATACAAACAACAGAAGAATTTACTGAATACAGTAACAGTCAAAACAAAAAACCCTCCTCTCTTCTGTTTCGGTCCAGCCACAGCACCACATCGACATCACAAGCAATGTTTGCTCTGGCTGATCAGCAGGGCAAATATGGCCTAGCATGGCGAATCCCGCCATGAACAGCATCAACTATTACATAGCTATATCTCCACATGCATCTTTTATAGCTTGGAGAAGGGGTATACGTGTGTGTGGATTTCGGTTGTACACTTTCCATCTCCAGGCAGAAAACATTTTCAATTGTGGAATTGTACGGGACTTACTTGCACATAGTTGTATTGCAATTCTTTGACTCTTTCTGAATTGCGTTCAAATGGCACGCCGTAGAGCTGCTTCATCCTCCGATTATTTCTGTGCAAGACACAGTCCAGTGTTCTAAGCTGACCCTGTCAATATTTTGAAATATGTTGTTGTCTGCTATTATTTCTCTTTGTATTTGCTGTACTGTTATGGCATTATTTTCTAGAACCATGTTTATGATTTCAGTCTCCTGTTCCGGAGACAGAAGACGTCCTCCCTCATTGTTAGACCAAGTGGCTTTGATCTCATCAGAGATTACGTTCCCTGGCCTTCGTCTTCCTCGTCCTCCGCGTCCTTCTCTTACTCTCACTCCTCTGGCTCTGCCTGTTCTTCCATGTTGGCATCCTTTGCTCCAAAACAGAAGAGCTCACCTGTTGCCCTTTTATAAAGCTCTGATTTCTTAATTGCAATTGTGTGTGGAAGGTGTTTAGCAATGTGATGAGTTAGTATGCAAAGTAGCGCAACTGAGTTTATACTTTTGAATGACAGTGTGTTTCTTGTGCAAACAAGAGATTTTCTTTATGAAAATTGTCCCAAATGCAGAGAATTGTGTGTAGTGCTTTGTAAAACTGCAATTTGAGTGTAAAGCAGAAATTGCACTTGTAGTTTAGCAGAATTGGTTCAGGGGGTGCATCAGTTACATGTTGTAGTCATTGTGTCTGAAGTCCAAGTAATTGTGTGTAAACAATTGGGAAAAACTGTAATACATGCAGTTTTCCTCTGAGTAGAGACTGTTTTACAGTTTACGGTTTCTGAACATAAAATTACTATATGCACTGTTCTGTTTAGTTGTCACTACTTGCATACATGTGTGTTGAAGCAGTAAGTTTTCAAACTCTCTATCAAGAGTTATGAGGGACATGCTTCAGTATTTTCACAGCATGAAGTTGCATAGATTGGTGAAACTTCACATACTCGAGCTCCACTAATAATGATAATAGATTTTATTTTGAGTGCTTTCAAAGCTCTTAAGGTCATCTTGATGGATGGATAGACAAACAGACATTTGGCAGCACCAATTAATGTTCTGTTTCACTTATATACACTTTATTGCACTTTATCTAAATCGTTGAATTCAGTTGTTCAGACCACTTAATGGCAGCAGATGTATAAATCAAGCACCTCTGCATGCAGACTGCTTTTACAAATATTTGTAAAAGAATGGGTGAGAGCACAGAGCTAGTCTTCAGCTATCCAGCCCGCTTTACTTTGGAACCCGTTTGGATTCAAGAGAGAGAGACTTTCTGCAACTTGAATCTAGGTTTAGAAATTTCTAGTTAGCGCTGGATCACAGGTGATGCTAAACCACACCTTATTTATGCTTCCATAGGTTTAGGCTGCACAGGGGCTTCCTATGACACAATGACTGTTTCTTGACTCCTCTTTGTGTTTATACACCTCTACCGTACTTAATCATCAGTAACTATAAAAGTTTGGTTCTTTGCTTTAGTTTGACTTTTTTCTTGCCTTTTACCCCGAATTGGTTGTGGCAGACAAGTGATAGGTGTCCTTCCAGGGGCCTGGGTCCCCCTGAGGCTTCTTCTTGTTTATTATGCTGTCTCTGTAAAGCTGATCTTTGCCTTTCTGAGTTTAAAATGTCAACACTTGGACTTTATATCATATGAGACAATCGTGTATCAAATATTTTTCTTAGGCAAGTTTGAGTGTAAATACAAAACCATCTGAGTAGCAGCCATGAAAGAATACAGTATATACTGAATATAATGTTCATCAAAGAGCTATGAACTTAAAAGGGTCCAGAAATATTGCATTTGGCAATATGATGGAAAAGGCACAATTACGGGTTTCAGTAAGAATGCTGTGCTTGGTCAAAATAACAGGCGGACTTTTACAACTAGTGATGCAGAATCTTAGGATCATATAATTTGAGGATTTCATTACCTATTAGTTACACTTTTGATTGAATTAAAAATTGCCAGGAAAAAAAAGATTAGACACTGCATGCTGGTGACCATTTGGAGATGGCCAAGCCAGCAGGACAGTGTGATGATTGATCGTGGAAACAGAAAGAAAAGGCCCATTGTGAGCTGTCAGAATTGTTTATTTAGATCATGTCTCTACAGTGTGCTTGTGGATAAAAATACAGTGGAATTGTTGAGCTTCATTTTAACACTACAACTAAAAGATATATCTAAAGAGAAGTTGTTACCTGAAAAAGAAAATATCACAATAATAAGCTGCTTAAGAAGAAGATTCACAAGAAGAACAACCATACCTTTATTCTACTTTCGCCTTAAATGCTCAGTTCTCACATATGACATTTCTGTTTTACCAATAGTGATCTGGCCACATCTTATTTTCAGAACCCACTCTTCTGAGACTTTTGACACCTTCCACAGTAAGCAGTTTTCTTTAAGACCAATTCCTCCACAAAAAGGAATAATTTATGAAAAAAAGCACTGCTTTTATTATTTATTAAAGAATTATTTTGACAATCCACCGCAAGTGAAAGAAAAGCACTGCTTTAATACACATTATTCACTTCTATTATGTCCTAAATGTTGAGTGTGACTGAGAGCTCTGTTTTCAGTCTGTAGAATTATGAACACTTACATGAAATATAATAAAATTAAACAGATAGTTATTCGAGGGTCCAAGCTGAACAAAAATGATTTAGCTGACTCCTGTGATGTTGCTATTGTTAGCGTCAATTGTCACATCTACACACTGTACATGTTCTGCTTGGACAAACTTGACTTAGAGGCAGCAAAAGCTCTTTGCACTCTTAGACACTTAAAAATGAATAGTGTTCTCCTTTAGTTTGGACTTTTGGGACTAGTGACAAATCCTGGGTGGAAAACCAACTAAAATTAAAAAAAGTTAGCTCTGTGGTGGCGGTGGTGAGGAGGAGAGGGTTGTTTCACACAATTTGACTGCATCAGTCAGTTGAAGGGGCTTCCTGGGGTTCCCGATTGACTGACCCAGAAAGAAAAACAAACAGAAAAGGAGGAGTTAGATAAGGGACAACCCAATTTATTTTCGTGAGTAATTCCTGAATAAAAGATTTTATGTACCTTCTTCTCTTGCCTTCATGCGAGCTACAAAGTTGTAACTTTTATTCCTGCGATAGTTCTCGTAAGGGTCATCCAGTGAGACCCCCACACCTTTGTACTGGTCCCATTTATCCCTGATATCGCCTCCTTTAATGGGGTCCTGGATGCCCTGTTCTTTAGCCCCCAAGCCCCCTGAGCCACTCCAACCTACAGCAGACAGGAAGTCATTTTAGGTCGCTTCAGAAAATATCCAAAAATATCATTCTTCAAACATCCTTACCGGATTTAAAAAATTCAATAAAATGTAAATCATAATAATTAGAGCGTACCCATCTTCATCAGTAGCTGATGACCTTTGTTCTCCTCCCCTAACCTGGTGTCTGCAGGTAATTTTGAAGAAGTTGTGCCCAGCACTGCTGTGGAACTACAGAAAGCACGAGAGAAATTCATCATTACACTACAGGATAAAGGTTTTTTAGCAAAGCATATGATGAAAGAGTAGTGAAGAAACTCACGGAGGGGAGGAGCTCCGAGATTTTGGGCCACGCCGTCGCTTGGTGGGTGAATGTGAGCGGGATCGAGACCTGGAGCGAGAGTGACTACGAGATGACCTGGATCTACTCCTGGACCTAAAGAGTTTGGTTGAACACAAATTAGGTAACATGAATCACACTTCAGTCATATTCAGCACTCAAAGCCCAAAACACATTCATTATATCCAACAGCATCGTTTTTAAATAAGAGACTTCAATTACAAAAAAAGAAAAAACATTTATTCAGTCAGAGATGCATTGAATTAATGATACACAAAGACTTCCATGTACACGCATTATGCAGAGTCATTATGGCTTCACTGCGTAAACCTAATAGAAATATAATATCAAGAAGCCATTGTCACAGGATCTGCTGTATTTACAGGTCTTTAGTCCAACTCATCAAGTTCCTGGTGTTAAATTTGGCCGTGATTATGTGAAAATATTCCACTTTCATTCCGCGGTAATGTTTGATTGTAAATGATCAAGCGGATTATTAAACAAAATGACCGTGGGAGCTGGGGTAAGCAAACACGATGGAAAATCAAGAACTGGTGGAAATAGAGTGCATTTCATAGCTTGTGAATGAGACCGCAGGTTCTAACAAATCACGACTGAAGGTGCCATGCTTTGATGTGTGGATACAGACCTGGATTGTGAGTAGGAGCGAGAGCGGCTGTGGGAGCGGGAACGTGATGAACGGGAGCGTGACCTGGAGGACTTTGAGGAGTGAGAGCTGGAGCGAGACGAAGACCTCCCTCGGCTGCGAGAGCGACTCCTGGAGCGGCTGCCTCCACGACCACTAGAACCAGTCATCATTGGAGAAATGATAAAACTATCAGAACATACAAAGTTCTGGGTTTAACTGTTTAATACTTTGAAAAGCATAACATCCTCCTTTTAAAAAGACAATTCACTTTATTAAGCACATTTGAAAACAACAATCACTGACCAAAGTGCTGTAAAACTAAAAGAAGAAGCAATAAACATTATTTTATTTCTTTTTTCTGTATTATAAAGATGTGACGTGAATAATGACACCTGGTGACATGATTAGCAAACAACAGTCAAGTTTAAAAAAATCAGTTTAAATATGATGTGTTTTGATATTTGTAGCACAGGAGAGATGGAAAAAGAGAGGATACTCTATTATGAAGGAAAAGCTCACCTGTTACGTTTCTCCTGATCCTTTTTCCTTCTGGCCCTCATCTTAGCCCTGAAGAATTCATACAGGCCGTTCTGCTCCCAGCCTTCACTGAATGAGAAACCAACCACAAATACGTGTAATCACTATTCGCTGCAATTTTTAAACAAAGTAGTAGCACTTCACCCAGTTTCTACAGCAATTTCTGCAGATAAACAGCTACAAAAGACTAAGCGGTACCCAAGGCTGTGCTCCAACTATAGAGGATCACACTTCTCAGACTTTAAAGTCTATCCCAGGTTGCTGGAACGGAGAGTTTGTCTGCTAGTCGGATCTCTCATACAGGAGGAACAATGCGGTTTTTGTCCTGGTTGCGGAACACTCGACCAGGTATAATTCACAAACAAACACCTTAACCTCCACATATGTGAACATCACATTTTGGGTTGTCTAAACCATAATACTAAATTTGCCCAATCAGCCCAAATAGCAGAGAGAAATTAAAAATGCATGCCATGAAAGAGTTCAGGGTTAGGAAGTTAAAGCAGATAACCTGTAAGCTGGAGAGGAAATGTCTCACTAATTTAGTTTCTATAAGGTTAGTAAATCTTACTTACGATTACTGACTGAACAAAACATGAACAACCCTGCATTTCTTTTTAGCACCATAGCCTGGCTGACAAAGAGACCTCGTTTACACCAACTGTAATAGCCATCTTACAGACATATTTCAAAACTAGTCACAGTCCCTACAAGACTTTTCATAGAAGTTCTACCATTACACAACGCGTCAATCTTTAAGTATGATCTATTTCTATTATTTAGCTTTTAGGCCTTTAAGGTAGAGGTAAGAAGCCATTACTTAAAAAGCAGTCATGTGACCCAACTGTTTTAGTATTATATTATAAATGCTTTCCTTAAGCAGCATTATTAATAAGCAGCATACATTTTTATTGGTATTCAGAAGGTAACCAGTTTCATCTACCTATGAGGTCAGATGATATTTATTTCTTCTAGGCTTGCTATTGTAATTGGTTATTATCAGGTAGTTCTTTGCTGAGCATTTCTTCTTCACTCACCACTTTTTACTTTTTATGTTTTTATACAGCACTCTGCAATTTTCACAAGTTATCCTTAACTTTTCCCTTTCCACTGACACCAAGTGCTTGTCAAGAGAAAATGCCAACATTCAGACAGGGTCATCTGATTGTTGGAGTTTTCTCTTTATTATTTTATGGTCTTTACCCAGCATTATATAGTGTCTTGATGTGACTCCTGTTATGATTTGGTGCTATATAAATAAATAAGAGTTAAACTGAATCACCTATTCATCGATTTATATTTTTAAATTCTATTATTAAATTAAGTTTAACTGTCTTGCACAAAAAGTGTGTGTTCGTACCTATTCCTAGGCCGATCATGAGATGGTGGGCTGTAGAAAGCTTCCACAGCAGCTAGCAGGCGATCACTGGGTGGCATGGGTGGAGGTAACCGAATGTCCTTAGGGTCCAGAGGTTTATAGTCACAGTCCTCAAGCTGTACAGTTGACAGTAACAGTAAGACCATAAGGCATGCAAACTTTATTGGGGCTAAATGTGTCTATTCTGGATGCCACTTCAGTACAAAATCCATGCTAAAAACTCTAAAAACCACCACGGTACCTCTTTTTGTGTGGTGTATGAAAAAAACTACACTTGTATGGATGTGTGTGACTGGGAGAAAATAGTAAAACAGCAGTATATAAGAAGTGCATTACTTGAACCATAATGGCAGCTTTTACTGTTTTTTTACATTTGTATTTATTTTCATTCCCCTGTCCTACAATGAGAAGCAGAGGACTTACTTTAACAAGCGGAGCCATGAGACCAGCTGGCAGGTCAAAGTAGGGCACATTTGGCACCAGACTGGGATCATCTTGCACTGGATGCTGGCGATGACGCATGTGAGGTGAATGGCCATTAAAACCATGTGGCGGTGGGCCAAATTCCGGGTGCTGGCCTCCACTCCAGGGAGGATGTTCAGCTCCCATCCCTGGTGGAGGAAGCCTCTGATTGGGATGGTGGTGGGGAGGAGGACCCGGCATATCTGTCAAACATATTTGGAGACTGTTAAAATACACCTGAAAATTAAAAGGCGCAGAAACATGCATCTCCTCTGATCTATGACTCTGAGTCTCTCCGCTAACCTCCAGGATATTCTCCTTGAGCATAGTCAAATCGATGTGGTGTATAGGGTGGTCTGTCATAGTGATGTCTGGGAGAAAAGTCTTCCTGCATAAAGCGAGGGGGAAAACGTCCAAAGCCGTGTGGGGGCGGAGGGGGCTGGTTGAAAGGAGGTGGCTGCTGGTGAGGAGGGAAAGGTCCTCTGAAATGGGGCGGCCTCTGTAAAAATGCAAGTGAAACACCACAATCATTCATGTAAGTAAGAAGCTCTAGCATCTTTGGTGCAACAAAAGAAACTTAAGTCAAATTCAGAAAAGGATGCAGTGTAAATGTAAGTTTTAAATGCAAAGTAAATAGCAGAGGAAGTAAAACCACAGAAATGTTCTCCCACATGCCTGCATGCGTGGAGGGAATGGTGGCTCCCTCTGACCCCAGGGAGGCTGGTCCGGCTGATTTCCCCATGGTGGTTGCTGGTCGTACGAGTTCCAAGATGGAGGAGCGTGCTCAGACCCACCTGGACCACTCCAAGGACCTCCTTCTCTACCAGGACCTCCACTCCAGTTTCCTGGGTCCCGCTGATCATTCCACATCCCCTCATGGCTGTTCCAAGGAGGGCAAGGTGGTGGTGGCTGGTTTGGATCAAAAGGAGGCTGGGGAAGAGCCGAGACAGAAAGGATGTGACCACGACCTGAGCTTGCTAGTAAATTGCAAAGTGAGGAACTGTGATGATTAAGAGACATGTCACTAGATGGGCAAGGCCAAGGTGACAATGTAGTGTGGCTACACTAGTATTCCTTCAGCATTAATGATAGGAATTAGAAAAAGTTAAAAAGCCCACAATGACACGTCCATTCTGTCAGAAGATGTTTTTCTCCTGTAGCTGTCATCCAGAGTGACCCAGGATAGGTCAGCTCAAGTGAGGCCAGTGTGACCGACTTCTATTTCATACTCTTACCTTAGCTCAATGCTGCAGTTCAAAAAGTCAGAAGAGACTTTTTCTTTGACCATTTTCTTGAAGTATTAAACATTTATTATAAATGTTAACCTGGCCAGCAAATATGATCAAATTAGCTGTTTTAACTATTGTCACTCAGTTAATAGCCGCATTAGGCACCTGTTATCATTGATGTAGTGGGTAGTAGACTGTAGCTGGATAAAAGAATAATAACTGCAAGCTAAATAGATGGAATATTGAGTTGTGACACAGCGATTTACAGGGACATGGCGAAGGGTCAGGCTGTTGGCTGTACAGAATAGCTAAAAACTGAGCGGAGAGTATGGAGAACTACTCTACCTGTCAAAGTTTGGACACAGCTTCTCATTTAATGGTTTTTCTTTATTTTCATGACTATTTACATTGTAGATTCTCACTGAAGCGATCTAAACTATTGAATGAACACATATGGAATTATGTAGTAAACTAAAACGTGTGAAATAACTGAAAACATGTTACCAGGTAACAGTCTTGATGTATGCGCAAAGAAATCAGGAAAGTAAATCCCAAAAGGTTTATTCTGCTCCCACACCTCCAGACTCACAAACCGCTTCTTGCCCTGGACCATTCGGACTATCACCCTGCAACCCACCCCTGCCCACCCACGTCACCAGCCTGAGCCATGGTCTGAGTAACCCCCATCACTCCGGCCACTCACACACAAACAGACCAAGTCTTCTCTTTGTCCTACTTCCCAGCATTTTGCAACTGTTTTGCTATCTAATGTGTGCCTAATTTTTTAACATGCTTCTCTTGCTTTGTTTCCATTTTATTCCGACACAGTTGGTGTGGAGCACCCACAATTTTGTCATACATGTACAATGACAATAAAAGGCCTATTCTATTCTAAAAACCATGCCGGGCCAACCTGAGTAGGTACCAGTGGAAAAGAGCTATTAGTTACACAGCAATATGCATAGGCTGCTGGTACAAAACTGAGTATTTCTTTTTCACTTGCTATGTGTTTATAAACCACTTTGCATTAGTTATTATTAATCTCTTTACTTTATAAGATAAAGTGCCTTCAGGGGACTGTTGCTGTGATATATAAAACTGAATGTATGTTAACATTCCTAGCTTATAGCACTGGTGCTACAAAGGTTGCTAGTTTTTGGCACAGCTCAAAAGTTGCAGCACAAGCATGCAATGTGGTGTTTTTCAACATCAACTCTTTAAAATATCTTGTTTCCCACAATGTAAAGAATGTCTGATTTACTCTTTTTTGCTGTTTCTGAGCAGTGCTGACAAAATAAAAGTTGTGCCTTAGCATCGTAAATCAGCCACGTAAACTCCTTTTCCAACTCGCTGTTGTACTTAGAAACTTTTCCTTTGTTGTCAGACGCACCTTCAGTTGGTGCACGTTGTGTTTGTTTTATTCTGATGGGCTGGCTTTCTTTTAAAGGTTTAAAATATCGCCCTGTTTTTTTCAGCGTGAAAACACCTCTTTCAAATTCCATTAGATTCTCTGAGCTGCCGGCACATACTATCTGTCAGTGGACTGGTGGCAAACACAAAGGAAGTGTGGGAACTGTTGTAGAATTTAAGGCTAATTACATTGATACGATAACAATATGTTATAACAACAGACTACAACTCTGTCACATTGTGACCTACTATGGCTTCACAAAATAACAAAGTGGCTTGCAAAGCTGTCACTGTTTCTTGCACGCTCTTAATGTTCACTTAGAGTAAAATCGCCCTCTGTCCTAACTGCCTCTCCAGCTACAGGGTAATGTAGGTTTTAATTAGGGCTGAACAATTATGGAAAATAATCTAATTGCGATTTTTTTGCCCCAATATTGCGATTGCGATGCGATATGCGATTATTTTTTAAGGTCTTTGTCTTCTGTATTATTAAACAAAGACAAGCAATACATCATATAGTATGGCCAATACTATATTACATTAATTTTAAACTGTTCTTTCCTGGAAGACAGACCTCTGTTATGATGACATGAGGTGATGCATGAATTGATGACTGACATTTTTATTTAACTTCTTCAATCACAACAGTATATTTGAACATACACAATAGTTTATTTTTAGCTTACAAACATCTGAGCATAAAGTGCTGACAAGGAACCCTGGTGTAAACATTAAAATGAAAGTCAGTACAATGTGCAGATTGCAGAAATATACATAAAAAAAATCAGTGGCTTTACCACACTCAGTTTTTCGACATCTGTGAACTACTAGACAGTCATTCAATTAAAAAATAATATTAAATAAATAAAACTAATAAATAAAAAATACACACATCTTACTGATCTCTGCAGTCAGTAACATTACACATAAAGTGCAAACATAATAGCAATTGTATAAACACACACACAAACACGCCTTTAAAGTTTAAAGGCGTGAAATTGGACGGTCTAGCCTTCTGATTAGCGTCACCGCTGTCTCAGTGGAGTTTAATAAACTCGGCCGTCTGCTTCTTGCTATCTAAAATATAACCAGACACTGGCGTAAATTCTCGACTGTCTCATACTTCTGTTTAATAAGTTTTCTGTTTGACGTTTAGTCAGCTGTGTGAAAACCAAGGAGGAACCCACCCGGGGGATTAATAGTTTTATTTTATCTAATCTAATAACTTTAATCTCAGCCAAACCGATTTACTCACGAACAAACAAAACACTGAAAAAAGCCCAACAATAACATTTTTAGGTTGTCTAAGTGACTTATATATTACGTTTAACCCGAGCAGCGAAACTCCGCGGTGATCTGAAAATGATGTGCCGGGAGTTGTGCCGTTCTCGGCCGCATCAGTAACCCTCGAGCTCCCGGCTAGCTGTCGAGCTGGTGGGTAGCAGACGCCTCTGAAAACGTCGAAGCACTTTTGCAAATATGGGATATCTTGATAAACCGAGCAGATATTTGATGTTTACACAACTACTTTCTCGCCTGAAAATATTTTAAAAGTTTATTTTGTGACCCAGAAAGATTAGTATGAGTAATTTTAAAACTTAGTAGCGGCCGCCATTGCTGGAAACTGGAGTTTGGCTGGGCCGCGCTATGAATTCTGGGATATGGTAGGCCACGAAGGACACACCCGACCCATCCTTCAAATTCGGGGAAAAGGAGGACGCATTTGTCGGCTACATTCGGAGGAGTCTACGAATTTGGACAGCCTTCGGCGCGTCGCTGTGACGTAATCGGTCTACAAA
This sequence comes from Rhamphochromis sp. 'chilingali', assembly GCF_963969265.1. Classification (NCBI taxonomy): domain Eukaryota; kingdom Metazoa; phylum Chordata; class Actinopteri; order Cichliformes; family Cichlidae; genus Rhamphochromis; species Rhamphochromis sp. 'chilingali'. The sequence continues at coordinate 25,724,111 of NC_137934.1, forward strand.
TGCGGCCTCAGGAGGATGCAGCCCATGAATTTGGACATGTCCAGAGTATAATCGCAGCCTTTGCGGTTAGAAAATTGCACTTGATCATGTCGCGATATTATCGCAAATGCGATATATCGTTCAGCCCTAGTTTTAATTGGTTCCCCATTAATATTAAACACCTTTATTTAGGAACTGCATTGTGTGTTTACTTGTGTTATCTTTGCCTAATATTCAAATGTATTTGATGATCTGAAACATTTAAGTGTGATAAACATAAAAAAAAAATAGGAAATCAGGAAAGGCTGTACACACCACTGTAGTTGAGAATATCCAGCAAATATGCACTCTCCTTCTGTATCTTTCAATATTTTCCCTCACTCACTCACACACACAGACACACACACACACAAGAAACACACACAAAAAGGTCTTTACCGGCTGGTTGGGGTTCCAGGGGCTCATATGCTGAGGGTCATACCAGGCAGGCTTTGTGGGGGGTATATCTGAGGGACCACTAGGGTTGCTGGGGTCTGGTGGTCTGGATGAAGATCCATCAAACTCTCCCGGAGGAGGACCTGATATGGGAAGCTTTACATCTCCTGAACACAAAAAAGAGACATCATAAAACAAACATACATGGACTTGGTCAGGTTTAGCTACATTGCTGTCTGTATTATTGCTGAAGTCCTAAATTATCACCTTTAAAGTGTTTGTGCTAAAACGTCATGTACAGTAACACGGGCATGGAGACCAGCACTGACTGGCAGATGACATCAATTCAACATATAAGACTTTAAGAATGCATAAGCATCTACCTAAAATCTATTTAATCTATCATCTGTGATTATATTGTATTGGTCATCTCCCTTAAATAAACAGGCAGCCTTAAAGTGTGAAATATTCATCGACAAAAACACAGAAATGTGTCTATTGTTTCATTGGCTGATAGTGCCCCACAGGCCTCAATTGAAACAGACTAACAAGCAGCGGGCAAGGCAGCCCAGGCAGGGAAATGTTGCTTTTAGAGACATAAAATGAGTCGCAAAGTCTATATCAGGGGTAGGCAACTCCAGGTCTCAAGGGCCTGCAGGTTTTAGATATCCCCCTGGGTCAACACACCCGAATCAAATGATTAGTTCACGCCATGTTTAGAAAGAGAAATTTTGAGCATGAATCAGATCCCTGCATCTCTCCCCTGTTGGATCCTTTGTTTGGTGAATTCCTCACCACAACACCATCAGTGCCTTGTACTGAATTGTAAGTACTTGTAAGAATAAACTGCTCACAAGACAACTCCAGCAGTATAACCTCCTTTATCTAATGCACAAAATTTCCACAACAGGATCAAATACTGAAAATCAGTTTATAACTTTTATGTATTTATGTGTTTTTTCTGTATTGTTGTATCTTTCCATTAAAATTAAACTACCATAAAAATTACAGACTGTTAATTTCTTTGCAAGTGACCAAACTCGCAAATTCAGCAGAGGATCAAATAATTATTTCCCCAACTGTATAAGCAGTTGACATGAGCTCATGCATGAGGCTGTGCCTCTGCTTTGGTTGAGTGTTTTTCCACTCACCAGCTTGCGTAGTCATAGGGGGGGGCTTTTCCGGTTCAGCTGGGGCAGCTAGCTGTCCTACAGGGGCAGACTGCGGTTGTGACTGATGTTGCTGCTTCAGACTAGCAACAAACTCATCATGCTGAGTCTTCAATGCCTGGATCTGCTGCTGGAAGGCCAACTGGACTGGCTGCACCACTGCAGCATATTCTGTTATCAGGGACGCCTGAAAGAAACAACAAAATACCAGATAAAGTCTATGGTGGGAAAAATACAAAAAAAAGCCATGAATGGGGCCGGGTAATATGAGGAAAAACACACACACACACACACACACACACACACACACACACACACACACACACACACACACACACACACACACACACACACACACACACACACACACACACAAATCTAGATCGATCAATAGATCGATATATAGATAGATACATATATATTGTTTTGATTATGTTACTCCTGTTATCCGGGGTGATGCACACCTGACTACTTTCTGACAGATTCCAACGACTGCTGCTGGTCCATAGAGCCGTAGTTGTTGGGAAGAAGGTCACATTTATTAGCTACTGGGATATATTTTCTCTTGCTGATATGTAGAACTCCGACAGCACTTTTTCTTTTTGGCTGTGTGGGGAGGTGTTGACATGCTGAGTTGAAAACATTCTTCATTTTGCAGGGGATGACTTTTCAGGTGGTGGAATACGTTCGTGGTATTGCTACCTTTTGCAGCAATAACTTTACGGCATCTTTTGCAAATTACGGCATTTTGTTTGATATCCTTATGAAATCCAAACCACTGCCAGATTATTGATCCAGGGCTGTTTCTCTTTGGAACTAGCTCGTCTGACTTTTCTTCAATTATAGTCTCATTCCCTTGCTCATCTGAAACTTCTGCTATCACCATATTTTCCGCCATCTGGTAGTATAAAAACACACATGCTCAGCGCAGTGTCCCAGGTAGAAAATTTTCCAGTTTGGAGGGGGGATGCATTCACAGCATGTGGGATAAAAACGCCTGACATTGCTTCCTGTCACAGGGGCCTGGAGGCTAACCCAACAAGGGGAGGGCTACAAGCTGGACAGATCAACAGTCTGTGGCAGAGACCTTCTTACTGTGAAGCAACAGTGGTAACCACTGCAACACCATAGTGCCCAATACTTACACAACAAAAATCCTGAAAGTGAAATATTTGGGTCCAACTCTAAAATCTGATTGTTAAGACATGTTCCTGTCACCTGGTACTGGCCAAGGCCCAGTGCTGGATTCTGGAGCTGTTGAATGGTCTCCTCATCAAAGTACCCATTTTTCTCCCAAAGCTGCAACAACTGTGAAGGGAGAAGGAATGTCAGAAACAGAAACCTTTTTCCGTTCAATAAATGGAGGAGAAAAAACTTCCTTTTAATCACCAGATCTAAGCTACTAATAAACTGATATGAATGAATATTCATAGCTGAAGCTGCTATAGCAAAGAAAAACCAGTTAGTGTGTTAGACTTGGAAAATATGTGTCTGTATTTACCCTGGTGATCTTCTGCTGTTTTTCTTCCTCTACAGCTAGAAAGCTTGTGCAGTAGATTGGAACAACAACTTTCTGCAGCGCTGCCAACAAGTCCTTCTGCTGCTTCCGCTGGCTGTGTAAAACATTAAAAGAATCACAAACAAAACATTGAGGCACATACAGTGGGGCAAAAAAGTATTTAGTCAGCCACCGATTGTGCAAGTTCCCCCACCTAAAATGATGACAGAGGTCAGTAATTTGCACCAGAGGTACACTTCAACTGTGAGAGACAGAATGTGAAAAAAAAAATCCATGAATCCACATGGTAGGATTTGTAAAGAATTTATTCGTAAATCAGGGTGGAAAATAAGTATTTGGTCAATAACAAAAATACAACTCAATACTTTGTAACATAACCTTTGTTGGCAATAACAGAGGTCAAACGTTTACTATAGGTCTTTACCAGGTTTGCACACACAGTAGCTGGTATTTTGGCCCATTCCTCCATGCAGATCTTCTCGAGAGCAGTGATGTTTTGGGGCTGTCGCCGAGCAACACGGACTTTCAACTCCCGCCACAGATTTTCTATGGGGTTGAGGTCTGGAGACTGGCTAGGCCACTCCAGGACTTTCAAATGCTTCTTACGGAGCCGCTCCTTTGTTGCCCGGGCGGTGTGTTTTGGATCATTGTCATGTTGGAAGACCCAGCCTCGTTTCATCTTCAAAGTTCTACTGATGGAAGGAGGTTTTGGCTCAAAATCTCACGATACATGGCCCCATTCATTCTGTCCTTAACACGGATCAGTCGTCCTGTCCCCTTGGCAGAAAAACAGCCCCATAGCATGATGTTTCCACCCCCATGCTTCACAGTAGGTATGGTGTTCTTGGGATGCAACTCAGTATTCTTCTTCCTCCAAACACGACAAGTTGAGTTTATACCAAAAAGTTCTACTTTGGTTTCATCTGACCACATGACATTCTCCCAATCCTCTGCTGTATCATCCATGTGCTCTCTGGCAAACTTCAGACGGGCCTGGACATGCACTGGCTTCAGCAGAGGAACACGTCTGGCACTGCGGGATTTGATTCCCTGCCGTTGTAGTGTGTTACTGATGGTGACCTTTGTTACTTTGGTCCCAGCTCTCTGCAGGTCATTCACCAGGTCCCCCCGTGTGGTTCTGGGATCTTTGCTCACCGTTCTCATGATCATTTTGACCCCACGGGATGAGATCTTGCGTGGAGCCCCAGATCGAGGGAGATTATCAGTGGTCTTGTATGTCTTCCATTTTCTGATGATTGCTCCCACAGTTGATTTTTTCACACCAAGCTGCTTGCCTATTGTAGATTCACTCTTCCCAGTCTGGTGCAGGTCTACAATACTTTTCCTGGTGTCCTTCGAAAGCTCTTTGGTCTTGGCCATGGCGGAGTTTGGAGTCTGACTGTTTGAGGCTGTGGACAGGTGTCTTTTATACAGATGATGAGTTCAAACAGGTGCCATTCATACAGGTAACGAGTGGGGGACAGAAAAGCTTCTTACAGAAGACGTTACAGGTCTGTGAGAGCCAGAGATTTTCCTTGTTTGAGGTGACCAAATACTTATTTTCCACCCTGATTTACCAATAAATTCTTTACAAATCCTACCATGTGAATTCATGGATTTTTTTTTTCACATTCTGTCTCTCACAGTTGAAGTGTACCTCTGGTGCAAATTACTGACCTCTGTCATCATTTTAAGTGGGGAACTTGCACAATCGGTGGCTGACTAAATACTTTTTTGCCCCACTGTAATCCATTACAATACTACAATGAATGAGCAATGCCTGGCTCCTGCATGCTGACCCACAGCATGGGCAAAGCTGTGTGCTGAGCCCTCTCCTGTACACCTCCCTCCTCCAATTCAACAGTTATTGGCCTCATCAGCAGAGGGGACAAGACTGCGTACAGGGAGTGGGGTAAAAAAACTGGCAGAATGGTGTTGAGCAGAACACAACCTTCTGCTCAACACCATCAAAACTAAGGAGTTAGTGATTGACTTCAGCAATCAGAACATGTTGCTCTCCACATCAACGGGGACTGTAATCAGCAAGTGTCCTCCTTTAAGTTCCTGGGGACCTGTCATGAACCACTAACAACAACATGGCCGTTAAAACCGTTAAAACCAACAAGGACACCACATCCTTAAGATGCTAAAAGGAACCATCTGGATAAGAAACTGTTGGTGGCTTTTTAATTGCAGCACCACAGAGAGTGTCCTGACCTACAACAATGCCTGGTATACTTATGGCTTGGTGGCAGAAAAACATGCAGAGGGTCATTAGACAGCGCAAAAGATCATTGGCTGGACCTTACTCTGGAGAGATGAGAAAACTTCTGCCGAATTTTCTCACCCGTTCAACAAAACGCCCAGGACAGCCAGGTTGAGAAACCGCTTTTATCCTGCCATCAGAACACTGAATGCTAAGCTCAGTTAATGGGCTGAGTGAGCTTCACTCATCAGCCCCATCTGCAATATTCCTGTGTAATATAAAACAGTCAAAGGTGCACCTTACAGAGACCAACAACTAAACTACATAACTAAGAGTCAAATTATTAGAATTCTCTCACAGTTTGGTACCTCAATTATTCTTTAAAAAAGGATGGAAAACAAAAAAAACATGAAAAAACCTTCCTAACTGGAACATGAAAAAAAAAATATCTCCACTATTCTGACATATTACCTGTTTCAAGCTGTTCCCATACACTTTAAACTATGGAGAACCAGAAGAGCCACGCAAACCTTTGGCTTATTTGAAGCGTGTCAAGCAGGTTTCAGAGCTAATCACATAGAAACAGCTTTAATGAAGGTTACAAATGATCTTCTTATGGCCTCTGACAGTGGACTCCTCTCTGTGCAGCGTACAATACTGTTGACCATAACATTGTCTGGCTATTAGAGCATACTGTAGGTATTAAAGGTACTGTGCTGCAGTGGTTTGCATTCTATATATCTAACAGACTCCAATTTGTTCATGTAAGAGTCCTCTTCACATACGAAGGTTAATTATGGAGTTCAGTGCTAATGATGCCAGGACCAATTGTGTTTACATTATACATGCTTCCCTTAGGCAGTATCAACAGAAGGCGTAGAAAAAAAAACAAACAAACAGGAAAGAGAAAGGCAGTGAGGAAAATTGATTTTACCCTCTTTCAGATTACTTATAATGCTACTCCATTATTAGTTTTCTCACGGATAAAGTACACAAGTAAACTACATGGGTTCATGAGTGTATTTAGGTTTGGGTACCAGTGATGAAGAACGTCATTTGTTAAGTAGATAAGATGTAGGCGCAGCTCAAAATGAGCTGTATCAGCAGTGATGCGGTTGCGTAGATGTGATGTCATCAGTTCACAGTGCTGTGGGGTCTTGGCATTATTGAACATCCAGTTCTTACCAGCCTGAGGAAGAAAAACAAAAGTGAAATGTAAATAGCTCTAATTATAATAACTCTTTACATGAAGGAATTGTACAAAGAGAAAGCCAATGGGAGGAATGATTTCCTGTGTGGCCCTGATTCATAGAAAATCCTATCGTTATGTCCTTACCGAGATGGCATCTTTGGTGCAGGTGTCTATAATGGGTTGAAGCAGGTTGTCAAATTCTGTTATGTCCAACTGTGTTTCCAGCAGCAGCTTTTGGGTCTGCTGCTCCATAGCTAAAGTAATGGCTGCAGTGACCTGTTCCTACATTGAGAAAGCATTAGAAAATTTATTGGTCAACATTGGTCTTGTGATGTCCCCTCAGCCACTTGTACCACATCCACCCAGACCTCCCTCTCCCCGGCCACCTCCCCCAGCTTCTCCGAGGGAACGCCTTGGTGTTCCCAGACCAGCCGAGAGATATAATCTCTCCAGCGTGTTTATTTCTTGTATCACATGCTCTTCGTTATTATTTTGTTTAATGCATGGAGCGATAACGACTTCATTTCTCTCCAAGCATTCAAGAGTGGGTCCCAGTTTTGTTAGTACAGAGAGTTACTCTTCTGTAAAGAAGTTATATGTGCAAAACCGAAATTGTCATGCCCTCACAAAAAATTCTCCAATCAACTCCGGACAACTGAAACATTCAGCAAAGACAGACTTCAAAACAAAAACGTTCATCAACAACCAGTACACGGGAATAAATGTTCCTGGAGGGAAGGCTATGCTTCTTTCCACTTCACCTGTCTGAGCGTGTGCAGATGCTGCTCCTGCTGCTGCAGATTCCACTGGCTCTGTTGAATGAGCTCATCTATAGCAGGCGCAGAGGGTGGAGGTATTGGAGGTGGAGCAATCATCGGCATCAGTGGAGGAGGGATATCAACCACATCTTTTGTACCAGGGTTGTATATTTCTGCACAAACAAACAAACAAGCAAAAACAGGACTGAATGTTCAGTCCTTAAGACGAAGTGTTTCTTTTGTATAGCTGCTGCTGATGACAACATGATGGCCATGAACATAATTAATAAATCATGAAGAGAAAAAGAAATACTGCTAATCTGCCAATATGGTTTTCTGAGGAAGAAATAAAACATGGCCTACATGAAATGTTCCAAGTAGAGGAGTGAACACAATTTAAGACATGCAATCAGTATCAACACATCCCCTCCTGGTACTGCTGATTGCTGCAGAAACAACTGGTGCGCTGAGGTAACCTGTTGGCATCGCCACAAACTCAGGCTGGGCTGCTCGATTAAATCAAAATACATTTCTGTTGTACCAAGACTTCCGAGAATGTATGGACACGGTGAATTTTAAGACAGAATGCAATATTTGCAAATCTCTTAAATCCTTGCTTTATTCACAACAGAACACAGATGCTTAATCTGAGAACATCTACAGTTTTATAAGGTAAATGGACAGTACTTATTTAGCATTTTTTTACTCTGAGCTTTTTACTACAAGTCCCATTCACCTAATGTCAAACATAGTCACAGAGGTGCTTTTTTTCTTTCCCTAACCTTGTCTAACATTCACACACAACTAGGGTTTCAATAGCTTGTCCAAGAATACGTAAACGTGCAGAATGGGGAAGCCGAGGAGTGAACCAAGCTTCTGATTGGTAGACAACCCGCTATACCTGCTGAGCCACATCACCCTAAGAAAAATATTTGCTAATTTTAAATTTGATGGCATCTACAACAGAAGCAAAAATTGGCAGAGTTTCAACAATGTTCAAAAAACTATCTAAAAACTGAGAAACAATTTCATACATAATATTGTTAAAAGATTTCCAGAGAATCTAGAGAAATCACTGTGCACAAGGGACAAGGTAGGAAATCAGTATTGGATGTCCACGACCTTCAAATACTGCAATAAAACCAGGCATGGTTCTGTGACGGAAATCTGTGCATGGGCTCAAGAACACTCCCAGAAATCACTGTGTGAGAACACAGCTCACAGTCCCCTCAACAAACGCAGGTTAAAGCTCTATCATGAAAAGTAGACACATATGAACATGATCTAGAAACATTGCTGTCTTCTCAGGACCAAAGCTCACTTAAAATGGGCCGAGGCAAAATAGAAAACCGCTCAGAGGTCAGATGAATCAAAGTTTGAAATTGTTTTTGAAACTATGAATGCTGCTCTTCCAGACTAAAGAGGAGAGGGAACATCTGGCTTGTCATCAGCAGTCAGTTCAAAAGCCTGAATCCTTGATGGCAGAGGATGCATTAGTGTCAAATTATTTGACAGCATGTATATTTGGAAAGGTAGTATCAATACTGCAAGGTATATGCAATATTAGCTTTCCTAAAATGATACTTTTAGGATACGCTTTGCAATGTTTACCAAAGCCAAACTGAACTATTCTTTAAAGTTACAAAGTTACAAGTACAGACAGAGGACTTCAAAGGACTACGTTCAATTTGTAATGCAGAATAAATGTTAGAAATGTTTTGTGGATTGTACCAAGCCAATTTTTCCACTGCTGGAATTTCAACTAATAGAGAACACATTAAATATGTTAACAGTCTTATTGCTGGCCCTTTATCACCAAAGATATTAATGCAGTAAAATTCATTTTATAGAACAAAAGTGAAACAAAGCCAAGTAAATGTTATCACTTAATAATATAAAATGTTCAGAACATAATCATAAACTTTTCAGTAATTACAGGAGGATTACATTTGTATTACTGGATAAATAAAACTGTATTCATCCCATATTTGGGAATTATTTTATTACAGCATTTGAACTGATGATAATAATCATAAAAAAGAAGAACAACAACAACTTTGTCTTAGCTTAACATTTAGCTTCTGATGCCACTTGCCAATAATATCTGTAATACTATAGTACTGACTGTAGTACTAATTTGAGTACCAAGAAATAAACAAGCTGATCTGGGCCAAGACTTTTCCAAAAATGAGGAAAATAATGCAGAAACTAGTTCAACCAATACTGACATTTTTTAAATTGTGCAGCCCTTATTCTACAGCTGCCCTGAGCAGAAGCATGTTACAGACAAACAGGACAAACAACACCCTGCTCTGTTTGTGTCTGTGTCTTTGTATCTGTGCATGTAATCAAACCTGCTTCGAGATGGAGGATTAAGCATTTTAATCAAGATCATTAAGAAGGTATGGCCAAGAGAAATTCACTGAAAAAGCAAAAAAATGTGAACATGCAAAATGAAAACAAAGCAAAGTATTTTAAAGCACAAATGTTGTGTCATCTGGCAAAAAAGTGCATAACAACATGTGACTTTCCAAATAGAATTTTTAAATGTATCTGAAAATTCTGATTTTAAATAAATACCTTTAGATTTATACTCCTCCCCATCGTGGGTAGAGGGATCTAAGTGGAGAAAGGCAAACTTTAATGCATTTCAGTGGTATCACACAACTGACAGAAGAACACCATGCAAAACTAAACACTCTGCTTCTAGTATCAGGCTGCTAATTAGGTGACTATGTTTCAGTAATCAAAGCCAACTGTAGGACAGTAAATAATGTAATTTACTCTCATATTAAGTTCACTTCTTTGTAAAGCATCTATGCCAAGAAAATATTTGTGTTTTGCTCAAAGAACTGCTGTCCTCACAATAAGGACGTGACTGGATTGCTCCTCATGCAAGAATATGAGAAGGTTCTCTAAAGCAGCATTTGCTGAAGCTGCATGTGGGAAGTTTCATATATTTTTACTGCTTTTTAAAGATTTAATTTGTGCATAGTTAGTACAATTACTATTTTGACTTCTTTTGAAAAGTAATATTTCAGTGATATTTCTTACTAGATTTTAAAATATAAATAAAAGTATGTAGCCGGCTGGAAGCCGTTCAGTCCCTGCTCTGAGGAAGAAGCACCTCACTTCAACAAGCCGACACCAAACTAACCCCTTTGTTCCTGCTCTTTTTCTTCAGGTTGCAGCAGTTCTGGGCGCTGCTTCCAGTTTAAACACAGTCTGCCTTGTGCCCCCCTTGATTCTTGGGGACGGACTGGCTGAGGTTTAATAAACTGGTAGGACAATGTTGGGAGGGTGTGCTCATGACAGAGTCATGTACTATACATCAACTATACTCTGACCATCTCTCCTTGCTAATGATACTGACCTACAAACCCCTCATTTGCAGAACTAAACCAACCAACAGAATGATTAAGACCTTGTCTACTTCAAGATTGCTTTGAATAAACAGACTGGAGCACTTTTATGGACTCTGATGTAGAAGTGTACAGATTATTTGTTCTATACTACATCAACTTCTGCACTGACCTGGTCATCACATTGAAACTAATCAAAGTGTTCTGAAACCAGAAACCCTGGGTCAATAAAGAGGCCAGAGAGCTGCTTAAAATCAGGGATGTTGCTTACAAAGCCCAGGACACGGCATCTTATAGCCTAGCAAAAGCAAATCTCAAACACAGGTACAATGCAGGTACAATGATGCAAGCGAAATCTACCTCCATCCCCTACCAGCCCAGCCTGAACTGTCATTGGAAAGAAATGACATTAGGAGTGTTATTGCAGAGAATTAAACCCAGAAAGGATACAGAACCTGATGGTGTTCTGGAGTGTGTTCTGCAGACCTGCACTGACCACCTTGCAGAGGTTTTTACTAACATCTTTAACCTCTCTTTGATTTCTGGGAGTGCACAACATGCCTCAAAACTACAACCACTGTGCCCATTCCAAAACAAAGAACTAAGAGCAGCCTAAATGACTATCATTCAACTACACATACCCTGATGATAGCAAAATGCTTTGAAAGACTGATTGTGGCTCACATTAAGTGATCACAGCCACTCTGGACCAGAGTCAACAGAAGAAGCCATCAGCCTTACACTCTATACCACCTTAGAGCACTTCAACAAACAGGCAGGTACTGTAGAATGCTCCTCCTGGACTTCAGTTCTGCTTTCAATACCAGTGTCCCCGCAAACTGGTGTCCAAACTCCCAAACCGTCTCAGCCCGACCATCTTTAGGTGGACCCTGTATTTCTTAACCAACTATCCCCAGACTGTCAGGATGGGCAAATGCGCATCCTCCACCCTCAATGTACCAAAGGGATGTGAGCTGAGCCCTGTTCTGTAAGACCTGTTCAACCTTCAAACGTGACAAACACCATCATCAAGTTTGCGGACAACACACAGTCATTGGCCTGATCTCCATTAACAACAAGACTGCAGAGAAAAAGTGTAGAGCCTAATCGCCTGGTGCCCCATCAACAACTTATACTACACAGCAGCAAAGCCAAGGAGACTGTGGTGGATTTCAGACAGTCAAGAACAGAACTTGACCCTATGTACATCAACTATACTCAAATGCTGCTACACACATACACACAGTCTACACATGCTTGCTAGCCTTCCTATTACAACTTCTGTGTAATAGCACTACACTGCTATACTGTGAAACTTGCACATACAACTTGTGAAGTCATTACTAAATTTTCATAATGTTCTTAACTTTGCACATAATTTTTATGACCTTGTACGTATTTTGTATTCTTTTATTCTATTAATTATTTTCTTCTTCATGTGTACTTTTAAATATTTGCATTTTGCACATTTTTTGAATATTTTGCATGGACAGGGGTTGCGAAAATGTTGTTATTTTGTTGTCCTACACAACAATAATAAAAACACCAAACTTGAATCATAAATACCGGCAGTCGCCAGTGCTACCCTCAGCCTTCTAACAGACCTATGGTATCAGTTTCAAAATCCTGTCATCTTGTTCTCAAAGTATGGCATTCATTTTTACTAGATGCACCTGTGGTATCAATTTGAAAATCCTAGGGGACTTCCCTCTTGCGGTATTGCATCCACAAGATTCTCAGAAGATTTGACCTCTGACCTTAACAGGGTAACAAGAAACCCCATCAGCCTTTTACGGCTGAGTGATAAAAGGAATGTCAGCAGCACCTGTACAACAGAGGCACTAGACTCAGACAGTTCAAACTGGGAGGTAAAATACACGTATTACTTCCCATTTGCAATCCAAAATTACTCGCCAACTGACAAGGACCCTTTATGGCCATTTGGCGAGTGGGGGACATAGATTGTGAAGTGGGGTGGACACAGGATTGGTGCCACACAAGTATACCACCTCAACCTCCTAAAAGCATGGAGAGTGACAGAATTTTGGAACTTGTTGTATGTCTCCTTGAAGACTGCCGAAAAAGCTGTATGTGTAGACAGCGCACTGTAAGATAGTACAAAACAGTGCTTCATCTACTAATCCTCCTACCCAAATGTCTGATATGAAAATTATTCTTTGGACCCCACCAATGTGTCTTTGATTATTGAAGAGATTCTAAATTTAAAGATTTGTATTTTCAAATTTAGCTTCAACAGTTCCTTCCACAGTTCCTTGCCAGGTTGTTATTAAGCCAGACCAAAGTGTCATTTGGACACCTTTTATCCTGTAGTGAGATTCCAAATCCACTGTCTTTAGTGCATTTAGTGACTGATATCCTTGTTCTGCTTTTGGGGAGATTTTCTGTGAGCTAGAGAACTGACTCTGCAGCTCACGAAGGCTGCAAGCAGAACAAGGACTACTGTTGCAAGGTGATGATATAAAGGGAGTCTTAAAGCCTTTAATCAAAAGGAAAACCCATGCCTAAAACAGATTCACATTACCAATACAATGTTGGACTGTTCAATTAACAGTTTCACCCCAAAACAGAAAAGTAAATAATTCTGCCAACATATCTGGTGCATGTACTGGGTTGTTTTGTTTTTTTCGCTTTTATCTGTAAAAACTGTTTTTTTATTACATTTTTTTTAGTTTGAATATTTCAATCATAGTAAGAAATCCAAAGTGCTGAACATCAAATGAACTTAATATTGCAATACTAAATTGACCTCTATGTGAAAATTCTGTTTTTATCCTGACGTGTCAGTTTAACTACATACGTTGCTGTTGCTCCATAGCAAGTTTGTACTTGTAGTAACTGAAGTATTCGCCCCCAAAAAGGAAGGAAAACTTAGGGTTGTCCTTCTGTTTTTCCATCGTCATCTTCTCAAACTCTGGGCCATTTCGGGCAACAAACTGGGCCAGCTTATCAATCACATTTCGAAGCTCCTGATCTGTACAAAAAAAAAAAAAGACATAAATACAGTGAAAAATGTTGTTGTAAAAACCTCAAAACAGAGACACTGAAACAGACAGAAATAATAGTGTCTAAAGTGCTTTTAAAAAAACAAATAAAACAGATTTAGAAAATAATGAATTTCTTCTGAAACAGAAACATCTAGGAAAGAGGTTGCATAATCATTATTTCCATATTCCTACATAGTATTATTAAATCAGTTGGCTGTAATTCTACTCTTAATCGTGCTGCTGTAGCACAAAAATATCTATAAGGGATCTTCTTTCTATGGGGGTTCTTTTTCTTAAAAGCCAGCAGCCGTGAAAAGTTGGAACAACTAACGTTTACTCTCCATTACTGGATTATTTCTACACTATTTTTCACGTTAGTTGGTGCAATGCTTACACACAGAGCCTGGTTAAACATTCATCCACTTGTGATCGGTGACCTTAATCAATATGCTAAATCCAATGGTTTTGTTAGCTATGTAGCAGATAGCACGGGTGCTCGCTTACGTTGAATCGAAATTTAAAATAGCTGTGGTGTACGGCTCACCTTCGGGAGGACTGGGGATATCCATGTTTAACTTCTGTTCCAGCGAACCACTTAGCCAGAATATGTATGTAAAAACTCGGCCAAATTCTTTACTTTTTCAGAAAAAGGTATATCAAATTCCCCCAAAATCACTTGCATTGCCGCTGCTACGCACAGGAAATGCGATACAGAAACAGCGCCACAAAAGATGGCTATGGAATTGTCTCCAGCGCCCCCTGCGACTGGGAGGAGTGTTCGCGCCTTGCTCGTTTGGGTGGGTTGATGGTTGCAGTTGCGAGTAAACGTCCAAAAATGAAAATATTTTTATTTAACTATAAGTAAGATACTAAAAAAATACAACATTTTAAAATATCTTTAGTCCTGATATTTATTATATAGGCTTACAAATCCTATCCTAGAAAACATGGTTGAAACCCCGTAGTTTCTCTTCCTGGTCAATATAGGAGGCAAAACCTTTGGACAGTTAGACCACACAAGACACTTATCCAGCTGGATCCAACACCCAGTCCATTGGGAATGCTGTGCTATCCAGCTGGTCATTTCAAATGACCCACTTGGCAGTGCAGAGCTATCTTTTTGTTTGTTTGTTGTATGATCAGGAGCAAGAATCTACATATACATATTTTGAGCTTGGCAACACAGTGTTTAGCACTATTGTGTCACAGCAAAAAGGTCCTGGGTTTACATCCACAATCTCGCTATAGCCTTTCTGTGTGGAGCTTGCATATTCTCCTCTGGTTCTCCAGCTTCCCCCCACAGTCCAAAGACATGCAGTTAGACAGATTACATTAATTGATGATTTTAAGAAGAATTAAAATGGTATTTACCCAGAATAATAATTAGATTAACAATATCAGAAATTTTGTTGTTCAACCCACTCATAAAAGAAACAATAAGTAAGCATGGAAATGTTGACTATTTTCAGATAGAGTCAACTGTAAATGTCTGACCAAAATAAACTCACATGAGGACAATTTGAAACAGAGATGATCACCAGTTTCACATTCAGAAGTACAAAAAAATTACATGAGTCAACCTCAATTTCAAATCGCTTAAATAGGAAATCTAGGAGTGGTATTCAAATGTTCCTTTCAACAACAAATCATTTTATTATTTTGATATACTTTATACTTTATTAAAGTATTTAAATCAAGATTGCAGATTGCTAAAATCTGACATATCATAACATTTACAATCAGACCAGATGCGTTTGAGAAAAATTAATTTTGTTCCTTTAGAGATCATAAGTTCTTTTACAAAAAAAAAATGAAAACAACAACAACAAAGGCATATTATCAGCAAACTGACTAATTATAAATTTACTCTATTTTATTTAAATTCCTTGACTATCAGGTGAAATTTCCAAGGAAAATAGCCCCCAATAACCCCCTCTAGAACACTGAGGTGAATAAGTACTCGTTTTTACTTGAAGGACATAACCTCACAGTAGTAATAACCGTACAACTGTCTGTAAATTGTGCTACACTTGTATAGCATGAGCTTCTTTTTTTTACTTTATCTGTCCGACTAAAGAAAAAAGTTACACACACAACATTATTAGATTTTTTTTCTATTGCTACCTCCATTCCAAATATTGTAAAGGTGTGTGGTTTATGTTCTTAAATAGCCCTGTTTTTTTGTTTTTGGAGCGACATTTGAGTCTACACTCCATACCAGCTGGTGGCGGCAAAACACAATTTCGTAGTTTTCCAACCACCTGCAAAAATAACAAAAAAGAAGAAGGACACAAC
The DNA here is from genome assembly GCF_963969265.1 of Rhamphochromis sp. 'chilingali'. Taxonomy (NCBI): domain Eukaryota; kingdom Metazoa; phylum Chordata; class Actinopteri; order Cichliformes; family Cichlidae; genus Rhamphochromis; species Rhamphochromis sp. 'chilingali'. Next base: position 25,740,031 of record NC_137934.1, read on the forward strand.
CGCTTCCTGCGACTGTCCGTGGATTGTGCTGTGGGGACCGTGACGGAGGTGTGTGAAACGCTGTACATACTGAAGCTTGGTATGTTTAGACAATGGTTACACTGAGCACCGTTGTGTGGTGGAGTTAGTGAATACCGTGTGAGGTAGTTGTGAAAGAGTTCAGCCAATGATAGGCGATGGTTTATTTGTGGAAGCCGGTGTGCTCAGCGCGTGCTCCCGACTCAGGCGCGAGACACCGGAATGTAGTGAAGTGACAGCGGTGTTCACCAGGAAGGAGAGAAGCGTGAAAAAGATCAATAATACATCATATAAAGTACAGAGTTAGCTGCGGGCCGTGGACAGAAACGATATCTAAATACTATATCCTCCGCAGCTGGTTTTAATATTGGCCTGGACTCGAGGTATTTAGTCAAAATCCTCATATGTCTCGGTTATAGTCTATATAACCGTTTTGTTCTCACCTAGCAGTTTTAGATTTTTAGCATAAATAAGATAAATAAGACTTGAATATTAGTAAGACAAAAAAGCTTTCACATTGCTCTAAGTTTACAGGTCCAAGAGTCATAAGTGTGTTGCTCTCTTTCCAGCAGCATGGCTACTGTCGAGAACGTTGCATCAATAGGACAGCATCTGGTGGACCCGAGACAGGACCTGACCAAGCGGTTCAGAGCTTTATTTACCCTGAGGAACCTGGGAGGTAAAACACCAGGACCACAGAGTTTTTTATTTTCAAAAACTGGATAAATGACAAAAGCACTCAGCTAAGTAACAGTACTCAAGATTTGCAGTAGTATTTAGGACTCCAACATTGGTTTGTAGGGGTGGGACTCACCCCACACATTCAGTTTCTTCTTTTTTCTTTTTTTTCAAATGTAGTTGTGGTTGTTTCTGTCCTTTCACTATATTTTAGTAGCCCCTATGTTTTCCAACAAAACTCACATGAAAAAAGTAATCTTTAAATCCCTAAACTTTGCAATAACGTCTTGTTCTCAGACTTGCAGCCTCCAGTCTTTTCCTCGTCGTCTGGTTGGCTTAATCACAGAAAGCAGCACTGTACTGTTTGAAAGACAAGACATTCAGTTTTTTCTTTTTCTCTGAGAGATCTTTTTTTAATGTAAACTGAAATCACAGCACAGCTGTTGCATATTGTTGCAATATATTTGCTGTGACTGAATGCCTGTAGTGATTTTTGGGTGAACTAATTCAGGGTGTCATCTGTGTGTGTCAGGTGCTGAAGCTATAGAATGGATCAGCAAAGCCTTCGCTGATGAATCAGCCCTGCTGAAGCATGAGTTGGCTTACTGCCTGGGACAGATGCAGGACAAACGGGCCATTCCTACTTTGACTGCTGTTCTCAAAGATAAACAGCAGGAGCCAATGGTTAGGCATGAAGCAGGTAAGCATGCTTGATGAGGTTGAGGAGTCTGTGTACTACCAACACAAGTATTTTGACAGAGTATGTTTTATGTAAGCTCTGTGCTCTGCACAGATGGTGCGTGTCCAAGTGTTCATTTGTTGCTGCACTAAGTACAGAAGTTCCCAATTAATCTGCTTTTTGTATTTACAACACACGCGCAATACAGACGCACGTGCACTGTGTAAAATACCTAGAGTAGCAGAAAAGTAGAAAATGAGCTACTCTCTTGTGTCATCAATTTTTTTTCCTAACAGTAATTTAGGTAAGGTGGTATAATTAAACAATTACCGTATTTCCCGGACTACAAAGCGCACCTGAATATTAGCCGCACAAGCTAAAATCAGGGGAAAATCCTGTTTTGTACATACATTAGCCGCACCTGACCAAAAGCCGCAGGTGTTTCAATGTTGACTCATCATATGTAAGAGAATATGCACAAAGGGAATTGTCAGGAAAGAGATGGCTGTTTGGAGACACACCCCTTTTATTAATATTTTGAAAATCAAGTTATGGGTACATATTTGCACATGTGCTGTGCTTCATAAATGAGTAACAAATGTAGTACATAACAGTAACCTACAGCACGCCAGAAAAATAGATTCAGACTACCTTTTAGGCTCAGGTGCAGTGACACGGCTTTAACAAGAAGAAAAGTCAGTCATTCACCACCATCTTCCTGCGCACTAAAACCACCAAAGTCCTCTTCTCCAGTGTCGGAAACGAACAGGCTCAGGATGGCTTCGTCATCCACTCTCCGCTTCTCTCCTTCGTTGTCACTTTCAAAACCAAAGATAATCCTCATTGTCATTGTCAGTGTCAGAGTCGAACACCCTCTGAAGGGCCGTGGCGGTGTCCTCCTCTTCATCATGCAGCAGTCCAGCCCTTCGAAATCCGTTGGTGATCGTGGATGTTTGCACACTTTTCCACGCTGTCAGAATCCACCGGTAGAGTTGAGCACAACTTGCTTTTCGCAAGTTTATCGCCGCTCGTCATCCACGACTCCCGCTGAACGCGTAGCGCTACTTTGAAGTTTGTTTTTCGCGCTACTTGTACGGCACTATGTTGCCTGGCGGATGGACATGTGACCAACATACCAGTCTTGAACCCCGATCCTTCCGCCAGGCAACGTAGTGCCGTACAACAGCGGAACAAACAAAACAAATCGTCTTGCGATATCACAAAAATCATGGACAATCTATAGAAAAGCCGCACCTGACTAAAAGCCTCAGGGTTCAAAGCTTGTGCAAAAAGTAGCGGCTTATAGCCCGACAATTACGGTAAATAATATAATTTAGTTGCTCCTTCACAAATCTTATCTTTGCTAAGTACTTTGTGACAAAAAGCAGTATAATCGTATAATCAGCTGCTTGTCAATTGAGTCTGAAGCTTTGCCATTTTGGGCTGGTTACAACGTTGTTGTTTTTTTTGTGCTGCAGCCTTGTGGAGATGGAGTAATGACATGTAGACCAGTTTCATGTACTGCAGGTTCTGGTTTGAGAGATGCAATCCTCTCCCTAGCTTGCTCTGGTCTCTAGAGCACCACAAGGACCATTTATGCAGACAGTGGAGCTGGAATTCCATCCACTGCAGTACACAATCATGGCATCTGAATGATATCAAGGACTGCCAAAACAATAAATACTAAAATGAGTAGCCAAATATACTGCCCCCACATTAAAATGCTTTAGTGGTCTTTGTAAGGAGCACTAGGTGCCTTGCGAAAAGGCCACACTTTGACAGAATTGTCCCTAAGGAAGGTCATGTTGAACTGAAAGAAACTGAGAATGTGCATTTGGCATGAGGGACTGTTAGTGAGCTAATATTTAACCACTCTCTTTCTGCTAAACATAAGTTTGTGTAGAAAAGTATAAGTTTACATACATGTGTATGCAAACTCACAATACTTTCCTGGCGTAAGCATGATGGATGCTTTTCAGAAAATATTTTGAGACTTGCAGGATGCAAAAACAAATGAAAGCTGGAAACAGCGGTGCAGTTTTGAAGTCTGACTGCTATCTCTGTGTACTTGTAGGGGAAGCTCTGGGGGCAATTGGTGATTCTGTGGTTTTGAACCTACTGAAAGAGTACAGTCAGGATCCTGTCATTGAGGTAAGAGCATATCACAAAACTTGCCTGCAACTTTCAACTTGATTTCCATTTTACCTGCTACAGAACAGACCTACAATTTAGGCTTGGACTAATTTAACAGGATATTAATTAATTTTGAAAGTAACTGAAAAACTTGATTGACTGTTGTATTTGAATTGACTGGTTGTTGTCATGCCTTTATTGTCACATCACCTCCTAACGGCCATCTTTCAGGCTGCTCTTGATGTTTCCTGCTGCCTTTTAAAGTTTTTTCCTAAAACCTTTTACTAAGTGTATTAAATCTTTGGTGGTACAGAAACTATGCCCTCTACTTTGACATCTTCAACTCTATAGTGTCACCACTGCATTCCAATCCATCCCTGAAGTGTGGTTTTCCTTGCTAGCCTTTTTAAAATATTATCATTATTATTATTATTTATTTTTTTAGCCTGTTTATTAACTGCTTGCTGCTCTGACATTGTCTGCTGGTATACTCAGTGTTACAAGATGATATCCAAGACTCCGTCTTGTAAGTTGGGGATCAGCGCTTGTCTTGTTGGGTACTGCTGCTGCCACTGCCACCTCTATTTCTGCTGCTGTTACTGCTCCTACTGCTGCATCTGATTGATGACATGCTACTGTGCCCCCTAACTGCTCACCATCTGCCACCACCTTGAGCGTCCTTTTAATTCTGGTGCTTGTTGTTGATCGCTCTATGGTCTGACACATGGCGGTGCCCACATGAAGGACATTAAGACCACAAAGTCTCTGCAATAGTTGTCTGTCTTGGCACTAATGACTTAATATATTGTCAGAGAACCTCAAGCAAGGCTTTATACACCTCGTGGGCAGCCACTGGAAAGCAATCTGTCACCTCTGACTTGCTGTCATACCCCCTTTTATTTAGTAATGTAAAGTTCAGCTGTTTAGAGTTCAATGGCACATCTGGTTTAAGAGCTAATGCATTAATAAAGACATTCCCTTTGTGTACTACAACCTGTCATTCCTCAACTGCTTTGAACTTTTTCAAGCGAAATTGCCTTCACCGAAACCACTGGGATTCACACAATCTGTCCACAGGCATTGAACTAACCCTTCACTCTTGTGGTCTTTACAGCATAAATCCTGTTCACTCCCACTCTATTACAGAGACAGCTGTTTTCTTACCATTGCTACTAGGCAACATTTACAACAATACCAGTGTGATACCCATGTCTGTTTACCCATTTTCAAGGTCAACCACCCCCACTTTACCATTTCCTCGGATTGTAAGACACAGATGGGAACAATCCCATCGATCATCTTTGCACATGCAAGCTTACTAAAATTATTGCTCTCTGCTTCAATTATTGCCAGTTTTTCCAGTAGAACTTTATCTAATTAATCATATATACTTAACAATATTGTCACCTGTATCAATCATTTCCTGTATCGGTGAAACTTTCCTTAAAATGTGGGACTATGGAACTTTGTCCACCCAATACTTAAATTCCCAGAGGTGCTCAAGCCGTGTTGGAGTTATAGCAGTAGTTTACAAGGGTAACTAAAACTGTGTTCCATTTACTCCTGGTTTATTTCACTCCTTCAAATTGCTAACATTCAACATTCAGTGTGAATTTTCTGGTCTACTGGTTTTTACTCTTGGTGTATCTATAAACTCCCTGCAGCTGTCTTATCAATTCAATTCAAAACCCCAGCAATCATATCACCTCCTATGAGAAAGCGCTTTGGCAACAGTGGGAAGGAAAAACTTTCTTGTGGTGGCCGCAGCACAATGTGCCAGGTTTTGGCAACCCCCACTAGGGTTTAAATACCTGGGACTCTCCACCATTTGATTTGGTGAGTTCTAAGTGAGTGGTAACAAAATCTTGCTAATTTTCAGAGGGTATACATACCATGTTACGGTCATAAAAACTGAATGTGAGCAGAGCAGCAGTTTGAAATTGACTGGTTAAAATACAGTCATAATGGTCCTCATATACTCATCATCTCATGTTGTTTCTTTGTTTGTCAGAAACATTAAATATGTAAGTCAGAGGAACTTTAAGAGACGCTAAGCAGAGACAAAGTAAATATGACTTCAACTTTTGGAAGAATTCAAGTCTGATATGTCATTTAGCATGCTTCATACAACTGTGCTTTATTTAGCACAGTCACACACTTGACAGTTAACTCACACCTATGATCTCATAGGCCTGGACTGAACCACTGACTTTCCCAGTATATAATCTCATTTGCCTCAGTATTTCAGTGTTTTAACTTCATAATTGGACATATTTTTATTTATAAACAAATGCCATTTATTATTTTTTGAGGTTTACATTTGGTGATAATTTCAGTTACTCTTGATACTTGAAACCACAACTAAAATTGCAGCTTGCACTCTCAATTATTAACACTCGGTTGATACAGAAAATGACATAAAAGTTGACAATCTATACAGGTTGCAGAGACATGTCAACTGGCTGTTCGACGGCTAGAATGGCTTCAGAGTGGAGGAGAGAAAACGTTGCAGGACGGACACGCAGATAAAAACCCCTACTGCTCTGTAGACCCAGCCCCTCCAGCAGCAAGGAAGAGCGTGCCAGAGCTGCGCTCCGCACTGCTGGATGAAAGCCTGCCACTCTTTGACCGCTACCGTGCCATGTTTGCCCTGCGTAACCTTGGCACTGAGGAGGCTGTGTTGGCACTAGGAGACGGTAAGGTCCAACTTTATGGTAAACAATTATGTGAACATTTATTTCACTCAGCAGTCATCGTTAATCTGATAATACTACATGCAAACTATGGTTCTAGAACACTCAAGGAACTTGAAGATGTCGTTACTGAGCACCTAATAAAATATATGCATATATGAAAGTCAGTAACTGTAAATCCTTGTGAAGTATAAAAATAAGTATGTAGAACTACGCAGATGGAAATTAATATGTGCATCCGATTCTGTTTGCCTCCAGGCCTGCAATGCTCCAGTGCTCTGTTCCGTCATGAGATTGGCTATGTTCTGGGGCAGATGCAGCATCCAGCAGCAGTCCCAGCCCTCCGTGCAGCTTTGGAGCGTTCCAACGAGAACCCCATGGTCCGGCACGAGGCAGCGGAGGCTCTAGGCTCAATTGGCAAAGACGAGTGTCTGGCCGTGCTGCAGCGTTACCGTGAAGACCAAGAGCGTGTTGTCAAGGAGAGCTGTGAGGTTGCACTTGACATGCTGGAGTATGAAAACAGTGGACAGTTCCAGTATGCAGATGGATTGGTCAGGTTACAGGGTTAATTTTTAATTATTTAGGTCAGTACTGAGGTCACCTTGTGTTTAAAGGTAATTAAACACAATTTGTTGCTAACAGTAATATTTTCTTTACTTCAATATAGCTAAGTTGAAAACCAAATATATTTAAAAAAACAAAGGGTGGAACATGGATAATATAGGGTCATCCACCCTAATAGCCTGTGCCTTTGACCAGCTGCTGCTCTTGCCCCATCATTCAGCTGCTCCTTCAAATCATCCCCAAGTACAAATATGGAGGAGAAGCTGCCCAGCCAACAGCAACATTGGGAGACGTGCACAGAAGCAATGGGCCAGCCTCTGTTGTATGGCACCAGAAACAGACTGGTGATCAGGAGATGAATGAGTGTGGTTTGTTGGGTCCTAAATTTTAAAGCCAAAGTAATCAACTCTACCCAGCTTGCATATTGAGTTTTTTTTATGTCCAACTAAAAATCAGCCCACTCAAAAAGATCATCTGGAAAAGAGCAGAGTTTGTTTATTGAATGGAGTCATATAAACGATAAAACAGACTGTCACAACCAACAGAACAGCAGGACAACACAAAGCAGTGCAACCCCAGGCTATAGAGCCTTCCACATATTCACGTGCAAAAGACAAAACAACACAGAAGAGAAGGCAAAACAAGAAAATGGGGCAGAAAAGCGTGGCAAAGAGAGAGCGAACCCTCCGGACCCTCTATTTTATTGAGTAAGGACCCTCTGCTCAATCTGAATTCATCCTGCATTGTGCTTCTACAGTTTGATGCAAACTTCTCATTTTAAACTGTCTGCTACAAGCATTCGTGGTGTGACGTAGACCTTGATTTGTCGTGCTTCTCTTGGTACTTTGCTCCTAAATTACCATGGAGCACAGCTTGCAGTTTAAATGTAAATTTTTTTGTTATTTACAGTCAACTGTATAAAATTAAAATGATCTTACATACTAATGTCTCTCCTGAGTTTCACGAAGACCTTCTTCCCTCAAGTCCTACAACTCAAATTCTCATAACTGCTTGTGGTTTTGCACATCAGATAATTAAAGCTTTATTTGTAAGCATCAGTAAGTAAGCAATAAAGTACAGACTTCATGCCAAATAAAGAATCCTTATTATCACGCCTGTCAGCGTAGTCCAGAGTAGGTCTATTAAGACATGGATGAGTGAGTTTGGTGTGTAAGAACTTCACCTGCACAGAGTCCCGATTTCAACCCAATCGAACATCCCTGGGATGAATAAGAGCAGAGACTGTAAGGCAGGCATTTCTCACAAAGCCCTTTGGTGCTGCAGGTGAACACTATCCAGGTACAAAAGGACAAATGTGAGTTGTTGGCAACTTGTACCACTGTTGCTGAATTTTGGAAAGTGATTTATGTCTAGGTGTAGATTTGTGTTGATGTTTAATTAATGGAAATTCCCTGCATCCTTAAAACTACAGAATCCAATTTGTCCAAATTGTCGAGATTTAAAGTGGATTATATAGACTAGGTGTATTAGAATAGACCATATACTTGCAGTAAAACAGCCATTTAGGCTTTAAAAAATAAAAATACAACTCAAAATATTTTATACATAAAATAGATAATATAATGTATCTATAAAATGTTTATATAATGTTTTATATTCAGTCGGGCACATTTGTTTTTGATTGTTAGTTAAATATTTTAAAATGTACGTATTGATCTTTCAGTGGTTTTAAAAAAAATTCTTTTTAATAATTCTTATTAATTAAACAATAATAACAAGAAGTATGATGTCTTGTATTCATTATGACGGTATAGTTTTAATTTTCCAAACACATCCTGGTATCGGATAGCAAAGGCAAGCAGTGGTGTCGCACATCACTAACCGCCAGGGTGCATCCGCGAGCCTAGCAACCAGAGCCCTCTGTTAGCGAGCGCCACCGTTACAGTAACTATAGCAACCCTTGGAGTCTGTATACGGCGGTACATTGAGAAAGCGGTAAGACGAAATTTTGGAAGTCTTTTCCACGCTTGTATAAACCGTTACTCTGTCCATACCTCAGACGTAGTTGACGAACGATGGACGGAAAAGAGGAGAGAGTGCAGTCAGCTGCCGCGTTCAAGTCTTATATGTTGAAAAACAGCACAAAGAGCAACCTGAACCTGTAAGTTACCTTTTTATAGTACTAGTTAGTATCTGATGCTCTCATGACCTACTTGTCTGTTTGTTAATTTATTTCAATCATGTAAACAATGTGCACAAGTTCATTTAGAAAAGAAAAAAAAGCTATACAAAATAAAGCCAATACATTTCAACATTGCTTCACCGGTTCTGATTCAGTTACATATCGAAAGCAGTGGGAACAAGTGCACACTTATTTAATCCCACCCATTCGCAATACGTTATCGGTCAATATTTAATCAGCTTCCTTGCTGATGTAATCTAAGTTATAATAATGAACACATTTATAATATAATATGATATTTACACCAAATCGTATCATTATGTTTTGTGATTCCATAGCTTTGCCTCCACACTACAAGACCAGTACCTCCATTTTTGAAAAGTTAGCTGTACAATGCAATAAGCATGAATAAACTTTCCTAAACAGAGACATTCACTGAATTTCAACATTCTCCCTTTCTTTATAACTCCTTTGCTTAATTCGATGTTATTTGATCTGTGATCCAAATGTAACTATTAACATATATGCAAAAATGTTTGAAACATGTTAAAGCTGTATTGGCACCAGGGCATTATCGGGCTATGGATAAGATTTTGTAATGATATCCATAGCTGTATAACCCCTAGATCTAGTTCATTCTGATTTCACTGAGTTTCGTTTCCTTCCGTGTCCTGTTTGACTTGGTCTCTGTGGATCCTCCCCAGCAATCCCCTATGTGTAGCATGTTATGTCTGGTTGCGAATGTCAAGTTTTTGTCTCTGTCTTGTCTCCATGTCTCTCTCCCTCTTTCCCTGTCATTCTCTCTCTTGCTCTCTCTCTGTCTTCACTTTCTTTGTGTTTGTCTTCCTAGTCTTGTCTCTGTGTCGCCTCCCTGCATTCCCTTTATTTAGTCAGTCTTGTCTCTGTTTGTTTCCCTTGTCTTCCTGTGTCTGGCCTCTGTCTGTTTGCAGTTTTATTTTGATAGTCTCTAGTGTTATGTGTATCATGTTCAGTGTCGCTTTCCTTGTCTCTACAGCAAAGAACATTACTAATAAATACTGGTTATAAAGAACCTTAAGCACACTTTTATCATTTGATTTGTAATGCCATTATACAATAACGTTCTGCATTCTTCAGTTTCTCCTCCCCTTTCATAAAGGATGGTCCAGTATGCTATGCAGAGGATGCAAGCATTAAAGCACTGAAGCTTAGTATTTGAAGAATACTATTATGTCCTCCATGCAGATACTTCCATATCACGTCTGTTAGTTAGGAACCTTCCTAAGCAAAATTGGCTATTTGAACGCATATTGGGTTTCTGTATGTGTGTGTGTTAGTTCATGTATTATTTCTTTATTTCCTGTCTCGTTAATTCCGAGTTGTTTGCAGCTATCTTTCCTGATGTTTACCACCTCCCTAATTACTTACTGTGTGTATATATTGTCTCAGTTTTCCGTCGTCTGATGATCTCTGATGATCCCTCGGGATAAAACCCCCATAGATGGTGGTCTGATTAGTAGATGTACGCTCACGGCATCCTGAGCCACAACCACTGGAACTGGTGTCTGTGACTTATTTAGTGACACAAGAGCTTCTTTTTCACTCTAATTAAATTCTGGCTAAATTTTTGCATGTTAACTAGTATTGTGCTGCCCATGTGAGTTGCCAGGGGAAATGCACCTTTAGAGGTGAGAACTTCAAAACTGTTGCAAGACCAAATTTTGCAGCATTTAAAGATGCAGTAAAAAGAAAAGGCAGTTTAGATGAAATAATACAGCAATACAACAGAATAGTCTCATGAAAAACCTTTGACAAAATGTCTTGTGGAACCATATGGTATCTGTGTATTAATATGTGTGCTAATATGTACAACTAAGATTTATAGGTTGATATGTACCAAACTGTGTAACTGATGTTCTAGTTATGACCACCTCACTCGCTTGCTGACGAAGTTGATGGATGAGCAGCCACAAAATCCAGTGGATGTGATAGAGGATATAAGCAGTGATGTAAAACGGGGTTTGTTAGAAGAGATGCAGAGCACTCTGCAAGATCTTCCAGAGACTACAGCTGATGTGGAGCTGGCTAAGCAACAGCGCCTGCTCTTTACTCGGCCAAAAGATGTGGATCACGAGGAGGAACTGGTATTGACCACACACACCTACACTGTTTGTTCTACAACTTTTATATACAGCAATCTGTCCCTTTGTTAAATGCTAAGGTGATGGATATGAGGTTAGGTTGTGGATCCGTTCAATTCAGTTTTATTTATATAGTGTCAAATCACAACAACAGTTGCCTCAAGGCATTTTATATTGTAAGGTAGATCCTACACCAATTCAGAGAAAAAAGAGAAAACCCCAACAATCATATGACCTCCTATGAGTAAGTGCCTTGGCGACAGTGAGAAGAAAAATCTCAGTTTTAACAGGAAGAAACCTTGAGCAGAAACAGGCTCAGGAAGGGATGGCCATCTGTCATGACTGGTTTTGGATGAGGTGAGGAAGACGGAATCAAAGACATGCGGTGGAACAGAGCCAGAGATTATTAATAACTAATAATTCACTGCGATTGAACTTCACCAGGGAAGTGTGTTTGCCTTGCTCCGTTTCAGGTTTTTTCCTCACCATCAGAAGTTCTTGGTACAGGTTGGACTGTAGAAATAACTGTCAATAACTGTCACTTTTCATCAGCTTTAAGATGTGGTGCTATCCTATGCTTCTTCATAGCTGTGATGTCCCGGGCCATTCAGGTTTTGACTGGTGCATTTGTAGCTGTGGGAGTCCAGGTTGATAGAGCTGGGCACTCCATCTGCCCAGATGTCCTGTGGCCTCTGTGCAACTTCCTGTTGAGGCCTCTTCTTTAACCCCTGTACAACCAGCCAGCGCCTGAGCTTTTCTGGGCTAAACTCAGATTCTAGAACCTTGTCCTGCTGGATCTTTTAAGGCCTCCTCTAGGGAGAAGCCCCACTTCACCCTTTCTTACTGAGCTCCTTACTAGCCTCCAAATCCCAGAAAGTAGAGTCATCACTGGTCTAGGGGTTGGATGGTTCTGGTGATGTCAAATGGGTGATACTCCAAGTACTAGTCAGTGTATGACAGAAGACAGAGGAAAGAAGAGAACGAGGCATTAGTTTGTCATATTTTTAGAGACAACAGTGACATGCTGACCATTAGAGATTGTTAATGAAAATATTAATATTGAGCTACATCGTTTTCTGCAGTAAATCCTCAGGTTGTATGAAGGTGAGAAAAAAATACATAGCCTCTTCTCTCTATAGCGGCAATATCCTTCCAACCCTGCAATGCATAAAGTTCATTATATGTAGTTATAACTTTTTAATTGACATTTTGCAATACATGAGAATTTGAACCATATACATAAAAATAAAAAACATAAAAAAAAACGCAGATACTTCATTCACTAGTTTTTGATGCTTCAATGAGCTCTTTAGAAGGATGTTCTTTTCCAAATGTCTGTAAAGGCAGCCTGCTTCATTAGGTGATTGATTTTATACACCTCTGTCAATGGGATTGAAGAATGTGGATTTTAACTTATATGCTGTTTTTGTGTACAGATTTCCAGCTCTTATGGTGAAAATGAGGATTTATTGCCATTACACCTAAAAATTAATCAGTAAAGTGTCATCCTTCATTGGGGGAAAGGAGTTGC